>NC_083294.1:578471-1778471 GCF_963506605.1 Zootoca vivipara | reverse complement strand
GCGCCAGATGAAAATGTTTCTCTTCAACCAGGCATTCAGCTGGTTAACATTCTATGGTCTTTTAAATGTGTTGTAGAAACAGAGATTATTGGTTTCTGTTTGTTATTTTTACTATGTATTTTGTGGTTTTAATATTTTAATTTTATGTAGTGAACTGCCCTGAGATCTACAGGTGTGTTGTTGTTTAGTCGTGTCAGACTCTTCGTGACCCCCTGGACCAGAGCACGCCAGGCACTCCTGTCTTCCACTGCCTCCCGCAGTTTGGTCAAACTCATGTCGGTAGCTTCGAGAACACTGTCCAACCATCTCGTCCTCTGTCGTCCCCTTCTCCTTGTGCCCTCCATCTTTCCCAACATCAGGATCTTTTCCAGGGAGTCTTCTCTTCTCATGAGGTGGCCAAAGAATTAGAGCCTCAGCTTCAGGATCTGTCCTTCCAGTGAGCACTCAGGGCTGATTTCCTTCAGAATGGATAGGTTTGATCTTCTTGCAGTCCATGGGACTCTCAAGAGTATCCTCCTACAGAGTCTCTACAGGTGTAGGGCAGTATAAAAAACTTAATCAATAAATGAATAAATGAAGCAGACCGAGAGGAGCTTGTGAGGAGATACAGGGTCTGCTTCCTCAACCAATATGATTCAGCAGCTAAAAGGCTAGGTGACCCTCGCTTGCTACGGACCTCCTGTGTCACCTTAGGCAAGTCACACCACCTCTCGGCCTCTGACAGGAGCTGCCAGCAGGAACACCACAGGCAGCCAACTTTTGGTGGACACAAACTCAGTCTGTGATGCACTGAGGCAGATGTGTGGGGTACCTTTTTCAACTTGAGGGCCATTTTCACATCTAGGAAACCTTCCAAGGGCCACACACCAGTGATGAACTGAACAGCAAATGTAAATGTTACATTTGTACAGTTGAGTTATTTATACGCACCCATCTCTAACCTCCACCCAGGCAGGAAAAGCCATGTTCAGAGCTTAAGGCATGACAAAAATGCTTGGGCCGCATTTACACCATACATTTAGAATGCTAGGATGCCACTGCAGACACTCATGGGAGGTGTAGCTTGTTAAGGATGCTGAGAATTGTTAAGTGACACCTATCCCCCCCCCCATATCTACAATTTCCCCGAGTGGTTTAACAATCCCTCTTCACAGGGAATATGGACCTCCTGAGAAATCTCAGCACCCTGAACAAACTGCAGCTCCCAGAATTCTTTGGGGGGAACAATGCCTGTTCAAAGTGGTGCAATTAGCACTCTAAATGTATGGTGTGAATGTGGCCAGACAGAGAGCCTTGGAGGCTAGCAGTAAGGTGAGGGTGGCTGCTTACACATCACCAACAGAGAGGAAAAGCAGGGGTGTGGGACTGCAGCAGCTGCTGGCCACTCCTCCTGAGGCCTTTGGCCATTCCCCCTTATTGGAGGTCAGAGGGGTGTGTTCCATGCATGGCATCCATCCCCTAAATTAGCCTCAGGTGCAGTGCAAGGTGCTCTCCCACTGCCAGTGTGGGATGCAGTGAGTCAACTACCTGTCCAGTTTGCTTTTCTAAATGGAATGGGGGCGTGGGTGGAGCTGTGCACTGAGCCTCTTTGGACTTGCCGATGAGAAGGTCGGAGGTTCGAATCCCCGCAACAGAGTGAGCTCCCGTTGCTCTGCCCCAGCTCCTACCAACCTAGCAGTTTGAAAGCATGCCAGTGCAAGTAGATAAATAGGTACTGCTGTGGCAGGAAGGTAAACAGCATTTCCGTGCGCTCTGGTTTCTGTCATGGTCTTCCATGCACCAGAAGCGACTTAGTCATGCTGGCCAAATGACCCGGAAAGCTGTCTGTGGACAAATGCCGGCTTCCTCGGCCTGAAAGCGAGATGAGCGCTGCAACCCCATAGTCGCCTTTGACTGGACTTACCCGTCCAGGGGTCCTTTACCTTTACCTTACCTCTAAATGGAATGGGGGAACAGATGGGACACACACCATCTTGTCCTCTGCATAAGGCAGCACATTGTCTTGGCCTTGGCCTGTTTATGTAGCCTTGCCCTAGAGCAGAGTGGGGCACCTGTTGCTGGGTTCTAGCTCCCATTGTCCATGACCACTGGCCATGCTGGCTGGGACTGAGGGGAGTCCAACAATATTCTGGAGGGTTGTAGGTTCACTGCCTTTGCCTTGAGCCACCTTACACACAGGGCCAGCTCTAGGGGTAGTCTGGGTGGCGCGGGGTGCCAGGGTGCCGGCCCGTGCTGCGCGCTGTGCCCGCCCACCAGCCGCGGCAAGAAACGGGGCAGGGGCGCTGGAGCGATCTCCGCACCACGGCTCCAGGGCACCCGACGTGCTTGAGACGGCCCTGGTTAGAGTGTTGGCCATGAAGCTCACTGGGTGTGACCCACCTCTATTCTACATGAGAAAGGAAGCTGAATTTTCCAATGAAAGAATTTCAAAGGCACCCTTAGCATGGTGAATTAAAACTCGTCGATCAGTTCTTAGTATTTAGGTTTGATCCAAGATAAATGCCCTGTCCAACTCCTAGCATTACTACCATAGGAGGACTGGGTTTTCATCAATTCCTGCTGGCCACTGTGCTTCTATGAGGCTTTACGTAGAATCGCCACTGGCTATACACTTTCAGTTTCTTTGCCATTTTGGCACCACTCTTTACCTCCCTCCGCCCTGGTGTTGTCAGACTCCCCACCCCACCCCACCCCAGCATCCCTGACCAGACTGGACAGACTACCTTGGCAGGTGCTGGACTCTCCAATTCTGTTTGTTTGTTTGAAGACTCCTGCAGCCCAGCGGGTGCCAAAGTCTTGCTCTGCTTTCCTTTGGACCACATCAGTGCGGCTAAGAGGAGGCCGTCTTATTGTCTGGACAGCCCAGGACCTCCAGACACAATGAGGGGAGGTCACCTCAGTGCTATTAGCACAGCAAGGCATAGCTGCCAAGTATTCCCTTTTCTCGCGAGGAAGCCTATTCAGCATAAGGGAAAATCCCTTTAAAAAAGGGATAACTTGGCAGCTATGCAGCAAGGATAACATGGGAGGCAGCAGCTATGAGTCAGTCTCTGCAGTCACAGAAAGCGCTGTGATTCTCCAGTGGTTTTGACTTCACCCCCAGAGGCACACTCCATTCTCTCTCAAGACAGACGGATGCCAAAAACAAAGTTCATTTGGGACTGGCACCCAAAATGGCTCAGTACTCATTTCAAGGTGATTTCTGTTGTCTCATTTTTTACCACCCCCCACCCCCCCAATAAAAATGAAAACCACAGGCTACTTGAAGGAAAAACACTTTTTACTTACTTACTTACTTACTTACTTACTTACTTACTTAAAGGTAAAGGGACCCCTGACCATTAGGTCCAGTCATGACCTACTCTGGTGTTACGGCGCTCATCTCGTGTTATTGGCCAAGGGAGCCGGCGTATAGCTTCCAGGTCATGTGGCCAGCATGACAAAGCCGCTTCTGGTGAACCAGAGCAGCACACGGAAATGCCGCTTACCTTCCCGCCAGAGCAGTACCTATTTATCTACTTGCACTTTGACGTGCTTTTGAACTGCTAGGTTGGCAGGAGCAGGGATCGAGCATCGGGAGCTCACCCCGTCGCGGGGATTCGAACCGCCGACCTTCCAATTGGCAAGCCCTAGGCTCTGTGGTTTAACTCACAGCGCCACCCGTGTCACTTACTTACTTACTTACTTACTTATTGCATTTATTGCCACCTTTTTCCTCCATGGAGCACAAGGTGGAACACAGTTCTCCTCCTCCCCATTTTATCCTCACAACAACCCTTCGAGATAGGTTAGGCCTAGAGGCAGTAACCCCCTTCATGGATCAATGCCTTGTCGTGGCGAAGGGGCTTGAATAACTCAGAGAAGCTATGAGCTATGCCATGCAGGGCCACCCAAGATGGACAGGTCATAGTGGAGAGTTTTGACTAAACGTGATCCACCTGGAGAAGGAACTGGCAAGCCACTCCAGTATCCCTGCCAAGAAAACTCCATGGACAAAGACAACAGGCATATAAAAGTTATGACGCTGGAAGATGAGCCCCTCAGGTCGGAAGGCGTCCAACATGCTACTGAGGAAGAGCGGAGGACAAGTACAAGTAGATTCAGAGCTGATGAAGCGGCTGGGCCAAAGCCGAAAGGACGCTCAGTTGCGGATATGCCTGGAAGCGAAAGGAAAGTCCGATGCTGTAAAGAAAAATATTGCATAGGAACCTGGAATGTAAGAACCATGAGTGGAGGTAAGCTGGATGTGGTCAAAAATGAGATGACAAGAATAAATATCGACATCCTGGGCATCAGTGAACTAAAATGGAAGGGAATGGGCGAATTCAGTTCGGATGACTATCATATCTACTACTGTGGGCAAGAATCCTGTAGCAGAAATGGAGTGGCCCTCATAGTCAACAAAAGAGTGGCAAAAGCTGTAATGGGATGCAATCTCAAAAATGACAGAATGATCTCGATACGAATCCAAGGCAGACCTTTTAACATCACAGTAATCCAAGTTTATGCACCAACTACCGGTGCTGAAGAAAATGAAATTGACCAATTCTATGAAGACCTACAACACCTTCTAGAAATGACACCAAAGAAGGATGTTCTTCTCATTACAGGGGACTGGAATGCTAAAGTAGGGAATCAAGAGATAAAAGGAACAACTGGCAAGTTTGGCCTTGGAGTTCAAAATGAAGCAGGGCAAAGGCTAATAGAGTTCTGTCAAGAGAACAAGCTGGTCATCACAAACACTCTATTCCAACAACACAAGAGACGACTCTACACATGGATATCACCAAATGGACAGCATCGAAATCAGATTGATTATATTCTCTGCAGCCAAAGATGGAGAAGCTCTATACAGTCAGCAAAAACAAGACCTGGAGCTGACTGTAACTCAGATCATCAGCTTCTTATAGCAAAATTTCAGCTTAAACTGAAGAAAGTAGGAAAAACCACTGGGCCAGTAAGATACAATCTGAATCAAATCCCTTATGAATACACAGTGGAAGTGAGGAACAGGTTTAAGGATTTAGATTTGGTGGACAGAGTGCCTGAAGAACTATGGATGGAGGCTCGTAACATTATACAGGAGGCAGCAATGAAAACCATCCCAAGGAAAAGGAAATGCAAGAAAGCAAAATGGCTGTCCAACGAGGCCTTACAAATAGCGGAGGAGAGGAGGCAAGCAAAATGCAAGGGAGATAGGGAAAGATACAGGAAACTGAATGCAGATTTCCAAAAAACAGCAAGGAGAGACAAGAGGGTCTTCTTAAATGAGCAATGCAAAGAAATAGAGGAAAACAATAGAATGGGGAAAACCAGAGATCTGTTCAAGAAAATTGGAGATATGAAAGGAACATTTCGTACAAAGATTACCATAATCAAGGACAAAAGTGGTAAGGACCTAACAGAAGCAGAAGACATCAAGAAGAGGTGGCAAGAATACACAGAGGAATTATACCAGAAAGATATGGAGGTCTCGTACACCTCAGGTAGTGTGGTTGCTGGCCTTGAGCCAGACATCTTGGAGAGTGAAGTCAAATGGGCCTTAGAAAGCATTGCTAATAACAAGGCCAGTGGAAGTGATGATATTCCAGCTGAACTGTTTAAAATTTTAAAAGATGATGCTGTTAAGGTGCTACACCCAATATGCCAGCAAGTTTGGAAAACTCAGCAATGGCCAGAGGATTGGAGAAGATCAGTCTACATCCCGATTCCAAAGAAGGGCAGTGCCAAAGAATGCTCCAACTACCGCACAATTGCGCTCATTTCACACGCTAGCAAGGTTATGCTTAAAATTCTACAAGGCAGGCTTAGGCAGTATGTGGACCGAGAACTCCCAGAAGTGCAAGCTGGATTTCGAAGGGGCAGAGGAACCAGAGACCAAATAGCAAACATGCGCTGGATTATGGAGAAAGCTAGAGAGTTCCAGAAAAACGTCTACTTCTGCTTCATTGACTATGCAAAAGCCTTTGACTGTGTCGACCACAGCAAACTATGGCAAGTTCTTAAAGAAATGGGAGTGCCTGATCACCTCATCTGTCTCCTGAGAAATCTCTATGTGGGACAAGAAGCTACAGTTAGAACTGGATATGGAACAACTGATTGGTTCAAAATTGGGAAAGGAGTACGACAAGGTTGTATATTGTCTCCCTGCTTATTTAACTTATATGCAGAATTCATCATGCGAAAGGCTGGACTAGATGAATCCCAAGCCGGAATTAAGATTGCTGGAAGAAATATCAACAACCTCAGATATGCAGATGACACAACCTTGATGGCAGAAAGCGAGGAGGAATTAAAGAACCTTTTAATGAGGGTGAAAGAGGAGAGCGCAAAATATGGTCTGAAGCTCAACATCAAAAAAACCAAGATCATGGCCACTGGTCCCATCACCTCCTGGCAAATAGAAGGGGAAGAAATGGAGGCAGTGAGAGATTTTACTTTCTTGGGCTCCTTGATCACTGCAGATGGTGACAGCAGTCACGAAATTAAAAGACGCCTGCTTCTTGGGAGAAAAGCAATGACAAACCTAGACAGCATCTTAAAAAGCAGAGACATCACCTTGCCGACAAAGGTCCGTATAGTTAAAGCTATGGTTTTCCCAGTAGTGATGTATGGAAGTGAGAGTTGGACCATAAAGAAGGCTGATCGCCGAAGAATTGATGCTTTTGAATTATGGTGCTGGAGGAGACTCTTGAGAGTCCCATGGACTGCAAGAAGATCAAACCTATCCATTCTTAAGGAAATCAGCCCTGAGTGCTCACTGGAAGGACAGATCGTGAAGCTGAGGCTCCAATACTTTGGCCACCTCATGAGAAGAGAAGAATCCTTGGAAAAGACCCTGATGTTGGGAAAGATTGAGGGCACTAGGAGAAGGGGACGACAGAGGACAAGATGGTTGGACAGTGTTCTGGAAGCTACGAACATGAGTTTGACCAAACTGCGGGAGGCAGTGCGAGACAGGAGTGCCTGGCGTGCTATGGTCCATGGGGTCACGAAGAGTCGGACACGACTAAACGACTAAACAACAACAGAGGCAGTAACTGGCCCAAGGTCACCCAGAGGGCTCCTTGACTGAGTGGGGACCTGTACCCTAGTCTCCCAGGTACCACCACTCTATATTTGAGCAGAAATGTTTAAAGATGTAAAAGTGTTCATGGTGAGGTGGGAACCTTGGTTCTGAGCATGTTCTGGGTGGGTGCTAAATGCATGCTCAGTGTTAAAAGAGATTGAGACCCATGCACATCCTAATCGAGGAATTTAGTGAAACGCCTTTGGTGCCTGAGGGAAGACGTGCCACCAACACTCCCCTCCAGAAAAAGATCCAGGACCCCCCCCCCCCGGTGGGGTGGAAGCAGAATGCCACCCAAGGCAGGTTGCCTCACTGGTGCACCAGCCATGCGAGGGCAGCAAGCTAGCTTAGGGGCTGCAGGGCAGAACATATGACACACATTTCTAGCCAATTTCCACCCTTCAGAATTTGCTACCTGGGACAGCAGCCTCACTCTGCCTTGTGGTGGGGCCGGCCCTACCCAGAAGCCTCATGGGGCAGATCTACACTCATGGTTTTTAACATTAAGGAAGGGTTTAGGAATGGTTTTGATAATGTAGATGGACACAAGACGTCCTACTTTTTAGTTCATAATGCATTATTATGTTGTCTTTTTTATTGCTTAATTTTTAATCATTTTATGCTGCTATATCGGTGAAACACTGATACTGCATTAAAACTGGGAACCCCCTCCGATGGTATTCAAGGGGCAGATAACAAAGGACAGGGAGGGGGGAGGGAGGGAGGATTAAAGTTTGACACCAGAGGGCGGAACAGAGCAACCAGCAACCAGCAGCAGGGAGAGAAACAGCATTTTGGAAAATGGTGTTGCTGGGTATTGCTTACATTTGACAGAAAAAACCAAGGGAGAAAAATGTTTTAATAAGCAAGTGTGCCCTGAGTCGTTTTAGAACAGCATATCTGATATTGTTCTAATAGGGGGATATAATGTTAAACAGGTCAGTGTAGATCCAGCCATGGGTCTTGGGAGAACCAGTCCCACTGTGGTGCCAGCTATAAAGATCCCTCATCTGCTTAACACCCTCATTTGGGATCACTGTCTGTAGCCTGTAGGCTACAGCTTTCTGCTTGCTCCAGGCACCTTCCATCCTCAGTGGTGCAGTTAGGGACTTGTGCAGTGTGATATAGTGGTAGCAGCACTAGCCGTAGACCTGTGAGACCAGGTCCTAATCTCCACTCAGCCATGTAGTTCACTTGGCCAGAAACTCTCTCTCAGCCCAACCTACCTTGCAGGGTGGTTGTGAGGAAAAATGGCAGTTGGATAATCGTGTGTCCACCTTGCGGGAGAATACAAGGCATTACCAGAAGTGGCAAGAAGGGTATGGCTGGGCTGATGTCCTTCACCTGGAAACCCAGCCAGATGGGCGGGGTATAAATAATAAATTATTATTATTATTATTATTGTTATTTCATCAACTATGAACAATTGATTGCTGCACACTTTGAACTGTAATGCAAGATTTATATTAGATTTATATGTGAGAGATATCATATGGTTTGAAACCATCTCTATAATGGCTTTGTGGTTACAGGTTGTATTTTGCATTTCATTTGTAGACCTTGTGACTGGTGTTTCTGTTTACTGTCACTGCTAGCCTTATGCAAGAAAACAATATACACAAATACATAAAATGTGTGCACTTTGTGCTCCTTGGAGGAAAGGTGGGTTATAAATGGTGGATTTTTTAAAGGGACTTAAACCTCTTGGGATAAAATGTGGCTCTGTTGGGAGACCATTCCTGCTCATTCAGCTGAGGGCCCCAGACTTTTGCCTTCAAGCCTAACAGAACCACTTTCCATTCCTTAAAAAATGGCCCCCGCTCTGCCAGGTCTGCAAATGGCGGACTAGAGGCCTTCATGAAAGAATTCTAAGAATTGCATAAAGAACAACCATTTTAAAATCTGAAGGTTTCAGTGCATAGAGTCAATGTGTGTGTAAAGCACATATTGAAGTCAGCCTGATTGTCAAGACTCGGTTATTCCCCTACTACTCATCAGTTCAGCAGAAGGCCTGTGCATCCTTCTGACCCTGTTTGAAGCCAATCTACACAATGCTGTTTTGTACCTACTTTTATTCAGGGTGTGTGTGTGTGTGTGTGTGTGTGTGTGTGTAACTGCAGCCTCAGACCATTCAGAAGCCAGTATTCAAAAGACACACTTCATCAGCAGGATTATAGAATGGTTTTGTAGGTTTTTTTAAAGCTATCAGACACAGCCAAAGGGGTGTGTTATCAAAACACAGCTGCCTGCTGCCATCTTCACAATTTATTGCTGTAATGTAGAACAACCTATATAGCATTTCAAATGCAGTTGCAATAGGCTACACACACCACACTCCCCAACTCAGTCTTCTAAGCCACTTAACCCTCTGACGGCATTTGATATCAGGAGATGGCATCTTGGCCCCTCCCCCCCCCAATAATTTATCTGGAAGGATTTAACTTTTCCTCTGCCCTCTCGCTCAACAGCTCTGCTTGGAACCCTTCAAGACCTAAAGAAACTGCAGCACTGTGGATCTGCTGCTGCCATGGAGACGACTGAAGGAAATCTAGTGAGGTCACATCCCTGCAGGCTCTCTTGGAGAAGAGACCAATCAGAAGAGGACAAAATGCAGAAACCCATTCATTCACCTGCCCTCCATCCACCAGGCACTCCAATAAACAACAGAAATATGAATGCATCACTTGTCTCATGGCCAAAGGATAGTTCCAGTCTGTCACTCTTTTGGAGGTGGGATTCAAGCACGTACCAGCAAATCCAGGTTGCACGATTCCCCAAAACCTGCTTCCCTAAAAGATTGGACTTTTTGCAATAAGGACTTTTTTTATCAGGCCACATTGCAGCTGGCTAATAAAAAGGTCTAGCCAACTCCCCCACCCCACCCCAGCTGCAGGCCCCCATTTTTTTTTCCAGCTGAGTTGATGACAACAATAATAGTCTTTGCGAGGTGGGGAGTGATTGATTCCACATACAATCAACCTGGGCATGCCAGCAAAAACCCCAGGACATTCCAAATGTGCACCCAGTGAAGGTTTTTCAATCCTATAATAAACAGCCCCCTTGGATGTCTGTTGTTTTAGGTTTTTGCTGTGGAAGCAGCAGTAGAGACATACAGTTTTGCAGCTTGGGCTGTCTCTTAACAATGCTGATCCTAAATGAAATTCAACAGCTCTCAGGTCATTTTGGTCAAGAATGGAGCTGGAAGTGGCCATTTGAGATGCAAAGGTATCAGTGCTATTTTAAACACACACACACACACACACACACACACACACACACACACACTTTCATTGTGGACATGAAGAGAGGGAAGGGTGACCAAATATATTGTATAGAAAATTAAAATACGGCTTGTTTCCAGAAGCCCCTCTTCTCTCAGTGGGAATCACCAGGTACCAATCTCCTAGCCTTAGTGAAGTCTTCCCAATGGAAATGAATTAAAATAAGCATCAAACCGCTACCAGCCAGCTCATAAGTGTCCCGCAGGAACAGCCTGTGTGAGCCACCTTTCCTGATTGCCTGCTATTTGCAGAGGTTTCTGGAGGTTGGCTTGAAGGTCACATGAAAGGAAACCATCACCAGTATTTTACTACTAAAAGGGGGCACCCAAAATGCTGATTTTCCTTACAAAGGAGCAAACATTTCATCTTCCCTCCTGGATCCTCAACATGCCATCACCCAGGATACACAGAGAAGAGTATACCTAAGAGATGCTAAGCCATATTGCTAGCTGGCCTAGTCAATAACCACCTCCCATCTTTTATCTGTTGGGTAACTAATTCCCTGTGAAACCAGACAAATATAAGCAAGCAAAAGGTGTGCTGCATTCAGCAGCACCCCCTCCCCAGTCCTTCCTGGAATTTCACCTGGTGCAGGATTGTGTCCAAGGCGAGGCTTATAAACAGAGGAGGCAAATACCTCCTAGGGGGAAGGCGCTGATCTTAGCACATCTTGGCCGTGAAAGTGTGGTGCATCACTAAGACATTTCTTGACAAGGTGCTTATTTCATATGCGACCAGCAGAACCGTTACACTTGGCTCTTCTCTCCACCCCTATAAGCAGCTTCGGAAATTGCAATGTGGAAAAACACACATTGATGCATAAATTGCATCATTTTGCAAGAGGGAGGGAGGGAGAGAATGGTGATGAATCCAAAAACAGAAAATCCAAAAATATGGCTAAGCTCCCTACCATGACATTTCTTTACCATCTTGAGATTACATAACAGAGAGGCTTTTGACCGGGTTTTGAAAATCTCCAGAAGATGGCAAACACTCTCCTTGAAGCAACCTCCTCTTCCTTCCTATCTTCACACACACACACACACACACACACACACACACACACACACACACACACTTCACCGCAGCCCTGCAATTGCCCTCTAGCAACATAATGAAAAAGCGGGTGGGGGGGAGAGGAAGAAACAGAGGAAGAGACGGACTCTCCTCCCAGCCTCGCTCTGCCCCAGGAGCAATTCTGCCTTCCTACATGGAGCTTTCCCCCCGCCTCTCTAAATGAATAAATGATTTAGGATTAAAACCGTCAAATCTCCCCTGCGCGGTGATGTGGACACGGCACAGCACCAGACCTCGGATTGCCTCCTTTCGCTCTTCCTCTAACAACTCCCCCCCCCGCGCGCGCACTCCAAATGGCTCCTTTTGTGCAGTAAATCACTCCAACGAGCAGCGGAGGAGGCGGCGGGCGATGTTGCTATAACGCGCCCACCCCCCGCCCTTCAAACTGTCTGCACACACACTGATGCTCACCTCCACCCCAAGCCCTTCCCTTCAAACGGCAAGCATCTTTTCATTGAAACCGATCGTGATCTCGTTCTCAGGGCAGGAATTGCATTTCATACCCACCCAAACAGAAGGAAACAGAGGTGCGCGCACACACACACACACACACACAGAGAGAGAGAGAGAGAGAGGGAGAGAGAGAGAGAGAGAGAGAGAGAGAGAGAGAGAGAGAGAGAGAGAGAGAGAGAGAGAGAGAGAGAGAGAGAGAGAGAGATCCATCTATAGATTCCCCCTAGTTTTAGCGTATGTGAAATGCAAACGCGCCACTTGTGGAGGCTTGCCAGTAAACAGGGACATTATCTTATCCCTTCGGGGTGGGAGAAGGATGCGGAGTCCCCCCTCATCCTGATGAAGGTGATGGCTCGTGGAATGTCACCTGCCAATCACGGGGGCTTCCTGTTTTTCTGCAACATCCTCGGCGCGGAGGGCGAATCCGCAGTGCTGAGGAATGGCTGCGTGAGAGGGGGGAGAGCTTTTCCCGCTCGCCCATCGCAGGGAGCCAAAGCGGCTCTAGATCCCTCCCCTCCCCTTCCCTAGCCTCCGTTTCCCCGCTATTTCGGATTTCCACTGGGCAAGGGCGGCAGGAGGGGGACTTCCGCGCATTAAGCCGGATGTCTGCTCTGCGCGAGCATCCGCAGAAGTCCAGGACTAATTAAGGTGCGGGCGCGGGGGATGGTATAAAATAAAATAGATGGTTTAAATAAATACCACCAGCTCCCTTACCTTCCGACGAAATTTTCCAGGACGGAGCTCTTCCCGGCGCTCTGCCCTCCAACCACAGCGATCTGGGGCAGGTCGAGGTCGGCGTTCTGGCCGATGACAGCGAAAGCATCCTGGAGCTGGTTGACCAAGGGGATGAGATCCTCCATTCCTCGGTTCCCCATGGCTGCTGCAAGCGGCGGGGAGAGATCTCACGTCTCCAGCGGCTTGCAAAGCGTCTCTCTCGGAGGGCTTTTAATTTTTTGCAGGGGGGGGGCCTCTCGTCTCAAAGGCTCGTCGACGGCTCGTCTTTGGCCCCCCAAGTCCTCATCGATGCGTGTCTCCTTTTTTGCGCGCGCGCAGATGGGAGTCCTGCCCACCTTCCCAGCCCTGGGACTCGAGGTGCCCGAGGGGGCTGCTGCTGCGCCCTCCCTTTCCTTTCAGCAGCCCCGCACCCCGCTCCGCCTAAATCAGGCTCCTCGCCGGGTCTCTGCAGCAGCGCAGCCTACCACGAATGAAGCTCCCTTTAGCCACCTGGTCCTAAGCCGGATGGAGAACGTACTTGCTCACAATCGCCGCCAGAGGGGGGTTCGGAGCAGCCACTCGGCTCAGAGAGCTTCATGGGAGCTGTAGTTCTTTCCTTTCCTTTGGCTTCCCTCTGTCTCCCGTCCCCTTCCCCAATTCAAATTCAGTTCATATATTGGGTGGGTGCGGAGGTGTCGTTGCTCTTCAGCTCCCACCATCCTTGACCACTGCTGGAAGCTGGAGAGGCACAGACCCCCCCCATCCTTCGCTGTAAGCAAGAGAGAGAATCATAGATGTCAGCATTTAGCTCCTTTTCTGATTAGCAGGCTTCTTATAGATATGGATACATATACAGTACATATAGATCAGCATGTGCAATTTTTAATGCAAATGGTTGTCCTTTTGTGAGGATGGTGCCTTTCTTGTTTTTCGGTGGTGCTTAAGTAAAACAATGGACTCCTTACTCAATGAGATTGGAGGGAGCAGAACTGTAGATCAATGAGCTCAAAAAGGAGCTAACTCAACAAAGGTTGAGAGGAAATGGAGAGAGACTTGTATAGTCATTGGCAGTTCTCTTTCTTCTATTGCTACTTGCTGAATCTTCTCTCTCCCAAGTTGTCTGGCAGCCAAATGGATGCTGCTCTCCGGGGAGCTCTGGACTTTCTACAGGGTCATCTGCCACCTTCACTCATGAACAAAACTATACCGTGATAAATCCCTGAAACGAGGTATTATTGATAAAGTGAATGATTTAAAACTAAACTAATAAGACAGTCTTAGCAATGGCGTTATAACATCACAACTAGGAGAGCTTTCACAGCCCTCTACCTAATCTTTTTCAAATAGCTATGATATTCATTATTTGAACTGTCTCATAGGATTAGCTAACCTTTGATTTAAACAAAACTAGAGTCTTATTTTGGGGAATTTCACCCCAGACTGTGGTGTAGCTTTCAGTTCTTTTCAGAGTCTACAGTTCCTGTCTAGTTTTTGATAAGAAAACCTCAGCCCCTAAATATTTTCCTTCTGAGGAAACAGATAGAGATTTTCCAGTGAAACGATTCACTCAGCCGGCACCTCATCAAGGTTTACTTTAATTGGAGGTTTCTTTGAGAAATTTATGTTTTTTTCTATATCAAGGTTTCTTTTGGGAGATTTAAGCTAATTTTGGTTTTTTTTGAACAATTATTAGTTTAGTTTTAATATCATTCACTTTATCAAAATCTTGTTTCAATATCTCTCCCCCCCCCCCACGGTCTGAGGGACAGTGGACTGGCCCCCTGCTGAAAAAGTTTGCTGACCCCTGGTATATAACATCTGCAGTGCCCTTTTTACTATGGTCAGATCTGGACCACAGCTTGCAACCCTGGTCAGAAGCGGGTTTGCAAGATGGTTTGAGTTAATCATGGTGAGGAGGAGAACACGTGGATGGAAATGTACAAGTGCATTGCAGTTTGCGCCAAACAAAAAGGGGAGGGATAATTCACTTGAGAGAATGAGGAGGGGGAAAGTGAGTGCACAAGTTCAATCCAGGAAACCTGAAAACAGTATCAGGAAGAATGTCATTTTTCTAGAAAAAGAGGTGCCAGGACTCACCCTGAATGCCTCCCTTGTTCTCTTATAATGGCAATGGCGCTCACCTGAGAGGTGCAGGAACTGAGCTCCAGTGAGTTCTGGCTGGGAAAAAAGCCCTGGTCCTCATACAGCATGTCGCTGACAATGACATTCACTCCCACAAGACCAAGTGATGGCCACCAACTTCAAAAGAGAATTATACCAAACCCATGGAGGATAAGGCTCCAAATGGCTACTTGCCACAAGCTGTGTTCTAACGCCTTTGAATAACAGTTATTGGGACTCACAAGAGGAGAGGAGAGCCACTGCTGCACACAGGTTTTGCTTGTGGTTTTCCCAGAGATACCTGGTTGGCCAATGTGAGGAAAGGATGCAAGCCAACATGGACCTTTGGTCTGATCCAGGAGGTCTCTTATGTTATCAACATTAGTCTAATGACTTGCCTATTACTGTAATGTGCATTAGGACACAGGAACCTGTTAAATTACCTTAAAATGGCAAGAGGCATCATATGCACCTCCACCTAGCATACAGTCTAAAATAATACCTGGGCCAGCATCCATCATGCTGCCCGAACTGCAGCTTGCCTCAATTTGCAACAGCTTTCAAAAGGGAGAACACAAATATATGTTGACATGGCAACTGTTCTCTCTCTCTCTCGGCCCTGTTATTTTGTCCCTGCATCATCTGGCAGCAAGCGGCAAATTCCAGGCTCGTGCATGAATCAGAGTGGGTGCTGAGCACCTCCACCTCATTTTGATGCCAGAGAGAGCTGCAGGTGCCCAGTGAGATGCTAAATAAAGCATCTTAAGTTGATTTGATCCTACAGGAAAATAGTCCTGAATCTCAAGGTGTAAGAACAGAGCAAGCCTTGTGACACCCCACCATTCTTCCCTTGCTGGAGGAACTTGGTGAGGGAAGAACTGTAGCCCTGTGGCAAAGCATCCACTTTGCATGCAGAAGGTTCCAGTTTCAACCCCAGCATCTCCAAATAGGGCTGGGGATATTCCCAAAATGAACCACCAGAGAGCTGCTGCCAGTCAGTGTAGATGACACTGTGATAGATGGGCCAAGGATCTGAATCAGTATAATGTAGCTTCCTATATCCCTATAGCTCCTATGAACCATAGCTCAGCGACTGAGCACTTGCTCTGCATGCAGAATGTCCCAGATTCTATCCCCAGCAGTTCCACTTAGGACTGGGAAAGGTAACTTACCCAAAATCATGGAGAGCCACTGCCAGCTGGTGTCAACAACACTGAGCTAGATGGAACAGATGAAGATCAAGCTGGCTTTCTTCCAGGCTGACAAATGAAAGATAACATAAGGAACATAATAAAAAAAATCCTTCAGTAGCACCTTAAAGACCAACTAAGTTTTTATTTTGGTATGAGCTTTTGTGTGCATGCACACTTCGTCAGATACACTGAAACAGAAGGAAACCATAAGGAACATAGTTGATATAATTGAGTATTTGACAGCCAGGAATGATAAGCAAGTGGTGTTAATATTTGTAGATGCAGAAAAGGCCTTTGATAATATTTCTTGGGAATTTATGATAAAGAATTTGGAATTAATGGAAAAGGGACAATCTTTTGTAAGAGGCGGTATAAAAGCGATATATTAAAATCAAAAAGCTAAATTGATTGTAAACAATGTATTAATGGAAAAGTTTGAAATTACGAAAGGTACAAGATAGGGTTATCCTTTATCCCCATTATTATTAATTACAGTCCTGGAGGTCCTCCTCAAGAATATGAGAAAAAGCTGGGGAAATCAAGGGAATTTATGTCAGTCGGAAAGAATATAAATTAAAGGCCTTTGCAGATGACTTGGTTATAACAGTGGAAGAACCATTACCCTGTTTCTCATAGGTAACTAGTCCTAGAGAAGCACTAGAATTAGAACAATTCAGACACATAGCAGGTTTTTAATTAAATAAAAAGAAAACAAAAATGTTAGTTAAGAATATGAATCAAGAGCTGATGAGGGTGAAAGAGGAAAGAGCAAAATATGGTCTGAAGCTCAACATCAAAAAAACCCCAAGATCATGGCCACTGGTCCCATCACCTCCTGGCAAATAGAAGGGGAAGAAATGGAGGCAGTGAGAAATTTTACTTTATTGGGCTCCAGGATCACTGCAGATGGTGACAGCAGTCACGAAATTAAAAGACACCTGCTTCTTGGGAGAAAACCTAGACAGCATCTTAAAAAGCAGAGACATTACCTTAACGACAAAGGTCCGTATAGTTAAAGCTATGTAGTGATGTATGGAAGTGAGAGCTGGACCATAAAGAAGGCTGATTGCCGAAGAATTGATGCTTTTGAATTCTGGTGCTGGAGGAGACTCTTGAGAGTCCCATGGACTGCAAGAAGATCAAACCTATTCATTCTGAAGGAAATCAGCCCTGAGTGCTCACTGGAAGGACAGATTCTGAAGCTGAGGCTCCAAGACTTTGGCCACCTCATGAGAAGAGAAGACTCCCTGGAAAAGACCCTGATGTTGGGAAAGATTGAGGGCACTAGGAGAAGGGGACGACAGAGGACGAGATGGTTGGACAGTGGTTGGAGATGGCATTTATAAGTGGTCCATGTTTCACAAGCATATAGTAAGGTTGGTAGTACAATAGTTTTGTAAACAAGCATTTTGGTTTCCCTGTGAATGTCCCTGTCTTCAAACACTGTGCACTTCAATCGGGAGAAAGACGCACTCGCAGAGCTCAGGTGATGCTGGATTTCGGCAGCAATGTTGGCCCTTGTGGAAAGACAACTGCCAAGGTAGGAGAAGTGATCAACATTTTCCAAAGTTACACCATTGAGTTGGATTTGTGGCACTGCAGTGGGGTTATTCTGTACTTATTGGTGCAGAACTTTGTTTTTTTGGATGTTGAGTGATAGGCCAAGCTTTCCGTAAGCTTCTGCAAAGATATTTAGGATGGTTTGAAGGTCATCCTCTGAGTGTGCAGCAAGAATACTATTAGCCCAACGATGGAAGCAGGAAGAATTACCAACAAAAGAAGAGTGGCAGATGAAATTGATGGATTATGCCAAGTTGGCGAAATTAATTGGGAAAATTCAGAACCAGCAAGACCAGACATTCCTGAAGGACTGGAATTTCATGATATATCTGAAAGACAATTGTAATTGATTTATTTCACTTGTAGGGTTACAAGACGTTTTGTAAGGAGAACTATATGAATTATTGTGAAAGAGGACTAAGAAGGAGGTTTTTTTAGGATTTGGATTTTATAGCAATAACTATTAAAATAAATTGCAAAATTAGAAAGGAAGTTAGAAAACCATCAGTCAAGGTTGATGGAAGTCCTAGGCAGTGATAGCGAAAGGTCTAAGATGGGATGTTATGTTTGGAAAACATGTGTAAAAAACCAATAAAAATTATATATATATATGGAACAGAGCAGCTCGCAAATATCAAGGAGAAGACAGCCCATGTCCTCAGGCTCATGATTTAAGAGACACAACACAAAAGGAAAAAGGATGGTAAGGGAGGAGAATAAAGGCAAACCCAGGCACTGGTTCTTAGATGGTCCTTGTTATGAAGAACAGGAATGGGAAAAGTTGGAGGGGAGTAAAAAGTTTATGGTCAACAAATGGCCCTTCCAGTTCAACCTTTCTCCACCTGTCTGTCTCTTTCTCTCTTCTGTAGTCTGAGAGAAGTGCTGCTATATGAATATAGCCAAAACCATGTGATGAAAATGTTTGGTGCAGGGAGTTCCACAATTTAGAGGCTGCCACAGAGAGAGATTTGGGGCATGACATGGCAGGACAGTTTCAAACAAAGGTGTGCTTTTCTAAGCCTGCATTCCCAGCATGTTGGTACTCCTGTCTCAGCGACGTCTACACTGGTTTGGTCACAGTGCTGGATTTACGTATAAGCTAAACAAGCTGTAGTTTAGGGCCCCACTCTCTTGGGGGCCCAAAAAAACTTAAAGGGGGAAAAATTGGATGTACATTTTCAAAATATAAAATAAAAAACAAATAAAACCTACATACAGCAACAGTGTTTTGTGTTACAGGTAGGTAGCCGTGTTGGTCTGAGTCAAAACAAAATAAAAAAATTCCTTCAGTAGCACCTTAAAGACCAACTTTGTTGTTTGTTGTTGTTGTTTAATCATTTAGTCGTGTCCGACTCTTCGTGACCCCATGGACCATAGCACGCCAGGCACTCCTGTCTTGCACTGCCTCCCGCAGTTTGGTCAAACTCATGTTCGTAGCTTCGAGAACACTGACCAACCATCTTGTCCTCTGTCGTCCCCTTCTCCTAGTGCCCTCAATCTTTCCCAACATCAGGGTCTTTTCCAAGGATTCTTCTCTTCTCATGAGGTGGCCAAAGTATTGGAGCCTCAGCTTCACAATCTGTCCTTCCAGGGAGCACTCAGGGCTGATTTCCTTAAGAATGGATAGGTTTGATCTTCTTGCAGTCCATGGGACTCTCAAGAGTCTCCTCCAGCACCATAATTCAAAAGCATCAATTCTTCGGCGATCAGCCTTCTTGATGGTCCAGCTCTCACTTCCATACATCACTACTGGGAAAACCATAGCTTGAACTATACGGACCTTTGTCGGCAAGGTGATGTCTCTGCTTTTTAAAATGCTGTCTAGGTTTGTCATTGCTTTTCTTCCAAGAAGCAGGCATCTTTTAATTTCGTGACTGCTGTCACCATCTGCAGTGATCAAGGAGCCCAAGAAAGTCAAATCTCTCACTGCCTCCATTTCTTCCCCTTCTATTTGCCAGGAGGTGATGGGACCAGTGGCCATGATCTTGGTTTTTTTGATGTTGAGCTTCAGACCATATTTTGCGCTCTCCTCTTTCACTCTCATTAAAAGGTTCTTTAATTCCTCCTCGCTTTCTGCCATCAAGGTTGTATCATCTGCATATCTGAGGTTGTTGATATTTCTTCCGGCAATCTTAATTCCGGCTAGGGATTCATCTAGTCCAGCCTTTCGCATGATAAATTCTGCATATAAGTTAAATAAGCAGGGAGACAATATACAACCTTGTCGTACTCCTTTCCCAATTTTGAACCAGTCAGTTGTTCCATATCCAGTTCTAACTGTAGCTTCTTGTCCCACATAGAGATTTCTCAGGAGACAGATGAGGTGATCAGGCACTCCCATTTCTTTAAGAACTTGCCATAGTTTGCTGTGGTCGACACAGTCAAAGGCTTTTGCATAGTCAATGAAGCAGAAGTAGACGTTTTTCTGGAACTCTCTAGCTTTCTCCATAATCCAGCGCATGTTTGCTATTTGGTCTCTGGTTCCTCTGCCCTTTCGAAATCCAGCTTGCACTTCTGGGAGTTCTCGGTCCACATACTGCTTAAGCCTGCCTTGTAGAAAGACCAACTAAGTTTTTATTTTGGTATGAGGTTCCGTGTGCATGCACACTTCTTCAGATACCAGATCTGATGAAGTGTGCATGCACATGAAAGCTCATACCAAAATAAAAACTTAGTTGGTCTTTAAGGTGCTACTGAAGGAGTTTTTAGTGTTGTATAGGCTCCTATGATGTAATGGGCCCAATACCAATGTGTTTGCATTATTAAGTTTGTTATGAATAAAAAAAACATTTTAAGTTAGGGCTTAATAATTATTTCACTATTAATATACTTCTTCTTAATTGTATTTCAGTTCAACAATTACTTTGATAAAATACATATTTTTTAATGTGCAAATGGCTTGAGATACCTATTAGGTCCATCGATTACCATATAGCATATATTCAACACAAAAAACAGCGACCATTTGTTGTTGACAAAGGACAGCTGGACATATAAAGGGCCCCATTACCTTCAGTAGCATAGGGCCTCATCAAACCTAAATCCAGCCCTGTATGGTCATGTCCACAGACTGGAGGGTGGCAGGATCCCCAGGGATGTGCTAGACAATGGGGAGGTGGCTTCAGGCACCAGGACTGTTGGTAGACCAACTCTGTGGTGAAAATATGTCTGCAAAAGTGTCGTGAAGGTTGGCAAAATTAACTCTGCCAAATGGGAATCCTTTGCAGCCAACCACATTCTCTGGAGACAGACTGTCAGGTCTGACCGGAGGAAGAATGATCATTGGGAGGAGTGCAGAAAGAGAGAGAAAATGCCTTCATCTGCCCCAGCTGTACAGCCACAGCAGGTGCTGTAACTCTCCAAACATTTGACACCCCCGCCCCATGGTCTCCTGAGACAGATAGATGCCAACAAGATCATTTCCAGCAGCAGGAACTAGTGAAAACCCGTGTAGCCTAGCATTGCCATTAGCTGTTTTGTGACTAAACACGTGCTTTGCACTAAGAACAGGCATCCCCAAACTTCGGCCCTCCAGGTGTTTTGGACTACAATTCCCATCATCCCTGACCACTGGTCCTGTTAGCTAGGGATCATGGGATATGTAGGCCAAAACATCTGGAGGGCCGCAGTTTGGGGATGCCCGACTAAGAAGGTCTCAATTTCAATCTCGAATTAAAGCAGAGGTGATGAACCTTTGGCCCTCTCAGCAGCCCCTGCCAGGACAGCCAATAGCCAATTATGGGAGTTTTAGTCCAGCAAAATCTGGAAGGCTGCAGGGTTTGATTCCTGAATTGAAAGATCCTAGTTAGCAGTCACTGGGAGAGAGAGCCCCCACCAATCAAAGTGGACAGTTCTGGGCTAGGTAGACAAATGGTAAGGTGAGTTCATCAGCTGATTCAGAAGAAACCGGCTAACTTCACTTGTTGATCATCTTTACATATCATGGCAGGATTCGTTGTTGACTTATTTTACTGCTGGATTTTGCTGCTAGCCTGAGGCAGGGGGCACTTTAGAATGAGGTGGTTTAAATAAACAAACACAGTCCCTGGAAAGAAGCCAGAACTGCAGGATTCTGCAAACAGCTCCATGCTCAGGCAGCAGCTCAGAGACTCTCTTAACAGATTGCCTCATATGGTAGGTGGGTGGACCAATCATCTGAACAAAGGACTCTTGACCTATTTGGTTGCCACAGCAAATCATTAATTCCCCTCCCACATCCTGCCTGCCCTCGCTCCATTCCTGTTCTTGATTCATACAGAATTTGGTGGATTTTTACAGCCAGCAAGAAAAAAATGAGGGTAAGGCTATGCTCAGCCTCTAACCACCCCTTTATATCGGGGCCAGTCTCTATTTTCAGCATTATTATATCATCAGCCACCTATGTGTTATAGAACCACAACCACCTTTGGCAGCCTGGTGCCACTACTGTGGTCAGGCTTTCGCAGTCCAGGAATGGCCACTGCTGTCAAATCAGCAGCAGTTGGTTAAAGGCACTACTAGCCCCTGAGGCTACCTGAGCTTCTAGTAACCAAGCTGGATCCAGAAGAACCTCCAGGCTATGGACCTGCTCCTTGAGATGGCTTGCAACCCCATCCAGGGTAGGCAGCTGACCGATTTATTGGACACAGGAACAACTCACCCACAGTGCCTCCATCTTGCCACAATTGAAGCTCAGCTTGTTTTCCTCATCCATCTCACTACTGTGTCCAGGCAATGGCCCAGGAACTGTGGGGTAACCAGCCTCATATAACCCATATGCTTAAGGCTAATAAATGCATGAAGGGGTTAAGACCATGTAAGCTGTCCTGCTCTGTCTTACAAGCCACTGTGGAATTCCTGTACGAATAATTTAGGAATTTTCACTGCTGTAACTAAGTTTTACAGCCTGTGCCACTTTTTCTGAATGCTGTATGGAAAAGCACATGAATATGACCTTTGGGGAGCTTGTAAGCAAACCATGTTAAACCTACCAAATGTGTGGTCTTTTTCTCTGCTAGGGGAAGAGGGAGGTTTTAGAACTCACGAGGGTATAAAGGTCTAACAGCCTATTATTTCCACACTTGACTTTGCTGTGTGTTTTTTGTTTTAAATCTCTGCTGGCGTTCTCTCACCAAGGAGTACTTGCCCCAAAACTTGGATCTTGGCATCCTGAAACTCTCCTTTTTTACTATTAGGTTTTTTTTTTCCTTGCACCAACAGGGACTGCCCGGCCTCTTCTGATTCAGATATAATGGAGAAATAGAGCTGTGTTATCAGCATAGTGATGGCACCTCACCCCCAAGTTCCTAATGATCTCTCCCGGAAGCTTCATGTAGATACCGGTATTAAATAGCACTGGAGATTCTTCACCATTATCATTCTTAATATCATTAAAGTTAATTAACTTTAATATTAAATCAAAACAACTACCGGTATATCAATACAATTGCAATACTAAGAATAACAGCATAAAATACAGATTCTCATTAACAGCAACTAAATCAATATCTCTTAACAATACCAGTTTTTGCAGGAGCAAACAGTATTGATAGTCCTGGTGGCATTATGAGCACAAGTAGTCATGAGTGTACAGTGAAATGGATGTCTGGAGGGACCCGAGGACCAGTTTAAAGATCAAGAACCTTAAGAAAGGAGAGCAGGGAGGGCCTTAAAGCTGTCCATCCAAAATCTTGCATCTGGACTGCACTTGTTCAGTCCTGTTCCCTGCTATGGTGAGACGTGTTGAATTCCATTTAAAATATAGGAATTATTCCTAAATTTGCATGTTGATGCACGTGCGCGCACACACACAATATATAATGCAGCTGCTGGGTGACCTTGGGCTAGTCCCACTTCTCTGAAGTCTCTCAGCCTCACTCACCACACAGAGTGTTTGTTGTGGGGGAGGAAGGGAAAGGAGAATGTTAGCCGCTTTGAGACTCCTTCGGGAAGTGATAAAGCGGGATATCAAATCCAAACTCTTCTTCTTCTTCTTTGTCCTGCCCTTTCGTGTCCACAGTGGGACTGAGGTGCAGAGCTCTTCCAGGTGACCTGGTGTGCTTGCAGGTAGTCCAACCCCCTGCAATGCAGGAATCACAGCTGAAGAACCGCTGACAGACGAGGACCATCCAACATCTGCTTGAAACCTTTCCAACGAAGGGGAGCCCACCACTTTCCAAGGGAGTCCATTCCACTGTCAAACAGTACTGTGATATGAACCCAATGGTGTGGGTCCTCCCTTGTAGCAGCCACGTACTGAGCTTTCACTCTGATTTGTTCTCAGGAAGGTGAAACCAAGTTGTGTCAAATCAAATGTTATCCTGTACTTTCCTGCACATTTCTCTGTTATTTTTCTTATTGTAAAACGTCAGGTTGTGATTGGGAGTGGGTTCGTTGTGCAAGACCACCCAATCAACTATAATGCCCATAAAGCTCACTGGGTGACCTTGGGTCAGTTGCTGCCTCTCAGCCTAGCCTACCTCACAGGGTTGTTGTGGGGATGAAATGAGGAGAAGTAGGACTATGTTTGCCACATTGAGATCCCAGGAGAAAAAGGTAGGATGGAAATGCAACAAACAAACAAAACAACCTAAATTTCCCAAAAGGTGACTGAATTCCACCCGAATCATGACACTCTGAAAATGCCTTTAATCTGCTTTAAATTTTTGCTAAGTGAAACGTATGCTGTCACTGCATATTGTGCAATTGCAATTAAAGCCGTTTTTTTTAAAAAAAAACAAAAAACGTAAAATAAGCTTATTGCTGATAGAAGCTGTATCAATATTTCTCTGGGGGCATGTGCTGGTAACATGATGGAAAACTATGTCAAGATTTCAGGCTATTATAGCATGTTAACTCTTCCTTTTAGGGGGAACACTTTGCACAGCTAAGTTGCACACACTTCCTAAAGGTTTGGGGCTGGTCTGCTGGCAGTAAGGAGATTAGACTGTGTGCCATTCTTATGTCAGCAACAAGCATCCCAAGATTCCTGATGGTTCCCCTTCCACTCATGGAAATTACCACCCGCAGTAAATTATTCCAACACCCCCCCCCCAAGCTCTGGGTTACCATCTGGTCTCTCTTCAACACATCATGTTTTAGCCATTTATTATACTCCTGTGGTTCCCCACCCTGAACATATGGTCACTCCCCCCACTGATAACCCTGCTCAGATGGAGGTGCATAAAAAGGCCTCTTGGTTTGCAGGCAGAAGGATAGGTAATTAGGGTGAGATTCCAGACCAGGGGTCAGCAAACCTTTTCAGCTGGGGGCCGGTCCACTGTCCCTCAGACCTTGTGGGGACTGGACTAGATTTTGAAGGGGGTGGGGAATGAACGAATTCCTGTGCCCCACAAATAACCCAGAGATGCATTTTAAATAAAAGGACACATTCTACTCATGTAAAAACATGCTGATTCCCAGACCGTCCGTGGGCTGGATTGAGAAGGCGATTGGGCCGGATCCGGCCCCCGGGCCTTAGTTTTCCTACCCTTGTTCCAGACTGATGGGCAGGGAAGGTGTTTAAAGCACAAGAAGCTGCCCTTAGTTCAAAGGTGTGAAAAAGGAAAATCCAGGGGGAGAGAGGGGATCCTCATTCCATGTAAGGTAGGATGCAAATACTACCAAGTTGGTTCCTCCATTAGAGATGATGCAGGCCTAGTTCCCTCCACACGCCCACAGTCACATTTCCCTGGGTGATTTAGTTTAGAGTTGCCCGGCTAAACAGACAGGCAGGCTGAGTCAGAAAACAGCCCACCAGCCAGAGTTGGTCTCTGCAACACGATGGAAATTATATTGAGAAGTGGTGCCTGAAACACCACTCTGGTATGCACTGGGTTGGCCCTGCCATTAAACAACTGCCTTAGGTGGGCCCTGACTGACTCCAGCCTTTAAGAACCTTGGGACTAGCTTACCTATGAGATCACCTTACCCCACATGTGAGCCCTCTTGACCACTTCAATTGCTGGAATTTGCTCTAGTGCAGGTGCCACGTAATGCCCACTCCACATCTGTAAGAATTTGACTGCTTAGTGTGGCAGCACCTACACTTTGGAACTCCCTGCCTCTTGAGATCAAGCAGGCGCCTTCACTTTACTCTTTTCAATGCCTGCTGAAGGCATTCTTGTTTAGACAAGCCTACCCAAATGCTTCTAAAGCTGAGGTAATTTTAATCCATTTTAGTACAGTAGTACCTCGCAAGACGAATGCCCTGCAAGACTAATTTTTCGCAAGACGAATGAGTCTTGCGATCTGATGGTGACTCACAAGATGAATTCGTTTTGTGAAAAATTCATATTGCAAATTGTGGTTTCCCATAAGAATGCATTGAAATTTAATTAATACGTTCCTATGGGCAAAAAAGAAAAAAGAAATTTCAATGCATTCCTATGGGAAATCGCGATTCGCAAGACGAATTTTTCGCAAAACGAATGGACTCGCGGAACAAATTAAATTTGTCTTGCGAGGCACCACTGTATTCTCAACTTTTGTACGGCTGTGAATTTTCTTTCCTATTTTGTAAACCCACTCTGAAGTTTCTACAACCCATCAATGTATAAATTTTATGAAATAAATAGGTGAAAGCTAGGCCTGAGGTATTGTTTGGGATTTGTTTAGATCATATTATGACTTTTGTGGAAATTGTTTTGATTCGGTTGTTTACTTGTTAATATTTTATTTGTTGTTTATTACTACTTCCATTATGTTTGTAATTATGCAAATCTTATCATGTTGGAATCTGCCTTGAGCATGGAAGGGCAGCATACAAATAAGTTGGTAAATTAGTCTTAAGGAAGGGACTGACTATCACTTAGCACAATTTTAGATTTTACAATGAATGGTCTTACAGATACAGTAATGTGTATTACCTTATTAACTTCAAAACGTGGCAAGCCAGCCCTGCTCTCTTTGAGGGCTCTCTTACTCATCCTGCGGAGTGAGGCCCTGGACTTCTGCCCAAGGCATTTTGGCGCCTGAGGTGAACTGCAAAATGGTGACCCTGCACCAGGGAAGAAGGGCTCAGTGAAGATCTACATCGGAAGCACGGGAGGAGTGAAGGTGTACATTGGGAACCAGGTGGCACTGCTTCTGGAGAGGTAACAAATCTGGCTTCCAGGGAGAACTTTTGCTGCCATTGCAGTAGCTGGTGATGTGTTCCTTGGAGGCCGAATCTGCTACCCATGTGTCTGCTGCCGTGCTCAGGGTGAAGAACTCTCAGGGTGGGAGGTTGAGAGGAAAAAGTGAAGCTCCCAAGGGGGATACACAGTGAAGGCACGCCGCCCTGGTGTCACCACTGAGGGGGTGGCAAAATGCTGGGCGGCACTCACCGCGGGGCCTGCAGCACGCCCGAGCCACATCTCTTTCCTGGGAGAGAAGTGGTGGCTTATGCGCGCAGGCTCTGCCCTGCCCCAAACGGTCTGCCCACTGCCTCCCCCTCAACTGCAGGGCGGCTGAGTGGGGGGAGGCAGGCAGAAGGGCCGTCTTAAGCATATCCGTGGTGCAGAAATCCCTCCTGCGCCCCCCCCAAATTTCCAAGAGTTGTTGACCTTTTCCCAAGCCTCTGCGGGGATCTCTCCTCCCGCGGAGGCTTGGGAAGGCTGCACGCACGCCAGCCATATACGGTAGTTGGCAGGGTGCAGCTTCCATCCTAAGCCTCTGCAGGGATCGCTCTCCTCCCACAGAGGCTTGGGAGGCAAGCTGCATGCCCACCGGCCATATGGTTGACGGGGCACAACTGGCGGGCGTGCAGGGAAAGGGGAGGCCGCCACTCGCTGGGCGTCCCCGAGAGGCCAGCGCCCTGGTGCAACGCTCCAGTAAGATGACTAGGAAAGACGGGCTCTGGCAGGCAGACTCCTCAGAGGCCCCGCAGTGCGTCCCCTCCCACCCTCTTTTGTAAGAGACAAGGATTAAGAACTACCTTTGATAGAGGACTTTGTATTATCTTTCCTTCTTTGCTTTCTTTTGTTTCATCCTGTTATTTAGATTAGTTTTTTATTGTATGTTGAAAAGTTTCAATTAAAAAATCTTTTATATTATTTTATTGCATTGTGGTCGGTAATTTTGTTTTGGTGGGTGTTGCCTTTTATTAAATTAGATTTTATGTTTTTATTATGCTAGCACCTAATATGCTGGATGGATGGCACAGAGATAAACTACATTCTGTTTCCCACACAGAGCAGCTTAACAACAGTTTTTCTAAATGTTAATGGTTCTCTCCCAGAAGGACTCACAATCGAAGGAGACCAAATGATTTATTTTCTTTTATTTTTAGAGACCCCACAAACACAAAACCCGTTAATAAAATGAAATTAAACGTGTTGGGACCAATCAATAGTACCTCACCTGCCTTGCATACAATAGGCCCAGGGAGATGGAATTTCCAGGAAGCTCTGGGAAATCTCCCATATTAAAACCCTGCTGCCAGTCAGTGCAGACAGGATATACCAGTGCTGTCAGTCAGAGCGGCGAGCTAATGTACCAATGCCATGGCTCACTGCAAGCCACCCTCCTATGTTCCTCTGCTGATGATGAAAAGCAGCTAACTTTTAACTGCCTGTTTGTTAAAAAGCTGCTTCAGAGTGCAGACATGTGTGATGATGCCTTGCATTTAATATTTTTAATATATTTTTTCCCCGCTATTGAATTTTGTTTAATTTCCCATGAGCATTTCTGAACATTCACGTAAGGAAGAAAATAAAGCGGCTGCCGCCGCGGCCGCCTCCTCCTCCTCCTCACCCCCCACCCCGCTTACAAAAGGGTGCATTAAATAAACTTTTCTTCTTCCCCTGCGTATTTCAGAGCATTCACTGTTTACAGGAAAAACAAATGAGTACTGAAGCCTTTTTTGCACTTGCGAAAAAGGATGCGCTGGGGCGCGTGCGTGATTGCCATTGCTGCTCTCCGGTACGTGCAAGGGGTGGGGACACCTCCCCACCCCAAACACACCCACAAGGTGTCCCGTGATCGCGGTGGTGGAAACCCACGCAGCCACCCGCACGCGAGCCGCCGCCGCCGCCGGTCCGGAAGCAATGAATGGATCTCCCTCTGGCTGCAGAGCAGCGCCTTTAGCTCCGCTCGCTCCCCTGCTGGAACGGGAGCCTCCTGCGCCTCCGGTTTTGCCCCGGGGTCTCGGGGCGGGAGGGGGCGCGCGTCTCTTTTAACCCCACCTCCCCCAGCCATGTTCAACCAGCAGCTCCAGCAGCAACTGTTGCAGCTCCAGCACCTCCTTCAGCACCAGCCTCAGCAGCAAGCAAGCCGGTAAGACCCTCTAACCGAGGCCGGGGATCGTGGGCCTGGCTCCAAGGGAAAGGCGCCTGCTCCACACACACACACCCCTTCTTCCCTTTTGCAAACCTCCTCCGCGCAGTTTTTGCTGGCGTGACTGCATCTGCTTCTTCGCACCTTTCTCCTGAAGCGCTCCTGCCTGCCTGCCTCGAAATTCAGTTGCATTTGGCCCTTTTAACATGTGTATTAAATGTAAATGCACTACTGTACATATGTATTTAAAATGTATCCTCAAGCGAGCCTTGCTGCACTTCAAGGACTAAGGCTACAGTGGACCTGCTCAGAAGTAAGCCCATGGGACTTGCTCCCTGCTATGTGAGCGGGCCTAACACATGCACGAATATTGTGTGTGTGTGTGTGTGCTTGTGTGTGTGTTCGCGTGCGCTTTTTGTACAGTATAATAACATATTTTTAGCTTTGGTGCCAGATCTCACAACTCCTGCTGCTGGCATATATTGCTGAGGTCCAAGAACCTCCACATGCACAATTACCTGTGGCCAGTGGCCTAGCAGTGTTCATGGTGCAAAAAATATATTTAGTTATTTCCTTACCCTCCAACCCCACCCAACACACTCTAGGGGAAAAAAAATTCCAAGTCAAGCTTCTAATAGCTTCTAAACCCCCCTCCTGGTTCAGCTCCCCACCTGCAAACGAAGCAGCTTGTTCTTTACTCCACATAAAAGCAAACTCTCCCACTAACCCAACTGAAAAGGGTTGGCTGGCCTACTGTTAACAGTTCTGGGTCACAATCCATTGGGAAGCTGTCCTGTGCAAGAGCCAAGCTATGTTGTTGTTTGTCAAGTGTTTTGCTGGTGTGCAGGTCTCACTAATTTCACAGAGTCTCCTCGGCCACATCTTGGTATTGAAAGGCAGCTTTTGGAAAATTAGGATGGAAAAATGTCCCTTGTAGGGCATGATAATAACAAGTTCTGAAAGGAGTTTGGACCACCTGGGTGCTTGTATTGGAAGTTGTTCCAGGTACATGGACTGTGTGTGGACCTGCCTTCTTAAGCATCTCCATGTCAACCCTATCCCATAATAATATTGCGCATACATCCGTCTGTTTAAATATACCCCTTTAAAATATAAAAACGCTTCCCCCTCTTCCTAAGCACTGTAGTCCTGCAAAATTGATAAGTTTATCCCTAAGCTTGCAGACAGGCGTGTTTCTTACTTACAGTCACACATGACAACATGGCTTCACCATGTACATAATAATGATATAATTAGGGTGCTGAATTGAAGAAAACTTGGAGATAGCTAAGCATGGACATGAGTGAAAGGGCTGTTGAGAGTCAGTTCAGTTCTGGAATGGAAAACAAATTCCTAGACTGATAATGTGCTCAGAGGCACCTTATTCTTTAATTCTAACCGCATTCCTTTTTCACCTGGTTCTGGAGCTTTAGGACTCTTATTAGAAAACAAAATAGATCCAGCTAGCCAGAGGTCCGCCTGCCTGTGCCATACGGCATCCAAAGGAGTTGTTCAACTAGTGCCAAGTACCTGAGATGTTTTTGGATGTGCTTCTCCTAAAGTTGAGTCTCTCGCCTCACCCCCCACCCCCACCCCCCAAATCTATCCGCATGCTCCTTGGTAACATTTGAAGCTGCCTTTTAAAAGGGTTATATGATGTCCTATGGGGTGCCCTCTTTTTTCAAGGAGGGGAAAAAAAGTAAAATAATAATAACCAAAACTCATGGAGGATGCAAAATAAAAAAATTTTTTCTTTCAGTAGCACCTTAAAGACCAACTAAGTTTTTATTTTGGTATGAGCTTTCGTGTGCATGCACACTTCTTCAGATACAGTGAAATGGAAGTTTCCAGGCACTTATGTAGAGAAGGGGTGGGGAGGGGTGGGGAGGGGGAGGGGGGATCACTCAGAAGGGTGGTGGAAATGGGTGATTGACTGACTGATAGCTGTTGATGACCGCAAACGACTGCAAATGGTTTTGCATGAAAAAGCAAGGGTTGAGATGGCTGAAGATCGCTGAAGATCCTCATGGAGGATGCAGAAGCCTTCGAGCATCTGTAAGGCACCCTCTGAATCCAGCTTCCTTATACTTTGTTGAATGAAATTATTCTGAACCTGCTTAATCCTGACATTGGAAGGCTGTTTAAAACAGTGTCAGTGGTGCTTCCAAAACGATGCAAAGGTTGTGAGAGAGCTCCTGGATACCCCTTTATTGCTTAGGGCAGGTGCACACACATAGAGGGTTGTATCCAGTGTCAGTCCTGCTTAGAGTAGACCCAAGACTATAACTTAGTTATAGCCATTTCAGTGTGTCTACCTTGAGTACAGCTTAACTGGATGCAACACATAGGACCAAGAATATGCTCATTAACTCTATTTGTACAAAATAAAAAAAGAATTCCTTCAGTAGCACCTTAAAGACCAACTAAGTTTTTATTTTGGTATGAGCTTTCGTGTGCATGCACACTTCATCAGATACACTATTTGTACAGTTAATATCTATTTGTACAGTTAATATTCCATAAATTGACTGGGTCACACTATAAGGCAATTGTTTTTGGGCAAAAACATCTTCAGTAGTTGCCTAATGTTGCCTTAGGTTTCTTGCAAGCCGCTCTCTGTCCTGGGATTTCTGCTGATCTAATTCCCCCCCCCTTCCTTCTCAGGTGTGTGATACCATCTCAGCAGCAGCAGCAGCAGCAGCAGATGCTGAACCTGCGGGCTACTAGTCAAGCCTCGCTCCTCAGCGCCAACCCCATGCTGCAGCGGGCCCTGCTCATCCACCAGATGCAAGGTATAGCACTTGTCCTCTGCTTTGGGATGGGAACCCTGCAGGATTGATGTGGAAGAGGCTGAGCAATGCATGCTGGGATACTTGGGAAACAGTCAAACTGGAGGGTTTTTATTTACTTGGGTATCTGTGTTATTTGGGGGGGGGGAGTGACTCCCAAGGCAGTTTAAGACATTAAAATTATCCAGGTAGGACCTGCAACAAAATGGTCATTATTCCAGCCACTCAATTCCACGTCTCACCACCTCCACCACTCCTTTAGTCTGCATTCTGCTGCTGCCGAGCATGCTCAGTTTTCATCAGCCACCTAAATGTTCTTTGTTCTTTCACAAATATTAAGGTCCCCCCTCCCCCCAAAAAGCTTCTGGTGCCTCCCTGTTGTGAGTGGCAGGTGCTATTCTGGGTACATAACTAATGGCACTCACCACGCAAACATTGGAAATACAAAATGCAAAAATTCCTTCCAGTAGCACCTTAAAGACCAACTAAGTTTGTTATTGGTATGAGCTTTCGTGTGCGTGCACACTTCTTCAGATATCTTCTTTTGGTATCTGAAGAAGTGTGCATGCACGTGAAAGCTCATACCAATGACAAACTTAGTTGGTCTCTAAGGTGCTACTGGAAGGAATTTTTATATTTTGTTTCGACTACGGCAGACCAACACGGCTACCTACCTGTATTGGAAATACAGTGGACCCTCGAGTTATGTAACGCTCTGGATACGTAACTTTCAGGTTGTGAATGCGGCAAACCCGTCGCACGCATGCACAGAAGCGGTGCCTCCAGTTACGGACTTTTCGGGTTAAGTACGGACCCCCGGAATGAATTTAACTCGTATCCAGAGGGTCCACTGTAGAGGGAATGAACTGATTGCGTTCAGTAATGGGCAGGAGAGTAGTGGTTGTTTTGAGGAGGTGCTTCCTTGATCTCCCAGCAGGTGAGTAACTTCTGTTTATTGGGGACAGGGAAGCGTGAGGCAGTGGTGCGGAGGGTGCCAAGATGCAAATACACAGGTAGGAGGGCTGGATTGTTTCCATTGCTATGTTTGCGCTGCGCTGACCTCCCAACCACTTTCCCCACCCCTTCTTGATAAGCAGCAGCAACTCATCTGCTGGGAGGTTAGGTAAATGCCTGTTCCCTGCTCCTACTGGTTACCCCTATTTACATGTTGCTTTTTTCTATCATGGAACAAAAGGCACCCTATATTAGATTCGTAGGTTCTTTCCCAGGTACTAATCAGATTCTGAGCTCTTGCAAAGTAGCTGTGCTCTGTGTCTTCAGATCATGTTTTTATTCCTTTTTTATCCCATTCTTTAAGGCAGTGGTTCTCAAACTTTTTTCTCTGGGCCACACTTTCAGAATAAATATTAGCTCATGCCACACTGATATTTTTTTTTATTGGTAAGAAATTGGGAAACAAAAAGAAACAACTAGCAGTGCTTGATTTATAACATAGAACACAGCTACCTTATAATATGATCATGGAACATCCAGGAAGTATAAAACAAGGCAGCTACATAAGAACATGAATGATTCCCAAAATATACATATGAACCTCATATATGTACATGAAGCGTGTCTACAAACTCAGTGAGAGGTGTGAGCTTGCTTTGGCCAGGTAATCCCATTTAGACTAGGTCTAATTTGAGAAAAACTCGATATCATTAGCACAAAGAAGCCTTTCTCTTTTCTCATCTTTGATATTTGTTCACAACCATATATCAAGGAGATCTGTAGAAGTGTGGAGTTTATGGTTGTATATCCACAAAAAAATAATTTTATACTATACTATGCTGTGCTATGCTATGCTAATCCTGATCCTGATCCTGATCCTGATCCTGATCCTTCACTCACTGAAGTGTTTAAATGTTTCTTTGGTTATCCTTGAATCTCCCTGCCATCCTCTCTTACATCAGTGTGGTGCGTCCTTTGAGAGCCGCTGCTTTAAAGTGCACAGGGAGGCCAGCGGGGTTTCCTCCCCTACCCCATTTTATTCTTGAGGTAGGTTCAGAGTAGGGAGAGGGAACTTATCTCCCTCCAAATGTTGCTGGACTCATCAGCCAGCATGGCCAGTGGTTGGGGATGATGGCAGTCACAGTCCAGGAACATCTCTGGTTTAGCAGCTGACAGCGCAATTCTATGCATGTCGTCCCCATTGAGTTCATTGGAATTTGTTCCTATACTGGGAGAGGTGGTGGGTTTCCTATAGGCACCTGGTTGGCCACTGTGAGAGCAGGATATTGGACTAGGAGGGCCATTGGCCTGATCCAGCAGGCTCTTCTTAGGTTCTTTTGAGGTCCAAGGTTAACTCAGTAAGCCTTGTGGCTGAGCAGGGGGTTTGAATCTCGATCTCCCTGGATGGAGCCCAGCCCTCGCCACTGCCGAGACACCAGTCCTGAGCCACTTCGCGAGGCTGGAATGATCCCAGCCTTGCAAGGCAGCACAGGGCTGGCTCGGGGAGGGCAGCACGCTCCCCAGAAAAAGGCTACACCCCTGGTCCTAGTTTCACACTCTAGCACAGCGATGAGGAACCTCTGCCCCAGGGGCGGAATTGGCCCAGCTGTGCCCACCTTCCCTGCATCCACAATCATTTGAGCTCAAGTCAGGAAGATTTTCATCTTTAAACTGTTTAACATGGTTGCATTGAGAGAGGTCTTTGTTGCATGCCACGTGCTCTGATTCAAACAATTACATAAATTAGAAACAACCATAAACACTCAGATAAATGTTTATGAATATATGAAAGTTGTATTAAAGTGTACATAGCAAAATTATTACGGATATGACGTCTAGTAACATGTATCGCTTAGATTGGTGGCATTAAGCAAAGTGTATTTTGTATAAATAACACTTAGGGGCCAAGGCGAATTCCCTTTGTAGCTGCAGCTTGAATTCTTCCTAAAGTTCTGCTGCATGGCGACAGAAGAGGGTGCCAAGTTTGTTATGTTTGTATACCGCCTTTCCTCCAAGGAGCTCAAGGTGGCATATGTAGTTCTCATTTCATCTCACAACAATCCTGCAAGATATAGGTTAGGTTAAGAATAAGTGGCTGGCCCAAGGTCACCCAGTGAGCCTCATGGCTGACGGGAACAGGTCCTAGTCTGACACTCTAACCACTACGTCATGCTGTCTCTCTTAACAAAGCTTTGAATTAGCACGCACTCCCAATTCTTCTATTGCATCTCTGGCTTGGAGGTTCAATCACCTTGAGTCATTTGCCAGGCTTCACCCACCTGCCAGAATGTTCTGCGGAGGGTTGGCCTCTTCTCCGTCCAGCTCTCCATACAGAAGTTTTAACACCTCTGCCCAACCAGCGACCACATTGGCTCACATAGTTTTACGTCTCCCCTCCCAAGCTGCACATCTGTACATCTAAAACCATTTCAAAAATCATTTGTAACAGCTACAACCTCGCCTTACCCCACATGTGCCCACTCAACTGTTTCGATTGGCAGAATTGGCACTCCTACAGGTTCCCCACGGTGCTTATTCCACACTTGTAAGAACTCTGATCGTTCAGTGTGGCAGCACCTACACTTTGCGGCTCCCTGCCTATTGATTCAATCAGGCTCCTTCACTGTCATCTTTTCCGCACCTGCTAAAAACGTTGTTGTTTAGACAAGCCTACCTAGATGCTTAGAAAGCGTGGTGTGAAATATAATTTGTTTAAGTATTTTAACTTTTTGTATGTTTTAATGGTATCGTATTTCCCCTCCCCTCCAGTTTTATGGTTTTATCTTTTTGTAAACAGCCTTAAGGTTTTTCTTTGTCAAAACGAAATGAAACAAAAAAACAATCAAGCTGTGTATAAATTTTATTAAAAAATAAAATAAAATGGCACCAGCTGTTGAAGCATGTTCTAGGTGCTCCATGCAGGCATTCCCTCCAGATGTTGCTGGACTCCCAACTCCCATCATCGTTGGCCATGCTGGTTGGGTCTGAAGAGATTTGGAGTCCAATAAATCAGGAGGGCACAGTCCTAACTATTCTGTAGTACAGCCGTACTTTGGATCCCGAACGCCTTGCTACTTGAACATTTTGGCTCCTGAACGCCGCAAACCTGGAAGCGGGTGTTCCGGTTTGCAAACGTTCTTTGGAAGCTGAACGGCTTCCGCGGCTTCCGATTGAGCACAGGAAGGTCCTGCAGCCGATCGGAAGCTGCCCCTTGGTTGTCGAAGTCGAACGGACTTCTGGAACGGATTCGTTCAACTTCCAAGGTATGACTGTACAAGCCAAGTTCCTATTTATCGTTTTAGAAGAGATAAGAGATAATGCCCTTTGAGTTTGTCTGAGGAGGTGGCTGTGTTAGCCATGGGGTCAGGGCAGGAAGAGTCTTGCAGCTTCAGTGAGTGATGGGAAAGTCCCTGAAGGCCACTAGCCTTCCAATCAGTTAAAAATCAATTGGGGGTGTTTGAGGAATGCCGAATACTTAGCAGCTGCCTGTGCTGTGTAAGTTGGTGCCAACACTAATAAAATGAAAGGGAAGTTGCATTTTCTGATTCATTTGTATAAAAGTATGTTTTATCGTACAGAGCCACAGTTCCAGAGTGGTGGTCAGAATATCTCTGACTAGTATCCTATTTATTTTTAAATTTCATTTATTTTTGTTTTCTCTTCCTCTTTCTATGTATGTGTGCACATAAATATGCATGTTCTTATAGCCTTTTCTTTTTTTTAAAAAAAAAGAGCTCTCCTCTTTATGGAGTTGATTATTCAGGTGTTATGCAATTGATAATCACATTACCTTCTGTAATAAGGAGTTGCCTGGGCACTGACAGTCCTCTGAAATTTCCTGGTCAACTGCAAGGTTTGGGTTACGTTTGAGAATACTTGATGCCCAGATACTTGGTATCTGAGAAAGATCTGAGTGAATAATTCAGCGGGTGTTTTAACCTGTGGTTTCAGCAGTGGAAACTAGTAAGCTGAGTGTGTAATTCTCCCAGCCCACTTTCTGTAGCAAAATTGGAGGTGTGGTTTCTAGAGAGCTAACCAAGCCTCTTAGCCAGGGGCCAGCAAACTTTTTCAGCAGGGGGCCAGCCCACTGTCCCTCAGACCTTGTGGGGAGCAGGACCGTATTTTGGAAGAAAAAAAATGAACAAATTCCTATGCCCCACAAATAACCCAGAGATGCATTTTAAATAAAATGACACATTCTCCTCATGTAAAAACACACTGATTCCTGGACTGTCAGCAGGCCAGATTTAGAAGCCAATTGTATTCGGTGTTAATCCTACTCAGAGTAGACCCACTGAAATGGATAGTAATGACTAACTGGGTCTTTTAATTTTGGTGGCTGTACCCTGCCTAGAACTTGGTTGTCTACAACCCAATATCTGCAAAGGTGTAGCAGTCCTGAACTGACCTTAGAGTAGGCATAGGCAAACTGCGGCCCTCCAGATGTTTGGGACTACAATTCCCATCATCCCTAGCTAACAGGACCAGTGGTCAGGGATGATGGGAATTGTAGTCCCAAACATCTGGAGGGCCGCAGTTTGGGGGTGCCTGCCTTAGAGGATCTGAGCCATGAACTGATTTGGAGTACTTCCACAGTGTTTATGTGAGTTTTATTTATTGTTGATGACTGCTTCTGTTATGTTTGCAGTTGTGTAAATCTTTTCATGTTGTAAGCCGCCTTGAGCGGAGTCTTCGCTATGGAAAGGCGGCATACAAATAAAAGGAGGAGGAGGTCCTGAGCATGTGCGCAGTGACCAAACCACAAACGGCTTGTTGCTCTGGTCAGACCTCACCTGGAGTACTGTGTCCAGTTCTGGGCACCACAGTTCAAGAAAGATACTGACAAGCTGGAACGTGTCCAGAGGAGGGCAACCAAAATGGTCAAAGGCCTGGAAACGATGCCTTATGAGGAATGGCTTAGGGAGCTGGGTATGTTTAGCCTGGAGAAGAGAAGGTGAAGGGGTGATATGATAGCCATGTTCATATATATGAAAGGATGTCATATGGAGGAGGGAGAAAGATTGTTTTCTGCTGCTCCAGAGAAGCGGACACGGAGCAATGGATTCAAACTTCAAGAAAGAAGATTCCACCTAAACATTAGGAAGAACTTCCTGACAGTAAGAGCTGTTCGGCAGTGGAATTTGCTACCAAGGAGTGTGGTGGAGTCTCCTTCTTTGAAGGTCTTTAAGCAGAGGCTTGACAGCCATCTGTCAAGAATGCTTTGATGGTATTTCCTGCTTGGCAGGGGGTTGGACTGGATGGCCCTTGTGGTCTCTTCCAACTCTATGATTCTTTTGTGTCTTCTAGTTGCATGGTATTTAACATGGTATCTCTGTGTCACTCACCTACCGCTATTTCCTGTCCTTGGCAGGTAACTTGAGAGGCTTCAACATGGCCGCAGCCCCTGTGCTCCAGCAGTTCTTCCCTCAGGCAACAAGACACTCCCTTTTGGGTCCGCCTCCTGTTGGGGTCTCCTTGAAGCCCACTCGCCTGGCTTTCCCTGGGGGCCTCCCTTTTCAGCGGCAGAATCAGACCTTTCGCAAGGTGAGCTCATTTTGGGTTATTAGTTCCTCCCAAAGGAGCCTTAGGCAGCCTGCACCAAAATGCTGATTAAAAACTCCCAAAAACATGAAGAACCTACCGTAAACAAACAAACAAACACCCATACAGTATCCTCACAGCTAATAATTTCAATGTTTCCAGGTGCTGTTATCTTTCAGCCTGGTTGAACAATGTTTTTAAATTCCTCCTGAAAATTGAAAATTAAGAAGGCAGACCTACATCACCAGGGAGGGTGTTCCGTTGTGGTCAATTTTCAGATGTGTTGAGTTTCCTCACATTCAATTGTGGTGAATTTTGGCCTGTTTTTGAAGTCTCTCCTCCTATGCGTCATTTTATTATATAAATAATAAATTATTATTATGAGTGAAACTCAGTTGGCGCTTATGGAAGGGCTGTTGATCCAGCAAAGGCCTCAATTAGTACATCCTTCTCCAGACTACCAACTCCCACCAGCTGATGATGAAACTTGTAGCCCTGCAGAATGTGGAGAGCCCTACTTTAGAGAAAGCTGCACCAGCAGTTTTAAAAACAAAATTCTCTTTGCTCACATAGCAGAAAAAGGGAATTGTAAAAATAAAAAAATAAACCCACCTCCCTTTAGCGGATGCCTCCATGGGATCAAAAGCCTTTTTTGTGCTCAGTTCAGTTCCAGTCTCAAGCACAAATTCCTGTGCACAGAATATGTTCAGAGGTACGGTTTTTGTACCTCATTCTGGTTGGTCATTCTCAGGGTTCTAATAAGCAAGCAAATAAATAAACAAATAAGGTGTAGTTCCAGCAAGCCTGGCTCTGTGGATTGTTTGCATCTTCTTGAACCATTGCACTCTCAACTGCAGGATTTCTTGAGGACCTCTGAGAGGAAACGGGAGGCGGATTCTGCAACTTCCTCCTCTCAGGGCCAAGGAGCAGATGAGAGCCTGCCTGTACTGGATATGTCTATCATCAAAGAGGGGTCTGAGCAGCCGAATTCTCCACCTCCAGGTAGGCGAATACAGTACTTGAGTTTGCTTTTTCCTCTCCAGCAACACAGAATAGGGAGGTGTTTTTTAAAAAGTAAAAAATGAGCAGGTGAAGATAAAGTTGTGCTGAATCACACCAAATGTTTGTTTAATCGAGCATCTTGTTTATCACAGTGGCCAGCCAGAGACACTGGGAAGCCCCTAGGAGGGCTTGGGAGCAATAACCCTCTCTCAATATTGTTGCTCTGTGACTGGTATTGAGAGCCATGATTCCGGGGGCAGCCTCAGGACTGACTGCCATTGATAGCCTTGTCTCTATAAACCCGTTTAATCCCATTTTGAAGCTGTCTAGGTTGGTGACCATCACTGCATCTTCTGGTAGCAATTCCATTATTTAGCTCACTGTCCTAAATCCCCCACCATTTAGTCTCATTGGATGACTCCCTGCCCCCCGCCCACCCCCACCCCCAAAATAGTAGCTAGCAGGAAAAGCAGTTGGGGGATTATGGGAGTTGTAGCCCAACAACAGCTGGGGACCTGAGGTTGAGAAGCACTGCTCCAGGGGGTACTTGGCTGCTCTGAAGCAATAACTTCCTTTTTCTGGGCCCACAGAGACACTGGCAGAATCCTCTTCAGCCGGTGAACCGGCAGCCAAGCGGCTCAGAAGGTAAGGATGGCAGTTGCCGGGAACTGCACCCCTAGCTGAATTGTAAGAACAGCTTTGCCAGGTTGAATCTAAAAGATCCGCCTGGCGCATGGTACCTCTCTTTGGTGGTGGGCTAGCCTCTCCAACAGGTGCGGCACTGCTGGTGGCTCCACTGGGCCCTGAGTGCATGGGCCTGGCGCTGCTGGTGGGAGTGGGCGTGCAGGATCACCCAGAGGCCCTGCTCCCCAGCCCCCTCTCCCTGTCTAAGGGCTTGCACTGTAGCCTGCTGGACAGACTAGCCCTCATAAGCTCCCCTGCTCACCTCCCACTGCCCCTATAGGTGTCATTCCACTTGTGGCTTTGCCACACACACACACACCACACACACACACACACACACACACAGAGAGAGAGAGAGAGAGAGAGAGAGAGAGAGAGAGAGAGAGAGAGAGAGAGAGAGGGAGGGTGGGGGGAACCTGCTCAAAGCAAGTTACAACAAAGAAAACAGGAATGCATTTCAAAACCCCAAACAGTGCAAAAATAATATCGTAGCAACATAATAAGACAACAACAATATACAAAAAAAGTACTTTGAAGATAACAAAATTATATTAGCAACATCTAAACTCCAATAGCAAAAGTAACAAGGAAGCTTTACAATTTCACTTTGGTCCTAGAAAAACCCCTCCTATGATGTTGCTCACAGTCCCTCTCCTGGAGCAGTTTCTTCTAAGGCTTCCAGTGGTTGCATCCTGGCAGATCTTGCTACTTAGTGTGGGAACCTTAGATTTCTGGGCTGTGCATACAAGGTCATGGCCATTGCAGCATAGTTTCTTGGCCTCCCATATTTAATGTACTAACAGCTTCTTCTTCTTCTTTTTTTTTTTAAAAAAACCATTTATCCCACCAGGGAAGCTGAGGACACAATCCCAGAAGAAGCAATATGTCTTCAGCAAGTGGAGGAGTCCAACACAGAATCCCACCTGGAAGGTGAGAGCTTCACAGTTGCCTGGGATCATGCAAACCAGTCTCAAGGGTCTAGAAGCAAAAAGCTGTGGGAAAATAGTCAGTTGCCTTGCAATAGGTTGAAAGCAATACAAATATATTCACCCCAGCCTATATCTGTATTCAGTTTAGAATTGTATTTATAGGAAAAATGGATTTTAAGTATTTTTACATATTGTTTTTGTTGCCCATGCTTTTACTGTGAAACCGCTTCAGTACTATATTTTATGGGAAGCGATTCACAAAATAATAAAATAATAACTGTGAAGCACAGCTTGCAAGGCCCAGGCAACTGGTGCATGGAATCTCCAGTCCTAGAACAGGGACAATTAGGCCCTGCCTGACTCTTCAAGGTCATTGGCAGTGCAGAAATCTGCCCAGTGTATGTCTGTGTGTGCTGCATGTTTCCTACTCCTCTGACTAGATTTGAGTCTGGGAAGGGCTGGACAGGAACACCCACCACCAGCAAACAGCCCCTGCTGGGGACTTGCACCACACATACCTCCTTTCAGTTGTCTAGGAAATTGCCCTCAGTCTTAAAAGGCATACTTTTTCCGAAGGGGTTTAGCAAGCATCTGCAAGGCCAGACACTGCCCTCCAGCTGCTTCCCCCTCTTTTTTGTCCTTTCCCATCCTTCTGAGGCCACATGGGGTCCAGAGGCATTCTGTGGAATGGAGAGAAAGAGAGCAGAGCTGTTGTTCTTTTCATAGGCAAAGGGAGGGAGCTCTCCAGAATAAAAATCTGGTGGGTGCTGCAGGGGTTTCCGGAAGTGCCATGCTGCCTGTGAGCACCATCTTGGGGACCTCAAGGATTGGCAGTGCTCCTGAGAGCTCCCACCTCCCGCTCCTGGGGAAATTAAATTCTCTTTCTGTCTGCCTGTCTTTCATAGAGGCAGACAATGGGAAAGAGAATCTGGCTGCAGATCCTTCCAAGGAAAAGAACATTGCTGGAGAGCTGAAGATTTCGGAGGTGAGCAGAAAGCTTCTTTAGCCCCTGCAGGGGGAGGGTCTTCTGCTGCTTTGTTAAAAACTTGGGGAAATGTGGGTGGCATCCTTTGCCAGCCTAGTTCCCCCCAGCTGGCCTCATTAGCTGGCGTTGATGGGAGATGCAGTCCAAAACATTTGGAGGCACCGTGGTGGGGAAGGCGGGTGTACACAAATAGCGACATGGAAAAACACACACTGGCCCAATAACCAAAGATCCGAAGGAGCCTTTTACCCAGCATGCTCTCCTCTTTGCTCCTCCCTTCAAGAGGGCCATCAAGCAAACCAAATTAACCATAGTTTCTCATCCTGCCCAAACCAGGAAACCATGGGTAAAAGCTACTTTCTCACAAAAGAGGAGGGAAACAGTGCCTGTACATCTCAGGTTCTCGGAATGCTAGAAACTGACTCATTTAAAAGGAAATCTGGGATTGAGGGTGGGGGGCAAGTAACGTTGAGAGGGAACTGCTTCCCTTGTACCGCCACTGCATAGACATCAGTGCCTCATTATGTGCCAGTAGATTATATATGCTTGGATGAAAATCTAGTTAATGGAAGCCTTCCTATTCTTGCTGGGGCTTTGTATGTGGGCAAAAGTCTTTTTCCTACCTTGGCTTTTTAAGCTGAAATATGACTGTCCAAATTCCTTCTGTGTGCAAATGCAGAAATCTCCTTCCAGAAGCAGCCTCCGTATTCTTCCTGTAAACACTGCCTTCTATCCCCAAACTGTATGTAAAGCCGTTGTCTGGATGTGGCATGAATTACAGGCTTCTTCCACTCTCTGGAGCTGAGGGATTTAATAGTTGGCTGGTGGGCAACCTGAATTGAACCCTTGAATCTTCTCCAGGTGGTCAGCTCTGCAGGGTCCCTGAAAGTCACAATTCAGCAGAGCAGCGAGAACCGAGCCATCAGCACCACAGCCCTAAAGCCAGCCTTCTGGACCTCTGAGATGGGGACAGCCGAAGGCAGCCCCGAGGCTACCCTGAAATTCTACTGCTACATATGCAAGACTAACTGTTACAATCAACAGGTAACAAGAAACACTTCATCTGAGGAGTTGCAAAGTCAGGATTTTTGCAACCCTGCCGCCCTCCCACTCCTTACCTGCATCAGTATTCATGTATTTATTCCTTTCCTAGAAAGCTTACTGTCTGTAGAAGTGACACAGTAAGTAAAAATATAAGGGTGTGTGTGTGTGTGTGTGTACGTATGTGTATGCACACAAAAAATGTACTAGAAAATCAATATCCAATACTTCACATTTTAACCTCTATTCATATTCACAATAACGGTATCAGTATAAATAAAATCAAAAGTGCAGAATCCTAGCGAGCATAAAACTCTGTAGTCATACAACTGCTTACCCAGTCTCACTCTTGCCATCCGTTCCCACAACCACTGCAGTCATTCAGTTACCTTAGTGGTAAAATGTGGTTGTGTCAAAAGCAGGCTGGGATTTGTGTGTTGTCAAAGAAAAATGGGCATTTGCTTCAGGGATAGGACTAGGCAAAGAATAGCTTGGCTTGGTTTAAGCTTGGAGAAGAAAGCTTGCTACCTGAAGTAGCATATAATACCACAGTGGTGTTATGGTACAACACTTATTTTGTGTGCTCGGGAAGGAGGGGGTCCTTCTCAAGCACCAGTTTGCTTCTGAAACAGGATTTATTTCAAAGTCAGTTTATTTTTTTATTTTATTTTTTAAATTTGTATACTGCCCTATACCCATAGATCTCAGGGTGGTTCACAGCATAAAGTCACAAAAAAGAAGAGGAAAATGTGTAATAAAAACAGAAACAAAGATAACCCCACCCTCGCTGGAGACCCACAGAGGTGAAATAGATTGCTTGCATCTTCTTCCCTTTGGCAAGTGACTGTACTGTTGAAATGGCGACGAGATCGTACTGGCCTATTTATTTTGAATGTTTGTAAGTGATGCCAGTAAAGGTTTGATGATGATGATGATGAGTTGGGCCAGGATTGGTGTAATATGCTCAAACCGTCTTGTCCAGTGAGCAACCTGGCTGTTGAATTCCACACCAGCTGAAGTTTCTGAACCGTCTCAAGAGGCAACTCTACATATAACGTGTTGCAGGGGGGCTTGACATTCTCATCCCACTGGGTGTGCCTTCAGGACCCTTTTCCCAATCTGAGCCCTTTTATATGTTGCTGAACAGCAGCTCCCAGCGTCCCTGACCACAGGCCAATGCTGTCAGGCTGGTGGGAGCCCAGCAGCACCTGGGAGCCATCAAGTTGGGGGAAGGCAGCCTTATGGCGCCATTTCTGATCCTGGCCAGTATTTCTGAGCGTGTCTGTTACCCCTTTCATCACTTCTGAAGTAGCCCATCTGAACCAGATAGGCTTGCCAGGTTTCAAATGTTCTCCATGTTCTCTCCCTATCTCTCTCTCTCTCTCTCTCTCTCTCTCTCTCTCTCTGTCAGAATTTCCAGGCGCACATGGCAGGAGCTCAGCACCAGCAGCGCCTTCGAGAGATCCAGCACATGAGCAACATCTGCCTTGTCTCGTTGTTGCCTGTGGTGAAGGAGCAGAAACCACTGGCTGAGGAAGATGGGTATGTTGGATGTTGGGTAGTCCTTGGGGGGGGGGTTCCTTCCAGCTCTGCTTCTATGTGCAGGCTGTAAAATTCTGTGACTGGAGAATGTGAAACTCTCAAACCGATTGTTTACCCACCCAAACCCTTCACAGGAAGAATAAATTAGGGCTGGAGAGCATTTTCTGGCTCAGTTACTCAATATGGTAGGTTGTGGTGTTCTCTGCAAGCAATGGGGAACTTATCCTGGTGTGGGCTGCTTCTCTCCCTTACATGTGCAGAATCCTCACCCCTATAGTTTCTAGAGCACAAAATTGTATGTTGGGATTTGTGCATGTTCATTTTTCTTCTAAGCGGGTATGAAAACACCTATTTCAGCTTTACTCCTTAGTGGCTCCTGTTGCAAGACAATGCACCATTTGGGGCAGTGCAAAGGTGAAACGATTTGTTTTCATGTCCTCCAGGATTCATTTGATTAGCCAAGGGACTAGGCACAAATTACCTGCGTGCCTTATTGGATAGCTGAAACCTGCAACGAACTTTGCAAGTTTGGTGCTGCTCAGATATTATGGGCCACAGCTCCCATCAGACCCAGCCAGCATGGCCAGCAGTCAGGTGCCAGGAGTTAGGGAGTGCAGCAACGTGTAGAGAACCACAGGTTCCCCCATTCCTTTGTAGGCACTTCAGGTGTAAAAGTCGTGTGTTCAGAAAATTGTCACATGGGACAACTGGTAGTGGCAGAATTGAGGATACGGGGGTCTGGTTTGGGAATGTAATATTTTCACAACCTCCCCTTTGTTTTCTGAGTCTTTTGTGTTTCTGCATGTTTCCTGTTTGAGGGTTAGAACTGTGCTCTAAACGCCCCACAGCCTGGAGAGCTGAGATTCTCAATAGTGCCAGATGTGTCACCAAACAATGTATGAGATCCCAAATGATTGACTAGCAGAATGGTTTTTTTAAAAAATACAGAAAGAGAGATAATGCTCTATTGCCATTTTAGTGGAATGTTCTTGTTCTTGCAGAGAGAGCCAGCAGCGGTGGTGTAACACCTGCCAGGTACATTTTACAGGTGACCTGATCAAGCATCGTCGGACTCAGGAACACAAGGTGAGTCTTTTCCCAGATTTCTCTTTCCTGTAAATGTTCAAGGAAGGGGCTGAATGCTGATTACCTCAAGGGAGGTGATAGGTTAATGTTTTTTATATTAGAGGATGTTTTAATGGCAAATTAAGGTGCTGACACTAAAGCAGAATATGGCCCATGCATAGGCAGTTTTAACAAGTAACAGTAGTGACAGTTTAGTGCCCTCAGTCTGTCCTTGACTATAGAACAGCTGGTGGAGGATTTTTGCTGATATTATATAGCAGGTTCTTGGGTTAAAAAGGGAGCAAAAAACATAGTAACTCCTTCTGAAAAAGACATATTTGCAGGTTTGTTCTTGCAGTCTCCCCCTCCCCCCTGGCAGACTCGGGCAGTAATATTCAAGTTCAACCATTTCCATGTCTGCAGTATTTTTAAAATAATCGCTTTTAAAGCTCCATTTGTTTTATTAATTCCACTTACAGATTGCTTCCTGTGAAGCATCTCAGAGTGATCGACGATAATATCACCAGTGAAAAACATACAGAATAAGTTCATGTATTCAGCAATGCAAATGGTGCCCGAAATAAATCTCTAGATTGGGGTAAAAAATACTGGTTGAAAGAATTTTGAGTTTGGCTCCTTGCTTTCTTCCCATTTCTCATCCATCAGCCACCAAAGCCTCTTTATCAGTGATTTAAAAAACAACAACACTTGAATCACTCACCTTCAGTAACTTTGTCAGTTGGCTAACTCCTGAATTGCTAGTTCAGTTCTGTTGATTTGGATTTGAATAGAGACTGTGCTATTCTGTCCCACTGCAATTGTTAATTTACTCAGCACTGCTAAGGTGTTTGTGTTATCACAAATTACTACTGTTATGAAGGGTCATTTTGCATACATTTAAGCTGCAATAATTACAAGTTTCACAGACTGTACTGTTGGAATTCTATTGCCATGTAACCCCAGCCTTTCCGCCCCCCCCCCTTCACATCCATGTGCACGTAAAGGTGCCATCTGTGCATCTAACGAGGTGGGTTCTAGCTGATGCTGTTATTTTTTTTAAAAAAAACCTCCTTTATTTATATCCTGCACTTCCTCCTGAAGGAGCCTAGTGTTTAAGGTGGCATCAGATCAGGTGTGCTTGAAGGCTTCCTGTGAGCAAATGCCACATTATTTCCTACCTGTCCCCCTTTCTTTTCTTATCCTAGCTTGCCAAACGCTCCCTCCGCCCCTTTTGCATGTTGTGCAGCCGGCACTTCAAGACTCCACGAAAGTTTGTGGAGCATATGAAGTCTCCAGAGCATAAGCAGAAGGCCAAAGAGGTAATGGCAGCTATATATACTTCAGGGAATGTGGTGGCTGTTGGGATGAGCTAGTTAGGACTTTGGCGGGTGGGCAGAGGGCTATGTGTCTGCTACAGAGCTGTGCCTCAGAAACATCAGAAGCCTGGGCAGGCTTTGGGGGAGGATGTTAGCTCAGTGGATAAAACACCAGCTCTGCATGCAGAAGGTTCCATGTTCAATCCCTGGCATCTCCAGGGAGGGCTACGAAGGCTTGAAACTGAAAGAACTGCTGCCAGTCAGTGTTGACTGCTGGACTCGATTGACCAGTTATATTGTCTGACTCAATATAAAGCAGTTTCCTATGCCCCCAGACTTATTGTCCATCAACTTTAATATAATCTACTGTGACAGGCAGCAGCTTCCTAGGACAGTGGCTCTCAAAGGGTGTGGCAGGAGAAGGATGGCAAGGAAGATTCAAGGACAATCAAAGAAACATTAAAACATTTCAGTGTCGTATAGTATAGTATGAGATTTTTTATTTGCAGAATCTGGGTAGATTTATTTTCAAAATGAGAACAAGGGCATCAAGTGTGTAGGAATGATTTGTGTTCTTATGTAGCTGCCTGGTTTTATACTTTCTGGGTGTCCCGTGATCATTTTATAAAGTAGTTATGTTCTATGTTGTAAATAGAAATAGTCTGTCTCTATCTCTCTCCCCCCCCCAATGTATTTCTTACCAATTAAAAATTTGGAGTGGCACAAACAAATTTTTATTCTTAAAGTGTGACGCGGAGAAAACAGTTTGAGAACTACTGCTCTAGGGTCTCTGGCAAGGGAACGTCTTTCCTGTCACTTTCTCCATGGCCTTTTTTGTAACTGGAGATCCTGGGGGATTGAACCTGGGACCTTTTGGAAGAAAAGCAAGTGCCCTGCCCCTCAGCTATAGACCCTCGCAGGAGAATATGCCACCTGTGGGCTTTATGGCCTAGAGGTGCACAAGACTGCAAGGGCGTGTGGGTTTTGTTGCTGGGCCTGTTTACTTGCTTTGATTAGATATTTTTTTACCTGTCCCTTTGTGGTAAGGGTCCCAGGATGGGTTAACAGCAATATAATCTTCTTTGGTGATCACTTGTGACTGAGTAAGATTGATGAACACTGTCTTAACAGTGTGTCTGTAAGTGACCATGGAGGCCAATTCTGGATCCACATGTCCTTCCACAATGGGGACGTTGGTTTCTGGGCGGGAGTTGATCACAGTGAAGGGTTGCCAAATGTGCCTTCCTCTTAGCTCGTTTCTCCATTTCAACCTGAGTTTGAGTGTCTTCAAAGTCCATGACACCTTTGGTAAAGGCTGTTCTCCAACTGGAGCATTAGCAGGCCAGTGTTTCCCAATTGTCGGTGTTTATACTACATTTAAGCTGTCATTACCTGTCATGGGCCCAGAGTCAGCTTAATCCACTGAACAGCATCTGAAAAGGGAGAAGGCAGAGTGACCTAACCTGCAGCTGGTTTACCTCCAGTGACACAGAGGAGAAGGCATTGATGAGAACCAGCTGGCTTCAGCCTTCTTAAACAGAACTTTCAGCAGCAGTCAGACACTGGAAGCAATGCCTGTGGTTCCCAGACCTACCTTGCTGCTTCCTGCTCTCCATCTGGACTCATTGGATTTCCTGACCTCTCAATGGTCTGACTACGTGGATTGCTGCTTGCCCAACTCTTGGAACAGACTTGACTTCATATTCTGACTCTGCCATGTTTGAGACTCTTCTGTCTGTTTGGCCTCACACTCTGCATGCAGTTGCTGGGCAATGCGACTATGACATTATGCCAGCTTCTTAGGGTGGTGCAACTACTGAGAGAGTACCCCCCTGCCCTGGGGAATCTTAACACACACACACACACACACACACACACACACACACACACACACCCCAGAAAAAATGTCTACTATTAGTCCTCCTTGGCTATTCCAGGAATGGGAAATCTTTGATGTTCCAGGGGTTGCTGGACTCCATGTCCCATCAACCCCTTCCAGCATGTAGTTCAAGAGCTGGTGAAAGGCTACAGGCTGCCTATCCCTGGGCTAGACCAAGCTTCTGTCGGTCAAACGAAGCAAGTGGCTTCTGCATGTTGTTTATTCGTTTAGTCGTGTCCGACTCTTCATGACCCCATGGACCAGAGCACACCAGGCACTCCTGTCTTGCACTGCCTCCCACAGTTTGGTCAAACTCATGTCCGTAGCTTCGAGAACACTGTCCAACCATCTCTTCCTCTGTCGTCCCCTTCTCCTTGTGCCCTCCATCTTTCCCAACATCAGGGTCTTTTCCAGGGAGGCTTCTCTTCTCATGAGGTGGCCAAAGTATTGGAGCCTCAGCTTCAGGATCTGTCCTTCCAGTGAGAACTCAGGGCTGATTTCCTTCAGAATGGATAGGTTTGATCTTGCAGTCCATGGGACTCTCAAGAGTCTCCTCCTCCTCTTCAAAAGCAACAATTCTTTGGCGATCAGCCTTCTTTATGTTAGTTTCACACTTTATAAGCATATTTTATGGCGTTTTGTTTACTTGCCCTTTGGTGGGATCTGTGCGCTTATGTGTTTCCTGCAAGTGTGGAATGCCATTACACTAGGGAGTGCAAGAAGTGGGTGGTGGGAAGTGTACATCCCTTGGATCCTAGCCTCCTAAGAGATTTGTCCTTCCTGTCTCTCACCCTCCCTTTGTTGTGTCTGGCCAGGTGAAGTTGGGGGAGAAGGAGCAGGCTGGGCCGGAGGATTCTGAGGAGCTCATAACAGTCGATGCTGTTGGTTGCTTTGAAGATGACGAGGAAGAAGAAGAGGAAGAAGAAGAAGAGGAGAAACAGGGAAATGCTGGAGATGAGGGATCCTCTGAAGTAGGACAGCTGGATAAGGAAGAGTCTCTCATCAAGCAGGTGTGTTTTCCAAGAAGGAGTGCCGCAGCGGCTGCATTGGATGTGCCCTACTGGGACAGGGTGTTGGGCTAGATGACCCTTGGGGAGGGGGATTTCTTCCAACTCTAGTTCTGTGGTTTTGTGAAATGCTCCTGTGACCTCAGCTTTAGTTTGCATGATTCCCTTCACCGTGGAATCGATGACCCCTGTGTTGGATCCCTCCCAACCCCACAATTCTCTGACTCCCATTTCTTCTTTTCATGCATGTTGGGCTGAAGGAAGCAGCACTGGAAGATTCTGGAGGGAGGGAGGAATACTCTCCAGATACCATCTATGGTAAGGAAACAATCACAATTGCTGCTGGCTTGGGGCTTTTTTGTCTTGTTACTTCCTGCTACTACACCCCTGCGACCCCTCCACATCATATATATGCTTTCTAAACTAGTATTTTGCCATTGCTTGAAATCTTTGACTACCCTAGATTTAGAAAATCATTATAAAACGGGGACACTAAAGGCAATAGGCCCATAGGTAACCTGTTTTTAATTTCAGGTCAGGCCAGTGTGGTGTAGTGGTTAAAAGCATTGGACTCGTAATCTGGGGAACCGGGTTCGCGTCTCCGCTCCTCCACATGCAGCTGCTGGGTGACCTTGGGCTAGTCACACTTCTTTGACAAATACTCACAAAGTATTTGTTGGGGAGGAAGGGAAAGGAGATTGTTAGACGCTTTGAGACTCCTTCGGGTAGTGATAAAGCGGGATATCAAATCCAAACTCCTCCTCCTCCTCCTCCTCCTCCTCCTCCTCCTCCTCCTCCTCCTCCTCCTCCTCCTCCTCCTCCTCCTCCTCCTCCTCTTCTTCTTCTTCTTCTTCTTCTTCTTCTTCTTCTTCTTCTTCTTCTTCTTCTTCTTCTTCTTCCAGTAGCTAATACTGAGGGAAGGATTTCAAAGTAAAATTCCCAATAGTTTTCTTTAAAACAGCAGATATTTAAGCTTAATTTTTTTTCTTTTCCTCCTCCAATACTGTTGTTGTTTAGTCGTTTAGTCGTGTCCGACTCTTCGTGACCCCATGGACCATAGCACGCCAGGCACTCCTCCTGTCTTCCACTGCCTCCCACAGTTTGGTCAAACTCATGTTCATAGCTTTGAGAACACTGTTCAACCATCTCATCCTCTGTCGTCCCCTTCTCCCTGTGCCCTCCATCTTTCCCAACATCAAGGTCTTTTCCAAGGGTTCTTCTCTTCTCATGAGGTGGCCAAAGTATTGGAGCCTCAGCTTCACGATCTGTCCTCCAATACTAGATATTCTTTAAACCATTATTTTAACATAGTCAATTTTACTGTTAATTCTGGGTACTGCCATACCGCTGCTGCTTGTTTTTTTAAATAATGTACAGAGTTTGGGGCAGCTACCCTTAGTGGTTTTTTGTTCCATAAGAAATGCTATATAAATCTCTGCCATTTTGACAGTATTTCAGATGGAATACTAATGGAATGTTTAGGAGTATAAATAAATTCTGGGTAGGACATTCATTTTTACAATAAATACTCTCCCATACCATGAGATAGATAAGGAATTCCAAAATTCCAGTTATTTCTCCCAACTCACAAAACAGCTTTTGGTGATTAATCTTTACTATATATTCTAATTTGTTTGTAACCCATATTACCAGATATCTAAGTCTGTGTTTATTTCTCCACTGTAATTTGGTTATTCATTCATTATCTTTTAAATTTTCATTTGAAATGTTTGTACCAAGCCACTTATGATTTGTTGTAATTTATTTTATACTGTAACCTGTTATTTCCCTGTAACAAGGTAATAACCTTATGCCTTCTTTATAAGATTTCTCAGGGTGAGGCAAAAGGAGGACCACATCATCCGGATAAAACATTACCTTAGTGTTTTAAAGAGCTATATTAGATCCCATGAATATGTACATTTTTGCTCATTGCTATAGCCAAAGGTTCAATAAAAATAGCAAAGATCAGAGGGCATAAATGATATCCCTGTCTAGTTCCTCTAGATTAATTGAAGAATTCTGACAACACTCCATTTGCCATTACTTGCGCTTCTGGGTGTTGATACAAAAGCTGAATCCAAATTCTGAGCCCACATTTAAAAATTCCAATACTTCAGAGAAGTAACTCCATTCAGGCATTTTCTCTGCACCCAAAAACAGGAAGGCATGTAGTTGTTGACTTACATCTGTGAAATGTACTGTGTTTATCAACCTCCTGAAGTTTGTTGCAAGTTTCTACCTTTCAGGAAATCCATTTGAATGATACTATTGCAATAAATAAATAAATACCTATTCTAGATCAATCTTGTAGCTAATGTCGAAGATCATATTTTGACATCAACATTTAAAAAAGAAAATGGCTGCATAGTTGGCTTTCTGGACTTGCAAGGCAGCCTCTTCCATTGCATCCATTTCTCCAGGACGTGCCTTTTCTCAATTCCCCTCTCTGTCTGCTGTTCCCTCTCCCTAAAGCAGGGGGGGCCCTCTGAGCTCTAGGACAGGGGCCAGCAAACTTTTTCAGCAGGGGGCCGGTCCACTGTCCCTCCCTCAGACCTTGGGGGGGCAGACTATATTTTTGGGGGGGCGTGAACGAATTCCTATGCCCCACAAATAACCCAGAGATGCATTTTAAATAAAAGCACACATTCTACTCATGTAAAAACATGCTGATTCCCGGACCATCTGCGGGCCGGATTTAGAAGGCGATTGGGCCGGATCTGACCCCCGGCCCCATGTTCTAGGAACTCTCATAACCCTTTCAGGCCCTGGCTTGTCTCCTCCTCCTGGCTGGAAACCCCTGAATTTGTATGGCTAGGATGGAGCCTGCAGAACAAAGCTTATGAGTCAGCTTGTTGCTTCTGGCCCAGCCCACCAGCAGCATGCTGCCCCTGCCCCCCCATCCCCCCCCCCCCGGCAGACGACCATCTGAAAGGTACTGCAACCCTTGGGCTGAAAAAGATTCCTTGCCTCTGTTCTAAAGCCTTGCTTGAATAATTACTTAAAACAAAAATACCATGGCAGATTTCACGTTGGCTTCTGTGGGTGCCGTTCAATCTCCTCTCTCCTCCCCCCCACTTTGTTTGGTGCCCTTCTCACTTTCCCTTTCCTAAGACAGATGGAATAATGACTCCTGCCACATAGGATCTGTTTGTGCCTGCCTATCTGTCTTTCATTTGCCTCCCTCCTGCTAGTTTTGTCTGTCATTTCAATGCAGATCAGATGTGCTCAGGAGGGTTGCAACATTAACACCCTACTCTTTTTAATTTTAATTACTGTATATGTCTGTCTCTCTCTCTCTCTCTCTCTCTCTCTCTCTCTCTCTCTCTCTCTCTCTCTCTCTCTCTCTCTGTGTGTGTGTGTGTACACACACACTTTGCACTTTTTCCATTTGTTCCAGTTGCTAGAAAGAGCTGCCTGGTTATCGGTTTTGCAACTGGACTACTGTGAGCAGAAAGCGCTCTATTAAAAAAATGCTTTCCTTATTTAACGAGCAATGTTGCCTTTTAAAATATTAAATAAATAAATCCCCCTACCCATATGCAGTAAGCCAGGCACCCCCAAACTGCGGCCGTCCAGATGTTTTGGCCTACAACTCCCATGATCCCTAGCTAACAGGACCAGTGGTTGGGGAAGATGGGAATTGTAGTCCAAAACATCTGGAGGGCCGAAGTTTGGGGGTGTCTGCAGTAAGCCCTCGACTTAAACATTTGGGGGACTGCGCCTAAAGCCAAAATCGTGCATAGTCGAAACACATTAGGTTCAATGCTAGGTGGGATTGCCAAAGTCCCACCCAACCCCTTTCTGCCCCTTAATTTTATTTATTTATTATGTTTTTGCTAAGCACATAAAGCTGAATGTGCAGAAGTGAAATGCATGCAAGTTGTGGGCTTCCTGTATTTATGTATCACATAACGCTTTATGGGGGGGGAAGCTTTTATTAATTCATATTGGTTCTGTTCAGTGTGATGTGTGACTTCCCTTCCCCTCCCTCATTTCACAGGCCTGGATTTTGTAGTGCCTGTGGTAGGGTACCTCTGCCGGCTGTGCCACAAATTCTGCCCTAACGACACTGCTGCCCAACTTGCCCACTGCAAGTCCCTGATGCATTTTGAGAATCTCCAGGTGAGACCCTCTTCTGCCTTGGTTCCTCCCATCCCATGTCCGTCTGCTCTCCGCCCCGCCCCCCATGGCTCCTCTTATGCTTCAACCTTTAGGCTCCCGGCTCCATAACGCCTTCCTATTACGCCCCTGCTGTCTTGCCACCGCAAACCTTCCCTCCAATGACTGCTCTGTGCTTCTAGATCAGTATCTGTCCCACTGGCTGGCAGTCCTGCTGTGTCATATTGTCCATTCCGCCTGCTTTCCCAAGAGGAATGGTCCTTCTCTCCATTGAGGATCCTGGCCAATTGCATGTGACCAAATGGTGTCTAAGGGGTTGATTCCAGACTAAGTTCTCTATGAGACAAGTTAGTTGTCACTTAGGCTACTCTGAAATCAATGATGTGGCAGCTGCAGCCGTTCCTGGAGAGCAAAAACCTTGCATCCAGCATTTGCACATTTACTGGCTTCTGGGATTGAGTGCTGTAATGCACAGACCACGGGGTTGCCCCTGAAGAATGACTTGGATTTCAGGTTAAGGCAGTTCCCATTCTCTGTTCAGACTAGCCTGAGTGGTTCTACGTTGCACTGGACTACCGGTATGTCCGTAACTGTCAAACTTGTTATGTGCGATGCTAACCCATTAGGCAGCAAGTATCGTGCAGTGGAGAACCGGTGCATATTTCATGCTAAAACCTGAGAAATTATGCAGCAAAAATGCACAGCCAGTTCTGCAGTACCTACTATATAAATTTGGTCTTGCTTGTCACTAAGTGAAAGGGCCCTGAAGTCCTGACTCCCCAACCACTGGAAATCTTACTCAGCACCATCTCTCTTCTAAACTCCCCACAGATTTATCTGAAGCCATGAGGACTAGCATACATCTTTGGTAAAAAAATAAAATAAAGCACAGTGCTGGGTTATGTTCCCCTAGGTCTGCATCAGGCCCACTGGCTATCAAGGGTAGAGACCCTCTTGAGAGAAGAGTCTCTCCCAGCTGCCTTTGCACAAGTTTGCCCACCACATGTTCATGGGGGAGCATCCTCACATTGGGGACCAGATTAACAGTAACCTTGGATTACTTTTGTTTTCAATTACAGCGGTACAAAGCCATGAAACTCCAGCCTGCTACTGCATTTGTGGACACATCCATCTATCCCCAGCAGGGGCTGAGTGACCTGCAGGCTCCTCCTCCTGCTGCTGCTGCTGCTGCTGCTACCACTGCCGCCATTGACAAGATGGATGGTAAAACAGAGGCTCCTAGTGTAGGAAAGCAAATCACGGTGTTAATGGAAGCATGTCAGTCTTCAAGAGAGGAGACTTCCGCCGCAGCGCAGAGGCACAGTTGTAATAGATGAGGTGTGTGGAGCCCTGCCCATCACGTAGGAGGGAGGAGGTGCAAGGGCCACCTCCCGGCTGCTAGCAATAGCTCCTTGGGGGGAGAGGCCGCTGCTGCTGCTGTAGGGGAAGGATCAGGACTTCCTGTGAAGGTGGAAGAGTTCCACGGTTGTAGGGAGGGTCTCGGCAGATGTTGGAGCAGGTGCATCTGCAAAAGGCTGAGGCCAGGGAAATGAAGCGGATCCCCCCTCCCAGCCCCAAGGGGAGCCCTCTTTTCATCACAGCCGGTTGGCTAAGTAGAGGGCCAGATTAAGCTGCCTGTTTGGTGGGAGGGGGAGCTTTCCCTTCGTTTAATTTTTTCTTTTCCTGGAAAAGCCTTATTCCTTTTCTGTCCCCCCCCCATCTTTTCACCCCTCGTCATCTCCTTTTAGAGAAATAAAAGTATGCTGTAGTTTTGTTGGCTGTTTTTGTTCTGAAGAATTTAAGGGTGGGGTGAATCCATGGCTTTGCATGTCCATTTGCTAGCAGGATTACTGTGAGCCTTGCTCTTCATGGCAATTCTTGAACCCACTGGACCAGGAAAAGCACTCTGCAGAACAGCCTTTCTCAAACTTGGACTACAACTCCCTCCATCCTTGACTACTGTGACTGCTTGCTAGGGATGGTGGGAGTTGCGATCCAACAACAGCTGGAGACCCAAGGTTGAGAAAGGCTGGTGTAGAGAATTCCTCCTCAAGTCATTTAAAGCATCCAGCCTATGATCTTCCACCTCATCTTCCTGCTTTTTAATAGAGCCACTAATATACTTTGCATTTTTTGCAAGTACAGTGTGGGGAAAAGCTGGGTGTTTGAGGAATATGTGGCCCTCCCATTTGTTAATTGGATTCCAACACCCCAGATTATTGGCTGTTCGGGCTGATGGGACTCCAGCTCTCAATAGAACCTGGTGTGTCACATGCTCCCTTTCTCTGATCTCAGATGTAACTGACACTTGCATTTTAAACCTATGTTCATAGAAGCAACTCAGGATATCTCGGATTGCAAGTTCGAGCCCTACATTGGGCAAAAGATCCAAACAGAACACCCAGAGACTTTTTCCATAATCACTCTTGATTTATTAAAAGTTGCATCTTTAGAAACGTTGGAGGTTATTCAGAGTAAAATTGGTCTCTGAGCTCTTATTGTGAGATTACAATGGTAATTAGAAATTTCGCAGGCTTAAAAGGGTAATTGACATCATCCCCAAGTGCAATGACTGAAGAGTCCAATCCCATTGGGATAGGGAAACACTGGTAATACCATGTCTCTCCCATCGGTTGTTGGACCTCAGCTCCCATCATCCCTGACCACTGGTCCTGCTCACTGGGGATAATGGGAATTGTGGTCCAACAACAGCTGGAGATTCAAGTTAGAAAAACACTGGTCATCCACAGGCACTGGCTTCTTTGTAAAGCAAGGATGAGGAAGCTGTGTCCCTCCAGTTGTTGCTACACTATAACCCCCACCATTCCTGGCTGGGGCGCTAGTGGGAGCAGCTGGAGAGGGGGCTTCAAGTTCCTCATATTCCTCCTCTTGAGCCACAACCAGGAATTACTAGAGAAAAGCAGGCAATGCTTTTACACAAATCACTAAATCAGGAGTGTGCCACCCAAGATTGCCGGGGGGGGGGAGAATAAAAGACAAACAACAAATGGAGGCCAGATGCAATATACTCCATACTTATCTTTTTTTGTTTTTTAAAAAAATTAACCATTTTGGTAAACAGTGGATTCATTTAGTACAGCTTCAGAAGATTACAAACATGTCAAGACCATTGTTCAGCTGAGGAAGACTGGTCCTAAACACACTTACTGCAGAGTTCACCCCGTTGCAGAAGGTGCATGGCTATCTAGCTGTGGGCCATAGCCCAAGTTCTGGAGGACTGCTTAGATTCTTCTAGGATTATTGCAAAGAACACCGGGTGTTTTGGGCCACAGCGGTGCCCATCCCCAAGGAAGGGCGAAGGCCCAGCAAGGGGAAAACAGTCATTCTGGATGACTAGACAAAACATCTAAACTGCTTCAGCAAATTTCTGGAGCAACTGGATGGACTTCATAGCAGGGCTGGGTTGTCCTTCACTGCAGCCTTATTGACCACCTTCTGGCCAGTACTACCTGTAAGTGTTGGATTCTTCATGGTAATGGGGTTCCCAGCTTGGGGGATCTCTCTGGGCTTTCCTGATCACCTCAAAGTAGTCTGAGGACTAGCCTGAGCTTGGTGGCAGAGGTTTCTCCTTTGGATTTAGGAGAGGCAGGCTGTAGATCCACAAGAGAAGGACCAGAATGTGGATCCATGTCCTCTTCAGAGCTGCAGAGGTCTGAGGCCATGACACTAAGGCTTAGGTGGACCTTGGTTGAAGTAGCATGTTAGTACTACTAGGTAATAAGAAATTTTGTAACGGGGTAGATAAATAGGATCATTTAATTGTTTGTTTAATTGACAGTTAAGTTGTACAAGGAGTACACAGGTTAATATTAAATAATGGAAATAAAGGACCATGAGCCATGCAGTTAAAATTCTAAATTGGATCAGTTGCTCTACCTTTGTGATGGGGAACCTGCAGTGTGGCAGATGTTGCAGGACTCTTGTAATTCCCATTTTTCCTGGGCACTCTCCATGCTGGCTGGTTCAGGGTGTCACTGCTTTAAACCCACCCCCACTCCACAATATTTGAAAATGTGAGCTTTGTACTTAAACACAAATTGGCCGGGAATTCATTCTCTTGTGTCTTTATCAATTTATTTAAAAAACAACAAACTGGCGATTGCTTTAACTTTTTGATGTGGTTATTTGAATCATGAGGATGAATTAGAAGAACTGCTGAGTCTTGAATGAGTCTTGCTTTGGAATTGAGGACTTCATTAGATTTTCTTCTGCCTTTTCATTGTATTTTGTTCTAAGGGCTGGAAATGGGGGGTGGGGGCGGGCGCCAGAGGGATCTTTGCACCACGGCACCGGGTATGCGTAAGACGCCCCTGCTAATAACCAACAATTTCTGTCAAAACTAAGGAGACTTGTTTCATGTCTAATCATGGAACTACATCTAGGCAGACAGAACTAGGGGCTAGCAACCTTGGGAATCAGATTTTTCTCAAGAGCCTTCCAATTCTTGCCATGGTAAACTCATCCAGAAAGGACACGGCTCAACATAAATCCTGACGTGTGATTCAGCTTAGACCTATCCAGCTCCTGCCCTCTACCCTTCACAAACAAGCAGGGCCCGTTTCCTTGAGAGCTTAACAACCTAAACAGCCATAACCACAACTCCGGAGGAGAGGAGAGCAGGTAGGAGATATTTGAAACAAACACACGAACCAAAAGTACCTTTTCTACTCAAACACTAACCCCATGGTGAAGGGGAGGTCCCACTGGTAGCAGCAACTATGTGCCCACACCTCCTTTTATCCCACAGAAGGTAGGTGGGCATTAAGTGTCTGGTTCGGGTCTCTGCGTGTCATTCTCCCCGTCCTCGCCTTCGCTCAGCTGCTGCTGAAACTCCAGGCGTGTCTGACGGTTGGATTCCAAAAGCTCCTTCAAGCGGGCGTGCAGGTGGTCGTTCTTCTCCTCCAGGTGATCCAAACAAGAGTTGATCTGGTCCAGCATAGAATTTATAGCTGCATATTCTGGTTGGGAAAAGGGGGGGGGGAATAAGATGACCTGGGTACAAAAATCAGGCCTTTTGTCCTAGCATGAATTGACAGTGTAAAATTTAAGTCAGTAGCCAGTGTTACCTACAAACAGAATAAGACCTGGGTTCAAGGTCCATATCAACCACAGAGCCACTAATTCAGGGGTGGGGATGCCATTTCCCTCTTAATTCTGCTGGACCTCAACATCATCCCAATGGGAGTCCAACACTTGGGAGGCCACAGAATCCACTGGAGAAACAGTGTGCAGGGCCGGTGCAAGGTTGAAACAGGTTGTCAGGCAGGCAGGCATAGAAGATTCAACCATGGGATTTAACTGAATAGATCAAATCGACAAAAATGTGCACATGGGGGGGGGGGACAGTTTTAAACTACTTGCAGCAAACTGCACCTGTACTTGTATGGGACATTATTCTAAAGTTTAAATCTGCCCTGTTACCAGGCAGAGACTTTAAATGATTTAAATAATTTAAATCAATCAAACTGCCTCTGGGGACTTCAGCTATAAGAGCCACAGCCAATGGTAAATAGGTATAGGATTGTACCCAGAGTTAGACTTGTCCTCCAAACGTGCACACATTTGCTGCTCTAAGAATGAGAACAGTCAAGCTAAGACTTTCCCCTGATGCTATATCTTTCCATCTGCAGGGATTTGATAGAGTTGCATGAAGTAAACCAGGCATCCCCAAACTTTGGCCCTCCAGATGTTTTGGACGACAATTCCAGGGATCATGGGAGTTGAAGGCCAAAACATCTGGAGGGCCGCAGTTTCGGGGTGCCTGAAGTAAACCCTTCAACAATAGGAGTCCCCCACCCTGTCAGTCTGAAGAGCCCCTGCCCGGACATAGTTTGGCTAGACTATTATTTATTTTTTAAACTTCATATGAGGATCACAGGACAGTTTACAATATAAAAACACAGAAATACATAGCCTAGTAGCAAACAAAACAATACCCCCCCCAGTCCATAGATTGTTTAGCCATAGGCCTGGTAGAGGAGGTATGTTTTCACCTGGTGCTTAAAGGTATGCAATGAAGGTTCCAGGTGAGCCTCCCTGGGTAGAGCATCCCACAAATGGGAAGCCACTGCAGAAAATTCTCATGTTGCCACCCTCTGGACCTCTTGTGGAGGAAGCACACAAAGAAGGGCCTCAGAGGATGGTTGCAGGGTCTGAGACTTGCTATTAGGAGAGGCAGTCCTGGAGGTATTGTGGTTCTGAGCCATTTAAGGCTTCATAGGTCAAAACCAGCACTTTGAATTGGACCTGGAAACCAATTGACAGCTAGTTCAGCTGGGCCAGGATCAGTGTACGTAATATGTGCAACCGCCTTGCCCCTTGAGCAATGTAGCTGTCAAATTCTGCACCAGATTTCTGAAGTTTCTGAACTGTCTTCAGAGGTTGCCCCACAGAGGCAGCCCCATGTATAACACTGACCTAGAAGTTACCAGAGCACAGACAACAGAAGTTAGGCTATCCTTGTTCAGATAGGGGAGCAGCTGGGTCACCAGCTGAAGCTGATGGAAGGCACTCTGGGAATAACTAAAACGAATAACGAAGCCTAGAAATCGGGAAGAATGGTTCCAGATTTGTTTCCTGGACATTCTAGTTTTCTACAGGCAGGGATTATTGTTATTTAATATTGAAGAAAGCTAGACTATGGGGAGTCTGTACTTGCATGGTAAAGGCACAGTTCCTACAGGTTACTCAGCGAGGCTCAAATCCTAACTAGCTGGCCCTGCCACGCATTGCTGTGGCTAATCCCTGTGACTGCCACCACCCTGTGTCGATCCATGATGTATCCCGCCACCTCCCCCCCACGCCAGCTTTTCCCTGTGATTCCCCCCAAACTGACCCGTCCCATGACGTATCATGCCCCCTCTTCCCCCCACCCCGGGTCATTCCTGTGATTGGCCCCACCGCGTCCTGACCTATCCCGTCCCCTCCTCCCCCCAACCCCCACCCAGGCGAGTCAGTACCTCCCTTTGGCCTAGTCTGTAAAGGCTTCGGCCTAGTATGTAAATAGCAGCCGAGTGCTGTTGAGAGGGAAGGTTCTATAGGTGTAGTACCAGTGTAGCCGCCGTTAGAGGGTGCTGGTTTGCAACCTGGTCCTTTTCCCAGCATGCACTTTCGGCTGAGAGGTGTGTTTTGGAACAGAGGTTTTTTTGGGGGGGTCACCTGGCGGAGGTGTGGCATCTGTCTTTGAAAACCTTATTGAAAGCCTTTGGACATTCGCTTTGGACGTTGTGTTCAAATTTGAACACAATCGGTGAAGCGGTTTCGGAGAAAAGTGGATAATAACCCACATACCCAGTTTACATTTTTATATACTGTATATAGATGCTGCAATCCCTACGTGCTCTGTACCAGGGGCCAAATGCAGTCTCTCTACCTGACCATCAGGACCCTCCCCAGCCGCACCCCCTTCTCCCTGGGTCGCACCCCTCGAGAACCCCGCTTCACCAGCTCCTTGAGCATTTTTTTTCTTGGCTGGAACGTGTCCTTGAACTCTGACGACGACCCTTGCTCGCCTGAGTGCGTGAAAACCAGCCTGCTGCTGCACTAGGGTAGAACTGACGTTTGCGAGGGCCAGGAGGGTTTGATCCCAGGTAAGTGCATGTAGGATGCCGCACCGATATGACTGAAGGCTTAAAAACTGCGCTTTCAAACCCAGCCAGCGATCTCTGCGGTGGAGGGCTCTGCTGAAAAAGGGACATCGCAGGGGGGTGGGGGGTGGACGCTGCTGCTTTTGGAAGGCTTGCCAGTGTTACCTGCCTCCCCGAAGCCATTGTGCTCCTCGCCGTCCTCCCGCTCCTCTTCCTCGCCCCTCCCCAGGCTCAGGTGCGGCTCTCCATTGGGGCCTGACATTGCTGCCCAGGCGAGCTCGGAAATCGCCTCCCAGGTTTGCAAAGCGGGTGGGTGTGTAAGGGGTTAAGCCCCGCCCCTTACTTCCCGGATGGAACGCGCGGAGACGCCGTTGCAAAGGGGCGAGTCACGCCCCCTTTTTCCCACGCTCACTGCTTCAATTGAGCCCGCTAGCCCACGGCTTTTCAGCCTTGACGGAGCGCGGGAGAAGGAGAACCGAGCTGTCAAAAAGGAAGTAAACCCTCCAAGTGTAAAAGTAAATAGTAAATAGTGTGCGCGTGTGTGTCGGATGGTACGTATTTCATCCACTTTCAGATCTATATTGGATTTGAAACTGGTTTCACGTCCTTGCGTCCCCCACCAACAATTTAATTTTTATCGGTTTTCATTTTCAAAAATACAAACGCTGCTGCACAGAAATACAAAGTTTGTTTGCATATGCTCACAGCAACTGAATGATGGAACAGCAATCCAAAGAATAGTTTGCAGAAATTTAAAACTGTGTGTGTTTAGTCGTTTAGTCGTGTCCGACTCTTCGTGACCCCATGGACCATAGCACGCCAGGCTAAGATGCTGTCTAGGTTTGTCATTGCTTTTCTCCCAAGAAGCAGGCGTCTTTTAATTTCTGACTGTTGTCACTATCTGCAGTGATCAAGGAGCCCAAGAAAGTCAAATCTCTCACCGCCTCCATTTCTTCCCCTTCTGTTTGCCAGGAGGTGATGGGACCAGTGGCCATGATCTTGGTTTTTTTGATGTTGAGCTTCAGACCATATTTTGCGCTCTCCTGTTTCACCCTCATTAAAAGGTTCTTTAATTCCTCCTCGCTTTCTGCCATCAAAGTTGTGTCATCTGCATACCTGATATTTCTTCCGGCAATCTTAATTCCGGTTTGGGATTCATCTAGTCCAGCCTTTCGCATGATGAATTCTGCATATAAGTTAAATAAGCAGGGAGACAATATAAAACCTTGTCATACAGTACTCCTTTCCCAATTTTGAACCAATCAGGAAGCAATTTCTAGGGGGAGCTGCCAGCCTCATTTCCTGCGCCTTCAACTGAAAAAAATCTGATCACCCTAATTGCATCTGAATTGACAGATGCAAACGAATAGACGGTCCCTGCAAACATTGAGGAATCAATTAGGCGCCCTCCTGATGTTGGACTCTTAACTCCCATCAGCCTCAGCCAGCGTGCATGATGGGAGTTGTAGTCCTACGCCACCACGTGGGTCGCTCCCGGCGTGGAGGTTGATGACGGAGGGGAGGAAAGGTCAAAGCCTGTGACTTAGACAAACCACGCCCCTTCTGCTGCTTAAATTGTATGGTTATGGAGAGGGTGGGCACCTGGCGAAGATCGGAAGGGCGAGAAACTGTCTTCGTAATTGAAAGCTGCCCCACAAAATGCATAAAGATCCCCAAACTGGAGGCCTTTTTTGTGTGTTTCTGAAGTTCCTCCTTTTGCAAAGAAGACGGCGGGCGCGGGGGTATTTTGTCATGCTGGATTGTGCTTCAATTTTTATTGCAGGTTGCATAAACGCTCTTGCAATGCACGGGATAAGCATATCTGTCAAGTTCCCCCTTTTCTCGCGAGGAAGCCTATTCAGCATAATGGAATTTCCCTTAAAAATAGGGAGAACTTGACAGCTATGGGGATAAGTTATTCCCAGTATCATAATCATAACCAACCCACTCATACCCACTTTAGTTTTCTTTCCAAGTAAAGCATGCGTGAAATAACCTTAAGCCCTACTAAGTGCAATGAGAGAAACTGACACCCGCCCCCCCCAACACACACACAGTGGGCGCTGCATCTGGGAGTGAAGGGCTCAGGGCTGCAATCCCCCCCTCCCCACGCACTTTCATGGGAGCATGCCCCATAGAATTCGGTGCAACTTCCTTCTTGGTGCCCCTGTATTAGGGGCAACTAGCCTAGACAGGCTCAAGTGAGAGGAGTATTCCCCTTAAAATGATTCTCACAGCCTGATTTCCCTCAAGATTGAAGACATTTTCAGTCGTGTTTTCTTCTCCCCCTTTTTTACCGCTTTTAAAAAATATCTCTTGCTGCCGAATGTCATTTTCTTTTTCTGCATTATATTTGCAGATCCCTTTCTGTATTTTTTTTTAAAAAAATTTAGTTTGTTAACTTGTGAACCACGCAGAGGACTTTTGTCGTTAGGGGGCATATGAATGAATAATGGAGAGAAATAACAAACAAACAAACAAATAAACAAATGATGGGAAGAACCACGTTGAGAAATAGGTGAGCGATAAACTAAATGTGTTACCTTACTGCGCAGCGCATGCGATGCGATGCAATGCGATTAAAAAAAAATCAGTGTGGGGGTCGGGTTGCCCACGTGCAATTCAGGCTGGAGCCTCAAAAATCTTGCAAATCTGGCAGGGGGGGGCCCTGTCTCTTTAAATCCCCCTTTGTTTTATTTTTAAACTCCGTGACCCTCCCGCGTCTCTTTTTCTTTCCCAGGGAGCGAAGATGGCAGCAGCTTGCGGCAGCGGCAGCTTGAAGGGCTTGGGCCAGCTTGCGCGAAGGGGTCTCCTGGTCTCCCTGGGGGCCGGGGGCCGGGCCCGTTGCATCGCCTCCTCCGGTGCAGGCAGCTGTGGGCGAGGCTGGCCCGGGACAGGGAGACCCCTTCTGCTGGGGGCAGCCTTTGCCCTTGGGGGCGCCTTTGGCGCTTACCGGACCCTCCAGAGCCGCTTCCAAGGCCAGCAGCATCTCGCCGAGCAAGAGGCAGCCAAGGTGAGGCGGGGAGGGAAGCAAAACGGGGCTCTCCTCCAGGGAAGGTTGCATATGCCCGTTTCTGCCGGCGCCTCTTTAGTTGCGGCTCCTGAATGGCAGGGGGTTGGACTAGATGACCCTTGGGGAACCCACCCCCTTACGACTCCGCAGTTTTGTGAAGCTCCCTTCCAGCTGGTAACAAAGGAAGAAAGGAAGCTGGCTTGGAGTGGTCTGCTCTGACAGGCAATGCGTTTGGCACCAGCTTGGCCGCAGGTGCCAAAAAAGTGCAGTGCAGTGCAATGTATAATATGTAGTGCTTTTTTCCTGGGGGTACACAGACTCCTAAACATTTTGTGAATCTTTGTATTTTTGTCCACCTACTGTATTTATTTCCCCCGATTTGAACTATAAAATGGTGATTTTCTTGAGTCAAAAAGAGAGTAACCCTAAACATTATTTTTAAAGGAAAAAAGCACTGATAATATGTACCAAAAGCCTCTTGCTTCTCTGGGCGGAGGACAGAAAGAGAGGCAAGGGAGGGTGTGTAGAAGCTTCTACTTTATATGGGTGAAATTTACATTCATTGGTCCACCCACTTTTGCCTACAGCTCTGCCTGCAACTGGCATATGGCCCTTAGAAAGTTGCCCATATGGGATTGTGGTCCTTGGGCTGTGAAAGGTCCCACATCCCTGGTCCACAGTGGCCGGCAGCAATGGCTCTGTTTCAGAGCAGGAGACATTCCCAGGCTGGAATTGCCACTGTGGATTGAGCCTGGGTCATATAGCCCAGTCTAAGGTGGGTCATAGGAGCAGAACGACCACCATACAGTTATATGTGGAGAAAGGTGTTTGGGCTAAATAAGGGTCTGCAAAGGTTGCTAATTGCTAACCCAACCTATTGACGGTCTTTAGCTGGTGAGTTTGGAACTTCTGCAGCCTTGCAGACTGATTTCAGGTGGGTAGCAACAGCAGCATCACTGATACCATTCTAATAAATGTATAAATAAATTATTTTAAAAAATATTTCTGTGCTGCCATTTAAAGGTTGTTTACAAAGGAGGGGGGACCATTTGAAATAGTGAATGCCCCATTCCAATAAAGCAGAGCCATTGAAAACAGCAGTTTAAAACTTATTACCTGTTTCTGCGTTGTCATGAAAATCAATTTCAAAAATTTCAAAAAAAGAACTCTTGCCATCCAGCAACACTCTTGCCTTATAAGCAGTTGGCCTGGGAGGTGCTGCCAGGAAACCCCCCACCTCAGTAGAGACCCAAAGCAAGGGTACTCAGGGTAGACTGGCCGTGAGGGCTCCATTCAGCTGTTGTAATAAGCAGCTTTTTGTAGCCTTATTCTTCTGCCTGTGACAAACACTGCTTTTTGGGGGAGATATTTCTTTAGCCAGATTAGTGATGCCCTTGACGGGTGATCTCTGCCTGTTCAGCTCCCAGGGGACAACCTGCAGTTGACCCTCTACCAATACAAGACCTGCCCCTTCTGCAGCAAGGTCCGAGCTTTCCTGGATTATCATGGGCTGCCTTACGAAGTCGTGGAGGTGAATCCAGTCATGCGGCGGGAGATTAAGTTCTCTGCTTACAGGAAGGTGCCCATTCTCCTTGCCAGCGCTGGAAGCACACTGGTGAGTTTCAGGTTTGGCAATTTAAGCTCCTTGGTTTATTTTACCTGGTGTGGCCTGTCGCAGGGAATGCAGAGAAGGGCCTACTTTATATATTATATATTTCATGATCAAGTGGGGTCTTTAACCCTGGTCTCCTAAGTCCCAGTCCAGCATGCTAACCAATATCCCCCCTCCCCCCGCATGATCTTTCGCTTTGGAAGTCTGGTGACAACTTCATTCACCTTTAAAAACAATAAATTGGTCAGGTGCCAGTGAACAAAACTGACTTGTTTTATTTGGAGCATGTTAGCGCCAGGTGGCGCTGTGGGTTAAACCACAGAGCCTAGGGCTTGCTGATCAGAAGGTCAGCGGTTCAAATCCCTGAGACGGGGTGAGCTCCCGTTGCTCGGTCCCAGCTCCTGCCCACCTAGAGGTTCGAAAGCACGTCAAAGTGCAAGTAGATAAATAGGGGAAGGTAAACGGCGTTTCCGTGCGCTGCTCTGGTTTGCCAGAAGCGGCTTTGTCATGCTGGCCACATGACCCGGAAGCTGTACGCCGGCCCCCTCGGCCTATAGAGCGCCACAACCCCAGAGTCGGTCATGACTGGACCTAATGGTCAGGGGTCCCTTTACCTTTAAGCTTTCATTAATTTTATTGCATCTACCTGATTTTATCATGGTGTCTACCAAAGCAATGTAATGCATTCAAATACAGGATCAAAACCCTAAAGCAGAGCTTTCCAAACTTTTCATGTTGATGACACATTTTTAGACATGCATCATTTCGCAGTAATTCCATTTCACTAGCAAACTGGAGATTCAATTAACCTCTTTCCATCCCCGGGAGGAGCGCAGGGAGCGTTCACATGATACATCTATAAACTGCAGCCAACACACTAACATGTTGTGGCACACAGTTTGGAAAGCTCTGCCCTGAAGACAAAACCTCTTGTAGGTTTGGTATCTACATGGATGGATCAAGTTTTTGTGTAACACTGTGCTTTGTCTCTGCCCCCCCCCCCCCAGCAATTGAATGACTCTTCCGTGATCATCAGTGCATTTAAAACCTACCTCATTTCCAGGTAAGGGATTTAAAAAAAAAAAAAAGATTTTGAGCTTATTACAAATAAAAACATCCTTATGTGTCTACAGATTATTTTTTAATCCCTTTATGATGATGCAGTTTTAGGACTTGCCACAAATTTAGGACTTGCCCCAAACGCAAACTTATCTGAAATGTGTTTCCCCACCCCCACCCCAAATATGGGACCTAATCTTCTAGGGTAAAATAAGCTCCGGGAACAAAGGAATAGCAAACGGCCAGGCACTTTTTACTTGACTTGGTTCCGTTTTGTACACTGCTAAAACGATCGTGGAGCTAGGACCCCCCCCCCCCCGCCATCCCAGAAGAACCCTCAGATACACACCTTTAACTAATAATGAGGAATGGTTTTGCTGATATGATAAACACTAGCTTCAGATAAATCTTGTTGTACTCAGGGGGCGGGGGAGAGGAGGGAGTACTTTTATGTATGTTGCGCTTGAAAAGTGAAAAATAAAGGTGTGCTATTTTTTTTAAAAAGCCACAATTAATTATTAGCTTCACCAGTGAATTGATTTGAGGCTGGATCCTGATTGGGTGTTCCCCAGGTTGGGGTTTTGTGTGTGTGCAGCGCTTGAAACTAACAGATTACATTATCCATTTATGAAGCTCATGGTTTTTTGTTTGTTTCTTAGAATTCTTAAGCAATGCCGGGTACTTTCAGCTAGTCTGCTATATATTTTGGAGGGTTCGCAATCTGTTCACTGTACAGACACCATTTTGAACCAATATGGCAGACGGAACCTTTCAAAACAGCATTGATTGATTCTCTTGTTGTTTCTTCAAGTTTTTGAGCAAACTAGGCACTTTCTGTTGGTGCCCAGAAATGTCTGGTCAGAGTTACTCTAACTTAGCCATTGTCTTACTTCAGGAGATGTTCTTATTCAACCCCTCTCCTTCTGTCACTGCCTGGTCATGGGATGGGGAGGATGGAATATAAACTGCGTGATTGTTTTTTGACTTCTGCTTTTATTTTCCTAGAAAGAGTTTGGACGAGATCATGTCATACTACCCTGCTATGAAAGCCACCAATGACCGGGGCAAGGAGGTGGTTGAGTATGGCAACAAATACTGGCTTATGCTGGATGAAAAGGAGACTCTGAATGTTTATCCTGCCAAGGAAGCAAGAGTGTAGGTATTAACACAGAGACCCTTCCTTGGACAGCAGTCTTGACCCTGCTGCCCCCCGGCTGCTATTGTATAAGGAAAAACAGTCATCTGTGTGTTCAGAAAAAGCATGGGAGTTCCCGCCCAAATTATCACTTCAGAATGTGACTGGGGATGGCTTGATTGCATGCTACCCTGTCCCAAAAATCAGCTTATTAGAGGAAAAGGTTATACTAGGATCCTTCAAAATGACTTTTCAGCTGGCTTCCAACTGATGTGGGAAATTCTTGGCACAGATGAGCAATTGTGCTGGGAGGTAAGGATTCCCAGGACCCCTGAGGTATCCTGGATCCAAGTTGTTCTGGACTTTGTAAATCAATACAAGAACCTTGAATCTGACTTGGTAGCAAATGGGCAGCTGGATTAGCTGTTTTAACACTGGTATTGCACATTCTCAACTAGAGGCTCCCATCAGCAATCTGGCTGCAGCATTCTGCACCAGCTGGAGCTTCTGAAAGAGACCCAAGAGCACTGGAAGCATTTACTGTCTATTCCTGCGTATAAGACTACTTTTTAACCCAGGGAAATCTTCTCAAAAGTCGGGGGTCTTCTGATACGCCGGGTCGTATGTCTTATACGGCGAATATATCCCAAACTCTATATTTTAACTGGAAAAGTTGGGGGTTGTCTTATATGCCCAGTCGTCCTATACGCCGGAATATACGGTACTGTGTAAAACAGTAAGAGGGTGAAAATTTGAATAAAATATATATTCTGGTGAACTCAGTAATGTAAAACATTATGTGTATTTTCTTGTACTTTGTTGCCATAGTGCACAATAAACATGCTCTAATTTTCTCTAAACAAATTATTTTGTCTTTTGGAAACAGACTCCCCCCACCCCACCCCCAAAGTCTTGTGCTGATCTTATTCTTTATTCCATAAAACGTGTGTACTACTTGATTGTAAGAAAAAACCATCTCAGAGTGGTCCAGGGTAATAGTTTAGTTTTAAGGGACTTTACAACCTGGTGGCACCATTTATCTCCCCACCCGGCTTTATCCAGCTCTTTGTCATCAATCCCATGCGCAAAAAATGTCTCAGCTTTTCCTGTCTTATTTGCAGGGAGGAAATGAAATGGAGGCAGTGGGCGGACGATTGGCTTGTGCACCTCATCTCACCCAATGTTTACCGCACGGCTGGTGAAGCCCTGGCATCTTTCGACTACATTGTGCACGAGGGCAAGTTTGGCACAGTCGAAGGCTTCTTTGCCAAATATGTTGGGGCTGCTGCGATGTTCTTCATCAGCAAAAGGCTAAAGGCCAGGTTGGTGCTTCCGAAGTTTTAAAGCTCAAGGGTAACACCTTCATTTTATCTTTCTCTTCTTGACTTCAAGGACAGCCAGGCTGCTGTCGGTTGTTGGGGTTCACCAGGGGCGGACCATCCCATGTTGCCCCATGGAGAAGCCAAGTAGCAATGTAGTATGCAGGAACACCCTGGCTCTTGCCGAACTTGGGGAGATGGGTGCCAAGGCGTTCTGTAAAGCATAACCGCTCAGCTTCTCCAACCGGGGGTGGGGGCGGAAATGAGTGTCACATGCCAGAACACTCCCCTCTTGCCGCCGCCAGGGGAAGGAGTGGGGCAGGCAGAGCTCTTCCTCTTGTACTTTTGCCACTGGGGTTCCATGACATGGTTCCCTTTTATGTCTGCTTGTGTTTGACCAAGTTATTAACCTTTATGTCCGGCACATATTTAAACAGCAAGGGGCCTTAGGGGGTCTTCCTGAAGTCACTGAGATGATGATTCAGCATGATGTATAGCAATCCTCCAGCTTTATTTTGCTGAGTAATATGGGAACACATTTATATGCTAACTTATTTATTTACTTGACAGATTTTGTATCTCACCTTTTTGCCAAGACACCCAAACTGCTTTACAAATTTGAAACACTAAAAAAAAGGAGTGGGTCCTCTCGTCGGTCTGTTTGGTTCTTATGTTAGTGGTCTTAAAATTACACCCGATTGCCTCTGCTTGAATTTATGTTCTTGGCAGGACCTGATGGCTGATCTGTCTTCAGGATCAGCAGTCCCTCTTCAGTTTGCTTAGGAAAGTTCAGTTGCTGTCCCACCTAGATCATCATAAAAGGATCCTAGATTGAATCATATTCTAGAGTATAGACCCATTGCAATCAATGCTCTGGTCTAACCAAAGTCCATTTATTTCAGTGAATCCACTTTGACAGCCCTTTTTCTGCTTCCCTCTTTAAGATTCAGAATCCTTACAATGACACTCTGATATTGTCATAATGGGAACATTTGGGTAGTAGCTCTATTAAATGTGATGGACATTACTAACTCTGGTAAAGAACATAAGAATAGCCTGATGCATTAGGCCAATGGCCCATCAAGTCCAGCACCCTGTTCTCACAGTGGCCAACGTCATGTCCACGGGAAACCCGGACAAGAGCACTCCCCTTCCCCACAACTGGCAACATTCATTAGAGTGGGTCTACTCTGAGTAGAACTTAGTTGCCCATAACGCATTATTATGAATTGAATTCCAAGGTGTTTTTTTCCCCCCGCAATTCGTTTTGGGACTTCCTTTGCCTGCGGGAAGATTTGACTAAATCTAATTAATTAACTAAACTGATAGTATGTCTCTGTTTTTAGAGTTGTTGCTTTTTATCCCTAGAGGGCAGACTTGGAATCTTAACAAAAAAAAAGTTTGCTGTTTTGCAAGCAGTGTCTAAAGTTGGAGAAATGTGAACGAAGGAAATTCATCAGTTGTGGAAGCTTTAAACTAAGCCATCCTCACCCCACCCCAATTCTCTCTCTGCAGGCACCACCTGCAGGATAATGTCAGGGAAGACTTGTACAAAGCAGCGGACGACTGGGTGAAAGCTGTCGGCAAGCACAGGATGTTCATGGGTGGATCCCAGCCAAACCTTGCAGATTTGGTAAGGACCTGGCAAGTGGCCATTGGAAATCATCACCATTCTGGGGAGGAATGGTGGCAGGCCAGTCATTGACTTCTGACACTCCCATTAGCAGAGATAATTATGCAGTGATTAAATAATGATGATGATGATGATAAAAAATTATTTATACCCCACCCTCCCCAGCCAAGACCAGGCTCAGGGTGGCTAACACCAAAAACAAAACAATTGATTAAGATACAACTTAAAAACAAGATTAAATACAACATTAAAATTAAAATGCAGCCTCATATGGAACAGAAAAGGGAAAGTTGGGGAGGGGATTAAGTCAGTTCCAGGCCAAAGGCCAGGAGGAACAACTCTGTCTTACAGTCCCTGAGGAAAGAAATCAGGTCCCACAGGGCCCTGTCTCAGGAGACAGAGCGTTCCACCAGGTCAGAGCCAGTGTTGAAAAGGCCCTGGTTCTAGTTGAGGCTAATCTGACTTCCTTTGGGGAAGGCATAAATCTTGATTGCCAGAACTCCCTTATGAGATAAGTGGGGACAGGGATTAACCCCTCATGCTCAGAAGATGACATTCATCACACTGGGAACAAATAAGTTTTCAGTGGGGGAGTGGAAAGTGGGGGAGTAGCGATATTGTCCAGTGACACTGATTGTTGTGTCACCCCATCCCCCGGTGGTGAAAGAAATTTAGTGAGACCTGCCGGTATATCAGTCAAAAAGTCACGGTTCCATATCATACAACAGGTATTGCAGTGTGAAAACAGGATGGAAGTAATTGTAATCCGGAAAACTAATACAGTGTTCTGCACCTGCCAGCTGGGGGGAGGGCAAGGCACTGGGGGGGGGGGCCTAAAGCTTGTAAGGAGGGAGCTGGGCCCCTCAATATTGGGTGGTAACTTTGCATGCCACTTCAGCACGCCACATATTCAGCACTGTTAAAACAGGGAAGTTGCTCTCCTTAACTTGAGTTCCATTAATCATGTTGCAGGCATGTTATGAAGTAATGTGAGTAATTGACCTATGTGCTGTGAAGGAGGCAAAAGAGGGAGCTTGAGTATTTCCACCACAGGTCTCTAGGGCTTTGAAGCACCCTTGTATGAGGGTACCCCAATAATTATGGGGTGTCCAAAATAGGGAATAGGTTGCTGGGGTCCTCAGTCTGATCCAGCAATGCTCTTCTTACTCTTTTATGCCCTGAGTCTTTGTCCAGTACCTCCTTCTGAAGGTCTTCTTAGTTATGAGATGCTGGGAATTGAAAATGGAAGCTTCTGCAACACATGTGTTTTCTCACTTGTAGCTGATGTTCTTCTCACCCGTTTTCTTCTCTGTACTGTCTGCACAGGCGGTTTATGGAGTTTTGCGCGTCATGGAAGGCCTGGAAGCTTTTGATGACATGATGACCCACACCATGATCCAACCTTGGTACCGTCGTATGGAGGCAGCCATTGGGCAGTCTAGAGTTGCCATTTGATGTCACACAGTACTCCAGATGCTAAAGACAACCCTTACATTGTCCAGCTCATAAAGCAAAGCAGGATTTTTTTACAGCCAAAAAGGGTGTGTGGAATAAGTGCCCACCACCAAAGCGGTATTGGAGAAAGCAGTGAAACATGGCACATGGAGTTTTTTTTAAGGAAGAATTAAGGGTATCTTACTTTCTGAGTGAATTTTGATTGTAAGGCCCTTACTAGGCCCTTCTGCTTTGGGATTTGACTTTGTTTTTCCAAGTGTCTAAAACAACCTTGTCTGCCTGCAAAATATTTGCTTGGTCCTGGAGCAGGTGGAAGAAGTGAGTGTTTTGCTAGGGGTTCATTCTGCTGGTGGGAAAGAGTGTGCTCGTTTGCAGGACACTAAGTCCTTCTGTTGTTCAGAGTGAATAGCCACACTCTAATTGCTTTTCTCTGTGCCCTGCATAGCATGTGGGACCTTCTCCATGACCAGACAGTTGACCCAGAGCGGGTAACACAAACAAATAAAGAACAATTATGAAATAGTGTGCAATATTTATCCGAAGCAGGTGCAGGGATAATGACATTCTAAGAAAGAATGACAACAGAAGAGCATTACACTCCTGCTACCCATCAAAGGGATCTGTCAGGATTTCCAAATGAAAGGCAGTTCCTTTTTAAATAATGTGTGGTTTGTAAAATGTGACGATGGCACACATCTGTGATGTTCTGCCACATAAAAGATTGTCTCATGTGGCATGTTAATGTTGGAGAAGGGTTGTAAAGTGTGAAGCAGCTCTCGCACTTAGGAGGAGCACATGCAAGTTCTGTTCTTAAACCTGTTCAACAGACACGGCTCACTTTGCAAAGCCTGGGCAAAGGGTTTCAGTTACTTACAGTAGTTCTTTAGAGGGAGAGGGGGAAGAAAGGGGGGTACAAGTAACAGCTCAATTTAAAACTGGATTAAGTTTGTAGACTAGAGTTTCTTCAATGTAATTTGGCCTTTATTCGAGTCGGAGGCATACCTTAGGGTCCCTTGCACCCTTGGCAAGGAGCTGTCTTGGCACCTCCCCCCAGGAAAAAAAACACTTTACTGCAATAGCCACATGACAAATTCCTATATTTTTATGAGACCCAAGTACTCAAAACATCTAGAAGAAGGGTGAATCAAGGAGGAAGGGCAAAAGGTGTGAGAGCACACGCATGTACACCATACACTCCATAGTCTGATGGGTGATTTTTGCACCTGCAGCCCTGGTCAGGGCTGGTTTCATCAACCCTTGGGTACACCTCTGATTCCAGTGGGACTAAATTATTTGATGTGAATAATTGAGTTTAGGCTGCAGTCGTTTGCATGCCTATGGTTGTGGTCAGTTACGTTCTACTCAGAGAAGACCCATTGAAATTAACCTACATTAGTCATAGAATTATAGAACTGGAAGGGCCCTGAGGGTCATTGAGTCCAACCCTCTGCAATGCAGTCCTGTTCATTCATTTCAGTGGGTCTACTCTGATTAGAACTGAGTTGGATACAACCTATAGTATATGGGAGCAAGCACCACCGTGTGCAGTAGGGCTTACTTTCAAACAAATGCACACACAAGGTTGTGCTGCTGTTGGCACATGCTCTGCTTTTTCAGCCTGATCCCAAATCATTTTGGGATTGCAACCCTGGATACGTACTCTGGTGTAGCTTCGCTGCAAAATTCAGATATGCAAACTCTGCCTTGGATAAAAGTATTGGTGTCAGTTGGGCTACTTGGAAATAAAGGGCTTATTTTGGCGGTAGAGGTTTCAGTGTCCTTATTAACCAGCTTCTAGAACATGAAGCTAGCACATCTGATTACATTTCTAGACCAAAATGTTCCTGCTGAAGTTAATGGGCTGGTTCCTTTGTAAGTGGATAGAGAACTTGCCCCTAAAATGTAACCTGCATTTATTCTTCCAAACCTTTTTTATCTGGTTCGATGCAGGTATCTTCTGGAGTTAGTCTTGCATCCTTTCTCATCTCTTCAAAGCATTCTTACTCCAGTCCAAAACACACAGGCTGTATCTGCACATAACGCTATGCCAAAAAGTGTGGCTTGTTTGACAGTACATGCTGCCTGAGCAACTCCCACTTTGCTCCTCTTTGCCACCAGTGCCAAAACAAAACACAAACTGGTTGGCTTAGTGTGATATCCCAATTGGGGATCATTGTATGTTTCATACTGAAACAAACCACCATCATTAGCCAGCTTGAAGCCATGGTTTGTTGTTAGCTTTGCAATCAAGATTTGTTAGGGCAAAACAAACTATGACCCCCGGTTCAGACATTTTTTTTCTATTTGTTTGTTTGCTTGTTAAATTTATATATCACCCTTTATCCGAAGATCTCAGGGCGGTTCACAGAATAAAATACAAGATAAAACACAGTAAATAATTAAACCAAAGCAACAAAACAATACCCGCCCTCCCACAGATACATTTAAAAGGCTGTAGGCCAAAGGCCTGGTTGAAGAGGAGCGTGTTCACCTGGCGCCTAAAAATACATAATGAAGGTGCCAGGCAAACCTTCCTGGACAGAACATTCCACAAACAGGGAGCCACTATAGAAAAGGTCCATTCTCGTGTTGCCACCCTTCAGACCTTACGTGGAGGAGACACATGAATTATGAACACAAAATCCAGGATGGCTTATATGGCGAGAGGCGGTCCTTAAGGCAGGGGTTCCCAACAAAATTTTCTCAAGGACCCCTCATCGAGCCGCTATTGTGACAAGGACCCCCATTAATTCCTAATCCTAAAATTAAAAAGTGAGAGCCAAATTAAGAGTCTTTATATTTTATATTTATACATTTTTTTACAGTTACAACAGAGTACTCCATCAGCATACAGTTAGTTTTAATTTTCAGTTCTTAATGAGATGAGTTAAATCTGTCCTTTGAGTCCATTATTTCTGAAATATTAGGTTCCAAACTTGAAACTTTCACTCTGAAATCCGACCGCATGTCAAGCCAATTCCTATATTTGTTTTTCATGAAACACATGGAAGAAAATGCTTGCTCACACCGATATGTGGTTGCAAATGGAAGGATCTTTTTCATTGCCTTATCTCCAAGTTTCTTGTAGTCCTTGCGGCATACAGCAGAACTACTGCCTCTATCTAATTCTAGTTTTGCACTAGACTCTGCTCATGCAGGAAGCGGCCAAAACAAAAAATCTGTTATCATACGAAATATATTTAATATATTTTTTATTCTAATAGGATCTTGAGGACCCCTCTGGCATAGCTCACGGACCCCTGGGGGTCCCCGGACCACCTGTTTGGAACCACTGCATTAAGGTATTGTGGTCCTGAACCCCCAGTTAAAGGCTTTATAGGTCAAAACCAGCACTTTGAATTGGGCCTAGAAGCTGATTGGCAGCTAGTGCAGTTGGACCAGGATTGATGTGATATGCTCAAATCGTCTTTCCCTGGTGAGCAACCGGGCCGCCAAATTCTGCACCAGCTGAAGCTTCCGTACCATCTTCAAAGGCAGCCCTATGTAGAATGTGTTGCAGCAATCCAACCTAGAGGTTACCAGAGCATAGACAACAGAAGTTAAGACTATCCCTGTCCAGATAGGGGCACAGCTGGGCCACCAGCCAAAGCAGATGGAAGGCACTCTGGGCCACTGAGGCCACCTGAGCCTCGAGCGATAGAAATGGATTGAGAAGTGCCCACAAACAGTGTGCCTGCTCTTCAGAGGCAGTGTTTCTGAATTTTGCATCAGTTGGCTGTCATCCAGTCAGTTACCGAGGGAAGACACTGGTCCAGCACATCCACTGCCTCACCAGCAGATGTAAAGAAGAAGTAGAGTTGTGTTGATTTCATGCTCTTTCTGATTCACTTCCTCCTGGAGCCAGATTGGGTGGCTCCTGCAGTCCAATCAAGTTGCTGCCTTCTAGTATCCTACCTGCCTACCGGTATTATTCTAGGATCCAAGCTCAGTACATAACATGTGCCCTCAGCATATTGCTGACGTTCTCCACAACTCGCCATGACTCATGAGAACTCATCTTGTTCTCTTATAATGGCAATGGTGCCTACCTGAGAGGTGTGGAACTGAGTTCCGGTGAGTTCCGGCTGAACAAAAGCCCTGAGTATTTGCATATGTTATTTTGATAATCCGTAAAAACAATCCCATGAAGTAGGGCATGCTGCAGAAGAGGGGCTCAGGCTGAATCAATCTAGAAGATATAGTTGAATAGGAATTTCCTAGCTTAATAGCTCACTTTCTCACTAACGAAGCAATCTCCTACCAAGGAACATAACATAGAAGGTTTAAGCCCCAAACAGCCCTGTGAGGTGGCTGAGGCCTACAGGTTAGGTCCAATGGCTACAAGCGATGATGGCTCTATGCTACCATCAGTATCAGAGATGCTTCTAAACACTAGTTAATGGAAATCACAATTGGGTGGGGTCAGAGTGCTATTGCACTCATGTTCTGCTTCTGGGGCAGGACCAGCTGAGGAAATGTTGGCACCTGGAGTGAACCACAAAATGAAGCCCTCTCCTCTAGAGAAAAAGGATTGAGTGAAGATCGGGAACAAAGTGGGAGGATCAAATCCACCTTTGATGGCCGTCACTGCCTCCTGGGGGAGCAAGTTACGGTAAATAGTTTGACTATTTGCTGCATTAAGACGTGCTTTCTTTTATCTGTCAGAAGTCCTCCAACATTTAGCTTCATTGGATGTCTAGTGTTATGCGAAAGGGGCTGCAACGTTTCTTCACAGGAGAGTAATTGATTAATCTATTCAAAGAGCCCTGGCACCAACTTCTGAAAGCCATAAGCCTAGGAAGTGCTTGCCCAGCTTTGAAAAGGAGGGGTGGGCTTTAGGATCCTGTCTGACTTTGGGAGTGCTCTGCTAGGGGTGAGATTGGCAGCTTTCCTGCTCAAGGTGCTGAGGTGAGGAAATTTTGACAGCTCCCTACGTCTCCTCCGCCTGCTCCCATGTACTTCTATGGGTTGACCAGAAGAATCTATTTTGACAGCTCACTGCGCTCCAATCAGTTGTCATTCGCAAACAGTGTCCTTAGTGGTTGCGTACCGATTACTACAACAGTATTCCAAAGTCTTCCCATTCACTTACCTCAGGTAATTGATACAATGTTTCTGAGCCAAATTGACTGCAACCAGAACTTGTTAAAACCACTAATGATGGGATTCTATTGCTGATACTTAAATTCATGGAAAAAACCCAGCCATGAGTCAGATTTCTTTTATTTCACTTTTATTGTACTCTGTGTCTAAATTTTTTCAAAGGGGGGATTTTGGGAGGACTCAGCCAACGGCCATAATCCAGCAAGCATGACCACACATACGCAACCTGCCCAAGGACAGAATTTCCACCTCCAACTGTGCCAGACAGCCGACCATCTTCTATACAATGGATTTTCCTCTCAAAGTGGATTCAACCCAGGATCTTCTCAAAGGACAGCCACCACCTTCATCTTAATGACTGTGAAACTTCTCTTTGTCCTGTGGAATTTAACAGGGAGGGGGTGAGAAGAGGCCAGGAGCAGCTGGCCAGATACTCAAATTTCTACCTCTGAACCTCTCTTTTTTGTGATGTATTAGTGACATACTAGTGATGTATCTTTAGGGGTGTACCTTGGTGGTGGGATGCTAATAAAAAGGGAAGACCCCCTTTGTTCGGGGTCTCAATCTTGCTTCACCTTGTTTCTGTCAGTATTTTCTGACAGTGTGGTGTAGTGGTTAAGAGCGGTAGACTCGGTCTCCGCTCCTCCACATGCAGCTGCTGGGTGACCTTGGGCTAGTCACACTTCTCTGAAGTCTCTCAGCCCCACTCACCTCACAGGGTGTCTGTTGTGGGGGAGGAAGGGAAAGGAGAATGTTAGCCGCTTTGAGACTCCTTTGGGTAGTGATAAAACGGGATATCAAATCCAAACTATTCTTCTATTTTCTTTTAATAAAGACCAAGCCTACTGGCTGCTGTTTTGCTCTGATATTCTTGGCTGGAGTCTTGTTTGTCCAAGGGAGCCCTCATATTTTCCGTTAACAGCGGTCACCTGAAATATTTTATTGGGTGATCTGAAGCCCCCTCAGCAAGGCACCTGGCTCTGGAAAGGAGGTTCCAGAGGTCTGGTGGGGTCCTATAGCCTTTCCCTTCTTCCCAAAGTGGGGGGCCAATATTTGCTGCCCCTAAGTGGAACCACCCCCAATTGAACCGTCTGTTTTGTGCCAGCTTGCCTCAACACCCTGTGTCAATCTCCTCTCCGCTAAACAAAGCGCCTGGCTCAGGGTCCAAGAGTCCTCCTCGCCCCTTCTAGGCATCCCAGAGCCCTTGCACTGCCCTTCCAATGCCATACAAAATGGAGGGACTTTGGTAATCTTTAATAAATTTGTGACCTATGCAAGGCCAATATTTGATGCCCTTGAATGGATCTTCTCGGTTATGGATCTTCTCGGAGCCCCGTGCAGGAAAATTGCAGATCTCCTGCACTGCGGCAAGCAAGGCGCCTGGCTCCAGGCAGGGTCCTAAAGCCCTCCTGTCATTCCCATAGCCCAGTGCAAGACCATTATTCGGCGCCCCCAAGTGTATCCTTAGAGTTATGATCTTCTCATTTTTGTGAACCTCAGCACTTCCAGCTTGAGGGAGGTGGTGCCAGGGCACTCCTCCCAATGCCAAACAAAATGGATGGGACTTTGTAATCTTCCATAAAATGGCGCGTCCTTTAGAAGCCAATATTTGGCGCCCCCATGTGGATCTTCTCAAGTTTGCAGCACCTCAGCACCACTTCTGGCTTTGTCCCAAAGGTGGTGCCAGGGCTCTGGCAGCATCCCAGAGCCCTTGCACCGTCTTCCCAATGCCAAACAAAATGGACGGGACTTTGTAATCTTCCATAAAATGGCGCCCTTTAGAGGCCAATATTAGGCGCCCCCAAGTGGATCCTCACAATTATGGATCTTCTCAATTTTGCAGCACCTTAGCACCACTTCCGGCTTTGGGAAGGCAGCATTCCAGAGTTGAACTACTATGCTTAAGTTTGTTTCTTCTAAAGATGGTTTATGAGAAACGATGTTGCCCTTCAGCTGTGGGCATAGCTGCCAAGTTTTCCCTTTTCTCGCGAGGAAGCCTATTCAGCATAAGGGAATTTCCCTTTAAAAAAGGGAGAAGTTGGCAGCTATGGCTGTGGGCTTTTAAGGGCTTATGTTTTGTTACCTCAGGAGAGCCATCCCCTTATCACACTTCAACGACAATACATCTGCTAAGGAGTAAACCCTACCATAGGAGCCTCAACTGCTGTAGCCAGGCTGGTGCCAGACCTATTGCTCTGCTTTCCTTTGGACCATATCAGCAAGGCACGGAGGAGAGTATCTGGGCAGCCTAGGACTTCCATACACACTGCCAGACCTGCGCCCCAGAGAGCTCACTTTGGTGCTGCAAATGCAGCAGCAAAAACATCATAAATAATGGGATTTGTACATATCAGCCACCTGCTAGCTAGAGCTACAAGGACAGAAGCAGCAGGAGGCGGTGCACACTTTTTGCTGCAAGTGTATTGCGTCTCGTAGGGACGGAGGGCTCTGGGACCTGGCCAAGCCCTGCAGTTTCCTTCCCAGAGCCAGGCACCTTGCTTAACCGCAGTGCGGGATTTGGAGCACTAGAAGTTTTTCTGCACAGGGTGCTGATGCAAGGTGGTGCAAAATTGAGACGTTCCAGTTGGGGGCGCCAAATATTGGCCTCTAAAGGACGCGCCATTTTATGGAAGATTACAAAGTCCCGTCCATTTTGTTTGGCCTTGGAAGGAAGGTGCAAGGGCTCTGGGATGCTGCCAGAGCCCTGGCACCACCTTTGGGACAAAGCCAGAAGTAGTGCTGAGGTGCTGCAAAATTGACAAGATCCATAACTGAGAATATCCATAAGTGAGAAAATCCAATTGGGGGTGATAAGTTATGGCACCACCAGTCCAAAGCTGGAAACCTACTAAGTGCTTGCTCAGCTGTGTGTGTGTGTGTGTGTGTGTGTGTGTGTGTGTGTGTGTGTTTGACTACAGTGAGTTAAAGTAAATCAAAATAAGATTTAATAGGAAAAATAAAAAGGATACATGAAAAACATTTCAAAAGGCAGAGGAAAACAACAATAACAAAACAACAAAAAATGCAATTAAGGTTATAGAACTATATAGTATATATGTAAATTGATGAACTTATGGCTCCCTCTAGATTCAGTTAGGTAGCAGATGTAAGGAATAGAGATTCTATTTACATCGACCAATTTCAAGCCACATATATTAGGTATATAGTTTAAGATGACCTTAGACATGGAGGCTAAAACATTATTGCATTGCAATTCTTCGTTTCATTTCTCAAAGACTGTGCGTCAAAGTCAAGCTTTGCGCAGGTGGGACAGCGGAGGCAGAATACAGTAAATAAATGGAGAGTGGGTTTCCTCTGTTCCCATTTATCATTTACTTACTTACTTACTTCCCACTGCCCTGCCATAGGTAAAATAAGAATAAGATGACAAGATGTGAGTTACCTGTAGTGGCACCATCAGGACAGGACTTGCAGGGGTTTAAAGTACAGGGTTCAATTGGGACAGCTCTGTCGGTAGAGCATGGGACTCTTAATGAGAGGGTTGTGGGTTCAAGCCCCACTTTGGGTAAAAGATTCCTGCAATAAAGCGGGTTGGACTAGATCAACGTTTCCCAAACTAGGGTCCCCACCTGTTTCCGGACTACAACTCCCATCATCCCTCCCTAGCAGGACCTGTTTGGGTGACCCTGGACTAGATGATCCTCAAGGTCCCTTTCAACTGTATGATTCTATGATGGATGATGACTCATCTACACGTGCTCCAAAGCACATGTCCTCTTCTTCAGTTACTATGCTCTTTGGAGAACTGGCTCAGAAAATGAGGCAGCCTGCCTGCCATAGAGGCGAGAGCATTCACATGTGATTCTGGAGACCTCTGTTTGAATCTTTACTCAGCCATGAAGTACTGTGGGTCTGCGCATGACCACTTCTCCCAAACCAGGCGTACCTCACAAAGATGTTGTGCGGATTAAAAATACCACAAGTGCTGCCCTGGCGGCGGCGGCAGAGCGATCTAAATACAGATACAGAATACAGAATACATGCCCAGCTGGCCTCACCCACCCCCATAGCGGACTTCCGGGCTTTGCCGGACTCGAATTCCCGTCAGCCCTAACCATTGGCCACGCCGGCTGCGGGCTGACGGGAGTTGGAGTCCAACTCAACAACCGTTGGCAACGTCTCCAGGCCTCATCTCGCGCGCGTCCCAACCCAGGACGCAAGCCGCTCAGTTCCCATGGCAACCGACAGGAGGAGGCGGGGCTCTTGTGACGCCACGCGCGCCCCCGGCTTGTGCCCAGGAGTGCGCGCGAGCGCCAAAGAGAGCGCCTGTGGCGGCCGGGCGATCGGGGGGGTCACGAGGGCGGCGGCGGCGGGGGTTTGAACCGTCCAATGGGGGAGCGGCGTGCGGCGTGCCGGGGGCGGAGCCGGAAGTCGGTCTGCGCGTCCTGGAGCGGCAGCTGTTCGTCGGTGGGGCCGTGCCGCTGCGGTGGGACTTCCTGCACTCGCGCGGCGGCGGCGGCGGCGCCGCAACGGTGCCAAGGTCTCCATGGCAGCAGCTATGGCAGCAGCAACCGCAGCCTCTGCAGCTACCGCCGCCTCATCCACGGCTTTGAGGACGTCGTGAGGCGGCGGTTGCGAAGCCGCTTGAGAACCCCATGGTGAGCCGGGGTTAGGATGCTGAGGAAACGGTGGCTGGGAGCGTTGCTCGGGGTGGGGAGTGAGGGCAAGGCGGGAGCTCCTGGCGGAAGAGGAAAAGGAACGGTGCAAATGCAAAACCACCAAGCACCTACCAAAGTGGGTTTCAATTGCTGCAGCAACCAGATAAATCATATAAGTGGTCTGCCAACACCACCAGCAACTTCTAACTAAGTCATCCTTTGGGGGGGGGAGGGCAAAGAGTGTGGGGGCCACTGCTTCAGCTGCTGTGGGACTTCCAAGTCCCATCTTCACTAACAATTGGCCTTGTATATTGTCTCTGATGGGAATTGTAGTCCAATAGTATCAGGAAGGGCACACATGGCTGATGGGAATTGTAGTCCAAAACATCTAGAGGCCAGCAGATTGAAAAAGAGTGGTACATGAGTTAGTTCTCAAGAGATGGGGAGGCTGTGGACTCCCAGCTTTTCAGCTTTGGACAGCATGGGCAATGGTTATTGACTGTGGGAGTTGTAGTCCAGCAACATCTAGAGGCCCTTTTTGGGGGTAAGCATATACTAGTCCAGACATCCCCAGACTTTGGCACTCCAGATGTTTTGGACTACAATTCCCATCGTCCCTGACCACTGGTCCTCTTAGCTAGGGATTATGGGAGTTGTAGGCCAAAACATCTGGAGGACCGAAGTTTGGGGATGCCTGTACTAGTCGTCGGTACCTAAAGCAGACTGTGCTAACAGCCTAAATATAACTATCTGGGCTTGAGGCTAATAAATGGGTAGCTTGCGAGAAGCACAGTTATAACAGTATGAATGTTCAGTCAGTTGGTTCTGGATTCAATGCTGTAGCTGTGTACTGGAAACAAGAATGCTTGCTGTTTTAAACTGGGGGCTTCATTTTATTTTCTAGGTTTTCCCCTTCTTTCAGGAGTGGAGTAATTGTCACGACTCAAAAAAACGGATCACCAGAATCTGACACTCTCCTAACTGTATGTAACTGTACCACATAGCATAAGTTAGCCATAGTGCAAACTTTTAAGAGGGGGTTGTCTCCACATGATGAGGGCAGCAAGAACAGGATGTATGCTAGGCTATATGTATTCATGGATGGTCACTAGGGAAGTTATCAAAACACTCTAGCAGTCATTAAATGGAGGCAGAGAGCAGCATTTACACTTTGTGAACTTGGACAAAATGCCAGGTATGTATTGAGGTAAGTTATATAGTTTAAGATGTAAAGAGTTTTTATATACAGAGTTTCTATTCCAGGCATGCACTCATAGTTGAAATACAATGTTTTAGGTTAATCCTAGAAAAATAAGGGGTATTTAGTTTATTGTCTGTATTCCAGAGTGTTTTATTGAGTAGTTTTTTAAAAAAATGAAATGAAGATGAGCTGGAGCATGCACAGTTGCTTGATTAGCATATTCTTAAAATCTCTTAGACACACTGCACAAGATCATAATATGCTCTTTGGATACATTGATCTGGTTTGGAGGCAATGTAGTTTAGCTGTTAAACCAGGCATCCCCAAACTTCGGCCCTCCAGATGTTTTGGACTACAATTCCCATCATCCCTGACCACTGGTCCTGTTAGCTAGGGATCATGGGAGTTGTAGGCCAAAACATCTGGAGGGCCGCAGTTTGGGGATGCCTGTGTTAAACCTTAGCATGGGGTGGGAGCTTTCATTCCTCCAGACATTGCTGAATTACAACTCCCAACGGCCCCAGTAAAAACGGCCAGGGATTATAGGAGTTATAGTTCAGCTACATCTGAAGGGATAGAGGTTCCCCACAGCTGCTTTTGCATCATGAGAATAAGCAGCAGTGAGCCTGAGACTTGCATGCTCCCCTGCCTTCTCGTCTAGGAATTTGGAAGCTTCTGCAGCTTGATTTGTCATCTGAACTAACAAACTCTGGAGAATTTCAACTATGGCTTGTTCAGAATTAGTCAACTTCAAACCATGGAGGTGACTTGTTAAAACAAACCATATTTAAACAATCACAGTTAAGTGACACATATAACATTTTTTTTAAAGCCACAGTTTCCAGACTCCCTTTAAACTTGTTTTAAATTCCTTTGTACATTGGCCAGATGGCTACGTGATCAAGTGGGCTTCAAAGCAGTTGCATGTTCCTACCCAAGAGAGCTACACGTCCTGGTTTTTTTAAATATAAAAAAACTTGGGTCCAAGGAACAGTTGTTATTTCCGGTCTACTTATTCACAGGTCCTTTTTCCATTGTATTGAATGCCCTTTCCCAGTTATCGGAGAAGAACCATGAAGAGCCGCTCCACAACTCCCCCTTTGCACGTCCATGTGGATGAAAATACCCCTGTCCATGTCCATATTAAAAAGGGTCAGAAAACACCACCACCTGCAAAATCCCAGGTATGAGTGTGCAGCTGGGTGTTTGTAGGGGCTCTATCATGAAAGCCCCAGCCCCCAGAAGCACCAGTGAAAACCCATCCCTCTTCCTACCTTGCAAAAGAAGAGCAGGCCCAAATGGTTTGTTTGCTTTACTTTGCATCTCTTGTCACAAATGTGTAGATGTAGAAAATTGGCATATTTTTTTTTACTGCTCTGGCTTGTGTTCATGGGTGCCATATCTTCCTGCTGAAAGACTGTTTTTGTTTAGTGCTTCCTTCAAAATCAATACCACTTCTTCCCATTAATACCAAATTATATTTGAAGTCTTATACATTAATCAAGGAAATAATTGCCGGGGGGGGGGTTAGGATGGCAAATGTCATGACAGGAAGGGGATTTTTCAAAACTCTGCTGAAATTAACATATTTCTCCAGTTCACATTTCATGGTAAACCGAATTTGGTTTGTTTTGCTCCTCTTTGCTAGAGCACAGTCCTCTGCACCAGCAGTGGTTTAGTCATGCTGGCCACTTGACCCAGAAAGCTGTCTGCAGACAAACTCTGGCTCCCTCAGCCTGAAAAGTGAGCCGAGCGCTACTTAACTTAACCGTCTAGGGGTCCTTACCTTTACCAAGTGCATGAAAAAAAGCAAACTGTTTCTTTCCAGGGATGGTGGTTTCCATTGCTCAAACAAATGACAGTAAGCTAAGAAGAAACCTTGGCCTTATCCATCAAGATTTATGGAGAGCAAAACAAATCAAGAAAGCTGGTTCAACTAATGCTGAGCTATTGATTTGTTTCTCCCTAATGCTTGTGGGGAGAGGAATAGTGGGTGCAATGAACTCATGCCCAGTAAACCATCCACTGTTTGGCAACTTGGGTATTCCAAACCAGCAGAAACAGTGGAATCCATGCATTCTTACCATGGAGAACGAAAATTGTATAATTCCTTAAAAACGTTACACCCTGCAGCTGAAGAGCAGCTAATTAATCAAAAACAGTAAGCCCGGAACTTAGGTGCGGGGTTACGTTCTGTGGATCACACCTAAAGTCAAAATTGTGTATAGTCAAAACCCATTAGGTTCAATGATGGGTGGGATTACCAAAGTCATTTTCCCTGGAACCCCACCCACGTTCTGCCCCCTTTAAATTTAATTTATTCCCCCCCTCCCCGTGTGTGTAAAGTTGAACATGCACAAGTTAAATGTGTGTATGTTGTGGGCTTTAATTAACAGAGCTGCCAAAATGGGTGAAGTTGAGTTGAGTTTAATGCCCTTTCAATTTTAGCACATTCCCATGCCCAAAGCATCTTGTTGAATCTTTCTTAACAAATATTGTGGGCCACAGGAGAACTGTAATTCCATCTAGTCGTGTGAAACACCTTCTCATTATCTTTCCAAGAGTTGGTGTCTTGTCTGCGATTCTGTTGTCTCCATACATGCGTTTTGGCCCGAGGCCTTTCAGCAGTAAAGGCCACTTTCAAAGATGTATTGCAGCCTACCCATTGAGCAGCTTCAGGTTCCTGGTAAGTCCTGTAGTAGGTGGCCCTGGGATCAGATTCACAATCAGTCCTTTGCTGCAGCTGTGACCTAAATCTTTCCTACCATACACTAGATCTAATCTTCCCAGGGTAACTAAGGCCCACCTTGCATCATAAGAGACTAAGAGACATGATGATGTCATAATGATCCTGACTGACAAAGATTAAAGCTGCTTTCAGGGGTGCCATACTCCTAGCTATGCGGTACCTATATTTCTTTTTCCTGAGCATGGTTACTGAGACTTCACTGTGATGTAGAATGTGAAGCCTTTTCCGTGGTACAGTTTGTTGGAATAATTTTGTTGGGGGCTTCCAGTTTCGTTGCACAAATTTTAGGGGTGGAAGTAATCTCAGCAAGTGTTTTGGGCAACTAAAACAGTATGCTGCTTCTCTCTCTCTCTTCCTCTCCCCCTCTCTGCTCTCCCATCCTCACAGCAAAAGCACAAGCAGAAAATGAAAGGGGATACCGTGAATGTGCGCCGCAGTGTCCGAGTAAAAACCAAAGTCCCCTGGATGCCCCCAGGCAAAACATCTTGCCGAGATTCATCATACAAGTGGGAGGTAGGACAGCTGCTGTTTCTTTTGCAGCCTAATAATGGGCCTTTTCAGAAGCTGAACTGGAAAGAAGCTGATGCTCAGTCATAGAGCACATTCTTCGTGTGCGGAAGGTCCCAGGTGTGCTGAAGCATTCCTGGCTGAAATCCTGTAGAGCAGAGGTTTTCAACCTTTTTGAGTTCATGGCTCTCTTGACCAACCACATTCTTTATGCGGCTCCCCTATGGGGAAACATGCTCAGAGCCTCAGAAGTCCAGTTACGTCACCCCTTGCCCCTTGGAGACTGGCCAAAGTGAATGTGAGGCCAGCGCCTTACCTTGGAAGACAGCAGTGGCAGTAGCAGGTGCCGCTGGACCTGCATGGCAAAAAGGCTCACCTTTGGCGTTGGGCACTCAGCTCCCAGGCAGGCGCTGCACACAGCAAGCACAACAAAGGCCAGCGCAATGCCTGCCTGGCCTCCCACTTGTCTGTGCAAGTCTTTGGGCATCAGAAAAGGTAGGGAAGGAAAGAAAAGAGGGAGAGAGGCCAGTGTTGCCTGCGAAACCCCTGACCATCATTCAAGGCACTCCAGGGTGCCATGACACACTGGTTATAGAGCACGTTGGGAAGTTCTGAGCTAGATGGACCAACTGTCTTTCTCTGTATAAGGCAGCTTTTCATGTTGGCCACCTTGCCAACAGTTATTATTTATTTAAAAAAATTATACTGCCCTCCATCCAAGGATCATAGGGCGGTTTACCGTATAAAAACAAAAATACATAAGAAACGAAAACAATAACTTCCCACCATTGCCCTGTTTAAAAGGCCGTGAATGGTTTAATCTGCCAAACGCCTGGTTATAGAGGAATGTTTTTGCCCAGCATCTAGTTGATTCTCTGGCTTCCCATGCTCATAAGCTATATGTACCCACCCCCAGGATTTCCCCCAGAAAGAGCTTGGGAATGAGCCTTGGGTTTTTAAAAAAGATGTTTGCTTTTATGAAAGTGTTGTTCTTGTTTTTAATATATAGAACAAAAAACCAAGTAAAATGAATCATTTGGGTTGTAACTTCCTGTGGTATACGACCGCAGGGATCATTAATGGCTAAGAATAAGATCCATTTATTTTGGTCCATGGGTTTTTGGTTTGAGGATCGTGAAAAGACAATGGAACTGTGTGGCAATTTGGGGGTCTAGGTCTATATTTTGGGACAAAGGATGGTGAATCTTCAATGCAAATGCTTTGGTATGAAAAAATTATTGTATTGTGATGGGGCATTCCCTTTCCCTTGTGCAGTGTAAAGGAGATGAAGGTTTGGGACAGCCACCATAATCTTGAAGACTTTGGTTCAGACGTGGAACTTCTGTGTTCCATCTGCTCCTCTTGCACCATGCTTGGGATTAAAAAGTTAGCAGTAACCGAGTAAATTCAGCAGTAATAACTATTGAGATATAGAAAACGAGATTAATTAGAATATGTAATGGAAAAGAAAATCATGAAATGAACCGTGGAAAGGGCAGGGGGAAGTCAGAATTAAATGTGTATTTGATATTTAGATCATCATTCAGTGTTCTTATTGTAAAATGAAAATGATAGACTTCTCTGTGACCCTTCCCCTCTGAAGGGAGATGGGACTCATTCAAATGGTCCAGCTCTGCCACGTAATGGATCCAGAGCGTTTCCAGGGAGTGGTAGGGGATGTTTTATCCCATGTTTATGGCCTTTTAGCTGATTCCCTGGTGGGTCTGCTGGAATGCGGAGTTAAGCAGGCCTGTCAACTGTTTGGCTCTGAAGCGCCCTCTCTGATTGCATGGATCCTGGACAGCCCCATGGTTTTCCTCGGAGCTGAGGGCAATGAAACAATTGCTGAGACAGCTAGAGCGCTGGTGGCGGAAAACTTATTCTGAATTGGACCAGAAACAAGTTAGAGCTCAACGCTGAGCCTACCAATCTAACAACCTCCTTCACCATTGCGGCCTGGTGAGGAACCCAAGATCTCCTGCAATGATTTTGCTAAATTCTTTGCAGATAAAGTCACTCACATTTGGAAAGAGGTAGACTCCAGGAGAGTGCTAAAGTTGCATGGGATCAGTTCCAATCTGTTACCTCCGAGGATGTGGGCAGGCTGCTTGGATGAGTGAAACCGACCACCTGTCTCCTTGATCCTTGCCCATCCTGGCTAATAAAAGTGAGCCAGGAAGGGCTGGGCGATGGGCTCTGGTGGTGGTGAATGCTTCCCTCTGTGAGGGAGCCTTCTGAGACCCACGGAAAGAGGTGGTTATTAAACGCTTCTTTAAAAAAACCATCCTTGGATCTGGCCAATATGACTATTGCCGAGTTTCAAATCTTTCATTCTTGGGCAAGGTGGTTGCTGAGCAATGGGTGGTCTCTGAACAACTCCAGGCATGCCTGGAGGATGCAGACCATTTAGACCCCTTCCAGTTGGGATTCAGGCCTCATATGCGACTGAAACGGCCTTGGTCTCACTGGTCAATGATCTCCAGTGGGCTAAGGACAGAGGTGAAAGCTGTTTCCCGGTCCTGCTGGGTCTCTCAGTGACCTTTGATATCAACCATGACATCCTCCTGGACCGTCCAGAGGAGCTGTGAGCTGTGGGCAGTGTTATGCAGTGGTTCCGTTCCTTCCAGAAAGTGGTGTGGGGAGATGAGTGTTCAGACTCCTGGCTTCTCACTTGTGGGGTGCCTCAGGGCTCTGTCCTCTCCCCCATGCTTTTTATAATTACATGCAGCCGCTGGGAGAGATCATCAGGGGGTTTGGGCTGGGTGTTCATCAGTATGCGGATTATACCCAGCTCTACCTCTCCTTCAAATCAGAACCAGTGAGGACAGTTAAGGTCCGTGTGAGTGTCTGGAGGTGGTTGGCGGATGGATGGCAGCTAACAGATTGAGGATGAATCCTGACAAGACAGAAGTACTGTTTTGGAGGACAATAGGAGGGTGGGTGTGGAGGACTCCCTGGTCCTAAATGGGGTAATCATGCCCCTGAAGGACCAGGTGCGCAGCCTGGGAGTCATGCTGGACTCACAGCTGTCCATGGAGGCACAGGTCAATTCTGTGTCCTGGGCGGCTGTCTACCAGCTCCATCTGGTACGCAGGCTGAGACCCTACCTGCCTGCAGACTGTCTCGCCAGAGTGGTACATGCTCTGGTTATCTCCCACTTGGACTACTGCAATGCGCTCTACGTGGGGCTACCTTTGAAGGTGAGCCAGAAACTGCAACTAATCCAAAATGCGACTTCTAGACTGGTGAATGGGAGCGGCCACCGGGACCATATAACACCAGTCCTAAAGGATCTTCATTGGCTCCCAGTGCGTTTCTAAGTGCAGTTCAAAGTGTTGGTGCTGACCTTGAAAGCCCTAAACCACCTTGACACAGTATACCTGAAGGAGTGTCTCTCCCCCCCCCCTCCACTGCTCAACCCGGACACTGAGGTCCTCCTCCAAGGGTCTTCTGCTTGTTCCAGGCAGAGGGTCTTCTCAGTAATGGCACCCACCTTGGGGAACGCCCTCCCTTCAGATGTCAAGGAGATAAAGAATTACACAACTTTTAGAAGACACCTGAAGGCAGCCCTGTATTGGGAGGTTTTTAGCGCTTGATGTTTATGTTTTTATATACGCTGTAAGCCACCCAGACTGTCTGGGGAAACCCAGCCAGATGCGTGCGGAGTTGAACACATCTACTTGAGTGAAGTAATCTTCCAGTTCAGCATTTCCCTTTAACAATGGAGATGGGAGACTGACTCATATTCTCTTCTTCGGTACAGTCCTGGAAGAGTGAGCAACGTGGCATGACACCTAATTAAAAAGTCATCAGACAAAATAACTGAGGACCTGTCTGTTTGTTTTTTGTTTTTGAGAATCCGGGCCAACAAGTCCCTATTTTTTATTTTTCTGGAGACAAAAGCATTTTATGTGCGGCAAGAGGGTCTCATCCGGCCGAAGCAGCTTCCATGTTTGCCGTCCTCTTCAGGCCATCTCTGTGGGTGGACAGTTGTTTAATCCAGCTTGATGGAGCCGGTGTCCTTGGCGTACTGGCGGAAGCACTGTTGGCACATGTTGAGCCCGTACTTGCGGATGAGGTTGTGGCGTTTGGAGCACACGTGGCAGAACCGGGATCCCTGGCTCCTGTAGAGCTGCTGGTGCCCCAGCTTGCTTGGCGCCTGGCGAGGGAAGGCTGAGGACCTGTCTGTTAATAGCTAGTTAAATTGTGGGGCTGCCCTTGAGGACAGCGTGGAGGGTGGTGCAGAATACAGCTGCTGGGTAGTAAGTGGGGCAGCCCCTTGAAACCATATGCCACTGGTCCAGAAAGCACTGCATTGGCTGCTGGTGAGCGACCGAGCTCAATTCATGGTGTTAGTACCAGCATATATAATCCTGAATGGATTGGGATCAAGGACCTAAAAGAGCAATCATTCCTCTTTACCCCGGGAGTTTGATGGCTGAATGACAGTTTTCCGGGCATCCCCGAGATCATGATGTTTTTAACTGTTTGTAGAATGATTTTTTAAAAACAGGTTTTAAAGAATAGTTTGTTGTTGTTTTAAAAAAATCCTCTCGAGAGGAAAGGTGTAAGAAGCAAAATAATAGCCTCTGTCCTATCCTCCTCAATCAGGGACCAACCCATCGCCTGGAAATAACTCCTCCAGATTCAGATAAGTTACTGTCAGTGCTCCGCTTGAGTGATCTTTCAACAGACGAGGAGGACGCCATTCACTGCAAAATGGACAAGTACGAGAAGAAGATAGGGAGCTTAATGAACGTGGTGGGCACCTTGAAGAATGAGGTGAGGCAGTCAGAGTTGAGTTGATATTTCTTCATCTTCCAACAATTTTGTAGAAAATGACCCCCTTGTTAAAACATCTTGTGGTGTTAGGGTGAATTGCATGAAGATTTTCGCCCCATCCTTCTGCCAGTCAATTTCATTGTTTAAACCTGAGTTTGAAGGGGAAACAGGGAACCTTTGGCACTCCTTATGTTGCTGGATTCCAATCCCATTACCCTTGACCACTGGCCATGCTGGCTGGGAGTGATATGAGATGGGCATCTGGAGGGTCTCAGGTTCCCCACCCCACCTATTCTGATTTTTTTAAAAAAAACTGCATTTAAAAAAGACAGCAGAAAACAAGGAAAGGTGCCTGATGACAAGTTTTCCAAAGTTAGCAAAACAAAACAGCTGTAGCAAAATTAGCAGGCTTCTATTAAGAGGATTATTGACTTGCTCTTCATGTTCAGGCTACCATGTAAATTGGTATATCGTATGTTGCCCTGTTCAAATGACATCCTCCAAACTGTAGCCCTCTAAGAATAAGACTGGGGGCATTTAGTCTAGACACTACGGTATGCTGTAACAATGGAACAGCTCCAAGTACTGGGGTTCCGTTCATGTGACCGTGTTCACTTTCTGCATTATTAGAGCCCACCTTCCTTTTGGGCAAAGCAGAAGCTGTTCCACTTCGAATGGGCTGGATGAAGGGGCAGAATTGCAATATTTCCCCTTTTACTGAAATCTTGCTAACTTTGTTGGCCAAAGTATTTTTATTTTCTGACTAGCGTTGCTGTGGCTGAGGCTAAGAATGGATGTACGTTTCGTTTGTAGATTAGACACAGATAGGAGGGTTGTAGTTAAAGTAGAGAAGGCCCCCCTAGCCTCCTGTTTCACAGTCCCCCAAGGGCGTTCTGGTAAATCCCGCCACCCTGTCCCAACCCATTGAGGGTCCCCGAAAGGCATGGGTCTCCTGCAATCTCTATTGGCATTCCCTCTCCCCCCCTCGTATACCTCATGCTCCTGGCAGGGCAGGCAGGGGAGGGGGCAGGATCCGGCCGTCGGCCTCAGAACAGGAGTCCTCCACTATCTGCTGCCGTTTCCTCCCCCCCCCCCCTTGTATAGCTCATGTTCCCGGCGTGGCCCGGCAGTTGAAGGGGTCGGATCCGGGCGTTGGCCTCAGAGCAGGAGCTGCCCACTCTCCGTTGGCGTTCCCTCTCCCCCCCCCCCTCGCATACCTCATGGTCCTGGTGGGACCTGGTGGGCCAAGAGGCTGGATCCTTTTGCAATCTCCTCTCCTATTAGTCCCAATAGAAAGGCCTCAGGTTTTTTTGGGGAAAAGGTATACTTAAAAATCTTTTCCAGTTCATTATATATCATTTCCCAAAATCTTTTTACATTTCCGCATGTCCACCACATATGATAAAATTCACCATCTTTATCCTTACATTTCCAGCATGATTCGCTATTCATTCTATACATCTTAGCTAATTTTACTGGTGTTAAATACCATCTATACATCATTTTCATTACATTTTCTTTCAAAGCGGTACATGCAGTGAATTTCAGTGTTTGATTCCACAATTTCAACCACGCATCATATTCAATATTATACCCAAAATCTCTTGCCCATTTTATCATCACCTCTTTTGTCATTTCATATATAGATACATTGTGGGTGAAATTCTCTTCTCTCTCTCTCTCTCTCTCTGTTGAATTTGTTAGATGTGTCCTCAGATATGTCCTCAGATCAAAATGCCAAAGCGGGATGATGGGCGATGTGTGGCTAAGCGTCTCCTTGAAGAGCAAAAGGAAGAGCTGGATGAGGTCACTCAGGAACTGGTGGAGACAGAGCATGAGAACACTGTTCTCCGGCGCAATATTGAACGTATGAAGGAGGAGAAAGACCTTAGCATGTAATTAAGCTTTTCACCCTTCCTATCTCTGTATATCATTGGGTTTGGGAGAGCAGCTGTGGGCAAAGCCCACGGCCCTTTGCAATTTACAGGTGGTTGTGGTCGTGCAGGAGTGGGTTCTTATTCTCACTTTTGAAGCAGGGTTATGATTTTTACACTTGGCCTCTTTCGTCTGCAGCAGCCTCTCTGCTTCAGAGCAGCAGGGCTTTCTTGGAATAAGTGATCTGAACCATTACAACCAAATATCCCTGACATAGCCAGGATTCAGCAGTCTGGGTGGAAGTCGCTGAAAATGGCAACCCTGTTGTATGCACTGTTACCCCTGCTCCTGTGGGGCCTGTGTCAAACCCAAGGGAAATGCCCCCATTTGTCCCAGACAGGTGCTCTTAAGCAGCAGCAGAACTGTCAGGAGAGGGTCAAACTTCTAATGATAGACTGCAGCTCCTGGGCAACTAAGAGCAATGTGGTGTGACCTACGCCTTCTGCTGTTGTTGTGATTATGTTGTTCAGGCTCGGTCTAAACATGTGGCAGAATCCTGAGTTGGTAGGCTGCTTCTTCATGGTGAGAGGCGAGGAATTCTGTTACTTTTAAGTGCCTCCTTATAATTGTTTCAAGATTCTTTATATGTTTAAAACTGGCACATCAGGGACACAGTCTCCAGCCTAGTGTCTTTTCTGACCTGCTTGTTTCTACCTTTTATGAAAATGATTTATTATTATTTTTTAATAAAATTTGGGTTAAAAATGAATAAGTAATTATCCTGTGCCCCCTGTCCTATGCTGTTTGAGGATTAACACATTACTCCTTTCCAGACTTCAGAAACGGCACTTGATGCACGAGAAGGAATGCTTGATGTCCAAGCTAGTGGAGGCTGAGCTAGATGGAGCAGCTGCTGCCAAACAGATCAAGGCCCTGAAGGACGCTATCAGCAAACTAAAATCTGTATGTGCCAGTCAAGCTTTTCAAAGGTGGTGGTTGGGAGCATCCCCAAGGAGGAGCAGGCAGTCTTGGTGGGGAATCTGGTGGCTTGCCTTAGTCTCTTGACTGGGAAAAGAGCAAAAGTGCCACAGGCTGCTCCCCTGTCCATTCCCAGGCGGTGTTGCTTTAGCTTGTCTAGATGTACAAGGAAGATGAGGTGGTAACACTACATTGTGCACCACTTCAGAATGCGGGGGGAGGGGGTTGGATTTGGAGCCCCTGGAAAACAGTTCTGCTCATGAGACAGGGCATCTCTTGTGCCTCGATTCTCTTTTTCTCCTGATGCACCCACTCCCATTCAAAAAATCCTATCCAGAGCACTGGGTGGACCCTCCTGAACAATACGGGACTTGGCAGGGGAGACCAAAGGGAGAGTTGCAGGCCTGGGCGACATATTGATATATTGCTCAGGACTGGTATGAGAAGGGAGACCATGATGGTGGTTTCACTCAGCAATTTATCGTGGATGAAGCCACTGCCTCCTCTGCTACCAGCGCCCAGCGTGCTGAGGGGGAAACAAACTGCAGCCGGGCGTTGAAGGCAGCGGACTCAGGAGTGGCGGCCGTTTCACCAGTGATATCCCATCAAGTGAAACCGCCATCGTGGTCTGTCCCTCATACTGGCAAAGGGAGAAGCAAGCTGCATCGGCCAGGCATGATATAGCTTGTTCCTCCCTCTGCTTCCTTAAACTGATTGGCTGAGGCGTGCGCCTCTGCCCTCGCCTCAGCCAATCAGTTTTATGGAGCCCCCGACCTGCCACCAGCTCACACGAGCCAGTGGCAGGGTGGGGGCTCTGTCAATGTGCTCCCTAGCTGTGAGAGTCCTATTTCGGCTCCTGCTTGCACGTGAGTAGGAGCATGATCGCTGCTGTTCAGATGGGGAGGGGCAGGCTCCATCACAGTTCTCCACTCGGGCACATGGCTGTGTGCCCCTTAACGGAGATGTTGAAAGGAGCCCCCTCTCACCTCCGGCTGGCGCAAGCTGGAGACGGGGCTGCGGTTCCCTTAAACCTCTCTGTTGAGGGGCGTGGGTGTGCGCCCCTTAACGGAGACATTAAAAGGAGCTCCCACTCGACTGTTAGACTTAACCCCCCTGCTTGATTAGACCCCCCCCCCCCCGCCTTGCAGATTTAGCCCACCAGAAGGGTGAGCTGTGTCTTTCTTCCCAGGGTGAACTACCATCCCACAAAAAAGCAGCATGCCCTCACGAATGAGGGCACCATGCTTCCTACATAAAGTGGGGGGGGGGCGACCTCTTTAGCTTCCAGGGGCCTTATCAGGAAGGGACTAAGAGAGGCAAGTCTTGCAAGTAAAGGAGGGAACTTCTCCAGTGCTCTGACTTTGCTTGGAACCAGGAATTTAGAAGGGAAGAAGGAGGAGATTTGCAAAAGCCTTTCAAGTACCCAATCTCAGGCTCCCACCTTTAATCCTGCTGCTTAGGCTGTGTGATCCTGTTCCCATTACAGCAACAGCAGAAGATTAAACTTTGTCCTCCTTCCTATTGGCTGATGTCACAAGCGATGCCAGCTGATGGGTAGATGGGCACAGTTTGAGGAAAAACTTGTGGCAAGTTAAAACCTGGCCAAGCTAAATTGTGCTCCTTGCATGGAAGTAACAGTTGACTGCTTGCAGTTCAGTAAGTCTCCTGGTTTTCAAGATCCATATTAATATGGGTGCTAATTCCTTCTAGGAAACTGTCCTGCTGCTTTTATTGACAGCAGAGGACACTGTTTAGTTCCCGGTGTAAGAGTCAACTTTTGTATGTGAAATTGGGATAAGTTGGAGCAAAATGTATTGGCGCTTGCTCTACACCTAGAGCTATGTACTAAAAAAATTACCGTAATTTTCAAGTAAAGACTTTGCTTCCTAATTAAGCAGTGGCATCTTTTTATTCAATCCTACAACTTTAATCAAGTAATGAATTGATCTGTTAATATCTGCAGCTCTGCTCTGCTAATTTTAGATTTCACTGTAGGCAAGGTGGCAAATGTAAAGCGCTGGAGAACAATTTTATTTTTAAGTATGGCACCTGAATAGCAGAAATAGTAGATCTTTCTGCCATCCAAAACTTGCCCTGAAGCTGTTCACACATGTAACTGGCAAAGCCTTGTTGAATAAAGATTTGGAAGCTGTACTGCTGGATAGCAAATCTGATAGCCTTGGCTTTGGTTTTTTTCTTCCTGCCCCCAGGAGAAGAACATGACAGTCTCGGACATCAACACACTTACCAGGCAAAAAGAACTGCTGTTGCAGAAGTTAAGTACTTTTGAGGAAACCAACCGTACACTCCGAGACCTGCTTAGAGAGCAACATGGTCGAGAGGTGAGTGAGGACCGAAACACCTGCTCTTTGGTACTAGATTCCTACTTTTCTTTGGACTCGACCTAAAGAACTGCGTGTGCAGCAAATATGCCTGCTAGTAGTTTTGCACAAACAGGGTAGTAGAAGTGCATAATGCTGTCATGGGTAAATTCCTATCTGGTTCTCAAAATCTGCTCATGCAAGAGGAAGTTGCTTCTTCAGGAAGCTGTCTTCTACTGAGTAGGCCCACTGGTAAATCTGACTCGTCTCCCTCAGGGGTAGCTATTTTGGTGCCTCTAGAATCTAGATCAGGGGTCGGCAACCTAAGGCCCATGGGCCACAAGCAGCCCACATGGGTTGTTTAACCGGCCCATGAGCCACCCCTGAACTGAGCCGCCCGCGCAGCGCTGGAAATCGCGTCTGCACCTAAACTGGTCCAACAAAACACAAATTTTCTGATCAAAATATCTAGGCAGATTGCAATGCTGATCATTCTCACAATCAGCTTGAAGTGTCTTGGATTGCTTGTTTTATGTTTGCAAAAAACACAAGCCTGAAGCTGGGATATTTTTGGTAGGAAGCATGGTGATGACAGGTGACCTTGTGGTTAAACAGCAAGGGAAAGAAATGCAGAGCACAAGGCTTTTCCTTTCCTGCATGCATCTTTCGTTAACTTGCGTGTGCACATTAGTGAGGTAGTAGCTGTTTGAAAGCACAAAGGGCAAGACTTTTGGGATTCAACACGTGGCACCAGATGCCACCTGAACTTAAACGTGCAATTGGCAAGAGAATTTGTTACAGCAGGGGTAGCCAACATGGTGCCTCCCCCATTCTTCTGGACTCCCAATTCCTTTTGTGCCTGAATATGGCCCACTCTAGTCTGAAAACTTGGGACGCGGGTGGCGCTGTGGGTTAAACCACAGAGCCTAGGGCTTGCCAATCAGAAGGTTGGCGGTTCGAATCCCCGCCACGGGGTGAGCTCCTGTTGCTCGGTCGCAGCTCCTGTCAACCTAGCAGTTCGAAAGCACGTCAAAGTGCAAGTAGATAAATAGGTACCACTACAGCGGGAAGGTAAACGGCGTTTCCGTGCACTGCTCTGATTCGCCAGAAGCGGCTTAGTCATACTGGCCACATGACTCAGAAGCTGTACGATGGCTCCCTCGGCCAATAAAGCGAGATGAGCGCCGCAACCCCAGAGTTGGTCACGACTGAATGGTCAGGGGTCCCTTTACCTTTACCTTTAGTCTGAAAACTACTAGAGGGCACTGTCTTGGCTATCCCTGGGTTACAGTTAATACAGTACTTCCTGCTTTCTATACTCTCCCCCTAGGGATGGCCACCTCAATTTTTCCATAGTGCCCTTAAGATTTCATTACCCTTTCCCAACTTTTAAAAAAGATTTTATGATTGTGTGTGGTGTTGAATTCTATTTCTTTAATCTGCTTTTGTTCATTTCTGATTACTAAAGTTTAGAATAATATTGGAAGTTCCATAATCAAAAGGGTTGCCTATTAGTGTCCTGTATTGTAATAACACACACACACACATGCAATTTTGCTTATTTTGTACACCACTGTACAAAATGTTGGGTTTGCTAGCATTAGGGAAATGGGCACAAAGCTATAGTTTTCTTTTTCTTTTTTATTTATTTTTATTAGGTTTTACAATTTAAATTTCTCATAGTCACATAAATAATATAAAAACAAAATTCAAGCAACCCATTCCCCCCCCATCCCCGACTTCTCTCAACTTCCTCTTTCTGGCTTTTTGTACATACAATACTACTGCTTACATTATTTTATCTTAACTTTGTAGTCTTTTATCTACATATATTCTCATTACTATCATTTTATATCATTACCATATAGTTTTCTTTTTCGTACAGAAGTCAGCGACACACACACACACACACACACCCTTTCAGAAGCAACACCATCATTGTTCTGCAAAAGGCAGCCCTATAGGAAAAAGGGAAGGATTTTTAAAAAAAAATCTTCCATAAATCCTGTTGGTTTCTTCCTCTCTCCCTTTAACACTTTCTGCAGAAAGACTCTCAGAAGCTGGCTGAGCAGCAGGCGGCACTAATGAAAAGGCTTACTGAAGCTGATGCCGAAAAAGCGGTAAATATATGCCAGAAATTCACTATGTTTCTTGCTTGTATATTGAAGAGACTTAAGATTATGTTCTTGAAACAAAATGCTCAGTTCTTGCCTGCGGACAAAGTGCTGTGCCTGAAACAGGAAAACCAGGTTGTACTGGAGGTGCAACTGGCACATTAGTTTTCTAATGAAGAAATGGCACTTGCCTCAGTTCCTTGATCTGTAAAATGGGGGAAATTATCTAGGACAATTGAGGACCAGTTCATCAATTAACATACTTCTTTTGTAAGCAGTCCCCAGAGGAAATGAATCTTTGTTCAGTTCTTCTTCCTCACGTAGCTTTTTGTTATAGGTGATTCTCAACTTACATGGGGGTTATGTTCCAGGGTAAAGCAAAAATCATGTATAGGGAAAATGCACTGGGTTCAGTGGCAGGTGGGATTGTGAAAGCCCCTATCATCACCACCACCACCCCCCAGAGTTTTGCACCCTTTTTATTTTAAAAAAAAACTTTTTTGCACACAAGTCAAGTTTGTGTAATTTGCAAGTTACCTTTACATATTTCAATTGGTTATCCACCCTTCATCATAAGTTCATTGGGTTGGGTTACATCAATGTTTAGAAGTGGAGCCTCAGTTTGCTCACTTTCCTGTTTCTTCCTTTACTTTGCTGTTGCGTCTCTTAGATTATAAGCCAGCTGTTAGAGCTGCTTTGTAAATAAGTGCAAAACAGTTACTTGTCCACAAAAGAAAATTAATAATACTAGCCTGCTTTTCCAGGAAGGGGTGGTGGTGGAGTGTCCATCCCTCCAGCAGCCTGCTTCATTTCTGTGCTGGGCGCAGAGGAGGAGGAAGCCCTCTGGCACTCCCCCACCCGCCCACTCCGTGACCTACATGGAGTTCCTTCTCACCTAGGCCTACCAGGCTAGTACTTAAATACAAGATTGAAGTTGGGGCTGCTTGGTTGTTTCAGTTGTTACACATCACCAAGGAAATTTTGAACACTTGATAAATAATTATGATTGTCATCATTGACCACTGTGGGCTCTCTGTTTTGCAGCAATTGGTAAAAAAACTGCAAGAGAAAGAAAAAGAAGTTGATGATCTAATTGTTCAGATACAGACAGAAAAGGTAAGTTTTTTTCCTGGGGCATTTTATGCTGTGAGATAATAATAATAGTAATAATAATAATAATTTTATTATTTCTACCCTTCCCATCTGGCTGGGAAGCATTTACCTGGCTTCACAGTGAAATTGGGGGGGGGGAACAATAGGGTGAAGATTTAGAGAAGCTGAGCTTCATCTTATGCATCTGTTTCCCTCCCCCCCCCACTTCTTTTAGGATCAAGCAAAGACCGCATCTGAACTCTCCAAATCCATGGAAGCCGTGAGGGGCCACATGCAGGCACAGCTGCGCAATAAAGAAGCGGAGAATAACCGCCTGCAGATCCAGATCCGGGTACAGTATCTTTGTGATATTGAGCAAACAGTGCCTGGTGCTCTACAGTCAGCCAGATGAGGTGGTACAGTGGACTCTGCCAGTTCAAACTGCAGGTTGGGGGAGGAGGAAAACGATTGTTTTTTTAATGTTGCTCTGAGTGTGTGCGTTTTTTTAGTTAGTACAGTGGTACCTCGGTTTATGAACACAATTGGTTCCGGAAGTCTGTTCATAAACTGAAGCGTTCATAAACTGAAGCGAACTTTCCCATTGAAAGTCATGGAAAGTGGATTAATCCGTTCCAGACGGTCTGCGGAGTAACCGTTCATAAACTGAAGCGAACTTTTCCATTGAAAGTAATGGAAAGTGGATTAATCCGTTCCAGATGGGTCCGCGAAGTACTTAAACTGAAGCATGGGTGTAATTGGTTCCGGAAGTCTGTTCATAAACTGAAGCGTTCATAAACTGAAGCGAACTTTCCCATTAAAAGTAATGGAAAGTGAATTAATCCGTTCCAGATGGGTCCGCGGCGTTCATAAACTGAAAATTCATAAACCGAGGTTCCACTGTACACTAAGAGGAAGACCATGCAGATTTCTTCTCTGTTATGTGGTCACTTACTATGTGCAGAGGGCTTTTAACATAGGAGCGCATTCAAAAGAAAAGTGGCACTACCTCTCTGGCACAGTCCAAACTGGTACAGTTTGTTCTGCCATCACAGAATTCAGCCACCTCATTTTGCTGCTCGTTTAGACTAGGCCTGAGTTCAGAATGGATTGTGGTGAATGAGGTGGTGGGGACGTGGGTCACACACAGAATTTTATGCATTCTGCAAACAGGGGGATGGGGCATTTATTCCAGCAGGGGTATGGCTAATGTTTCGATGAATGGAAGCAGTTTGCCATGTTCCATGAATACAGTCAGATTGTGGCCCAACTTGCACCTCAGTTTCCCCAGACTCTATGCATACCACACCCAATAATTAAATTCCAAAACCTGGATTTTGCAGTGCCTTCATGGAATTCATTTATTCATGTGAGCTGAGCTTTGCCCAAGCTGTGGAAGCCTTGTCGTATTTTTCCTCAAAGTGATGGCCTCAGAACGAGGAAAAGACAAAGGCTTTTACAGGACTTATACATGACAACTCAGTCTAGCCATGAGTCCATCAACTGTGTCCTTTAGGAGCTCAAGTAGTGCTAGTTTGTGAGGCAATGCCATGTATGAAAAGAACCATTGCTTTCATTCTGGGTCACCTTAAGTCACTGAAGTAGCAATCCTGTGCACACTTAATTGGAAGTAAGCACCATTAAACACAGTGGGACTTACTTCTGAGTAAGTATACATATTATTGCATTGCTTGTTCCTCATCTGTTCCCTGCTTTTTGAAATTTGGGAGATGGTATTAAAATACTGTTGGAGCTCATTTAAGGAAATGTTTTAGTCATATTCTCTTATGGGTTGAAACAGTGTTTCTGAAGCTAGACATTTACTGTACTAGCTTTTGATATGGTTTGTCTTGCCATAGGCTTTTTAGAAGCGGCATTCCCTCCTGTGTGTGAGAAACGGGAGCCTCTTAAAATAGTGTCTGCTGCCTGCTGTTTTTATAAGCTCTTATATTAAAAGTAATTCATAAAGAAAACTGCCCAGTTAAACAGTGGTTCTTTTGTGTTTCTATGTAGGACAGTTCTAAGCTAGATGTACCCTTGGTCTCATCAGTTTTCTTGTGCTTCCCAGGCTGATGGATGCTTCCTGTCCTCTAACATAGCTACTGTACTTATAAACTTTTAGCTAGTGTTTTTTTTTATACTAAAATATCCAGTAGTTTCTTGAGCCACTTTGGTCTTTAGGTTTATTAAATTTGTGCATCACTTCTCGCTAAAAGGTCCTGAAGCAAGAAAAACAGGATAGAATAATAAAATTACAGAAACAAAAATATCATGAATGACAATATATATATATATATATATATATATATATATAATCATTTAGGTCGGAAGTAGGGAAAGGATACAAAAACTTGGGGTTCTGTAGTGGTTCTGCATCTGTTCCAGAATCCTGCCCCAGAGCAGTGGTTTGCCCCAGATCCTCCAGAATAAATAGACAGATAGCTAGAGATTATAGTAGAAACTTTTGGTGGTAGGAATAAGTGTGAAGAAAGGGGTGACGGAACACAGCTTCCTTCAATATACCGACCGAGAAAAAGATGCAGAACTAAGACTGTGTAGAGCTAGTTTTGCTAGTCTTTGGATATTATAAGACTGGTCTGAGACATTTCTCTATGTTGCCTTGCTCTGCTCTCAGCTCTTGTGGGGAGGAAAAGTCGGTCTTTGGCTGCCTGAAGCACAATTAATTCCTTCATGTACCCTGATTGCCTTCATTTCAGAATCTGGAGCGTGTTGCATCTCAACACAAGGCAGAAGTGGAAAATATCATGGAACAGATGAAAGAGCTGAAGATGAAGACTGAGCGTGACAAGGAAGCCCTGAAGAATGCAATCAAGGCACAGAAAGATCGAGCGGAGCGCAGTGAGGAGTATGCTGATCAACTGAACGCCCAGCTGGCAGAAAAGGTGATGGTTGCTCCGGTGGCCTCCATGTCAGGGCATGACTTACTGTTAGGACAAAGTTTTGTGGAGTGGCATTGGCTACTTGTGAGGTTTGATTTGCAGAACATGGGGGGGGGGGTGGACCCTGGTCCATAGGTTTCCTTGGAGAGATTTAAGCTTTTGAGCTGTATAGGCCAGTTAAATAGTCCGAAAGACACAGCTGCCTCATTCTGCCTGAGAAAGAGCTTTGCTAAACTCACAGGTTGCAGAATTTGCTGTGGAAAGTTGGTTTGTTGGTTTGTTTTCCTATCTGTAAACCATGGTTACATGTTACCTGGGAGCTCTGCATAGGCTTATGCACTTCCTCCCTATCATCATCTTCTTCCTTCTGTTCTTCTCACCTTCCCTTCCTGTCCAACATTAACATGGCTTAGTGTTATGATGCACTGGAGATAAATGACAACTATTGATTCTCAACAAAACAGCTTTTAATTCTTAATTTAAAGCAAGGAATAATCAAAGTCATCACTGCGGATGTAACTCTGTCTGTGCCACCCTTGTGAAAGCTGAAAAGGAATAGAAGGGGAGAATCTGCATGGGGGGAATGAGCATGCTGTTGACCACTTAACTTGGTTAGGACATAGAGGAGCATTTGATCTTTATTGGGCTTGCCTTGATGTTCTAGGCTTGGCTTTGGCTGAAGGTGACTAGAAGTACAGGGCTGCTGTGAAAGTCTACAGTGGACCCCCCGGATATGAACTTAATTTGTTCTGGGGGCCCTTACGTACCCCGAAAAGTCCGCAACATGAGGCGCCGCTTCTGTGCACATGTGCGGTGCGATAGAACACTTCTGCGCATTTGCGCACGGCGAAACCCGGAAGTATACACTTCTGGGTTTGCCATGTTCGCAACCCAAAAGTTACGTTACCCGAATGTCCACTGTATTTGCTTTGCGCAACTTGTCACTAGTGTGGGGTGTCAGGTGAGTTATTGTTTTCTATGCCAAACAATGGGACTGCTCTTCTGACCTTGCCTGTTGCCTTGCTTGGCAGGACAACTATGTTGCTGAGGCGTTGTCCACCTTGGAATCATGGAGAAGCCGCTACAACCAGGTGGTGAAAGACAAAAGTGATCTGGAAGTTGAGATTGTGATGCTGAACAGGTGAGAGCTGCGCCGTCACATTTGGAGCTGGCTCACAAAATGATGGGATGGGAGGCAGCACAGCACACAGATCCAAAAGATTACTGTAGGCTCCTGAAGCCTGTAGCTCCTGAAGAAGGTACTGGGCTCCACCAGCCCCAGCCAACATAGCCAATGGATTGGGGTAGAGGGAATTGCAGTCCAGCAATACTGCAGAGCTACAGCTTTCCCATCACTGCAATACTCTCTTTTAGTTAGTTAAGAAGGTGACAGCCATATGTCCTGGCTCTCTGCCATTTCTGTTTCCTCCACAACTTGTGACTGCAGTTCATCCAGCTCTGTGGTTTATTTTTTTTAAACCCATTCAGAACTGTGTTGTGTACAGCATATAATCCTGTTGGTGCTCTGTGCTAAAGGGGGTTCAAATTGTGCGAGTTTGCATAAGTCAGAGAATGCTGGTATTGGCTTCTTTGCATTTAGTCTGCTTTCAAGGCCTAGGTTGTCAAAGAATGTGGACTTCTCTGCAGAATGGCTATAGAAATGACAGGAGGTCAGGTTATGAAACGGGGTGTGGGGTATGAAAGACAACAGCTGCCTGCAGAGAGGACAGTCTGGTCTGAGAAGTGTTCCGAGGGCCAGAAAGAGATACCAGTGGGCCCTCAGATCTGACATTTACCACCCCAGTGTAGTGAAACGGGCAAGTGAGAGCCTTGCGCAAAAAAATTGCTGCCAGTAAAGACAGTAAAGAAGTTGAATCCCTGATTATGTCTGTGAGGTATTTTATACATTTTGTAAGCCACTCTTGGTATGTTCTTTTAAATGGAAAAATTGAAATTACCTTTTTTTTAACTTAAAAATATCCAGCATTTCACTACCATTATGAGACAGACCAGTATGATTTTTGATTGTGGACTTGGATTTAAATTCCCTAATATGAAAGAAGCTAAGTGCATGAATTAATACTGAGCAAATCTAGGTATTCTATACAATTGCCAAAACTGAGGAATAGTGTTGCACAGTGTGTTCCTAGGATCCAGATAGCTTGAGTGCAAAGGGGAATCCATTAGGAAATCCAAAGTAAAATGTTTCCAGTAGCTGCTCCTTGGCAGTTGGGATGTCAGAAGATGTTGGTCTCCCCTGGAGCCCAGGGTTGAAATTGTGACCAAGCCTTCTTAGCTCAGTTCATTTGTCATTAATATCCGAGCTGGCATACCATGGTTTGTTTTTTGCATTTCAAGTTGGGATGATAGCCTAGGATTTGATTTCAGTTTGACATTAGATGTGAAACAATCCCATGTCTTCCAAAGATCCTGTGCCCCTTACATGCAAAGCTTGATATATTTTGGCTCTCATACATAATGGGTCCACCTCTATAGGGGGATTGAGACTGTTCTTCCCATGTGAATAATAGCACAGTTGGGTGGACTTACCTTAGTGTGAATTCCTAGGCCTGGTTCTTTTCAAGTTCCTTGGCCAAATGAAAGGGGATGTGTTGCATGTGGTATTAGGAAGCGGCTCTAATTTTTCCAGATTATTGTTAAATATATAAACATTAATCTCTTCTCTTTGCTGCAAGAGAAATCAGAGATAATGATTGGCTCAAGGTCATCCACGATTTGTGGTTGTGTGGGGATTTGATCCTATGTTCATCTCTTCCAGCCTAAGTGCAACACTCTAACCCTTACACAACACTGGCTGTCTCTAACGGGTGGGCTGTCGGTTGCCCTTCCGTTGTTGTTAGATTCCCATCAGCCCCAGCCAACATCTGGAGGGCCACAGATTTCCCTCTTCTACTATATGGGAATCATGTGCCTTAAAAAGATGGTCATCTTTGTTAAATTCTGCTTTGAACTGCTTTCTTCCTTGGGCTAATGTATATTTCCCTGACGTGTATTTAAGCCGTATTTCAGACTTGGTGGAACAGCAAAACACTATGGAAGACAAGATGCGGGAGGACAGAGATGCCATGGTGGACAAACTGCACCGGCAGGTCACAGAAAGTACCTCATTCAAAATGGAGAATGAGAGGTTGAAGGTTGGTAGAGAAAAGTCCTCATCTTCACCATGCTGGGGCCTTCCAGATGTTTTGGGCTACAGTTCCCATCAGCCCAGCATAATGCAATCATGCTAGCTAGGACTGTTGAAAGTTGTAGTCCAAAAACATACATTCATAGGGCACCAGCTGCTCTAGGTCTGTTAAGGGCAATTCCACCATCTGATGAGATGTACAGGAGCATTTTTTAAATAACTTCCAATCGTTTCAGTTGAGAGAATGCAGGAGATGTTCCAAATGGGATTTGTTTGTTTATTTTATTGCATTTTCATCCCATCTTTTTCCTGATGAGCTCATGCTTCTCCCCCTCCCTCCTCTAATCCCCACAACAACCCGGTGATGTACCATATTTTTCGCTCCATAAGACACACTTTTTCCCTCCTAAAAAGGAAGGGGGAAAGTCGGTGCGTCTTATGGTGTGAAGACTCCTTGTAAAGCAAGCGGAGCACATTCATTTACAGGGAGATGGGAAGGAGGGGCAGGCGGGAGCCGGCTCCCTGTCAAGCATCTCCTCCACTGCTGCCGCCAGCGCACTCTGCTTTTGCGGGTGGTGGTGGTGGGGAGAGGAACGAGCAGCCCCGGGCCGCCTTAGCCCTGACAGCGACAAGGGGGGAGGAAGGGGCAGCCCCAAAGCGGCGCTTTTAGGCTGTCCCCTTCCTCTCCCTTTGCCCCAACAGCGGTCACCCCTTTCATCCTTCCTTCCTTCTCCCTTTTTCTTTCACTCTCTCTCACCCCTTCCTTCCTTCCTTCCTTCCTTCCTTCCTTCCTTCCTTCCTTCCTTCCTTCCTTCCTTCCTTCCCTCCCTCCCTCCCTCCCTCCCTCCCTCCCTCTCTTCCTCTCTCTCTCTACTGCTACTGTTGACTGCTGTTCACTTTACATGGTTGAAATATTATGTTGATATACCGGTTGTTTATTAAATAGTTTAGTATAACATTTGCTTCAGAATATTCCCCCCCCCCCCCCGCTTTCCTCCTCTAAAAACTGGGTGAGTCTTATGGTCGGGTGCGTCTTAAGGAACGAAAAATACTATATGTTAGGCTGTGGGTGAGTGACTGGCTGAAGGTCACCTGGTGAGCTTTGTGGCCGAGTGGAGGATTCGAACCCTGGTCTCCCAGGTTCTAGTTGAAACTCTTAACTGCCTACGCCACACTGACTCTCTCATGAGAGGGAGAGGGAGATGCTTGTTGTGCAGCCCAGCAGTCCTTTCTCTTCTGACTGAACACATCTCTTTTCTGGTTCCTACAGAATAGCATACTCCCAGTGGAAGAAAAACTGAATAAAGCTCAACAGGAAATAGCAATGCTCAAAGCATCCCTCAAGAACTACGAAGGGACAATTGAAAGTTACAAGAACCAGGTACTGATCTAGAACGACGTTTGGCACCCTCTTTCCTTCTTCGTCTTCTGGCAGGAATGCCCTGCCGAGCTCAAAAACCCTGGAACTTTGGGGGGTGGGGCATAGTTGCATTTTGGTTTCCAGGCATTCTGTGTCTTTTGTCTAAGCAAGTACTTGGCAATTTCTTTTCTAGATATTTGCAAGAGGTGGGTGTAACTGAAAAGCACCTGCTCTTCTTCCTTAGTGTTACTGAAAGGATTTGAAGCTGGTCTATTTCATTTTGTAGCCCTTTATTAGTATTTTTCAAAAATAAAAAAATACCCCTACCCAAGATGGATTACAGTATTTCAAAATCTGAGAGGTGCCTAATTGTGGTAGTAATTAAAAAGCAATAAACAAATGCACATCAAATACAAAGAATGATTTGAGAGCTGCAAAGCATAAAATAAGCTTAAACTGGTTAGTTTTCTCAAGTCCCCGAAGGCTTATCTTACTTGAGCTTGTCTCACTCTGTTCTTGGCAGCAATGAAAGACTCGGGTGATGCAGATGCCTTGGCTTAGGCTAGGCTCATAAATGGCAACCTTTACCAAGACCCTTCAGATGTTTTGGACTACAGCTTCCATCAGACCAAGGCAGCACAGCTGTATGATGCTGCAGATGAGGGGAGGTGTAGCCCAAAACATCTGGAGAAGACTCCAGCTTGGCAAAGGCCGACGAAGAGGAAAGCCAACAAATTGGAGCACTTCTGTATAAAAGCCTTGTCCACTAATTTAGAGTACCTTTTTATTAACTGAACTGTCACACTTGAAATGAGTTTGTCTCAACTTGTGGTAAAATTAGGCTCTTTCAAAGTCTATGCATAAAGGGTTTGCATGCAGGAGAAGCTCACAGAAGCATGAGAAGAATGGTCCCTGTACATGTTGCCGCAAATATATCAGGTTCTATAGATACTAGAGATTCCCTTCCCCCAAGAACAGCTAGGAATCTGGAGATTATGGCTCATCATGGACCCCCATGCCTCCAGGGCTTTTCTATTACTGGGTGTGTGGTGTTGTTTTTTTAAGGAACAATGGGAGGATTCATTACACTGTATCTTGCCCAGTCAGAGTGATTCACAGAACGATGGCCACTGTGGAATTAACCTATGGTCATGAGCCCATCACTGTGGAATTAATTAATGAAGAGTAAAGCCGTAGGGTATGGATTTCAGAATTCTATTCCACTCTTGGTATTTAGAGAGGAAATTGTCTCTAACATATGAACCAAAGGCACCTGTAAAGGTAGAGTTTATGTGTTCTAACACAAATGGAGAAAAGCAGTTCAGCAGGGCAAGTGGGTGTATCTCCCTCTGAGTTTTAACTCCTTTTGGTGCGAACATAACTGCAATGACTTTTATTTTGAGGATTGATTAAAAAATATGGACTGTCTATGTGAACAAGACTTTTAATACTTTCTTTTCAGATTTCTCATAGTTGCATTCAGTAAACCAAAACTGAAACATGATTAATTCAATTCCATTTGATAATATAGCTGCTGTACATGTTCGTTTTCTCAAAAAAACCCACAACCCATCAACCTCTTTTCCCCAGGTGGTGAAAACGCGAATGGAAGCTGATGATGTGACTGTGAAACTGGAGCTTTGTGAAAAAGAGAACAAATCACTGAAGGAAGAAATGACCAAGGAGATTGAAAATGTAAGTGTCTGGTCCAAGCTTTTAGATGAGCCATAAAATCTGGAGGTTTCATGTGTTGTAGCTCCTGCACAGGAACCTTCGTGGGGTGTGGAAGAGAAGGAGCAGACTAGTACCTCACAAAAACATGAGAAGAATACTGCTTGTACATTTTGCATCATATTTATCAGTTCCAACAAATGTTAGAGATTCACTCTTTTTTAAGAAAAGAAGGAAGAGAAGGCGGGGAATCTGGAAGTTATGGTTCATCATGGGTCCCCAGTCCTCCGAGGCTTTTCCATTGCTGCTTTTTTAAAAAAGAAAGAAAAGAAACAGAATCTTGTCCAGTCAGAGTGATTCACAGTGTAATTGGCACCATAGAAGTATTAGGTTACTGAAGAAACTGTAAAATTATGGCAAATGGTGACCTGGATTTAGGAGGGGGTCATAGCTGAGTGGTAGACCACTTGCTTTGCATGCAGAAGGGGCCAGGATCAATCTCCAGCATCTCTAGTTGGAGAAGGTCAGGTAGCAGCGCTAGAAAAAACCTTGGAGAATCATGTATTGAGGGGTAAAACTCCATAGATACAGGTTATGTGTAGGACTGCTATAGAGGTGGTTTTTTTTTGCTGTGATGTGGAGTTGGGAACATTGAGTATTCAAGGGTGATGAAAAGGACAACCAAAGTAATCAAAGGGCCAACTGCCCTATGAGGAAAGATTGCAGTGCATGGAGCTTTTTAGTATAGAAAAAGGCAAGGAATAGGAGACTTGATAGAGATGTTATGACACAAAAAGATGGCATGAGTTAGATAAGACAGATAGGAAAAAGGTTTTCATCCTCTTTCATTATGCTAGAGCCTAGGTCTAATTCAGCAGAGCTATTCATAAAAATTTAATAAATAAACATAGGAAGCTATCATATCAAATAAAACCATTGCTCCATCTAGTACATGGGTGATCCAGACACCTTCTAAATCCGGCCCGTAGACGGTCTGGGAATCAGCATGTTTTTACATGAGTAGAATGTGTGCTTTTATTTAAAATGCATTTCTGGGTTATTTGTGGGGCATAGGAATTCGTTCACATATTTTTTTCAAAATATAGTCCGGCCCCCCACAAGGTCTGAGGGACAGTGGACCGGCCCACTGCTGAAAAAGTTTGCTGACCCCTGATTACGAGTCCATCTAGTTGATGAATTAAGTTTGTAATACCTCTGGAATGAATTAAGTTTGTAACCAGAGGTACGACTGTAATGCTTTGGCACTACAGGCTCAAATGTGCATAGCAAGCCATAGTTACATGTGTGCAAGCAATTGTAGCTTTGTGTATGTCCTTTGTTCATATGAAGGGCAAGCACAAATAATTGTTTGCTGTTTTGGATGCCGTGGCCTCCAAACAAGATAAGATAAGATCATTGCCCCCTGCTCCATCCACTCAGATAAGGCACTCCACATAAATTTAAAATAACTTGTTGTTGTTGTTTAGTCGTTTAGTCGTGTCCGACTCTTCGTGACCCCATGGACCATAGCACGCCAGGCACTCCTGTCTTGCACTGCCTCCCGCAGTTTGGTCAAACTCATGTTCGTAGCTTCGAGAACACTGTCCAACCATCTTGTCCTCTGTCGTCCCCTTCTCCTAGTGCCCTCAATCTTTCCCAACATCAGGGTCTTTTCCAAGGATTCTTCTCTTCTCATGAGGTGGCCAAAGTATTGGAGCCTCAGCTTCACGATCTGTCCTTCCAGGGAGCACTCAGGGCTGATTTCCTTAAGAATGGATAGGTTTGATCTTCTAGCAGTCCATGGGACTCTCAAGAGTCTCCTCCAGCACCATAATTCAAAGGCATCAATTCTTCGACGATCAGCCTTCTTTATGGTCCAGCTCTCACTTCCATACATCACTACTGGGAAAACCATAGCTTTAACTATACGGACCTTTGTCGGCAAAGTGATGTCTCTGCTTTTTAAGATGCTGTCTAGGTTTGTCATTGCTTTTCTCCCAAGAAGCAGGCATCTTTTAATTTCGTGACTGCTGTCACCATCTGCAGTGATCAAGGAGCCCAAGAAAGTAAAATCTCTCACTGCCTCCATTTCTTCCCCTTCTATTTGCCAGGAGGTGATGGGACCAGTGGCCATGATCTTGGTTTTTTTGATGTTGAGCTTCAGACCATATTTTGCGCTCTCCTCTTTCACCCTCATTAAAAGGTTCTTTAATTCCTCCTCGCTTTCTGCCATCAAGGTTGTGTCATCTGCATATCTGAGGTTGTTGATATTTCTTCCGGCAATCTTAATTCCGGCTTGGGATTCATCTAGTCCACCCTTTCGCATGATGAATTCTGCATATAAGTTAAATAAGCAGGGAGACAATATACAACCTTGTCGTACTCCTTTCCCAATTTTGAACCAATCAGTTGTTCCATATCCAGCTCTAACTGTAGCTTCTTGTCCCACATAGAGATTTCTCAGGAGACAGATGAGGTGATCAGGCACTCCCATTTCTTTAAGAACTTGCCATAGTTTGCTGTGGTCGACACAGTCAAAGGCTTTTGCATAGTCAATGAAGCAGAAGTAGACGTTTTTCTGGAACTCTCTAGCTTTCTCCATAATCCAGCGCATGTTTGCTATTTGGTCTCTGGTTCCTCTGCCCTTTCGAAATCCAGCTTGCACTTCTGGGAGTTCTCGGTCCACATACTGCCTAAGCCTGCCTTGTAGAATTTTAAGCATAACCTTGCTAGCGTGTGAAATGAGCGCAATTGTGCGGTAGTTGGAGCATTCTTTGGCACTGCCCTTCTTTGGAATTGGGATGTAGACTGATCTTCTCCAATCCTCTGGCCATTGCTGAGTTTTCCAAACTTGCTGGCATATTGGGTGTATAAATAACTACAAAACATTAATTAAAACATTAATTAAACATTAAAATAACTACAAAACATTAATTAACCAAGGCAATACGAAATGACAAGTAAAAATAAGATGACTTCAAAGTCCAGACTTTCCATTTAAGGCCGAAATTGCTCTAGAGAATAAACTGTTCTTGAGACGGCTCGTTCTCGCCTTCATTGTTCTGTATATCTGTCCCGATGGCAGGAGCTCGAAGAATGCAGCGGATCCCTTGATATGTCTAGTGTTTTCCTGTGGCACCTGGTGATATAGATTTGTTCTAAGGTGGAGAGTGAGCAGCCAATAATGCTCTCTGCTGTTTTAATAATTCTGCACAACCCTATCCTATCCTGGGAAGTACAGCTTCCGTACCACATGCATAACCCATAAGTGAGTACACTCTCAATGGCACAGTGATAGAAGGCAAGCAGCAGCTTTTGTGGAAGATGGTTTTTCCTTAGAATTCTCAAGAAGTACAGTCTCTGCTGCGCCTTCTTCACAAGCCCCCTCGTATTAACACTCCAGGACAGATCCTCCTGTAACTCATTGCCTAGAAATCTAAACGTTGTTACCCTCTCCACGCAGATTCCGTCACTCAAAAGTGGCTGGACAAGCCGATTTGTATTACACAAGGGCAGGAAAGCAAGTTTTTATCCCTCTCCCATAATGCTAGAACCTGGGTCCATCTAATGAAGCTGAATGTTGGAAAGTTCAGGACAGATGAAAGAAAGTACTTTTTCCCATGGTACATACCCTGTTTTCCCAAAAATAAGCCCTACCCATAAAATAAGCTGTAACAGGATTTCTACGCATTTCTACGCAATTAATGGAGGATATGGCTACTGGTGGCTGTTTGCCACAATTGCAATGTACTACCTCCAGTGGCTTGTGGGCTTCAGAAGCATCTACTAGCTTCACATATTATCTGGCCCTTGATCTAGAATTGTGGATCAAACTCATTGTTATCAGATAAATAGGTGTTGTGGCCAAGCACCCTCTGTTATCTTTAATTCCTGCTTTTTGCATTCTTGCTCACAGGCTCGTAAGCAGTTCCAGAGTCAGGTTGCTGAGCTAGAAAAGCTTCCCGAGATCCTGAAGATCACAGAGTCTAAACTGGCTGAGTGCCAGGAACAGCTAAAGGGTTACGAGAAGAAAAATATGGAGCTGTCAACCATGATCACAGACCTCCGTCAGCGGGTAAGGGATTGGCAGAAGGCGCCCACACGAACCCCAAGCAGAGGACCAAAATGAGCCTCTAGCATCAAGAAAATGCAATCTTTGTCTCTTGTCTCGTCTCTTTTTGAAATGATTAAAACATCTGCACTGCGGAATAAAAGGATGTGTGGCATGTCTTTGTTTTGCTGTTTTGCTACCTGCATTTAAGCTTGCTGCTTTTCTCAGTCCACCAACACCTTCTCTCTCTGGCGAGTTAACAAATGGGTAGGCTTGTGAAAGCATGCAGTTAAGATCCACCAGCCCCCTTCACGCTTTTATTTGTGGGTCCTTCGTATGGCAATTCATAGGTTTCTCACGGTTCTGTGTAATGCAGTGCATGCTAGAAACTTAAATTCATCAACAAAAAGTCAAATTTCTAGTCCTCGTGACTGAGAGGAATGAAAATTTGAAAATGGTTAGGCAGGTCTCTAGGCACTGAGTGGGATGGAGGAATCAAAACTGCCTACCAGAATATTTGCACATGTTGGCTTGTTTTGCATAATTTATTTATCTTATTGGGGGGGGGAGAAGGTGCAACATAGGCATGGAACACTGAATTAATGCCATTGAGGATTGCTTGCTTTCATTTTAAAGAAGGAAATAGAAACTGAAGTTCTTAGGATGCACTCAGTTCAGTTTCTCCTGTGTTCAGTCTTGAAATGCACACATCCTTGTAAGTGTGGTATGTGCTAAAACTGAAAGCAAAAACCTGGGCTGTGGGTGGTGGGGGAGCTTCTGTGGTTCAGCTCATGGTGACCGGTTGAGTTCCACTTGCTAAGGTTTCAGTCCTTTGGTCTTTCTGACAGTCAACACTTGGTTACCTAAGCCTCTCTGTGTGACCTTTTTGGCCTTAATTTTACAGCTGCTGTCCTGTGCTTCCAAACGACCCAAATTCTTCTTCTGAAGTCTTTCTTTTTGAGCCAGAAATCTTTATGCACAGTATATCCATGTGAAATAAACTCTTGGCAGATTAAATCAGATCTTGGTTTTTTATATTGATTTTCAAATAATTTTTTGTTTCTGTTTTTGTATGAGGTGCAAACCAGCATGAGTATAACATGTGCCTGGCCACAAGCACCTGAGCCTCCATTCCTTGTAAAAGACAACTTCATCTTTTTAGCAACCCATGGTTAATTCTGTTCGGCTCCATAAGCCTTTCACCTTTTGTCTCTCTCTCTCTCTCTGTGTAAGAGATTGTGATTTTTCTCTCCTTTGGCGTTTGCCTCAATCTGTGTGTGCTTCACTTTGCTTGCAGGTGGCTGGCGGCTCATTTGTGCAGCGATGAGAAGAAAAAAATTCATGCTGGATGACAATAGGCTCTGAAAAGGCCACAAAAACAGGAACACGTACAGTGCTTAAATGTGTACAAGAGGAGGTTCCTAGGCTCTTCCCTCTGACCAGTGGGGTTGAGGGTCTAGGTGAAGGGGCTTCTGATTATAGTTGCTTAGTGGTGAGGCAAAGACACCTACCCCAGAAGGCTGTCTTTAATTTTACTCTGTGTCCCACCTCCTGGTACTGAAATCAGATTCTGCTCCTGGGGTTTGGGTTTAAAGCACCCAAGGCCACCATCCCTTTGGGTCTGCTCAGTATCTGGAAACCACATGTGAGTGGCCTTCCATGGTGGAAGAGAGGGGCAATGGAAACAGTAGCTTTAAATAAGCACCAAATGAGCCCTGGTCCACTTAAGCCCTGGACATGGTAGCCTTTTCTGCTCCTTTTCTCTCTTTGTCTGTCTCTGTCTCTGCATGACTCCATTCCTGTTTCTCTAGGAAATAAAGAATGGGGAGATCTTGACATGAAAATGAGCAGCACCTGTCACTGGTAGCTTGGGAAGGCCTTAAAGACTTTACACATTTTCTACCTTTTCCCCTTCCTATTTTTTAAACCAATCTTTCATTTTCATATCTTGAATTACTGTGATTTGATTTAATTGTATTAATTGTTTTGATGATTTATTGTTGCCGTTTGCTTTATTTATATGATGCTGTGCTTGATATTGCAATGTTTGTTGCTTTGTTAATGCCCTTCTTAGCTGCTTTGGGCTGAACATTTGCCGTTGGAAAACCGGAATACAGATATTAAATTAAGTCAAATCAAATTTCAGATTGAGCTTCAGGGAGACAAGATGGAGATGATGAGAGAGAGGTATCAGTCTGCCCAAGAAGAGAACAAGCAGCTGATCCTCAAGCTTGAAGAGCTGGAGAGGTTAGGAGCAAGTGGGGAGGATGCAAGCTTTGTCAAGGTTGGGAGCAGAGTGAGCAAAACTGAACGGCTGTGTTGTGCAAATGTTCTCGTGTGTTTAGATCAATCAGGTGCTGTATCAGTGTTGAGTATGGAACACTGTAGTCTTGTCATGGATGCTGGGCTTGGTGGTGATGGTGGGGGAAACAGTTGCTCTGGTTGGCACACCACGCAAAGCCCAAACCACGGCTCAGCGTGAATATATGGAGTTCACAACTGAGTCACAGCAGAGTTTTGTTGCTGACTGCAGCAAATCTGCAGTGATCTTTGTAAGTCTGGACCTGGGGTCAGACTTTTAACTCTCTCCAGATTAACTGGTGGTGGTAGCTAGGGTTCATAGAATCCAGGGCCGGCTCTACGGCCAGTCTGGGTGGCGCAGGGCGCCAGGGTGCCTGCCCGCCGCAGAGCTGCGCCCCCGGCAGCCGCGCTGTGTGCTGCGCCCGGCCGCCGCGCTGGGAAACGGGGCGGGGGCGCCAGAGGGATCAATCGCACCAGGGCGCCAAATATACTTAAGACGGCCCTGATAGAATCATAGAATTGGAAGAGACCACAAGGGCCATCCAGTCCAATCCCCTGCCAAGCACGAAACGCCATCAAAGCATTACTGACAGATGGCTGTCAAGCCTCTGCTTAAGGACCTCCAAAGAAGGAGACTCCACCACACGCCTTGGCAGCAAATTCCACTGGGTTTGTCCTTTAGTTCCTGGCTTGTGGATTGCCTGGAAGAGCCTGGGTTTGGATGACATGCTAAGCCAAACTATGGTTTCATTCAGTGTGATGCAGCAGCAAAACAACCAGGGAGAAACAAAATGGCCACAATCTCCTCTTCAGGAGCCCTCACACTTATGCATTTGCGCAAAGCCATTGTTTGGCTTACTGTAACATGCAAACTAGGCTTACTGGCAGTGTTGGGAAGGCAAAAAGTGATAGCCCCTTGCATTCCAAATGTAGGTTAATACCGTATTGGCCTGAATATAAGCCTTACTTTTCCCGTGCAGCTTAAATTTGCGACCTTACAAAAATTGGCTTTTACAATATTACTGCTGAAACATACATATGGTAAAATGGAATGGGTGTGAGTGCCTGCAGAATTTTAAGGGAGCGGCTTATATTTGGGTATTGTGTTTTTTCTTTCCTCCCCACTTGGACTTTAAAGGTGCGGCTTATATTTGGGTGCGGCTTATGTCCAGGCCAATATGATATACTTCTTTTGTGGGGTGGGGGGAGAGCAGAGGGAGGAGTCAAGGAACTGTAGCAATTTATGTAATTATTATTTATTTATTTATACCCCGCCCATCTGGCTGGGTTTCCCCAGCCACTCTGGGTGGCTTCCAACTGAATATTAAAAACAATACAGCATCAAACATTAAAAACTTCTCTAAACAGGGCCGCCTTTAGTTGCCTTTTGAAAGTAAAATAGTTGCTTATTGCCTCGACATCTGCTGGGTGGGCGTTCCATAGGGCAGGTGCCACTGCCGAGAAGGCCCTCTCCCTGGTTCTCCATAGCTGCTGGTTCCTAGGACCAATCTCCTCCTGTGGGCAGCAGCTAATAATCAGTGGTTGTGGATGGGATCCGTTCCGGAGCTCCGGTCAGATCCTGAGGTTTCTGCAACTGGAGGGACCACTTCTGCACATGCGTGCGTGGTGGTAAAGTAGAGCAGTTCTGCACATGTGTACACAGCAAAACCCAGAAAAATACTTCCTGAAGGATATGTAACCGGAGGTGAACGTATGTAGAGGTACCACTGTATAAAGCAGCACCTATCAAAACTTATTTACAGGCACATCTAGTCAATTCAAAGGTTGAGCCCTTTTGATTGGCTTATACCCATGAATTTTCCTTGTGGTTGCAATTCAGGAAGCTTGAAGCAGCAAGCGGTCAGAATATAGAATTCATCCAGGTCATAGCGAAAAGGGAGGAGTCGATCCATCAGGCCCAGCTGCGACTAGAGGAGAAGACCCGGGAATGTGGCTCCTTGGCACGCCAGCTGGAGATAGCCATAGGTGATGCCAAGAGGCAGGTTGGTACCTCCCCCTGGGCAATGAGTATTTTGTTTTTGAGAACCAGCTTCAGGAGATCAGTGAGAAGATGCTTTATTACAAGGGGTGGGGGATCTCAACCCTGGATCCCAAATGTGGTCCTTGAGAGACTCTATGCTTTTTCCAACTCTGCTCTGGGTGTCCTCCTTGCATGGTTTTGCTCAGCAAGAATGTGTCCTTGAATTGTTGCAATGCCTCACTTACCTGGAAGGAGGCAGAGGTGTCTGTGGCTGGAAATGTGGCCCACTATACAAAAGTCCCCTCCACGTGCCTTGGCCATCACACCTGTTATGATAAATGTAGTATTGTAAAGTTCATTAGTAGGGACGCAAGTGGTGCTGTGGGTTAAACCACAGAGCCTAGAGCTTGCTGATCAGAAGGTCGGCGGTTTGAATCCCTGTGACGGGGTGAGCTCCCGTTGCTTGGTCCCAGCTCCTGCCAATCTAGCAGTTCGAAAGCATGTCAAAGTGCAAGTAGATAAATAGGTACCGCTACAGCGGGAAGGTAAACGGCATTTCCGTGCACTGCTCTGGTTTGCCAGAAGCGGCTTTGTCATGCTGGGCACATGACCTGGAAGCTGTACGCCGGCTCCCTTGGCCAATAACGCGAGATGAGCGCCGCAACCCCAGAGTTGGTCACGACTGAACCTAATGGTCAGGGGTCCCTTTACCTTTACCTTTAAAGTTCATTAGTGGATAGTAACTCCTTAAACCCACACAGCCAATCTTCAATGGCTGTCCAGTACGCTCCCCAGCTCGCTCTGCAAAGCTTCTTCTTGTTCGGACCCAGCAGAGTTACATCGCAGCTGGCACGATGGCAGTCTGTGTCTTCAATAAAACAGACTCAATTCCGTTGCTTCTAGTCTAACTCAACTTTATTACAGAAGAATAAAAGAAACAGCAAAACCAACAGAAGCCAGATGCATGTTTGCAGCTCTTATCTCTAGCTCTCTCTCCTACACACGCCTCATACCGTATCACTTGTGGGCAGACACCCAGAGAATCAGAACACCTCCAGAGTGTTTTAACTCTCACCAGAATCCCAACAACGGCCATCAGGCTAGGTGAGGCAGTTGCCTCAGGCAGCAGGACCCACAGGGGCAGCAGATTCAGCCTCCAGAGAATGTGTCTCCTGTTGCCGCAGCAGCAGCTTCCCAGCGTGATACAGAACAGGCCTCTCCCCACAGTGGCCTTTGATTCCCCCTTCAGCCATCTGGTAAGGTTGATTTGACACTCCCCCCCCCCCAAATGTAGATCTTTATTCTCCCCAACCCCCTTCTTGATACAGATATTCACTCGCCCTTTATTCCCTGGTGGTGGGAAAGGAGCACCATTTTATGGTTCGCCTATGTGCCAGATGTCTTGGGCCGGCCCTGCCACAGCTTTCCCCAAGGCTGCCCACACGGGAATGCAGCCCCTGGGTTGAAAAGAGTCCTTCCCTATTGCCCTAGTTAGTAGGAGGACATGTATATTTGATACACTTCCATCCCATCCTACTTCCAAGGAGCTCTTGAGAGCAGCCTATGCAAGGAGCCTCTTTCCTTTTCTCCTTATAACAGCACTTGAGAGAAAGCACTCAATTTAATTGTGGGTGGTAGGGACCCCCCACTCGGCTCTCTCCAGTGTAAGCAAAACACTTAGCCATTACATATCCTGCTGGGTCCTAGGATGTTTCCTGTCTCTGTGTATGTTTGTGATTTGATTTTCTTTCTTTCTTTTTAGTCTTTCATATTAGAAATGTGAGCTTGGTGGGGAAGAGTGGGGAAGTATAAATGCAAAGTTAATAATGTATTGGGCCACTTGAACTGTCTCTAGATATTTAAAGTAAAATCAATGCTCCCTCCCCCCAATACACACACACACACACACACACACACACACACACACACACACACACTTCTTCAAGTTCTTTACATCTGTTACTTTACTTTAATTCCCCCCCCCCACCGTCTTGTTGCTCTTTCCCCTGCTAACATTGGATATGTAGATTAACCCTGCTTCTAATATAACAGGAAAGTGAGTAAAATAAAAAAATTCCTTCAGTAGCACCTTAAAGACCAACTAAGTTTTTATTTTGGTATGAGCTTTCGTGTGCATGCACACTTCTTCAGATACAGTGAAATGGAAGTTTCCAGGCACTTATGTAGAGAAGGGGTGGGGAGGGGTGGGGATGGGGAGGGGGGATCACTCAGAAGGGTGGTGGAAATGGGTGATTGACTGACTGATAGCTGTTGATGACCAAAGCTCATACCAAAATAAAAACTTAGTTGGTCTTTAAGGTGCTACTGAAGGAATTTTTTTATTTTACTTCGATCCAGACCAACACGGCTACCTACCTGTAACCAGGAAAGTGAGTGCTACATTAAAAAAAAAAAATTCCTGGCTTTAGAAGCTTTAGAAAATTGGGATCAAGCGACCCTCTTCCCTCAAAGCTTCTTGAGGGATGCTTTTTTGTTTGCTAAAGCCCAAAACATTGGTTGTCTTGTTTCTATTGCCTTGCCTGCAAAAGGTGGAACAAACAAGGGAGCGAGCAGCAGCAAGGGAGAGAACAGCTCAGTCGAAGATGCTGGATTTGGAAACTCAACTGAGCAGGACAAAGACGGAACTGAATCAACTGCGGCGGAGCAAAGATGATGTGAGTGGCTTTCTGCAGCAGCAGCAGCAGCAGCAGCTCTCTTAACTTTCTTAAGGCCTTTTAGGTCCATCCCATCTTGTATTTTGATAGGGAGGAAAGGAAGTAGATGAGGGGGGGTGGTTGGGGTTTTTTGTGGGTTTTTTTTTAAAAAATAGGATGGAGCACAGGGAACTGATTAGGAGCATAGAAGATTTGCTAAAGTTGTAAGATAAGGGGTTAGCAGGCTGGAATTTCTGCTTGGCATGTGAACTGCTACTTGCTTATATGAAGAATCCATAATTGATCTGGTATAGAAATGAGGTGGGTGTGGCAGTGATTTCCCTCGCTTCAACCATTTTGTCCGTCCTCGTGCAGGCAGAGTGTCGGTATGAAAGCCGCCTCCACGACCTGAAGGATCGTCTTGAACAGTCTGAGAGCACCAACCGAAGCATGCAAAGCTACGTCCAGCTCCTCAAGTCCTCTTATGCCAATGTCTTTGGAGACAGTGCCTTATCAACCTCCCCGATTCGTCCTCGATCTCCACTGTGATCAAACCTTGTCCCTTAACATCCAATACCCTCTTGCTACAGGCTCAGCTGGGTGGACCTATTTCAAAGCCATATCTGATTTTGGAACTTACATAGCTCAGGATCTTCATCGTATTGTTGGCGTGGGAGATTCATCCTGCCTTTGTGTCAGTGAGATGGTGGCATTAAGGGCTGCATTGGGTATCATAAGCCATGTTAAAGCCGGCCAACAAGGGGCACATTTACCACCCCTTCTGTCTTTTAGTGCCTTACAGAGGTTACATGTTTTGAAAGTAACCTGCAGTGTTTTAATCATCTTTTAATTTTATTAATGTTTTATGTATGATTTTCTCACTATGCCATGAGTTTCAAATATCATGTTTGTTGAATGCAGAACAAAATATTTAGATTTTTTTAAAAATAATAATAAAAATTTTGATCTGAAAAATTGTGAACCCATTAAAGGTTGTGTCTGCTAACAGCATGCCTTGGACCAGACACAGCTGGTGTGGAAACCATTCCTTTTTCTTTTAATTGCATTATTGCAGTTTTTCTAGGGGTGAGTATCAGTTTAAAGGTGTGATTTCAGTAATTGTGTATGTGAAGGAGAAAAGCATCTGCCCTGCTTTTTAAAGAAATGTGTTTCATACTATCTGTACTCTTGTAAAGGTTCCTGGGATCCATTTTTCCAAAGCTGCATATCTCTGATCATTTGTGATTTTCATGTGTGACTTTTGTGTTGAGCAGTAATGTTTTGTTTGTGAAATATCCCCTGATTTTTTGTTTTCAAGCTCTGTGTGTCTCTGTTATTTTTTAGCTTCCTTATGTTATGAATAACATCTCTGTTCCTGCTTCCATGCTGCACATACTGATCCTCACTACAATTGGGCTTGAGCAGGGGGCCAGCAGGGTTTATCTTGCCTGGGCCGAATCGGTCCCGCAGAGATCCCTCCATGGATTGCGTGCGCATGACTTTCGGCGCCGTGGAAGCAAGTTCCCATGCCGTGCTGCACTTAGTTTAGCGCAGCGCATGAGTGGGCGGCTCGGTTCGGGGGTGGCTCGTGGGCTGGTCAAACGATCTCCGCGGGCCACTTCCAGCCCATGGGCCTTAGGTTGCTGGGCATGAGCTTGCTAGGTTACTCATGAGTTTCTGTAAAACCACATGGCTAATTCAAATTGCGGAGCCTTGTCCTCTTCAGCATCTGGGGATCCTCCATCCAAGGGTGTGAATTATTCACAATCTTAGGCAAGAGAGTCAGCCTCTTGCTGGAAGTGGGGATGGGCTTCAGCTCTTAGCACCAACTACCCCCTTGAAAAATGACTGTTTCTGTCATCCTGCCCTCCAGAAATGAAACCAAACTGACTGGTCAACTGTCCTGAATTCGAGAGGAGGGTAGAGTCTTTCATTTTGATGGACAGCTCCTAAGTTAAAACAGTTCAACACATCATCAGAGATCTACAGTCTCTCCTGGACAATGACAGTTCTCTTTCTCAAGCTCTGGGAGGAAGACCTTTCATTGCCTACAGACAGCCACCCAATCTTAAACAACTCCTCACCCACAATAATACCACCACCAGACTTAACATGGACACTGGTACCAGAGCCTGCAATAAACCCAGATGCCAACTTTGCTGCCACATACACCCAGACAACACAATTACTGGCGCCAACGACATCCAACATACCATCTCAGAACTATTTAATTCCTCATCTTCTAACATTGTGTATGCCATCAAATGTCAACAGTGCCCTTCAGCTCTCTCTATACAAGATCTCAAAATAGCTCTCTTATGACAAAAGGATTTCAGAAATAGACTGGAAAGAGAAGTTGCTGAATTGAAACTTATTACCAAACTTAAAACCATGGAGAGACCTGGTCTGAATAGAGACATTGGATTCTTATCTCATTATACATGATAAAGCTATTTTTAGCCATCTAACCCCTTGCTTTTTCCTGTAAGACCAATTGCAGTCGTTAACAAACAGGTTCACCATACCCATTGAGTCAATCACCCATTCCCACCACCCTTCTGAATAATACCCCTACCCACCCTCCCACTATATATAAGGGTCTGGTGACTTCTGTTTAAGTGTATCTGAAAAAGTGTGCATGCACACAAAAGCTTCTACCCAGAACACACTTAGTTTGTCTCTAAGGTGCTACTGGACTATTTTTTTAAAAAAAAAATTATTTATATAAAAGCCCATACAGATTGTTACAATAAAAACATCACAGCACCAGCCCTTTCCTTAATAGCCAGTGGCCTCATAGAGAAGAAAGTTCCAAAGGGCTATTTGCACCAAACTGCTGATTCTGTAGTTTCACCCTGTCTGTACTTACCGTATTGGCTGGAGTATAAGCCTCACTTTTTTTTCCACATTCCAACCATGAAAAGTTAAAAGCGCGGCTTAAATTTGCGACCTTACAAAAATTGGCTTTTATGATATCGCTGCTGAAACAGGCATACGGTAAAACGGTGCGGCTTATATTGGGTCCAATACAGTAATCCTAGAACACGTAAAAAGAATGAAGGAAAATCTTTTCCATAGTGGAATACAAAGTGTTGTAGCAAACATACCATTCATGGATGTTGCCTCATAAACCCCTGTTTAGTGGGAATGTTCCATCCATGAGGTTCTTGGGTCCTATAAATCACAAACCAAGCAGTAGCAAAGTCAGAGAGCTCTGCATCACCCCTAGCAGAATGTATGAGTCAGTTTTTTTGAAATGCCAACAAACAACTATTTTAAACCATAGGTCCATAGGGTAGTAAGATGAGCAGCAACCAACAGATATATAATTAATTGTTGAGAAGTATGGTCAGCCTTGGCCATAGCTTAGTGTCCAAAGTGAATCATTTCCCTAAGGTGCTTCCTCAGTGATTTCGGGGATGGATTGAAAACTGATCATTTTTCATGTGGAACGGTGAAAATTGTTCTTCTGTGGGGAAGGAGTGACACATCCCACAGCTCGCTTTGTGCTGGGAATCCATGTTCTATTTTTTCCTACCATTGCCTATGATTTGTATTATGCCTATCCCAAAATGTTAAAGTTTCTCCTGTAGAGTAACCACATAGCAATTGCTCAGAATTGATGGCCTTGCCTACAAACAGCATCCATTTCTGACAAACACATCCCTGGGTCTATATGCATGCGGTTTGGCAGGTTTACAGCAGCAGCTTGCATATTTTATCTACTGCTAAAAGGAAAAGAATTATAGCCATTTTTATTTCACCTTATAGTCACTGAGTGGGTGGAGGGACATATCTAATTCAGTCTTACATAATGTCTACGTAAAGCTTACCATTATTTATAGGCCTGGGTGCTGGTATTGATACATTGCCTGAAACTGGTTTAAAATTAAAATCCTGAGAGTGATTTCAGAATTCCCAATCAAGTGATGTGTCACGAATCCCCGGCTCTGCTCACAGCCAGCATCGTGCCACCCCACTTCCTCCATCTGCAGCCCAGCCACTGGCCTTGGGAGTGGTGCTTGCTTGCTTGCCTGCCAGCCACCCAGCGCCTTCGTTTCTTTCCCTGGATGTGTGAGCGCTGGCAGGCTGCCTGCTTCCTCCGTGTGGAACGGTGGCTTCTGGTAGCTGCTGCTTGTATGGCGAGATTATTGTCAGAATGAGCCACTGCTGGCTGTTCCAGGAAGCCCGGGTCAGCGCTGGCCACCTGGCCTCACCAGGATTAGGCAGAAGCGCTGCATGGTGAGGTTAATCATCTCTGTGGCTGGCAATTGCTTTCTTCCTCCACACCTCCTTTCTGGCATTGTAATATACTGCCATATTGAGAAGGCACAATGTTGGAAAGCAGATATTGCCCAGCCCTCATGATCTCCTGCCATCTTAAAGCATGCTGTCCTTTCACTTAGCGCACTGGCAAGAAAGGATTCCACTGACACAGGCTGTGATTTGAATGATCCAGGGGGAATCCTTCAAAATCCTCACATGAATAGAGTCACCATGCTCTGAAGCTCAAATTCAGTATTTATGAAATGTACCAAGTGCTACCCAAATATTCTCACTCTTGCTTTTAACACTGAAATGTCCCTGGGACATTAACTTCAAAGTGTGGCAGCTCTGCTACTCAGGGTAAAAACATTATTAAAAATGAGAACAGCTGTAATTTAGTATGTACAGCAGACTAACATTGATGGCCACCCTTGATACTTTCGTATTCGTACCAGTTTTTTTACTGTCCTGATTTGATAGCTGTAAGATGTAGCTTACTCTTTATATATTTCTATTCATTATATATAAAACCCCACTGCTAAAAGAGCACCTTTGATACTTGATTTACAATACTGTCTTACTCTATATATGTTTTTGTTTTCATTTTATTCATTGCTAGATGGACAAACTATATTTAAAACTTAAAATTTACAAGGTAAAGCAACTGGCAAGTTCTACTGTAAACATTTCTATGTTTAGAGTGGTTTACGGAAATTTAATGAGAGTACCATAATCCCAGTAGTGATGTATGGAAGTGAGAGCTGGACCATAAAGAAGGCTGATCGCCGAAGAATTGATGCTTTTGAATTGTGGTGCTGGAGGAGACTCTTGAGAGTCCCATGGACTGCAAGAAGATCAAACCTATCCATTCTTAAGGAAATCAGCCCTGAGCAAGGGCGTACCCACCATGCGGCAAGTTAGGGCAGCTGCCCTACTCTAGAAGCAGGGCTGGTGGGCAGAGGCGGAGCACAGCCCGGGCGGAGCGCGAGTTCGCCATTCCCGCCGCACCGCGCCGCACCCTCCCTCCAGCTCCCCGGCGCGCCCTCAGGCAAGGCCAAGCGCGGCGGGGAACCAGGGAGCGCGGCGCGGTGGGCGGGAACGCCGAACTCGCGCTCCGCTGGGCTGGGCTCCGCCCCCGCCCACCAGCCCTGCTGCTAGGGAGGGGCACAGCCCGGCGGAGCGCGAGTTCGCCGTTCCCGCCCGCCGCGCTGCGCCCTCCCTCCAGCTCCCTGTCGCGCCCTCTGGCAAGGCCAAGCGCGGCGGGGAACCAGAGAGCGCGGCGCGGCGGGCGGGAACGCTGAACTCGCGCTCCGCTGGGCTGGGCTCCGCCTCCGCCCACCAGCCCTGCTTCTAGGGAGGGGCACAGCCCGGCGGAGCGCGAGTTCGCTGTTCCCGCCCACTTTGTGGCCCCTCCCCTTCCGTGCCTTGGCCCCTCCCCTTGCCCCCCCCTAGTTTTGATCCTGGGTACGCCCATGGCCCTGAGTGCTCCCTGGAAGGACAGATCGTGAAGCTGAGTCTCCAATACTTTGGCCACCTCATGAGAAGAGAAGACTCCCTGGAAAAGACCCTGATGTTGGGAAAGATGGAGGGCACAAGGAGAAGGGGACGACAGAGGATGAGATGGTTGGACAGTGTTCTCGAAGCTACGAACATGAGTTTGGCCAAACTGCGGGAGGCAGTGCAAGACAGGAGTGCCTGGCGTGCTATGGTCCGTGGGGTCACCAAGAGTCGGACACGACTAAACGACTAAACAACAACAACCATAATTCAGACTATCATGAACTCTCACTGTGGAAGCAGTGAGGTTGCTCTAGAATAATCTTACTCTTATTCCTAGAAAATATGTTGGGGGGAAAGTAAACAATACTGTTATCAATAGCCTATGGCTCACCTTAGTCAATAGATTGAACCTATAGATCCCTCAGTAATGCCATGGATAGCCATAGAGACTCAATATGCTCATTTCTTTCTTAGTTCACAATTTTTTAAAATCCTCCCTTTGGCGGTCTGATGTCCTCCCTCCTCCCTCCCTCTCTCAGCTTGCTTTTTCATTGCCCCTCGGATGGGCCGTTGTTCTTCAGTTGTTGGCAATGGAAGTATCCTCCAGAGAATTCATTTTGTATGGTGGAGAGGCTGGAGGTCTTACTTGCATGGGCTGGATGTTGTCTGGAAACCTGGAGGTATGAGCTGGCAAAGCTGGTGAGGTAGAGGGTACCCTCCCAGCAATGCTGGCCACTGGTCTCCACCAGCAGGGGAAGGAGAGCTGAGAGTATGTATCAATTTAGCAATCGAAACTTAGCGGCTCAGTCAAGCGTGCAAAAGCTCGAGCCGAGTTACCTTGCAAAGAGGAGAAAAGCAGCTTGAGTGGGAAGAGATTCTACCCACTAGAGGCCGCTATCCGCTAAACGCTATTGGCTAGCTGTCAAAATCCAACGCTTTTGATTGGTCTATATACGCAGTAGTATGCAAATACAGAGTTCATTCACAATTCCTTGTTCATATTGATACGGGGCTTCAAAAACAAAAAGGAAGCCGAGAGTCTTTATTAATGAAATATATGTGGTGCTTGGTGCGACTGTATGGAAAGGGTTTTCTTGAGCTAATCGTCTCGCGTCTAAGTATGGGGGTGGGGGAGCGTTTCTGGGATAGGCGATACCCACAACACAACTGGGCTCTCGCTTATGTGCCCCCCCCGGAAATTCCGTAACTTCTCGAAGTGGGGCGCTGGCCTCAGCCAGGGAGTGGGGCTGGGAAGCGGGCGCCAGCTTAGGTCGATAAGACCTGGGCATGTTCTTGACAGGCCTTTCTTCAAAGATGATTCTATTCCCTCTAACGTCTCTTTTCTGGATGTTTTCTGGTTCCTTTTTGCCCTTTCTCCTTTGTTGACTTTTTATTATTGGGATGGCCTTTCTTGGGGTTTGGTATCCCATCCCCTCTATAACCAGATCTCTCCTTTCTCCAGACCTCTCATGCCACAACCGGAGGTCTTCATTTCCTTCTCAAACTCCACATATACACTCAGACCCTCCCCTTTCGGAGGTCTGATGTCCTGCCTCCTCCCTCCCTCTCTCAGCTTGCTTTTTCATTGCCCCTCGGATGGGCCGTTGTTCTTCAGTTGTTGGCAATGGAGGTATCCTCCAGAGAATTCCTTTTGTATCCCTTTTGTATGGTGGAGAGGCTGGAGGTCTTACTTGCATGGGCTGACTCTCGTTGCAGATGACTTGGTGTTTTCTGAGAACCCAGAGGTCAAAGCCAACTGGTGAGCAGTGTTAGAAACTGGGATAGATAATCTAGGAGCCAAATGGCTCTTGGGACCTGGGTTGTGTGTGCAAAATTAGAATGTCTAGTCACATTTTTTTATATAAAAAAAAGCAGCATCACTTTTTAGTTATTTTTTCATAAAGCATTAACTGGTATGCAATTCTCATAAGTATCACATTGTTAATATTACTTTTTAAAATAGAAATTGTTAATTGTTATTAAATGTTTAATTTTCTGTTCACCATAAAATATTGGCACTATGCTTTTGTTTTCAAAGCAATCTATTCTTTATTGTTAAACTTTTTTGGGTTTTACATCTTTAAAAGTGTCACACTTTGCATGTTCATATAATGAGTACAGTATATTCACAGTGGAAAGGCACTGGGAATTTTTATTTAAAAAATATTATTTCTTTCTAAACATACAAATGATAAGTGTGTGTGTGTTTGCATCACATGAAACTTTCAGGTTAAAAGATCAGGATTTACGCTCCCCCAGTGTTTATGCTATATGATTTAATCACTTCATTATTCATGTGGGTGCAGAACACTTGAATGCCTGAGCATCTATCATATTGGCCATAACAGCTGCATGTTCACCCTACTGGATACATACTGTATTAGAGGGTTTGGGTTTATTGACTTTCATAAAGGGAATGATGTACCATAATTTATTTATTTTTTAGTGAACAGTAGAAGCCTAATCCTTATTCATGCCACAACTGCATACACAGCTGCAATTCCTCAGGTGCATCTGTGTGACTTTGGGAGATCTGCTGTTAGCTTCGCAAGTGGAAAAGTTCCATGTGTGAAGAACTACACATAGATAAAAAAAGGTAAAAGGTAACACACAGGAGAATGCATATGGCAACTGAAATGAGTCACTTGAGAAGCATTCCTTCTCAGAAAAAAATCAAATAGAAAACCTTGTGCAGCTTAATAAAGTAAACTAAAATGCTAAATTTGTTATACAAAAAATGGGGTTGTCTTTAAAGTCAAACTCCCCATCATGGGAGCGAGTCACCCCAAAGTTAATTTTTAGTCAAAGAAACTCTAGGGGCAGGAACCAGGAGGAAAATCATAGAATTGTAGAGTTGGAAGGGACCCAAGGGCATCTAGTCCAACCCCCTGCAATGCAGGAATCTCAGCTAAAGCATCCATGACAGGTGGCCATCCAACCTCTACTTAAAAACCTCCAAGGAAGAAGAGTCCACCACTTCCCAAGGGAGAGTGCTCCACTGTTGAACAACTCTCACTGTCAGAAAGTTTTTCTGAATGTTTAATAGGAATCTCTTTTCTTGTACAGTGGTGCCTCGCTAGACGAAATTAATTCGTTCCACGGGTCTTTTCTTATAGCGAAAAATTCGTCTAGCGAATCCCATAGGAATGCATTGAATTTTTTTTGATTTTTTTTTTGCCCATAGGAACGCATTAATTGAATTTCAATGCATTCCTATGGGAAACCGCGATTCGCTAGACGAATTTTTCGTAAAACGCATTCGTCTAGCGAGGCAAGCTCCGCTCGAAAAATCCTTTCGTTAAGCGGAAATTTTGTTAAGCAGGGCATTCGTTAAGCGAGGCACCACTGTAACTTGAACCCATTGGTTCGAGTCCCACTCTCCAGAGCAGGAGAAGACATGTTACAGCCCTTAAGATATTTGAAGATGGCTAGGATATTGAGGATCCACTGAGGTCCAGCGCTAAGGGCCTTCTGGCAGTTCCCTCACTGCGAGAAGCCAAGTTACAGGAAACCAGGCAGAGGGCCTTCTCGGTAGTGGCACCCGCCCTGAGGAACACCCTCCCATCAGATGTCAAAGAGAAAAACAACTACCAGACTTTTAGAAGACATCTGAAGGCAGCCCTGTTTAGGGAAGCTTTTAATGTTTGATGGACTACTGTATTTTAATATTTTGTTGGAAGCTGCCCAGAGTGGCTGGGGAAACCATTATTATTATTTATTATTATTATTATTATTATTATTATTATTATTATTGTTATTGTTATTGTTATTGTTATTGTTATTGTTATAATATCTCATCTAAGTCTCCTTTTCTAGGCTAAAGATACCCAGCTTCCTCAATTGCTGCTCCTGATAGGACTACAGGAAGGAAGCAGCTGGAGGGAGCGACTCATGGTTTCAGTTGTCTCTAAACAAATGCACGAAGTAGGGGAAACAAGCAAGGCAATTGGAGCTTTTAGTTCAGGATGGCAAATATGACCTGGTAGGCATTACCGGTAGTCTACAGCAGACATTCACAGTAAGGCTACTGTTGTTTCTCTCCCCTACAATTTTTACCCATGTACTCACAATCTGATTTCCATGCTCCACGCCATGGATTTCACCACAAGTGTACACATCCTTTACATATACAGTCATACCTCGGTTTAAGTATGCTTTGGTTTGAGTACTTTCAGTTTAAGTACTCTGTGGACCCGTCTGGAACGGATTAATCCACTTTCTATTACTTTCAATGGGAAAGTTCGCTTCAGGTTAAGTACAGACTTCCGGAACCAATTGTGTACTTAAACCGAGGTACCATTGTAATACTCCTCCTCCTCCCTTCCTGTTTGGTCTATTCCTTTTGAACAGGTTATACCCCATAATTCCTACATTCCAGTCATGGGTCTCATCCCACAAGGTTTCAATAATGCCCACCAGGTCATATTTGCCAACCTAAAGTTCTAGTTTAAAGCTCTCCTGATTACCTTCATGAGACTCTTAGCAAACACATTCTTGCCAACCACTGTGAGGTGCAGCCCATCTCTTGCCAAAGTCCTTCCTCAAGGAAGCGGGGACCATGATCGAAGAAACAAAACCCATCCTGACAACACTACCTGCGCAGCCAGTGGCTTACCTCCAGTATTTTACTCTCTCTTCCTGGGCCACAACCTTCAACAGGAAGGAGTGATGAAAAGACCACCTGTGCCCCAAGGCTCTTCAGCTCCGTGCCCAGAGTCTCGTAGTCCCTTGCTATACATTATAGGCTGTGAGTGGCAGTATCATTTGTACCCACATGAATCTGAAGGAAGCGGTAGTGGTCAGTGGGCTTGATAACACTTGGCAACTTCTCCGCTACATCATCAATCTTTGCACCTGGAAGACAGCACACCTCCCGGGACATCCTGTTTCCTCCTCACACTGCTGCCTCTCTTCCCCTCAGTAGGGAGTCACCTGCCATCTCCTCCTCCTCTGGGGAGGGGCAGGAATCATTTGATGTGCTGTACCTTCCAAAGCCTGCTTGGAGTGCTCTAAGATCTGCACCTGCTGCACTTGAGTCTTCCCCTCTTGTCTATCAGAGCTTATTTTGATATTGTGGGGATAAGTTACAAAGGCAGGAACCGTACTCTTTGAGTCCTTCCTCTCGACTGACCATCTCCAGAGTGCAATTCTCTTTCTCCAACATTGTCTCCATGGAAAGTAGTAACAAACTCCAAAGGACAATTCAGATGGCCATGTTTAAAAATGTGTAGGGAGCCTGTGAAGATGAATAGTCAACCAGGAAGGGTGAACTGATCACCCTTTTCTCACCCCTGGCCTGCTCTTCCACCTTCCATGATGACCTCATCTGATTCTGATTCTAATATTCTCCTCACCCCTTCCTCACATTCTGTAGGGTTACCATAGAGACAGCAAGAAACAGCTTTGCATCATCGCTATTCCGTTGCTCATTTCTTACCGGACGCTCGGTCAGTAAACAGTGCGAGGCGTGCTCTCAGCTTAGATATTTGTGTTTTCTGTCAGCATTCCTATCAACATGGCAGGTAGGAAATTGTGCCATCTAGATGTTCACAAAGAGTCGGACACGACTAAACAAACAGATGTTCATCTGTTCTGCTCCATTGTCCCATGACGGCCAGAAACAATTGCAATATGAAAAAGTTTATGGAATAATGCAAAACATGAAGATTAACAAACTAAAATCTCTGAAAGTCTCTGAAAGTCCTGAATGAATTGCAATGCTGGACTTTACCCACCAGAGAACAAGCTGTGAAGCTTTGTAATCGGCAATGTCCAATACTGATGTCCAACTGAACTCTGCTAACAGTGTTTCTGGAGAGCAAATACTGTTTCGTTGAATTCTTCATCAGCCAATTAGTTCAACAAACACTCGTAAGTAGACTGATATGCAATTTCTTCATTAACCAATCTTTTTTCGAATAAATGTAATCTACATGAGAATGAAAATTACTCTGAAACAGTGCTCATGTGATTATGTAGTCACTGTTTGTAGTCACAGGGGTTTGTGTGTTTACTCATTGTCCCATGAAGCAGACAGAGAGGCCAGCTGAGAAGTTAAGGATTTTAAGCTGGGGAATGGATGAAATATTTCGATAACTTAGGGAGAAAAGCATATTTCCTTAAAAAGCCACCGGACACCCTCCACCCATTAGTCAAGGTCCCAGTACCCCCCATGCGGTTTAGATAAACCATGACTAAGGCCCATTCAATGACCTTCAGCGGAACTTAGTCTTGAATGTATCTTTCACTAGATGTGCCTTAGATAAAGTCTGAGACTCCTTCAAAATCACATATTTATTTTTGGTATTACATTGCCATGGACTGCTAGAAGATCAAACCTCTCCATTCTTAAGGAAATCAGCCCTGAGTGCTCACTGGAAGGATAGATCGTGAAGCTGAGGCTCCAATACTTTGGCCACCTCATGAGAAGAGAAGACTCCCTGGAAAAGACCCTGATGTTCGGAAAGATGGAGGGCACAAGGAGAAGGGGACGAGTGCGACAAAGAACGAGATGGTTGGACAGTGTTCTTGAAGCTACCAACATGAGTCTGACCAAACTGCGGGAGGCAGTGCAAGACAGGAGTGCCTGGTGTGCTCTGGTCCATGGGGTCACGAAGAGTCGGACACGACTAAATGACTAAACAACAAAAGCACTTGTCCAAAGCAGCTTACGAGCCAAGAGTTTCCAGGGAGCAACAACACAAAACATCAGTTTGGTAGGAAATGCAGTAGATAAATAAATAAATATCCATAAAGGATCCACATTGATCCAGAACCAAAAGCAGTTTGGTTAGATTCTGCTCTCATGTGAGAGCTTGAAATAGCAATTGTTCTTTAGATGAATGATGATATTTGTCGCTGTTGTAACTCCTATCTCACCAAATTAAGAGAAACAGGTGAGTTTAACTGGTGTCAGTTTTAGCCAGGGCCTGTGAGTTCACTAGATGTCCAGATCAACCCAGTCAAATTTGGGGGATGCCAACCAGGGGAGGAACATATGGTAGGGCTTGTTGCGACTTGTCATAACTTCAGTTACGCCTCCCCTAACAGACTCCCCCCCCCCATCCAGGCACCTTCAGTTCTGGCCAACTGCCCATCACTCTGCACTGCCTTTTGCATCAAAACATTCTCTAGCCAGTTAGAATCTTGGAGGTCACCATGGTGACAGCAGGAAAGAGGCTCAGGTGTTCCATGGGCTCCTATGATGGGATGCTGACTTGAATTGACACTGAGCGTTTGAGGACTACAGGGGTGGGGGTGGGAATCACCCTTATGTTAACCATGAAAAGAAGGGGAATAGCAGAGCATCTTGAAAGACAGAATCTGTTATGGCAACAGCAGCAGGGCAGGGCTATTCATCCATGGAAGAGACAGGAAGAGGGAGAGGATGGGGGAAAGATTCTTCAACACTAGGGCATAATAATACAATAGCAGGAGGACCCCACAAACCACTGTTGTAAATCTGTACTGTGTGCCTCTTCCTCTTTCCTGGAAGGGTCAGGATGGGGGGGGGGCGGTCTCCACTGTTCCTTCTCTGCCTAGTCCCTGACACCTGGAAAAGGTTGAGAAAAGAACCACCACAATTTTCAAGGGTTTGGAGTACCTCCATTATATGGAATTATTGGGGCCTTTGAGGTTAGAAGGGAATATGCTCTCTGTCAGCCCTGGTAGTTGTATTAGTTCTAGAACAGGGGTCCCCAGACTTACCGTGCGGCGGGCCGGAGGGCAGGGGAGTGCGCGCGCAGCGGGCCGGAGGGCGGGGGAGTGCGCACCCGTGCGCATGCGCACACGGGCGGGGGGGAAATCGCCGAAAATCGCTTGTGCGCATGCGTATGGGCCTCCCCCGACCCGGAAGTGCACCAGAAATGACCTCTTCCGGGTCGGGAGAGGCCCATACGCATGCGCACAAAGGATTTTCAGCGATTTTTTGCCGATTTTTTAGATCGTCGCTGTGCCGCGCGCCGTGAGAGCGGGCGGCGGCAGCGGGCGGCGGGGGTCGTCACGGGCCGGATTGGAAGGCCAATTGGGCCACATCCGGCCTGGGGGCCGTAGTTTGGGGACCCCTGTTCTAGAACCATTAGCAAGCAAGTTATGCAATGCCCTCTCTCGTAGAGGAGTGGTTGCAAACGGAAATGAACACAGAAGGCCCTTGGAACCTATCAAGGGTTTAAGAAAAAGCCTACCCACCCGCCCGTGGGAAGAAAGATAGGGGAGACCCTACCTGACCCCACCAGCTTTGCCCCCCCCTCCAAGGTGCCAGACATCCAGCCCTCTGAAGTAAAATCTCCAGCCCCAGCCCACAAGGGGATTAAATAGTACATATGGAGTTTCTGGAGAAAATGAAAACATTGAGTCAGGGGATGAGAGGGTCCCTCCATTGGTGAGTCTGTGCCGGCTCAGTAAACCTGTCAGCTTTGACACAGAGGGAAGGGTCTTGCCCAACTAATGATTCTCTGATCCTAGGAGACTCAGACCATTGGTCCATCTAGTGCCGTACTGTCTACTACGGTACATTGATTGGCAGCAAGTCTCCAGAGCTTTAGGCAGGGGGTATTCCCAGGCTTGCCTAGTGATGCCCTCTCTTGAACCCATGACCTTCTGCATGCAAAGCAGGTGCTCCGTCTCTGAATTACGGCCTTTCCCTGGAATACTCTCCCCGAAGTGGTTTTCCTGAGGCTTCCATTGCTGCCCTCCTTGGTGCCAGGCAAACATGCTGTTCTACTCCTGCTGCAACCTTTTAAAAGGCACCGTAAAATGAAAGCACCTTGGCTTGCTCTGCTATCGACTCTTAGCTGCATTTTTTATTTTTTATCCCTTGCAAATTCAAGCTTAAATGGCTTGCCCTGCATACTGAGCATTAGCTGTTTTGATTGCATTTGTGCTCAAGATACCAGGATACAACCTCGACTCTGTTAATGATAAAAAAGTCAGGGCATTCAGGTGACAGTGGTGTGGGGCTGAAATCCCCCACCTAATATATACTTCCAACTAGATTTCCACCATTTGGGGCATCCATGGCTTTTTTTCTCATTTCTTTGCAGAGCACGAACGGATATGCCCACCCTGACCCCTTGGTCAGCGCCCATCATCTGGGAAGGAACAGTTGGGAAACTGGTCTTGGACAACTACTATAAGCAGCAGAAAACCAAGGTGTTATCCCCCTGAGTACTACTGGGATTATAAAATTGGCATTCCCAATTTTATAAGTGAGATAAGAAATGTCAAGTTATCCTGGATGCCAAAAGAATATGAACATTTAGAAATAACTTATGACTCCACAGCCCCCTTGAAAATCACACCGACAACTGAACTGATCGCAGAACTGTTTGATCACTTAAGCACAGACTCTTGTTCTTTGCGGGAAGGAGAGCAAACTTTACTAACCCTTTACCCCTTACTGACAAAATGTTCCATGTGGTGTTGCATAGCTGTGCTGGAGATTTTTTAATAAGCAAGTTCCTTCCGTGTGCAGAGATACCCTTCTCTCTGTGTCAAAGCTGAGAGGTTTACTGAGCAGGCACAGACTCACCTTGGTCAAGGGAGGGAACCGCTCATCCCCTGACTTGATGTTTCAAATTATCCGGAGCCTTCGTATGTATTTAATCCCCTGATGGGCTGGGGTGGGGCTGGAGGTGTTACTTCAGAGGGCTGGGTGTCTGGCAATATGGAGGGTTGGGGGGGGGCAAAAGTGGTGGGTCAGGTAGGGTGGGACCCTTGTCAGCAATGCTGGGCAGCGGTCTCCAGGGGGTGGGGAGGGAAAGGTGAGAGAGGGGTGCCTACCCATGTGGATGCGAGCCAGATAGTCCTGCTAATGCCTTGGGGTAATCCACATGGATTAGCAGGGAGAGGGGTGCTGGCCTCTGCCCAAATTGGGCTTATGGCTTTGGCAGGGGAGGGGGCTGGGGAGGGGGCGTCAGCGGAAAGAAGCTTTTGGAGTGTTTTTTAGGCTTTTCCTCAAGGGTTATTTTGTTCCCTCGGATCTCTCAAATGCCCAATCTCTCCACTTTTTGTGGGACTTCCTTTTGGGGCTTTTGTATTTTTTTCCTTTTGGGGGGGTTCTCTTTTTGGGGGTTAGGTGTGCCTATCACTTTTATGGCCAGGTCTCCCCATCTTTCTTCCCACAGGTGGGTGGGCTTTTTTGGAAATCCTCAGGGATAGGTTCCAGGGTCCTTCTCCGTCTCAGGTGTTCACCCAAGTCTTGAAGAAAAGAAATGGAGGTACAATCATTATTTTCAATGCAAAGAGTTTGTCCATAATATAGAGTCTTCATTTATTCCAACATATTATATCCATATTTAGAGCTTTCCAAACCGTACTATAATTAAACTGATACAACTTGTTTGTTCAAATTTTGGGTAATTTGCACGCCGAAATATCTAAAACTTTCCCTAGCTATTGGAATCTCCAACATTGCTGTAAAAAGCCTGATGTATATGAATGGGGTTGTGTATGAAAAAGCATTACCTCTGCTTTCTTAAAAGTTTCTTGCAATCCTGAGACCCTGGAGAACTGTTCCAACTCTGTACATTTGCCTGCTGTGATAGGGTCAGAGGTGCATAAAATTATATCCTCTGCAAAGAGGCCTGAATTTTGTTCATTTCTGTTTGCAAGTAGGTCCCAGGGTGGTTTGGGGTTCTACCTGCTGGAGGACCAGAAGCATTTCCTTGCGGCTGATGGCATGGGGACAGGGTTCCCAATCTGGACAGTGGGGTTCCTCTGTGCCAGTGGAATGGGGGCTAAGGTTCCATGATGGTAGAGGCCCACCCTGGCTAAAGATTTAGGCACTGGTTAAATCTTTCACCTGTTAAGCTCACCTGTTTCTATAATCCAGCGACAAAGATCATTATTCATCTAAAGAACAATTGCTATTCCAGGCTCTTACATGAGAGTAGAATCTAACCAATCTGCTTTTGGTTCTGGGGTCATTTATGGATATTTACTTATTTCTCTGCTGCTTTTCCACCTAAACTGATGATTTGTGTTGTTGCTCCCTGGAAACTCTTGGTTCATAAACTGCTTTGGACAAGTGCAATGTACATTGTTCTACAAAATGCAATGTAGATGGACAGTAGTTTCGAAAATACATACGTGATTTTGAAGGAGCCTCAAACTTTATCGGCACATTTAGTGAAAGATATATTCAAGACTAAGTCCCACTGAAGGCCATTGAATGGGCCTTAGTCATGGCTTATCTAAGCCCCATGGGGGGTACTGGGACCTTAACTAACTGGGGTGGCTTTTTAAGGGAACCTGCCTTTCTCCCTTTTCTCTTGCTGTCTATCACAGCACCCACTTGCATGTATGTTACTGTCTCTAAGTTGTCCAAAGATTTCATCCATTCCCCCAGCTATAAATCCTTAACTTCCCATCTGCCTTCTCTTGTCTGCTTCATAGGACAATGAAGCAGAACAGGTAAACATCTAGATGGCGCTATTTCCTACCTGCCATGTTGATAGGAATGCTGACACAAAACCCACAATTTTCTAATCTGTCCGAGAGCACGCCTCACACAGCTTATAGAACAACGTCCAGTAAGAAGTGGGCAACGGAATAGCGATGGTGCAAAGTTGTTCTTGCTTTCTCTACTACGGTAACCCTGCAGAATGTGAGGAAGGGGCGAGGAGAATATTAGAATCAGAATCAGATGAGGTCATCATGGAAGGTGGAAGAGCAGCCCAGGGGTGAGAAAAGGGTGATCAGTTCACCCTTTCTGGTTGACTATTCATCTTCACAGGCTCCCTTCACATTTTTAAATATGGACATCTGAATTGTCCTTTGGAGTTTGTTACTACTTTCCATGAAGACAATGTTGGAGAAAGAGAATTGCACTCTGGAGATGGCCAGTCGAGAGGAAGTACTCAAAGAGTACGGTTCCTGCCTCACTCCTCTTCTGACGATTCCTCCTCTTCACTGTTGTCCACATCCTTTGGAGGAGGAGCCATTTTCTTCTGTTTAGGCAGGCTTTTAACGTTCTTGGCGAGCTTCACCATAATGGTGGCGGGTTGTGTCCGGATGTCTAGTGTGTCGAAAGAAGCCTCCGCTCGCTCCTCTGGTGGACCCTCTTTTGACTCGTGAAGAGCGGAGGCTGCAGCTAAGGGACTCCCCATCCCACCCCCAGATCAAGGGGACCCTCGGGCATACACAGTAACTGCTGTCTCCTCTCAGGACCCGGCTTGGAAAATAGATGATGGGTGATGGGAGACAGACTGCCTTAAAGAAGCCAGACACAATTTTACTATTTTGAGAATCTCTCTTTGAATGCCAGTTTCAGTTGCCTCTAATGAAAGTTTTAGCAAACTAAAACAAATAAAAGTGCATCTCTGAAGCACAGTAAGTGAACAGTGACTAACCAACTTAAGTATCATCAGCATAGAACAGGCATTCCCAAACTTCGGCCCTCCAGATGTTTTGGACTACAATTCCTATCATCCCTGACCACTGGTCCTGTTAGCTAGGGATCATGGGAGTTGTAGGCCAAAACATCTGGAGGGCTGCAGTTTGGGGGTGCCTGGCATAGAACATATGCTAGCTTCTAAACTTTGTTATACATTTGCAGCTTTAAAATCTTGTATTTAGTGCTGTTTGGTGTGAATTAATACAATATGCCAATGATAATACAATCATACCTTGGTTGACGAATGGAATCCATTCTGGAAGTCCGTTCGACTTCCAAAACGTTCACAAACCAAGGCATGTCTTCCAATTGGCTAATTGGTCCTGGAAACAATGCTGACAGCCAAAACAGACGTTTGGGTTCCAAAGAACGTTTGCAAACCGGAACACTCACTTCCGGGTTTGCGGCGTTCGGGAGCCAAAATGTTCAAGCTGCAATGTGTCAACCAAGGAACGACTGTAATTTAAGCAACTTAATGCCTGAAGTGAACAGGAATATCTGCCTGGCATGGAGCTTTATGGTGTTGTCCTGCCTGGTGCAGCATATATATTGTTCTTTTGTTTTTTACTTTCCCCCAACCTCCTCAGTCAGTTTGATTATGGCATATAATATGTAACAAGAATTTATTTATCTCAGCAGTTAATTTTTTTTAATAATGCTATATGTTGATGCAGTTTATATCTCCTAATTCTGAAAAATGCATACTGTTTATAATATTTGATTACTTGTTATGTTATTTTGGATATTTTGTTGTGTAAATTCAGCTGGAGATCAATATTGCTTAAAAATAAACCTTTGTACTGTATTCAAATAATATGCTGCCTACTTTTTATGCCCTTTATGAACACACGTGTTGTGTGTGTGTGTACACAAACACACCTGGCGGGGGTGTGGGTGTGCCAAATTCAGCCCTCAGTAAGGAGTCTGTTCTGCTTTGCTTGCAAGATGAAGCACGTGGTCAGGCGTTTGGGGGAGGAAGCTTTCTTTGTTTCGAGTGGAAGGCTTACCTGGGCTGCTGCAGACTCCTACTGCCTGGAAGTCCCCTGCTGCCAGGAGCCCTGCCAGCCAGTCCTCATTCATCAACCTCTGTTGAATGGATGTTCCTTGGAACTGCTCCCCTCAATGTATGAGCATGGGGCACTTGGATGGATGCCCATGCCTTCCAAATTGCCTCAGAAGGTGGTGGACTCTCCTTCATTGGAAGTTTTTAAAAGGAGGGTGCATGGCTGTATGCCATGGAGCTTTAGCTGAAATTCAGAGGGTTGGAATAGATGATCCTCAGGGCCCCTTCCAATTCGTCAGATCTGTGATTCTAACGGCCATGCGCACTGTTTTTTTCTGTGAACCTACCTGCCAATTATGTTCCCATGTGGGCACCTGCCCCCACCCCCACCCCAAATACATGAATGTGCTTCCTCCACATTTCTAAAATGATAAATCTGCCATCCTTTTCAAAAAGAGCATGGATTTGTTTACATTTTTTTAAAATAAACATTTATATACAAAAATATATTACAGTGGTTTATAACAATGTAAAAAGATAAAACCAAACAATAACATCTTGAAAAGTTAAAAAGAAATTAGAAACAAATACCAGCAGATCTTATTTGCCTGCATAGGTCTCATGGAATAGAAGAGCTTTCAGCCGGCATTTAAAAGTTGGGACAGAAGGCTCCTGCAGAATCAAGAGTAGCAGGGTGTTCCTCATGACTGGGCTGGTGACACTAAAGGCTCCGTCTCTTCTTGTTGTCCAATGAGCCTCACCAACTCAGGGCATGACCAAAGATGCTCCTGCCGCTGATCTCAGTGATTGAGCTGGGATAGAAGGGTTCAGGCGATGCTTGAGGTATGCTGGACCCAAGCTGTTCAGGACTTTGCCTGGGTCAGTAACAGATGGGCAGCCAGTGCAGCCATTAACCATGGTGTCACATGTTCTTGAGCAGAAGCTCCCATCAGCAATCTGGCTGCAGCATTCTGCACTAGCTGGAGCTTCTGAACCAGACCCAAGGGCAGCCTCTAGTCCTGAGGTTACCAGTGCGTGGACTGCAGTGGTCAGACTATCTCTGGTGAACCAGATGAAGCTGGTAAAAGGCACTCCTAGCCACAGAGGACACCTAGGCCCTAGTGATAAAGGAGTATCCAGGAGTACCCTCACACTATGCACTTGCTCCTTCAGAGAGGATGCAACCCCATTCAGAACAAGTAACTTGCCAGTTTCCAGAATGTGGGAACCACCCGCTCAAATAACCTTTGTCTTCCCAGAATTCAACCGCTGTATCTGGACACTGGCCCAAAGTGTTCACAGCCTCTCCTGGTTTAGATGTTACAGAGAAGAAGAGCTGTACAGTGGAACCTCGGTTTATGAACACCTCAGTTTATGAATTTTTGGTTTACAAACGCTGCGGACCCATCTGAAACGGATTAATTCACTTTCCATTACTTTCAATGGGAAAGTTCGCTTCAGTTTATGAACAGACTTCCGGAACCAATTGTGTTCATAAACCGAGGTACCACTGTATATCATCAGAATACTGGTGACACCTTGCCCCAAAACTCCTAATGGCGGCTCCCAAGAGCTTCACATAGATATTAAATAGCACTGATTCAGTGCTACTCCCTGGACATGAATTTGATGTGAATGGAACCACTGTAATAAAGTGCCTCTGATGCCCATCTCACTAAGTCTGTCCAGGAGGATACAGTGGTCAATGGTATCAGAAGTCAGAGATCAAGCCGCCCAGAGGGGCTTGGGCAATCCAGCCAGATAGGCAGTATATAAATGATGATGATGATTAATTATTATTATTATCAGAAGTATGAAGTGGGCTGGGGAAAGGTGTAGCTGGGGTTGAGATTGAAAGGCCAGACGAGGCGGCTTGGAGAGATGCATTCTGGCCCTCAACTCAAGGATCCCAACCCCTGATTTAGGCAATGCACTGCAGCTCAGAGTCTGCAGTGACCACCTTGACCTTCTGGCCTGCTCTGTGCATGTGATGCAGTTGCCCTGGGCCACAGGACCACAGGACTATAAGAGCCCAGGGAGCTGGCAGGCTCATTGGTCAGGCTTGGTGGCCCTGAAGTCGCCAAGATCACTTTCTTCAGCCACAGGACCCTACTGTGTCCCACCAGTCCCTCGACTGGCCTTCTGAATTGATATTGCCAGTCAGCACAGCCAAAGAAAAATGTTCTGAAAGTGAGCCAGGATGGCAGGGATTGAGCAGGACACCCAACGGAATATTGAAGTTTGTTGGCATAAATCAAAAGGTAAGTGTGATTAATTCTATCCTGGAATAATTTAGCCAATAAGTACTAGGAGCATAATAGAAAGATGCAACTGTGGAGCTTTTAACTTTTTCCATTTGGGTTCCCCTTGGCTTGCAAAACTCCTGTTTTGATTTAGGTCACAATCTGGAGGTACTTGCAGGGCTTTTTAGCACTGTGGAATCCGGCGGAAGGAAAAGCTGAAATAAAGTATGACTTCACCACGCAGAAAAAAAGAGAGAAAAAGCTGTGAAAATTGGCCCTTGCTTAATAAGCAGCTTTGGAATAAGATGGTGTGCAGAACAGGTAGCAGCTTAACATAATTTCCCCAGCACATATTTCAAGGGTCCCTAAGCATGGGGCAGAAAATGCACCTGTTTGAGGTCATGGCTAAGGCTGCCAGTGACCCAGGAAGTCTTCCTAACTATTGCTAAAAGCAAGTGACTTCACCCACTTTGCTCCCATTTGCTCTCTTTACCTGTTGTAAACAGTGATGTTAAATGTTTGCTCCAGGCCACCCAGGTAGCTATCATTAAAAGACCTGTATAAAAAACATGATGTGGCACGTACTTTTATGGAGATACTATTCTGTCATGACCAATAGCCTTCATTTTCTTTTGGTGTGCTGAGAAAGCCTTCTCGTCTGGCCTTTCAATCTCAACCCAAGCTACACCTTTCCCCAGCCCACTTCATACCTTTTGCCTATTCTTGAACTGTGATGCCTCCCTCTTGCGTGAATGGAGGACAGAGTGTGGTATGTGCATGTGTGCAGAAGCTACCCACTGTGCAAAGTTAAAATTCTGATTTGTTGCTCCACTTACTTTCACCTTTGGCCCTACCTGCCACTGGCATGTGGCCCTTGCAATAAAAAGGATTCATAGAAAACAACCTTTCTCCCTCCTCTATATGACATCCTTTTATATATTTGAACATGACTATCATATCACCCCTTAACCTTCTATTCTCCAGGCTAAACATACCCAGCTCCCTAAGTCGTTCCTCATAAGGCATCGTTTCCAGGCCTTTGACCATTTGGGTTGCCCTCTTCTGGACACATTCCAGCTTGTCAGTCTCCTTCTTGAACTGTGGTGCCCAGAACTGGACACAGTACTCCCAGGTGAGGTCTGACCAGAGCAGAATACAGTGGTACTATTACTTCCCTGATCTAGATGCTATACTCCTATTGATGCAGCCCAGAATTGCATTGGCTTTTTTAGCTGCTGCATCACACTGTTCACTCATGTCAAGTTTGTGGTCTCCCAAGACTCCTAGATCCTTTTCACATGTACTGCTCTCAAGCCAGGTGTCTCCTATCCTGTATTTGTGCCTTTCATTTTTTTTGCCCAAGTGTAGTACTTTACATTTCTCCTTGTTAAAATTCATCTTGTTTGCTTTGGCCCAGTTGTCTAATCTGTTAAGGTCATTCTGAAGTGTGATCCTGTCCTCTGGGGTATTAGCCACCCCTCCCAATTTGGTGTCATCTGCAAACTTGCTCAGGATGCCCTCAAGCCCATCATCCAAGTCATTGAGAAAGATGTTGAATAAGACTGGGCGTTAGATGTGAAGGGACAGTTCCAGAAATTCAAAGTTGCATAGAGGTAATTCTCCTTATAGCAAGGGTCTTCTTCCCACTGCACTTTTCTAGATTCTGTGGCCACAGTATGCAACATTTTAAACATTGAACCCAAGAGCAGCTTCGGAGCCCTCCTGCAACATTTGGACAGTTTATTAAAGGTTCCCACCCAGCACCAACCTTGTTAACCTATGAGTTAAAACACTCATCCTCCACGCCACCCTTTCACCCCCACACAGGAATTAATCTGCTCTATTTATAACCACGTTATCTGCTGACTAATGTTTCTTTTTAAATAATAATAATATAAAAACAACAACAGAGCATCAGTTAAGTGATCAGATTTAATTATTGATAAGAAAACATTCATTTCTTATTCATGACAGTTATTATGGGACATCCTCTTCTGTTCTTCAGTAGCCAGCAATGAGGGTGGTGGTTTCAGCCCAAGCCCAGAAGAGGGGGGGGTATGGCCTGTGGAAGCACCAGCCACCCCCACCTCAATAACTGCAGCATCTAAAATGGGTGGGGATTCAGTGCCAGAAAAAGTATGGCAGCTCCAGCCAGGGTGGATAAAAATAAATGATTTTTAAAAAATAAATCAGATTTTTTTTTAAATAAAATGCTTTTTGAGGAAAATATATTACCATCCAAAGGTTATTCCATCATGAAATAAAGATTATTTTTAATTATGTAGAATAAGGTTGTATATGTTTAATTATTTTGGTAAATAAAATCCATTAATCCATTCACAATGTCATGCTCTTCCAGAGGTTTTTGTAAGATTATTGGGCAGTTTCTCTGCCTACAAGATATTATCCCAGATGCTTGGGTTATTTTTGCAGTTCTCAAAACTGAATTTGACTCAGCAGAGATCACATGCCTCTTCTTCACAGCAAAAATGTTATAACATGAACAGAGTTGAGAAAAATACCTTAATCCTATTGTTCTACAAACCTATGAATACAGAATCAACCCCTTCAGTGCTAACTTTCAAGAAGTTCAGTGAATAGAATAGAAACAATATTTTTCTGATTGTTTGGAGTGGACAGTATTTAAGTTTCTTAAAAGATATATATTTTGTTTTTGTTTAGCCAAATTAGTTAACAAACATGGATGTTTGTTTAAGCAAATAACATATGCTGTAATGTTATTGTTTCAGTTGAATAAATCTATTTAAATTGTTATTATTAAGGTAATGATTATTTTTCTCCTTTCTAAGTACAACAGAAAAGTTGTCCAAATGAATGATTAACCTATTAAACTGGGGTTAAAAAAAACTAATATGAAAAGTTGTTATTCTAAAAATCTTCATCTACTTGCATATTAAAGTTATACCAGCAAGAATTAGTCTTTATGTAGAAAACTATGATTTAAATCAAGCCTTACTGACTAGTGATTTAAATTGTGATTTAAATCAGTTTTATTTAAATCAAATCCACCCTGGTTCCAGCATAGGCTGCTTTAAAAGGGGGGAGTTAGGCAAACTCGCAGAGTGAAGGTAAGGCTTTTTCATCATTATAACTGCGGGTGCCCAAAACCAGAACCATCGGTCAGCCACCAGCACAGGCCACTGTCAAGGAGGGCTCTGGACTGAGAGAGTGCTGGGGAAACTGTGGATTCCAGCTGTCATCAGCCACCAACCACAGGTTCCCCACCCATACACAAACCAGGCTCCCTTCTGGTCCAGCTGCGCTGCTTTTAGGTCATTCAGATGGAACACAAAAGAGAGAACGAGAGCAAGGAACGAAACTCTGGTTGTCAATAGAGCTGGCCAGCCTAGCATGGCTCTAAATTGAGGGTTGATCAGGATTTTTCAGTGTAGACAACAGTAATGGTCCTGAATGGGGCAACTGTGCCCCTGAAGGACCAGGTGCGCAGCCTGGGAGTCATTCTGGACTCACAGCTGTCATTGGAGACATCGGTTAATTCTGTATCCAGGGCAGCTGTTTATCAGCTCCATCTGGGACGCAGGCTGAGACCCTACCTGCCTGCAGACTGTCTCGCCAGAGTGGTGCATACTCTGGTTATCTCCTGCTTGGACTACTGCAATGTGCTCTATGTGGGGCTACCTTTGAAGGTGACCCGGAAACTACAACTAATCCAGAATGCGGCAGCTAGAGTGGTGACTGGGAGCAGCCGCCGAGACCACATAACACTGGTCTTGAAAGACCTGCATTGGCTCCCAGTACGTTTCCAAGCACAATTCAAAGTGTTGGTGCTGACCTTTAAAGCCCTAAACGGCCTTGGTCCAGTATACCTGAAGGAGCGTCTCCACCTCCATCGCTCTGTCCGGACACTGAGGTCCAGTGCCGAGGGCCTTCTGGCGGTTTCCTTGTTGCGAGAAGCCAAGTTGCAGGGAACCAGGCAAAGGGCCTTCTCGGTGGTGGCGCCTGCCCTGTGGAACGCCCTCCCATCCAATGTCAAAGAGAAAAACAGCTGCCAGAGTTAGAAGACATCTGAAGGCAGCCCTGTTTAGGGAGGCTTTTAAATGTTTAATAGATTATTGTATTTTAATATGCTGTTGGAAGCTGCACAGAGTGGCTGGGGAAATCCAGGCAGATGGGCGGTGTATAAATAATAAATTATTATTATTATATATTATAACTGAACCACCTGCTCAGAAGTGTGTTAGGAACCAGGTCACCCAGCTCCTACGCTGATTGGCACAGTGGCTTTCCAGGCTTCCCAGGCCCATGTGGGGATGCCATGGGGATTCAACTGGGACCCTCTGCGTGCAAAGCAGACACTCTTACACTAAGTGGTCTGAATGCTGCCTGCCTCTGTGCTAATGGTGTATAAGACAAAACACAAACAATATTTTCCTTATGGTCGATTCCTTGAGTAGGACACTAAAAACACAACTTCAATTGGTATTTAACCAAAGAAATAAATATGTAAAAAAAGAAAAGGAAATCCTCCCATGGTATTTACATTCATTTTACAAGTGAAAAAAACTACAAAGGAAAGCCTGTTAACAGTAAGGTGCAGTGAAACAGCAGCATGGTTGAAAAGGAAGTAACAGACACATTCTTTAGGCCAATAAATAGAAGTGCTATTCCTCTTCCAGCCACAGTTCAAGCTTAACTTTATAAACAGAAGTCCAGAATGGCTGGAAGTGCGATTTCTGCTAAACCTCCTGAGAAGCAGATATAGCAAGGATTCACTTGCTATGGAGAGATGTCGGCCAGGACACAGCCTGCAGAGCTCATCCCTCACAAGCTCTGCTGGAATAAGAGAGCTGCTATTGCCCCCCCCCCCAAAAAAACCCAACAGGACTTGAAGATTGGCTGCATTGATAATATAAGTGATACACCTGTCCTTACAAAGGAGTTTTGTTTTTTGCAAGGTAGGCTTATTGCTCCCATTTTATAGGAAAGGCCTGACTCTTAACCAAAGCCACACAGAAGATCCACTGCTGAGCTATAATCTGAACCGAAAGGTTCTGCACTCTCTTTCTAGCCATTGGGTTGGATTCCCCCCTAAGGAATTTGTTCCCCATGGACCCATAGAATCATAGTTAGAAGAGACCACAAGGGCCATCCAGTCCAACCCCCTGCCAAGCAGGAAACACCATCAAAGCATTCTTGACATATGCCTGTCAAGCCTCTGCTTAAAGACCTCCAGCACCCTCCAAGGGCACCCTTCAGGCCATGAGGTTTCTAGGGCAAATGCTCATGGAGACGGGGGCAGCAGCGGCAGTGAGGAAACATTTATTTGCAGGTGAAATAGCCTATAAGTTTCACAAAGTTGTGCATTAGGACTGAAGCTTTCTTAACTCCCCCCCGCAACCCCCCCAATCTATAAACCAGGAAACTTCCCACCCCATTGCTGCAATACAGGGGGTGGGCATGGGGAATGGAGAGAGAGAGAAAAAGTGTCCCCTCCCATTGCTCAAACTCAAAAGCCCAAACTGGAGTGTCAACGATTTGACCCGAGCAGCTAGGCCAGTGCTCAGAATGCAAAAAACCCCCAACCCTCTTTTAGTGAAATGCAGAAGTAGCCAAATGACATTCTTTTTGTACATCTATTGCTGTGGTTTTAAGAGCCGGGGTGGGTTGTATTGCTTTTTGGGAGTTCAGGAAAGTTGAGAATTAAAAAATATATATAAGCAAGCTTTTCTTTTCTTTTCCCTGAAAGAGAAAACTAGAGAGTCCCAAAATCTGAGTGCCGAAGGCTGCCCCCCCCCGCTCCCCTCCTTCCAGGTCCTGTCATAGCTCTTGCTTTTAAAAAACATTTGTTGGAGGGGGGGGGAAGCACCTTTTTCCGAACCGCATAACCTGTTTGCTCTAGAAGTCAGAGAAGAAATCTTGAGGGCCCAAGTGAATGATAAAAGGAGCCATGTCGAGAGGTTGGCAATAAGGGCCGTCAATGAAAAAGCCACCTACAGCAGAGAAAAGAGCAGAGAAGCAAGAGGAAGAGAAATTGCAGGTTAATTAAAGAAAATGAAAAAGTAGCGAGCGCCGCTTAAATTTCTCTGCTCTTTCAAGCTGTAAGTGGGATTTTCATTGCAAAATGGGCACTTTTTTTGATACCTTTTTGGGGTAGTCGGGGTTCTTTTTTAGGTAAATAAAAAATTATTTGGAACCATCCTATATTAGCAACCAAAAAAAAAAGTTAACAGTTATCTGCTCTCCCCCCCCCCTTTCATATATTTGTCGGCATGTAAAAATAAGGAACCGATAGCTTCTCAGGATTTTCAAGTAAAGCAGAGAAATGTAAAATATGCAGCAAAAGGGCAGGTTTACAGACGTGGTTAGTAACTCCCGACATGACGAAAAAATAAATGGAGAGGAGAGGGCAGGGAAAATGACTTCATATCAATTATTGGAAATGATTTTGCCATCAAGTTGGAAAAGAGCATAGCAGCCACGGAGAGAGCTGTCACAACTGACCAGGGAGAGGATCTCTCTGGAAAGCGGGTCCTCAATAAAGTCAGCAAGATTTGTGCTTAAAAGTTTTTTAGTGTGGGTTGGGAGAATTTCATGGCATTAACCAAAACAAAAACACACGCCAAAAAACACCCCCAACCCTTGAAATTTATCAAGCTGCCAATTTGCATGGAAACAAATCTTTATTTGATAGTCTTCTCTGCTATGCTTTTCCAAGCTCAGTGATGGGCTCCCTTTCATCCATAGGCCAGCAAGACAGTCAAGGGTTTTATCAATACTGTTCTCGATCTGAAGGCACCCCAAATCTCAGTCCCATTCCCAACCTCCACCCCCATGCATTTAAAATAGCAATCCCTGTACAATAGGGTGATGACTTTTTCATTATTATTTTTCTCAAAAATTATTTCCTGTAGCACAAATGGATGAACTTTTGCCTATTAATGACTAAAATGAGGTTTATTCCATTGAAATATTAAAAAAGGTTATGCACAGTTTTTAATTTTTTTGTATGCGGTTTTACCATTTCATAAAATTGTATTAACAATTCTATATATATTCCATATCAAATTTGGACACAACACCACATTCCACAATGGGGAGTGTTCTTAGCAACATAGGCTATACAAATGTCACACCTGCACAAGGTAAAAGCCCCTTTTTGGGACCTCAAAACTCAGCCAGCAGACCCTGCCGGGCATGCTGGGAAAAGAACCTACAGGAGAGGTAGCAAAACATCGTCCTCTAGCGGCATCTATACTGTTACTGCAGCTAAAAAAAGCTTCCTTGTGTGTTTGATGGCCCTATATAATGTTTTATGTATGTGACTCTAAAGCTTGGGTTCAATTTTAGGTATATCTGCCTACAGTGACTTCAAAAATGGTCAAAAAACTGATAAATAAAATTTTTAAAATCATTTTGTGCGTGAGGTCTTTTTTAAAACAAATCTCTTTGAAAGTAATATTTTATCTAATCTTTAATGAAAGCTCGTCAAATTATGATACAGGGAAATGAGGTTGTAAAAAAGCCATCGCCCTACTGCCCATCCAAGACGGCCTTTAAAGCATCACCGCCACTGAACCAAAAAGCCAGAGGACAAAGTGGAAACATTCCATAATACTTAGGTGCTCACTTTCCACCGCCACCTTTTCTCAAAACCACAACTGTGGTTAACCCTGAAGAAAGCTGCTTGTTTATATACTCTGCCTCTGAGGAAGGCATCTTAGGGATAGAGCTCTTCCTCCATGGAGGTTTAGAGACACCCCCCCCCAAACTCAACCTCCTTTCCACACACACACACACACACACTTACAAAGACCCACCTTCACCTGTCCAAATACATCTGGAGGAGAGCAGAGTATATAAAGGCCTCCTCTGGGCAGCACAAAATCATCATAAAAAAAGGTGAGCCACAAATGGGTGACATTTGAAAAGAAGAGAGCAAGAGAAACACTTACGGTACATTTTTTGTGGGGGTGATGCCTTAATAGCAGTTCCCTTAGCTAAGTCCCCTAGAGCCCCCCCATAACCACACACAGTCTTTCTCGAGAACAGTCTCCTGGATCTCAAAGTGAAGCAGGCAAACCCATGGCACATAACCCAGCAAATCGCCGCTTTTGCTTTCAATGCTCGAATGTTACAAGAAAAAGGCAAGGTACTGTACTGGCCTATGGCTGAAATGGCTAACTTTCCACAGCAGCACTGGACGAGACCAGGACAATTAAGGTAGCAAGTTTTCATGGGGACCGTGTTGCTGCTTTAGATTCTTAGAATTGTACAAGGTTGTGGGTGGGAGGGATGGGGAAAGGAGAGGCCTTAGTTTTAGCTCTGAAAAAAGGGGGGCAAAAAAAATTCACACCAATGAGCTACAAGATCCCAGACTGAGCGAGGGAGGCCACAAGAACATCCGTGATTTGGGCTCATTTATTTGAGGTTGGGTTTCTTTTTTTAAAAGGGGAGGAGGTGATAGGGGGAGCAGACTTTGGAATTAAAGGAGTTAACTATTGGAGCATTTAACTCCACTAGATCTAACTACGGTGGTGCCTCGCAAGATTAATTTAATTTGTTCCGCGAGTCAAATCGTTTTGTGAAAAATTTCGTCTTGCGAATCGCGGTTTCCCATAGGAATGCTTTGAAATTTCTTTTTTTTGCCCATAGGAACACATTAATTAAATTTCAATGCATTCCTATGGGAAACCGCGATTCGCAAGACGAATTTTCGCAAGACCATCAGATTGCAAGACGCATTCGTCTTGTGAAAAATTCGTCTTGCAGGGCATTCATCTTGCGAGGTACCACTGTATTGGACTTTTATTATATTCCAACGCTCTCATTTATGGTCTGAGAACTTTCTCAATTTGGATTATTTGATATGCCTTAACTCATTTGAAATTGGGGTGGAGGGTGGCAGCAGGGGAAGAGGACACCCCAAACTTCTCTATAGGCACCATCTCTGGTTCCCAAAGTAGCAAAATGAATCCTAACACAGTAAGAGGGCCTATTCTGGATCAGAAGGTGTCCAGGCAACCTCCCTAAATTAACAGCAGACTGCACCAAAGGATGAGCAATCCATCGCATGTAGACATAGTCCGCATTATCGCTATAATTGCTAAAGAGATCCGAAGTCCTTCCAAGATCTGGGGTGGCATATCCTACGAAGGACCTCACAAAACCTTCACATGGAATTCATCCAAAGCAGTAACTGAGCCCATATTCTGCTGGATTACACGACTTGGTATTTACAAAGCTAAACAGGCTGTTCAGGGGGTGGGTCATCTTTTATTTTATTTTTAGTGCAGAGAGTATGTTTGGTACTCCAGTTCCTTTTTAGAAAAGCAGCTACACCACATATCCAAAAGCCTAAAGGGGACAGGCACACGGAGGCCATGGCCCTGCGTTAGAAAACAGGCGGAAACTCTCCATGACAACAAGAACTGGTTTTATTATTCTTTTGTGATCAGCATCTTATCATCTATACATCCTTCACAAGTTTTTTTTTAAAGTTTTACATAATTTGGGTACTTCACTTAAAAACAATGAATTTAAGCATCTAAGTTTATTCTCTATAACAGAAGGCTAGTATAAGTTATTTGGGGGGGGGGAATGAGGTAACCATTTTCACAGACCATTGTTTGCTTGCTTCAAGTTTTTAAGAGAACTAAATTTGCATTTTCTTAAAATAAAAAAGTAGGAAAAGATGCTTCTTTACAAATGGTTTTTGCTCAAGTATGCGCTCAAAGAAAACCAGGATTAAAAGCAGGCAGGACGTCCTGTCCATCTGCCTGTATCACTTTACTTCTGGCATTCTGTACTGCACTGCAGTGGTCAGTCAGTCAGAGGGGACTGGTTTCTGCCATTTGCTAAAAGAAGGAATAAGGGGGCATTGGGTAGGTGGGAAGTTTCATAACTGGCAACAGAAGCATTCTCTTGGGCAAACCTAAAAGAGAAGAAACCAAGAGGACTCCAGGTAAGTCTAGCCATTGGAAAAAGGCAAGTTGTTTTTGTTTGTTTGTTTGTTTAAATGAGACAAGAGTGAGAGTTTAAATGAGACAAAGGTGAGAGCTGTTTCCTAGTTCTGCTGGATCTCTCAGCGGCTTTTGACACCATCAACCATAACATCCTTCTGGACCGTCTAGAGGGGTTGGGAGCTGGGGGCACACTTATACAGTGGTCCCGCTCCTTCCTCCTGGGCCGTGTTCAGAAAGTGGTGGTGGGGGATGAGTGTTCAGACCCCTGGGCTCTCACTTGTGGGGTTCCTCAGGGCTCTGTCCTCTCCCCCATGCTTTTGAACATCTACATGCAGCCGCTGGGAGAGATCATCAGGGGGTTTGGGCTGGGTGTTCATCTTTCAAATCAGAACCAGTGAAGGCGGTGAAGGTCCTGTATGAGTGTCTGGAGGCGGTTGGAGGTTGGACGGCGGCTAACAGATTGAGGTTGAAGCCTGACAAGACAGAAGTACTGTTTGTGGGGGACAGAAGGCGGGCAGGTGTGGGGGACTCCCTGGTCCTGAATGGGGCAACTGTGCCCCTGAAGGACCAGGGGCGCAGTCTGGGAATCATTTTGGACCCACAGATGTCCATGGAGGCTCAGGTCAATTCTGTGTCCAGGGCAGCTGTCTATCAGCTCCATCTGGTACGCAGGCTGAGACCCTACCTGCCTGCAGACTGTCTAGCAAGAGTGGTGCATGCTCTAGTTATCTCTCGCTTGGACTACTGCAATGCGCTCTATGTGGGGCTACCTTTGAAGGTGACCCGGAAACTACAATTAATCCAGAATGCGGCAGCTAGACTGGTGACTAGGAGTAGCCATCAAGACCACATAACACCGGTCTTGAAAGACCTGCATTGGCTCCCAGTACGTTTCCAAGCACAATTCAAAGTGTTGGTGCTGACCTTTAAAGCCCTAAACAGCCTCAGTCCAGTATACCTGAAGGAGCGTCTCCACCTCCATCGCTCTGCCCGGATACTGAGGTCCAGTGCCGAGGGCCTTCTGGCGGTTCCCTCATTGTGAGAAGTGAGGTTACAGGGAACCAGGCAGAGGGCCTTCTCAGTGGTGGCGCCCGCCCTGTGGAATGCCCTCCCACCAGGTGCCAAAAAGAAAAATAACTACCAGACTTTTAGAGGACATCTGAAGGCGGCCCTGTTTAGGGAAGCTTTTAATCTTTAAGAAATTAGTGTAGTCTAATATTTCTGTTGGAAGCTACCCAGAGTGGCTGGGGAAACCCAGCCAGATGGGCGGGGTATAAATTATTATTATTATTATTATTATTATTATTATTATTATTATTATTATTAGCTTCCTAATTTGGCCTCCTGGTGGCTACCCAAGGTCAAAGCAGCCATTATGCTGGGGGGACAAGGTCACCTTCCCCTGAAGCCAACTCCCTCCCAAAGCAGACCAGGAATAGGAAGTGGTTCATTAGGGACCTGCAACTAGTTTTGTTTGTTTGTTTAAAAAGGAGAGATTCAGCTAGAACTTTGGCACATACGCCAGACCAGGCTGAAGTTTGTTTCACAAGCCTGCTATGGTGGGAAATACAGCATCAACACCCTGCTATGTGTGTTGTTGTGATAATTTTAAGGTTATACATATCATAATTGCTCCTAAACATGTACATGAATGTACAGGCACATGTCTGAAGCAGCACAGGAAGACAGGCCTGACTGACACCATTTTGACTCTCTCTGACCAGGTGTTCCTCTGCAAGGAAGAAGGGGGGTGGGGGAAACCACCTCATTGTCTCAGGAATTAAAAGCGTTAATCCCTGGCATCCTGATACCTGAGTGCCAGACAAAAGGGTGTGATTAACTTGGCTGGGAAATGTAAATCTCTCTCTCTCTCTTTTTTTACTTGATTGGGTTTTGGGGGCAGGGGGCAGGGTCCAGGATGCTCAGATTTCTGCCACCAGACCTCCCCTTTCATGATGTATCTATGATGAATTCAGGGAGGGCGGTCTTGGGCTACACCCCTTCTGTGACGTATGGGTGATGCTTCTGGGGGGTGGGCTGAAACCAATTTCAAATTTCTTTTTAAGTGCAGGACAGCTTTGTTTGGGGTTCCTTCCTTGTTCCCCTGTGTGAGGGGGAGGACCCTGTTGCAACAACAAAAATAAAGGCTTTGCTTCTCAAAATTCTCTGATTGGTCTCTGTTCTATTCTCCGACCGATGGAGAAGCCAATAAGGGCTCTTGTGTACCCCATAAGGGAATAAGGGCAGATTTTTGCTTATACAGTATCAGCCTCAAAGCAAACAGGAGAAATGCAGCTCAGACAAATAATTTGTGGGAGTTTGTCCTCTTAGGCTGGGAAGCTGGGGAAGGGGCTGGAAAAATACAACCAGGTCTCTCTGCAAAATTTAACATTCTTGTGGCCTCACTAAGAGTCTGTTGCAGATGCTTGTTTTGTTTTGTTGGGGAAGGGGGGAAAAGAGAGTAAAACAGCAAGTGTTTCCTGTTTGAAGGGCCCTGGGTCTTTTCACCTACATATTTCTTTTCAGAAATCAGAAAGCAGCAACAGCAGTTATTCCAAGAAGATCGAGATGATCAGGGAAACTTTCCCAACATGCAAACAGCTTCACAGAGGCAGAGAGAGAAAGAGAGAGAGAGAAAGAGAGAAAGAGAGAGAGAAAGAGAAAGAGGAAAAAAAATGGGGGAAGGTGGGTGAGTGGGAACCTTACAGCCAGGAGCAGCGCTTCTGTCCCGAGACTAAGCACCACAACCAGGCAGTCAGACATTTCCAAAAAAGAGTGGTGACGATCCTTTATGCAGAGAATGAGGACAGCATTTCTCCAGGCAAGAAGCTGGGAGTCAGCGATGGGCCATGGGCCGTGTAAGGTGGGAGGGAGAGGAAAAGGGGCAAAGAATGACACATTTTTTGGTGGCCAATTACCTCAGCCCCCCTCCTCCTGAATTCCTGCCCAACTTTTCAGAGCTATGATGAGAGAGAGGCATGAACACTGGGGTGATGACTTTTTCATTTTTCTCTCTCAAAAATTATTTACTGTAGCACAAATGGATGAAGTTTTGCCTATTAATGACTAAAACGAGGTATATTCCATTGACATATTAAAAAAGGTCACACACAAACCATTTTTAATTTTTTTGTATGCCATTTTACCATTTCATAAAATTATATTAACAATTTTCCCGGGCATGCTGGGAAAAGAACCTACAGGAGAGATAGCAAAACATCGTCCTCTAGCGGCGTCTATACTGTTATGCAGCTAAAAAAAAGCTCCTTGTGTGTTTGATGACCCTATATAATGGTTTTTGTTTTGTTTTTTGACTCCATATAATGTTGTAAATATGTGACTCTCAAGTTTGGGTTCAATTTTATATCTGCTTACAGTGACTTCAAAAATGGTCAAAAAACTGATCAATAAATTTTTTAAAATCATTTTGTGCGTGAAGTTTTTTAAATCAAATCTCTTTGAAAGTAAGATTTTATCTAATCTTTAATGAAAGGTCATCAAATTATGATACAGGGAAATGAGGTTGTAAGAAAGTCATCACCCTGATGAACACTGTAGCGCTCTCAGCCTTTTCTCCAAAACTCCACTAAGGCAGCTCCAACCTCTCCACTCTGAGGTGAGAGCCCAGTAGCCGTGCCTTTAGGGAAGGGACTAAAAAGCCCTAAAAGAGCAAGACATTAAAATCAGCTGCAGAAGCTCTCCTTTGCCTCTCACCCGACCTCTGAGCTCTGGATGTGGGGAAAGGCTTTCTCTGTGGCTGTCCCTTTTGTGCCCTGGAACAGCTCTTGCCACTAGGAATATAGAACAACAGAATTGCCGAGTTGGAAGGGACCCCCAAGGGTCTTCTAGCCCAAACCCCTGCAGTGCAGGAACGACAGCTAAAGAATCCTTGACAGTTAGCTAGATTAGATGGTGAGGATCCCCCCCCCTAATGCTGAACTAAAGAATGGCTTCCATTGCCACCCGCTTTGGTTTTGCCCTCTGGAGCAACAGAGACCCAAAGACCAATAGTGCTCCATCTAATGTATGGCTGCCAGCTCTCCATATATTGGAAGATTTTGCAGAGACTCCAGACGCTGGAGTACATTCATGTTCCACCCCCATAATTCCACCCTGTATAGCAGCATTGGGGGTACTTTACTGATGTAGATCTTTCTGGTCAGCACCACCAGTTGTCCACCATTTCCGAAGAAAAACTTCACCAAAGCACCGATGATCCGGTGAGCAGCCAGAATAATCGTGTTTAAATGGGCTGTCCAAGATAATCTATGGTGAAAAGTGATGCCCAAGTATTTAAAAACTGAGCATTGGTCAATGGTGTGACCCTCGAGGTACCATGATGGGTTTGGTTTTGTCCTGCCAAAAGGGATTATTTTGGTTTTGGAAAAATTGATTGTTAGGGAGTTTTCTGTGCAAAATTTCATGAGTCCTCTCACCATGTTGTTAAGTCCCCACTTTGTTAGAGAGAGGACTGCCATGTTGTTGGCATACAGTAAGATGGGAATTTTTGCTTGTTGCAAGGACGGGGCAGGTTGATTAAGGGCTTTAATAGCTGTTTTTATATCATTTATGTAGAAATTAAAGAGGAAGGGTGCCAGAAGGCAGCCTTATTTGACTCCCCTGGCAAGGGGAAAGAGACAGGAGAGAGCTCCCCTGGGGACCAAATTTCACTCGGCTACATATATCTTGGAGTTGAACTATGTAAATCCCTGTTATACTCACAGTCGACACGCCTTGCTTTTACCTTACCAGTCGCACTCAGCTGGAATTTATATTTGATGTTATAGTTGTATTTGTTGTATTCTATACTGTTGTGCGACAGTTGCCTGTTTGATCTTTTATATGTCCTATGGCTATATGGCTAATGCAATAAACTTTGATTTGGTATATTGGCAGAGAGCAGGGATCACACATTCCCTCAAACGCCTCTTATTCTGGCTGCTTTTAAAAGTACAAGGAATGGTTGAAATAGCTGGCTGTGACTTGAGTTTCCAAAACCCCTAACTGACTGCCCCCCTCCACTTTGCCAACAGCAGTATTAAAAATGCTGCATTCAGACCCGTGGCAACCCAAGTGGCAGGAAATAGTGCAGGCATACAGCAGGCCATGTTCTCTGGGAAGGATGTACAGTGGTACCTCGCAAGACGAATGCGTCTTGTCATGCTGGCCACATGACCTGGAAGCTATACGCCGGCTCCCTCGGCCAATAATGCGCGATGAGCGCGCAACCCCAGAGTCGGTCATGACTGGGCCTAATGGTCAGGGGTCCCTTTACCTTTACCTTTACCTTTATGGGCAAAAAAAGAAATTTCAATGCATTCCTATGGGAAACCGTGATGCGCAAGACGGACTTTTCGCAAAACGAACTGACTCACGGAATGAATTAAATTCTTCTTGCGAGGCACCACTGTATCCTCAAAAAAACAAAAGCTTCAGACTCCTTCAGAGGAGAAATGTGTCACAGCAAATGATTCAGGGAAGGGGGGCAGTTGGGATTCCAAGGCCCTGTATTGAGCCGGACCGTATCGCTGACTCCAATGGGCTTTGCTCTCATTGCTGCATAAAACTACATTCAAAGTAATCCAAAGAGCCAGGGTCCCGGTCCCCCGCCCCCAATTAAACAAGACAAGGTTGTTGTTGTTGCATGGGGGGGAGAACTACGGTATACACTTTCGGAGGAAGGAGTGTTGAGGTTCTTTTGCTCAACACACCAAGTGGCACTGCCTAGTTTTTTGTTTGTTTGTGGGCAGGGGAGTCAGCAGAGCCAATTGGACTTGCTCACACAATCCTGTAGGAGGAATAGTTCACATATCACACTGCTCATTAGGGTGATGACTTTTTCATTTTTATTTTTCTCAAAAATTATTTCCTGTAGCACAAATGGATGAACTTTTGCCTATTAATGACTAAAATGAGGTATATTCCATGGAAATTTTTAAAAAGGTCACGCACAAACCATTTTTAATTTTTTTGGATGCCGTTTTACCGTTTCATAAAATTGTATTAACAATTCTATATATATTCCGTATCAAATTTGGACACAACACCACAATCCACAATGGGGAGTGTTCTTAGCAAAATAGGCTATACAAATGTTACACCTGCGCAAGGTAAAAGCCCCTTTTTGGGACCTCAAAAATCAGCCAGCAGACCCTGCCAGGCATGCTGGGAAAAGAACCTATAGGAGAAGTAGCAAAAGTTCGTCCTCTAACGGCGTCTATACTGTTACTGCAGCTAAAAAAAGCTTCCTTGTGTGTTTGATGTCCCTATATAATGTTAGTTACAGGTAGGTAGCCGTGTTGGTCTGACGCAGTCAAAATAAAAATAAAAAATCCTTCCAGTAGCACCTTAGAGACCAACTAAGTTTGTCATAGGTATGAGCTTTCGTGTGCATGCACACTTCTTCAGATACACACAAGCTCATACCTATGACAAACTTAGTTGGTCTCTAAGGTGCTACCTATATAATGTTGTATATATGTGACTCTCAAGCTTGGGTTCCATTTTATATCAGCTTACAGGGACTTCAAAAATGGTCGAAAAACTGATAAATAAGATTTTTTAAATCGTTTTGTGCGTGAGGTTTATTTTTAAATCAATCTCTTTCAAAGTAATATTTTATCTAATCTTTAATGAAAGCTCATCAAATTATGATACAGGGAAATGAGGTTGTAAAAAAGTCATCACCCTGCTGCTCATGTAACAGCCACTGCAGCTATTGTTGCTTATGATGAGATCTGCCACTGTGGACCGCTGCCTCTCGCCAAGACCAGCCGAGGAGAGCAATGGGTACACATCCTCAAGTGCGTGAACTTCACCACCACCACACCCCAACAACGATGACTCCGTTAACATGAAAGGGACCCAGGACTGTGTGACTTCAACACTGGGTCTGTGTGTCCCCCAAAATACAGCAGTGACAAAGAGCTGGTTCGCTGCAGATTGCAATAAAGCTGTACACTACAGCCACCAATAAGCCAGCTATTTTGGGGGAGGGTTGGGCGATTCAAGTCAGTTGAGCATTGGCTCTTTGGGTTCCTTTGAATGGAGTACGAGATGGCTGTAAGAAGGTAGGAGAGCTACTCAGGCAGGGGAAGAGAGAGGTTCAAGTTCTGGTATGAAAGGGGAACAGGCAGTTAGAACAAGCAACCCTTCACAGTCAGGCAGAAGCAGGAGGAGGGAGGAAAAAGCTACTCCAACCAGAAAAAGAGCCACGGCAGGGGCAAACAGCCTTCCAGAGACACAAAATGAGGTGCTGCGGTTTATCAACGTCGCCAGGGAGTCAATGATTCCTCCCAGGCCGCTCCCAGAAGAGCCTTTGGCTCACGCCCCATGAGATAATAAATACTGTACAGTGGTACCTCGCTAGACGAATACCTCACAAAAAACTCACAAAACGAAAGCATTTTGTGATTTCAATGGAGTCTCGCAAGACGAAGTTTCCTATGGCGCGCTTCGCAAGACAAGGCGAGTCTTGCGAGGCACCCTATGGGAAACCGCACTTCAATGCGTTACTATGGGAGCCGCTTCGCAAAACAAATTTTTCGCTATACGAAGCAACTCGCTGGACGAATTAAATTCGTCTAGCGAGGCACCACTGTACATACATACAACATGGCCTGTGGGGTCACGTAAGGAAGAGGCTGTACATACCGTAAGCTGGCGCGGCAGTAGCTGTGCTGTATCCATAAGTTGCCCCATAGCCTGCAACATAAACACATGGAGGGGGGCAAAACTGATTTGTCATGGCAGAGTGTTGAGAAGAAGCAGATACTTGAAGGGGACCTCAGAAGCCTTCATGCATTTACACTAGGGTGATGACTTTTTCAATTTTTTCCCTCAACAGTTATTTCCTGTAGCACAAATAGATGAACTTTTGCCTATTAATGACTAAAATGAGGTATATTCCATGGAAATTTTTAAAAAGGTCACACACAAACCATAAAAAAAAATTTTGTATGCCGTTTTACCATTTCATAAAATTGAATGAACAATTCTATATATATTTCGTATCAAATTTGGACACAACACACATTCCACAATGGGGAGTGTTCTTAGCAACATGGGGTATACAAATGTCACACCTGCGCAAGGTAAAAGCCCCTTTTCAGGACCTCAAAACTCAGCCAGCAGACCCTGCCGGGCATGCTGGGAAAAGAACCTACAGGAGAGGTAGCAAAACTTCGTCCTCTAGCGGCGTCTATACTGTTACTGCAGCTAAAAAAAGCTTCCTTGTGTGTTTGATGACCCTATATAATGTTGTATATATGTGACTCTAAAGCTTGGGTTCGATTTCATATCTGCTTACAGTGACTTGAAAAATGGTCAAAAAACTGATCAATAAATTTCTTAAAATCATTTTGTGCGTGAGGTTTTTTTAATCAAATCTCTTTGAAAGTAAGATTTCATCTAATCTTTAATGAAAGCTCATCAAATTATGATACAGGGAAATAGCAGGGGCCTACATAAAACAAAGGTCGTGCTGCGACCTGCGATCCGGGCGCTCGCCCTCTCTATCTCCCCCCCCCCGCCTAGTGGGGGCCTAGCAGCCTGGCAGGGGCCTAGGGGTCTGATAATGGCCGCCTTGGTGGTTTCAGTTGCTTGGTTGATAATGTCATTATTTGGATTGTGGGTGTGGTGTAGATTTCACAGGAAGGGAGGGGGTGTACTGTGGGAGGAATTCCACTTGAGGGCACTGTTTTACTTTGTGGAAAAGCAGGTTTCTACCTACCCAGGTGTGAAATTTGAGGGATTTTTTTCCCCTAACAACGCTTCGGGAGTGGCCTGGATCATTGTGTCAAAATTTAAGGACGATCGGTCAAGCGGTTACGGAGAAAAGTGGAACACGCACTTTCACGATTTTTACATTTTTATATATATAGATTGTTAATACAATTTTATGAAATGGTAAAACGGCATACAAAAAATAATAATAACTGTTTGTGCGTGACCTTTTTAAATATTTCAATGGAATATACCTCATTTTAGTCATTAATAGGCAAAAGTTCATCCATTTGTGCTACAGGAAATAATTTTTGAGGAAAAAAATTGAAAAAGTCATCACCCTAGTGCACTCATAACCAGTGCTTTTTTTCTCACCATGAAGTTGTTACAGTAAGTGCCACCCTTTTTAACAACAAAAAGAGGTGTCTGTACTGTGTACCCTTGATTGCCCCTTGGGGGGGGGGGGGAAAGCACTGCTCATAACCCCCAGGTTTGCTTGGTGGTTGGTATTTTGGGGGAGGGTGGAGAGATCTTCAAAAATGTAGGAAGTCTCCAAAGGTTTGCACTCAGTGAAGATGGAAGCATCAATTTAATCCAAAACAGATGCCTATTTTGCTATTCCAAAGTACATTGCTGGCTGCAGCTCTGCCTAGCCACAAAAAGTGCCACAAAGTGGGAGTAGGTGGCACATTCATTAAGAGCAGAGAAACATGCTTAAAGTACAGGCTAGGCCAGTGTTACCTGCTGGTGAGCTTAAAAATCAAAACGGGATGAAAGCCTTTCTGTTTATTTATTATATATCTATTGCATTTACATTCCACCTTTTTCTCCAAGGAGCTCAAGAGGGCCTTGGGGGGAGGGAGGTCAGGCAGAGAGAAGGCAGTGCCCGTCCCAACGTCCCCGTTGAGCCCGTCCCCAGTGAGCTTTTTGGCGAAATGAGGAATTGAACCCTGTTCTCTCCCAAGTCCTAGTCAAGACATCTTCACAACAATACCACATTGGTGCTGCTCAGAATCCTCCCATCCTCTCAGCCAGGGTTGGGGCACCTGCGACATTCTAAAATCAGGGGTCAGCAAACTTTTTCAGCAGGGGGCTGGTCCATTGTCCCTCAGACCTTGGGGGGGGGGGCGGACTATATATTTTTAAAAAAATATGAACAGATTCCTATGCCCCACAAATACCCCAGAGATGCATTTATAATAACTTCTGCTTCTCATGTTCTTATTTTAAATTTTTTAAATCTAAATATATAAAAATGTCCATGAAGCATGCGCAGGGGCAATGTATGGAGATACAGGGGGGAGGGGACATCACTCCCCGGGGAAAACAGGGAAGGGTATCCTATCAAAACACAAGGATGAGCCAGGGGGTTGGAGGGAGGAGGGGTGGGATATGTCATGAGGGTGGGGAGAATCGCAGGGATGACCTACAGCAACGCGTGGCCGGGCCAGCTAGTTTTAAATAAAAGGACACATTCTACTCATGTAAAAACACCAGGCAGGTCCCACAAATAACCCAGAGATGCATTTAAAATAAAAGGACACATTCTACTCATGTAAAAACATGCTGATTGCCGGACCATCTGCGGGCCGGATTGAGAAGGCAATTGGGCCGCATCCGGCCCCCGGGCCTTAGATTGGGGAGCCTTGCCCTTGACTGTTGGGACATTCTGGCTGCTGGGATCTGGAGTGCAGCAACTCCTGGAGGTTGGGGGGTGAGTCGGTCCCCATTCCTGCCCCATGCAAAGCTTGACCCAGTGCTCCCGAGATGTGGGGTTGACCCCTGCAGCAGAGCTTGGCTCTCCATTGCAACAACTGGGGAACAAGCCTGGCTTGGTCATACCTGGTGCTAGGTAACCAGTGGCAGCTGTTGCCCCAACAAAAGCGCCTCGTGTGAGGGCACCTCTCCCTCTTCCTCGAGCCACTTGGACCGCTGCAGACATGGCTGGGTTTACGATCCCTTTTGTCTGCATGGAGAGAAAAATGCAGATGAGGCACAACCAAGGAAAGATGGCCAGCGGCAAAATGGATCCCAGGTAGCTGGACACCTGGGCTATTCAGGACACCCAGAGTAGTGCTCAAAATCTGATGTTGCCTCCTCATTCAAGAGAGCACCAAGCTCATGGAACGTAAGAGCATAATAAAAGCCGGCTGGATGAGGGAAATGGGTCCTTAGTCCATCATCCTGTTCCCAGGTGCCCCCAAAGGAAGCCTGCAAGCAGAACCTGAGCACAAGAGCAACTCTCCCCTCTTGTGGCTTCCAGCAACTGCATAGCTGCCAAGTACCCCGTGGAGAAATCTGGGATCGGCCCAGAATCCAGGAATCTGGCCCAGAAACATACCTGCCAAGTATCTCGTGGTGAAATCCGGGATCGGCAGCCACGCGACACCGGAAGTTGCGTAGACGCAACTTTGCCCATCTATGGGCACCGAAAATGGTCGGCGCCAGAAGTCGCGTCTACGCATGTCCATAAGTGCGTAGGCGCAACTTCCGGTGTCGCCTTGCCCATCTATGGGCACCGAAAATGGCCAGCGCCGACACCGGAAGCTGCGTCTACGCACTTCTGGACATGCGTAGACGCAACTTCTGGCACTGGCGCCGGCCATTTTCTGGTGCCCATAGATGGGCAAAGCGACACCAGAGGTTGCGTCTACGCACTTCTGGACATGCGCAGATGCGACTTCTGGCACTGGCGCCGGCCATTTTTGGTGCCCATAGATGGGCAAAGCGACACAGGAAGTTGCGTCTACGCAACTTCCGGTGTCGTGCGGCTGCTGATCCCGGATTTTTCCACGGGAGACTTGGCAGGTATGCTTCTGGGCCCAGTGGAACCACACAGGCAATGAGGGCAGTTGGCCTGCTATCGGGAGTCAGCAACCTCGTTCATGCGGCACTAGCAAGAAGAAGCGGCTCACCCAGACAAGCCTCACCTGGGGCAGAATCTTCTTCTTTTTGTTGGCAGCTGCGTTGGGGCCGGAGAAGAGCTTGTCGAGAGCTGCCAGAGCTGCACTAGCCTTGGCCACCTTCTTGTTGGGACCAGCCCCTCGGAACTTCTGCCCATCTACTTCTACCTGGAAACAGGATCATAGAATCAGAGAGTTGGAAGAGACCACAAGGGCCATCCAGTCCAACCCCCTGCCAAGCAGGAAACACCATCAAAGCATTCTTGACATATGCCTGTCAAGCCTCTGCTTAAAGACCTCCAAAGAAGGAGACTCCACCACACTCCTTGGTAGCAAATTCCACTGCCGAACAGCTCTTACTGTCAGGAAGTTCTTCCTAATGTTTAGGTGGAATCTTCTTTCTTGTAGCTTGAATCCATTGCTCCGTGTCCGCTTCTCTGGAGCAGCAGAAAACAACCTTTCTCCCTCCTCTATATGACATCCTTTTATATATTTGAACATGACTATCATATCACCCCTTAACCTTCTCTTCTCCAGGCTAAACATACCCAGCTCCCTAAGCTGTTCCTCATAAGGCATCGTTTCCAGGCCTTTCACCATTTTGGTTGCCCTCCTCTGGACACGTTCCAGCTTGTCAGTATCCTTCTTGAACTGTGGTGCCCAGAACTGGACACAGTACTCCAGGTGAGGTCTGACCAGAGCAGAATACAGTGGTACTCTTACTTCCCTTGATCTAGATGCTATACTCCTCTTGATGCAGCCCAGAATTGCATTGGCTTTTCGAGCTGCTGCATCACTGTTGACTCATGTCAAGTTTGTGGTCTACCAAGACTCCTAGATCCTTTTCACATGTACTGCTCTCAAGCCAGGTGTCTCCCATCCTGTATTTGTGCCTTTCTCCCCCCCCCCAAGTGTAGTACTTTACATTTCTCCTTGTTAAAATTCATCTTGTTTGCTTTGGCCCAATTGCCTAATCTGTTAAGGTCATTTTGAAGTGTGAGCCTGTCCTCTGGGGTATTAGCCACCCCTCCCAGTTTGGTGTCGTCTGCAAACTTGCTCAGGATGCCCTCAAGCCCATCATCCAAGTCATTGATGAAGATGTTGAATAAGACTGGGCCCAAGACAGAACCCTGTGGCACCCCACTAGTCACTACTCTCCAGGATGTTTAAGAGAAATATTAAGTGTAAGTTTTTATTTGGATGTTATAGAGGAAAAGACTAGACAGGAAGGTTTAGTCGAATTATGTATTAGATATCAATTACCGGTACTTTTCAGATGTAAATTTGGAAGTATGATATCTGTATGAATTTTTATATTTTGAGTTGATTTGTTTTAATTTGTTTTGTTACTATTTGATATGTTTTAATTAAAATCTCAATAAAGTTTTTTTAAAACATTAAAACAAAAAACAAAAAAACCCAAAGGTGCCATAAAGCAAAACTGAGGCCAGGAGGCCACCATATGCTTCGCTTCTCCTCACCTCCATCACGAAGCGCTTGTCATGGCTGCCGCCTGTCTCGGAAATGAGCTCATACTTGAGACCTCGCCGCTTCTCGTTGAGCTCCATCACCGGATTCTTGCCACTAGCTGTGAGGATGGGACCCTGAGTTCTTACCTGAGCAAAGTAAAAGACGTCAAAGTCAAGCAAATCAAACTGAACTGGCCCAAGATACAGACACACAGACTGTACTTTTAATTACAGGTAGGTAGCCGTGTTGGTCAGACGTAGTCGAAACAAAAAATTAAAAAATTCCTTCCATTAGCACCTTAGAGACCAACTAAGTTTGTCTTTATCATATGTGGTGGACATGTGAGAAAGTAAATGGATTTTGGGTAATGATATATAATGAGTTGAAAAAGATGTTTCACTTTCCCCAAAAACCCCGAAGCTTTCTTATTGGGACTAATGGGAGAGGAGATAGCAAAGGGTAATAAGAGAATATTCATGTATGCCACAACTGTGGCGAGGACATTGCTAGCCCAAAAATGGAAATTACATGAGTTACCAACAATTGAGGAGTGGCGGACGAAAATGTTTGACTATGCAGAGCTAGCAAAGGTGCCCCTGTGGGATCCTAAACCAAGGAGATGCAAAGTTCCAGGGGTACTGAAGTAAATTCATTGATTACATAGAGAAGAACTGTATAAGTTTAAAGACACTTGCAGGACTGAAATAAATCCTATGAATTTAATTTATGTTTAGTATAAAGTAACTGCGAGATAAGAGGAAACAAGAAAGCCGAATGAAGGGAGGGAGGGAAGTCACAGCTCGGCAGAGCGAGATGGAAATGAGAGGGGTATATAGGGTGGAATGTAAAAAAATAAATAAATTTTTATTTGTTGTTTATTTGGAAAATGTAATAAAAATTATCCCCCCCCCAAATAGAGACCAACTAAGTTTGTCATTAGTAAACGCCGGTTCCAAAGGGCATCCACACCTAAAATGTGTTAAATTTGCACCTTGAAATGTGTGGGTACCTCAGATACCATGTGTATCATCATATATAGGCCCCCGAAGTATTGCTGTGTTGAGCGTAGACTTGGTAAGAATGACAAACTTAGTTGGTCTCTAAGGTGCTGCTGGAATGAATTTTTTTATTTTTTGTTTCGACATACAGTGGTACCTCGACTTACGAACGACTCAACAACTGAATTTTTCGACTTACAAATGGGGGTAAGGGCCACGCGCTTACAAATGTTTTGACATCCAGAAAAAAAACCGGGCTAGGGATTTTTCAACTTCCGAATTTTTAGATAGGGTTGCTTCGACTTACGAATTTTTCTGTTTCCAATGCATTCCTAGGGGAAATCACATTTCCAATGGTGTTTTTCGACGTTTCCAATGGCGTTTTTCGACGAATTTTTCGACTTACGAAAATGCCTTCGGAACGGATTAAATTCGTAAGTTGAGGCACCACTGTACTTTTAAGGCAGGGACAGGCAGACTTCAAAACCTTGTTCCCCACCCCACCCCACCCCGCAGACCACAGGGGCAGGAGGAGGAGGAGGGGGCACACACTCAGGATTAAGGAACAGGTGTCTGAGAATTGCTCAGCCGAAGAACTTGGGGGGGGAGGGGAGGAAGGAGTCAGAAATCCTTGGTGATCTGTGTCTGGTAAACCAGATATCTTCCAGGAGATCCTGATCTCTGAGTAAGGGATGGATAGCCAACTGGCAAACACACAAACGCGCACACACGAAATGCAGCAACGAAGACAGGTGTGCTAGCAGTGCCTATGGACCACCTGAATTATTGAGCTAACACGCCCATCCAGAAAAAACATCTACTTCTGCTTCATTGACTATGCAAAAGCATTTGACTGTGTTGACCACAGCAAACTATGGCAAGCTCTTAAAGAAATGTGAGTGCCTGATCACCTCATCTGTCTCCTGAGAAATCTCTATGTGGGACAAGAAGCTACAGTTAGAACTGGATACAGAATAACTTATTGGTTCAAAATTGGGAAAGGAGTACAAGGCTGTATATTCTCTCCCTGCTTATTTAACATATATGCAGAATTCATCATGCAAAAGGCTGGACTGGATGAATCCCAAGCCGGAATTAAGATTGCCGGAAGAAATATCAACAACCTCAGATATGCTGATGACACAGAAAGTGAGGAGGAATTAAAGAACCTTTTAATGAGGGTGAAAGAGGAGAGCGCAAAATATGGTCTGAAGCTCAACATAAAAAAAAACCTAAGATCATGGCCACTGGTCCCATCACTTCCTCGCAAATAGAAGGGGAAGAAATGGAGGCAGTGAGAGATTTGACTTTCTTGGGTTCCATGATCACTGCAGATGGTGATAGCAGTCACGAAATTAAAAGACGCCTGCTTCTTGGGAGAAAAGCAATGACAAACCTAGACAGCATCTTATAAAGCAGAGACATCACCTTGCCTACAAAGGTCCGTATAGTTAAAGCTATGGTTTTCCCAGTAGTGATGTATGGAAGTGAGAGCTGGACCATGAAGAAGGCTGATCGCCGAAGAATTGATGCTTTTGAATTATGGTGCTGGAGGAGACTCTTGAGAGTCCTATGGACTGCAAGAAGATCAAACTTATCCATTCTGAAGGAAATCAGCCCTGAGATGGAGGGCACAAGGAGAACGGGACGACAGAGGATGAGATGGTAGGACAGTGTTCTCGAAGCTACCAACATGCTCCAATACTTTGGCCACCTCATGAGAAGAGAAGACTCCCTGGAAAAGACCCTGATGTTGGGAAAGATGGAAGGCACTAGGAGAAGGGGACGACAGAGGACCAGATAAGGTTGGACAGTGTTCTCGAAGCTACCAACATGAGTCTGACCAAACTGCGGGAGGCAGTGGAAGACAGGAGTGCCTGGTGTGCTCTGGTCCATGGGGTCACGAAGAGTCGGACACGACTTAACGACTAAACAACAAGAAGCCAACTGGCAAACACACAAACGCGCGCACACAAATGCAGCAATGAAGACAGGTGTGCTAGCAGTGCCTGTGGACCACATTAATAACTGAGCTAACACACCTGTTTCAATTACAGGTAGGTAGCCGTGTTGGTCTGAGTCGAAGCAAAATTAAAAAATTCCTTCAGTAGCACCTTAAAGACCAACTAAGTTTATATTTTGGTATGAGCTTTCGTGTGCATGCACACTTCTTCAGATACTGAAGAAGTGTATCTGAAGAAGTGTGCATGCACACGAAAGCTCATACCAAAATATAAACTTAGTTGGTCTTTAAGGTGCTACTGAAGGAATTTTTTTATTTTACACCTGTTTCAAGTTTCGCATGTTGCCGTAAACATGTATTTGTAAGCCAAAATTTATCCGGCGGCCCTATTGCTTATGAAATTGTGTGGCAGCTGGAAAACAAAGCCCTCTGGGGGATGGCCTGACAATTGTATTCCAGGCATTTGGTAACTTTGAGGCTGCACTGGTGCAATGTGCTCTGTGTGGGGCTGCCCTTGGGTCTGGTTCTGAGGCTCCAGCGACTGCAGAGTGCAGTGGCCAGGTTGCTGGTGGGGTCACCTGGCCGACAGGATGTGACCCCCTTGTTCAGGCATCTGCACTGGCTGCCCATCTGCTACTGAGCCAGGGTCAAGGCCCTTGTATTCATTTACAAAGCTCTGGACAACTTGGGTCTAGAAGTTCAAACACTCAGATGTGTCTGCAGGAGTGTCACAGTTGTTCTTTATGTTGGCGAGGGTCCTTCTGAGAATAACAAGAAGCTGAGCCTCTAGTCCTACCGGCACAGTCCTGTGGAACGCTCTGCCACTAGAGATTCCACAGGCACCTTCTGTCTCAGCTTTTAAATACATGCTGAAACCTTTGCTATGCCGTCTGACTTACATGGGCAATTAAGAATAATTAAGAATAAGGGCTTGATGGGCTTGAGGGCATCCTGAGCAAGTTTGCAGATGACACCAAATTGGGAGGGGTGGCTAATACCCCAGAGGACAGGATTCTATGATTCTATGAAAAGGCCAACTCGAGCACAGCCAGAGCAAGCCAGGGTTTCCAGTTACCAGCCAGCACCTGCTCCGAAGCTACAGATCACCTTACCTGCTCCATGCTCATGCCCCACACAGTAACCCGTGTTTGCTAACAGTAGATCTGGCTGTACCCCTCTGACAAAGAGCCATGCTTGCTGGGACTAAGTCGAGCTCTATCTGGGAGGCCACAGGTTTTCCACCACTGTTGTGCAGGGGTGTGAAACATCCTTGCTGTAAGTGAGCACACTGTTCAGGTATCCAAGAGACATAGCGCCACAGCATCATGTGGTCCGTCATGAGGAATGCCACAAAAGAGCAGAAAAGCAATACAGCGGTACCTCGACTTACGAATTTAATCCGTTCCTAACGGACCTTCGTAAGTCGAAAAATTCGTAAGTCGAAGCCAATGGGGATTTTTTTATTTAAAAAACCGCAAGTCGAAAAAATCCTATCTAAACCGCAGCCAAAACGGCGGACGGAACTCTGTTCGTAACTCGAAACATTCATAGGTCGAGTCATTCGTAAGTCAAGGTACCACTGTACCATTTTGTAATTGTGCAATGAGTTCAAGGGCTTAGAAGTATTCGCATAGAATCATAGAGCTGGAAGAGACCACAAGGGCCATCCAGTCCAACCCCCTGCCAAGCAGGAAGCACCATCAAAGCATTCTTGACATATGGCTGTCAAGCCTCTGCTTAAAGACCTCCAAAGGAGGAGACTCCACCACACTCCTTGGCAGCAAATTCCACTGCCGAACAGCTCCTACTGTCAGGAAGTTCTTCCTAATGTTTAGGTGGAATCTTCTTTATTGGGCAAAAAAAATGAAAGGCACAAATACAGGATGGGCGACACCTGTTGTTTTCTGCTGCTCCAGAGAAGCGGACACGGAGCGATGGATTCAAACTTCAAGAAAGAAGATTCCACCTCAACATTAGGAAGAACTTCCTGACAGTAATAGCTGTTTGACAATGGAATTTGCTGCCAAGGAGTGTGGTGGAGTCTCCTTTGGAGGTGTCCTGACAGCCATCTGTCAGGAATACTTTGATGGTGTTTCCTGCTTATATCCCACTCCCTCACTGGATGACGACTGAACCACCACCTCCAACGTAGCAGAGGTGTCAATTGTAGAGTTTCCAGTATTATTGCTTGAGTTTGAAGAGACTGTCTCGTTTTTGCCTTCCGTGTCTGACTTCTCATCTGAGCTTGTACATTCCATGTCCACATCGAAACCGGTGGGGTAGCCCATTGCTTGCAAAACCTGTATGTACATCAAGAAAGAAAAGAAAAATCACATTTGTGACTAGGTAGGATTTTGAACCTGCCCCTCTCTCCACTTTTAAGAAAACCCCAAACACACCATGCATTTTTTTAGGGTGACCTGAATTGAATTCCATTGTTTGACCTGTTGAAGAGGAGGAAGGAGCAGCCTTACCCCAACCTGGTGCCAGCTCACTAGGGCTGATGGGAGTTGTAGTCCAAAGCACCTGGAGGGCACCAGACTGGGAAAGGCTGAACTAGAGTATTTCCTGTGCCCAATACAGGGCCGTCTCTAGGCCCGGGCTGGGTGGCAAAAGGCGCCAGGGCGCCTGGCCACCAGGGGCGCGAAAGGGGCGCCGAACGTCTGGTGTCTGGGAGCAGCTGCTGCCGGCGTCTCCCCACCCCCACGACGACAGTAGCGCGTGGCCATTGAGCTTCCTCCATGAAGCAGAATCAGCGAGACTCCTGCCTAGGGTGGCACCACGCGCCTGCTGCCACTCTAGGCAGGAGTATCACTGATTCTGCTTCATGGAGGAAGCTCAATGGCCGCGCGCCACCGCCGCGTCCCGGAGCGGCCGCTGGAGGGAGGCACCAAGGAGGGGCTGGTCCAGGGCGGGAGGCCGAGCAGCCCCGTCTGCGGAGGTGGGCTCTGCTCCACCATCCTTAATCTCTGCCCCTCAGCCGTGCGCTACTGCCGCCATGGGGGGGGGGGGCGCCGGAGGATTCTTGAACCACGGCCGTGGGAACCCTTAAGACGTTACAAGCCCAATAGCAGCTTCCCAGCACTTGGTATCACATCTGGTGGGAATGTGATAAAGTGGCAAAATTCTGGAGTGAAATCCATGCAGAAGTAGAACAGATATTTAAAATCAAATTCCGCAAAACACCAGAAGCGTATCTTATAGGTATAACCACTCCAGATATACCAAAAAAAAAAACCCCAGCAAAGAAAGTTTATATACACTTCTCCTGCTCCAAAACACTGATAGCTTCTCACTGGAAAGATATAATAGCACCTAACAAAAAAGAATGGTTCTATAAAATCTTAGAATATATGGAACTGGCTTACCTGTCGGAAAAAATAAAAGACCATCCGAGAAATAGTTTCATTGAGGAATTACAGTGGTGCCTCGCAAGATGAATTTAATTCATTATGTGAGTCAATTCGTTTTGCGAAAAATCCGTCCTGCGAATCCCATAGGAATGCATTGAATTTTTTATTTATTTTTTGCCCATAGGAACGCATTAATTGAATTTCAATGCATTCCTATGGGAAACCGCAATTCGCTAGACGAAATTTTCACAAAATGAATTCGTCTTGAGAGGCAACCACCAATCGCAAAACCCATTCGTCTAGCAAAAAATTAGTCTAGCAGGGCATTCATCTAGCGAGGTACCACTGTATCTAAAAAAGCGATGCAACATCAGCGCAGCCTTTGCAATAGAATAACTCTTGTTGTATAAGGAAAAGCGATATAAAAATAAAAAACTAAAAAGATATTAGGATGAATAGAATCAAAATGTTAGAAGTCCATGTCATGTCCTATATTTTGTTTATCTTTTTATCTGCGTTTAATTGAGAGATAGAATGGGAAAGTTAAAGAAACAATATTATGGTTAAGAAGTCTGTGAGCACCTAGAAAGAAACACTGTAATCACTAAAAGTCAGCATGGGTTTCTGAAAAAAAAAGTCATGTCAGACTAATCCGATCTCATTTTTTGACAGAATTACAAGCCTGGTAGATGAAGGGAACGCTGTGGATGTAGCCTATCTTGATTTCAGCAAGGCCTTTGACAAGGTGCTGCATGATATTCTTGTAAATAAGCTGGTAAAATGCAGGCTAGACAATGCTACCACCATTCAGTGGATTTGTAACTGGCTGACTGACCGAACCCAAAGGGTGCTAATCAATGGCTCCTCCTCATCCTGGAGAGTGGTGACTAGTGGGGTGCCACAGGGTTCTGTCTTGGGCCCAGTCTTATTCAACATCTTCATCAATGACTTGGATGATGGGCTTGAGGGCATCCTGAGCAAGTTTGCAGACGATACCAAATTGGGAGGGGTGGCTAATACCCCAGAGGACAGGATCACACTTCAAAATGACCTTAACAGATTAGACAACTGGGCCATAGGAAACAAGATGAATTTTAACAGGGAGAAATGTAAAGTACTACACTTGGGGGGGGGGGGGAATGAAAGGCACAAATACAGGATGGGGGACACCTGGCTTGAGAACAGTCCATGTGAAAAGGATCTAGGAGTCTTAGTAGACCACAAACTTGACATGAGTCAACAGTGTGATGCAGCAGCTCAAAAAGCCAATGTAATTCTGGGCTGCATCAATTGGAGTATAGCGTCTAGATCAAGGGAAGTAATAGTACCACTGTATTCTGCTCTGGTCAGACCTCACCTGGAGTACTGTGTCCAGTTCTGGGCACCACAGTTCAAGAAGGAGACTGACAAGCTGGAACGTGTCCAGAAGAGGGCAACCAAAATGGTGAAAGGCCTGGAAACGATGCCTTATGAGGAACAGCTTAGGGAGCTGGGCATGTTTAGCCTGGAGAAGAGAAGGTTAAGGGGTGATGTGATAGCCATGTTCAAATATATAAAAGGATGTCATATAGAGGAGGGAGAAAGGTTGTTTTCTGCTGCTCCAGAGAAGCGGACACGGAGCAATGGATTCAAGCTACAAGAAAGAAGATTCCACCTAAACATTAGGAAGAACTTCCTGACAGTAAGAGCTGTTCGGCAGTGGAATTTGCTGCCAAGGAGTGTGGTGGATTCTCCTTCTTTGGAGGTCTTTAAGCGGAGGCTTGACAGGCATATGTCAAGAATGCTTTGATGGTGTTTCCTGCTTGGCAGGGGGCTGGACTGGATGGCCCTTGTGGTCTCTTCCAACTCTACGATTCTATGATTCTAACTCACCTGCCACGGCCGGTAGTTTTAAAGGCTCTGGGGAGGGGCAAGCAGGAGGAGGGCCAGGGAGAGGCTCCCTCCCTCCTTCCCCAGCAGCCGGACCCTCGCGCCCAACCAGACAGCCCATTCGCACGAAGGGAGGCAGGATGTCTGGTTGGCAGCTCTCCCGTGCATGAAGGCTTAAGGTGAGAGTGAGGGGGGAATCCGGCTGCTGCTCGGCTGCCGTTCCGGTGCGCCGGCGCCAATTGCCAAGTCCCTGCAGAAGCCGGGTGATGGCGGCGGCAGAAGCACGAGGTGGGCGGGCTCCCTGGAGGAGGCTTGGTCTGACGTTCTCCTCCTCGCGGCACCCTTCTTCGTCTAGCAAGAATATGAAGTTTACTGCACGTAATGCATGGAAAGAAAATATGATGATGTATAGGATAATAAATGTTGGAAATTTAAGAATGTGGAAGGAACCTTTTACCATATGTGGTGGACATGTCCCCAAGTAAAGAGCTTCTGGGACAAGATTTATAATGAATTGAAGAAAGTGCTGAATTTTTTTTTTTGTTAAGAAACCAGAAGCTTTTTTACTTGGGATAATTAGAGAGGAATTACCCAAGAAAGATATTACATATTTTCTGTATGCCACAACAGCAGCTAGAATTGTACTGGCAAGGAATTGGAAAACTGAAGATACACATACGGTGGACGACTGGCAGTTGAAGCTGATAGAATTCATGGAACTGTCCGAGCTGACTGGGAGACTCCGGGACCGGGGAGAAGAAGCAGTGGAAGAAGATTGGAAGAAATTTAAAGTTTATCTAGAGAAGAATTGTAAGATTAGCAGTATTTAGCTAAAGATTTGGAAGTAAAAGAAGGTTGTAGAAGAGGATTACTTAAGTTATTATTATATATTAAGATTTGGTTAACTGTTGCTATTGTATTGAGTTTAAAGATTTAACTAGAATTGTATTTTGAGATAAGTATAAGAGATCTACAGTACTGATAAGCCATTAAGAGTATTAACAGGTTTAGATAACTATTAAAAAGATTGGAATCAAGATTTGGTACTAAGGAAGTTGGGAGGGAATGGAGGAAGTCGATAAATATTCATGATAGAAGATTGATTTGTTATCTTTTTCTTATTGTAGTGTTTGTAATTTAATGTGTTCTGCTGTGTTTAATTTGTGTGTGTTTTTGTGTTTAATATATATTAAAAAGAAAAGAAAAAGAAAACTTCCGTCTAGCGAGTCTGCCAAAAATAAATAAATCGCAAAATGTTTTCGTCTTGCGCTTTTTCCGTTGTGCGAGGCGTTCCTCTAGCGAGGTACCACTGCATCTACATTTCAGCCTTATCACAGTTTTTATTCCCCATAGATTCTGACCCCTGCTTGGAGAGTGCAATGTTCCATGCTCTGCCACACAACTTTACCTTCACTGCGACATGAAGCTTGGCAGTTTTCTTGGAAGGCCCTGAAGCTTCATATGTTGTGCCGTCCACATCAACTGACATGGTGAAGACCGGGGCATGGACCGGGCCTGACTGAGAAAGGAGCTTGTACTGCAATCCAGGCCGTATCTGATTCAGACGCATCAAAGCATTCATGAGATCTATTGCTTTGCTGTCAAGGACTGGCATGTGAGGGGGGGGGGGGGGAGAGAGAGAGAAATGGCAGTTGGAACAGAGCAGGCCACATAGTGATGTGGGGTGGAAAACTTTCCACAGCAAATTTCCCATTGAAATGCTGTTTAATAAACTTACTGTATATTCCTGCATATAAGACTACTTTTTAACCCAGGAAAATCTTCTCAAAAGTCGGGGGTCATCTTATATTCTGGGTCGAGTAAATCCCAAACTCTATATTTTAACTGGAAAAGTTAGGGGGTCTTCTTCTACGCCCAGTCATCTTATACGCCGGAATACAGTGGTGCCTCGACTTACGAATTCAATCCATTCCGAAGGCACCTTCGTAGGTCGAAAAATTCGTAAGCCGAAAAACGCCATTGGAAACGTGATTTCCCATAGGAATGCATTGGAAACGGAAAAATTCGTAAGTTGGAAGCAACCCTATCTAAAAATTCGTAAGTCGAAAAATCCCTATCTACAACTGCCCCAATTTCCTTTCAGATGTTGAGACATTCGTAAGCGTGTCGCCATTACCCCCATTCGTAAGTCGAAAAATTCGGTTGTTGAGTCGTTCGTAAGTCGAGGTACCACTGTATAACGGTAATCAGTAGCAATGAATGAATGAATGAATGAACACAAGGCATTTTGCCACCGTCGCCAGTGTGTGCCCTCCGGATGGTGGGTTACCATCATCCCTGGATTTGGCACCACATTGACCACCCATGCAGTAAGTAAAACTTTAATACGGTCAAAGACCAGCAAAAGAGTAATACAATTCAATACTTAGGTTGTAATAATATTGAGCACTACACAGTTTTAAATTTTTATAACATATTACAGCCCTGGTGGTCTCTATATCTGTGTCAGCTAGCAGATACAGTGGTACCTCGACTTACGAATTTAATCCGTTCCGAATGGACCTTCGTAAGTTGAAGCTAATGGGGGGGGGATTAATAAAATTCCTAAGTCGAAAAAATCCTATCTAAACTGCATCCAAAATGGCGGACGAACTCTGTTCGTAACTCGAAACATTCGCAAGTCAAGTCATTCGTAAGTCAAGGTACCACTGTAATTGGTGTAAGCCTCTCCTGATCGACCGGGTTGTTTGGCTAGGAGCAGTTCAATTAGCTCTTTTCTCGTCTCTTGGTATAACGAACAGTGTAGCAAAACGTGCCTGTTTCAATCTCTTTGTTGTTACATGGGCATAATCTTTGATCAAAGGGAGTCTTGTTATACCTACCAGCTAATAGCGCTGAGGGGAGAACGTTGAAGCAGGCCCTAGAAAATGCCCAGAAATGTTTAGGATTATCTACCGACTTCAGGTAATTTGCCAAATAAATCTTTCGATGGTCATATAGGTGTTGATAATTTGTAGAGAGCCTGGTAAAATCATTTTGTAGTTCATTGTCAGTGATTCTTTCCTTGATTAAATTTTTCGCCCTCCCCATTTCCAGACTTAGGAGATGCTCTGCTGAGAGTCCGTATCGGGCCAGCTTCAGCTTCCTAAGGGATTTGTCACAGTGTATCAGAGGGAGGAGGCCAGTGGGTGCCTTGTTAAGTCTTAGCAACAGGTAAAAGGCAGATTGCCATACCTTTGCTTCAACTCTATGCAGGCCTGTTTCCAATCGAAGATCTGCGTTCGGCACACCTTTTGGCGTTTGGAAAATTGTTCTTAGGAACCCTGATTGGATTTTTTTGTATGCGTACAGATTGGCAGTAGGCATAAGTGGTGCACCACATAGTAATTGGGCTAGTGGTTTAGCTTTTAAGAGCAGTTGCAATATAACCCATGCTTAAAGGCTTCAGTAATGCTTAAGGGACACATTAGTGTGCAAGCTCTCATGGACTAGAGCAGTGACAGCGAACCTATGACACCTATAACCATTTTCGGTGACACGCGGCCGCATGCCAAGACCTCACTTCCGGCCGACGGCGGAATGCCGCAGGCGACGCATCTCTGGGGGCCTTGTGGACTTCCGGCGAGGCAAGATGTTCTGAAGGAGTGTTCTGAAGGAGCGTCTCCACCTCCATCATTCTGCCCGGACACTGAGGTCCAGCACCGAGGGCCTTCTGGCGGTTCCCTCATTGCGAGAAGCCAAGTTGCAGGGAACTAGGCAGAGGGCCTTCTCGGTGGTGGCGCCCACCCTGTGGAACGCCCTCCCAACAGATGTCAAAAAGGAAAACAACTACCAGACTTTTAGAAGACATCTGAAGGCGGCCCTGTTCAGGGAGGCTTTTAATGTTTAATAGATTATTGTGTTGTATTTTTCTGTTGGAAGCCGCCCAGAGTGGCTGGGGAGACCCGGCCAGATGGGTGGGGTATAAATAATAAATTATTATTATTATTATATAAGATGGCGGTCGGTACGGATCCGCGGAGCTGCTGAAAGTGACCAGCGCTGCAGGAGCTGCCGGATGGGCTCCCGAGCCACCGAAACGGCTCCCGCCACCGCCCGGACACTGGGGGCCAACACTGCAGCAACCGGGGAGCTGCCGGACCCCACCCCCACCCTGTGAACCTGATGGAAGGTCTCAAGGTACTCCGGAGGCCAGAGGAGGAAAAAGGAAGCCCCAGCCCCACTGCCACTGCCGCCGCAGAAAGGAGAAAGAAGGAAAAACAAGGCAAAGGAGAACAGGGGTCCGCTCGCTCCGTTGCTGTCCCCGTCGCCCCCACCTCAAGGAAGAGGAGGGGGCCCTTGGAGGAGGGAAAAGAACCCCGACCTTGCCGCTGCCACCGCCGCCACCAGTGTCCGACTCTTCATGACCCCATGGACCAGAGCACACCAGGCACTCCTGTCTTGCACTGCCTACTGCAGTTTGGTCAAACTCATGTTGGTAGCTTCGAGAACACTGTCCAACCATCTCGTCCTCTGTCGTCCCCTTCTCCATGTGCTCGCCATCTTTCCCAACATCAGGGTCTTTTCCAAGGATTCTTCTCTTCTCATGAGGTGGCCAAAGTATTGGAGCCTCAGCTTCACGATCTGTCCTTCCAGTGAGCACTCAGGGCTGATTTCCTTAAGAATGGATAGGTTTGATCTTCTTGCAGTCCATGGGACTCTCAAGAGTCTCCTCCAGCACCATAATTCAAAAGCATCCATTCTTCGGCGATCAGCCTTCTTTATGGTTCAGCTCTCACTTCCATACATCACTACTGGGAAAACCATAGCTTTAACTATACGGACCTTTGTAGGCAAGGTGATGTCTCTGCTTTTGAAGATGCTGTCTAGGTTTGTCATTGCTTTTCTCCCAAGAAGCAGGCGTCTTTTAATTTCGTGACTGCTGTCACCATCTGCAGTGATCAAGGAGCCCAAGAAAGTAAAATCTCTCACTGCCTCCATTTCTTCCCCTTCTATTTGCCAGGAGGTGATGGGACCAGTGGCCATGATCTTGGTTTTTTTGATGTTGAGCTTCAGACCATATTTTGCGCTCTCCTCTTTCACCCTCATTAAAAGGTTCTTTAATTTCTCCTCACTTTCTGCCATGAAGGTTGTGTCATCTGCATATCTGAGGTTGTTGATATTTCTTCCGGCAATCTTAATTCCGGCTTGGGATTCATCTAGTCCAGCCTTTCGCATGATGAATTCTGCATATAAGTTAAATAAGCTTATTTATGTACTACTACGTTGTCGATTTTATGAGGATATACATTTGACTTTTATTACATACCCTCAAACACCAATGGTTGTGTAGAATGGCTGCATAGATTTGCTGTTCCAAGAAACTGAGCACATTTTCCTTTCTTTTTTCTTTTTCTTTTTAAATTAAATGAAATCTTTATTTGCAAACTTTAAAAATTACAAAAACAGATCCAGGAATAATACAAAGAAAGAAGAAGAAGAAGAAGAGGAGGAGGAGTTTGGATTTGATATCCCGCTTTATCACTACCCGAAGGAGTCTCAAAGCAGCTAACATTCTCCTTTCCCTCCCTCCCCCACAACAAACCCTCTGTGAGGTGAGTGAGGCTAAGAGACTTCAGAGAAGTGTGACTAGCCCAAGGTCACCCAGAAGCTTCATGTGGAGGAGCGGAGACGTGAACCCGGTTCCCCAGACTACGAGTCTACTGCTCTTAAACCACTACACCACACTGGCTCTCAAGGAATGCAAAGGAAATTAAAAATACAAAATTACAAAGGAAATCAAATACAGTGGTGCCTCGCTAGACGAAATTAATTCGTTCCACGGGTCAATTCGTATAACGAATTTTTTGTCTAGCGAGTCCCAGTTTCCCATAGGAATGCATTGAAACTTAACCAATGCGTTCCTATAGGCTCTGCGGGACTGGCAGTGGCATGCAACGGGGCTTCGGAGAAGGTCTCCGAAGCCCCGTCCGATGCCGGCTGTGTGCGGGGCGAAAGGCGACGGCGGGGAAGACCTTCTCCCGCCGCTGCCTCTCGCCTGCCTCCCCCGACACGGAACGCAACTTCGGAGGTCTCTACCGAGAAGGCCCTCTGCCTGGTTCCCTGTAGCTTTGCTTCTCACAGTGAGGGAACCGCCAGAAGGCCCTCGGCGTTGGACCTCAGTGTCCAGGCAGAACGGCGATGGGGGTGGAGAAGCTCCTTAAGGTATACTGGGCCGAGGCAGTTTAGGGCTTTAAAGGTCAGCACCAACACTTTGAATTGTGCTTGGAAACGTACTGGGAGCCAATGCAGGTCTTTCAAGACCGGTGTTATGTGGTCTCGGTGGCCGCTCCCAGTCACCAGTCTAGCTGCCGCATTCAGGATTAGTTGTAGTTTCCGGGTCACCTTCAAAGGTAGCCCCACGTAGAGTGCATTGCAGTAATCCAAGTGAGAGATAACCAGAGCATGCCACTCTGAGAGGCAGTCCGCAGGCAGGTAGGGTCTCAGCCTGCGTACCAGATGGAGCTGATAGACAGCTGCCCTGGACACAGAATTAACCTGCGCCTCCATGGACAGCTGTGAGTCCAAAATAACTCCCAGGCTGCGCACCTGGTCCTTCAGGGGCACAATTACCCCCTTGAGGACCAGGGAATCCTCCACACCTGCCCGCCTCCTGTCCCCCACAAACAGTATTTCTGTCTTGTCAGGATTCAATCTCAATCTGTTAGCCGCCATCCATCCTCTAACCGCCTCCAGGAACTCACACAGGACCTTCACTGCCTTCACTGGTTCTGATTTGAAAGAGAGGTAGAGCTGGGTATCGTCCGCATACTGATGAACACCCAGCCCAAACCCCCTGATGATCTCTCCCAGCGGCTGCATGTAGATGTTAAAAAGCATGGGGGAGAGGACAGACCCCTGAGGCACCCCACAAGTGAGAGCCCAGGGGTCTGAACACTCACCCCCCCACCACTTTCTGAACACGGCCCAGGAGGAAGGAGCGGAACCACTGTATGGAAGTGCCCCCAGCTCCCAACCCCTCTAGACGGTCCAGAAGGATGCTATGGTCGATGGTGTCAAAAGCCGCTGAGAGATCCAGCAAGACTAGGAAACAGCTCTCACCTTTGTCCCTAGCCTGCTGGAGATCAGAATGGAAGGAAGGAAAGTCCTTCTCGCAGACGTCAGCTGTCTGGCAGGTGCAGCAGCGCCCCTGGTGGCCAGGTGCCCTGGTGCATTGCAACCCCCCAGCCCAGGCCTAGAGATGCCCCTGCCCACAGCACTTCAAAGGCTTTCAAATCAGCTCCCTGGGTAGAACTTTGGCTCCTCTCCTGGGAGCAAAACATAGGTGTGTAGGAATGACAACTTACTTTTCCTCAAATTACGCTTCATCTTTTTGTTTGGGTCTTTCTCATCTCCCAGCCCATCTTCAAAAGGCCTCTTCAAGGTGGAAGAGCCAGCTCCTACAAAAGATAAAACTCACATTAGGCGGGTTTTGGAGCATTCAGATAGTGGTAGTAACCACTGGACATAAATCTGACATCAGGAACCATAAGACAGAGAAACCAGTAGGAGAACACTTCAATCTCCCAGGACATTCTATACAAGATGTCAAAGAAGCTATTTTATTACAGAGAAATTTCAGGAACAGACTGGAAAGAGAAGTTGCTGAATTGGAACTCATTACCAAGCTTAAAACCATGGAGCCACCTGGGATGAATAAAGACATCGGATTCTTATCTCATTATGCATGATCAAGCTTTCTTTAGCGCCTCAGCCCTTGCTTTCCCCCCCCCCAGGACTAATTGCAGTCATCAGCAGTCGTTAACAGCCATCTACAGGTTTACCACTCCCATCAGCCCATCTCCCATTCCCACCCACCCCCACCACCCTCTGTATATATATAAGGGTCTGACACTTCTGTTTCAAGTGTATCTGAAGAAGTGTGCATGCACACGAAAGCTCATACCAAAATAAAAACTTAGTGACTAGTGGTAGTAACCGTTATGGCTCTTCTAAAAACAACAACATACATATGAGGTGGTCCTGTGAAAAAGTCAAGAAATATTGGAAGGGGGAAAAAATTCCTTCAGTAGCACCTTAAAGACCAACTAAGTTTTTATTTTGGTATGAGCTTTCGTGTGCATGCACACTTCTTCAGATACTAGTATTGGGAGGATATTAGGGTGATGATTTTTTAACACCTCATTTCCCTGTATCATAATTTGATGAGCTTTCATTAAAGATTAGATAAAATCTTACTTTCAAAGAGATTTGATTAAAAAAACCCTCATGCAAAAAAGGATTTAAAAATTTTTATTGATCAGTTTTTTGACCATTTCTGAAGTCACTGTAAGCAGATATAAAACTGAACCCAAGCTTTAGAGTCACATACATACAACATTATATAGGGTAATCAAACACACAAGGAAGCTTTTTTTTAGCTGCATAACAGTATAGATGCCGCTAGAGGGCGATCCTTTGCTACCTCTTCTGTAGGTTCTTTTCCCAGCATGCCCGGCAGGGTCTGCTGGCTGAGTGTTGAGGTCCCAAAAAGGGGCTTTTACCTTGCGCAGGTGTGACATTTGTAGAGCCTATGTTGCTAAGAACACTCCCCATTGTGGAATGTGGTGTTGTGTCCAAATTTGATACGAAATATATATAGAATTGTTCATTCAATTTTATGAAACGGTCAAACGGCATACAAAAAAATTAAAAATGGTTTGTGTGTGACCTTATTAAACATTTCAATGGAATATACCTCATTTTAGTCATTAATAGGCAAAAGTTCATCCATTTGTGCTACAGGAAATAATTGTTGAGGAAAAAATAATGAAAAAGTCCTCACCCTAGTGGTGGGCCTGTGAAAAAGTCATGAAATATTGGGAGGATATATATAATGAAATCAAAAAAATACTAAAATACACAATAAAAAAGAGGCCTGAGGCATTCCTTTTGGGAATGGTGGGAAAAGACGTTGTGAAAGATGACGTGAAATGGTTCCTTTATGTGACTACAGGAGCGAGGGTAATTTTAGCTCAGGTTTGGAAACAAGAGGTAATTCATAGAATCATAGAGTTGGAAGAGACCACAAGGGCCATCCAGTCCAACCCCCTGCCGAGCAGGAAACACCATCAAAGTATTCCTGACAGATGGCTGTCAAGCCTGCTTATAGACCTCCAAAGACGGAGACTCCACCACACTCCTTGGCAGCAAATTCCACTGCCGAACAGCTCTTACTGTCAGGAAGTTCTTCCTAATGTTTAGGTGGAATCTTCTTTCTTGTAGTTTGAATCCATTGCTCCGTGTCCGCTTCTCTGGAGCAGCAGAAAACAACCTTTCTCCCTCCTCCATATGACATCCTTTCATATATTTGAACATGGCTATCATATCACCCCTTAACCTTCTCTTCTCCAGGCTAAACATACCCAGCTCCCTAAGCCGTTCCTCATAAGACATCGTTTCCAGGCCTTTGACCATTTGGGTTGCCCTCTTCTGGACACGTTCCAGCTTGTCAGTATCCTTCTTGAACTGTGGTGCCCAGAACTGGACACAGTACTCCAGGTGAGGTCTGACCAGAGCAGAATACAGTAGTACTATTACTTCCCTGATCTAGATGCTATACTCCTATTGATGCAGCCCAGAATTGCATTGGCCTTTGAGCTGCTGCATCACACTGCTGACTCATGTCAAGTTTGTGGTCTACCAGGACTCCTAGATCCTTTTCACATGTACTGCTCTCAAGCCAGGTGTCTCCCATCCTGTATTTGTGCCTTTCATTTTTTTTTGCCCAAGTGTAGTACTTTACATTTCTCCTTGTTAAAATTCATCTTGTTTGCTTTGGCCCAGTTGTCTAATCTGTTCAGGTCATTTGGAAGTGCGATCCTGTCCTCTGGGGTATTAGCCACCCTCTCAATTTGATGCCATCTGCAAACTTGCTCAGGATGCCCTCAAGCCCATCATCCAAGTCATTGATAAAGATGTTGAATAAGACTGGGCCCAAGACAGAACCCTGTGGCACCCCACTAATCCCTACTCTCCAGGATGAGGAGGAGCCATTGATGAGCACCCTTTGGGTTCGGTCAGTCAGCCAGCAGTGAAAGACTGGCAAAGGAAAATGGTGGAATATATGGAAATTGCAAAATTAACATCGAGAATAAGACAGCAAGGCAATGTAGTGTACATGAATGAATGGGGGAAATTCATGACATACATAGACAAGCTAGTAGAATTAAAATAAAACCTTTAATGAGAAATTACTTGCAGAAGGAAATGAGCTCACAAATCAGAAATATTTATTGGATATTGTGAGGGACAGGGAATACCGAGAAGTCCCTCCCATCTTAAGGTCCAGCCCATCCCCAAGCTCTGCCTCCAGCGGAGAATCAGGAAGTGGTGTCCGAGGCTCAGGCAAGGTTGCGGAGCCACTGACCCAGGTGGGACAGGAAAGGGGAAGCCCGGGAGGGAGGCCAATTCCCCCGACTCCGGAATTGCGCAAAAAACGTCGGGGGGAGAGGCTGGGTCTTCCCAAGCTTCTTTGTTTGAAGAAAACGCGCCAAACTCCATTCGGAGGTTCTGACACCTGACCGAAAGCATGTATATAGATCGCTCTGAGCAGTGTAAATAATCAGCACTTAATAAAAGTCTAAAAGGACTATGCTGCGAGGAGTCGTTACTCTAGAGTAGCCGCATCAGCGCCTCTGACAGATATATAGGCAGAAAACACAAATACAATGTACAATAACAAAAATAGAAAATTAAAAAAATGATATATGTTGTTTAAGAATTGAGAATATAAGTGTATAAGTAAGAATATAAAGGTTTGATAATGATATGAAGGCAGTCGAAAATGGATTGAAACTATAAGGAATATTATACCGAGCAACCAGATACACAAATCTAAAAACAGCAGAAGAAAGCACTGTAGTGTGGGTGTCGAATTTGTAATTTTAAGTTGAATTTGTAATCTGAGATTTAATATAAGGAAACAAAGATATGGACAAATGTAAAATATAAATTGTAAATATAACAAATGTAATGTAACTAAAAGTTTAACTATGTAATATACTTTATGTGGAAATTAATAAAAATAATGGGGGGAAGAAAAAACAACACAGCCACAACACAACACAACACACCCACCCAAACATTTGTTAAATTAAAATTCTGATTGCAATTAAAGCTCTTCTGCAACTTGGCTAAAATTGGCAAAATCTCTCCTAATAATTCGGCATTACCCTCAAAAAGCAGAGACATCACCTTGCCGACAAAGATCCGTCTAGTTAAAGCTATGGTTTTCCCAGTAGTGATGTATGGAAGTGAGAGCTGGACCATCAAGAAGGCTGATCGCCGAAGAATTGATGCTTTTGAATTATGGTGCTGGAGGAGACTCTTGAGAGTCCCATGGACTGCAAGAAGATCAAATCTATCCATTCTGAAGGAAATCAACCCTGAGTGCTCACTGGAAGGACAGATCCTGAAGCTGAGGCTCCAATACTTTGGCCACCTCATGAGAAGATTCCCTGGAAAAGACCCTGATGCTGGGAAAGATTGAGGGCACTAGGAGAAGGGGACAACAGAGGACGAGATAAGGTTGAGTCTCTCTCTCTCTCCCCACCCCACTGGAAAATTGTTTGTTCACTATGCATTTGAACACTGCCTAACAGATCCGAACTAAATTTTGCACAGTGATTCCTAAGGGGGAGGTTTTGGTAAACAGCAACTGTCATGGATGCTTTAGCTGAGACTCTTGCATCCCAGGGGGCTGGACTAGATGGTCTTTGAGGATCCCTTCCAACTCTACAATTCTATGATTCTGTGATTTGGATGCTGCTTCGAATCGAGGGGGCAGGCGTTTGAACCTTTCACAACTGCACTGGTTTCAAAACTGCCCTGGTGGTATTTCTCCACCCCCCCCAATTTCTTATAATTCCAGAGCAATCATGGGCATACCCAGCGAGGGGCAGGGGGGGCAGCTGCTCCCCCTAGAAGCAAAAAAATTTAAAAAATGGTTATAAACGGCCTCGGTCCGGTATACCTGAAGGAGCGTCTCCACCCCCATCGTTCTGCCCGGACACTGAGGTCCAGCTCCGAGGGCCTTCTGGCGGTTCCCTCACTACGAGAAGCCAAGTTACAGGGAACCAGGCAGAGGGCCTTCTCGGTAGTGGCACCCACCCTGTGGAATGCCCTCCCACTAGAGGTCAAAGAGAACAACAATTACCAGACCTTTAGAAGGCATCTCAAGGCAGCCCTGTTTAGGGAAGCTTTTAATGTTTGATGGATTTCTGAATTTTAATGTTTGATGGATCGCTGTATTTTAGAATTTCTGTTTTGTTGGAAGCCGCCCAGAGTGGCTGGGGGAACCCGGCCAGATGGGCGGGGTATAAATAATAAATTATTATTATTATTATTATTATAAAGTGATGAAATGAAACAAAATTAGGTGGGGCGATGGCAAATAATCAGTTGTTTACCACACTGGAATGGTGTAAAACCCGAGAAGTATCTAGAGCTACCTAGCGACTGGTAGAGGAATCTATGTCAGTCAGCCATTGGGATTCAAGGGAGGGAGAGGTCTCTAGCGGGCTCTAGCAGAGAGAAGAGGGAATCTTCTAGAGGGGTCTAGTGAGTTCTGCGTCACTAAAGTGAGCCGCCGGCCGCTAAACTGAGCCGCCCGCTATTAGTTTACCTTCTTATTTACATTTAGAAGACATCGAAGCTGCCTAAATGGATATTAGAAACTGGTTCCGAAAAGGTAAGTAAAGTAATTTCTGTATAAAATTAAATTTTAAAGGGTAAAGACCTGGCTCAGAAGTACAATGGGAGAGGACAGACAGACTGGGTTGTGTTTGATGAGCGTCCATCGGAAATTCTTCAAGGAAAATCAGGACGGGATTGAAACGAAAGTTTTGAACAAGTTTTCTTCAAACCCAAGAAAAATATTAGTATAAGGCACGTAACTAGAATAAAAATTAATTTTTTTCAAGCAAATAATTGTAATACCTACCGTAATAAAGCACTGCTATAATTATACATTTATTTCAGTAACGCAATTTAAAAGGTGAAACCAATCTATGAGATAGAACCATGACATGCAAAGCAAGATACCGTGGTGCCTCGACTTACAGATTTAATCCGTTCCGAAGGCACCTTCGCAAGTCGAAAAATTAGTAAGTCGAAAAGCGCCATTGGAAACGCAATTTTCCATAGGAATGCATTGGAAACGGGAAAATTTGTTAAGTCAAAGCAACCCCATCTAAAAATTCGCAAGTCGAAAAAACACGCTATAAAACCGCTGCGGTTTCCGTTCGGATGTCGAGAAATTCGTAAACGTGCGGCCATTTGCCCCACTCGTAAGTCGAAAAAACCGGTTGTTGAGTCGTTCGTAAGTCGAGGTACTACTGCATATAATTTCCTTAAAATTTTGGTTTCATTCGCCTTTTTCGTGCGGAAATGTCACAACCTGAACGACCACGGCTCCCCCCCCCCCCGGTTTTGATCCTGGGTACGCCCCTGCGAGGAATGCTGGGTAAAAGGCTCCTAATCATTTACATTTGTTAGCTGCCCCATGAACACAAATCCTCAGGGTGGAAGATAGACATATGGTACATGCTGTTTCTGAAAGTTAAAGGGGGAAATTCTGCTTAGGGGTGCTTGAGCTAAAGACTCAGGGCTACCACCTTCTTAGTTTCCATGCTCCTAAAACAAAGGCAGCAAAACCACGCCCCCTCAACTGACAGGGAGATTCCCACTCCGATTTTGTTTGTCCCACAACAGCTACCTTCTTTGTCGGTTCCCGACCAGGAATATTTCTGGAACGACTTATTGGAAGGCAGAGGGTCCATTTCCAGCACCTTGTAGATCTGCCCAAAAGCTGACTGTCTCAAGGCATGCTGCAAGAAAGAAATATAATTTCCAAGTTATTTCCAGGTTATTTTCTGTCTCACCGAAATGCAAAGCAAATTCAGTTTCTCCTTCTTTCCTGGTTGCTGTCTCCAGTGGGCAAATGGGCACTGCAAAGGGGAAGAGGCTTCTTAACTTTCTTGACAGCTTCTCTATTAAAATCTGCTACGGTCCTTTCAAGTTGTTTTTTCTCTTGTTGAGGACAGCCATTTTAAATAGAAAATGACAATAATAATAATACAGGCATATCTTGGTTTAAGTATGCCTTGGTTTGAGTACTTTCAGTTTAAGTACTCCGCGGACCCGTCTGGAAGGGATTAATCCACTTTCCATTACTTATAATGGGAAATGGCGTTATCTTCAAAGAAAATAGCATTTTATGTATTACCCATACATAAAACATATAGCTTAAAATGTTGGTTTTCTAAAATGAGTATTGCAGCCACAGTAGCCAATGGTATTACAGTGGTACCTCTACTTACGAATAACTCTACTTACAAATGTTTCTACTTACGAATGGAGCTCCGTCCGCCATCTTGGATGCGGGCTAGATAGGATTTTTTCTACTTACAAATATTTTCTCCCAATGCATTCCTATGGGATTTGACTTACAATATTTTTCGACTTACGAATGTGCGTTCAGAACACATTAAATTCGTAAGTAGAGGTACCACTGTACATCTCCTCATACAAGGTGGTATTACTCAGTTAGAATGCAATTACCATATGCAATGTGCAGGATGCAGATGTTTTCCATAGTCAATGTCACAGGCATAGGTGCCAACTCGCAGATTGAAAAATCCGGGATCGGCACTGGAAGTCACGCTGCAGCCATTTTGGAACTGGGCAGAGCAGCACCAAAAGTCACTTCTAGGCATGCTCTGCCCATTTCCAAAATGGCTGCAGTGCCAGGAATCGCTCCTGTGCATGTCCAAAGACTCCAGATATGTGCAGAAGGAGCCTCCCCGGGCTGGTAAGAATCCGGGACGGGTTTTTTAAAAAATCCGGGCTGCCAGCGGGAAACCGCTGGGAAAACGGGGGTTTCCTGAGGAATATGGGAGACTTGGCAGCTATGGTCATAGGCTACCTTGGTCAGGAAGCATATGTGCCGTCAGGAATGCTTTGATGGTGTTTCCTACTTGACAGGGGGTTGGACTGGATGGCCCTTGTGGTCTCTTCCAACTCTAGGATTCTATGACTTCTGCTTGGATCGCAGTAGAAAATGGCTGACAGATTCCATCCCTCCGATCCCACGGGCCGATTTACGAGGTTGCCGAGGGGAGTATGCAGCCTCCCGAATCTCTCCCCCCCCCCCCGGGTATGGGGGGTGCAGTCTCACCCTCAGTGGCCCGTTACCAGCTTCGACCTTGGAAGGAAGAAGCTGGGAGCCCTGGGTGGAAAGCCCCCGTGGGAATTTTGGATCCCCCGGACGCCATTTCTACGAGCGAATACAGGCTTAATGAGAAGACAAAAGATTGGATTAAGTCATGGACATGCTTCAGACAAGGAAAGAAGATTTATTCTGCTAAACTCTGCCGCTGAGAAGATAACAGAGGAATGTAACCAACAAGAAATGTATGGTTTTTTTTGTATTCATAGAACGTTGGTCAGGAAGCATATATGCTTATTTTGTTTTTGAACCAAATGAAAGCCCTGCACTAAGGGTTTTCCTAGGCTTGCCGTATGTCAGGAAAATTCCTGACATGTCCTGGTTTTCGGGTGTAAAGCTGGCGTCAGGGGTGAATTTTGCGGAGTTGGCAAAATGTCAGGGGAAACCCGGATGTATGGCAACGGCAGGGCCGGCGCATCCATTAAGGCGAACTAGGCAGTTGCTGGTGTGTCTCCCCGCTCGCAAACGCTCTCTCTGCTGCCACCGCTGCCACTTTCGCTCCTGCTTGCTGCTGCAGAGGCGCTTCCCTGCAATGCCCTGCAGGGGGCGCAGGGCCGCGTCACTCAACGGAGCCAGAAATCGGGGGGGGGGGGGCTCAAACCAATCAATCGAAGCAGGCGGAGAGGTGGGGGAACCTGAGCGCGCGCGTGCCCAGTTGTTAGACAGGTTTTAAAAAAAGGAAAAAAGAGCGTGTGGCCTTCGGGGCGGGGCGGCGGAGGACACACTCCACACTCCTCCCCTCACGCGCCTCCTTGGCCAATCGCCGAGTGGAAAGGCGGAGGGGGGCGCCAGAAGGTGATCTCGCGTAGGGCTCAAAAAACCCTAGCACTGGCCCTGGGCAACGCGATGGAAAAAGCAGCAGAAACAGCTCAAAATATGGCATCTCTAGTTTCCCAACCACTTGTGGCCGCAGGAGATGAACAAAAGGTGGAGCGGGATGCTCTCCTACCCAGGCGTCTGGGCACATTTTACCTGGGCACTGTGGGTAATGGCTTCTCTCTGTTGAACAGTCAGATTGGACAAGGCATCCGTTGGCTCCCGCTCACAGGGATCGTGCACACCAGGCCCACCTGTGGGGCAAAAAAGCAGGACAGCTCAGATCAGCACAAGTATAGTGAGTAGGCTTAGGTTATAGGTCACAGGTACGGGAAGTGGGCCTATGCTTTCCTGATATATAACTGCAGGGAATGAGCCGTTTTGCCCTTTTTGGTACAGTGGTACCTTGCAAGAGGAATGCCCTGCAAGACGAATTTTTCGCAAGACGAATGCGTCTTGTGATCTGATGATGACTCGCAAAATAAATTTGTTTTGCGAAAAATTCATCTTGCGAATCACGGTTTCCCAGAGGAACGCATTGAAATTTAATTAATGCATTCCTATGGGCAAAAAAATAAATTTCAATGCATTCCTATGGGAATGCGAATTTTTCACAAAACAAATTGACTCGTGGAATGAATTAAATTCGTCTTGCGAGGCACCACTGTATAAGTCATTTTGTCTTTCTAAAAATCATATGTTCTGTCTCCCTTTGCCTTACCAAGATGCTTTTTCTATGACCGTCACCATTGCCTATGTTTACAGAAAGCCACCCGGTTAGGGAATGTTCTTGTTCCTGTTCTTGTCCGGCTGGCAGAACGCTTGGAACATTATATAAGAATGGATGGTTCAAGAAGTGGGCTATGGGTTATGCCTGTCTTTCCACGCTGTATTGCTATTTTTTGTATACGCATTGATGAAGTGTCTTTTATTTATTATATTGCTTTCTAATATTTACCAAAGTTTAATTGTAATTGTATCCGTGATGGAAAGGCACCTATGTTGGAAAGCCACTACCGTATATGCCAGCTTATAAGGCGACTGGGCGTATAAGACGACCCCCTAACTTTTCCAGTCAAAATATAGAGTTTGGGATATACTCGCCGTAATGAGTATATCCCAAACTTCCAACACACACTACAAAAATCTGCTCTCCAGTCCAAAGATTTAAATGAATAAAACCCAAAGATTTTGGTTAGTACCGTATATTTCTGTATCTCTTCCAGGCACTGAGGCGAGTGGGGGGGGGGAGGAGAGAGAGTAAGCGGCTGCCACTTTCTTTCCATGCAGGGAGGAGGGGAGGAAGGAACCTGTGCCATATACAGGTTGGGATACTCATCTCAACATGGAGCAATCCCGGATGTCCCAAATTTGGTTAAGGGAAGATCTATTCCAAGATGGAGGTGTTGATATTCATAGATGGTAATTGGAAAAGGCCTTGCCCTCTCTGATTGGTGTCTCTTTGTTCTAAACTGGCGAAACTGATTAGATGCTTTGTATGGATGGGACTGCCCCTAAAAATATAAAGGTCAAAGGGAAATAGGGATTGTGGACAGCTATTTGGGATGCCAACTTGCTGTGTCTGTATTAATTTTGTTGCAAGCCTGCAATAAAAGTTTTTTCTACTTTCTTATTCTCCACAAACTCTTGAGTCTGTGATTCTTCTAGCAGCCTGCTATTTTAGACCTGAGCCTTCACAAGGACTTTAGAACCAGGGATTGGGGATCCTGGCCCCTTCCAGGTGCTGTTGTGGCTGCAACTCTCGGTTGCAACTCTCGGCAGCCCCAGCCAGCAGGACCAATGGTCAGAGATGGTGGGAGCTGTAGTTCAGCAACCCTGGTGACCCATGGTAGCCCTGTGCTTCCTTCTTTTCTTAACTGCTGTGAGGATGAAATTATTCAGGAAACCAGGTACAGTCATCCCTCGGTTTAAGTACGCTTCAGTTTGAGTACTTTCAGTTTAAGTACTCCGCAGACCCTTCTGGAACGGATTAATCCACTTTCCATTACTTTCAATGGGAAAGTTCGCTTCAGGTTACGTACACTTCAGGTTAAGTACAGACTTCCAGAACCAATTACGCTCATACTTCGGGTTGAGTACTTTCAGTTTAAGTACTCCGCAGACCCGCCTGGAACGGATTCACTTTCCATTACTTTCCATGGGAAAGTTCGCTTCAGGTTAAGTACGCTCCAGGTTAAGTACATACTTCCGGAACCAATTGTGTTTGTAAACCGAGGTGCCACTGTACTTTAAAAACTCACAGGACTAGGACTGAGGCTGAAGAAGTGTTTGGATTTGATATCCCGCTTAATCACTAGCCGAAGGAGTCTCAAAGCGGCTAACATTCTCCTTTCCCTTCCTCCCCCAACAAGCACTCTGTGAGGTGAGTGAGGCTGAGAGACTTCATGTGTGACTAGCAGCTGCATGTGGATGAGTGGGGAAGCGAACCCAGTTCACCAGATTACGAGGCCACCGCTCTGAACCACGACACCACACTGGCTCTTAAGTAACAAAAGGAGACAAGTTGAAGTGTGCACAGGTAAGCACCATCCAGTACCTCAGGGATTGCCCGTGGCAGCTCTTACCAGGTAGCAGGATCCCTGATGCCAAACACTCCATCACTCGCCGCAGAGCTTCACCGGCACCCAAGGGTCTATTGCACGTGCCTATGGCTTTCTCACAAATGAGCTCCAGTGGCTAGAAGACATTTAGACCTATGTCAGTATGAATAGCACCCATGGAGAAGATGCAACGCTTGTTTGACAATTTGGTGCTAGGCTTTCTACTTTCATTCTGCATCAAGGGGTGGGGATTATACGTGTGTGGAAGGGAAGGTGGTGTATGCTTTAGAACAGTGCTCCCCAACCTTTTTATCGCTGCGGGCCAGTCAACGTTTGATCATTTTACTGTGGCCCACTGAGGGGGGACGTTGATTGTTTTGCGGCCCGCTGAGGGGGGGGGGTTGATTTAATAATTTTAATCTAATTGTATTTAACGTTCCTTGGGCGGCCCGGTACCAATTGATCCACGGACCGGTACCGGTCCGTGGCCCGGGGGTTGAGGACCACTGCTTTAGAATGTTTGCATACCAAGAAATGTTAACCCAACCACAAAACAGGCGTGCAGAACACATGTGCGGTGAAAATACTTCCGGGTTAACGGACTTCAGAAGTCGAGGCATTTGTAAGTCGAGGTACCACTTTATTGTTGTTGTTGTTGTCATTAAATGAATGGGAGCTACATCAATGACTATCCATTCCAATGGGCTTCGTCATAGGTAAAGGTAAAGGTACCCTTGACCATTAGGTCCAGTCGTGACCGACTCTGGGGTTGTGGCACTCATCTCGCATTATTGGCCGAGGGAGCCGGCGTACAGCTTCCAGGTCATGTGGCCAGCATGACAAAGCCGCTTCTGGCGAATCAGAGCAGCGCACGGAAACGCCGTTTACCTTCCCACTGTAGCAGTACCTATTTATCTACTTGTACTTTGACGTGCTTTTGAAGTGCTAGGTTGGCAGGAGCTGGGACCGAGTAACGGGAGCTCACCCCGTAGCGGAGATTCAAACCGCTGACCTTCTGATCGGCAAGCCCTAGGCTCTGTGGTTTAACTCATAGCGCCACCTGTGTCCCTCGTCATAGGAAAAATCCCCAAATGGATTGTGTCTGTGGCAAAAGTAATTCAATCCACTTCCCACAGGGGTATCAGAAGATCCACGTCAAACTGTACAAACAGTTATAGCTCTGTTTACTAAGGCAAGTGGCAAACAGAGTGAAGGGCACTTTCTTCTGACATGCTTTCTCCTGAGATAACTGGGCACCCAAATAGAAACAAGTTACAATTACTGCAATGTGCAGAGCTGCTTTTGAAGGCGGTTCGGAAACTTCAGCAGGTGCAGAATCCAGCATCCAAGTTGCTCACCGGGGCAAGACGGCTTGAGCTCCCAACGCCAATCCTGGCTGCCAATTACCGTATACAGAGGTGCCTCGCAAGACGAAATTAATTCGTTCCATGAGTCGCTTCGTCTTGCAATAATTTCGTCTTGCGAAGCGCGGTTTGCTGCGGCAAAAAAAAAAAAAACCAACAAAAAAAATCCTTCTTGCGAAGCACAGCCATAGAAAACTTTGTCTTGCGAGTCACCAAACACATCGGCTTGCGAGCTTTTCAGTGCACGAGGCATTTGTCTTGCGAGCTACCACTGTATTCCGGCTTATAAGAAGACTGGGCGTATAAGAGGACCCCTAACTTTTCCAGTTAAAATATAGAGTTTGGGATATTCTCGCCGTGTAAGAAATACAACCTGGCGTATAAGATGGCCCCCGACTTATGAAAAAATTTCCCTGGGTTAAAAAAGTAGTCTTATACGCAGGAATATACAAGCCCCATTTCAAAGTGCTGGTCTTGACCTATAAAATGCAACTCGGAACCACAATAACTCCAGGACTTTCTCTCCTTATATTAATCAACTCAGATCCCATAATCGTCTGAGGTCCTTCTTCAAGGAAAGGCCTATTCCATTGACCATAACATCCTTCTGGACCATCTAGAGGGGCTGGGAGCTGGGGGCACACTTATACAGTGGTCCCGCTCCTTCCTCCTGGGCCGTGTTCAGAAAGTGGTGGTGGGGGATGAGTGTTCAGACCCCTGGGCTCTCACTTGTGGGGTTCCTCAGGGTTCTGTCCTCTCCCCCATGCTTTTCAACATCTACATGCAGCCGCTGGGAGAGATCATCAGGGGGGTTGGGCTGGGTGTTCATCAGTATGCGGATGATACCCAGCTCTACCTCTCCTTCAAATCAGAACCAGTGAAGGTGGTGAAGGCCCTGTGTGAGTGCCTGGAGGTGGTTAGAGGATGGATGGCGGCTAACAGATTGAGATTGACTGTTTGGGGGGGGCAGGGGGCGGTCGGGTGTGGGGGACTCCCTGGTCCTGAATGGGATAACTGTGCCCCTGAGGGACCAGGCACGCAGCCTGGGAGTCATTCTGGACTCACAGCTGTCCATGGAGGTGCAGGTTTATTCTGTGTCCAGGGCAGCCGTGTACCAGCTCAATCTAGTACGCATGCTGAGACCCTACCTGCCCGCAGACTGTCTTGCCAGAGTAGTGCATGCTCTGGTTATCTCCCGCTTGGACTACGGCAATGTGCTCTACGCGGGGCTATCTTTGAAGGTGACCCGGAAACTACAATTAATCCAGAATGCGGCAGCCAAACTGGTGACTGGGAGCGGCCGCCGGGACCACATAACAGCGGTCCTGAAAGACCTACATTGGCTCCCAGTACGTTTCCGAGCACAATTCAAAGTGTTGGTGCTGACCTTTAAAGCCCTAAATGGCCTCCGTCCTGTATACCTGAAGGAGCGTCTCCACCCCCATTGTTCAGCCTGGACACTGAGATCCAGCGCCGAGGGCCTTCTGGCGGTTCCCTCACTCCGAGAAGCAAAGCTACAGGGAACCAGGCAGAGGGCCTTCTCGGTAATAATAATAATAATAATAATTTATTTATTCATACCCCACCTACTCTGGGCAGCTTCCAACACACATTAAAATACACTAAAATATCACATATTAAAAACTGTCCTAAACAGGGCTGCCTTTAAGTATTTTCTAAATGTCAGGTAGTTGTTTATCTCTCTGACCTCTCTGATGGGAGGGCATTTCATAGCGTGGGTGCCACTACTGAGGACCTTCTGGCAGTTCCCTCGTTGCAAGAAGCCAAGTTGCAGGGAACCAGGCAGAGGGCCTTCTCTGTGGTGGCGCCCGCCCTGTGGAACACCCTCCCATCAGATGTCAAAGAGAAAAAGAGCTACCAGATTTTTAGAAGACATCTGAAGGCAGCCCTGTTTAGGGAGGATTTTAATGTTTAATAGATTATTTTAATTCATTTTTCTGTTGTAAGCCGCCCAGAGTGGTCCCCCGCAAGACGAATGCCTCGTGCAACGCAAAGCTTGCAAGACGAAAGCTTTTTGCCTTGCGCGAGGTGTCTCGCAAGACCAAATTTCCTATGGCTGCGCTTTGCAAGATGAATAGGAACACATTAATTAAATGGGTAGACCGGGTAAACCGGGTAAACGGTGAACCGCGCTTCGCAAGACCAAATTTTCACAAGACGAAGCGACTCGCTGAACGAATTAATTTCGTCTTGTGAGGTACTGCTGTATTATTTTCTGTGGTGGCTCCGTTTGTTAAATGTTCTCCGTAGGAAGGCTTGCCTGGTTTCATCATTACATATATTTAGATGTGAGCCAAGAACATTCCCCTATAACGAGACCTTTCTTTGGCCTTCCAACTATCTGCGCTTTTACAACAGGGGTCCCCAAACTTATCCGGCTTTGGGCTGGATGCCCGCCACACTGATTGCATGGTGGGCCGGAGGGTGGGGGAGCATGCGCAAGGGCACGTGCCTGTGTGCACCCATGTGCATGCGCTATTTCTGGCACACTCCCGACCTGGAAAGCGCCGGAAATAGCTTGTGTGCATGTGCCAGAAGCCTCCTCCGACCCGGAAGTACACCGGTAAGAGCGGGTGGCGGCAGCGAGGGGTGGGGTTCCCCTGGGGCCGCATAAAAGAGCCTTGGTGTCTGTATGTGGCCCCCGGGCCATAGTCTGTTTTACAAGTTATGCTTTTAATAATTAATTTTAAAAAATGGAATTAAGGGCGTATCCAGGATCAAAACTGGGGGGGGGGGGCAAGAGAGGGGAAGAGAGAGGAAAGGAGGGAAGAGAGAGAAGGAAGGGGTGGGTGGGAGAGAGAGAGAGAAGGAAGGAAGGAAGGAAGGAAGGAAGGAAGGAAGGAAGGAAGGAAGGAAGGGGTGGGAGACAGAGGAGGGAGGGAGAAAAAGGATGAAAGAAAGAGGAGGAAGGAAGGAAAGAAGGGGGGAGGAAGGGTGGGTGGTGAGAGAGAGAGAGAGAGAGAGAGAGAGAGAGAGAGAGAGAAGGAAGGAAGGAAGGAAGGAAGGAGAGAAGGAGTGAGAGAGAGGGAGGAGGGAGGGAGAAAAAGGAAGGAAGAAAGAGGGGGGAAGGAAGGATGGAGCTCCCGTCCACACACACCCCCCAGCTCAGGCTGCTCTTCCCCCCTCCCACGTTCCTGTTGCTGGCTGCAGCCGCGGAGCGGGCGAAAACAGCCTGATTTCGGGGGGTGGAAGCAGCCCGATTTCCATAACCCGCAGCGACTTTTCCCCTTCAGTTTTCGGAGGGATTAACTGGTTTTTATTTGAAAAACAACTGCAATATTGAGAATGTTTAAGATTTGGGAGCACATAGAGGTTGTATTATATTTCTTTTTCTTTTTTCCTCTTTATTCTAATATAGTAAGCTTTAGATTTAAGTGTTAATTAAGTTTTGAATGGATTATGAAATGTGAAATAAAAAAAATAGGTTAAGTATGTTAAAAGAAGAATTGAACCATAATTTAGAAATTACTAAAGATGATATACAATGAAACGCAGTTAGGAGGGACACGAGGAGGTCAACAATGTTAAGACTACATTATTCTTTGTTTCTTTTTAAGGTTGTTTTCATTTTTGTATGTTATTCTTTTTCTATGTTTGTACAGTGGTACCTCGCAAGACGAATGCCCTGCAAGACGATTTTTTTGCAAGACGAATGCGTCTTGCAATCTGATGGTGACTCGCAAGACGAATTTGTTTTGTGGAAAATTCGTTTTGCGAATCGCGGGTTCCCATGGGAATGCATTCAAATTTAATTAATGCGTTCCTATGGGCAAAAAAAGAAATTTCAATGCATTCCTGTGGGAAACTGCAATTCGCAAGACGAATTTTTCGCAAAATGAATTGACTCGTGGAACGAATTGAATTCATCTTGCGAGGCACCACTGTATTATTGTTGTATCCCACATGGGGTATTCCCATGTGGTTTGTCTGTATGTGTTTTTATTTTTTGTTATAAAATTCAGCAATATTTTTTTTTAAGTAAAATACGGTTAAAAAAAATTGCTTCTGGGGGGCAGCTGCCGCCCTGCCCCTCGCTGGGTACACCCATGAATGGAATGAAGGAAATGATAACCTTGCAATCAATCCCCAGGTGGGGAAAGCAATAATTGCAGACAATGCGTTTTTTCTCTCTCTTTCCCCCATCATGCAATTTAACAACCCATTTCCAACTGGTGGGGCTCCATTTCATGCCAGTACTCACCCATCCTTTCAGCGGTGCCCAAATGTGGACTCTGTTGCACAAATCTCGAAGAATACGCAGCACAATCACACAGGACTTTAGTCCATTTGCCCTTGCCTAAAACAAACAGAATTGTTCCAATCCACTTGAAAAAATCAGGGTTGTTTTTTTTTTTTAAGCAAGCCTCTGTGTTTTGTTTTTAATGTACAGTGGTACCTCGCAAGACGAATGCCCTGCAAGACGAATTTTTCGCAAGACAAATGCGTCTTGCAATCTGATGGTGACTTACAAGATGAATTCGTTTTGTGAAAAATCAGTCTTGCGAATCACGGTTTCCCATAGGAATGCATTGAAAGATAATTAATGCGTTCCTATGGGCAAATAAAGAAATTTCAATGCATTCCTATGAGTTATTCGTAGGTAGAGTTATTCGTAAGTAGAGGTACCACTGTAATTTATGAAAAATTAAAAAAGATGTTAAAAATAACATTTGAAAAGGAACCAGAATTATTTTTGTGAAGTATGGTGCTGGAAAATGTCCCAGAAGAAAGAATATATTCTTATATGTCTGTGCAGCAGCTAGACTCCTCATTACTCAGAATTGGAAGAGAGAAAAGATTCCGACGGTTCTTGAATGGCAGGAAAAACTGGTGGAATTTATGAACCTAGCCAAAATGACCGCAGCAATTAGGAATATCCCTAAGGGGAAAAGTAAAATCGAGTGGAAAGATGTTGAGGATTATTTGATTAAGGAAAATATCAATACTGAACTGGGGATCTGTTTGAACTGAGATATGCAAGAGTTAAAGAATGCAAGTATGTATACAACAACTATCCTATATAATGAAGTGCAAGTGTCTGCGTCCAGTCCCTGTGTCCGCACTACTGCGCATGTGCCCCACGGACACAGGGATTGGACGCACACACACGCTCTCCCCCCCCACCTACCGTTTCCCTGGCTGGACTGAGCGTTGGCGGGTGGGGGGGGGATGTGTGTGTGTGTGTCCAGCAAGGACAGGTCCTGGGGTTCAGAGAAGCAAGTTTTTAGAACTGCTTTTCTAAAAACCAAACGAACAGGAGGCAGGATAAGAAAAGGAATAATTTTCTTTTTCTAAAAAAAAGCAGCATTTTGCCATCGCTTTGTAGCCATTCCGGACCATCACATGTGAGAAACAAGCGGCTCATAGATCTGCAATTTCTCAGCTGTTGAGTAGAAAACACTTAAATATAAAAATAAAAGTAACAGAGGAGGCATTTCTGATGTGTTTCAAAACAGAAGGAAGGAAGGAAGGAAGGAGGGAAGGAAGGGAGGGAGGGAGGGAGGAAGGGAGGGAGGGAGGGAGGGGGAGGATGGAGGAAAGGAAGGAAGGAAGGAAGGAGGAAAGGAAGGAAGGGAGGGAGGGAGGAAGAAGGGAGGAAAGGAAGGAAGAAAGGGAAGGAAGGAGGAAAGGAAGGAAGGGAGGGAGGAGGAAAGGAAGGAAGGAAGGAAGGAAGGAAGGAAGGAAGGAAGGAGGGGAGGGAGAAGGACAGGGAGGGAAGGGAGGAAGGAAGAAAGGGAAGGAAGGAAGGAGGAAAGGAAGGAAGGGAGGGAGGAGGGAAGGAAGGAAAGGAAGGGAGGAAGGGAGGGAGAAGGAAGGGAAGGGAGGAAGGAGTGAAGGGAGGAAGGAAAGAAGGGGGGAAGGAAGGGAGGGAGGGAGGAGGAAAGGAAGGAAGGGAGGGAGGGAGGGAGGGAGGAGGAAAGGAAGGGAGGGAGGGAGGGAGGGAGGAGGAAAGGAAGGAAGGAAGGAAGGAGGAAAGGGAGGAGGAAGGGAGGGAGAAGGAAGGGAAGGGAAGGGAGGAAGGAAAGGAAGGGAGGGAAGGGAGGAAGGAAGGGAGGGCGGGAGGAAGGAAGGAGGAAAGGAAGGAAGGGAGGGAGAAGGAAGGGAAAGGAAGGGAGGAAGGAAGGAAGGAAGGAAGGAAACTCAAAAAGGAAAACGGGAAAAGCAGCAACTTCTACAATAAGATAAGAACGAAAAGCCCAACCTGGAACCATTTGGCGTGCCGCAGAGACGCCAAAGCATCAAGGCATTTTTGCCTGTCGAGTAAGTCCGGAGGGTCTTTCGTGGGAACACTGTCTACTGGGAAAACGGGAATATAAAGAAAAACAGAGACAGACACCATTTGACCAATGGGGTTTCTGCCACAAAAACACAGAAGACTTGGCAGCATGAAGAGGGGTGGGGGACTTAATAAGGCTCCCAGAAGTCCTTTTGATTCCACCCCAAATTTTATTTTCTTCTCCCAACACTGCAAAATGACATTTCACAAAATAAATGATGCCAATTTTTGAATTAGTAAATATGCATAAAAGAAGGCATTATTATAAAACAAATGAAGCCAATTTTTGAAATAGTAAATATGCGTAAAAGAAGGCATTATTATAAAATAAATGGTGCCAATTTTTGAAATAGAAAATATGCATAAAAGAAGGCATTATTATAAAATAAATGATGCCAATTTTTGAAATAGTAAATATGCGTAAAAGAAGGCATTATTCATAAATGAAGCCAATTTTTGAAATAGTAAATATGCGTAAAAAAAGGCATCCCCCCATTGGCCACAGAGAATCTGGGATCTTATTAATTTTTTATAAAAAATGTAACACATTGGGGGCAGACCATAAAAGGTGTGATGCTTTGCCTCATCCCTGCTACTTTTAAAGACTTTTGGAGTCGAATGGGAAATACCGGTAAAAGCAGAAGAGATTTACAAAATAGGGAAACCCAGCCAGATGGGTGGGGTATAAATATAATAATAATAATATTCAGCACATCCTGGCGCCTGGGAAGGTCTTTGGCAGTTTCCCTCTCTTTGAATATAGTGATCAGTTCTTTATTATTCTCACCCCAGCTTCCCCCTGCCAATTTACAGGGAGCGAGGCAGGGATGTTTAACAAGGATCAGATAAATGGTACCTCGCAAGAGGTACGAGTCGTTTCGTGTTGCGATAATTTCGTCTTGCGAAGCGCAGTTTCCCATAGGAATGCATTGAAATTTAATTAATACGTTCCTATGGGCCGTGTTCAGAAAGTGGTGGTGGGGGATGAGTGCTCAGACCCCTGGGCTCTCACTTGTGGGGTGCCTCAGGGGTCCGTCCTCTCCCCCATGCTTTTTAACATCTACATGCAGCCGCTGGGAGAGATCATTGGGGGGATGGGCTGGGTGTTCATCAGTATGCGGATGATACCCAGCTCTACCTCTCTTTCAAATCAGAACCAGTGAAGGCAGTGAAGGTCCTGTGTGAGTGCCTGGAGGCAGTTGGAGGGTGGATAGCGGCTAACAGATTGAGGTTGAATCCTGACAAGACAGAAGTACTGTTTCTGGCGGACAGGAGGTGGGCAGGTGTGGGGGACTCCTTAGTCCTGAACGGGGTCACTGTGCCCATGAAGGACCAGGTGCGCAGCCTGGGAGTCATTCTGGACTCACAGCTGTCATTGGAGACACCGGTTAATTCTGTATCCAGGGCAGCTGTTTATCAGCTCCATCTGGGACGCAGGCTGAGACCCTACCTGCCTGCAGACTGTCTCGCCAGAGTGGTGCATGCTCTAGTTAACTACAACTACAATTAATCCAGAATGCGGGAGCTAGACTGGTGACTGGGAGCAGCCGCCAAGACCAGACTGGTGCATGCTCTAGTTATCTCTCGCTTGGACTACTGCAATGCGCTCTATGTGGGGCTACCTTTGAAGGTGACCAGGAAACTACAATTAATCCAGAATGCGGCAGCTGGACTGGTGACTAGGAGCAGCCGTCAAGACCACATAACACCGGTCTTGAAAGACCCGCATTGGCTCCCAGTACGTTTCTGATCACAATTCAAAGTGCTGGTGCTGACCTTGAAAGCCCTAAACGGCCTCGGTCCAGTATACCTGAAGAAGCGTCTCCACCTCCATCGCTCTGCCCAGACACTGAGGTCCAGTGCCGAGGGCCTTTTGGCGGTTCCCTCGTTGCGAGAAGCCAAGTTACTCACACAGGACCTTCACTGCCTTCAACAAGAATGTTGTTAGCAAAGAATTGGAATTGTAAGACACAAGAAATACCAATGGTGGAAGAATGGCAGATGAAAATGATGTACTATATGGAATTAGCTGAACTGACCGGGAGGCTCCACGACCAGGGAGAGAAGTCGGTGGAAGAAGATTGGAAGAATTTTAAAGATTATTTGAAGAAATATTGCAATGTTAGTTAGTTTGAAATGGATTTGGAAAAATATATAATGTTGTAGTTTTAGAGATTATTTTTAGGATTAAGATATTATGAAAGAATGATAGATAATGGTTAAATTTAAAATATGTATAGATAGATGGATATAAAGTATGTTTAAAAAGTAAAGAAATAGAAATTGCTAAAGAGGAAATACAGGGAAACATGGCATGGGGGGTTACAAGGAAGTCACCCCAAAATGATTAGAAAGGATGAAAAAATGTTTCATTTTCTGAAATAACATTATTTAGGCATCCTCTCTTATTGGTGAAAGAGGATCCAAGTTTAGCTTACAAAAAGTAGCTGGGTTTATCATTTTATCTACTGCGGTCTGGGAAGCCTGCAGGTTCAGAATGTCACAGCCCTATGCAACCCGTAATCTAGCAGAAGAAATTAACCCGCGTAGAAGAACATAAACCTCAACGAAAATCCCAAGCCGTCTTGATTTGCAGCTTTCAGCTCTGGCTGTGACAAAACAAAGCGCCACACAGTTATGGTTTAAACCGTATTAACTTTGCAGCCGAATACGCACATCAACAGGATTGCAGCACTAAAATAAAAGCTGGAAAGTGGTCAATGGGATAAGCCGCTGGATGTTTTAACAAGCACAATAAAGGGCAGTTTGGAGATTTTTTAAATCTGATCTCATTTTTTGACAGAATTACAAGCCTGGTAGAGGAAGGGAACGCTGTGGATGTAGCCTGTCTTGATTTCAGCAAGGCCTTTGACAAGGTGCCCCATGATATTCTTGTAAAGAAGCTGGTAAAATGCAGGCTAGACAATGCTACCATTCAGTGGATTTGTAACTGGCTGACTGACCGAACCCAAAGGGTGCTAATCAATGGCTCCTCCTCATCCTGGAGAGTGGTGACTAGTGGGGTGCCACAGGGTTCTGTCTTGGGCCCAGTCTTATTCAACATCTTCATCAATGACTTGGATGATGGGCTTGAGGGCATCCTGAGCAAGTTTGCAGATGACACCAAATTGGGAGGGGTGGCTAATACCCCAGAGGACAGGATCACACTTCCAAATGACCTGAACAGATTAGACAACAGGGCCAAAGCAAACAAGATGAATTTTAACAAGGAGAAATGTAAAGTACTACACTTGGGGGGGGGATGAAAGGCACAAATACAGGATGGGGGACACCTGGCTTGGGAGCAGTCCATTTGAAAAGGATCTAGGAGTCTTGGTAGACCACAAACTTGACATGAGTCAACAGTGTGATGTAGCAGCTCAAAAAGCCAATGCAATTCTGGGCTGCATCAATAGGAGTATAGCATCTAGATCAAGGGAAGTAATAGTACCACTGTATTCCTCTCTGGTCAGACTTCACCTGGAATAATGTGTCCAGTTCTGGGCACCACAGTTCAAGAAGGATACTGACAAGCTGGAACATGTCCAGAGGAGGGCAACCAAAATGGTCAAAGGCCTGGAAATGATGCTTTATGAGGAACGGCTTAGGGAGCTGGGTATGTTTAGCCTGGAGAAGAGAAGGTTAAGGGGTGGTATGATAGCCATGTTCAAATATATGAAAGGATGCCATATAGAGGAGGGAGAAAGGTTGTTTTCTGCTGTTCCAGAGAAGCGGACACGGAGCAATGGATTCAAACTACAAGAAAGAAGATTCCACCTAAACATTAGGAATAACTTCCTGACAGTAAGAGCTGTTCGACAGTGGAACTTGCTGCCAAGGAGTGTGGTGGATTCTCCTTCTTTGGAGGTCTTTAAGCGGAGGCTTGACAGCCATCCGTCATGAATGGTCTGATGGTGTTTCCTACTTGGCAGGGGGTTGGACTGGATGGCCCTTGTGATCTCTTCCAACTCTAGGATTCTATGATTCTAATAATATTTTAAACCAAGAACTGCCTTAACAGAGAGATTTTCACATAGGGGTGAAAAGAGGCGACAAGATGAACTTCTCGGAGGAGTGCATTCTATCATCTGAGGTCAGCCATGGAAAAGGCCCTGAGCGAACCATGTTTATATGATATTGAAAGCTGACTTGGGTGGGCTGTTCTGAAAATAGTGTCCCAGTAACAATCTCATAAACTAACAGAGTTAACTGAAGGTTAGCAACTGTACTCCTGTATACAACTATCTCTCAACTTGGTTGGGTATTGGTGCTGACCTTTAAAGCCCTAAACTGCCTCGGCCCAGTATACCTGAAGGAGCGTCTCCACCCCCATCGTTCTGCCCAGACACTGAGGTCCAGCACCGAGGGCCTTCTGGTGGTTCCGTCGTTGCGAGAAGCCAAGTTGCAGGGAACTAGGCAAAGGCCTTCTCAGTGGTGGTGCCTGCCCTGTGGAACGCCCTCCCAACAGATGTCAAAGAGGCAAACAACTACCAGACTTTTAGAAGACATCTGAAGGCAGCCCTGTTCAGGGAGGCTTTTAATGTTTAATAGATTATTGTGTTTTAATTTTCTCTTGGAAGCCGCCCAGAGTGGCTGGGGAAACCCAGCCAGATGGGCGGGGTATAAATAAATAAATAAATAAATTATTATTATTATTATTATTATTATTATTATTATTATTATTATTATTAAAACAACTACCAGACTTTTAGAGGACATCTGAAGGCAGCCCTCTTTAGGGAAGCTTTTAATGTTTAATAAATTATTGTATTCTAAGATTGGAAGCCGCCCAGAGTGGCTGAGGAAACCCAGCCAAATGGGCGGGGTATAAATAAATTAATATTATTATTTCTCTCAAGGTCACTGTCGAATCCCTAGTGAGATCAGATGCTTCCGCCCATCCTTTTGGCAAGTAAACTGAGGTTTGCTGGTAGCACAACAAGGAGAGAGAACTCCTTTTTCACCTGCACAGTTTAAGGAGGAAAATCATTAGCACAGGGAAAGAAGGAAGCTCCTCTCAATACCTCCGTCCTTCTTCTCAGCTTCGTCCCGGATTAGAGGGGAGGTTAGGGTCACCTTGAGATTTAGCGGAAGCTCCTTTGTGCTACGGATGATGATGGCAGCCTCAGCCACATGATGCTCCACGTGATATTTCTCCTCTGTGAGTTTCTGAAACAGTTCAGAATTGTTCAGTTGAGTCACTGCGGTGGGAAATCGCAATCTCAGCAGATAGAGAGATAGATACAGTAGTGCCTTGACTTACGAATTTAATCCGTTCCAAAGGCACCTTCGTAAGTAGAAAAATTCGTAAGTCGAAAAACACCATTTGAAACACGATTTCCCATAGGAAACAAAATTTCCCATAGATTTCCCATAGCTACGGAGCGGGTTGGGGGGGGCGGCAAACCGCTCCGTAGTGCGCTCTGCTTCAGAGCGCGCCGGCCGAGCAGAGAGCAGCACCAACTCAGACAGACTGCGCATGTGAGGACATGCGCAGTTCGTCCTGGCTTGTGCGTCATGCACTGTGGAGCGACGCCCCGCCCCCAGGGGGTGCCGCCCTGGGCAGCCAAGCAGCACCGTTCACCACTGCCCACAGGAGTGAGTTCCATAGTTCAATAATGCGCTGGAGGAAGAGGAGGCGTTGGTGGTCTACCAGCAGCAACTGGTCATGATCACTAAATGTCCAGAGACAGTCTTCCTCTGAATGCCATATACAGTGGTGTCTCGACTTAAGAATTTAATCTGTTCCGAAGGCACCTTCGCAGGTCGAAAAATTCACAAGTCGAAAAACACCATTCAAAATGCGATTTCCCATAGGAATGCATTGAAAATGGAGAAATTCGTAAGTCGAGGCATCCCTATCTAAAAATCGTAAGTCGAAAAAACCCTATCTAAAACCGCCACGGTTTCCGTTCGGATGTCGAGAAATTCGTGAGCGTGCGGCCATTTGCCCCAGTCAAAAAATTCGGTTGTCGAGTCGTTTGTAAGTCGAGGTACCACTGTATTTATTATGGCTTTAATCCCATATAAACAAACTGATAAATAGTATTTTTAAAATCATTTTGTGCGTGAGGTTTTTTTCTTCTTCAAATCTCTTTGAAAGTAAGATTTTATCTAATCTTTAATGAAAGCTCATCAAATTATGATACAGGGAAATGAGGTTGTAAAAAAGTCATCACCCTATTAGGTGGTCAGTGCCAAAGAAATATCCAGTAGTCACAATCTCAGCAGAGACAAAGACATGTTTATGCTAGCTGGAGCAGATGGGAGTTGTAATCCAAATTTTCAGGGGGGGCAAAGTATGGATTAACTTCCTATAAACGGTTGCTTTGAAACAATATCGGAACACTTGAAAACCAAACAACCCATCTTCTCACTTTCCTTCCGCTGGAGATGGTAAGGCCAATATTATCTTCTCCCTCTAAGCATAGGTGCCAACTCCAAGATTGAAAAATTCGGGATTGGCAGCAGCGCAGCACCGGAAGTCGCGCTGCAGCCATTTTGGAACTGGGCAGAGCAGCACCGGAAGTCGCTTCTACATGTGCTCTGCCCATTTCCAAAATGGCCGCGGCGCCAGAAATCGCTTCTGCGCATGTCCAGAGACTCCAGACATGTGCAGAAGAAGCCTCCCCGGGCCGGTAAGAATCCAGGGGATTTACGGGGGTTTTAAAAATCTGGGCTGCCAGCGGGAAACAGCTGGGAAAACGGGGGTTTCCCGGGAAATACGGGAGACTTGGCAGCTATGGCCAGATGGGCGGGGTATAAATAATTTATGATTACTATCATCATCATCATCATCATCATGGCACAGCAAGGGTATACTGAAAAGAAAAAAAGCAATCGCCCTGAGCAACTGTCAGAAGGAACAAAGCAGAGAAAAGCAAGGAGCTTTCGCCATTTCTGCTCCCCTACTCTGGAGGATAGCCTAGACCAGGCATCCCCGAACTTCGGCCCTCCAGATGTTTTGGACTACAATCCCCATCATCCCTGACTACTGGTCCTGTTAGCTAGGGATCATGGGAGTTGTAGGCCAAAACATCTGGAGGGCCGCAGTTTGGGGGGTGCCTGGCCTAGATTTAAGGGCAGAGAACAAGCGATTCATCTTTAAACTGTTTCAGGTTTTCCGTGGTGGAAAATTCAGTTAGTGTTTCTTCTTTGCCCACGACAGGGTTCAATTTTTAAAATAAAAAACACCACCACTGAGCCATTCATCACAGATAAGATAAGATATCTTTATTGTCATTGTCCCCTTGCGGGAACAACGAAATTCATGACAGCCACAGACTGCCCTAATTCTACTCACCATAATTTGGATGGGGAGGTTGTCTTTGACGAGAGACAGTAAGGTCTCAGTGGGCTTCTCTTTGCACATAAGAACCAGTTCTAAGTCCATGTCGTCTTTTATCAGCAGACCTTTAGCTACCAAGCCAATCCTCATCACTCCACACAAGACCCGGCCACCATGGTCCCTGAAGACAGGAATAGACATATTTTTCCGGAACAATAATTGCAGTGATATTTTGCACCCTCAATATGTATGTGCATGCAACAATACATTCTGCTTCACAGCCTTAGAACAGGGCAACAATTTTTGCTACACCTTTATTTCAAACTCCTGAAACAGACAGAGGGCTATTAGTAATAACAAGGAGAAAAACTACAGGTGATGCTGATGTAGATGAAGCTGTCTTACTATCCTTAACAAGCTTGGGTCTGAAATGTCTTATATCTTCTCTGATCCTTTACTGCGAATCTAACAAGCTCTCTATAAATGATGAGAAGACAAAAATTTTGATCTTCTCGAATGGTTGGAGATTAGAGAAATGGAAAATAAGAGGGCAAGAAATCCAACAAGTGAAAATCTCTAGGTATCTGAGAATTTTGTTGTTGTTGTTTAGCTGGACCATAAAGAAGGCTGATCGCCGAAGAATTGATGCTTTTGAATTATGGTGCTGGAGGAGATCTTGAGAGTCCCATGGACTGCAAGAAGATCAAACCTATCCATTCTGAAGGAAATCAGCCCTGAGTGCTCCCTGGAAGGACAGATAATGAAGCTGAGGCTCCAAGACTTTGGCCACCTCATGAGAAGAGAAGACTCCCTGGAAAAGACCCTGATGCTGGGAAAGACTGAGGGCACTAGGAGAAGGGGACGACAGAGGACAAGATGGTTGGACAGTGTTCTTGAAGCTACGAACATGAGTTTGACCAAACTGCGGGAGGCAGTGGAAGACAGGAGTGCCTGGCGTGCTCTGGTCCGTGGGGTCAAGAAGAGTCAGACACGACTAAACGATTAAACAACAACAATCCATGCAGACTCTGTCACACAGCAGCAGTGGTGAGAGGGAAGCAACTCCCCCTGCCCAAGAGATGGTTCACATGGACTTCTCGTAACACACTAGAACTTGTGGGCTGGGTTAGTTCAGGACAGATGAAATAAAAGTGCTTGCTTCTTCGTGCAGCGCCTAGTTAACCTGGTTGACCACTGTGAGAACAGGATGCTGGATTAGATGGGCCACTGAATGGACAGATCCAGCAGACTCTTCATTTGTTCTGACGTCACATTTTTAAAAGGGGAAGAAGCTGAGGAAGGAGAGAGAGAGAGAGAGCGCATTTACACAGAGCTCTGCTCAGAAACTCAAAATCTGACCTCTTCCCTCAATAATTTGGGCCAAGTAGAAAAAAAAGCATCTGTTGTCTCCTGATGGGGACAGTCACACAGCCAGCAGGCAGGATCTGTCGCCTTACTAGCTTTTTAACCAGACAGGAACTTGCTCTGTCCTGGTTTTGCTGCTCAAAGGCTTCTTCCAATCACATCAGATTTTCTGCTCTGTAGAAGTTATGACATAAACATTCGGTGTCCTTTCAGCAAAACTCAGAACAGAACCCTCACCCACTGAGCAAGCTTTTCATCATAAAGGTGTACAGAAATGGTGTACAGGATGGATGTATAGACACCACCTTATACAGAAAACCAACTGACCGACAAACATATCTACATGCTTCTAGCTACCATCCCAAACATACCAAACAATCCATCGCATACAGCAGGCCCTACGTTACAACCACATCTGTTCCAATTCTACAGACAGAGAATCTCACCTAAGAGATCTACAGCAAACCTTTTTAGAACTAAAATATCCACCTGCTGAAGTTAAACAACAGATCAACAGAGCCAGACTGATACCTAGAGAGAACCTGCTGCAAGACAGACCCAAAAAAGAAAATAACAGAACACCACTAGTCATCACATACAGCTCCCAAGTTAAAACAGTACAACGCATCATCAGAGATCTACAGCCTCTTCTGGACAATGACAGCTCTCTTTCTCAAGCTCTGGGAGGAAGACCTTTCCTTGCCTACAGACAGCCACCCAATCTTAAACAACTCCTCACCCACAATAATACCACCACCAGACGTAACAGGGACACTGGTACCAGAGCCTGCAATAAACCCAGATGCCAACTTTGCTGCCACATACACCCGGACAACACCATTACTGGCCCCAACAACATCCAACATACCATCTCAGGACTATTCAATTGCTCACCTTCTAACATTGTGTATGCCATAAAATGCCAACAGTGCCCTTCAGCTTTCTATATTGGACAAACAGGCCAAACCCTTCGCCAAAGGATAAATGGACATAAATCTGACATCAGGAACCACAAGACAGAGACACCAGTAGGAGAACACTTCAATCTCCCAGGACATTCTATACAAGATCTCAAAGCAGCTGTTTTATTAAAGAAAAATTGCTGAATTGGAACTCATTACCAAGCTTAAAACCATGGAGCCACCTGGGATGCACTAAGACATACGATTCTTATCTCATTATGCATGATCAAGCTTTCTTTAGCGCCTCAGCCCTTGCTCCCCCCCCCAATTTCAGTCATTAACAGTCGTTAACAGCCATCAGCAGGTTTACCACTCCTATCAGCCCATCACCAATTCCCACCCACCCCCACCACCCTCTGAATATACATAAGGGTCTGACTCTTCTGTTTCAAGTGTATCTGAAGAAGTGTGCATGCACACGAAAGCTCATACCAAAATAAAAACTTAGTTGGTCTTTAAGGTGCTACTGAAGGAATTTTTTTATTAGTGTACAGAAATGGATGAGATTTGACTTTTAGTTTTATTTTTGGTGGGCCCCACAGGTGAAACACCTGGCCTTGATGCTATTCTGTAGCATCATAGAGTTGGAAGAGACCACAAGGGCCATCCAGTCCAACCCCCTGCCAAGCAGGAAAAACACAGAATCATAGAATCCTAGAGTTGGAAGAGACCACAATGGCCATCCAGTCCAGCCCCCTGCCAAGCAGGAAACACCATCAAAGCATTCCTGACATATGCCTGTCTAACCTCTGCTTAAAGAGTGTTAGCAGGAAAGCTTCAAGGACGGCACTGTTGACGGGGAGCTGGGAATGCAGGAAAAGAGAAAAAAGTATTGCATTCTGGCTGGATGGGTGTCAAAGTAGGTACGAGGCCAAGGAGGAGACCTAGAATCATAGAACTATCAAAGCATTCTTGACATATGCCTGTCAAGCCTCTGCTTAAGGACCTCCAAAGAAGGAGACTCCACCACACTCCTTGGTAGCAAATTCCACTGCCTAACAGCTCTTACTGTCAGGAAGTTCTTCCTAATGTTTAGGTGGAATCTTCTTTCTTGTAGCTTGAACCCATTGCTCCGTGTCCGCTTCTCTGGAGCAGCAGGAAACAACCTTTCTCCCTCCTCTATATGGCATCCTTTAATATCTTTGAACATGGCCATCATATCACCCCTTAACCTTCTCTTCTCCAGGCTAAACATACCCAGCTCCCTAAGCCATTCCTCATAAGGCAGGGGTCAGCAAACTTTTTAAGCAGGGGGCCGGACCACTGCATAGCTGCCAAGTTTTCCCTTTTCTCGCGAGGAAGCCTATTCAGCATAATGGAAAATCCCTTTAAAAAAGGGATAACTTGGCAGCTATGGACCACTGTCCCTCAGACCTTGTGGGGGGCTGGACTCTATTTGGGGGGGGGAATATTAACAAATTCCTATGCCCCACAAATAACCCAAAGATGCATTTTAAATAAAAGGACACATTCTACTCATGTAAAAACACCAGGCAGGCCCCACAAATAACCTGAGATGCATTTTAAATAAAAGGACACATTCTACTCATGTGAAAACAGGCTGATTCCTGGACTGTCCGTGGGCTGGATTTAGAAGGTGATTGGGCCGCATCTGGCCCCCGGGCCTTAGTTTGGGGACCCCTGTCATAAGGCATCGTTTCCAGGCCTTTGACCATTTTGGTTGCCCTCTTCTGGACACCTTCCAGCTTGTCAGTATCCTTCTTGAACTGTGGTGCCCAGAACTGGACACAGTACTCCAGGTGAGGTCTGACCAGAGCAGAATACAGTGGTACAAAGGCGTGGAAACGATGCCTTATGAGGAATGGCTTAGGGAGCTGGGCATGTTTAGCCTGAAGAAGAGAAGGTTAAGGGGATGTGAGACGAATAGGCCTTTACTTTCCGTCTTATAACTTTGACCTCTCAATTATTACAAGCACTAACAGGGATTTCTGAGGTAAATCAAACCTGCCACTTATCCCTCTAGCCTTTCTTTAAACCCTCTGTTTTCAAAAATAAAAGAGAGTCCTCTTCCAGCCTAAACGTGGCCAGGTACCTATATATACTTGGGGCTATAAGTCAGACTGTTCCTATGTGTACTCAGATAAGGGTTTCACCTCACTAGAAACTCCCTCACTGTAAAGCTAGCCTCCTTCCTGAGGTAACTTTATTATCACTCAGAACCTGTCTCCTCCTTTAGCCCCCCCCCTTTCTTGGTGCACTCTCAGCCACAAACTAACCTTTTCTCCTCTAAAAGGCAGTTTTGACAGTTTAAAAGAGTTCCCCACCACCTGGGTTCCTGGGTACCTTAGCTGGAAAATGAAATAGACGATTACTAATGTGACACTTTAAAGATGGATATTTATTGGCTTGAATCTTAATGGTTGCTTTCTGGTATCATTAGTACAAACGTAATTTCACAGGTAACGTTCTTGGTAATCAAATAACAGAATACCTATCAACTACTTCATCTACTCCTTTTCCACAACCACCCAAGCTCCCACATAAAAACTCCTCAACTGCCAACTGACATAACGGTTCCCCTTTCCATTTAAACCCCATGCAGGCCATGCCTCCCATGGAATGTTGCTGTCAGTTAACCAGGAGTCTGGGTTAACCCTTCGATAGGTCGGTTGTGAAACAAAAACATAACATAACAGTTTCACATTCGCCACAGGATGCCATATAGAGGAGGGAGAAAGGTTGTTTTCTGCTGCTCCAGAAGATTCCACCTCAACATTAGGAAGAACTTCCTGACAGTAAGAGCTGTTCGGCAGTGGAACTTGTTGCCAAGGAGTGTGGTGGAATCTCCTTCTTTGGAGGTCTTTAAGTGTTGCTGTCAGCCATATGTCAAGAATGCTTTGATGGTGTTTCCTGCTTGGAAGGGGATGGCCCTTGTGGTCTCTTCCAACTCTAGGATTCTATGAAATATTTTTATGCCACAACAGGGACTAAAAGCATTCTCTACAGAAGTCAAGATGCCATTTTGGATACAGGAGGCCCCATGTTGCATCAATTCCTTCCCCCCCCCCCCCAGTCTGCCAATACATGGGCAGAAAAAAGGGTCCACCAGAATTCCAAGACGCAGCCTACTCTACCGGGATGGACAGGGAGGAAATCACACTGGCCTGGAAAGCACAATTCCCTTTCAAAGCCCTGACAGCCTGGACCGGACAGAGAAATGGCAGTTATTGCCTGGGTTTTCTCTGGGATATCCAACAAGTGAAAGGAGGGTGCCTCTCCATTGTTCTGAAAATGTTTCTTATTGTACAGTATTTTGCTTTAAAATGATCTTAAAATTTATTATTGTTGGGGAAAGACATTTGCAACATTTTGAGTGCAAATGTGCCTCTGAATCTGACCTCAAGAGATCCCCCCAGGCATCAAAAGTTTGGGAAGCATTAAGGGAAATAGTCAGATCGTGTAGTTCTATTAATACAGTGGTACCTCGGGTACCTCTGAAGCTCAACATCCAAAAAACTAAGATCATGGCCACTGGTCCCATCACCTCCTAGCAAATAGAAGGGGAAGAAATGGAGGCAGTGAGAGATTTGACTTTCTTGGGCTCCATGATCACTGCAGATGGTGACAGCAGTCATGAAATTAAAAGAGGCCTGCTTTTTGGGAGAAAAGCAATGACAAACCTAGACAGCATCTTAAAAAGCAGAGACATCACCTTGCCGTTAAAGCTATGGTTTTCCCAGTAGCGATGTATGGAAGTGAGAGCTGGACCATCAAGAAGGCTAAGCACCGAAGAATGGATGCTTTTGAATTATGGTGCTGGAGGAGACTCTTGAGAGTCCCATGGACTGCAAGAAGATCAAACCTATCCATTCTGAAGGAAATCAGCCCTGAGTGCTCACTGGAAGGACAGATCCTGAAGCTGAGGCTCCAATACTTTGGCCACCTCATGAGAAGAGAAGAATCCTTGGAGAAGACCCTGATGTTGGGAAAGATGGAAGGCACAAGGAGAAGGGGACAACAGAGGACGAGATGGTTGGACAGTGTTCTCGAAGCTACCAACATGAGTCTGACCAAACTGCGGGAGGCAGTGCAAGACAGGAGTGCCTAGCGTGCTCTGGTCCATGGGGTCACGAAGAGTCGGACACGACTAAACGACTAAACAACAAACTCGGGTTACGAACACGATCCATTCCGGGACGCAGTTTGTAACCCAAAACGGTCGTAACCCAAAGTGCCATTTTGCGCATGCGAAAGTGCAATTCCTGCAATTTCCATGCTTTGCGCATGTGCAAACCACGCGTGCCGCTTCTGCGCATGCACAGACAACACACGTGGCAATAATACTTCCAGGTTTGTGGAGTTCGTAACCTGAGGTGTTCGTAACCCAAGATACGACAGTATGTGCTCTCTCTCTCTCTCTCTCACACACACACACACACATACAGCTGGCGCAGCGCTGCAACCACAAAACATTGATTTGCAGACTCAGCTGCAGATACTGCCCTGGCACCCCGCTTATACTAATCAAACACCATGCAAACACTTTGGGCTGGCAAGAAGGGAATGCATTTTAAAATATTAATACACAAACCCACAGCTTTTGACTGTTTAACATAAGCAACATTAATTACAAGTTGAGCAGGCCAGAGATGGAGAGCAGTGAAATGGTGTTCTGAGACCTCTTAGGCAGCCGCTCCCCAATCAATCTTCTCTTTTAAGTATAGATCATTTGCTTCAAGTGATTATCCGTCTCTCTCGTCTTCTCTCGCTTTTCCAATTGTGCATAGCTTTAGACGCTCAATGTTCGCTCCAGCCAAGAGGAGGAAGATGTACGGAAAACTGTTCCCCCAGTGGGAGAGGGGGAACGAGACTTGTGTTTGATTCAAGGAGTCCTCAAAGAAGAACCAGCATGGCCCTTGTGGTCTCTTCCAACTCTATGATTCTACTAGCTTACCCGGCCACGCGTTGCTGTCATCCATATGTCCAGAATGCTTTGATGGTGTTTCCTGCTTGGCAGGGGATTGGACTGGATGGCCCTTGTGCTCTCTTCCAACTCTATGATTCTATGATTCTCGTAACAGAGGCTATCCCTCCCAGCTAAATGAGACATGGTTCTTAACCTCACCCACGGCTGCTAAACTGGCATGGAGCAAATCCACATGCCTCAGCACTTATGGGAGCTTAACTGCACTTGTTCATTCTTTCTGCTAGTAGGGAGCTCCAACAGCTGAACTGCAAACGATACAGAGTGACCCTTCCCAACTCAGCCCCCTTTCCGCATTAGTGCCTTGCCTTATTTAACCCAAGCACACTCCTAAGTTGGCAGCTGCACGAGTCTCGTTGCAAGAGGCAAAGCAGATGGATTCTCCAGTCCTTCATAAATCGGAGAAAGGGATGTCCTCAGGTAAATGACCTCTCCTTACCACCCCAGTGGGCAGCTGGATCAGGCAATGAGTCCTCTTGTCCCACCAGCCGCTCATTTCTAGGCAATCCTGGGAGAAGGCCATTAGCAAACTTCAAATCTTCATAGAATCATAGCATTGGAAGAGACCCCATGGGCCATCCAGTCCAACCCCCTGCCAAGCAGGAAACACCATCAAAGCATTCTTGACATATGGCTGACAGGAACGCGTGGCCGGGTCATCTAGTAGAATCATAGACTCCTAGAGTTGGAAGAGACCACAAAGGCCATCCAGTCCCACCCCCTGCCAAGCAGGAAACACCATCAAAGCATTGCTGTCATCAAAGCCTCCGCTTAAAGACTACCAAAGAAGGAGACTCCACCACACTCCTTGGCAGCAAATTCCACTGTCGAACAGCTCTTACTGTCAGGAAGTTCTTCCTAATGTTTAGGAAGCAAACTTCAAATCTTCATAGAATCCTAGAGTTGGAAGTGACCACAAGGGTCATCCAGTCCAACCCCCTGCCAAGCAGGAAACACCACCAAAGAATTCTTGACATATGCCTGTCAAGCCTCTGCTTAAAGACCTATGTGCAAGGCTGCGGGGTGCGAAGCGCTTCTCCCCCCGCCACGCACAGCTGGCATCGGAAGGGGCTTCAGAGACCTTTCCCAAAGCCCTGTCCCATGCCGGCTCTGCGCGGCGGTTGCCCCCGCATGTCTTCCCCTTGGCTCGGGGAAGACTGGGAGGAGCAGCTACCGCACCACCACGCTTTGGCTCCATCCCCCCCGGCAAAGGAAGATCAGCTGTCAGCTTCCCGCGCTGACAGCTGATCTTCCTTTGCCGCCTTCCTGCGCTACATTCTATGGCCGCGCTTCGCAAGACGAAGCGGCAGCCATAGAAAACCTCGTCGTCTTGCGAGTGCCTCATGCAACGCAAAACTCTTTCATCTTGCGAGTTTTTCATTGTGCGAGGCATTTGTCTTGTGAGGTACCACTGTACTTCCCTTGATCTAGATCAGGCATCCCCAAACTGCGACCCTCCAGATGTTTGGCCTACAACTCCCATGATCCCTAGCTAACAGGACCAGTGGTCAGGGAAGATGGGAAATGTAGTCCAAAACATCTGGAGAGCCCAAGTTTGGGGATGCCTGATATAGATGCTCTACTCCTATTGATGCAGCCCAGAATTGCATTGGCTTTTTGAGCTGCTGCAACACACTGTTGACTCATGTCAAGTTGGTGGTCTACCAAGACTCCTAGATCCTTTTCACATGTACTGCTCTCAAGCCAGGTGTCTCCCATCCTGTATTTGTGCCTTTAATTTTTTTTTGCCCTTACATTTCTCCTTGTTAAAATTCATCTTGTTTGCTTTGGCCCAGTTGTCTAATCTGTTCAGGTCATTTTGAAGTGTGATCCTGTCCTCTGGGGTATTAGCCACCCCTCCCAATTTGTGTGTCAACTGCAAACTTGATCAGGTTGCCCTCAAGCCCACCATCCAAGTCATTGATAGAGATGTTGAATAAGACTGGGACCAAGACAGAACCTTGTGGCACCCCACTAGTCACTTCTCTACAGGATGAAGAGGAGCCATTGATGAGCAGATCATTGCTCTATTAGAGGCACTGCTCTTGCCAGCAAAAATAGAAGCAATGCTCCTGTTAGCACATGGGAAATGTGCCAATACAGAAGGGAATAAGAAGGCTGGTGCAGCCTCAAAGATGGCAGCTCGCTTGCCCGCCATCGCACAATATGCTGCATTTTATCCTATTCCCAGAGAACCACCAGCATATTTACAAACAGAAATTGAGTGGGCTGGGGATGAAGGTGATGAATTGTTGGTGGGTTTTTCGAGATGGTAGTTCATTGGTGACTACACCCCTTCTCAGACTTCTACTGAAAGAATTATGTTCCAAAGCCCAAATGGGAGGTGAGGCTCACCTGATGGCAAGGACTATAGCATAGCTGCCAAGTACCCCGTTTTCCCCGGGAAAACCCCGTATTTTCTTACCGTTTCCCGCAGGTGTTCCGAATGGCAAAATACCCCGTATTCCCCCGGATGACGGAGCTCCTGCCAGCGGCCTTGGTCTTCTGGTGCTGTGCCAGCTCCGGAAGTCATTTGTACGCACTTCTGGACATGCGTAGAAGCGACTTCTGATGCCGCTGTGCCCATTTCCAAAATGTCTGCAGCGCCTGAAGTCGCTTCTACGCACTTCTGGACATGCATAGAAGCGACTTCCGATGCCGCTGTGGCCATTTCCAAAATGTCCGCAGCACCAGAACTCACTACTATGCATGTCCAGAACCTTCTGGCGCTGCGGACTTTTTGGAAATGGGCACAGCGACATCAGAAGTTGCTTCTACGCATGTCCGGAAGTGCATAGAAGCCACTTCTGGTGCTGCGGCACTGATCCCAGATTTTTCAATCTGGAACTTGGCACCTATGCAGTATAGTGGCTAGAGAGCTGTTTGTGGAGACATACCATATAGTCTATAGCTATGATGTTTGCCAGTAATCCCACGCAGCAGGAAAGAGACCGACATCCAACCCACCCTGCACCAATAGGAGATCGCCATTGGGCCCAGTACCCAATGGAAAGACAGTCAGTGGACTTTGCAGAATTACCACCCAGTAACGGACACAAATACTGTATATATTGGTGTTTGTGGACCCATCACTGGATGGGTTTAGGCATTCCCATGCCGCAACTGTACAGCTCAGGAAGTAGTCGAGAAACTACTTGAAATGAAATAATTCCTAGATTTGGAACGCAAACAGTTTGGATTCAACTCAAGGGACACACTTTACAGCTCTAATAGTTAAGGAATTCTCAAGAGTTTTAAACATACAAGTGCCCTCTCCATCATGTTGACCCAATTCTGGGCTGCATAAATAGGAGTATAGCATCTAGATCAAGTGAAGTAATAGTACCACACTCTGGTCAGACCTCACCTGGAGTACTGTGTCCAGTTCTGGGAACCACAGTTCAAGAAGGATACTGACAAGCTGGAACATGTCCAGAAGAGGGCAACGAAAATGGTCAAAGGCCTGGGAAAAATGCCTTATGAGGAACGGCTTAGGGAGCTGGGTATGTTTAGCCTGGAGAAGAGAAGGTTAAGGGGTGATATGATAGCCATGTTCAAATATATCAAAGGATGTCATATAGAGGAGGGAGAAAGGTTGTTTTCTGCTGCTCCAGAGAAGCGGACACGGAGCAATGTGTTCAAACTACAAGAAAGAAGATTCCACCTCAACATTAGGAAGAACTTCCTGAAAGTAAGAGCTTTTCGGCAGTGGAATTTGCTACCAAGGTGTGTGGTGGAGTCTCCTTCTTTGGAGGTCTTTAAGCAGAGGCTTGACAGGCATATGTCAAGAATGCTTTGATGGTGTTTCCTGCTCGGCAGGGGGTTGAACTGGATGGCCCTTGTGGTCTCTTCCAACTCAGTGGGAGGGCACTGAGCTCTCCTTTTGGCTCGCGCTCCTCCCGCCTGTGGAGGGGATGCTGGGGGCTCCTCGGCGAGCGGGTGGTGGCAGCGCCCATAGCTGAAGGCTTCAGCTGCAGGCGCTTGCCGCCACTACCGCCGCCGCTCGCTCGCTGCGCCCGCTGCCGCTGGGGAGTTCTCAGCGTCCCCTCCATAGGCAGGAGGGCGCTGAGCTCTCCTTTTGGCTCGCACTCCTCCCGCCTGTGGAGGGGACGCTGTGAGCTCCTCGGCGAGCGGGCGGGCGACGGTGGCAGCGCCCATAGCTGAAGGCTTCGGCTGTGGGCGCTTGCCACTATCGCCGCCGCTCACTTGCGGCGCCCGCCGCCACTGGGGAGCTCTCGGCATCCCCTCCATAGGCGGGAGGAGCGCGAGCGTGCACCTTAGGAGGGCGGCGGTGGCACCGCGGGGGTTTTGCGGGGCAGGCTCGGCAGCGCCCCCTCCATTTTCGCGCCTTAGGCAATGGCCTAGTCTGCCTAAATGGACGCACCGGGCCTGGGTCCATTTAACACCAAACCCCACAGCAACGCGTGGCCGGGCCAGCTAGTGTTTTCATCTATTCATTTCTACCAGTTGAGTTATTTTCTGAATATAAAGCAGATTGAACAATGAGGCTTCGATAAAACGGGAGTCCATTTTAACCCACTCACTTGCCGCTGCCCACATCTGAAGGCTCCTCCTTGCCGTCCATGCTGCCCTCAGCCCTGCTGGCCCTGCTCATTTCATCCATCCAATCGGAGACCTGCTTAAGGGCGCACTCCACCGTGGAAACCATGTTCTGGACAGCTTCAAGTTCGTCCGGAGACGGGTAAATGGTTGAGTGCTTCATCATCACGTGGCGGTCATCATTTGCAAATGATCGGATTGATCTCTGTTGAGGGTTAAGAAATAACAGGGAGAAAGGAGGTGGGAGGAGGCAGAAGAAGTTGTTGCCATATGAAATGAGAGGATGAGGGTATTACAGTGGTCCCTCGACTTACGAATTTAATCTGTTCCGAATGCACATTTGTAGGTCGAAAAGTTTGCAAGTCGAAAAAAGCAGTTTCCCATAGGAAAGCATTGGAAACGGAAAAATTCGTTAAGTCGAGTAAACCCCATCTAAACCGCAACGGTTTTCCTTTTGGATGTCAAAAAAAACAACCATAAGCGTGTGGCCATCTTTTTCCATTCATAACTTGAAATTTTGTAAGTAGAGTACTTCGTAAGTCGAGGGACCACTGTATTTGCAAAAGGGATAGTTGGTGTTTGAATCAAACCTGCTGGGCATTTTGGGGCACTTCTGTCCCAATGGCAGCAGGTAAACTTATCAGAAGGAGGCACAACACCTGTTCAAACCTATGAAGTCTGCTTTGAAACCAAAAGAAACAAACCAACGAAATCCCAAAGCCTACTAGCCATGTTGGCTATGCTAGGCCTCTACAGCCAGGGACAGCCATGCTTCTGAATACCAATACAGTGGGACTTCGACTTATGAATTTAATCTGTTCCGAATGCACACTCGTAGGTCGAAAACCTCGTAAGTTGAGTTTCCCATAGAAAAAGCGGTCTCCCATAGGAATGCATTGGAAACAGAAAAATTCGTTAAGTCGAGGACACCGCACCTAAAAGGAAAACCACATCTAGCCGCATCTAGCTGCGAACGGGTTTTCCATTCGGAGGTCGAGAAAATTGTAAGCGCGCAGCCACTTTTCCCACTCGTAAGTCGAAAACGTCGGATGTCGAATAGCTCGTAAGTCGAGGTCCCACTGTAACTGGAAGAAGATGCGGGAAGGAAGACTGCTCTCGTGCTCGGGTCCTGCTTGTGGGCGCCCCACGGGGGCATTTGAGTAGTAGTCACTGTGGGAACAGGACGCTGGGTTAGATGGGCCATTGGCCTAAAAGAGTGGGCCTCCTCTTACATTCTCTAAGAACTAGCAGTAGGGAGCTATCTTATCCCAAGTCTGACCACTGATCCGATTGTGCCTCCAACTGTGGAGGTAAATGACTAGCAAACATTGACAGCCCTCACTTCCTCCATGGATCTGTCCACTTCTATTTTAAAGCCATCCCAGTGGGTCACCATCACTGCCTCCCACGGGCAGGCGCGTACCATAGGGGGCGGGCTGCCCCTATCTCCAGTCTGATGGGGGCAGCGCGCCCAGCCCCTGGCCCACCCCTCGCCTCCTCCGCCCGAGCCAGAAGAAGAGTTTGGATTTGATATCCCGCTTTATCACTACCCGAAGGACTCTCAAAGCGGCTAACATTCTCCTTTCCCTTCCTCCCCCACAACAAACACTCTGTGAGGTGAGTGAGGCTGAGAGACTTCAGAGAAGTGTGACTAGCCCAAGGTCACCCAGCAGCTGCATGTGGAAGAGCCGAGACGCGAACCCGGTCCCCCAGATTACGAGTCGACCGCTCTTCACCACTACACCACACTGGCTAGGAAGAAGCAGTGAGAGCTACGGAGCGGGTTGGGGGCGGCGGCGGCAAACCGCTCCGTAGTGCGCTCTGCTTCAGAGCGCGCCGGCCGAGCAGAGAGCAGCACCAACTCAGACAGACTGCGCATGTGAGGACATGCACAGTTTGTTCTGGCTTGTGCGTCATGCGCTGTGGCGCGACGCCCCGCCCCCAGGGGGTGCCGCCCTGGGCAGCCAAGCAGCACCGTTCGCCACTGCCCACAGGAGTGAGTTCCATAGTTCAATAATGCGCTGGAGGAAGAGGAGGCGTTGGTGGTCTACCAGCAGCAACTGGTCACTAAATGTCCAGAGACAGTCTTCCTCTGAATGCCATATACAGTGGTGCCTCGACTTAAGAATTTAATCTGTTCCGAAGGGACCTTCGCAGGTCGAAAAATTCATAAGTCGAAAAATGCCATTGGAAACGTGATTTCCCATAGGAATGCATTGGAAACGGAAAAATTCGTAAGTCGAATCAAGCCTATCTAAAAATTTGTAAGTCAAAAAATCCCTATCTAAAACTGCCGCGGTTTCCTTTTGGATGTCGAGACATTCGTAAGCGCACGGCCATTTCCCCATGCAAGGGGAAGATTCTACCTCAACATTAGGAAGAACTTCCTGACAGTAAGAGCTGTTCAACAGTGGAATTTGCTGCCAAGGAGTGTGGTGGAGTCTCCTTCTTTGGAAGTCTTTAAGCAGAGGTTTTGATGACAGGAATGCTTTGATGGTGTTTCCTGCTTGGCAGGGGGGTTGGTCTGGATGGCCCTTGTGGTCTCTTCCAACTCTATGGTTCTATGAATCCTTTTTATTGCAAGGGCCACATGCCAGTGGCAGGTAGGGCCAAAGGTAAAAGTAAGTGGAGCAGGGCTTTCCTACTCCCTAAAAAGTTCAACAACTTCAACCTGAACCTCAAAAAACAGGGCTTTCCTCCTCCCAAAAAGCTCAACAATTTTGACCTGAACCCCAAAAAACCAGGGCTTTCCTCCCGAAAAAGCTCAACAACTTTGACCTGAACCCACCCCCCAAACAGGGCTTTCCTCCCCCCTAAAAAGCTCAACAACTTCGACCTGAACCCTGTGAGTAGATCGCTCTCTCTTGGGAGTTGGCCACCCCTGGCTTATACAAGCCTGCAGAGTTCAAGGTCGCCGGAGCCGCTCTCTCAAGCAAGCTAGCTGATGCCACTTCCAGCAAAAAAGGAAAAAGTCACGTTGTTCTTGAGCGTCCTCCCCTCCTCCCGCCTTCGCTCAATAATTCATATACTGCAGCTCTGTGCTCCCTGGGTTTTTTTGATGCCCCAGCCATAAATCAAAGCCCGTTTTGCTCTGCTTGAGAGTGGTGCCAAACTACCTCCCTTTTAACTCGGCACTCATTCGCAGCCTCTCTTCCTTCCCCCAGAAGCTGTTTTTTTTAAAATGATTTTTATTGAATTTTCCAAATAAACAAGAAAACAAAAACATTTTTTTTTAAATACAGTGGTACCTCGACATCCGAATGCCTCAACTTCCAAAGGTTTCAACTTATGAAGTTGGCAAACCCGGAAGTCTTTTCACCGCGTGCGCAGTCCACACATGCGCAGAAGCGCAAAACGGGCACATCGACAACTGAAGACTTCGACTTACAAAGAGTGCCACGGAACAGATCGCTTTCGTAAGTCGAGGCACCACTGCACATTCCAACTTATCTTCACCCATCTCAGTTCATGTCACTCTGCCGAGCGTCATTCAGCTTTATTTCTCACACTTATCTCGCAGTTCTTTTTACAAACATGTTTTAAATCATAGAATCATAGAGTTGGAAGACACCACAAGGACCACCCAGTCCAACCCCCTGCCAAGCAGGAAACACCATCAAAGCATTCTTGACATATGCCTGTCAAGCCTCTGCTTAAAGACCTCCAAAGAAGGAGACTCCACCACACTCCTTGGTAGCAAATTCCACTGCCAAACAGCTCTTACTGTCAGGAAGTTCTTCCTAATGTTGAGGTGGAATATTTTTTCTTGTAGCTTGAATACATTGCTCCGTGTCCGCTTCTCTGGAGCAGCAGAAAGCAACCTTTCTCCCTCCTCTATATTACATCATTTTATATATTTGAATGTGGCTATCATATCACCCCTTCACCTTCTCTTCTCCAGCTCCCTAAGCCGTTCCTCATAAGGCATCGTTTCCAGCCTTTGACCATTTTGGTTGCCCTCTTCTGGACACGTTCCAGCTTGTCAGTATCCTTCTTGAACTGTGGTGCCCAGAACTAGACACAGTACTCCAGGTGAGGTCTGACCAGAGCAGAATACAGTGGTACTATTACTTCCCTTTATCTAGAAGCTATACTCCTATTGATCAAGTTCGTAGGATTTATTTCAGTCCTGCAAGTGCCTTTAAACTTCTACAATTCCTTTCCATATAGTCCATGAATTTACTCCATTCCCTTTGGAACTTTGTCTCTCCCTGGTTTCGGATCCCGCAAGTCAACTTTGCTAACTCTACATAGGCAATCATTTTCATCTGCCACTTCTCCGTCGGTATCTCCGGTAATTTCCATTTTTGGGCTAATAAAGTCCTCGCTGCGGTTGTAGCATACAGTGGTACCTCGACTTACGAACAACTCGACAACCCAATTTTTTGACTTACGTATGGGGCAAATGGCCGTGCGCTTATGAATTTCTCGACATCCGAACAGAAACCGCAGCGGGTTTTTTTTACTTACGAATTTTTAGATAGGCTTGATTCGACTTGCGAATTTCTCCGTTTCCAATGCATTCCTATGGGAGATCGTGTTTCCAATGGCGCTTTTCGACATACAAATCTTTCGACCTACAAAGGTGCCTTCGGAATGGATTAAATTCGTAAGTCGAGGCACCACTGTAGTCAATGAATTTACTCCATTCCCTTTGGAACTCTGTCTCTCCCTGGTTTCGGATCCCGCAAGTCAACTTTGCTATCTCTGCATAGTCCAGCATTTCCGTCTGCCACTCCTCCATTGTCGGTATCATCATCATCATCATAATTTATTATTTATGCCCCGCCCACTCTGGGCGGCTTCCAACAGAAAAATGAAATAAAATGATCTATTAAACATTAAAAGCCTTCCTAAACAGGGCTGACCTCAGATGTCTTCTAAAAATCTGGCAGCTGTTTTTCTCTTTGACATCTGATGGGAGAGCAGGACAGGCGCCACCACCGAGAAGGCCCTCTGCCTGGTTCCCTGCAACTTGGCTTCTTGCAACGAGGGAACTGCCAGAAGGCCCTCAGTACTGAACCCCAGTGTCCGGGCAGAATGATGGGGGTGGAGACGCTCCTTCAGGTATACTGGACCAAGGCCATTTAGGGCTTTTGAGGTCACCACCAGCACTTTCAGTGTTATGTGGTCTCGGCGGCCGCTCCCAGTCACCAGTCTAGCTGCCGTATTCTGGATTAGTTGTAGTTTCCAGGTCACCTTCAAAGGTAGCCCCACGTAGAGCGCATTGCGGTAGTCCAAGCAGGAGATAACCAGAGCATGCACTACTCTGGCAAGACAGTCTGCGGGCAGGTAGGGTCTCAGCATGCGTACTAGATTGAGCTGGTACATGGCTGCCCTGGACACAGAATTAACCTGCGCCTCCATGGACAGCTGTGAGTCCAAAATGACTCCCAGGCTGCGCACCTGGTACTTCAGGGGCACAGTTACCCCATTCAGGACCAGGGAGTTCTCCACACCCGCCCGCCCCCTGTCCCCTCCAAACAGCCTTGTCAGGATTCAACCTCAATCTGTTAGCCGCCATCCATCCTCCAACCGCTTCCAGGTACTCACACAGGACCTTCACTGCCTTCACTGGTTCTGATTTGAAAGAGAGGTAGAGCTGGGTATCATCCGCATACTGATGAACACCCAGCCCAAACCCCCTGATGATCTCTCCCAGCGGCTGCATGTAGATATTAAAAAGCATGGGGGAGAGGACAGAACCCTGAGGCACCCCACAAGTGAGAGCCCAGGGGTGTGAACACTCATCCCCCACCACCACTTTCTGGACACGACCCCGGAGCAAGGAGCGGAACCACTGTATAACAGTGCCCCCAGCTCCCAGCCCCTCTAGACGGTCCAGAGATAACTAGAGCATGCACCACTCTGGCGAGACAGTGGTATCTCCTGCAATTTCCATTTTGGGGCTAATAAAGTCCTCGCCATGGTTGTAGCATGTATAAAGAATCTCTGATCTCCTTTTGCTATTTCCTCTCCCCTTAACCCCGATAGAAAAGCTTCAGGTTTTGGGGGACCCAGGTGGCGCTGTGGGTTAAACCACTGAGCCTAGGGCTTGCTGATCAGAAGGTCGGCGGTTCAAATCCCTGTGACGGGGTGAGCTCCCGTTGCTCGGTCCCAGCTCCTGCCCACCTAGCAGTTCGAAAGCACATCAAAGTGCAAGTAGATAAATAGGGACTGCTCCGGCGGGAAGGTAAACAGTGTTTCTGTGTGCTGCTCTGGTTTGCCAGAAGCGGCTTTGTCATGCTGGCCACATGACCCGGAAGCTGTACGCCGGCTCCCTCGGCCAATAATGCGAGATGAGCGCGCAACCCCAGAGTCGGTCACGACTGGACCTAATGGTCAGGGGTCCCTTTACCTTTATACTTAAGCATCTTTTTCAATTCATTATATATCATTTCCCAAAACCTTTTTACTCTTTCGCATGTCCGCTACATATGAGAAAAGCACCAGAAGCGGTTTGGGCAAGTCTGCTAGCAGGCCAGGAAGGGAGAGGGAGAGAGGGAAGAAGTATTCCCATGGCCCCCTTCCTGCCTTGATATACCCTGTTTCTCATATTTTAAGACATACCCATAAAATAAGCCATAGCAGGATTTTTAAGCATTCAAAGAATATAAGCCATACCCCGAAAATAAGACATAGTGATAGGCGCAGCAGCAATGCCGGCTGCGGCAGGAGGAGGAGGAAAAAAATAAGACATCCCTTGAAAATAAGTCATAGTGTGTTTTTTTGAGGAAAAAATAAATATAAGACGTGTCTTATAATATGAGAAACACGGTATTTCCTTCCTTCCTTCCTCCAGATCCTGCAGGCATTGGGACCTACCATGGCTGGCTACAGTAGGCTTCAGCTCCGGCGCCCGTTCTCTTTCTCCTTCTCCCTCCTCCTGGGTGTCTTCGCTAGGCACTGTTTTGCCTGCCAGAACCTCCTCATAAGCTTGACGGCTCAGGAGGTCACGCAGGTGCAATGCTCCAGAAGTCAGGTTCTGCAACACGCCTGAGAAAAAAGCACAGAGAAGGAGGAGGGGCGTGTTTCAGAAACAGAAAGCTGAAGTTGAAAGTGGTGAGAGATTGAGAACAAATCCGGAATATGAGAATATGGTGTGCGTGGGGGGAAAGCTCGAGAGGGGGGGGGACAGAAGCCACACTGTGTTTTTAAGTAACTTTTTAAAAACTGATTTTCAGCATACAGGAATGTAAGGAACAGTTTAATACCGACTGTATAAAAAAAGAAAACAAAAGTTAACGGTAAGAAATAAAACTTGAAGTTGACTTTCTGGGCATGTGCATAAAAAACATCCTGCATGAGGGATCTATGTATGAGCATATGGGGTGAGGGGGGGGGAGTTGATGGGCAGGACAGACTTAAGCCTATCTGGCGCCGTGCTGCAGGGATCCCTTGGGCGCGCCCCACCCTTCCCTCCCTCCCGCTCCTCTGCCCCCCGAAGATCTCCGAGCCGGAGGCAGCGATGGCAAAAAGGGAGGCAGGGACGCTGCCACCTGCGCTCTGCCTCTGTCTGCTCAGCCGAAGCAGCTGCGCAGCGCTGCCGCCCAGGGAGCCCTGGCTGCTGCGCCAAAGGGAGGGTAATGGCCGGCTTCCCTGCAACAGCACCCGCAGCCCGAGAAGAGGTGGGCAAGAACAGCGCTGCCGGCAGGGCTTGAGAGCAGCTCCTCCTGCAGGGAGGAGGCTCTGGGCACAGCATGGCGGACGCGCCCTCCAAAGCGCCCTCCAGGCCATGGCGCCTCTATGGCTAAGACGCCTCTGCTCATGGGGGGAAACAGAAGCCACACTGTGTTTTTAAGTAACTTTTTAAAAACTCATTTTCAGCATACAGGAAAGTAAGGAATAGTTTAATACCAACTGTATCAAAAAGAAAACAAAAGTTAACAGTAAGAAATAAAACCTGAAGTTGACTTTCTGGGCATGTGCATAAAAAACATCCTGCATGAGGGATCTACAAACACAATTAGTTCCGGAAGTCTGTACTTAACCTGAAGCGTGCTTAACCTGAAGCAAACATTCCCATTGAAAGTAATGGAAACTGGATTAATCCGATCCAGAAGGTCCGTGGAGTACTTAAACTGAAGCGTACTTAACCTGAAGCGAACTTTCCCATTGAAAGTAATGGAAAGTGGATTAACCCGAGGCATGAGTGTACAGTGGTACCTCGCAAGACAAATGCCTCGCGCAACGGAAAACTCGCTAGACAAAAGCGTCTTGCGATGTTTTTGGTGACTCGCGAGATGAAGTTTTCAATGACCACGCTTCGCAAGACGAAATTATCTCTAGACGAAGTGACTCGTGGCACAAATAAATTTTGTCTTGCGAGGCACCGCTGCAATTGGTTCTGGAAGTCCTTACTTAACCTGAAGCGTACTTAACCTGAAAGTAACCACTGAAAGTAATGGAAAGTGGATTAATCCGTTCCAGACGGGTCCGCGGAGTACTTAAACTGAAAATACTCAAACCGAGGCGTACTTAAACCAAGGTATGACTATATGAGACTATGGGGTGGGGGTGGGGGGAAGCTTATGGGGGGAAAGAAAAGCTACACTGTGTTTTTAAGTAACTTTTTAAAAACTGATTTTCAGCATACAGGAATGTAAGGAACAGTTTAATACCAACTGTATAAAAAAAAACGTTAACTGTAAGAAATAAAACTTAGAATCATAGAATCCTAGAGTTGGAAGAGACCACAAGGGTCATCCAGTCCAACCCCCTGCCAAGCAGGAAACACCATCAAAGCATTCTTGACATATGCCTGTCAAGTCTCTGCTTAAAGACCTCCAAAGAAGGAGAATCCACCACACTCCTTGGTAGCAAATTCCACTGCCGAACAGCTCTTACTGTCAGGAAGTTCTTCCTAATGTTGAGGTGGAATCTTCTTTCTTGGTAGTTTGAATCCATTGCTCCGTGTCCGCTTCTCTGGAGCAGCAGAAAACAATCTTTCTCCCTCCTCTATATGACAACCTTTGATATATTTAAACATGGCTATCATATCACCTCTTAACCTTCTCTTCTCCAGGCTAAACATACCCAGCTCCCTAAGACGTTCCTCATAAGGCAGTGATGGCGAACCTATGGCACGCGTGTCAGACATGACACGCAGAGCCATCACTGCTGGCACACGCCCCATCAGCCCATTCGCGCTGTTGTTGTCCCCCCCCATTTGTTCTCCCGCTCCTCCTACAGCTTGTCTCCGCTAGAACTTGTCTCCACTACAGCTTGTCTCCGCTGTTAAAACCCGGATCCTTGTTGTTGTTGTTGTTGCTGGTAGCCAGAGATTGTGTTTGAAATTGGTCTGTTTTACAATTTGCTGAGTCAGTGGCTGTTTCTGATTGGGTGTAACAGCATTTGTTTTTTAACCCTTTCTGTGCTGCCTTTTTTGGCGCTTTGGGAGACGATGATTGGGTGTAACAGCATTCGTTTTTAACCCTTTCTGTGCTTTTTTTGGAGCTTTGGCAGACTATGTCGGTGCTGCGTGTTAGTTCCAGCAAAGGTATTATTCATCCTTTATTTCTGTTCTCTTTCCCCCAAAAAAGCAAAGAAACTTTTGCGGGCCCCCCCAAAAAACTTTGGTCAGCAGCTCCCCCCAAAAAACTCAACAACTCTGGGCACTTTGTGATAAATAAGGGTTTGGTTTGGTTAGGGCCGTTAGGGGATCTTTGACCTCATTTCCGGCCGGCAGAGCAGGGAGCAGTGGAATGCCGCAGTTATATATTACAATTATACATTTTTGTTATTTAAACTATAAATATTGCAAAATTATGGGTTTTTTCTCGAGGTGACACACCACCCGAGTTCATAGCTGCCAAGTCTCCCATTTTTCGGGGGAAACCCCCATTTTCTAAACTGTTTCCCACTGGCAGTCCGGATTGGGGAAAATCCCGTAAATCCCCCAGATTTCCTACCTGCCAGGGAGGCTCCGTTTTGGATCCTGGCTCCGCCCGATTTCCAGTGCCCAGACATGGTTAGCGCGGCACTGGAAGTCGCTTCTACGCATGTCCGTAGAAGTGACTTCCGGTACCGCGCCGCTGCTGATCCCACATTTTTCAGTGGGTGACTTGGCAGCTATGCCCAAGTTATGCTCGGTTTTTTGGCGAATTTTGACACACCAAGCTCAAAAGGTTGCCCATCACTGTCATAAGGCATCGTTTCCAGGCCTTTGACCATTTTGGTTGCCCTCTTCTGGACACGTTCCAGCTTGTCAGTCTCCTTCTTGAACTGTGGTGCCCAGAACCGGACACAGTATTCCAGGTGAGGTCTGACCAGAGCGGAATACAGTGGTATTATTGCTTCCCTTGAAGTTGACTTTCTGGGCATGTGCATAATAAACATCCTGCATGAGGGATCTACTCTGGTAAGTACATCAGGCAAGCATCTGAACCCATTTTTGAACTTTTTGTTCCATTTTTCCATTTTGGGGTCGAGGGAACCGGAAACGCTATGAAGGGTGTATGGACAGAACTCAAATCAACCAAATCCATTTAAAGGCTGGAGATGGAAAACTGTGGCACGTTCATTCCTTATACCCTTACATCACAAAAATCATACCATATATCTTTTCTAGTTTGGCCTCTAAGAACTCTTAATTGGAACGTCTAGTTTTCAAGCTATGCAACATCCCATACTTTCACACACCACTGGAAACAAATCTGAAATATGGGGTGGGGGAGGTTTAGGGGGGAGCAGAAGCTACGCTGTTTATGTGAAAAGCCACTACGAGCCTCCTTCGCCCAAACCAGCCAGCCCAGAGAATTCCCAGCACTGCCTACCCTCTAAGCTTCAGCGGTGTGGTTATTCAGGACAACACAGCCCGAGTATGAAAAATGTTCTGCAGAAACTTCTGCTGCCCTAAAATCAATGGGAGATCAGATCTGCTCAGTAAACAAAACTAACAACAACAAAGTATTTTATATTAATGTCCTGCGCTGCATAAATAGGTGAATTCCCCACCACCACCACCAACAGGAAAAACAACAGCAGCTGAACTGAAATATTTTATCGGGAAGGACCAGGGGAAGAATCAATAAAGGGCACTTAGTGCCGTTTAGATGTCATTCTCAAATAAATTCAACGTTTTATTTAGAAATTTGTTTTAGTGGAGCACTTTCTGTGGCCTGTTTAATTTTATCCTTACCTATTATATGCCACCAGAGTATCCTCGTGAGATCCGTGTGGCTTAGTGGTTAGAGCTCTCTACGAGGACCCGGAGACCCAGGTTCAAATCACCATTCACCCACTGGGTGTGTCAATGGGGGTCGGACACCACTTCTCAGTTTACCCTATCTCACAAGCTGGTTGTGAGGACAAAAAGGAGGGGAGGAGCAAGTAGATACATCACTATTAGCTCTTTAGAGAAAAGGTGGTTCTATAAATGTAACTTTTTAAAAAGAAATAAATCCTGACGGAGCCAGATTCTCTTTCTCTCTCTCTCCATACAAGAATACACACTCAGTCATAGAATCACAGAGTTGGAAGAGACCACAAGGGCCATCCAGTCCAACCCCCTGCCAAGCAGGAAACAGAGAAGCGGACACGGAGCAATGGATTCAAGCTACAAGAAGATTCCACCTCAACATTAGGAAGAACTTCCTGACAGTAAGAGCTGTTCAGCAGTGGAATTTGCTGCCAAGGAGTGTGGTGGAGTCTCCTTCTTTGGAGGTCTTTAAGCAGAGACTTGACAGGCATATGTCAGGAATGCTTTGATGGTGTTTCCTACTTGGCAGGGGGTTGGACTGGATGGCCCTTGTGGTCTCTTCCAACTCTAGGATTCTATTATTCTAAGTTTTCCATTATTTCACAACCAATTCTAATCTACACAAAGAAAAAGAAAACATCAACTATCCTTAACCGATAATTCATTAATTAACCCAAATCTAAATTTATTTTCCCATCCATCTCTAATTCTTCCTTTAGCCTTTGTTTACCCCCTAGAAAAAAGATTGAGGTGGGGTGCTCAGGCTGTAAATGTTAAAACACACCGCACATGCAGAGAGCAGCCTACAGTGACGTGGGCTTTACAGAGAAAAGTGCAAATTTGCCAAAAATGCAAAAGCAAATATTTTCAGTTTACATTGGAAACTTTTTCTTATATCCTAGGGTATGACCTAGTTTAAGCATGTTGACTTTACTTTGTATTTAGCAAACAAAGTTTGTATTTTACTTGTGCGTAGTAAGCAACATCGATCCATTGTTACTAATGAACTCATAAAATGAGGGAGTGATCCCCGCCAACAAAACACTTGAAAGTTTTCCACTTTAGAGGCTTTCAACCCCACTTCACTGCCTACTAAATCAAAATTTACAGCTTAGAAATACATGCAAACTCTCCCAGCAGGCCAGCCTACAGGCAATACTAGATCAACGGAATTAAGTTTCATATTCTAGTGAAATGAAATCATACAAGGGATAGGCTGGAAGGCTATCTACTCTGAGGTCAAGCCCACCTCAAACACACTTAGGATGAGAACAACCCTTTTCAGAAGCCCCACTGATATACAGTGGTACCTCGGTTTACAAACACAATTGGTTATGGAAGTCTGTACTTAATCTGAAGCGTACTTAACCTGAAGCGAACTTTCCCCTTGAAAGTAATGGAAAGTGGATTAATCTGTTCCAGACAGGGCCACGGAGTATTCAACCTGAAGCGTACTTAACCCCAAGTATGAGTGTATTTGGTTCTGGAAGTCCGTACTTAACCTGAAGTGTGCTTAACCTGAAGCGAACTTTCCCATTGGAAGTAATGGAAAGTGGATTCATCCGTTCCAGACAGGTCCGCAGAGTACTTAAACTGGAAATACTCAAACCGAGGTGTACTTAAACTGAGGTATGACTGTAGGTCATTCCTGCTCAGAAACCACCAGAGTTCCTGGTTGCCAAGCAGATTCTCAAAGCAGCCATGTCCAATCCCACTCCCTAACTCAAAGCTTGAGGGCAAAAATAAAAAATAAAAAGCACAAATACAGGATGGGAGACACCTGGCTTGAGAGCAGTACATGTGAAAAGGATCTAGGAGTCTTGGTAGACCACAAACTTGACATGAGTCAACTGTGTGATGCAGCAGCTCAAAAAGCCAATGCAATTCTGGGCTGCATCAATAGGAGTATAGCATCTAGATCTAGGGAAGTAATAGTACCACTGTATTCTGCTCTGGTCAGACCTCACCTGGAGTACTGTGTCCAGTTCTGGGCACCACAGTTCAAGAAGGATACTGACAAGCTGGAACGTGTCCAGAAGAGGGCAACCAAAATGGTCAAAGGCCTGGAAACGATGCCTTATGAGGAACGGCTTAGGGAGCTGGGTATGTTTAGCCTGGAGAAGAGAAGGTTAAGGGGTGATATGATAGCCATGTTCAAATATATGAAAGGATGTCATATGGAGGAGGGAGAAAGATTGTTTTCTGCTGCTCCAGAGAAGCGGACACGGAGCAATGGATTCAAACTTCAAGAAAGAAGATTCCACCTCAACATTAGGAAGAACTTCCTGACAGTAAGAGCTGTTCGGCAGTGGAATTTGCTGCCAAGGAGTGTGGTGGAGTCTCCTTCTTTGGAGGTCTTTAAGCAGAGGCTTGACAGGCATATGTCAAGAATGCTTTGATGGTGTTTCCTGCTTGGCAGGGGGTTGGACTGGATGGCCCTTGTGGTCTCTTCCAACTCTATGATTCTATGATTCTAGGTCTCCTCCTTGGCCTCGTTCCTACTTTGACACCCATCCAGCCAGAATGCAATACTTTTTACTCTTTTCCTGCATTCCCAGCTCCCCGTCAACAGTGTCATCCTTGAAGCTTTCCTGCTGACACTCTTCAGTGGCCACATTTACCAAAGACAAATGCGGAGGGAGTGGTGGCTGAGCCGATCCCAGTACCTTGCTAAATTACTAGATGTGCCCTTATCCCACCCCAGAATTCAAGACTTACCTCTGCCAGGTATCTTGGACGCACCAAATCCACGCGGCCTCTTTGGAAAACCCAGAGGAGTTTGTAAGTGCTGACAAACACACCTTGGTTTATCAGAACGTTGTCACACTGAGCAAACGGCACTTGGTAACCTGTGGCTAATTTGGAGGTGCCGCAACAATGCAGCTTTACAGAACCTCCGTGGCGTGCTAGCAAGGAGGACGAGTTTGACAGGTATCATTGTTAAAGCTTGTCCAACCGGCCTTTCCTCCCAACAGAGAACAGCCCACGCCTCAGATTCCATCTTATCTGTCTTTTCTTTCTGTCACAGCCCACATATTCATAGAATCATAGCGTTTGAAGAGACCACAGGGGCCATCCAGTCCAACCCCCTGCCAAGCAGGAAACACCATCAAAGCATTCTTGACATATGCCTGTCAAGCCTCTGCTTAAAGACCTCCAAAGAAGGAGACTCCACCACACTCCTTGGTAGCAAATTCCACTGCCGAACAGCTCTTACTGTCAGGAAGTTCTTCCTAATGCTTAGGTGGAATCTTCTTTCTTGAAGTTTGCATCCATTGCTCCGTGTCCGCTTCTCTGGAGCAGCAGAAAACAATCTTTCTCCCTCCTCTATATGACATCCTTTTATATATTTGAACATGGCTATCATATCACCCCTTAATCTTCTCTTCTCCAGGCTAAACATACCCAGCTCCCTAAGCCATTCCTCATAAGGCATCGTTTCCAGGCCTTTGACCATTTTGGTTGCCCTCCTCTGGACACGTTCCAGCTTGTCTGTATCCTTCTTGAACTGTGGTGCCCAGAACTGGATTCACCTTCATTAAAGCAAGATTTAATGTCTTCCCATCCAATGTCCTGGGGCACAGGTTTTCCAAAGGTCAAATTACAGTTTTATGCACGTGTGACAACAGAACAATAGAATCCATCTACCACATACTGTTCTGTTGCCGCCTGCACATGCCCACTCGGGCTAGAATCCTGTATCCTCTAATTCTGGAAATCATGGACAAGCCGCCGGAGTCCCAATTAACATACCTGCTGCAAGATGATGATTCGACCAGAACACTATTTGTAGCAAGATATTTGATTTCAGTTCTTTCTTACAAAAAACAGCATAATTTACTTTACGATTACTGATATCAAGTTACATCGTTCAAGTAACCTTCAGATCTGATTAATGAACAATGAAGGCCTGCAATGCACTAACGTTTTAACCATAACTAAAAGCCCCACAGAATTACTTGGAACATTTAAATATGTTGTACATAACTTCATTGGAGGAAGGCTTGATTTTGTCTGATTGTTTTTATGTGTGGCGGTTTTACACTGTTTTATCCTTGTTTGCTTTGTATTATGGGCCTATGGCCAAAATAAAGTTTATCTATCCCAACAGAGAGAAAGGAAACAAAAAACAGAAAGGTATCTGGGCAGAGAGTGTTCATTTTAAGCAGATTACAAAAAACACCTTTGTGTTAGAGGCAGCGGATGAATCCGTCCCAAAGTGCTTCTCCAGAGCAAGAAATCCACACCTCCATACAAAAAATGCTTAAAATAGAAGACACTCTGCCGGTAGCTGCTCTCGCTACGCAGCTGAAAAATTAGAAAGCGCATTGTGTTCCTTCTGCGGTATAATTTTAATTCCTGGCCTCTGTCCAAGGTGCTTTCTGGCAGCATCTGTCACAGTCGGAAACCATGCATCTGGGTCACCGGAGGGAGGGAGAGGCTTCGAGAAGCCCTGAGTTTCGGCGCTGGGTACTGGTGTTGTAAATTGAACTCTTTTCTGGGTAGGGGAGGGACAGAGATCAGAAGGAAGGTTTGCAGAGTTGACCAGTAATAATAATAATAATAATAATAATAATAATAATAATAATAATAATAATTTATTTGTACCCCGCCCATCTGCCCCCCCCCCCGCTGCTCTGGGCAGCTTCCAACACATATCAAAATACATTAAAATATCACAGTTTAAAAGCTGCCAAGTTTTCCCTTTTCTCGCAAGGAAGCCTATTCAGCATAAGGGAATTTCCCTTAAAAAAATGGACAACTTGACAGCTATGACCCTGAGTCAGCCACAGCAACGGGTCATGGATGGTCACAGGGTGGCGGCAACAACAGGGATAACCCGCAGCAACGAATGGAAGGGTCCACTAGTGATTAATAAAGAACTCAAGCCATAATAATAATAATAATAATAATAATAAAATAGTTATACCCTGCCCATCTGCCCCCCCCCGCTGCTCTGAGCGGCTTCTGACACACATAAAAATACATTAAAATATCACAGACTAAAAACTTCCCTAAGCAGGGCTGCCTTTAGGTATTTTCTAAATGTCTGGTAGTTGTTTATCTCTCTGACATCTGATGGGAGGGTGTTCTACAGGGTGGGCGCCACTACCGAGAAGGCCCTCTGCCTGGTTCCCTGTAGCTTTGCTTCTCGCAACGAGGGAACCGCCAGAAGGCCCTCGCCGCTGGACCTCAGTGTCCGGGCAGAACAATGGGGGTGGAGACGCTCCTTCAGGTATACTGGACTGAGGCCATTTAGGGCTTTAAAGGTCAGCACCACCACTTTGAATTGTGCTCAGAAACGTACTGGGATCCAATGGAGACCTCTCAGGAGGTCTCAGGAGGCCATTGTTATGTGGCCCTGGCGGCCGCTCCCAGTCACCAGTCTGGCTGCCGCATTTTGGATTAATTGTAGTTTCCGGGTCACCTTCAAAGGTAGCCCCACATAGAGCGCATTGCAGTAGTCCAAGTGGCAGATAACTAGAGCATGCACCACCCTGGCGAGACAGTCTGCGGGCAGGTAGGGTCTCAGCCTGCGTACCAGATGGAGCTGATAAACAGCTGCCCTGGACACAGAATTGACCTGCGCCTCCATGGACAGCTGTGAGTCCAAAATGACTCCCAGGCTGCGCACCTGGTCCTTCAGGGGCACAGTTACCCCATTCAGGACCAGGGAGTCCTCCACACCTGCCCGCCGAAACATTAGGAAGAACTTCTTGACAGTAAGAGGTGTTCGGCAGTGGAATTTGCTGCCAAGGAGTGTGGTGGAGTCCCCTTCTTTGGAGGTCTTTAAGCAGAGGCTTGACAGCCATATATCAAGAATGCTTTGATGGTGTTTCCTACTAGGTAGGGGGTTGGCCTGGGTGGCCCTTGTGGTGTCTTCCAACTCTACGATTCTATGATTCTATGAGTCCCGTTTACCAGAGGCAAAGAAAATAAACAAATACATAAATACAGGGTGAGCACGCACATCATGTACAACAAGCCCACTTAAATGCACTTTCGATGTGGGGTGGGGTTGAGAGACAGATTGGCCTGCCTCCAGTCATATACACTAAAATATTTAACAAAATGTTAACTCAGCAGTCGTGCTTGCAAGAAAAAGGGCGGCCCTTGCACATTACGGCACCTTATGGTTTTTGAGCTGCACCGCCACCAACTGTCATATGGACAAGACAGAGAGGATCAGCTGCAGTGGAAGAATCTCTGCCCCATTTTGATTTTGGTGTCAGCTCCTGTTACCAACTGAAATTCCGAGCCCTTGCCTTGCCTTTGCATTCCTTTTTTAAAAAAAACAAAACAAAACACAAATGCATTGACGCAGCAACTGACAAGCTAGCAGTGCATTTAAGCGAAGGCTCATTAAACTTTAAACCAGCTAAGAGAGACAAGGCATGGGGTGTGTGTGTGTGGGACCAATGCAGATTTGCAAAATGAAAAGATGAGGGACGGGGAGAGAAGAGACAACTTGTACAAAGTACAGTCATAGAATCATAGAATCCTAGAGTTGGAAGAGACCACAGGGGCCATCCAGTCCAACCCCCTGCCAAGCAGGAAACACCATCAAAGCATTCTTGACATATGCCTGTCAAGCCTCTGCTTAAAGACCTCCAAAGAAGGAGACTCCACCACACTCCTTGGTAGCAAATTCCACTGGCGAACAGCTCTTACTGTCAGGAAGTTCTTCCTAACGTTTAGGTGGAATCTCCTTTCTTGTAGCTTGAATCCATTGCTCCGTGTCCGCTTCTCCGTTTCCTGCTTGGCAGGGGGTTGGACTGGATGGCCCTTGTGGTCTCTTCCAACTCTGTGATTCTATGACTGAGTGTGTATTCTTGTATGGAGAGAGAGAGAAAGAGAATCTGGCTCCGTCAGGATTTATTTCTTTTTAAAAAGTTACATTTATAGAACCACCTTTTCTCTAAAGAGCTAATAGTGATGTATCTACTTCCTCCTCCCCTCCTTTTTGTCCTCACAACCACCAACGTGTGGCCGGGTCAGCTAGTAGAATCATAGAATCATAGAGTTGGAAGAGACCACAAGGGCCATCCAGTCCAACCCCCTGCCAAGCAGGAAACACCATCCAAGCATACCTGACAGATGGCTGTCAAACCTCCGCTTAAAGACCTCCAAAGAAGGAGATTCCACCACACTCCCTAGCAGCAAATTCCAGTCGAAACTGAAGCGTACTTAACCCGAAGTATGAGTGTAATTGGTTCTGGAAGTCCGTACTTAACCTGAAGCGTACTTAACCTGAAGCGAACTTTCCCATTGAAAGTAATAGAAAGTGATTTAATCCATTCCAGACGGTCCGCGGAGTATTTAATCTGAAGCGTACTTAACCTGAAGTGAACTTTCCCATTGAAAATAATGGAAAGTGGATTAATCCGTTCCAGACGGGTCCGCGGAGTACTCAACCTGAAGCGTACTTAACCCGAAGTATGAGTGTAATTGGTTCTGGAAGTCCGTACTTAACCTGAAGCGTACTTAACCTGAAGCGAACTTTCCCATTGAAAGTAATAGAAAGTGATTTAATCCATTCCAGACGGTCCGCGGAGTACTTAAGCTGAAGTGTACTTAACCTGAAGCGAACATTCCCATTGAAAGTAATGGAAAGTGGATTAATCTGTTCCAGACGGGTCCGCGGAGTACTCAACCTGAAGCGTACTTAACCCAAAGTATGAGTGTAATTGGTCCCGGAAGGCCGTACTTAACCTGAATCGTACTTAACGTGAAGCGAACTTTCCCATCGAAAGTAATGGAAAGTGGGTTAATCCGTTCCAGGCGGGTCCGCGGAGTACTTAAATTGAAAATACTCAAACCGAGGCGTACTTAAACCGAGGTATGACTGTAACAGCATTCCATTGATAGTCATGTTCAAATATATTAAAGGATGCCATATAGAGGAGGGTGAAAGGTTGTTTTCTGCTGCTCCAGAGAAGCGGACACGGAGCAATGGATTCAAACTACAAGAAAGAAGATTCGACCTAAACATTAGGAAGAACTACCTGACAGTAAGAGCTGTTCGACAGTGGAATTTGCTGCCAAGGAGTGTGGTGGAGTCTCCTTCTTTTGAGGTCTTTAAGCAGAGGCTTGACAGGCATATGTCAAGAATGCTTTGATGGTGTTTCCTGCTTGGCAGGGGGTTGGACTGGATGGCCCTTGTGGTGTCTTCCAACTCTACGATTCTATGATTTAAAACATGTTTGTAAAAAAGAACTGAGAGATAAGAGTGAGAAATAAAGCTGAATGACAGGAGGGGGGGAAGTCACAGCTCTATGATTCATTTATAATTAACCCGCCCAACGACAAATAATTACAATTACAACAAATCAAGGCTTGATATATCTTGCTTTGCATGTCATGCATCTATCTCATATACAGTGGTACCTCGACTTACAAATGACACGACAACCGAATTTTTCAACTTACGAATGGGGGTAATGGTCACGCACTTACGAATGTCTCAACATCCAACAGAAAACCGTGGCGGTTTTAGATAGGGATTTTCCGACTTACAAATTTTTAGATAGGGTTGCTTCGACTTACGAATTTTCCCGTTTCCAATGCATTCCTATGGAAAATCGCATTTACAATGGCGCTTTTCGACTTTCGAATTTTTCGACTTACGAAGGTGCCTTCGGAACGGATTAAATTCATAAGTCGAGGCATAAGTTGCTTTGCATGTCATGGATCTATCTCATAGATTGGTTTCACCTTTTAAATTGCGTTACTGAAATAAATGTTTAGGGAAGCTTTTAATGTTTGATGGATTTCTGTATTTTAGAATTTCTGTTTTTTTGGAAGCCGCCCAGAGTGGCTGGGGGAACCCGGCCAGATGGGCGGGGTATAAATAATAAATTATTATTATTAAATGCACTTTCCAACGATATTCTAATTTTCCGAGTTTCACCTGTACATAGGACTATACTGCCCACCTGATGTACACTATGAAAAATGCCCCTGCAGGCCCAGGAAGAATGACACAACTACCATTCTTCCATTTTAACTACAGGCTCCATTCCTCATCCCCACCCCCACCCCTAAGCATGAAATATGTGCGGAGAGAGCTTGCATGTCAAAAGGAGCTGATTACGCATCACATTTCAGCAGTGGCTTCTCTTGAGTTTCTGCTCTTGCCTCAGTCTGAGGTCCCCTCAGATGCAGCCATACAGATCTGTCACTGAGAAACAAACACGCAACCATTAAGTGTCAGAGCAAATAATAATAATAATAATAATAATAATAATAATAATAATAATAATAATTTATTTCCCCAGCCACTCTGGGCGGCTTCCAACAGAAAAATAAAACACAGTAGTCTATTAAACATTAAAAGCCTCCCTGAACAGGGCTGCCTTCAGATGTCTCCTAAAAGTCTGGTAGCTGTTTTTCTCGTTGACATCGGATGGAAGGGCGTTCCACAGGGCAGGCGCCACCACCGAGAAGGCCCTCTGCCTGGTTCCCTGCAACTTGGCTTCTCACAACAAGGGAACCGCCAAAAGGCCCTCGCCGCTGGACCTCAGTGTCCGGGCAGAACGATGGGGGTGGAGACGCTCCTTCAGGTATACTTGACCGAGGCCATTTAGGGCTTTAAAGGTCAGCACCACCACTTTGAATTGTGCTCGGAGGCTGCACCCAGTCACCACTCCAGCTGCAGCATTCTGGATTAGTTGTAGTTTCCAGGTCACCTTCAAAGGTAGCCCCAAGTAGAGCGCATTGCAGTAGTCCAAGCGAGAGATAACTAGAGCATGCACCACTCTGGCGAGACAGTCTGCAGGCAGGTAGGGTCTCAGCCTGCGTACCAGATGGAGCCGATAGACAGCTGCCCTGGACACAGAATTGACCTGCGCCTCCATGGACAGCTGTGAGTCCAAAATGACTCCCAGGCTGCGCACCTGGTCCTTCAGGGGCACAGTTACCCCATTCAGGACCAGGGAGTCCTCCACACCTGCCCGCCTCCTGTCTCCCACAAACAGTACTTCTGTCTTGTCAGGATTCAACCTCAATCCGTTAACCGCCATCCATCCTCCAACCGCCTCCAGGCACTCACACAGGACCTTCACCGCCCTCAATGGTTCTGATTTAAAAGAGAGGTAGAGCTGGGTGTCATCCGCATCCTGATGAACACCCAGCCCAAACCCCCTGATGATCTCTCTAGATAGATAGAGTGAAGGAAAGTAAAGACTCACTGCTGAGCTAAACTGCGGAGTTAAATTGGAATTTAATTTGCAAAAGACATAACAGGCAGAAGGCAACAATATTCCAAACAGCGGCACATTCACTGCTGGATGGAGAGGGATGGAAAAGCTCTTGCGCATCTTTCACCACTGCGCTCAATCTGGTTCCCCCATGGAAATTTCTTCAGATATTTTTTTTATAAAGAGTGGGATAAACCACAGTCATAAGACAAGAATACAAGGGGATCTGCTAAACTGCACTGCAGAGCTAAAAATAGTTACATGCTGCAGGACGCTTTTGCATATCCAGGAAAAATTCCTAAGGGACCGATGCTGAGAAAACAAACTGCGCAAGGGGCAGGTGGATGGAAGAAAAGCATGGAGACAGCAAAAGTAAGAAATGGGGGCAGGTGGGAGAAGAGAGGAAGAAGGGTGAATTTTGCAATGCTTAACATTTTCCTCTCATGAGTTAGCAACAAGAGATAGACTAGTAAGAAAGAGATATTACACATATCTTTTAAAAGAAAAAAAATGCAAAAAATCATTTGCATTTTGCGCACAAGGAAAGGAGAGAAGTGACTAGTGGGGTGCCACAGGGTTCTGTCTTGGGCCCAGTCTTCTTCAACCATCTTTATCAATGACTTGATAAAGAACGGACAGAGAAGCGGACACGGAGCAATGGATTCAAACTACAAGAAAGAAGATTCCACCTAAACATTAGGAGCTCCTCGGCAGTGGAATTTGCTACCAAGGAGTGTGGTGGAGTCTCCTCCTTTGGAGGTCTTTAAGCAGAGGCTTGACAGGCATATGTCAAGAATGCTTTGGCGGTGTTTCCTGCTAGGCAGGGGGTTGGACTGGATGGCCCTTGTGGTCTCTTCCAACACTAGGATTCTATGAATTCTGTGCCTGCAGAAACACCCACCCAAATCCTCTCTACTTCACTTGACACCACTAGCCAGAATACCGGTATGACCTCTGACTTTACCCCGAGCCTTTGGGCTGGACTCCCAAAGGTATACGGTTCCCCCAGGCTATTTCCACTCAAGGGTTACAAATACACTCTGGAATACAGCTATAATGGGGGGAAATATGCATAATTTGAGATTTTGACAAGGACTAGAACCTCCAGATACTTTTTACGTGATTTGGCATTCCTTCATTACATATACTGGGTTACTGGGTAGAATCATTATTTTGAACACGAGCCTCATCATAAGCCTGGCAAATCTGGAATTATATTTGTTAATCAGATAATGCTATTATTATTTACTTGGCTTTGTTATTTAACCCTTGCATGACTGGACCCATGCTATGTGCTATTTTGTATTTTTGTGTTTAACCCCTTCATTTTCTGGTTACAGGTAGGTAGCCGTGTTGGTCTGGATCGAAGTAAAAACAAAACAAAACATTGACGATATTTTTATTATCTGGACACATGGACAACAGACCCTGGAAACCTTCCACCAGACATTCAATGACTTTCACCCCACCATCAACCTAACAATGAACCAATCTATGCAAGAAATACATTTTTTGGACACTACTATAAAAATACAGGATGGACGTATAGACACCACCTTATACAGAAAACCAACTGACCGACAAACATATCTACATGCTTCTAGCTACCATCCCAAACATACCAAACAATCCATCGTATACAGCCAGGCCTTACGTTACAACCGCATCTGTTCCAACTCTACAGACAGAGAATCTCACCTAAGAGATCTACAGCAAACCTTTTTAGAACTAAAATATCCACCTGATGAAGTTAAACAACAGATCAACAGAGCCAGACAGATACCTAGAGAGAACCTGCTGCAAGACAGACCCAAAAAAGAAAATAACAGAACACCACTAGTCATCACATACAGCTCCCAAGCTAAAACAGTACAACGCATCATCAGAGATCTACAGCCTCTCCTGGACAATGACCGCTCCCTTTCTCAAGCTCTGGGAGGAAGACCTTTCATTGCCTACAGACAGCCACCCAATCTTAAACAACTCCTCACCCACAATAATACAACCACCAGACTTAACATGGACACTGGTACCAGAGCCTGCAATAAACCCAGATGCCAACTTTGCTGCCACATACACCCAGACAACACCATTACTGGCCCCAACAACATCCAACATACCATCTCAGGACTATTTAATTGCTCATCCTCTAACATTGTGTATGCCATCAAATGCCAACAGTGCCCTTCAGCTCTCTATATTGGACAAACAGGCCAAACCCTACGCCAAAGGATAAATGGACATAAATCTGACATCAGGAACCAGAAGACAGAAAAACCAGTAGGAGAACACTTCAATCTCCCAGGACATTCTATACAAGATCTCAAAGTAGCTGTCTTACTACAAAAGAATTTCAGAAATAGACTGGAAAGAGAAGTTGCTGAATTGCAACTTATCACCAAGCTCAAAACCATGGAGGGACCTGGTTTGAACAGAGATATCGGGTTCTTATCTCATTATACATGATAAGCGATCTTCAGCCATCTCAACCCTTGCTTTTTCATGCAAAACCATTTGCAGTCGTTTGCGGTCATCAACAGCTATCAGTCAGTCAATCACCCATTTCCACCACCCTTCTGAGTGATCCCCCCTCCCCATCCCCACCCCTCCCCACCCCTTCTCTACATAAGTGCCTGGAAACTTCCATTTCACTGTATCTGAAGAAGTGTGCATGCACACGAAAGCTCATACCAAAATAAAAACTTAGTTGGTCTTTAAGGTGCTACTGAAGGAATTTTTTTATTTCCCTTCATTTTCGTTTAAAATAATTTTTATTCAAATTTTAAGAAGCCAAGAAAATTGCACAACTGACCCGTGTTCTTCGAAAATAAGACACCGTCTTATATTTATTTTTCCTTAAAAAACACACACTATGGCTTATTTTCAGGGGATGTCTTCTTTTTTTCCTCCTCCTCCTTCTGCCGCAGCCGGCATTGCTGCTGCGCCTATCACTGTCTTATTTTCGGAGTATGGCTTATATTCCTTGAACGTTTAAAAATCCTGCTATGGCTTATTTTATGACTACGTCTTAAAATAGGGGAAACGGGGTACATACCATGGGGGAAATGAACCAAAAAACAACCAAAAAAAGCTCAGAAAAAAGGAGAAGAAAAGACAGAAAACGAATGAAATAGGGAAACAAAAAACAAAAAACCATACATAAAAGAAATTCATTTAAAAAAGAATTCACTTCCTATCATTTATATACGGTGGTACCTCGACTTACGGATTTAATCTGTTCCGAACGGACCTTCGTTAGTCGAAAAATTCGTAAGTCAAAGCCAATGGGGAATTTTTTTAAAAAAAATGCATAGGTCAAAAAAATCCTATCTAAACCGCATCCCAAATGGCGTACTGAACTCTGTTCATTACTCGAAACATTCGTAAGTCGAGGTACCACTGTATCGCTTCAATTTTTTTAAGCCTCTTTAACTTGCGGTTCCTCTTTTAATATTATTATCTATACTCACACAAATCTCTATATACATTCATATCACCTCTTATATAACTTTTGGGCGTATAAGACGACCCCCAACTTTTCCAGTTAAAATATAGAGTTTGGGATCTACTCGCCGTATAAGAAATACGACTCGGCGTATAAGATGACCCCTGACTTTTGAGAAGATTTTCCGGGGTTAAAAAGTAGTCTTAGACGCAGGAATATACAGTAATCCAAACATATCACTCAATCTGTTTTAATATTCTCTTTTTCAAAAAAAATCCTTCCACAAATCTCCACTCAGCCTTCGGTATATTTCTGATTGTCGCCATTAATTTTGCCAAATTCATAAATTCTATCCATTTAATTTGCCATTCCTGGATTGTCCCCCTTTCCACATCTGTGCCAAAGTATCCTAGCTGCCGCACATGCATATAAAAAAAATATTCTCTCTATCCTCTTAATTTCCATGTATCGTACCTGTTCTCTCAGTTTCAAATATACATTACAAAATGAAATTTTTAAAGGGTTGCAATTGAAACCCACATCTTTGCATTGGAACCCTTTCTCCGTGGAAATTTTATACCAGTGACACAAAGGAAGGGAAGAGCGAGAGCACTACAGTTTTCTGCTGTCAGGGTAAGATAAGAATGGAGGCGCCCTTCGCATCTAGGCCACCGCCTTTCCAAAAACAAGCCTGGATGGGAGCTTTTCTTGGTATCTCAGGCGGCGACCTTCAACGTCAGTAAACAGCTTGTCAGCCTGGGTTTAGTTTGAAGGTTGATTTCCTCATCTTGTACACAATGGGCAAGCGGCCTTCAGGTTTGTCAAAATCCACTATTTTTCTTTTTGCAAACCTCCACAAACTTTCAACCACAGACAAGCGAGTTAGAATTAAATGTGCAATTGGGCACATAGATTCGTAGAATCATCGAGTTGGAAGAGACCACAAGGGCCATCCAGTCCAACCCCCTGCCAAGCAGGAAACACCATCAAAGCATTCTTGACATGTGCCTGTCAATCCTCTGCTTAAAGACCTCCAAAGAAGGAGACTCCACCACACTCCTTGGCAGCAAATTCCACAGTCGAACAGCTCTTACTGTCAGGAAGTTCTTTCTAATGTTTAGGTGGAATCTTCTTTATTGTAGCTTGAATCCATTGCTCTGTGTCCGCTTCTCTGGAGCAGCAGAAAACAACCTTTCATCCTCTTCTATATGACATCTTTTTATATACAGTGGTACCTCGACTTACGAATGACTCGACAACCGAATTTTTTGACGTACGAATGGGGCAAATGGCCGCACGCTTATGAATCTCTTGACATCCGAACGGAAACCGCGCTGGTTTTAGATAGGGATTTTCCGACTTACAAATTTTCAGATAGGATTGCTTTGACTTACGAATTTTTCTGTTTCTAATGCATTCCAAAGGGAAATCGCGTTTCCAATGGGGTTTTTTGACTGACGAATTTTTCAACCTACGAAGGTGCCTCCGGAACGGATGTAATTCGTCAGTTGAGGCACCACTGTATTTGAACATGGCTATCATATCACCCCTTAACCTTCTCTTCTCCAGGCTAAACATACCCAAGACGCAGGTTCCAGTCAACCTTTTTTGTCGGCTGTAGCAGAAAATATTTGCCTCCGCCCCCCCCCCCAGCTTCCTAAGTTAGTTAACTGCACAGATTCCGAGAGCTATGACCTCACAGGTCTTCCAGGGGCTCCCAAACAGGCAGCTGCAATCTGTGGCAAAACCATTACTCTGAGGAGGCCAGATGGACTGACCCGAGAATAACCTCTGTCCATCACCGACGCGCACCAAGGACTCAAGAGACTACTTTAAGCCCAGCGTGAGCGAGTGCCCAGATTCTCCCACACCCACTGTGCAGAAGCCAGTGCCAATAATTAACAATCCGTGATAGTTCCGTTTGGCAGAAGGGAATCGCCAGCAGCAAAGCTTTGCCACCGAGCCCTCATTTGCAGCTGCCAATAAAACAGAGCGGAGAAAGCAGTTGTTTGGCTGATAGAGCCTCCTCAGACAACCTATAAATTCAAGGCTCGTTAGGGACAGCTTATCTCAACGTCATTTTATTGTCGTTGTAACAGATTAGCCCCAGGATGGAATATTTATTACACCCTGGAACAGGGCCAGTGCTAGGGTTTTTTGCGCCCTAGGCGAGATCACCTTCTGGCGTTCTAGCGCCCCCCTCCGCCTACCCGCTCAGCGAATGGCCAAGGAGGCGCGTGAGGGTAGGAGTCTGGAGTGTGTCCTCCGCTGCCCCGCCCCAAAGGCCGCACGCTCTTTTTTCTTTCTTTTTTAAACTCGCCTGACTAACAACTGGGCACGCGCGCGCTCAGGTTCTCCCGCCTCCCCGCCTGCTTCGATTGATTGGTTTGAGCGCCCCCCCCCCCGATTTCTGGCTCCGTCGTGTGGCGCGGCCCTGTGCAAGGAAGCGCCTCACAAGCAGCAGCAAGCAGGAGCAGGAGCGAAAGCGGCAGCGGTGGCAGCAGAGAGAGTGTTTGCGAGCAGGGAGACACACCAGCGCCCCCTCCATTTTGGCGCCCTAGGCAACTGCCCAGTTTGCCTTAATGGACGCGCCGGCCCTGCCCTGGACTAGAAAAAGTTAATCCACCTCCAGCTTAACTGACAGTGCATCTTTAGGAGGCAGGACGGTGCCCGGTTTAAAAAGGAGGGAATAACAGTTTTGGCAGTTGGAAGAGGGAGAGGGGGAGTGTGGTGACGAAGAGGGAAGAAGAAGAGTGTGGGGCCAGGATCGTGGTGGTTTAGGTTAGGCTTCGGATAACTTGAAGTTAAAGTCTGACAGAGTTAATGTATAACTGCAACTAAGCTTGTAAACTTATGCATCGTTAATTAAAGAAAAACCTATGTTCTCAAGGGAAAAAAAAATTCATCTTCTTTTTGTGCCAAGGAGGATTGTCTTGGTTATTCCAGCAGCGTATTAAAACTCACCGAAAACTCAGAAAAAAGGACAAAACTTACCTAAGGAAAAGGGGATAATTTGTGTCCTAGAGTCACACAGGAAGGGCAGTATGGTGAAAACCTAGAGTGCCACAAGTTTGCCAGGGTGATATGGCAGACTGATACAGGGGGGATCTGAGTTGAGGGAGTCTCTGTTCTGTAAGAAAGAGGTTGTTCATTCATATAGCCCTGAGTGTTTGTGAGATCAGGCCATGAAAGCTGGAATTGGACTCTCTTTACTGAGAAGCCCAGAATTGAGGGGGTTTATTTTAAGGCGTAAGGAATTGAGTGGGGAGTGCTTTAACCCTGTACCCTTTCGTCTCATAATCTATCGGCAACGTTGGGGAGGGGGTTCATCACAGTAGTCACATATACAGTGGTGCCTCAACATACAAATTTAATCAGTTCCGAAGGCACCTTCGTAGGTCAAAGAATTCGTAAGTCGAAAAGCGCCACTGGAAACGCAATCTCCCATAGCAATGCATTGGAAGTCAAAGCAACCCCATCTAAAAATTCGTAAGTCGAAAAAACCCTATCTAAAACCGCCGCAGTTTCTGTTCGGATATCGAGAAATTCGTAAGCGTGTGGCCATTTGCCCCACTCGTAAGTCAAAAAATGTGGTTGTTGAGTCGTTCGTAAGTCGAGGTACCACTGTATATAAAAATGGAGAAGGGGCGAAATTGTGGGCTCCCCTTTTTTCCGAAACCGCTTGAGCGATTGTGTAAAAATTTGGACACAACGATCCACGGCAATAGCTGAGTGTTTGCAGAACCTCGGATTGTACACATCTCATACCTAACACAGGTAAAAACGTGTTTTTACCCAAACAAAAATAGCATGATCCAGTGGCATGATCCTGACACCTCCTCCTCCTCCACCCCCTCCCTCCCCATGGAGACTAGGCCACACCCACAGACCCCGCCTCAGACATGAGCCATGCCGCCCAGGGAGACCCATCCGCCGATGGAGTACAGGCTCAGAGAGCCAGCCCACCCCAGAGACCAGAACACCCCAGACCCAGGCCATCCCAGAGGTCTGGGAACCGCTGCCACGGACCACTCCGCCCGACAGACCCCTCCACAAAAACCCCCTCCTCGAGACCCAGCCCGCTCCGGGAACCCCTGCCGCACCGCCAACAGTCCCCACAAAACACTCAACCACCTCCACGGGACACACCCCGCTCTGGGAACCACTACCCCGCCGACCACCAGACCCCGCCAACCACGCTACTGCCTCCTCGGGAACCAAGCCACTCGAGGAGACCCTTCCACCTCCTCGGGACCCAGTCCCCCCCCCCGGGAGACCCTACCATCCACAGACCCACACCTACCCTCACCTATCCTAACCTCCATCAACTCTTCCATTCCAAAAAGGACTTCCCAGGTAAGAAAAAACATTTTAGACCAGGCATTCTCAAACTTCGGCCTTCAAGATTTTGGACTACAATTCCCATCTTCCCCGACCACTGGTCCTCTTAGCTAGGGATCATGGCAGTTGTAGGCCAAAACATCTGGAGGGCCACAGTTTGGGGAAGCCTGATCTAGATCAAGGGAAGTAATTCGTAGTACCGCTGTATTCTGCTCTGGTCAGACCTCACCTGGAGTACCATGTCCAGTTCTGGGCACCACAGTTCAAGAAGGATACTGACAAGCTGGAACGTGTCCAGAGGAGGGCAACCTAAATGGTCAAAGGCCTGGAAACGATGCCTTATGAGGAACGGCTTAGGGAGCTGGGTATGTTTAGCCTGGAGAAAAAACTTCCTGACAGTAAGAACTGTTCGACAGTGGAATTTGCTGCCAAGGAGTGTGGTGGAGTCTCCTTCTTTGGAGGTCTTTAAGTGGAGGCTTGACAGCCGCAATTTGTGGATGCCTGTTTTAGACCCACCATTCTTCCCACGGCAACGCGTGGACGGGTACAGCTAGTTCAATATAAATGTTTCTTCCGCACAAAATGACACATTGGAGAGAGAAGCCGCTGTAATAAGCAGCCCTGAGCCTTCCTGACATATAAACCTCAAAACGGATGAATTAGTGCCTAGTAAAACAGCATATAATTTCCATTTTGTTATGTCAATCACTGGAAGCAACCAAAGGCTCTTTGTAACTAAGCAAGCCAAAACCGCAACATGCAAGAATGGCTTTAAATCATCCCTCACACAGAGAAAACAGCCAACAAGCAGCAGGAAGGGAATCTCCCAAAAGGAATGAGAGGGTCCCAGAGTGATCTCCCTCCCTAGGAATGCTATGCCGGCAGCACAGACACAATATGTAGGGAATGCTGTGGATACAAGCCTATCTTGATTTCAGCAAGGCCTTTGACAAAGTGCCCCATGATATTCTTGTAAAGAAGCTGGTAAAATGCGGGCTTTATTAATTTATTAATTTGTACCCTGCCTATCTGGCTGAGTCTCCCCAACCACTCTGGGCGGCCCCCAGTTGAATATTAAAACAATACAGGATGCCTGAAAACTCTTGCCAGAACAGTTCAATGTTCAAATCCAAGGTTCAATGCCTCTTAGCTGAACTCACTGCAAGTCCTGTTGTGACGATAAGATGGGAGAACTGGCCACACACATATGCACAACACTATGTACAGGTGAAACTCGGAAAAATAGAATATTGTTGAAAAGTGCATTTATTTCAGTAGTGCAACATACAAGGTGAAACCAATCTATGAGATAGAGGCATGACATGCAAAGCAAGATATGTCAAGCCTTGATTTGTTGTCATTGTTTGTCGTTAGGTGGGTTAATTATAAATGGAATGTCATTAATGAAATGTCATAGCGATGTTTTGTTTTGTATGATTGTAACGATTTGTTTGATTCCTGTGGAATTTCCAAAGAAAGCATTTGTCAAAATTAAAAGGAAGAAAAAAAATAAGACGTTGCATTACTGAAATCAATGCACTTTTCAAGGATATTCACCTGTATATCACCCTGTGCTCCATGCTGGAGACAGCCAACATGGTACCCTCCAGGTGTTCCGAACTATAACTCCAGATGTTCTGAACTATAACTCCAACTAGACCACAAACTTGACATGAGTCAACAGTGTGATGCAGCAGCTCAAAAAGCCAATGCAATTCTGGGCTGCATCAAGAGGAGTATAGCATCTAGATCAAGGGAAGTAATAGTACCACTGTATTCTGCCCAGGTCAGACCTCACCTGGAATACTGTGTCCAGTTCTGGGCACCACAGTTCAAGAAGGAGACTGACAAGCTGGAACGTGTCCAGAAGAGGGCAACCAAAATGGTCATTCTCTCTGCATCCCCCCTTTTCTATCTTTCTTTCTTTCTCTCTCTCTCTCTCTCTCTCTCTCTCCCTCTCTCTCTCTTTCCCTCCTTCCTCTCCACCACCTCCAGAAAGCCAAGTCTAAAAGCACAGTTGGTTCTACAGCTGTGTGGAAAAAATGTGTGGGTGCTTTTTTAAAGCCTTATTTCTATAAAAAGAATTTAAGTTTTCAAATCTTGCCTAAGGCAACACGCAAACTCACCAAAAATAAAGGTAGGAAAGCGGGAAGAAAGCAACAGCAACGCCCACCTTGATATTTTTTTCTTTAACGTCTAATGATCCAATTTTCCTTTAGCGAGGAAGGGAAGGGAAGTACCCAGTGAAGGGCATATTGAGAAAGGTACAAAAAACGGGCCAAGAATCAAGTGGAAATGTTTAAACCACATCATTTTTATTACTGAACAGCAGAATGAGGCACTGTTTCCATTAAAAGATGCAAAGCTCTCCAAAATGTAACCGTGGTTCAGACCACTCAGTGGTAGTATTTTAAGCAAGTGTAAACCCACACCCACCTCTTTGCCAGTCAGCATTTCAAGCATTTAAATGCCCTTATCTGAGCATCCAGGAAGGTCTTTATTTAGCCTCCCCACCAGCAGGGAGAGGCTCTACACAAACTAATAGGTCATGTCAGACTAATCTGATCTCATTTTTTGACAGAATTACAAACCTGGTAGATGAAGGGAATGCTGTGGATATAGCCTATCTTGATTTCAGCAAGGCCTTTGACAAGGTGCCCCATGATATTCTTGTAAATAAGCTGGTAAAATGCAGGCTAGACAATGCTACCACCATTCAGTGGATTTGTAACTGGCTGACTGACCGAACCCAAAGGGTGCTCATCAATGGCTCCTCCTCATCCTGGAGAGTAGTGACTAGTGGGGTGCCACAGGGTTCTGTCTTGGGCCCAGTCTTGTTCAACATCTTTATCAATGACTTGGATGATGGGCTTGAGGGAATCCTGAGCAAGTTTGCAGATGACATCAAGTTGGGAGGGGTGGCTAACACCCCAGAGGACAGGATCACACTTCAGAATGACCTTAACAGATTAGACAACTGGGCCAAAGCAAACAAGATGAATTTTTACAAGGAGAAATGTAAAGTACTACACTTGGGGGGGGGATGAAAGGCACAAATACAGGATAGGAGACACCTGGCTTGGGAGCAGTACATGTGAAAAGGATCTAGGAGTCTTGGTAGACCACAAACTTGACATGAGTCAACACTGTGATGCAGCAGCTAAAAAAGCCAATGCAATTCTGGGCTGCATCAATAGGCGTATAGCATCTAGATCAAGGAAAGTAATAGTACCACTGTATTCTGCTCTGGTCAGACCTCACCTGGAGTACTGTGTCCAGTTCTGGGCACCACAGTTCAAAAAGGATAATGACAAGCTTGAACGTGTCCAGAAGAGGGCAACCAAAATGGTCAAAGGCCTGGAAACGATGCCTCATGAGGAATGACTTAGGGAGCTGGGTATATTTAGCCTGGAGAAGAGTAGGTTAAGGGGTGATATGATAGCCATGTTCAAATATATTAAAGGATGTCATATAGAGGAGCGAGAAAGGTTGTTTTCTGCTGCTCCAGAGAAGACTTGGCAGCTATGCCATGTAATAAGAAAACTACAGCATTACCTAATTTCACAGACCCGGATAGCCACTAACAAAGATATTAACAGAATCAGAAACACAAGAGCAGGGGTAGGCAACCTAAGGTCCAGATGCGACCCATTTGCCTTCTCAATCCGGCCCGCTTACAGTCTAGGAATCAGTGTGTCCTTTTATTTACAATGCATCTCTGGGTTATTTGTGGGGTCTGCCTGGTGTTCTTACATGAGTAGAATGTGTCCATTTATTTACAACGCATCTCTGGGTTATTTGTGGGGCCTGCCTGGTGTTTTTACATGAGTAGAATGAGTAGAATGTGCCCTTTCATTTAAAATGCATCTTTGGTTTATTTGAGGGGCATAGGAATATGGGGGCCATGAAGGAGGCTGGGCGGGGACAGCTGGAGCCCAGCCAAGCAGCGGCAGCAGCAGCGTGAGGACGGCGCTGCTGCTGGGCCCCGCTGCCTTGGGGCGAGCAGGGCTGCCGCGCCCTTTGTCGGGGCTGCAGCAGCCGCCGGTTCCACACACCTGCCTCCTCCTGCCGCGGCCGGTGTTGCTGCTGCTGGCTTGGCGCTCTCCTTCCGTGCGGCGCTGCAACAGCAGCAGTAGCCAGTTCTGGGCGCTGACCCGGCAGACCTTCTCCTCTTGCTATGGCCAGCGTGCTGTGTCCTGCTGCCTCCGGGCAAGCTGCGCTGCTGCATGCTTTGTTGGGGCTGCAGCAGCCGCCAGTTCTGGGCGTCTGCCTCCTCCTCCCGAAAAGGAATGCTCCGCTTCCCCACCACCACCACCCGCAATGCCGGGGCTGTCAATCGCACCCCAAGGGACTGGCTCCAAAGGTCCAAATAATAATAATAATAATAGTACCTCGCCCATCTGGCTGGGTTTCCCCAGCCACTCTGGGCGGCTTCCAAAAAAGATTAAAGATACATTAAAATGTCACACATTAACAGCTTCCCTGAACAGAAACAAAGAAGAAAACTGATTCAGCTACATTCTATGTGGCAAACAGGAACAGCACCACTTCTAGATGTACAAAATCTTCAACAAAATTAGAATATTGAGATTCCAAATGATCTCATTATACAAAGCATTCTTTTGAGTGGTTCCAAAGGAGTAAAAACATACTAAAGTATTAAGAAGACTTGCAAAGGGTGCCAAAACAGACCTCTTTCATATACATGAAACATTAATCCACATTTAATAAAAAATAATAATAAAAGACATCCCCTGAAAATAAGCCATGGGCTTATTTTCTTGAGTAAAATAAATATAAGACGGTGTCTTAAAATATGGGAAACACAGGTAGCAGAATGCATGTGCTTTCTGTTATATTTAACCATCCCATCTTCAACAGATGTTGCTCCTCATCCCTTTCCATATTCTTCCCCAACATCAAATCTTGGTTACAGGTAGGTAGCCATGTTGGTCTGACATAGTCAAAACAAAACAAACAAACAAAATTCCTTCCAGTAGCACCTTAGAGACCAACTAAGTTTGTCATAGGTATGAGCTTTCGTGTGCATGCACACTTCTTCAGATACACTGAAACAGAAGTCACCAGACCCTTGTGTATAGTCAGAGGGTGGGGAGGGGTATTACTCAGAAGGGGGATGGGAATGGGTGACTGGCTGATAGGAGTGGCAAACCTGTTGACGACTGTTAACGATTGCAATTGGTCTTGCAGGAAAAAGCAAGGGGTGAGATGGCTAAAGAAAACGTGATCATGAATAATGAGATAAGCATCCAATGTCTTTATTCAGACCAGGTCTCTCCATGGTTTTAAGCTTGGTAAGGAGTTGCCATTCAGCAACTTCTCTTTCCAGTCTGTTTCTGAAAATTTTCTGTAATAAGACAGCTACAGTGGTACCTTGACTTACGAAGGCGATCTGTTCCGCGGCGCTCTTCGGAAGTCGAATCCATTTTGCGCATGCACAGACCACACGCACACGGCGAAAATACTTCCGCTTTTGCCGACTTCGGAAGTCGAAACCTTCGGAAGTCGAGGCAGTCGTAAGTCAAGGTAACACTGTACTTTGAGATCTTTTATATAATGTCCTGGGAGATTGAAGTGTTTCTCTGTCTTGTGATTCCTGATGTCAGATTTATGTCCATTTATCCTTTGGCGTAGGGTTTGGCCTGACCCCAAATCTTGGGTTTAATCGGGAAAGAAATAAAATGCTGTTAGAGACAAAGACCCCATGGTGGATCTCGCCTGTAGAGGTGTTAACTGTTATAAAGATAAATATGGAGGGGAGGAGGGCCACCACATACAAGGAGACTTTGATGAAATCAGATAGAGGTTGGAAATTAAAACCATATGAAGAAATAAAAGAGGTATTAACTGGATGGTTGCAATACCACCAAATAAATGGTGTATTGTTAAATGATAGAAAAATAGGTTTTGAAGATAAAAGATCCAAATTTCAAATAGAATTGTTGGAAGGCCAAGTGAAACTGTTACAGAAAATGTATAATTTTTTATTAGAGTGGTTTACGAAAGATGAAATGACAAAAGCTGTGATGATAAAATGGGCAAGAGATTTTGGGTACAACACTGAATATGATGCGTGGTTGAAATTATGGAATCAAACATTGAAATTACTGCATGTACCGCTCTGAAAGTAAATGTAATGAAAATGATGTATAGATGGTATTTAACACCAGTAAAATTAGCTAAAATGTATAGAATGAGTAGCAAATTATGCTGGAAATGTCAAGATAAAGATGGTGAATTTTATATGTGGTGGACATGCGAAAAAGTAAAAAGATTCTGGGAAATGATATATAATGAATTGAGAAAGATGTTTAGGTATACCTTTCCCAAAAAACCTGAAGCTTTTCTATTGGGACTAATGGGAGAGGAGATAGCAAAAGGAGATCAGAGATTATTTATGTACGCTACAACCGCGGCTAGGACTTTATTAGCACAAAAATGGAAATTACAAGAGATACCGACGATACAAGAGTGGCAGACGAAAATGATTGACTATGCAGAGTTAGCAAAGTTGACCTGCGGGATCCAAAACCAGGGAGAGACAAAGTTCCAAAGGGAATGGAGTAAATTCATGGACTACATGGAGAAGGACTGTAGAAGTTTAAAGACACTTGCAGGACTGAAATAAATCCTATGAATTGGTTTTAATTAGGACTAAAAGGAACTGCAAGATAAGAGTGGGAAAGAAAACCGAAGGATGGGAGGAAGGGAGGTCAAAGCTTGGCAGAGCAAAATGAAATGAGATGGGTGAATACAGTGGTACGTCTACTTACAAATTTAATGCATTCTGAACGCACATTTGTAAGTAAAAAAAAATTGTAAGTCGAATCCCATAGAAATGCATTGGGAGAAAAAATTCGTAAGTCGAAGCAACCCTATCTAAAAATTCGTAAGTAGAAAAAATCCTATCTAAACCGCATCCAAGATGGCGGATGGAGCTCCGTTCGTAAGTAGAAACATTCGTAAGTAGAGTTATTCGTAAGTAGAGGTACCACTGTATAAGATAAAATGCAAAAAAATGTTTTTGTTTGTTATTGTTGTTGTTATTTGTTGTTTTTGGTGTTGTTTGGTGTTGTTCATTTAGAAAAATTTAATAAAGGAAATAGGAAAATCAAAGAGAATATTGCTTAAGTATGGATTAGTGGCGGGAAGAATAATAATAGCAAGGAAGTGGAAAAACAAAATAGCACCCAATATAGCAGAATGGCAGATCCTGATGGTGGAATATATGCAATTAGCGAAAAAGACAGGTAGAATAAGAGGCCAAATGAAACAAGAAGTCAACAAAGAATGGGAAGTATTTAAAGATTCTATAAGAAATAACAAAGTACAGTAAAAGAAACTCCTCTGGCAGATTTAGACTGAACCTAGTACATAATAAATTTACATAGCAAAGCTTAAATATAGAGAAAAGAAGGAAAAAGAAAAAGAAACGTATATAGCAAAACTGTGCATAAAGATACAAATAAAGGATAAATGACAGCAAGTTTAATTGGAAGTCATCTGGAAGTTAGAATTTGGAATATAAGTTAGCAAGTGATAGTAAAAATGTGTTTTATACGTTGTGTAGTTAGTGTTAGTTTGCGAGTATGGTTTCTGTGTGTTTGTATTTGTGTGTCCTAATCTTGTTTTTAAACAATAAAGATTTATTTTTTTAAAAAATATCTTGGGTTTAATCATTAATAATCAGGAGACAGTAAGTTCAGAGAGAGAGAGAGAGAGAAGGGCAAAGGGGGAAGAGAAGCAAAAGCAAAGCATGAGCATAATTTGCAATTAAGGGCTGCATACAGAACTGCTGCTCAGGCAGAGCACGGAACGTTCAGAAGCCACCAGGAAGTGCAGTTGCTTCATTTTTGGAAAAATCAGGTCAGCCTGAGAGACGATCTGATGCGCCATGCCAGCTGCATGAAGGCTGCATTTCGATGGCTACGGATAAGGGAGGAAGCAAGGTCAAGCAAAGGAATGCCTACGCCTGCCTAAACATTAAGCGTGCACGCACTCATTCTTGCTCTCTTTAAAATTAAGGGTTTTTTGCACCAAGAACCCTTCTTTTCGGTGTATCTACAATGAGAACTCTTTCCAATTAAAGCTCCTCAAAAAACCAAGCACCTGAGGAAACGCAGGGCCCCACCTCTCCTTTGTTATTACCACTGGTAATAACAGTGTGGCACATTCATCGCCACACTAAAGGGAAGCACATCTAACCCCAGTTGTGTACACGTTGTTTCAACTGTTTCAAAGTTTATTGCGGCTACAAGCCCATATAAACATGAAAACATCTATATATATAAAAATGGTGAAGATGCATGTGTGTTATTCACCACTTTTCTCCCACAAGCACCCGATTGCCCTGAAATTTGGCCACAACCTCAGTCATAGAATCATAGAATCATAGAGTTGCAAGAGACCACAAGGGCCATCCAGTCCAACCCCCTGCCAAGCAGGAAACACCATCAAAGCATTCTTGACATATGGCTGTCAAGCCTCTGCTTAAAGACCTCCAAAGAAGGAGACTCCACCACACTCCTTGGTAGCAAATTCCACTGCCGAACAGCTCTTACTGTCAGGAAGTTCTTCCTAATGTTTAGAGTCACATGAGAGCAGGTAACCATGCACTTACACTGACCAGCTGACACACCTAACACAGGTCAAAACCTGGATTTGTGGTCAAAAAAATTTGCGCCCTCCAGTGAAGAGCCAACAAACAAGGGACAAACATAGCCCACAAGGGACAAACATAGCCCACAATCCCTCACGCCCCGGAGACTACGCCTCCAAGAGAAAGCAAACCGCCCCGAGACCACGCCACTCCTCAGGGAACCAAGCCCGCCTCGGAGATAGCACACCTGACAGTAGACCGTTTCCACATTCCCCCCCTCAACCCTGCGAATCGCGCCACCCCCAGGCACTCCCCCCAACCCACCAATCGTGCCGACGCCCATTCTGCTGCCCACAGGCACTCCCCCCACCCTGTGCATCGCTCCACCGGCGATCCCACCACCCCCAGGGACCAGGCTGCCTCCACAACCCACCCCCACCCCACGGTTCCCGCCCAGCCAATCCCACCGGACCCCTCCCAAGAACACACCAATTGCACTCCCCCCCCCACCCCACGGATCTCCCCCCCCCATCGATCCCACCACCCGGATTCCACCACCAGCATGCACCAGTCCAACTCAAGAACAGGCCCACCATTCCACCTTCCGCAATCCACCCCCCCAACACACACAGAAATCCCACCTCGACACCCCTAACCACCTGCATGTTACCCTGACTCTACAAGACCGCTCGCCTAGGACCCACAAACCACCTACATACTACCCTCACTCTACAACACCACCCACCAAACCCCCACCCACCCCCTCCATATTACCCTCAATCGGTGGGGGGGGGGGCTAAATAGGGGTCAGGGATAGATAAATCCTTCCCTGCTTGGGGTGGGTTGAGGGGGTCAAAATGGAAGACATGGATAGGTAACTCCTTCCCTGATTGGGATTGGGGGGGGTGTCTGTCAATAGGTGACAGGGATAACTAAGACCTTCCCTGGGATGGGTCGCTACAGTGTGGGGAGACACAGGTATGCCCCTATCTAAACCTAACACAGGGGGGGACTCTGATGGTCTGGGGAATCTGAAGGGGGACTCTGACCCGCCATTTAACAAACAATGCCACAGCAACACCTGGCAGGGCCAGGTAGTAAAGCATAAAATCACAGAGCATAAAGCATAAAAGCACAAAATTCACAAGGAACGCAACAGCAGAAGACCGCACCACAGCCATCAAAAATAACCATAAACACAGGAATATTAAGGCAACAGTCAGAAGGATAACAGAATCCTTTAATAGTCATGTGATTGACCAATTCACTGTTTTGGGGACAGAGCAGAGTTTAAAAACCTTGCCACCTGCAAGGTTATATGAGGATCATTGTCTTGCAAGGTGACTCTACTGGGGAACCAACCAATTTCTGAATTGTTGGTCTTAGTAGGTTTGCCCGAGCATCTCTGTGCAACGGACATGTAAAAATTATATGATGGAGGGATTCCGTCGACTTATTGTCACAAGCACATAAAGCAGAAACTAGACCCTTGGAGAATCTATGTCTCAAAACATTGGAGGGAAACGCATTACACCTCGCTTTAATAAACGCAAATCGGTGGGAAGCAGTGGAAAGGGAGGATAAATACAGTCATACCTCGACAACCGAACACTTCGACTTCCGAAGGTTTCAACTTCACAATAGCTTAAAATGACTGCATGCTATGAAAAGGAAGCGATATTCAAAGATTATTAGTATCTCCACTTGAGCTGCAAACGTGGATTCAAAAGACAGGTGAGGAATCCAGCCTTTTACGACCCTCACTGTAAATCCAACAAAGTGGCGTTAGGGGGAAAACAATGATTCTACTAGCTGACCCGGCCACGCGTTGCTGTCAGCCATATGTCAAGAATGCTTTGATGGTGTTTCCTGCTTGGCAGGGGGTTGGACTGGATGGGGCAACCCACTGCAAAAACACCACCCTTGGCCGGACATATTCCTGCTATTGCTCCAAGGGGGCACCCAGGATCCCCCAACTCCCCTCCCACCTTGCAGCCCCACTAAACCCCGACCAGACCCCGTGAAGGCAGATACAGGTGAAACTCAGGAAATTAGAATATCGTCAAAAAGTGCATTTATTTCAGTAATGCAACTTATTACTTTTTCTTTTTCTTTTAATGTTTGCAAATGCTTTCTTTTGGAAATTCCACAGTAATAAAACGAATACAGGTGAAACTCGGAAAATTAGAATATCATCAAAAAGTGCATTTATTTCAGTAATGCAACTTAAAAGGTGAAACCAATCTATGAGACATGCAAAGCAAGATATGTCAAGTCTTTAGTTGTTGCCATTGCCATTGCCACTGACCTACTATTAGTTGTTACACGGGTCAATTATAAATGGAATGCAATTAATGAAATGTCACAGCAATGTTTATTTTTGTATGATTGCAACTATTTGTTTTATTCCTGTGGCATTTCCAAAAGAAAGGATTTGTCAAAATAAAAAGGGAAATAAAAAATAAGAAGTTGTATCACTGAAATCATGGCACTTTCCGACAATATTCAAATTTTCCGAGTTTCACCTGTAAGGGCTCAGGTAGCACTTGAGGTGTCCTAAACCCAAGACGTTCAGGGCTCTATATATTGGAACTTAATCCTTTAGCATATGTTGCATTACTGAAATGCAACATAAAGGATCCTGAAATCAAGGCACTTTCCGACGATATTCTAAACTTCCGAATTTCACCTGCACCTCCTCCTCCTAAGATCCAATCCGCATCCACCAGTGCATGTTCTTGACCCCAGAGCCGCTTTATTGCGGCTGTGGCTGCTCCTCTTCCAGCCTCCACAGCTCCCCTTCTCCCATAGCTGTCAGCCCTCCTGTTTTTTTTTGCAGGAAACTCCCTTATTCCAAGCCACAGCTGTCAACCTCCCCCTTTTTTGCTGGAAATTCCCTTATTCCAGCGCTGTTTCCCGCTGCTATCCTGGATTGTTAGATATACCGTAGACAGGGCCTAGGGCGCCAAAATGGAGGGGGTGCTGCCCAGCCTGCCCCCCCCCCGACCACTGTGCCCAGAAGGGAGAACGAGGGCTCCGGCAGAGCCTTCCCTCTCCACCAGCACAGCGTGCAAGAGCGCGACAACACACCGCTGGGGCTGCAAGCAGGCAGGGGAGCACCAGTCGCGGCGCCCAGAAGCTCTGGGCTGCAAAAGGCACTCGCGGAGGCTAGGAGCACCCCACCCCACCCAAGACCTTCGCACCTCTCCGCCTCAGGGGCCGCCTCCCTCCCCCCCGCTGGCCGCCCCTCGGGGCAATGGCAGGAGAGTGAGCGGGGGATGAGGGGCGCGGGATTCTGCACGCCCTTCCAGCGCTCCGGTTGTAGACCCTCGGGCCTGCCCGCCCCCACCGCCTTGGGACTCCCTGCGCAGGACGGGAGGCGGGGGTGGGCAGCTCGCGGCCCGCCCGGGAGCAGCAGAGGCAGTGGTGTGCCTGCCCATGGGGGGGCAGGTGGAGGAGGGTTGAGGAGGGGGCATGCGCCAATCAAGGCAGGGGTGGCGGTGGCGGAACCGTGGGGCTTGGTGGCTGGTTGTGCCCCACTGGCCATCTGGTGGTGTGCAGGGAGGGGGGAGGCCGCTGGCGGGATCGTGCGGCTCCTCAGCTCGCTGGGTCGCCCCTGGGGGGGGGCGCCCTGTGTTTGAAATATGATTGGCCAGGGGGGGCGCCAGAAGGTGATCTCGCCTAGGGTGCAAAAAACCCTAGCACCGGCCCTGACTGTAGACTGTCCCCGGGACAGGTGAGGCTGCTGCCGATCCCTTATTTTCAAACCCGAAAGTTGACAGCTATGCATTTCCCCACCCCACCTTGCTGCCCCACGCCCCCTTAGGACCTTGCTCCAGCAGCAGCCTCTCTTCCCACCGACCCCTACCATCCCCATAAAAGCGGAGCCCCTCCTACTGCTCCGCGCAGCAGGATCCTATGCAAATTTTCTTGGAAGCGCACCCGCAAGGGGGGGGGCACTCGCTAGCAATGGTGCATGTTTCAGGATTGGTGATTCGGAGCTGCGCTGCCGGGGCCACATGGCCCTCCTCCTTATCCAAGCTGCACCCCCTCCCCAGTCCCCCAGTTCCCCCTCCATTTCCATTGCACCGCCCCTTTTCCATCTTGCACGTTGCAACCCCCCCCCCGCGCCGCTTCCAGACCCTTTGCATGCTCCGCGCTGCCCCCCGAAGGATGGAGCCCCATTGCCCCCTCCATTTCCATTGCACCGCCCCTTTTCCATCTTGCACGTTGCAAACCCCCCCCGCGCCGCTTCCAGACCCTTTGCATGCTCCGCGCTGCCCCCCGAAGGATGGAGCCCCATTGCCCCCTCCATTTCCATTGCACCGCCCCTTCTCCATCTTGCACGTTGCAACCCCCCCCCCGGTGCGCCGCTTCCAGACCCTTTGCATGCTCCGCGCTGCCCCCCGAAGGATGGAGCCCCATTGCCCCCTCCATTTCCATTGCACCGCCCCTTCTCCATCTTGCACGTTGCAACCCGCCCCCCCGCCGCCGCTTCCAGACCCTTTGCACGCTCCTCGCTGCATTCTTCCCCCTACGTTACCCCCGGGGTGTTTTGGGGGGGGTCCTTACCCGCCTCCACGCAGCCGCCACCCGGCCCGGCTCGCTCCGGCTCTTGCAAGCTCCGCAGCAGGCTGCGTTCGGGGGCTCCGGGGCCACGTGACAGCGCCCAGCGCCCCCATAGGCTGGGCCCGGACCAGGGCTGCCGGGCAACGCTGAGCCCGCCCTCTTTCCCGCCCTCCCTCCTTCCCTGCACCTGAGAGAACGCGAGGCGGAGCCGCCTTACGCCGGCAGCGCAGCTACCGCGCAAGTGGCGTAGCGCGGCGGCACTTTCCCCAGTCCCTCCGCAAGCCCGGCGCGGCCAACGGAATTGGCGTAAGGTGCCCGCCGGGGTTTTTTCCCACCTGTGACGTCGCTCCACTACGCACATTACGCACCTCGCGCAAAGTGCGTAAGTGAGTCTCCCTTTCGGCGTCCCGCTTGCGGTACCTGAAGGTTAGCGCGTGCGCAGAGCTGAGCAAAAGGCGTAATGCTTTAGTTGGGATACCAGAGCACCTTCTCCTTCCCTCGGGGGCTTAACCAGAAAAGGGGCGGGGCTTATGGTCTTTTAAAAATATCCTAGTTGCTGAGTCGCATCAATTCTTCGGCGATCAGCCTTCTTCTTTTTTGAAAAAAAAATTATTTAAATTTATTCACATACAAATATACAAACAAAAAACCGAAAAGGAAAAACATACAAAAATCATATTAAAAAATTGTAATTTATAAATCATATATAATTGTAAATCATATATAAGTCTTCTTTAAATCATAAATTAATCTTGTATGAAATCATATAATAAACATCAAAAGTTATAACATAACAGAAATACACAACTAAAAAAGAAAAAAGAAAAAATAGTAAAAATACAAATAATAAAATGATTCCTCCACCTCACCCCCCTTCACCTCGTGTGACTTCCAGTCTTCCCTCAACTCTGTTTATGAATATCTCTGTCATTACGCATACTTTTCCCTATTTTTTCCATCTTTGAATTTGGGCCTTTTATATTTCTGCCAGGAGGTTGGCTTTTTCTACCTGTTTCCTTAAATATTGTCTAAACATTTTCCAATCTTTTTCTAGTTTTCCTTCTTTCAAACCCTTCACCTCCCCCCCCTTTTATTGTTAAAGTTTGATAGGTTGTCAATTTTATGATCCATTCCTCCTTATTTGGTATTTTATCACTTTTCCAAAGCGATCAGCCTTCTGGATGGTCAGTGATATAAAAAATGAATAAGTTCCCTTAAAGGGAGATCAGCCTCATAAGGAGGACTGGGACCCTCTAAGGAGCAGATAGACCTAGGCTCCTTTTGGTTGGGATAAAATGACAAAGACCAAAACCCAGGGCTTGTAAAGCAAAGCGTGGTCTTTATTTTTTGTAAAAAACAGAGGTCTGTTATAACAGAGGGGGGCCCCCAAAAGCAGAGATGGCAAGAGGAACCCCGAACAAAACAACATTTCCCATTACTGTATATACCTTTAGTTGTACGTGTAAGTGGATGGAGCAAAAAGGCAGGAAAGGAAGGTTAACATTTCCAGTTAACAGAGTACTTGTGAACTCTTAAAAGATTAACATTTTTTCAATAGACAGAATACTTGTGAATCTTCTGGAGATGGTACCCTGATTACAGGGATGTCTTGGAATCTCTCAGTTGTCAATATGTAAATTCAAGGATTCTTGGTGAATGGTTTGGTGGGAGGAGATATTAACATGAAGTCCTGTCTATCCTGTCTTACTATGTAACTTATTAATTTAACAAAGTTCTTAGTTTGCCTTTTCCTGGGTAGCCTGGCTATTCCTTTCAGATGGAAATCACTTTAATTCTTGAGACAATGAGAAAGTTCCTTCACCCCCATTCTCTCCTTGCAGAGAAACATTTGGTCATTTTGGGAGAACCAAAATGGTTTCCAGGCCTGTCTTCCTGTACTGTTTGCTTGGTACATTTATGAACATTTATTATATATATGACCTCAAAATTCTTACAACAGTAAGGCAACCCCAAACTTCAGCCCTCCAGATGTTTTAGACTACAATTCCCATCATCCCTGACCCTGGGAGTTGTAGTCTCAAAACATCTGGAGGGCCACAGTTTGGGGATGCCTGGTCCAGCTCTCACTTCCATACCTCACTACTGGGAAAACCATAGTTTGAACCAGGCATCCCCAAACTGCGGCCCTCCAGATGTTTTAGACTACAATTCACATCATCCCTGACCACTGGTCCTGTTAGCTAGGGATCATGGGAGTTGTAGGCCAAAACATCTGGAGGGCCACAGGTTGGGGGTGCCTGAACTAGCTGGACCTTTCTCGGCAAGGTGATGTCTCTGCTTTTGAATATGCTGTCTAGGTTTGCATAGATGGGGTAAAGAGATTAATTCTGCTGGTCCTCAAAGCCCAGCACCTTAAAGCAACCTGTCTGTACATTTTAGCTTCGAGAACACTATCCAACCATCTCATCCTTTGTCGTCCCCTTCTCCGAGTGCCCTCCATCTTTCCCAACATCAGGGTCTTTTCCAGGGAGTCTTCTCTTCTCATGAGGTGGCCAAAGTATTGGAGCCTCAGCTTCAGGATCTGTCCTTCCAGGGAGCACTCAGGGCTGATTTCCTTCAGAATGGATAGGTTTGATCTTCTCGCAGTCCATGGGACTCTCAAGAGTCTCCTCCAGCACCATAATTCAAAAGCATCCATTCTTCGGCGATCAGCCTTCTTGATGGTCCAGCTCTCACTTCCATACATCACTACTGGGAAAACCATAGCTTTAACTACGGACCTTTGTTGGCAAGGTGATGTCTCTGCTTTTGAAGATCCTGTCTAGGTTTGTCATTGCTTTTCTCCCAAGAAGCAGGCGTCTTTTAATTTCATGAACCATCTGCAGTGATCATGGAACCCAAGAAAGTAAAATCTCTCACTGCCTCCATTTCTTCCCCTTCTACTTGCCAGGAGGTGACGGGACCAGTAGCCATGATCTTGGTTTTTTTGATGTTGAGCTTCAGACCATCTTTTGCGCTCTCCTCTTTCACCCTCATTCAAAGGTTCTTTAATTCATCCTCGCTTTCTGCCATCAAGGTTGTGTCATCTGCATATCTGAGGTTGTTGATATTTCTTCCGGCAATCTTAATTCCGGTTTGGGATTCATCTGGTCCAGCCTTTCGCATGATGAATTCTGCATATAAGTTAAATAAGCAGGGAGAAACCCCCTTCATGGATCAATGCCTTGTCGTGGCGAAGGGGCTTGAATAAATCAGAGAAGCTATGAGCTAGGCCATGCAGGGCCACCCAAGATGGACAGGTCATAGTGGAGAGTTTTGACTAAACGTGATCCACCTGGAGAAGGAACTGGCAAGCCACTCCAGTATCCCTGCCAAAAAAAACCCTCCATGGATAAAGACAACAGGCATATTTGTCATTAGGCGGGTCAATTATAAATGCAATGTCATTAATGGAATGTCATAGAAATGCTTATTTCTGTATTTTTGTAACTATTTGTTTTATTACTGTGGAATTTCCAAAAGAATATGTAATAGATTGTAATAAATAAATTAAAAAATAAATTTTTAAAAAAGATAATTACTCGATCTGATCCTGTTTCTTCTTGCAAAGTAAGGAATAGAATGAACAGGCATCTAAGCCTGAATCTGTAACTTGCTTATAAATATGTATAGTAATTAGAACTCGAGTTCTTGAGAGTCACCTTGAGGACTTGGAATAAACATGCAGGTGCTTTGCTTGGAAATGGAAATGTTACTGCAGCATCTCATCTGTGCCCCCAAGTGGTGGTTTGCTATCACTGCCTGTTGGCATAGCCTCTGCCTGGCCGCTGAGCCACTGCATTCATCTGGAAGCAGATGCTGCTACCGTTTCTGGAAGAGAATGTCGCTGCTCCTAAAGACAGATGAATCCTTTTTGGGAAATGATAAATGAGCCTTCAGAGGCTTTTCTGCTGGGGCAAGTGGTCCAACACAGAGACTTTGAAGACATAATATTCCGGCTTGAGTTCTTTATTTATCACTAGTGGACCCTTCCACGCGTTGCTGCGGGTTATCCCTGTGGCTGCCCCCACCCTGTGACAATCCATGACACGTTGCTGTGCCTGACTCAGGGTCATAGCTGTCAAGTTCTCCCTTTTTAAAAAAAGGGAAATTCCCTTATGCTGAATAGGCTTCCTCGCGAGAAAAGGGAAAACTTGATGGCTATGCTCAGGGTCAATGTTTCCCAGGAAAGGGGGAGGATGTGTCCGTTTCCCCCGGACTATGTGTTCCCCCCCCCCCACTGCTGTGTCTCATCCGTGTCATACAGTGGTTCTGCTCCTTCCTCCTGGGCCGTGTTCAGAAAGTGGTGTTGGGGGATGAGTGTTCAGACCCCTGGGCTCTCACTTGTGGGGTGCCTCAGGGCTCTGTCCTCTCCCCCATGCTTTTGAACATCTACATGCAGCTGCTGGGAAAGATCATCATGGGGTTTGGGCTGGGTGTTCATCAGTATGCGGATGATACCCAGCTCCAGCTCTCTTTCAAATCAGAACCAGTGAAGGCGGTGAAGGTCCTGTGTGAGTGCCTGGAAGCGGTTGGAGGATGGATGGTGGCTAACAGATAGAGGTTCAATCCTGACAAGACAGAAGTACTGTTTGTGGGGGACCGGGGGCGGGCGGGTGTGGGGGACTCCCTGGTCCTGAATGGGATAAGTGTGCCCTAGAGGGACCAGGTGCGCAGCCTGGGAGTCATTTTGGACTCACAGCTGTCCATGGAGGTGCAGGTCAATTCTGTGTCCAGGGCGGCTGTCTACCAGCTGCCTCTGGTACGCAGGCTGAGACCCTACCTGCCCGCAGACTGTCTTGCCAGAGTAGTGCATGCTCTAGTTATCTCCCGCTTGGACTACTGCAATGTGCTCTACGTGGGGCTACCTTTGAAGGTGACCCAGAAACTATAACTAATCCAGAATGCGGCAGCCAGACTGGTGACTGGGAGCGGCCGCCGGGACCAGATAACACCGGTCTAGAAAGACCTACATTGGCTCCCAGTACGTTTCTGAGTACAATTCAGTGTGTTGGTGCTGACCTTTAAAGCCCTAAACTGCCTCGGTCCTGTATACCTGAGGGAGCGTCTCCACCTCCATCGTTCTGCCCGGACACTGAGGTCCTGCGCTGAGGGCCTTCTGGTGGTTCCCTCACTACGAGAAGCCAAGCTACAGGGAACCAGGCATAGGGCCTTCTTGATATTTGTGCCCGCCCTGTGGAACACCCTCCCATCAGAGGTCAGAGAGATAAACAACTACCTGACATTTAGAAAATACCTAAAGGCAGCCCTGTTTAGGGAAGTTTTTAATCTGTGATATTTTAATGTATTTTAATGTGTGTTGGAAGCCGCCCAGAGTGGCAGGGTATAAATAATAAATTATTGTTATTATTCTTATTATTATTAGTATTATTAAAACCTAGTTGCATCCTATGGTCAGGTGCATCTTATGGAGTGAAAAATATGTTGGTGGGTTTTTTTTTTGAGTGGTGGGACCAGTTCGCCTGAGCTCAAAGTGACCCACATCTTAGCATTAAAAGGTTAATAAACTTCTCTGTTGCATAAGCCATTGATCATAGCTGACATGTCCAGAGAGCAAAATTCTATTCTGGTCTTGTCCTAATTCTATTAAACACCACAGCAAGGTACCAAAGGCAGAGGAGGGAAGAGATCAGGCAATTGACAGCCTAGACACAGAGATAAGCTCTCAACAACTCTGAAAGGTTCTCCTTACAGTTTTGCCTTGCCTTTTCCTTGCTCTTAACCCTAAAATCAGAACAGCTTCTGTTGATCTTTCTTCTTTTCCATAGAATCATAGAATCCTAGAGTTGGAAGAGACCACAAGGGCCATCCAGTCCAATCCCCTTGCCAAGCAGGAAACACCATCAACACATTCTTGACATATGGCTGACATTCGGCCCTCCATATGTTTTGGACTACAATTCCCATCATCCCTGACCACTGGTCCTGTTAGGTAGGGATCATGGGAGTTGTAGGCCAAAACATCTGGAGGGCCAAAGTTTGGGGATGCCTGATCTAGCTCATCACCTGTTCAGCACCTGTCCAGCTTTCAGGCCGCGAGATATTCCAAGCCTTGCCTAAAGGTGCCATGGGTTAAACATGGGACCTTCAGCATGCAAAACAGGTGATCTGCCATTGAGCTAACATCCTTCCCCAATATGCATGGATGCAAAGGGCTTGTGCCTCATCTGAGCACAAAAGACTCCTCGCTTAATCCTCAAGAGTGCTACAGCTCATTTTCACCCACCGTAATGCACTAGATTTTTGTGGGACTCCTTTACTCTACGTTGTGCTGTTCTTTCTCTCTCTCTCTCTCTCTCTCTCTCTCTGGGGTGGGGGGCAGGAGTTGAGAGACACCATTGTGGTGATCACACAGGGTCCCCGGACGTTTCACCGTCTATTGATCCCTGCACCACCGCTGAGTTCTCCCACTGCCACCAACCAGTCTCTAACTGGTACAATACTGAGTCCAGTCAGGGTTCAAACTGGAACACAAAATGTTGTTTATCAGTTTGCAGTTTAACAAGCTTGTGGTTGCAATGAAGGTCTTCAGTTTCAAATACAATTGTTTCCTATACTGGCCTATACCTTCCTAGCAATTAGCTCAAGCACCCCAAAACTTCAGCCCTCCAGATGTTTTGGACTACAATTCCCATCATCCCTGCCCACTGGTCCTGTTAGCTAGGGATCATGGGAGTTGTAGTCTCAAAACATCTGGGGGGGCCGCAGTTTGGGGATGCCTGGTCCAGCTCTCACTTCCATACATCACTACTGGGAAAACCATAGCTTGAACTAGACTAGGCATCCCCAAACTTCGGCCCTCCAGATGTTTTAGACTACAATGCCCATCATCCCTGACCACTGGTCCTGTTAGCTAGGGATCATGGGAGTTGTAGTCTCAAAACATCTGGAGGGCCGCAGTTTGGGGATGCCTGAATTAGCTGTTCCAAAATTCCCTCATTTCTCCTCACTAACTCAGCCTACCCACAGACTTTCTCACTTCCTCACTCTCCTCTCTCAACAACAAACCCCTCAACTCCACTCCACTTCCTTACTACCCCTCAGGGCTGGATTTTATAGTCCCTCTGACTCGACCCCCCCTTGGGTTCTGATTGGACCACCCAGTTAACTCTTTCCCCACCAGCACTATTCATAGGTAACCATCACATACCTCCCCCCTTAAGAAGTTTCGATTCAGGAGGGAAGTTACACTCCTGATCAAACTGTTTTCTATCTGTCTACAATTCTATACATTCTAAGTTTGTGTTAGCCTAGACCTTTTGTAACCCCCAAACATTGATCTATTGGTTTTTGATGTTCAGAGAGCCTTTCACACTTTTGAGGGGAAAGTTAAAGTCTTGCCTTGTTCTCTCTAATTTGGGGTTGTCGATGTTTCAGCGAATGACTTAGATTCCGTCCAAACTTTGGGTGTCAGAAGTACCGCTGTAGTTCTTGTCGGGTCCAAACGATAATAAAGCACTTGATCTTGATGGTCTAGAGACGACTTTCTCTCCGGTGTGCTGTTCTCTCTCTCTCTCTCTCTCTCTCTCTCTCTCTCTCTCTCTCTCTCTCTCTCTCTGTGTGTGTGTGTGTGTACAGCCAGGAGTTGAGAGACACCATTTGTCAGGATCTCCTATTGCTTAATTGCCAAGGAGCTATTTCTAATTTGTCACAGGAGCTGAGAGCTGTGCTTTCTGTTCTTTTCATAGCGTGTGAGTTTTAGCAGCTTGTCACCAGCAGAGGTTTGTGGCTAGGCTGAAGTCAGGTGCAAAGCCAGAATTGCAGCAGGTGCCAAGGGCACTGCTGGAACCCAGGGGTTAGAATCCTAGAATCATAGAATCCTAGAGTTGGAAGAGACCACAAGGGCCATCCAGTCCAACCCCCTGCCAAGCAGGAAACACCATCAAAGCATTCTTGACATATGCCTGTCAAGCCTCTGCTTAAAGACCTCCAAAGAAGGAGACTCCATCACACTCCTTGGCAGCAAATTCCACTGTCGAACAGCTCTTACTGTCAAGAAGTTCTTCCTAATGTTTAGGTGGAATCTTCTTTATTGTAGCTTGAATCCATTGCTCCGTGTCCGCTTCTCTGGAGCAGCAGAAAACAACCTTTCTTCCTCCTCTAGAATCATAGGGTTGGAAGAGACCACAAGGGCCATCCAGTCCAACCCCCCTGCCAAGCAGGAAACACCATTAAAGCATTCCTGACATTTGGCTGTCAAGCCTCTGCTTAAAGACCTCAAAAGAAGGAGACTCCACCACACTCCTTGGCAGCAAATTCCACTGCCAAACAGCTCTTACTGTCAAGAAGTTCTTTCTCCCTCCTCTATATGACATCCTTTGATATCTTTGAACATGGCTATCATAGCACACCAGTCATGAAGCTCCGCACTGCATAAACTTCAGGAATCTTTACCATTTTCCAACTGTGCAGAAGAGATGTGATTGTCACACTCCACCTTGTGGCATGAAACACAGGCTGCAGTCGCTACCAGACTGAAGAGCATGAGGAAAGCCATGCTGTAGGATCAGGCCAGTGGCCCATCTCTAGTACCTGTACAGTTTACAAACCTTCCAACCTAACAGCAAACCAGTAAAACAACTAATATCTAGATACCCTCCTCTATATGACATCTATATGACATCCTTTTATATATTTGAACATGGCTATCATATCGCCCCTTAACCTTCCCTTCTCCAGGCTAAACATACCCAGCTCCCTAAGCCGTTCCTCATAAGGCATCGTTTCCAGGCCTTTGACCATTTTGGTTGCCCTCTTCTGGACCCGTTCCAGCTTGTCAGTATCCTTCTTGAACTGTGGTGCCCAGAACTGGACACAGTACTCCAGGTGAGGTCTGACCAGAGCAGAATACAGTGGTCCTATTACTTCCCTAGATCTAGATGCTATACTCCAATTGATGCAGCCCAGAATTGCATTGGCTTTTTGAGCTGCTGCATCACACTGTTGACTCATGTCAAGTTTGTGGTCTACCAAGACTCCGAGATCCTTTTCACATGGACTGCTCTCAAGCCAGGTGTCACCCATCCTGTATTTGTGCCTTTCATTTTTTTTGCCCAAGTTTAGTACTTTACATTTCTCCCTGTTCAAATTCATCTTGTTTGCTTTGGCCCAGTTGTCTAATCTGTTCAGGTCATTCTGAAGTGTGATCCTGTCCTCTGGGGTATTAGCCACCCCTCCCAATTTCGGAACTGCAGTGTCCTATAAAAAGGTTACTTGAGTTGGAAAAGTGAAGTCATCTCTCCATGCTGGATGCTGCCATCTGGTGTTTACTGAATATTCTACAGAGCAGGGATCCCACTACCTTACCTGGAATGGTGTGGCTTGCTGCACCTATTTACTTTTTGGAACAAATTGTTTATAGAAAATGAGTCTGGAGAAGATCTAAATACAATCCAGAATTCCGGGCCGCAGTGGGATTGAATGCAATGCCCTGATAAGAGGAAGAAGAAAGAGAGAAGAATTATCACTGAAACAGAAAAGGCAATAGAGAAATTAACCTTTAGAGGTCTTCATTTGTCTCTAGGAAGGGAAATACAGTGGTACCTCGGTTTAAGTACACAATTGGTTCCGGAAGTCTGTACTTAACCTGAAGCGTACTTAACCTGAGGCAAACTTTCCCATTGAAAGTAATGGAAAGTGGATTAATCCGTTCCAGACGGGTCCGTGGAGTACTCAGCCTGAAGCGTACTTAACCTGAAGCGAAGTTTCCCATTGAGAGTAATGGAAATGGAAAGTGGTTTAATCCGTTCCAGACTGGTCCACGGAGTATTTAACCTGAAGCGTACTTAACCTGAAGCGAACTTTCCCATGGAAAGTAATGGAAAGTGGATTAATCCATTCCAGTTTGGTCCGCAGAGTACTCAACCTGAAGCGTACTTAACCCGAAGCATGGGTGTAATTGTTTCTGGAAGTCCGAACTTAACCAGAAGCGTATTTAACCTGAAGCATACTTAACCTGAAGCGAACTTTCCCATTGAAAGAAATGGAAAGTGGATTAATCCGTTCCAGACGGGTCCGCAGAGTACTTAAACTGAAAATACTCAAACTGAAGCGTACTTAACCCGACGTATGACTGTAAACTTAAAAGGGAGAGAGAAATAAACAGCGACAAAATGTATTTAAAAAAAGGTCTAAAGAAAAGAGTAGCTTCCTTTTATAAAAAAAAGTAAAAGGAGAGAAAATGAATGATAAGAATGACTGGAAAGGAACAAAACATGAATGTAAAGAATCAACAGAGGGAAAACTATAGGGTCCAAATCATACTATAGTATGTAGAAAGTTGTTTGTCAACTTCAAGGATGTTTCATTGTGGTCTATTATATCTGGCTACGTTGGAACCACATTGCAGGAAATACCTGATAATAGTATAGGTGTCTGTGTGGATGTCTGGAGGCAGTTGGCAGGTGGGTGGCAGTATACAAATTGAGGTTGAATCCCAACAAGACAGGAGTGCTGTTTCTGCATGGGAGAAGTCATGGGGTGTAGACTTAAAATTTACAGCTCTCCAGTTGGAGAACAGCTTTTACCAAAGGTGTCGTGGACTTTGAAGACATTCGAACTCAGGGTGAAAGGAATCAACAACAACAACAACAACAACAACAACAACAACAACAAAAATTTATTATTTATACCCCACCCATGGACGGTAGACCACAAACTTGACATGAGTCAACAGTGTGATGCAGCAGCTCAAAAAGCCAATGCAATTCGGGGATGCATCAATAGGAGTATAGCATCTAGATCAAGGGAAGTAATAGTACCACTGTATTCTGCTCTGGTCAGACCTCACCTGGAGTACTGTGTCCAGTTCTGAGCACCACAGTTCAAGAAGGATACTGACAAGCTGGAACGTGTCCAGAGGAGGGCAACCAAAATGGTCAATGGCCTGTAAACAATGTCTTATGAGGAACAGCTTAGGGCAGGGGTAGGCAAACCAAGGCCCAGGGGCCGGATCCGACCCAATTGCCTTCTAAATCTGGCCTGTGGACGGTCCTGGAATCAGTGTGTTTTTACATGAGTAGAATGTGTGCTTTTATTTAAAATGCATCTCTGGGTTATTTGTGGGGCATAGGAATTTGTTCACCCCCCCCCCAATATAGTCCAGCCCCCGACAAAGTCTGAGGGACAGTGGACTGGCCCCCTGCTGAAAACGTTTGCTGACCCCTGGCTTAGGGAGCTGGGTATGTTTAGCCTGGAGAAGAGAAGGTTAAGGGGTGATATGATAGCCATGTTCAAATATAGAAAAGGATGTCATATAGAGAAGGGAGAAAGGTTGTTTTCTGCTGCTCCAGAGAAGCACGGAGCAGTGGATTCAAACTACAAGAAAGAAGATTCCACCTCAACATTAGAAAGAACTTCCTGACAGTAAGAGCTGTTTGGCAGTGGAATTTGCTGCCAAGGAGTGTGGTGGAGTCTCCTTCTTTGGAGGTATTTAAGCAGAGGCTTGACAGCCATATGTCAGGAATGCTTTAATGGTGTTTCCTGCTTGGCAGGGGGTTGGACTGGATGGCCCTTGTCGTCTCTTCCAACCCTATGATTCTAGAGGAGGAAGAAAGGTTGTTTTCTGCCGCTCCAGAGAAGCGGACACGGAGCAATGGATTCAAGCTATAATAAAGAAGGTTCCACCTAAACATTAGGAAGAACTTCCTGACAGTAAGAGCTGTTCGGCAGTGGAATTTGCTGCCAAGGAGTGTGGTGGAGTCTCCTTCTTTGGAGGTCTTTAAGCAGAGGCTTGACAGGCATATGTCAAGAATGCTTTGATGGTGTTTCCTGCTTGGCAGGGGGTTGGACTGGATGGCCCTTGTGGTCTCTTCCAACTCTAGGATTCTATGATTCTAGAGGAATCCCTTAACCTTCTATTCTCCAGGCTAAACATACCCAGCTCCCTAAGCCGTTCCTTATAAGGCATTGTTTCCAGGCCTTTGACCATTTTGGTTGCCCTCTTCTGGACATGTTCCAACTTGTCAGTATCCTTCTTGAACTGTGGTGCCCAGAACTGGACACAGTACTCCAGGTGAGGTCTGACCAGAGCAGAATACAGTGGTCCTATTACTTCCCTAGATCTAGATGCTTTACTCCTATTGATGCAGCCCAGAATTGCATTGGCTTTTTGAGCTGCTGCATCACACTGTTGACTCATGTTAAGTTGGTGGTCTACCAAGACTCCTAGATCCTTTTCACATGTACTGTACTGCTCTCATGCCAGGTGTCACCCATCCTGTATTTGTGCCTTTCATTTCTTTTGCCCAAGTGTAGTACTTTACATTTCTCCCTGTTAAAATTCATCTTGTTTGCTTTGGCCCAGTTGTCTAATCTATTAAGGTCATTTGGAAGTGTGATCCTGTCCTCTGGGGTATTGGCCACCCCTCCCATAGAATCATAGAATCATAGAATCATAGAATCATAGAATCATAGAATCATAGAGTTGGAAGAGACCACAAGGGCCATCCAGTCCAACCCCCTGCCAAGCAGGAAACACCATCAAAGCATTCCTGACAGATGGCTGTCAAGCCTCTGCTTAAAGACCTCCAAAGAAGGAGACTCCACCACACTCCTTGGCAGCAAATTCCACTGCCGAACAGCTCTTACTGTCAGGAAGTTCTTCCTAATGTTTAGGTGGAATTTTCTTTCTTGTAGTTTGAATCCGTTGCTCCGTGTCCGCTTCTCTGGAGCAGCAGAAAACAACCTTTCTCCCTCCTTTATATGACATCCTTTTATATATTTGAACATGGTTATCATATCACCCCTTAACCTTCTCTTCTCCAGGCTAAACATACCCAGCTCCCTAAGCCGTTCCTCATAAGGCATCGTTTCCAGGCCTTTGACCATTTTGGTTGCCCTCTTCTGGACACGTTCCAGCTTATCAGTATCCTTCTTGAACTGTGGTGCCCAGAACTGGACACAATACTCCAGGTGAGGTCTGACCAGAGCAGAATACAGTGGTACTATTACTTCCCTTGATCTAGATGCTATACTCCTATTGATGCAGCCCAGAATTGCATTGGCTTTTTTAGCTGCTGCATCACACTGCTGACTCATGTCAAGTTTGTGGTCAACCAAAACTCCTAGATCCTTTTCACATGTACTGCTCTCAAGCCAGGTGTCTCCCATCCTGTATCTGTGCCTTTCATTTTTTTTGCCCAAGTGTAGCACTTTACATTTCTCCTTGTTAAAATTCATCTTGTTTGCTTTGGCCCAGTTGTCTAATCTGTTAAGGTCATTCTGAAGTGTGATCCTGTCCTCTGGGGTGTTAGCCACCCCTCCCAACTTGGTGTCATCTGCAAACTTGCTCAGGATTCCCTCAAGCCCATCATCCAAGTCATTGATAAAGATGTTGAACAAGACTGGGCCCAAGACAGAACCCTGTGGCACCCCACTAGTCACTACTCTCCAGGATGAGGAGGAGCCATTGATGAGCACCCTTTGGGTTCGGTCAGTAATCCAGCTACAAATCCACTGAATGGTAGCATTGTCTAGCCCACATTTTACCAGCTTCTTTACAAGAATATCATGGGGCACCTTGTCAAAGGCCTTGCTGAAATCAAGATAGGCTACATCCACAGCGTTCCCTTCATCTACCAGGCTTGTAATTCTGTCAAAAAATGAGATCAGATTAGTCTGACATGACTTATTTTTCAGGAACCCATGCTGACTTTTAGTGATCACAGAGTTTCTTTCTAGGTGCTCACAGACTGTTTGCTTAATGATCTGCTCTAGAATCTTTCCTGGTATTGATGTCAGGCTGACTGGGCGGTAATTGTTTGGGTCCTCTCTTTTCCCCTTTTTGAAAATAGGGACAACATTTGCCCTCCTCCAGTCTGCTGGAACTTCGCCTGTTCTCCAGGAATTTTCAAAGATTATTGCCAGTGGTTCTGAAATCACCTCTGCCAGTTCTTTTAATACTCTTGGATGTAGTTCATCTGGCCCTGGAGACTTGAATACATCTAAACTAGCCAAGTATTCTTGTACTACCTCCTTACTTATTCTGGGCTGTGTTTCCCCTGCTGAATCATCTGCTCCATATTCTTCAGGTCGGGCGTTGTTTTCTTTCTTGGAGAAGACTGAGGCAAAGAAGGCATTGAGGAGTTCTGCCCTTTCTCTGTCCCCTGTTTGCATTTCACCATCTTCTCCTCTGAGTGACCCCACTGTTTCCTTGTTTTTCCTTTTGCTACGGACATACCCATAAAAGCCCTTTTTGTTGCTTTTAACCTCTCTGGCGAGCCTGAGTTCATTCTGTGCTTTAGCTTTTCTGACTTTGTCTCTACACGTGCTGGCTATATGTTTGAATTCCTCTCTGGAGATTTCCCCCCTTTTCCATTTTTTGTACATATCCCTTTTAAATCTTAACTCAGTCAAAAGTTCTTTAGATAGCCAGCCTGGCTTCTTTAGGCACCTTCCATGTTTCCGTCTCATTGGTATTGCCTGAAGTTGTGCTTTTAATATCTCCCTTTTAACAAACTCCCAACCATCATGAACTCCCTTCCCTTTTAGTATTACTGTCCATGGGATTTCACCCAGCGTTTCCCTAAGTTTTCTGAAGTCGGCTTTCTTAAAGTCTAGAATTTGGACCTTAGTATGCTTGGTTGCTCCTTTCCGCTGGATAATAAACTCCAGAAGAGCATGGTCACTCCCACCTAATGATCCTGCCACTTCTACCCCACTAACCAAGTCATCACTATTGGTTAGGACCAGATCTAAAATGGCTGATCCTCTTGTTGCTTCTCCCACTTTCTGGACAATGAAGTTGTCTGCAAGGCCAGTGAGGAATCTGTTCGACCTTATGCTCTTGGCTGAGTTTGACATCCAACAAATATCAGGATAGTTGAAATCCCCCATTACTACTATCTCACTTCCTTTGGAATGCTTGGCCATCTGTTCCAGGAAGGCATCATCTGTGTCCTCAGTTTGGCTTGGGGATCTATAGTAAACTCCCACAATGAGATCACTGTTGTTTTTCTCTCCCTTAATTTTGACCCAGATACTCTCAATTTGGCTTTGAAGTTTTAAATCCTGGATCTCTTCACAGGTATACATATCCCTAACATATAAAGCTACTCCTCCTCCTTTCCTGTTTGGTCTATTTCTCTTAAATAGATTGTATCCCTCTATTACTACATTCCAGTCATGAGACTCATCCCACCAGGTTTCAGTGATGCCTATTATGTCATATTTAGTTTGCTGTACCAAGAGCTCAAGTTCATCTTGGTGACTCCCAATTTGGTGTCACCTGCAAACATGGACTTGCATCCTCTCGCCTCTAATTTTAGTCCTGCGTAAAGGAGCGGCTTAGTTTGCTTTGATGCGGAGGCGGCACAAACGATGACCGGGCCAGAGTGGCTTTAGTGAGGATGACTCAGGGCTCACACAGCTTATGCTGCAAAATCCTCTGAGCGTGGCCAAGGATGGTCAATTTGGGGCGTTAGCGTCTTATATTAAGGTCCCTTAATTGGACTAAGCCATTTAATTCACCATATGGGGTTTGTGTGCTCCGCTGACTGACCGGTGAGCTGGCTGGCAAGGCTCCCATCCTTCCCACTACCATCCCAAATGCTGGAAAGTCAGAGAGAGTTGGGCAGAAGGATTTAAGAAGGTTTGATTGTTACAGCTTAATAAAGGGGGCAGATGATCCGCAAAGGGCCAATGAGCGTCACGCCAAGGGAGGCTTCAATCTGGCCAGCCATTCCAAAAGACCCACTTACCTTTTTGAAAAAAATAAAATAAAATATATCTTTATTAATTTTCAAGATATACATCTATATATATATAAAATGTAAAAATCTTGAAATTGTCGGCTGCTATGTTCTCCGTAACCGCTTGACCGATCGTCCTGAAATTTTGACACAATGATCCAGGCCACTCCCCGAGGGTTGCAGGGGACATGAAAAACCTCAAATCACACACCTCGGCAGGATTTGAACCGCTTTCCCACCAAGTCAAACAGCGCCCTCAAGTGGAATTCCTCCCACAGTACACCCCCTCCCTTCCTGTGAAATCTAAGCCACACCCACAAACCAAATGACATCATCATCAACCAAGCAACTGAAACACCAAGGCGGCCATTATCTGACCAACCACTAGGCTTTTGTTTTATGTAGGCCCCTGACAGGCCCGGGGGGGGGAACCCACAAGAACGCACTTGGGGCACGGCAAGGGTTTTTACTTTACCATTTAGCACCACTACCCCCCAAAACCCCCCCAAAAAACCAACATTTCCAAGTGGAGGTCGGGGACTGCCTGGGGGGAGGGGGTTGGCGCAGATTGCAGCACGGCCTTTGATTTATGTAGGTCCCTGCATGGCAAGGGGGTTTTACTTTACCATTTAGCAACACTACCCCCCCCCCCAAAATCCACAAGACAACAAAAATAAATACCATCCTTCAAAACGTCGGTCATGGAGGGGGGGGACAAACTGAATAGATCATGGATCGGGATACGTGGGGGCAGTCACAGGGATTAGGTACAACAACGCACCACACCCACAAACCCCGCCTCTGCCACGAGATCCTGTAAAACAAGAGGCCAAGGCTCCATTTTACAGACTAGGCCTCAGGTCTACAGCCCTTTAAATACTATCCCAAATGGAGCCCTGGGTGGGAGGTGGGGGGAGGAGGAGCCCAAATAGGTCATGGGCTGACCTGGGGGGGGGTAGATAACCCACAGCAACACACTTGGGGGCACGGCAAGGGGTTTTTACTTTACAATTTAGCACCACTACCCCCCCAATCCACAAGACAAAAATAAATACCATCCTTCAAAACGTCATGAGATACGCCGGTCATGGAGAGGGCATAGCTGCCAAGTTATCCCTTTTTAAAAGGGATTTTCCCTTATGCTGAATAGGCTTCCTCGCGAGAAAAGGGAAAACTTGGCAGCTATGGGAGGGGGGGGGACAAACTGAATAGATCATGGATCGGGACACGTGGGGGCAGTCACAGGGATTAGGCACAACAACGCATCACACCCACAAACCCCGCCTCCACCATGAGATCCTGTAAAACAGGAGGCCTTGCAACCACCAAAACAGTTATTCCACCCAAAGCCCAAAGCCTCTCCCGGCAGCTGCATTAATAAACGCCTGGCAGCATTAGACAGTCGTCCATCATTTCTCCTAACACGCACAGCAAGGGGTTTTCGCTTTATAATTTAGGGGGTGTTGTGTCACATGCGATGCTCCGGTGGCCATTTTAAGTAAGTGATCCCCCGCCTGTCCTGATCCATGATGTATCCTACCCCTCCTCCCTCCACCCCGGCTCATCCCTGTGTTTTGGTAGGATACCCTTCCCTCTGTTGTCCCTGGGGAGTGTTGGCCCCTCCCCCTGTATCCTTGGCCCCCACCCTTCGAAAAGGAACTGTTAGGTTCTGGGTTCTATTTCCCAGAATGCACTTTTGTCTGAACCCTCTGTTGCCCCTGGGGAGTGTTGGCCCCTACCCCCGGTATCTTCCTACATTGGGCCCCAGCCTTGGAGAAGGAGCTGTCAGTTTCTGGGTTCCAGCAGAAAACAACCTTTCACCCATGGGCGTCCCCAGGATCAAAGCTAGGGGGGGAACATCAGCCACGCCCCCAGCGACGCCCCCTGCCACCCGATTGGCTAGCTGGCAATGACATGGCCAGGATCCCCCCAGGAGGCATGGTCAACATCCACGCCCCCCAGAGGAAAGGGGGCCGTTTGCAAGGCAGCACACGGAGCCACCCGTGCTTGCACTCCTGCCTTGCCCGCTCCTTTAATGGCAGCGGGGACTAAAACGAGGCAGCAGCAGCGAAGCTGAACCTCCCTTGAAGGAAATCTGGACCTGGACCTGGGCTAACTTCAGCCCACACTCTTTCAAGACACAGCGAGCACAGCATAGAAAGTGCTGCCCCACAATGCTCTACGGCATTCATTTGAAGTGTTCTCCTACTGGTTTCTCTGTCTTGTGGTTCCTGATGTCAGATTTATGTCCATTTATCCTTTGGCGTAGGGTTTGGCCTGTTTGTCCGATATAGAGAGCTGAAGGGCACTGTTGGCATTTGATGGCATACACAATGTTAGAAGATGAGCAATTAAATAGTCCTGAGATGGTATGTTGGATGTTGTTGGGGCCAGTAATGATGTTGTCCGGGTGTATGTGGCAGCAAAGTTGGCATCTGGGTTTATTGCAGGCTCTGGTACCAGTGTCCATGTTAAGTCTGGTGGTTATATTACCGGTATTGTGGGTGAGGAGTTGTTGAAGATTGGGTGGCTGTCTGTAGGCAATGAAAGGTCTTTTTTGGTGATTTTTTGTATTTTGTAGTGTTCGAAAATGAATAAATATTATTTGAAAAAAATAAAAATAAAAGGTGCAATATGAGTAGTTTCAGATGGCGTTTATGGGGGGGAGGAATCAGTTCCTCGTGTATAAATGCATGCATGCATGCATGCATGCATGAATGAATGAATGAAGCATCAAAATGCTCGCTTGCATATTTCCCCATTTAATCTGGATGTGCTCTTTCTGTGGAAAAAACAATGTGTGTGTTGGGGGGGGGGCACCAACCTGTTGCCCACCACCACACTTGTGATATGAAGCCCCTTTCTGGAAGCACCCTAAAGCTCTCAAACAAACAGGTAATTGCAAAGAATGTTTGATTAAAGTGGACCTGCAAGACAACAGCAAAAAAAGAAATAAAGAGGAGGGGTGGTATTTGCCTCCAGGAAGCTTGGTTTATCCCCTGGGTACAAAAGCTTCTGTTTGCCTATCAAAGGGATTGTGAACACAGATTATCTGGAAGACTCCAGTTGTGTTATCTCTGCGGATTTATCTAGCTATGGTATGTGAGGTCCCCAGCAAGCAACCCACCCCCCAAAATCCCTCCTTTCTTCCAATGCACCAGGTGGCAGACAGGATCACTGTAAGAGTAGAGAGGGGTGGGGAATCTAATACATTGAAATGAAATCAATTCCTTAAATTGCACATCCTTAATAGGTGTAAAGTCATAAAGAAGGCTGGTCGCCGAAGAATTGATGCTTTTGAATTATGGTGCTGGAGGAGACTCTTGAGAGTCCCATGGACTGCAAGAAGATCAAACCTATCCATTCTGAAGGAAATCAGCCCTGAGTGCTCACTGGAAGGACAGATCCTGAAGCTGAGGCTCCAATACTTTGGCCACCTCATGAGAAGAGAAGAATCCTTGGAAAAGACCCTGATGCTGGGAAAGATGGAGGGCACTAGGAGAAGGGGACGACAGAGGACGAGATGGTTGGACAGTGTTCTTGAAGCTACGAAGATGAGTTTGACCAAACTGCGGGAGGCAGTGCAAGACAGGAGTGCCTGGCGTGCTATGGTCCATGGGGTCACGAAGAGTCGGACACGACTAAACGACTAAACAACAACAACAATAGGTGTGTGTTGCCCACAGTTGCATTCCACAAAGTGTTCTCCAACACATTGGGTGTGCCTAAGGAGAGAATAGCTGTCCTTTCCCACCTGAGTTAGCATTTTGGTTTGATGGGGAGCTGGATTTCCCTTCTAACCCCCCACCCCAACAACAACAACAACAACAACAACAATTTATTATTTATACCCCGCCCATCTGGCTGGGTTTCCCCAGTCACTCTGGGCGGCTTACAACAGAAAAATAAAATAACCGATTAAACATTAAAAGCCTCCCTAAACAGGGCTGCCTTCAAATGTCTTCTAAAAATCCCGTAGCTGTTTTTCTCTTTGACCTCTGGTGGGAGGGCGTTCCACAGGGCGGGCGCCACCACCGAGAAGGCCCTCTGCCTGGTTCCCTGCAACTTGGCTTCTTGCAATGAGGGAACCGCCAGAAGGCCCTCAGCGCTGGACCTCAGTGTCTGGGCAGAATGTTGAAGAAGTTTCTGTTTGCAAAGGCTTAAAGAGTCCACCACAACTTTTTTTAAAAGGAATCTTGTTGATTTAGAGCAAACTTTCTCAGCAGGGGGCTGGTCCACTGTCCCTCAGACCTTGGGGCGGCGGGGCGGCGGACTATATTGTTTTTTTGGGGGGGATGAAGGAATTCTTATGCCCCACAAATAAATAAATAAAAGCACACATTCTACTCATGTAAAATAGTAAATGTCTTTATTACTGTCAAAGACCAGAAGACAAATTGTGACAAATATTGTTGATTGGGTGAAAAGAAGAATATGATAAAATTACAGTCCAATTCACAGAATTGATGCAACCATTTAAATTTAATTTTAAATTGGGATTCGTCCTTTTAAATTTTTTATAATTTTAAATTATTGAATCTCAGCTACATATTATCATTCCTTCACGGGTTAGAATTCAAACTCCTTTGCTGGTCATTGCTGACCCCATTACTCTTCTAACTCTTGTCACAATGAGACGGAACTTTGCAATGGGCCCGGTGATCTCCAAATCTTTGTCCGCTACGAGATGTCTGGTGTGAACCTCGTCTGTGATGGTGGGTAGTTTTCTAAGTATCGGTTTGATCAGCTCTTTCCTTGAGTCACGATACAGAGGGCAGAATAAAACGGGACTTCGTTTAGGGATTGAGAATGGTATAAATGCCCTCAAGGGGGCCCATTGATCCTGCACCCTCATTCCAGTACTACGCAAACACTAACACCCTAGAACTCCACCAGAACAAACCCTGCTAAACAGGCCCGGCTCTAGGTGCAGTCCCGGTGGCGCCAGGGCGCGGGGCCGACAGGGGAGGCGCTGCGCGACGAAGCCACACGGAAGCCATGCTGCACGCCGGAGCGATCTCTGTGCCTCAGCGCCAGGGCGCCCGACCTGCTAGAGACGGCCCTGCAGCTAAATAAAGGTGGTCTTCCCCTTCCTTTTTCAGCTGCATTCGACTCTGTGTAGCCATATTTCTGAATACCCTGTATCCGTAACCATGAATGAACCCTGTATTTGAATAAGGCCCCGTCTTAACATCTACATGCTTTTTAACATCTACATGCAGCCGCTGGGAGAGATCATCAGGAGATTTGGGCTGGGTGTTCATCAGTATGCGGATGATACCCAGCTCTACCTCTCTTTCAAATCAGAGCCAGTGAAGGCGGTGAAGGTCCTGTGTGAGTGCCTGGAGGCAGTTGGAGGATGGATGGCAGCTAACAGATTGAGGTTGAATCCTGGCAAGGCAGAAGTACTGTTTGTGGGGGGACAGGAGGCGGGCAGGTGTGGAGGACTCCCTGGTCCTGAAGGGGGTAACTGTGCCCCTGAAGGACCAGGTGCGCAGCCTGGGAGTCATTTTGGACTCACAGCTGTCCATGGAGGTGCAGGTCAATTCTGTGTCCAGGGCAGCTGTCTATCAGCTCCATCTGGTACGCAGGCTGAGACCCTACCTGCCTACAGACTGTCTCGCCAGAGTGGTGCATGCTCTAGTTATCTCTCGCTTGGACTACTGCAATGCGCTCTACGTGGGGCTACCTTTGAAGGTGACCCAGAAACTACAACTGATCCAGAATGCGGCAGCTAGACTGGTGACTGGGAGTGGCCGCCGAGACCATATAACACTGGTCTTGAAAGATCTACATTGGCTCCCAGTACGTTTCTGAGCACAATTAAAAATGTTGGTGCTTACCTTTAAATCCCTAAATGGCCCGCTTCTCTGGAGCAGCAGAAAACAACCTTTCACCCTCCTGTATATGACATCCTTTTATATATTTGAACATGGCTATCATATCACCCCTTAACCTTCTCTTCTCCAGGCTAAACATACCCAGCTACCTAAGCCGTTCCTCATAAGGCATTGTTTCCAGGCCTTTGAGCATTTTGGTTGCCCTCCTCTGGACACGTTCCAGCTTGTCAGTATCCTTCTTGAACTGTGGTGCCCAGAACAGGACACAGTACTCCAGGTGAGGTCTGACCAGAGCAGAATACAGTGGTACTATTACTTCCCTTGATCTAGACACTATACTCCAATTGATGCAGCCCAGAATTGCATTGGCTTTTTTAGCTGCTGCATCACACTGTTGACTCATGTCAAGTTTGTGGTCTACTAGGACTCCTAGATCCTTTTCACATGTACTGCTCTCAAGCCAGGTGTTACCCATCCTGTATTTGTGCCTTTCAATTTTTTGGCCCAAGTGTAGTACTTTACATTTCTCCTTGTTCAAATTCATCTTGTTTGCTTTGGCCCAGTTGTCTAATCTGTTGTGGTCATTTGGAAGTGTGATCCTGTCCTCTGGGGTGTTAGCCACCCCTCCCAATTTGGTGCCGTTTGCCAACTTGCTCAGGATGCCCTCAAGCCCATCATCCAAGTCATTGATCAAGATGTCGAATAAGACTGGGCCCAAGACAGAACCCTGTGGCTCTTCCCACTAGTCACTTCTCTCCAGGATGAAGAGGAGCCATTGATTAGCACCCTTTGGGTTCGGTCAGTCAGCCAGTTACAAATCCACTGAATGGTAGCATTGTCTAGCCCACATTTTACCAGCTTCTTTACAAGAATATCATGGGGCACCTTGTCAGATCATATATATTTATTTCAGTAATGCAACATGAAAGGTTAAACCAATATATGAGATAGATGCGTGACATGCAAAACAAGATACAGTGCTACCTCGATTAAGTACACAATTGGTTCCGGAAGTCTGTACTTAACCTGAAGCGTACTTAACCTGAAGTGAACTTTCCCATTGAAAGTAATGGAAAGTGGATTAATCAGTTCCAGATGGTCCGCGGAGTACTTAAACTGAAGCGTACTTAACCTGAAGCGAACTTTCCCATTGAAAGGAATGGAAAGTGATTTAATCCGTTCCAAATGGGTCCGCGGAGTACTTAAACTGAAGCGTATTTAACCCGAAGTATGAGTGTAATTGGTTCTGGAACTCCGTACTTAACCTGAAGCGTTCTTAACCTGAAGCGAACTTTCCCACTGAAAGTAATGGAAAGTGGATTAATCCGTTCCAGATGGGTCCGCGGAGTACTTAAACTGAAAATACTCCAACTGAAGCATACTTAAACCTAGGCATGACTGTATATATTTACAGGTGAAACTCGGAAAATTAGAATACTGTACAGGTGAAACTCGGAAAATTAGAATACTGGTGAAACTCGAAAAACTAGAATATCATCGAAAAGTGCATTGATTTCAGTAACACAACTTAAAAGGTGAAACCAATCTATGGGATAGATGGATGACATGCAAAGCAAGACATGTCAAGCCTTGATTTTCTGTCATTATCATTATTTGTTCTTAGGCAGGTCAATTATAAATGGAATGTCATTAATGAAATGTCATAGCAATGGTATATTTTTGTTGATTTTTGTATGATTGTAACTATTTGTTTTATTGTTGTGGAATTACCAATAGAAAGCATTTGTAAACATTAAACGGAAAATCAAAAATAATAAGTTCCATTACTGAAATCAATGCACTTTTCAACTATATTCTAATTTTTCGAATTTCACCTGTAGTGTCATACCTCGGTTTATGTATGCTTCAATTGGAGTACTTTTAGTTTAAGTACTCCGCGGACCAGTCTGGAACGGATTGATCCACTTTCCATTACTTTCAATGGGAAAGTTTGCTTCAGGTTAAGTACGTTTCAGGTTAAGTACAGAGTTCCAGAACCAATTACAGTGGTACTCGGTTTAAGTACTCAATTGGTTCCGGAAGTCTGTACTTAACCTGAAACGTAAATAACCTGAAGCCAACTTTTCCATTGAAAGTAATGGAAAGTGGATTAATCTGTTCCTGACGGGTCCGTGGAGTACTCAACCTGAAGCGTGCATAACCCAAAGTCTGAGTGTTGTCAAAGCCACCAACATGCTCCAAGACTTTGGCCATGAGAAGAGAAGAGTCCCTGGAAAACACCCTGATGTTGGGAAAGATGGAGGGCACAAGGAGAAGGGGATGACAGAAGACGAGATGGTTGGATAGTGTTCTCAAAGCCACCAACATGCTCCAATACTTTGGCCACCTCATGAGAAGAGAGGACTCCCTGGAAAAAAACCCTGATGTTGGGAAAGATGGAGGGCACAAGGAGAAGGGGACGACTGAGGACGAGATGGTTGGACAGTGTTCTTGAAACCACCAACATGAGTCTGACCAAACTGTGGGAGGCAGTGGAAGACTGCGGGAGGCTGTGGAAGAAGGGTCACACGGCACAGATCAGAAGCCACCAGAGAACTTCAGCTCATTTGTGACCTCATTGCAGCATCCAATCTAAACAGTGATGGGATTAAATTAACTCTAATGGGAGTTACGAATGTTCATTGTCCTTTCCTCCTTGTTAACCCATGGAGATGAAGCCTAAGTCCCGGACAGCTCAAATCCCAAAGAGTTAGCAACTGAAGAAGACACAGCTTGTTGTTGTTGTTGTTGTTGTTGTTGTTTAGTCGTTTAGTCGTGTCCGACTCTTCGTGACCCCATGGACCATAGCACGCCAGGCACTCCTGTCTTCCACTGCCTCCCGCAGTTTGGTCAAACTCATGTTCGTAGCTTCGAGAACACTGTCCAACCATCTCGTCCTCTGTCGTCCCCTTCTCCTAGTGCCCTCCATCTTTCCCAACATCAAGGTCTTTTCCAGGGACTCTTCTCTTCTCATGGCCAAAGTCTTGTTACATAGGAAAATGTCAGGGAATGGAGAGGTACAGGAGGCATATACAATTGGGGAAACAGGATTAACATAAGGCAATGACATATAACGACCCAAGGTATTGATAGCCAGGTACAGTCATACCCCGGTTTAAGTACGCCTCAGTTTGAGTATTTTCAGTTTAAGCACTCCGCGGACCCGACTGGAACGGATTAATCCACTTTCCATTACTTTCCATGGGAAAGTTCGCTTCAGGTTAAGTACGCTTCAGTTTAAGTACTCTACGGACCGTCTGGAACCATCAAAGCCATGAATTTATATGATTTTATTAAACCGCTAATCCTTTTCGAACCACTACACTCTGGAACGGCTTGCACGGTTTCAAGCAGCTGTCAGTACACTGTTCTCCTGTCATCACCTCGTCCGGGCTTCACTCAAGCCTGCAGAGCTGAGCTAAGCTGACTCTGCAGGCTCAATGCATTGCACAGATAGGTGAATAATGATGATGATGATAATAATAATAATAATAATAATAATAATAATAATAATAATAATTTATTTATACCCCACCCATCTGGCTGCAACTTGGATTCTCACAATGAGGGAACCGCCAGAAGTCCCTCGGTCCTGGACCTCAGTGTCCAAGCAGAACGATAGGGGTGGAGACGCTCCTTTTAGGGATACTGGGCCGAGGCTGCTAGGGAGTGTGGTGGAGTCTCCTTCTTTGGAGGTCTTTAAGCAGAGGCTTGACAGCCATCTGTCAGGAATGCTTTGATGGTGTTTCCTGCTTGGCAGGAGGTTGCACTGGATGGCCCTTGTGTTCTCTTCCAACTCTATGATTCTAAGTGTGCATGCACACGAAAGCTCATTCCTATGACAAACTTTGTTGGTCTCTAAGGTGCTACTGGAAGGAAGTTTTTTATTTTTTGTTTCGACTACGTCTGACCAAAGCAGTTACCTACCTGTAACTATATGTATATATAAATGGAGAGAGAGAGAAATAAGAAACGAAACCAGCAGATCATTTCAAGGCTGTACAGTCATACCTCGGTTTAAGTACACCTCGGTTTGAGTATTTTCAGTTTAAGTACTCCGCGGACCCTTCTGGAACGGATTCATCCACTTTCTATTACTTTCAATGGGAAAGTTCGCTTCGGGTTAAGTACAGACTTCCGGAACCAATTGTGTGCTTAAACCCAGGTACCACTGTCTAGAGAAATAAGAAAGGAAAACCAGCAGATCCTTAGGAGGCTGTCCTCTTTTTTGCCTGGCAAAGGAATCAGAGCAAACAAAATAAAAAAGATTTCTTCCAGTATCACCTTAGAGAGCTAAGTTTTTCATTGGTATGAGCTTTCGTGTGCATGCACCCCTCTTCAGAGCAGGCGTTTCAGATTTGGCTGATAAAAGGGCGCACAGCCTCCCTTCTCGCCCCGTTTCGCCCCTTCCTTCCTTCTCTAAAGCCGTAGCGGAGGGCGCCTCCTTGCAGGCTGCTCTTTAGCAATGCCCAGCGCACATGACTCTCTCCTGCTGCCCCTCCAGTCCGTGTGATCCAGTCTGCGTTTTCCTTTTGCTCCGGAGCAGGGGGGCGAGTGGACAGCCACCCTGTCCGGCAGCCTGTTTGTCGGAAGCAAAGAAGCATGGAATCGCCAAGCGCCTCAGCATCCCGAAGCATGGCCACTTGAGCCTGGGATGCGCAGGGAGCCGGGCGCAAACTTGGCCAGGACGCACCATTGAGGCTACCTTCGCCTGGGGACCACAAGACGCACGCCGGCTTCTAGCCTGCCATGGAGTCTGCCATGTTTTTGCTGCTGCCAATCTCCCTCTCCCTCTGCTTTTGCGGTAAGTAGCTCTTGACCCGGCGTCTCGTCTTCCCCACTTCCACGGGACTGCCTCGGATTTCGGAGCGCCGAATTCAGGAGGCGCCGTTTGCTTGAAGCCTCCGCGCACGCAGAGAGCTCTCCTTCATGCGCCCGTGCGCGCGGCTCTCCTGAAACTTGGAGAGGGCGTAAAACAAACAGGCAAACAAACAAAAATCCCCAGACAAATCCAGCGCTGAAAACTTCTGATTCAGAGTATCTGTTTAAACACTGAAACACTTTTGTTTCAGTGTATCTGAAGAAGTGTGCATGCACACGAAAGCGCACACCAATGACAAACTTCTTGTTGTTTAGTCGTTTAGTCGTGTCCGACTCTTCGTGACCCCATGGACCAGAGCACGCCCGGCACTCCTGTCTTCCACTGCCTCCCGCAGTTTGGTCAAACTCATGTTCGTAGCTTCGAGAACACTGTCCAACCATCTCGTCCTCTGTCGTCCCCTTCTCCTAGTGCCCTCCATCTTTCCCAACATCAGGGTCTTTTCCAGGGATTCTTCTTTTCTCATGAGGTGGCCAAAGTATTGGAGCCTCAGCTTCAGGATCTGTCCTTCCAGTGAGCACTGGGGGCTGATTTCCTTCAGAATGGATAAGTTTGATCTTCTTGCAGTCCATGGGACTCTCAAGAGTCTCCTCCAGCACCATAATTCAAAAGCATCAATTCTTCAGCCATCAGCCTTCTTAATGGTCCAGCTCTCACTTCTACTGGAAGGAATTTTTTTTTATTTTGTTTCGACTCCTGTTTCAGTATATCTGAAGAAGTGGGCATGCACACGAAAGCTCATACAGTCATACCTTGGTTTAAGTACGCCTCGGTTTGAGTATTTTCAGTTTAAGTACTCCGAGGACCTGTCTGGAACAGATTAACCCACATTCCATTACTTTCAATGGGAAAGTTCACTTCAGGTGAAGTACGCTTCAGGTTAAGTACAGACTTCCGGAACCAATTGTGTACTTAAATTGCGGTACCACTGTATCTGAAGCTCATACCAACATGAAAGCTCATACCAATGACACACTTAGTTGGTCTCTAAGGTGCTACTGGAAGAATGTTTTTTTAATTTTGTTTAAACCCAACACTGGAATACAGTGGTACATCGGTTTAAGTACAAAATTGGTTCCGGAAGTCTGTACTTAACCTGAAGCGTACTTAAACTGAAGCAAACTTTCCCATTGAAAGTAATGGAAAGTGGATTAATCCATTCCAGATGGTCCGCGGAGTACTTAACCTGAAGCGTACTTAACCTGAAGCGAAGTATCCCATTGAAAGTAATGGAAAGTGGATTAATCCGTTCCAGGCGGGTCCGTGGAGTACTCAACCTGAAGCGAATTTAAGCCAAAGTATGAGTGTAATTGGTTCTGGAAGTCCGTACTTAACCTGAAGCGTACTTAACCTGAAGCGAACTTTCCCATTGAAAGTAATGGAAAGTGGATTAATCCGTTCCAGATAGGTCCACGGAGTACTTAAACTGAAAGTACTCAAACCAAAGCGTACTTAAACCGAGGTATGACTGTAATGTTTTCCCTTTGCTCTAGATGTGGAACCCAGAGTTCGGCCACTTTATTCTTTTGCAAAACTTTGTGTCCTGTAGAGCTGCTATGTGGTCACAACGCTGTAAAGAGCAGCAGGGCGAGGAAGTTTCTGAGCCGGGCGTCATCCGCAGGTGGCTTCCAGCACAAAAGGGCCCGATTCTCGGCTTTCTAAGAGGTGGTTCCCGAGAGGAATCTCTGTGTGCGATCACGCCCACTTTTGCGGGCAAGTTCATGCCCTCCTTTGCATATGCAGGTGAAACTCGGAGAATTAGAATATCGTTGAAAAGTGCATTGATTTCAGTAAGGCAACTTTTTATTTTTTATTTTCATTTTCATTTTGACAAATGCTTTCTTCTGGAAATTCCACAGGAATCAAAGAAATAGTGACAATAATACAAAAAGAGGAAGAAATAAACATCACTATGACATTTCATTAATTACATTCCATTTATAATTGACCCGCCTAATGACAAATAATTACAATTGCAACAAATAAAGGCATGACCTATCTTGCTTTGCGTGTCATGCATCTCTCTCATAGAACGGTCTCACCTTTTAAGTGGCGTTACTGAAATAAATGCACTTTTTGACGATATTCTAATTTTCCAAGTTTCACCTGTCATTGTTTTATTACTGTGGAATTTCCAAAAGAAAGCATTTGCAAACATTAAAAGAAAAAGTAATGTTGCATTACTGAAATAAATGCATTTTTTGACGATATTCTAATTTTCCGAGTTTCACCTGTAGTTTAGAGCGGGTGGCCAGAGAGAGAGGGTTGAGAACAAACCTAACTTTTTGGACTCCTTTGGCAAGTTGCAAGGTCATCTCAGAAATTTATCCTGTTTTTCAGAAGGGGGAGGGGACCGGGAATGTGCTCATTTTCTTTGTCTGCCTCCCGGGGAGGCGGGTTAGGAGGCAAGAGGAGTTACATCAGAATAGGGAAAGTCCATGTTTGTTCCGGGGAGCCTTCTCCTCTTCCTCGCTCTCCTGGGGGTCTCTTTCCTCCAACTTGAGGCTCCTAGCCTGGGCCGTACTGTTTTTTTCTCAGTCCTGACCAATGAGGAGCTGAAAGGAAAACCTTTGCACCCAGTAATTCCCCCCTTTTTCTCCTGGACTAGGGGTCAGCAAACTTTTTCAATCCATTGTCCCTCAGACCTTGTGGGGGCCGGACTATATATTATTATTATTTTTTATAAAAAAATGAACAAATTCCTATGCCCCACAAATAACCCAGAGATTCATTTATAATAACTTCTGCTTCTCATGTTCTTATTTCAAATTTTTTAAATCTAAATATATAAAAATGTTCACAATGCGTGCGCAGGGGCCAATGTATGGAGATACAGGGGGGAGGGGACAACACTCCCCGGGGAAAACAGAGGGAAGGCTATCCTACTGAAACACAGGGATGAGGGGGGGGGTTGGAGGGAGGAGGGGCGGGATACGTCATGGATCGGGACAGCAGGGGGGGGGAATTACAGGGATGACCCACAGCAACGCGTGGCTGGGCCAGCTAGTTTTAAATAAAAGGACACATTCTACTCATGTAAAAACACCAGGCAGGCCCCACCAATAACCCAGAGAGGCATTTTAAATAAAAGGACACATTCTAAGGCTTTATCCTACAGATATTTAAATGAGGTTGCACTTGTAGATTCCTAATTTTAAAATTGAATTTTAACATGGTATTTAATCTGCATTTTAATTGAATTGTTTCTTTTATGCTTGCTTTGATATTCTTGTTGTTAGCCGCCCTGAGCCCTGTCTTGACTGGGAAGGGTGGGGTATAAATAAAATTATTATTATTATTATTATTATTATTATTATTATTATTACTCATGTAAAAACATGCTGATTGCCGGACCATCAGCGGGCTGGATTTAGAAGGCAATTGGGCTGCATCCAGCCCCCGGGCCTTAGTTTGGGAACCTTGTCCTGGACCGACTTCTTTGTCTGGCTCCTGGTATTCCGTTGGTCCCTGGGACGCAACCGGGCTGCTTTTGTGTCCAGTAACCATGGCTACCGAGAGAGCGTGTGAAGCAACGATGGGGGCTTTTGTGTGGCTGCAGAGAGCCAGCCCCATGAGCCAGAGTGCTTTCGTGGGGCGATCTTTCTTTGGGATAACAGATTGGAGGAGGCTCCTCTGCCTTATCCTTTCTTGGTTTGTAGAGAGTTCGCAAGGGCAGGCATGCCACTTCAAAGCTGCTATCTGGCACCCAGGGAGCCATGCTAGCTGTATAAATCTCGAGACTCAGCCAACTAGCAGAGGGGACCCTGACAGCATGTTTTACTGCTTGAAATTCTTCAATCTTCCTTGAGAGGGAGAATTCCAAGCCTTTCAACAACCCTGTAATTGCATGTGGGGATTTGGCACAGCCCCCATTTCACAGAGCAGGAAAACTGAGACGCCTGCAGGCCACGTGAAAGGCTCATCGCTGCAGCGTGTCCAGGACCTGCTCTGAGCCCTAGGTCACATTTTCTGGGCAATTGCAATATACACCTAATGCAGTGGTATCTCGGTTTAAGTACACAATTGGTTCCGGGAGTCTGTACTTAACCTGAAGCGAACTTTCCCATTGAAAGTAATGGAAAGTGGATTAATCCATTCCAGACGGTCCATGGAGTACTTAAACTGAAGCGTACTTAACCTGAAGCGAACTTTCCCGTTGAAAGTAATGGAAAGTGGATTAATCCATTCCAGACGGGTCCACAGAGTACTTAAAGTGAAAGTACTCAAACAGAAGCGTACCTAAACCGAGGTATGACTGTAATTGCATGTGGGGATTTGGCACAGCCCCCATTTCACAGAGCAGGAAAACTGAGATACCTGCAGGCCACATGAAAGGTTCATCACTGCAGCGTGTCCAGGACCTGCTCTGAGCTCTAGGTCACATTTTCTGGGCAATTGCAATATACACCTAATACATCTAATATTTCTACCCTAGTAAAAATGGAATGTATGAGCTGATTGATCTGTAGGGTTGCCAGACTCAATGGAGGACAGGACTTTAATTACCCTGCTCTCTTTTGAGTCTGGAAACCTTAATGAGAAACCTGCAGACCCTTTGTTTAATTTCCAAGCAAAGGGTCTGCTGGTTTCTCTTTAGACTCAAAAGAGAGCAGGGCAATTAAAGGCACAGAAGTCCTGTCCTCTATTGAGTCTGGCAACCCTATTGATCTGCTCAAGCCAATACCTAAGGCCTGCCTCCTTTAACAATGGGTGAGGATCAGACACAGGGTCTTTTCAGTAGTGGTTCCACAGCTGTAGACGCCCAGCAGGCCCTTTCTCTTCCTATCTTTAGATGGGCTGTTGCGACATTTTTACTTAAGCATTATTTTATTTAAAAAAATGTTTTTCTTGCCTTGTGATGTTTCTATTGCTGTGAAGTTCGAATAGAACAGCTATGTTATCAATTTGTTTTAAATGATTTGTGGCCTTTAAAAAGTTGTTGTACACCAGTTTGTGTGTGTGTGTGTGTGTTGTGTGTAGAGCAGCAGTTCACAAATGATATGAAATAAATTATTCAACATCTTTATCGATGACTTGGATGATGGGCTTGAGGGCATCCTGAGCAAGTTTGCAGATGACACCAAATTGGGAGGGGTGGCTAATACCCCAGAGGGCAGGATCAAAATGACCTTAACAGATTAGACAACTGGGCCAAAGCAAACAGAATGAATTTTAACAAAGAGAAATGTAAAGTACTACACTTGGGCAAAAGAAATGAAAGGCACAAATACAGGATGGGTGACACCTGGAATGAGAGCAGTACAGTACATGTGAAAAGGATCTAGGAGTCTTGGTAGACCACCAACTTAACATGAGTCAACAGTGTGATGCAGCAGCTCAAAAAGCCAATGCAATTCTGGGCTGCATCAATAGGAGTATAGCATCTAGATCAAGGGAAGTAATAGTACCACCGTATTCTGCTCTGGTCAGACCTTACCTGGAGTACTGTGTCAAGTTCTGGGCACCACAGTTCAAGAAGGATACTGACAAGCTGGAACGTGTCCAGAAGAGGGCAACCAAAATGGTCAAAGGCCTGGAAACGACGCCTTATGAGGAACGGCTTAGAGCTCTGGGTATGTTTAGCCTGGAGAAGAGAAGGTTAAGGGGTGATATGATAGCCATGTTCAAATATATAAAAGGATGTCATATAGAAGAGGGTGAAAGGTTATTTTCTGATGCTCCAGAGAAGCGGACATGGAGCAATGGATTCAAGCTACAAGAAAGAAGTTTACACCTCAACATTAGGAAGAACTTCCTGACAGTAAGAGCTGTTTGACAGTGGAATTTGCTACCAAGGAGTGTGGTGGAGTCTCCTTCTTTGGAGGTCTTTAAGCAGAGGCTTAAAGCAGAGGCTTTCCCCTTCATGGATCACTGCCTTGTCGTGGCAAAGGGGCTTAAATAACTTGGAGAAGTTATGTTCTGACCAAACGTGATCCACCTGGAGAAGGAATTGGCAAGCCACTCCAGTATCCCTGCCAAGAAAACTCTATGGACAAAGACAACAGGCATATAAAAGTTATGACGCTGGAAGATGAGCCCCTCAGGTCGGAAGGCGTCCAACATGCTACTGAGGAAGAGCGGAGGACAAGTACAAGTAGATTCAGAGCTGATGAAGTGGTTGGGCCAAAGCCGAAAGGTCGCTCAGTTGCGGATATGCCTGGAAGTGAAAGGAAAGTCTGATGCTGTAAAGAAAAATATTGCATAGGAACCTGGAATGTAGGAACCATGAATGGAGGTAAGCTGGATAAATGAGATGACAAGAATAAATATTGACATCCTGGGCATCAGTGAACTAAAATGGAAGGGAATGGGTGAATTCAGTTCGGGTGACTATCATATCTACTACTGTGGGCAAGAATCCCGTAGAAGAAATGGAGTGGCCCTCATAGACAACAAAAGAGTGGCCAAAGCTGTAATGGGATGCAATCTCAAAAATGACAGAATGATCTCGATACGAATCCAAGGCAGACCTTTTAACATCACAGTAATCCAAGTTTATGCACCAACTACCGGTGCTGAAGAAAGTGAAATTGACCAGTTCTATGAAGACCTACAACAACTTCTAGAAATGACACCCAAGAAGGATGTTCTTCTCATTACAGGGGATTGGAATGCTAAAGTAGGGAATCAAGAGATAAAAGGAACAACTGGCAAGTTTGGCTTTGGAGTTCAAAATGAAGCAGGGCAAAGGCTAATAGAGTTCTGTCAAGAGAACAAGCTGGTCATCACAAACACTCTTTTCCAACAACACAAGAGATGACTCTACACATGGATATCACCAAATGGGCAGCATCGAAATCAGATTGATTATATTCTCTGCAGCCAAAGATGGAGAAGCTCTATACAGTCAGCAAAAACAAGACCTGGGGCTGACTGTAACTCAGATCATCAGCTTCTTATAGCAAAATTCCAGCTTAAACTGAAGAAAGTAGGAAAAACCACTGGGCCAGTAAGATACAATCTAAATCAAATCCCTTATGAATACACAGTGGAAGTGAGGAACAGGTTTAAGGATTTAGATTTGGTGGACAGAATGCCTGAAGAACTATGGATGGAGGCTCGTAACATTATACAGGAGGCAGCAACGAAAACCATCCCAAGGAAAAGGAAATGCAAGAAAGCAAAATGGCTGTCCAACGAGGCCTTACAAATAGCAGAGGAGAGGAGGCAAGCAAAATGCAAGGGAGATAGGGAAAGATACAGGAAACTGAATGCAGATTTCCAAAAAACAGCAAGGAGAGACAAGAGGGTCTTCTTAAATGAGCAATGCAAAGAAATAGAGGAAAACAATAGAATGTGGAAAACCAGAGATCTGTTCAAGAAAATTGGAGATATGAAAGGAACATTTCGTGCAAAGATTACCATAATAAAGGACAAAAGTGGTAATTTATTATTTATACCCCACCCATCTGGCTGAGTCTCCCCAGCCACTCTGGGCGGCTCCCAATGGAATATTAAAACAATACAGCATTAAATATTAAAAGCTTCCCTAAACAGGGCTGCCTTCAGATGTCTTTTAAAATTAAGATAACTGCTTATTTCCTTGACAGCTGATGGGAGGGCGTTCCACAGGGCGGGTGCTGCTACCGAGAAGGCCCTCAGTCTAGTTCCCTGTAAACTCACTTCTCGCAATGAGGGAACCGCCAGAAGGCCCTCGGCACTGGATCTCAGTGTCCAGGCTGAACGATGGGGGTGGAGACACTCCTTCAGGTATACTGGACCCAGACCGTTTAGGGCTTTAAATGTCAACACCAACACTTTGAATTGTGCTTGGAAACGTACTGGGAACCAGTGTAGATCTCTCAGGACCGGTGTTATGTGGTCCCGGCGGCCGCTCCCAGTCTGGCTGCCGCATTCTGGATTAGTTGTAGTTTCCGGGTCACCTTCAAAGGTAGCCCCACATGGAGCGCATTGCAGTAGTCCAAGTGGGAGATAACTAGAGCATGCACCACTCTGGCGAGACAGTCTGCAGGCAGGTAGGGTCTCAGCAGGACCTAACAGAAGCAGAAGACATCAAGAAGAGGTGGCAAGAATACACAGAGGAATTATACCAGAAAGATATGGAGGTCTCGTACACCTCAGGTAGTGTGGTTGCTGACCTTGAGCTAGACATCTTGGAGAGTGAAGTCAAATGGGCCTTAGAAAGCATTGCTAATAACAAGGCCAGTGGAAGTGATGATATTCCAGCTGAACTATTTAAAATTTTAAAAGATGATGCTGTTAAGGTGCTACACCCAATATGCCAGCAAGTATGGAAAACTCAGCAATGGCCAGAGGATTGGAGAAGATCAGTCTACATCCCAATTCCAAAGAAGGGCAGTGCCAAAGAATGCTCCAACTACCGCACAATTGCGCTCATTTCACACGCTAGCAAGGTTATGCTTAAAATTCTATAAAAATTCCATAAAAACGTCTTCTTCTGCTTCATTGACTATGCAAAAGCCTTTGACTGTGTCGACCAGTCAGATGTTTGAACAGTGTTCTCGAAGCCACCAACATGCTCCAAGACTTTGGCCCTCATGAGAAGAAAAGACTCCCTGATGTTGGGAAAGATGGCGGGCACATGGAGAAGGGGACGACAGAGGACAAGATTGTTGGACAGTTTTCTCAAAGCTACCAACATGAGTCTGAGCAAACTGCGGGAGGCAGTGGAAGACAGGAGTGCCTGACGTGCTCTGGTTCATGGGATCACGAAGAGTCGGACATGACTAGACAACAACAACAACAACCATTTTCATACAGCCTCTGAGATGAAACTGCTCCTATTATCAGGTTTCGAGTAGGGAGCCATACAAGGCCCATAAATCCATGCTGGTTTTATGGTTGTCTTGCCTACCCCGTCCCTGAAGTTCTTTGATCTGCCACTTCCCATTGTAGCTCTGCTCACCCTGCAGAATACCCCCTTTGTAAACACTCCTCTAGGCTGACCCTCATGCTTCCCACCTCCTCTGATCTCGCTGCTGTTGCTGCTACATATCAAACAGGGAAATGGGACCAAAGGGGGAGGGGAGTTCTTGTGTGTTCTGGTGAGGCACACCAGCTCTCAGGCCTTAATTCCAAATCCAATCTAAATACGCCAGCAGCTAAGGCAGACAAATCAGCCACTTAAGAGAGGACGAAGGAACACTATGGCTGCGGCATAGCCAGATTTCCCTCAAGCCGGGATACAAAGCAGGATTCTCCTCCTCCTCCTCCTCCTCCTCCTCCTCCTCCTCCTCCTCCTCCTCCTCCTCCTCCTCCTCCTCCTCCATTCTAGGTGCAAGGCATGTGGCACAGGTTCCCAGCCTCCCCCCCCCCTCAATTGCACTAAATGCAATTCCCAGTCCCCCACTCAATTGCACTAAAGAGCAAACTAAATGGTGCAATACTACCTGAATACTCAGGACTCCGCTACAGGTGAAACTCGGAAAATGAGATCCCTGGGCTCTCACTTGTGGGGTGCCTCAGGGTTCTGTCCTCTCCCCCATGCTTTTTAACATCTACATGCAGCCGCTGGGAGAGATCATCAGGGGGGTTGGGCTGGGTGTTCATCAGTATGCGGATGATACCCAGCTCTACCTCTCTTTCAAATCAGAACCAGTGAAGGCAGTGAAGGTCCTGTGTGAGTGTCTGGAGGCGGTTGGAGGATGGATGGCAGCTAACAGATTGAGGTTGAATCCTGACAAGACAGAAGTACTGTTTCTGGGGGACCGGGGGCGGGCGAGTGTGGGGGACTCCCTGGCCCTGAATGGGATAAGTGTGCCCCAGAGGGACCAGGTGCGCAGCCGGGAGTCATTTTGGACTCACAGCTGTCCATGGAGGCGCAAGTCAATTCTGTGTCCAGGGCAGCTGTTTATCAGCTCCATCTGGTACGCAGGCTGAGACCCTGTTGTTGTTTAGTCGTTTAGTCGTGTCCGACTCTTCGTGACCCCATGGACCATAGCACGCCAGGCACTCCTGTCTTCCACTGCCTCCCACAGTTTGGTCAAACTCATGTTCGTAGCTTCGAGAACACTGTCCAACCATCTCGTCCTCTGTCGTCCCCTTCTCCTAGTGCCCTCCATCTTTCCCAACATCAAGGTCTTTTCCAAGGATTCTTCTCTTCTCATGAGGTGGCCAAAGTATTGGAGCCTCAGCTTCACGATCTGTCCTTCCAGTGAGCACTCAGGGCTGATTTCCTTCAGAATGGAGAGGTTTGATCTTCTTGCAGTCCATGGGACTCTCAAGAGTCTCCTCCAGCACCATAATTCAAAAGCATCAATTCTTCGGTGATCAGCCTTCTTTATGGTCCAGCTCTCACTTCCATACATCACTACTGGGAAAACCATAGCTTTAACTATACGGACCTTTGTAGGCAAGGTGATGTCTCTGCTTTTTAAGATGCTGTCTAGGTTTGTCATTGCTTTTCTCCCAAGAAGCAGGTGTCTTTTAATTTCGTGACTGCTGTCACCATCTGCAGTGCTCAAGGAGCCCAAGAAAGTAAAATCTCTCACTGCCTCCATTTCTTCCCCTTCTATTTGCCAGGAGGTGATGGGACCAGTGGCCATGATCTTGGTTTTTTTGATGTTGAGCTTCAGACCATATTTTGCACTCTCCTCTTTCACCCTCATTAAAAGGTTCTTTAATTCCTCCTCACTTTCTGCCATCAAGGTTGTGTCATCTGCATATCTGAGGTTGTTGATATTTCTTCCGGCAATCTTAATTCCGGTTTGGGATTCATCTAGTCCAGCCTTTCTCATTATGAATTCTGCATATAAGTTAGATAAGCAGGGAGACAATATACAACCTTGCCGTACTCCTTTCCCAATTTTGAACCAGTCAGTTGTTCCATATCCAGTTCTAAGTGTAGCTTCTTGTCCCACATAGAGATTTCTCAGGAGACAGATGAGGTGATCAGGCACTCCCATTTCTTTAAGAACTTGCCATAGTTTGCTGTGGTCGACACAGTCAAAGGCTTTTGCATAGTCAATGAAGCAGAAGTCGATGTTTTTCTGGAAGTCTCTAGCTTTCTCCATAATCCAGCGCATGTTTGCAATTTGGTCTCTGGTTTCCCTTCGAAACCCAGCTTGCACTTCTGGGAGTTCTCGGTCCACATACTGCTCCACGAGTGGTATTCTCTTTTAATATTTGTTTTTCTTCCCTGCCCTGAATTGGCCTGCATCACTTGTGTACATTTAATGTCATTAGGGCACTGAAAGGCTGTGACGCTTCGAGACAGATGTCCAAGACTATTCACAAGTCCATTGTAATCTGCTCTCACACTCTGCCGTGGTCATTATTGCCTCTTGGTGAAGTGCCAGTGTAGGAAATGACTGCTTGCTGAGGTTGTTAATCTGAAGCAAGGTGCGTGGGGTGGGGGTGGGGAACTGTATCTGAGCTGCTCAGCTCCTGGTTCCTTCCTTCCTGGGAGTCATCCAGAGAGAATGCCGTTCTGCTAATCTCTTCTGCTGACCAGGATAGGAGGAGGAGGGCAGCAGAGGTCACCCAGGATTTACTAATATAAGCACATGCCTTTCAATTGCCATGGAAACATAACTCTTTCCACCCGCACCTTCAAAGTTGCCCTCTGAGTTGTTGTTTAACTCTTGCGTCTTCCTGAGACCAAAGTGCCCCTCCCCACCTTTTATGCTGTTGACACTAAAGGGTGAGTGTTTGGCAAGTCAGCAAGCACCTGCCAAGGATTTTTTTTTAATGTTGTTTTTATTTTTCATAGAATCATAGAGTTGGAAGAGAGCACAAGGGCCATCCAGTCCAACCTCCTGCCAAGCAGGAAACACCATCAAAGCATTCCTGACATATGCCTGTCAAGCCTCTGCTTAAAGACCTCCAAAGAAGGAGACTCCACCACACTCCTTGGCAGCAAATTCCACTGCCGAACTGCTCTTACTGTCAGGAAGTTCTTCCTAATGTTTAGGTGGAATCTTCTTTCTTTTAGCTTGAATCCATTGCTCCGTGTCTGCTTCCCTGGAGCTGCAGAAAACAACCTTTCATCCTCTTCTATATGACATCCTTTGATATATTTGAACATGGCTATCATATCACCCCTTAACCTTCTCTTCTCCAGGCTAAACATACCCAGCTCCCTAAGTCGTTCCTCATAAGGCATCGTTTCCAGGCCTTTGACCATTTTGGTTGCCCTCTTCTGGACCCGTTCCAGCTTGTCAGTATCCTTCTTGAACTGTGGTGCCCAGAACTGGACACAGTACTCCAGGTGAGGTCTGACCAGAGCAGAATACAGTGGTACTATTACTTCCCTAGATCTAGATGCTATACTCCTATTGATGCAGCCCAGAATTGCATTGGCTTTTTGAGCTGCTGCATCACACTGCTGACTCATGTCAAGTTTGTGGTCTACCAAGACTCCTACAGTAGATCCTATTCACATGTACTGCTCTCAAGCCAGGTGTCACCCATCCTTTATTTGTGCCTTTCACATAGCTGCCAAGTTTTCCATTTTCTCGCGAGGAAGCCTATTCAGCATAAGGGAAAATCCCTTTAAAAAAGGGATGTCGCCCATCCTGTATTTGTGCCTTTCATTTTTTTTGCCCAAGTGTAGTACCTTACATTTCTCCTTGTTAAAATTCATCTTGTTTGCTTTGGCCCAGTTGTCTAATCTGTTAAGGTCATTTTGAAGTGTGATCCTGTCCTCTGGGGTATTAGCCACCCCTCCCAATTTGGTGTCGTCCAACCCCCTGCCAAGCAGGAAACACCATCAAATCTTTTCTGATATTTAAACTCATCTTTATTCAATAACGTTGAAATGTTACATAAGAGAAAAAGAAAAATTAAATAGCCAATAACAGACAAAACAAATTATAACACACAATATAAAGCAATATGCACATAAGCAACAAGCATAATAATAAAAAATAGAGAAGAAAAGAGAAAAAGAAATATATATATATATGTAAATATCAATATAAAAACAAAAATTTGACTCCCTATTGTTAATACAGTGGTACCTCGGTTTAAGTACCCAATTGGTTCCGGAAGTCTGTACTTAACTTGAAGCATACTTAAGCTAAAGCGAACTTTCCCATTAAAAATAACGGAAAGTGGATTACTCCGTTCCGGATGGGTCCATGGAGTGCTCAACCTGAAGCGTACTTAACCCAAAGTATGAGTGCAATTGGTTCTGGAAGTCCGTACTTAACCTGAAGCATACTTAACCTGAAGCGAACTTTCCCATGGAAAGTAATGGAAAGTGGATTAATCCGTTCCAGATGGGTCTGCGGAGTACTTAAACTGAAAGTACTCAAACCGAGGCGTACTTAAACCGAGGTGTGACTGTTTTGATTACATCGCTATGATGTAGGAATGATGTATTTTGGGCGGCGTTTCTTGTTGATAGGAAAACTGATAACAGTGGAGGTTCTCTTTTGTTCAGGGCTCCCATCTTGCTTCACCTCCCTGCAGGTGGGGTCCTGTCATGCCACAGTCTTCTTTTAATAAAGGCCAAGCCTACTGGCTGCTGTTCTGCTCTGATATTCTTGGCCGGAGTCTTGTTTTGTCCAAGGGAGCCCTCAGATTTTCTGTTAACACCGCATTGCAGAGGGTTGGACTCTATGCCCCACAGGATCCCTTCCAGCTCTACATTTCTTATTTCTTTTTTTCAAATATTTTTATTGATTTTATAAAATGGAGGAAAAACACAGAAATACAAAAATACAAAATAAATCACATAAAGCACAAAAATACAAAATACAAAATGAAGGGGGGAAAAAAACTTCCATATTTTTCACTCATGTATCCTAACATTGTCGACTTCCTCGAGTCCCTCCTTTCTGCATTTCATTGTATATTGTAGTAAGGTCATATATATAATAAATGTTCATAAATGTACCAAGCAAACAGTACAGGAAGACAGGCCTGAAAACCATTTTGATTCTCCCAAAACGACCAAATATTTCTCTGTAAGGAGAGAAGGGGGGGTGAAGGAACTTTATCATTGTATCAAGGATTAAAGTGATTTCCATCTCAAAGGAATGGCCAGGCTACCCAGGAAAAGGCAAATTAAGAACTTTGTTAAATTAATAAGTTACATAGTAAGAAAGGATAGACAGGACTTCATGTTAATACCTCCTCACACCCAACTGCTTACCAACAATACTTGCATTTACATATTGTCAATATCATCCTTAGTAATTTCTATATCATACTTCAATCATCTTATTATTACTTAACTAACCAATTTCTATATCATATTTCAATCATCTTATTTTTACCTTAACTAACAAAAATTCATCTCATATTCTATACCAACAATCAATTCTTATTTTACCCTTGTATCTAAATCTTAATATACTACAATACCTCTACAAATCCTCCTCTACAACCTCCCTGTACTTAAAAGTCTTATCTTAAACATTTCCAATATTGCAATTATTTCTTAAATAAACTTTAAATTTCTTCCAATCTTCTTCCACCGACTCTTCCCTCTGGTCACGAAGTCTCCCAGTCAGTTCGGCCAGTTCCAGAAATTCAATCATCTTTAATAATAATAATAATAATAATAATAATAATAATAATAATATTTATACCCCGCCCATCTGGCTGGGTTTCCCCAGCCACTCTGGACAGCTTCCAACAGAAGAATAAAATAATCGATTAAAGATTAAAAGCCTCCCTACTAGCTAATTCTTAGCTAGTAAAATCCTTGATGCTGCTGTGGCATACAGAAAAAACGTAATATATTTTTTGGGTAGTTCTTCTCTAACTATCCCAAGTAAAAAAGCTTCTGGTTTCTTGACAAAGGTATTTTTCAACACTTTTTTCATTTAATTATAAATCTTTTCCCAGAAGTTCTTTACTTGGGGGCAAGTCCACCACATATGGTAAAAGGTTCCTTCTACACTCTTACATTTCCAACATTCATTATCATGCTTATGATAAATCTTTGCTAGTTTTACCAGTGTAAGGCACCATCTGTATATCATTTTCATCATATTTTCTCTTAAAGCATTACATGCAGTAAACTTGATATTCTTTCCCAATGCTCCATCATAATATTGTGCCCTACATCTTTTGCCCAGTCAATCATAGCAGATTTCGTTTGTTCATCCTTAATATGCCATTCCAACAATAAATTATACATCTTGGAAAGATTCTTTGTTTTAGATTCTAGCAATTCTGTCTCCAATTTAGACTTTTTTGGTTGAAATCCAGCTCTACATTTCTACGGTTCTATGACTCTATGGTTGCAGTGGAGATCATATCTGATCAGGGTGAAAGGATGAGTTTCACACACTGAGTTAGTTGCAGACCTGGGCAAATCACGTAGCCCTCCTTTATAGCCTTCCTTTCTTTGCTTGGTCCTCTTCCCAAGCCTGTGGAAACATTTGCCACTCTGGCTTCAGCAGAAGATGCAGAAACTGATAACCCCAATATTTGCAGCTTCTCCACTGGAATTTTAAGTGGGGGGGGGGTCACCAAGGAGGGTGCTTATCAGCAGAGCTGTCTGGGAGAGTATGAAGAAGCAGGTACGGTGTGCCTGGTTAATGTTAGAGTGACATTTAAGGTACCAATTGTACACAGGGGGTCGGAGCCGCTGCGTAGCCCTGTGACACAGGGTTCTGTCTTGGGCCCAGTCTTCTTCAACATCTTAATCAATGACTTGGATGATGGGCTTGAGGGCATCCTGAGCAAGTTTGCAGATGGCACCAAATTGGGAGGGGTGACTAATACCCCAGAGGACAGGATCACACTTCAAAATGACCTTAACAGTGTTCAGGACAGCCTTATGAGGAACGGAAGGAAGCCGTTCCTCATAAGGCATTGTTTCCAGGCCTTTGACCATTTTGGTTGCCATGCTCTGGACACGTTCCAGCTTGTCAGGATCCTTCTTGAACTGTGATGCCCAGAACTGGACACAGTACTCCAGGTGAGGTCTGACCAGTGCAGCATACAGTGGTACTATTACTTCCCTTGATCTAGATGCTATACTCCTATTGATGCAGCCCAGAATTGCATTGGCTTTTTGAGCTGCTGCATCACACTGTTGACTCATGTCAAGTTTGTGGTTTACCAAGACTACTAGATGCTTTTCACATGTACCGCTCTCAAGCCAGGTGTCTCCCATCCTGTACTTGTGCCTTTCATTTTTTTTTGCCCAAGTGTAGTTCTTTACATTAAAGATGTTGAAGAAGATTGGGCCCAAGACAGAACCCTGTGGCACCCCACTAGTCACCACTCTCCAGGATGAGGAGGAGCCATTGATGAGCAACCTTTGGGTTCGGTCAGTTAGCCAGTTACAAATTCACTGAATGGTAGCATTGTCTAGCCCGCATTTTACCAGCTTCTTTACAAGAATATCATGGGGCACCTGGTCAAAGGCCTTGCTGAAATCAAGATAAGTTGATTTCAGCATCAGACTGAAAGTTTGGGTTAACAGTGAAGGGGGAAATTATCACATCTTGCACAGAATCCCATGTCAAAGCAATTGACTTACCATGACATCTGTAAATGTGAACTCCAGACTCTCCCCCCCCCAGGTGAGAAAAGGAGGGGTGTGGGAGAAAGAAGTGTTCCGCCTATGCTCTTTATCTATGGCTGGCTTTGAAGTTTATCCTAATCAATTCTCCTTTCTCAAATGCGTGTGACGTGTGGGATCCTCCGGTGCTGTTTTCTCATAAAAACATAGAGCGAGAGGTCAAGGTGCTGGCGTTCCTTGTAGACCAATGACTGCAACATCTGTGCAAGAGGGTGGTCACTTTTCAGCAGCTGGACCTTATAGGGCATTATAGACTGGTCTATCTTTTAAGTTGTTTTAAAATATGGCGATGTTTTAATTATCTTTTTTGTTAACTTTGCCGTTGTGTGGTCTTCCTGGGTTCCTTGGGAGGAAGAGACGGATAAAAATAAAACAAATACAGTGGTACCTTGGCTTGCAACCGCCTCTGTTTACAACAAACTCAGGAAGCGACTGCTGCGGACCTGGAAGTGTTTACATCCGGGTTCTGCGGCGCTCAGATGCGCAGAAGCGATCTGCGCAACGCGCGCATGCACAGAGGCAATCTGTGCAGTGCACGCGTGCACAGAAGTGCTCTATTGGCACTTCACGCACGCGCAGAAGCATGCCTTCGGGGTGTGACCAATTCGGAGAGCGACCGGCTCCGCGGAACAGATTGCGGTCGCAAACCAAGGTACCATTGTATTCTCTTTGTTAAGTTTGATGTTGTGTAGTCTTCCTGGATTCCTTGGGAGGAAGAGACGGATAAAAATGAAACAAATGACAATACTGTACTGGGAAAACCATAGCTTGAACTATACAGGCCTTTGTTGGCAAGGTGATGTCTCTGCTTTTTAAGATGCTGTCTAGGTTTGTCATTGCTTTTCTCCCAAGAAGCAGGCGTCTTTTAATTTCGCGACTGCTGTCAACCTTGGCAGAAAGTGAGGAGGAATTAAAGAAACTTTTAATGAGGGTGAAAGAGGAGAGCGCAAAATATGGTCTGAAGCTCAACATCAAAAACACCCAAGATCATGGCCACTAGTCCCATCAGCTCCTGGCAAATAGAAGGGGAAGAAATGGAGGCAGTGAGAGATCACACATCTACAGTATTGAAAATATCTTATTCCCCATCCGATCTGTAAAAAAATAACCTGACAAACACGTTTCAGTGGCAGAGGATCATTTGCGTTGCATGCGAAAGGTCCCACGTTCAACCCTCAGCCTTCCCAAGTAGGACAGTTTCCTGAAACCCTAGAGAGCTGCTACCAGTCCCTGTAGGTAATAGAGCAGTAGGCTCCTCTCTTGCTGCCACCCATTTAATTTCTGTTGATGGTGGCACTCTGAGGGGGCCTAGGCAGAAACAAATCCTGTGCACACAGAAGGTGGCCACACACCACATCCCTAATGCGGCAGATTTCCCATCTCTGAGCCATTTCATGGAATTAAAGAATATAATCATAGAATCATAGAGTTGGAAGAGACCACAAGGGCCATCCAGTCCAACCCCCTGCCAAGCAGGAAACACCATCAAAGCATTCTTGACATATGGCTGTCAAGCCTCTGCTTAAAGACCTCCAAAGAAGGAGATTCCACCACACTCCTTGGTAGCAAATTCCACTGGCGAACAGCTCCTACTGTCAGGAAGTTCTTCCTAATGTTTAGGTGGAATATTTTTTCTTGTAGCTTGAATACATTGCTCCGTGTCTGCTTCTCTGGAGCAGCAGAAAACAACCTTTCTCCCTCCTCCATATGACATCCTTTCATATATTTGAACATGGCTATCATATCACCCCTTAACCTTCTCTTCTCCAGGCTAAACATACCCAGCTCCCTAAGCCGTTCCTCATAAGGCATCGTTTCCAGGCCTTTGACCATTTTGGTTGCCCTCTTCTGGACCCGTTCCAGCTTGTCAGTATCCTTCTTGAACTGTGGTGCCCAGAACTGGACACAGTACTCCAGGTGAGGTCTGACCAGAGCAGAATACAGTGGTACTATTACTTCCCTAGATCTAGATGCTATACTCCTATTGAGACTAGTTCGAAGCGCTTTCTGATTGCTCGTTAGGAGAGGCTTGCCTGCGCTTCCCCACTCTTAATTGCCACAGAGGATTCCAGGCATGTTCCGTCATTCCTGTTTTGTTCTGCCTGAGCGGGAATTCGAGAATAAAAGGGCTGATGAAAAGGGTGCGCTGGGCTGAGTGGAGCGCAGCACATTCCTCAGCGTCACATGGAGGTGGGCTGGCGGGGGAGGAGGGATGGAACGGAATCCTCCATCCTGGAAACCCCCACCCCTAACCCAGGGTGAAAGGTATCTCATGGAGGAATGTGGCTTGAAACCAGGCAGGAATGGTGTGTGTGTGTGTGTGTGTGTGTGTGTGTGTGTGTGTGAGAGAGAGAGAGAGAGAGAGAGAGAGAGAGAGAGAGAGAGAGAGAGAATGAAAGGCTAAGTATGTGCACAGACAGGTCCCCCTGCCAACACAACAAGGAGGGTGGCACACATGTCACCAGGCCAGACACAGGGTCTTCTCCTTCTCCTTCTCCTTCTCCTTCTCCTTCTCCTTCTCCTTCTCCTTCTCCTCCTCCTCCTCCTCCTCCTTCTTCTTCTTCTTCTTCTTCTTCTTCTTCTTCTTCTTCTTCTTCTTCTTCTTCTTCTTCTTCTTCTTCTTCTTTCACTCGTAGCCGAGTAAGATTGTCTTCTATCAGCACGATTTTAAACAATGGGTCCGTAAGTGACTGTGGAGGCCAATTCTGGATCCACACGTCCTTCCACAGTGGGGACATTGGTTTCTCCAACTGGTAGACATCAAACTCTGAGTCTCCTTCTTCTTCTTTGGTGATCACTCATTGCCGTGTAAGATTGTCTTCCATAAACACGGTTTTAACAACGGGTCTGTTGGCTGTGGAGGCCAATTCTGGATCCGCATGTCCTTCCACAGTGGGGACCTTGGTTTCCAGGCGGGAATTGATCACGGTGTGGATTTGCCAAGCGTGCTTTCCTCTTAGCACGTTTCTCCCTTGCATCCTGAGATTGAGTTTCTTCAAAGCCCATGAGACCTTTGGACAAGGCTGTTCTCCAACTGGAGCGATCCCAGGCCAGTGACTCCTCTTCATCCTATAGAGAAGTGACTAGTGGGGTGCCACAGGGATCTGTCTTGAGCCCAGTCTTCTTCAACATCTTTATCAATGACTTGGATGATGGGCTTGAGGGCATCCTGAGCAAGTTTGCAGACGACACCAAATTGGGAGGGGTGGCTACACTTGGGCAAAAAAAAATGAAAGGCACAAGTACAGGATGGGAGACACCTGGCTTGAGAGCGGTACATGTGAAAAGGATCTAGGAGTCTTGGTAGACCACAAACTTGACATGAGTCAGCAGTGTGATGCAGCAGCTCAAAGAGCCAATGCAATTCTGGGCTGCATCAATAGGAGTACAGTATAGCATCTAGATTAAGGAAAGTAATAGTACCATTGTATTCTGCTCTGGTCAGACCTCACCTGGAGTACTGTGTCCAGTTCTGGGCACCACAGTTCAAGAAGGATACTGACAAGCTGGAACGTGTCCAGAAGAGGGCAACCAAAATGGTCAAAGGCCTGGAAACGATGCCTTATGAGGAACGGCTTAGGGAGCTGGGTATGTTTAGCCTGGAGAAGAGAAGGTTAAGGTGTGATATGATAGCCATGTTCAAATATATCAATGTATGTCATATAGAGGAGGGAGAAAGGTTGTTTTCTGCTGCTCCAGAGAAGTGGACACGGAGCAATGGATTCAAACTTCAAGAAAGAAGATTCCACCTCAACATTAGGAAGAACTTCCTGACAGTAAGAGCTGTTTGGCAGTGGAATTTGCTGCTAGGGAGTGTGGTGGAGTCTCCTTCTTTGGAGGTCTTTAAGCAGAGGCTTGACAGCCATATGTCAAGAATGCTTTGATGGTGTTTCCTGCTTGGCAGGGGGTTGGACTGGATGGCCCTTGTGGTCTCTTCCAACTCTATGATTCGATGTACCATGCACATTTGCACATTGCGGCGACACCTGCTTCCCAGCTGCTTCACAGTTGCCTTTGCCTCCCCTCACCGTCTCCAGGGCTTGTCTCCTCCTCCGAGCTAGTCAGCACCTGCTCCTCATCGCCATGTAAGAATGGAGGCACCTGCAACGACTCGGAAGATGGCTACAGCTGCCTCTGTCCCCAGAACCTCTCAGCCTATATGGGGAAAGACTGCGAGTACCTATACGATGTGTGTGCTGGGCACCCCTGTCCACCTGAGTGGATCTGCCGCGGGACTCCTGGACACCTGAACTACACCTGCCATTGTCAGCCCAGCCTGGCAGGTGTCTCCTGCAGCAGCGAAGGCGAGGAGGTGTGCAAGAGAAGTCCTTGCCTGCAGTCTCATTTGCAGTGTGTGGAGGTTCCTGGTGGGTACGGCTGCCAGTGCCAGGCTGGCCATGGTGGTGCCCGCTGCCAGGAGGATGTAGGCGAGTGTGCCTCTAGTCCGTGCCAGAATGGGGCCATCTGCCTGGACAGGGCGAACGAGTACAGCTGCTTCTGTGTGCCTGGCTTCCAGGGCTACCGCTGCGAAATAGACATCAACGAGTGTGCCTCCCGGCCGTGCCAACACAACAGCACCTGTCTCAACCTGATGGACGAGTATGCTTGCCAGTGCCTACCTGGCTACACAGGTATGCCTTGCAGCCGATGCCTCCCGGGTTGGGAGCTGCGTTCCTTTGGGGCAACTGTGGGGGAAGGGGCATATGCCAAATGCAAAAGTGGGTGGGGTAACCGTAGTGCATTTTACCTTTGCCCAGGAGGATGCAACTCGAAATAATAATAATAATAATAATAATAATAATAATAATAATAATAATAATTTATTATTTATACCCCGCCTATCTGGCTGGGTTTCCCTAGCCACTCTGGGCGGCGGCTTCCAACAGAAATATTAGAATACACAAATTTCTTAAAGATTAAAAGCTTCCCTAAACAGGGCTGCCTTCAGATGTCCTCTAAAAGTCTGGTAGTTATTTTTCTTTTTGACATCTGGTGGGAGGGCGTTCCACAGGGCAGGTGCCACTACCGAGAAGGCCCTCTGCCTGGTTCCCTGTAACCTCACTTCTCACAATGAGGGAACTGCCAGAAGGCCCTCGGAGCTGGACCTCAGTGTCCGGGCAGAACGATGGAGGTGGAGACGCTCCTTCAGGTATACTGGACCCACACCGTTTAGGGCAGGCATGCCCAAATTTCGGCCCTCCAGATGTTTTGGACTACAATTCCCATCATCCCTGACCACTGGTCCTGTTAGCTAGGGATCATGGGAGTTGTAGGCCAAAACATCTGGAGGGCCGCAGTTTGGGGATGCCTGGTTTAGGGCTTTCAAGGTCAGTACCAACACTTTGAATTGTGCTCAGAAACATACTGGGAGCCAATGTAGATCTCTCAGGACCGGTGTTATGTGGACCAATGGCCGCTCCTAGTCATCCGTCTGGCTGCCACATTTTGGATTAATTGCAGTTTCTGGGTCACCTTCAAGGGTAGTCCCACGTAGAGCGCATTGCAGTAGTCCAAGTGGGAGATAACCAGAGCATGCACTACTCTGGTGAGACAGTCTCTTGGCAGGTAGGGTCTCAGCCTGCGTACCAGATGGAGCTGATAGACAGCCGCCCTGGACACAGAATTAATCTGTGCCTCCATGGACAGCTGTGAGTCCAAAATGACTCCCAGGCTGCGCACCTGGTCTCTCAGGGGCACATTTATCCCATTCAGGACCAGGGAGTCCTCCACACCTGCCCGCCTCCTGTCCCCCACAAACAGTACTTCTGTCTTGTCAGGATTCAACCTCAATCTGTTAGCCGCCATCCATCCTCCAACCGCCTCCAGGCACTCACACAGGACCTTCAATGCCTTCACTGGTTCTGATTTGAAAGAGAGGTAGAGCTGGGTATCGTCCGCATACTGATGAACACCCAGCCCAAACCCCATGATGATCTTTCCCAGCAGCTGCATGTAGATGTTAAAAAGCATGGGGGAGAGGACAGAGCCCTGAGGCACCCCACAAGTGAGAGCCCAGGGGTCTGAACACTCATCCCCCAACACCACTTTCTGGACACGGCCGAGGAGGAGGGAGCAGAACTACTGTATGACAGTGCCCCCAGCTCCCAACCCCTCTAGATGGTCCAGAAGGATGTTATAGTCTTTTTTTTTTTTAAAAAAAATAATTTTAAAAATAATCTTTTTTAATTTTAAAATAGAAATAAAACAAAACATCCAACTAAAATAAAATAACACGAAGTAAATACACAGCTAATCCATCATATAAATTCAAACACCATTTAACCTATCTTCTACAATGTTATTTCAACTTAACTTATGCCTTTTCATGTTCACATATTCATATCTTCTTGTACAATTCGACTTCTCTTCCTCCCTGGCTTCAAATTTATTACCATTCCCACTGCTTCTGTTTATTTTCCTCTTGGGAGCTCTACAAGATATTTGTCTTAAAGTTCCTTTATATATATTCCAATTTTTTTCCAAATTTTCCTTAATTTATTTATTCGAACCACCCCTTATCGATACTGACAAGCTGGAATGTGTCCAGAAGAGGGCAACCAAAATGGTCAATGGCCTGGAAATGATGCCTTATGAGGAACGGCTTAGGGAGCTGGGTATGTTTAGCCTGGAGAAGAGAAGGTTAAGGGGTGATATGATAGCCATGTTCAAATATATAAAAGGATGTCATATAGAGGAGGGCGAAAGGTTGTTTTCTGCTGCTCCAGAGAAGCGGACACGGAGCAATGGATTCAAACTACAAGAAAGAAGCTTCCACCTAAACATTAGGAAGAACTTCCTGACAGTAAGAGCTGTTCGGCAGTGGAATTTGCTACCAAGGAGTGTGGTGGAGTCTCCTTCTTTGGAGGTCTTTAAGCAGAGGTTTGACAGGCATATGTCAAGAATGCTTTGATGGTGTTTCCTGCTTGGCAGGGTGTTGGACTGGATGGCCCTTGTGGTCTCTTCCAACTCTATGATTCTATGATTCCATGAATTTGTCAATTTGGCCAGACCGATGTAACTAATTACTTTCTCTTGTTACTCTCTTATGGTTGGGACTTCCTGGCTTCTCCATAATTTAGCAATTAGAATTCGTGCTGCCGCCACTGAATATAGAAATATTTTTTCGTCCTTTTTATCCAATTCTTTATCCACCATTCCTAATAGGAAAGACTCTGGAGTTTTTTTGATATTATATTTAAATATTTTCTTAAGCTCTTCTAATACCCCATTCCAAAAAGGCTTAATCTTGGCACAGTGCCACCATATGTGTGTGAATGAACCTATTTCTTTCTGGCACCTCCAGCACTGATCATTTTTATTTTTAGACATTTTACAAATTTTAACTGGTGTCAAATACCACCTATAAAACATTTTAATTAAATTTTCTCTAATTGCCTCTGTTCTTCCTAATGTTGAGGTGGAATCTTTTCTCTTGTAGTTTGAATCCATTGCTCCGTGTCCGCTTCTCTGGAGCAGCAGAAAATAACCTTTCTCCCTCCTCTATATGACATCAATTACTTTCAATGGGAAAGTTTGCTTCAGGTTAAGTACACTTCAGGTTAAGTACGGACTTCCATAACCAATTACACTCATACTTCGGGTTAAGTACGCTTTAGGTTGAGTACTCCGTCTGGAATGGATTAATCCACTTTTCGTTATTTTCAATGGGAAAGTTCGCTTCAGGATAAGTACGCTTCAGTTTAAGTACTCCGCGGACCGTCTGGAATGGATTAATCCACTTTCCATTACTTTCAATGGGAAAGTTCACTTCAGGTTAAGTACAGTGTACTTAAACCGAGGTCCACTGTATTATTATTACTTATCCTGAGCCGGTTGGAGGGTGCAGAGAAAGAAATGGTGGAAACCAGGAACCTACTTAAATGGAGTGAAATCAAGATAGATGGCATTTCATTCTCTCTCTCTCTCTCTCCCCAATAATTTTCTCAGATTGCTCTCCTCTCCTTGTTCTCCTTGAGTAGAGCTAAATTTTCACTGCCAAGAAAGTGCTTGCCTCCCACATTACTGGGGGCAGGAGAGGGGGTGACTGAGAACCAGCAGAAGGGCAATCTGATGTTGCTAGAGCCCCCACCCGTCCCATCTCCCTGTCTTCAGCCAGTCACCCTGACATTCCTTCAGAGCAATGTAACTCCTGTAAGGCCCCTGCCGTTGACTCCGCAAGGAAGAGCAAGGTCAGAAAGAGCGTCTGCGTGCTGGCTGGTGCCAGGTGCAGGCGGGGGGCACTCACGATTGAATTCCACGCTGATAGGATGCGGACACTGAGAAAACACCCTTGTGGGAGCTGTTTCGACACAAAACTGGCAGGTGGGGAGTGAATCAGGGCCCACTGAGATGGTTTGGTGTCACAAAACAACCTGAGCTGTAGAGAGGAATTCAAAAGCCCCTTGAATTGTGCTGTTTCACTCTTTAATTGTTTTAAGAGTTGAGGAGGTTACGGTTTTATGGCTCTTGCTGCCTCTTAGGACAGCATTGTAGACGCGGATTGGAGAGAAGCACTGATAAGTCTGTTGTGGGGGAGGAAAGGAAAGGAGAATGTTAGCTGCTTTGAGACTCATTCGGGTAGTGATAAAGCGGGATATCAAATCCACACTCCTCCTCCTCCTCCTCCTCCTCTTCTTCTTCAGAGTGAGCCGTTAAAGCCAGTAAAGTCATCCCTCGGTTTAAGTACGCCTCGGTTTGAGTATTTTCAGTTTAAGTACTCCGCGGACCTGTCTGGAACGGATTAATCCACTTTCCATTACTTTCAATGGGAAAGTTTGCTTCAGGATAAGTACGCTTCAGGTTAAGTACGGACTTCTGGAACCAATTACACTCATACCTCGGGTTAAGTATGCTTCAGGTTGAGTTCTCCGCGGACCCATCTGGAACGTGTATTAATCAACTTTCCATTACTTTCAATGGGAAAGTTCGCTTCAAGTTAAGGACGCTACAGGTTAAGTACTCCGCGGACCATCTGGAACAGATTAATCCACTTTCCATTACTTTCCATGGGAAAATTCACTTCAGCAAAAGTACGCTTCAGGTTCAGTACAGACTTCCGGAATGAATTGTGTTTGTAAACCGAGGTACCACTGTAAAGAGGCCGTTGCCTGACTGCCTAACAGAATTGTTAGAGTAAAAGGGTTTTTAAAACTGTTATTATGCTTCTGGCTAACCAATCCGGATTACATTTTCAAGGTTGAGATTTTAAACATCAGAGCAGCCTTTTTTGTGTACTTACGCTCCAATCTTAAGGAAAATTGCGAAGACGTTTTGGATGAAGGAGTTGTAGCTCCTTGCAGGATCTGGATACGACGTCAAAAAAAGTGCTAGCGCTTTGATTAAGCTACAAAGGCGAGGAATGAGATCGGCTTTACCATCTATATACCTCTCAAATCTTCACACACTTGACAATAAAATGGATGATCTGCACCTTATTAATCAAACCTATCTCAATAGTACCACTGTATTCTGCCCTGGTCAGACCTCACCTGGAGTACTGTGCTAAGCAGGAAACACCATCAAAGCATTCCTGACAGATGGCTGTCAAGCCTCCACTTAAAGACCTCCAAAGAAGGAGACTCCACCACACTGCTCTTACTGTCAGGAAGTTCTTCCTAATGTTGAGGTGGAATCTTCTTTCTTGTAGTTTGAATCCATTGCTCCGTGTCCACTTCTCTGGAGCAGCAGAAAACAACCTTTCTCCCTCCTCTATATGAGATCCTTTTATATATTTGAACATGGCTATCATATCACCCCTTAACCTTCTCTTCTCCAGGCTAAACATACCCAGCTCCCTAAGCCGTTCCTCATAAGGCATCATTTCCAGGCCTTTGACCATTTTGGTTGCCCTCCTCTGGACACGTTCTAGCTTGTCAGTATCCTTCTTGAACTGTGGTGCCCAGAACTGGACACAGTACTCCAGGTGAGGTCTGACCAGAGCCTTGTCTGACATCCATGTGCCACCCAGTCACACTTCACATGCCCCCACAAAAACGTGGACATTTGGCCGGCATGGGCTGAGCATTCTCTGGCATGATGGGACGCAAGGAAGTTTGCTGAATGCTCAACAGCTCTTGATCCACCAGATTAGGGGCCCTGCACATTCCTTGTGGATTAGCATAGTCATGACTGCTGTGAAGCAGAACTCTGCCAGAAAGTAGGATTAGGAGGACTGGCAGGTGGCAGCCCAGAGATGTATGCCCAGGCCTGATGCGAACACAGCAGCTCATGTAAAATACTACACTTGGGCAAAAAAATAAAAAATGAAAGGCACAAATACAGGATGGGAGACACCTGGCTTGAGAGCAGTACATGTGAAAAGGATCTAGGAGTCTTGGTAGACCACAAACTTGACATGAGTCAGCAATGTGATGCAGCAGCTCAAAAAGCCAATGTAATTCTGGGCTGCATCAATAGGAGTATAGCATCTAGATCAAGGGAAGTAATAGTACCACTGTATTCCACTCTGGTCAGACCTCACCTGGAGCACTGTGTCCAGTTCTGGGCACCACCTGACAGTAAAAGCTGTTCGGCAGTGGACTTTGCTGCCAAGGAGTGTGGTGGAGTCTCCTTCTTTGGAGGTCTTTAAGCGGAGGCTTGACAGCCATCTGTCAGGAATGCTTTGATGGTGTTTCCTGCTTGGCAGGGGGTTGGACTGGATGGCCCTTGTGGTCTCTTCCAACTCTATGATTCTATGATTCTACTAGCTGACCCGGCCACGTGTTGCTGTCAGCCATATGTCAAGAATGCTCTGATGGTGTTTCCTGCTTGGCAGGGGGTTGGACTGGATGGCCCTTGTGGTCTCTTCCAACTCTATGATTCTATGATTCCCTCTGAACCCCCAACTCAATAGTTGCACCCTAGCCAAACTTTAAGATGGCCATGAAAACACACTAAGGGCTTGTCCACACTTCCACATGTTCTGCATGTTGTCTAGGAAGCATGTGTCCAAGCAGTTTTCTGCTTGTCCTGTCCTTTGTAGGCTCACCCTTCATATACCAGATGGAGCTGGATGAGGCAGTAGTCTCACCCTGCATAATGGCAGCTTGAGGTTAAACCCCAGCTCTACCTCTCTTTCAAATCAGAACCAGTGAAGGCGGTGAAGGTCCTGTGTGAGTGCCTGGAAGCGGTTGGAGGATGGATGGCAGCTAACAGATTGAGATTGAATCCTGACAAGACAGAAGTACTGTTTGTGGGGGACAGGAGGTGGGCAGGTGTGGAGGGCTCCCTGGTCCTGAATGGGGTAACTGTGCCCCTGAAGGACCAGGTGCACAGAGTCATTTTGGACTCACAGCTGTCCATGGAGGCGCAGGTCAATTCTGTGTCCAGGGCAGCTGTCTATTAGCTCCATCTGGTATGCAGGCTGAGACCCTACCTGCCTGCAGACTGTCTCGCCAGAGTGGTGCATGCTCTAGCTATCTCCCGCTTGGACTACTGTAATGTGTTCTACGTGGGGCTACCTTTGAAGGTGACCCGGAAACTACAACTAATCCAGAATGCGGCAGTTAGACTGGTGACTGGGAGCGGCCCCTGAGACCACATAACACCGGTCTTGAAAGATCTACATTGGCTTCCAGTACGTTTCCGATCACAATACAAAGTGCTGGTGCTGATCTTTAAAGCCCTAAATGGCCTCGGTCCAGTATACCTGAAGGAGCGTCTCCACCCCCATCGTTCTGCCTGGAAACTGAGGTCCAGTGCCAAGGGCCTTCTGGCGGTTCCCTCCCTGCGAGAATCCAAGTTGCAGGGAACCAGGCAGAGGGCCTTCTCGGTAGTGGCACCCGCCCTGTGGAACGCCCTCCCCTCCCAAGGCAGCCCTGTTTAGAGAGGCTTTTAATCTTTAATCGATTATTTTATTCTTCTGTTTGAAGCCCCCCAGAGTGGCTGGGGAAACTCAGCCAGATGGGCGGTGTGTAAATAATAAATAATAATAATAAATTATTATTATTATTATTATTATTATTATTATTATTATTATTATTCCTCTGTTCCTCAGACTTTTTGGGCTTCTGTTCACCTGTAAACTGAGCAAGGAAGTAAAAGTCCCAAAGCACTGAAATATTTAAAAGTGTGGCATGTAAATACTCCTGTTAATTCGCCATTCTTTCTTCTGCTCTTCCAACAAAGGGGTGAACTGTGAAGTGGAGGTTGATGAATGTGAGTCGGGCCCTTGCTCGAACGGCGCCACCTGCAGCGACCATGTTGGGTTCTTCACCTGCTCGTGTACACCTGGGTATGAGGGGGCGCAGTGTGAGGTGGACGTCAATGAGTGCCAGAGCCACCCGTGTCTCAATGAGGGAAGGTGCCTCGACCTCATCAACAGGTGAGTCGCAATGGCTTCACCCAGCAGGATTGGATATGGCTCCCGTTCATAGGTGCCAAGTTCCGGATTGAAGAATCCGGGATCAGCAGCGCCGCCGGGGCCGGTGCTAGGGTTTTTTGTGCCCTAGACATTACTGATCCGTTGCTGGATCCTTTGCAATTTGCTTATCGAGCTAATAGGTCAGTAGATGACCACAATCAACATGGCATTGCACTACATCCTGCAACACCTGGATTCCTTGCGGACCTATGTGCGAGTTCTGTTTGTGGACTTTAGCTCAGCTTTTAATACTATTGCCCCATTTAAATTGTTTTCTAAATTACTTCATCTTAATGTACCTGCCCCTGTTTGCTGATGGATATACAGTAGGGTGATGACTTTTTCATTTTTTTCTCAAAAATTATTTCCTGTAGCACAAATGGATGAACCTTTGCCTATTAATGACTAAAATGAGGTATATTCCATTGAAATATTAAAAAAGGTCACGCAAAACCATTTTTAATTTTTTTGGATGCCGTTTTACCATTTCATAAAATTGTATTAACAATTCTATACATATTTCGTATCGAATTTGGACACAACACCACATTCCACAATGGGGAGTGTTCTTAGCAACATAGGCTATACAAGTGTCACACCTGCACAAGGTAAAAGCCCCTTTTTGGGACGTCAAAACTCAGCCAGCGGACCCTGCCGGACATGCTGGGGAAAGAGCCTACAGGAGAGGTAGCAAAACATCGTCCTCTAGCGGCGTCTATACTGTTACTGCAGCTAAGAAAAGCTTCCTTGTGTGTCTGACGACCCTGTATAATGTTGCATATATGTGACTCTCAAGCTTGGGTTCAATTTTATATCTGCTTACAGTGACTTCAAAAATGGTCAAAAAACTGATAAAAATTTTTAAATCATTTTGTGCGTTTTTTAATCAAATCTCTTTGAAAGTAATATTTTATCTAATCTTTAATGAAAGCTCATCAAATTATGATACAAGGAAATGAGGTTGTAAAAAAGCCATCACCCTAATATGCAGCTTTTTAACAGACAGGAGGCAGCAGGTGAGGTTGGTGGAAATTATATCGAGCAACAATACCATCAGTTCAGGTGCTCCCCAGGGGTGTGTCCTTTTCCCACTTCTTTTCTCTCTATACACAAATGACTGTACCTCAAGTGATCCATCAGTTAAGCTCTTGAAATTTGCTGATGACACAACAGTTATTGGGCTTATCCAGGAGAGGGTGAATCTGCGTAAAGGCGGGAAGTAGACCATCTTGTTTCGTGGTGCACCAGAAATAATTTGGTAATAAATGTCCAAAAGACAGTTGAAATGGTAATTGATTTCAGAAGGCACCCTTCTGTCCTGCCGCCAATTTCCATCCTTGGTAACATGGTCGTAGTACCGGTAGTAGAGTCCTTTAAGTTCCTGGGCTCTATAATTTCTCAAAAGTTAAATTGGTCAAGCAACATCAATAGTATTATTTAAAAGGTCCACCAGAAGTTGTATTTTCTGCATCAACTAAGGAAATTTAAATTGCCCCAGGAAGTGTTGATCCAATTTGACAGAAGCATCATTGAAACGGTTCTCTGTAATTCTATTACTGTTTGGTATGGTACAGCCTCCAAGACAGACAAGAAAAGGCTCCAACGAGCTGTAATAATTGCAGAAAGGGTAATTGTGCTAGCTTGCCTACAATAGAGTCAATCTATGCTACCAGAGTTAAGAAGAGTGCAGAGAGAATTGCAGCAGATCCTTTACATCCCTGCCATCGTCTGCTAGATTTACTCCCATATGGACGTCGCTACAGGTCTTCATATACAAAATCGGCCAGGCGCAGGAACAGGTTTTTTCCCTTGTGCCATTAAATTGTTAAATTCGTAGATGTGTAGCTGAAGGGGAGGTCCATTATGGGTGGGTTTCTTTGCTTATTCGTATTGTGAGCAGAACGGTGTGTGTAGGTTTACATTGCAATGTAGCCAAAACAAATTCCAAGTATGTTGGAAAATGTACTTGGCCAATAATAAATTATTATTATTATTATTATTATTATTATTATTATTATTATTATTGCACCCTAGGCGAGATCACCTTCTGCCCCCCCCCCATTTCCCAGAGTTGTTGACCTTTTTTAGAAAAAATAAAAGTGGAATAAAAAATGAAATAAATAAATAAATAAATAAAAACAAAAAATGAAAAAATGAAAAAACAAAAACGAAAAATTGATGCACAACTCTGAGCTGACCCCCCCAAAAATGGGACCTTTCCCATATGCAAAAGAAGCTCCCTCAAATATTTAATTTGGGGGGGGGGGCAAAGGCACAACTTTGAGCTGATCCTCAAAAATGGAGCTTCCCCCCTTTGCAAAAAAGATGCACAACTCTGAGCTGACCCCCCCCCCAAAAACGGGGCTTTTCCCATTTGCAAAAAAGCTGCACAACTTTGAGCTGATCCTCAAAAAAATGGAGCTTTCCCCCTTTGCAAAAGAAGCTTCCTCAAATATTTAAGGGGGGGGGCAAAGGCACCTAGGCCTCTAGGAGTTGGCTGCTATGCCTAGGACCATTCAAGAAAGCAAAAAAAAAAAAAATCCTCATTTTTTTCCTCTGAAAACTAGGTGCGTCCTATGGTCAGGTGCGTCCTATGGAGCGAAAAAACACGGTGCTGTCTTTCATCTGTCCAGAATCTTCCAACAATTCCCAAAAAGGTTCTCCATGAGCGGTGGCAATGGAAAGCCAGGACTTTGAAGTCAACTTATTTTACTTGTTATTTGTATTATATTTACTGTTTTTAATTAGGTTTTGTAATTTTGGATTATGCGGAATGCTTTATCTGAGTGGATGTAGCAACCGAGTAATTTCGTTGTTCCTGCAAGGGGACAATGACAATAAAGATATCTTAATGGCTCCCTAAGCATTAATCATGGCTCTGTGCTGTTGTTCTTTTGTAGCTACCAGTGTGATTGCCTCAACACGGGCTTTGAAGGGCAGCATTGTGAGCTGGATATCTTGGAATGTGCCTCCCAACCATGCCAGAATGGTGGTACCTGCCTGGACGGGGTTGGATACTATAGCTGTGTTTGCTGGCCAGGTGGGTGAAATTGTTGCGTTGTTCTCCTATAGTCCAAAAGCTCTTTCCTGTCGCAAGGTGAAGACAACACGTCCCTGTGACTTTCAGCCTAGCAGTAACTTTCAGCCTAGCAGTGACTTTCATTTTTCCCCCCCAATAATTTTTATTCATTTTTCCAATATTCACAAATATAAGTTCAAGTTCAAGTTCAATTTTTATTACAGCAAAATCCAGCAATGTTGTTGTTGTTGTTTTTTAGTCGGTTAGTTGTGTCCGACTCTTCGTGACCCCATGGACCAGAGCACGACAGGCACTCCTGTCTTCCACTGCCTCCCACAGTTTGGTCAGACTCATGTTGGTAGCTTTGGGAAAACTGTCCAACAATCCTGTCCTCTGTCGTCCCCTTCTCCATGTGCCCTCCATCTTTCCCAACATCAGGGTTTTTTCCAGGGAGTCTTCTCTTCTCATGAGGTGGCCAAAGTCTTGGAGCATGTTGGTAGCTTCGAGAACACTGTCCAACCATCTCGTCCTCTGTCGTCCCCTTCTCCTTGTGCCCTCCCTCTTTCTCAACATCAGGGTCTTCTCCAAGGATTCTTCTCTTCTCATGAGGTGGCCAAAGTATTGGAGCCTCAGCTTCGTGATCTGTCCTTCCAGGGAGCACTCAGGGCTGATTTCCTTAAGAATGGATAGGTTTGATCTTCTTGCAGTCCATGGGACTCTCAAGGGTCTCCTCCAGCACCATAATTCAAAACCATTAATTCTTCGGCTATCAGCCTTCTTTATGGTCCAGCTCTCATTTCCATACATCACTACGGGGAAAACCATAGCTTGAACTATACAGACCTTTGTCGGCAAGGTGATGTCTCTGCTTTTTAAGATGCTGTCTAGGTTTGTCATTGCTTTTCTCCCAAGAAGCAGGTGTCTTTTAATTTCGTGACTGCTGTCACCATCTGCAGTGATCAAGGAGCTCAAGAAAGTAAAATCTCTCACTGCCTCCATTTCTTCCCCTTCTATTTTGGTTGCCCTCCTCTGGACACATTCTAGCTTGTCAGTATCCTTCTTGAACTCTGGTGCCCAAAACTGGACACAGTATTCCAGGTGAGGTCTGACCAGAGCGCAATACAGTGGTACTATTACTTCGCTTGATCTAGATGCTATGCTCCTCTTGATGCAGCCCAGAATTGCATTGGCTTTTTGAGCTGCTGCATCACACTGTTGAGTCATGTCACGTTTGTGGTCTACCAAGACTCCTAGATCCTCTTCACATGTACTGCTCTCAAGCCAGGTGTCACCCATCCTGTATTTGTGCCTTTCTTTTTTTTTTTTTGCCCAAGTGTAGTACTTTACATTTCTCCCTGTTCAAATTCATCTTGTTTGCTTTGGCCCATATCTCTAATCTGTTAAGGTCATTTGGAAGTGTGATCCTGTCCTCTGGGGTATTAGCCACCTCTCCCAATTTGGTGTCATCTGCAAACTTGCTCAGGATGCCCTCAAGCCCACCATCCAAGTCATTGATAAAGATGTTGAATAAGACTGGGCCCAAGACAGAACCCTGTGGCACCCCACTAGTCACTACTCTCCAGGATGAGAAGAAGCCATTGATGAGCACCCTCTGGGTTCGGTCAGCCAGCCAGTTACAAATCCACTGAATGGTAGCATTGTCTAGCCCGCATTTCACCAGCTTCTTAAGAAGAATACCATGGGGCGCCTTGTCAAAGGCGTTGCTGAAATCAAGATAGGGTACATCCACAGTGTTCCCTTCATGCAAATATTATTTTTTCTATCATAATAACCTTTAACCACATTTATCTAATTCCACTCCCCTACCCCTGGACTCCGGATCTCCCAAATGTATCAACAGCTCCATAAAACGTTCCCATTTTGGACCATCCTAATCAATCAGAAAATAACCCATTGTTACTCCTCACCCTATTCCCACTCTTTCGCCACCTGTCCACCACTCTTCCTTCTTTGTCCCTGCTGCCCACTCTTCCTGAAGTTCTGTTCCTAAAGCAGTACACTGGGCTGCAGAGTCTTGCAGGGTGTCCGCTGCGGGAGGATCGGCGTAAGATCCACCAATACCTAGATCAGTGTTTGCGAACCTATGACACGCGTGTCAGACGTGACATGCAGAGCCCTCACTGCTGGCACACGCCCCATCGGCCCATTCGCACTGTCGACGTTGTTGTTTCCCCCCCACTTGTTCTCCCACTCCTCCTCACACTAAAGCTTGTCTCTGCTGTTAAAACCCGGATCCTTTGTTGTTGTTGTTGTTGCCGGTAGCCAGAGATTGTTTTTTAACCCTTTCTGTGCTGTCTTTTCCTGGCGCTTTGGCAGGCGGGAAGGTAAACGGTGTTTCCGTGCGCTGCTCTGGTTCGCCAGAAGCAGCTTTGTCGTGCTGGCCACATGACCCGGAAGCTGTATGCAGACAAACGCCGGCTCCCTTGGCCTTAAAAGGTAAAGGGACCCCTGACCATTAGGTCCAGTCGTGACCGACTCTGGGGTTGCGCGCTCATCTCGCATTACTGGCCGAGGGAGCCGGCGTATAGCTTCCAGGTCATGTGGCCAGCATGAAGGTGAACGCTGTTTACCTTCCCGCTGTAGCGGTTCCTATTTATCTACTTGCATTTTGACGTGCCTTAGAACTGCTAGGTTGACAGGAGCTGGGACCGAGCAACAGGAGCTCACCCCGTCACAGGGATTCGAACCGCTGACCTTCTGATCAGCAAGCCCTAGGCTCAGTGGTTTAACCCACAGCGCCACCTGGGTCCCTTTACCTTTATTATTTAAACTATAAATGTCGCGAAATTATGATTTTTTTCTCGAAGTGACACACCACCACCCGCCGAGTTATGCTCGGTTTTTTGGCGAATTTTGACACACCAAGCTCAAAAGGTTACCCTTCACTGACCTGGATCTAGCCCATTGCTTTGTGACAAACGAGGCACATGTCAGCTCACCTGGCGTCCTGCCCCCTTTGCTTTTTTGTCACCAGGATACGAAGGGGAACACTGTGAAGTGGATGTAGATGAATGTGCTGCAGTGCCCTGCCTCAACGAGGGCCAGTGCTTTGAACGGTCCAATCAGAGCTACTACGGAGATCTCACAGGCTTCCCCCGGCACTTTGCCTACCAGGAAGCTTCTGGATTCATTTGCAGGTGCCAGCCAGGTTTTGAGGGTAAGTCAATCAATCAGATTTTAGTCGACCATCAGTCAGAAACAAACATTGATCCATACAAAAATTAAAACACATAAAAATCTAAAGCAGGGGTCAGCAAACTTTTTCAGCAGGTCCACTGTCCCTCAGACCTTGTGGGGGACAGACTATATTTTGGGGGGAAATATGAACGAATTGCTATGCCCCACAAATAACCCAGAGATGCATTTTAAATAAAAGGGCACATTCTACTCATGTAAAAAACACCAGGCAGGCCCCACAAATAACCCAGAGATGCATTGTAAATATAAGGACACATTCTACTCACGTAAAAACACCAGGCAGGCCCCACAAATCAGAACCAGTAAAGGCGGTGAAGGTCCTGTGTGAGTGTCTGGAGGCGGTTGGAGGATGGATGGCGGCTAACAGATTGAGATTGAATCCTGACAAGACAGAAGTACTGTTCGTGGGGGACAGGAGGCGGGCAGGTGTGGGGGACTCCCTGGTCCTGAATTGGGTAACTGTGCCCCTGAAAGACCAGGTGCGCAGCCTGGGAGTCATTTTGGACTCACAGCTGTCCATGGAGGCGCAGGTCAATTCTGTGTCCAGGGCAGCTGTCTATCAGCTCCATCTGGTACGCAGGCTGAGCCCCTACCTGCCCGCAGACTGTCTTGCCAGAGTGGTACATGCTCTAGTTATCTCTCGCTTGGACTACTGCAATGTGCTCTATGTGGGGCTACCTTTGAAGGTGACCCGGAAACTACAATTAATCCAGAATGCGGGAGCTAGACTGGTGACTGGGAACAGCCACCGAGACCACATAACACCTGTCTTGAAAGACCTACATTGGCTCCCAGTACGTTTCCGAGCACAATTCACAGTGTTGGTGCTGACCTTTAAAGCCCTAAACATCCTCAGTCCAGTATACCTGAAGGAGCATCTCCACCTCCATCATTCTGCCCGGACACTGAGATCCAGCACCGAGGGCCTTCTGGCGGTTCCCTCACTACGAGAAGCCAAGTTACAGGGAACCAGGCAGAGGGCCTTCTCGGTAGTGGCACCCACCCTGTGGAATGCCCTCTTACCAGAGGTCAAAGAGAAAAACAATTACCAGACCTTTAGAAGGCATCTCAAGGCAGCCCTGTTTAGGGAAGCTTTTAATGTTTGATGGATTTCTGTATTTTAATATTTTGTTGGAAGCCGCCCAGAGTGGCTGGGGAAACCCTGCCAGATGGTTGGGGTGTAAATAATAAATTATTATTATTAATATTATTATTAATAATAAAAGAACACATTCTACTCATGTAAAAAACACCAGGCGGGCCCCACAAATAACCCAGAGATGCATTTTTAATAAAAGGACACATTCTTCTCATGTAAAAACATGCTGATTCCCGTACCATCCGCGGGCCAGATTGAGAAGGCGATTGGGCCGCATCCAGCCCCCGGGGCCTTAGTTTGGGGGGGCCCTGATCTAAAGGAACTTAAAACTTAAACCGACAATAAGAAGTAGGCTATACATTTAGACCCACGTCAATGAGTCCCCTTTGACACCAGGTCCCACCACCCAGGTTCCTGGTCATACTGGCTGGGGCTAACGCAAGCCAGAAACTCAACAAAAGCAGGAGGAGGGCCTTAGGAGCCCAGAGTTGCCACTTTTAGTCAGGCAATCAAGCATTCAATCAATCAACCAGATTTTATTCAACAGTCAGAAACAAATATTTATCCATACAAAAATCAAAATATCTACAGGTGAAATTCGGGAAATTAGAATATCGTCGAAAAGTGCATTGATTTCAGTAATGCAACGGGTTATTTTTTATTTCCCTTTTAATTTTGACGGGTCCACGGAGTACTTAAATTGTAAGTACTCAAACTTAGGAGTACTTAAACCGAGGTATGACTATATTTCAGTAACGCAATTTAAAAGGTGAAACCAATAGATGAGATAGATGCATGACATGCAAAGCAAGACATATCAAGCCTTTATTTGTTGTCATTGTAATTATTGGTCGTTAGGCGGGTCAATTATAAATGGAATGCAATTAATGAAATATAATAGCGATGTTTATTTTTGTTTATTTTTGTATGATTGTATCTATTTGTTTTTTTACTGTGGAATTTCCAGAAGAAAGCATTTGTCAAAATTATAATTAAAATAAAAAACAATACCGTAAGTAAAAAGGTAAAGGTAAAGGGACCCCTGACCATTAGGTCCAGTTGTGACCGACTCTGGGGTTGCGCGCTCATCTCGCATTATTGGCCGAGGGAGCCGGCGTATAGCTTCCAGGTCATGTGGCCAGCATGACAAAGCCGCTTCTGGCAAACCAGAGCAGCACATGGAAACGCCGTTTACCTTCCCGCTGTAGCGGTTCCTATTTATCTACTTGCATTTTGACGTGCTTTCGAACTGCTAGGTTGGCAGGAGCTGGGACCAAGCAGCGGGAGCTTACCCCGTCACAGTGATTCAAACCGCCGACCTTCTGATCAGCAAGCCATAGGCTCAGTGGTTTAACCCACAGCGCCACCTGGGTCCCTAATACCGTACGTAGCATTACTGAAATCAATGCACTTTTCGGCGATATTCTAATTTTCCGAGTTTCACCTGTATTTTTCATCAGTGAAGCTTAACTGAATTATCTATTATTGAATCAGTGAGGAACTAGTTGGGATGTCTAACATAATTTCTTTTTGACATGTTTGAAGGAGAGACCTGCTTCGCCAACATTGATGAATGCGCATCCCAACCGTGTCAGAACAGAGGGATCTGTGAGGATCTGGTGAACGGCTATCAGTGTCACTGTCTGCCCGGGTACTCAGGTAAGCAGGGTGAGCTGAAAGCCATAGGAGCCGACTCCTTGGGGGCCGTGGGGACTTCAGACTCCACAATAAAGTATTTGAGGGGGTTGTCCCCCCAGGTAGTTGGGCATTACCATTCAAAAAGTGTGTGTGTTTTTGTGCTACATCATGTGGATATAGTCCAGGGATCCCCAAACTTCGTCCCTCCAGATGTTTTGGACTACAATTCCCATTTCCCCCGACCACTGGCCCTATTAGCTGGGGATCATGGGAGTTGTAGGCCAAAACGTCTGGAGGTCCGCAGTTTGGGGATGCCTGATATAGCCTATCGTGATTTCAGCAAGGCGTTTGACAAGGTGCCCCATGATATTCTTGTAAAGAAGCTGGTAAAATGCGGGCTAGACAATGCTACCATTCAGTGGATTTGTAACTGGCTGACTGACCGAACCCAAAGGGTGCTCATCAATGGCTCCTCCTCATCCTGGAGAGTAGTGACTAGTGGGGTGCCACAGGGTTCTGTCTTGGGCACAGTCTTATTCAACATCTTTATCAATGACTTGGATGATGGGCTTGAGGGCATCCTGAGCAAGTTTGCAGATGAAACCAAATTGGGAGGGGTGGCTAATACCCCAGAGGACAGGATCACACTTCAAAATGACCTTAACAGATTAGAGATCTGGGCCAAAGCAAACAAGATGAATTTGAACAGGGAGAAATGTAAAGTACTACACTTGGGAAAAAAAAATGAAAGGCACAAATACAGGATGGGTGACACCTGGCTTGAGAGCAGTACATGTGAAAAGGATCTAGGAGTCTTGGTAGACCACAAACTTGACAGGAGTCAGCAGTGTGATGCAGCAGCTAAAAAAGCCAATGCAATTCTGGGCTGCATCAATAGGAGTATAGCATCTAGATCAGGCATCCCCAAACTGCGGCCCTCCAGATGTTTTGGCCTACAACTCCCATGATCCCTAGCTAACAGGACCAGTGGTCAGAGATGATGGGAATTGTAGTCCAAACATCTGGAGTGCCGAGGTTTGGGGATGCCTGATCTAGATCAAGGGAAGTAATAGTACCACTGTATTCTGCTCTGGTCAGACCTCACCTGGAGTACTGTGTCCAGTTCTGGGCACCACAGTTCAAGAAGGATACTGACAAGCTGGAACGTGTCCAGAGGAGGGCAACGAAAATGGTCAAAGGCCTGGAAACGATGCCTTATGAGGAACGGCTTAGGGAGCTGGGTATGTTTAGCCTGGAGAAGAGAAGGTTAAGGGGTGATATGATAGCCATGTTCAAATATATCAAAGGATGTCATATAGAAGAGGATGAAAGGTTGTTTTCTGCAGCTCCAGGGAAGCAGACACGGAGCAATGGATTCAAGCTAAAAGAAAGAAGATTCCACCTAAACATTTGGAAGAACTTCCTGACAGTAAAAGCTGTTCAGCAGTGGAATTTGCAACCAAGGAGTAGTGTGGTGGAGTCTCCTTCTTTGGAGGTCTTTAAACAGAGGCTTGACAGGCATATGTCAAGAATGCTTTGATGGTGTTTCCTGCTTGGCAGGGGGTGGGGTTGGACTGGATGGCACATGTGGTCTCTTCCAACTCTATGATTCTATGACCCATTTAATGAGCATTCAGCCTGGGAATCAAATCAAATACCTTTATTGGCATCACAGTATAAAACATTTCAAGTCACTGGGATGCTTGAAAGGACGGGGTGAAGCTATCGAGGGTAATAAGGTCACGCTGTGAGAATTTAGGAGAAGTGGGTTGGCTTCACAAGAAACATCCCTGGTCCTGATTGGGGTAACTGTGCCCCTAAAGGACCAGGTGTGCAGCCTGGGAGTCATTGTGGACTCACACCTGTCCATGGATCTCTGCTAGGCTTTGCAGTTGAAATATTGTGGTGCCTCAAATCGCTTCTGTGCAAGTCCAGGCATGCGCAGAAGCGATTTCCAGTGCCGTGCTTTCCATGGACCATGTCCGGCCCATGGACCACAGTTTCGGCCCATGGACCACAGTTTCATGGAATCCTACAGCTAGTTTTGCAGTTCCTTCTGTCCTAGGTCTTCAAACATGTTGTGAGTCTGCCATCTTGTGGGAGGAAGAGAAATCTGAAAGTCTGAGAGAAGTTCCTTGTTAGCTGCGCTAGGACAGGCGCAACGCCTCCTATTCCAGGCTTGCTTTGAGCTGAATCATTGCTCATTCCAGGAATGCGAAAAGGAAAACTGTGGGGAACCCACCAGCCAGCAAGGCATCGGTGAATATTGTAGACCCTATTTTGACACTACAGTGCTACCTTGGTTTAAGTACACAATTGGTTCCGGAAGTCTGTACTTAACCTGAAGTGTATTTAACCAGAAGCGAACTTTCCCATTGAAAGTAATGGAAAGTGGATTAATCCCTTCCAGACAGGTCCACGGAGTATTCAACCTGAAGAAGCGTACTTAACCCGAAGTATGAGTATAATTGCTTCCGGAAGTCCGTACTTAACCTGAAGCGTACCCTGAAGCAAAATTTCCCATGGAAAGTAATGGAAAGTGGATTAATCCGTTCCAGATGGGTCCGTGGAGTACTCAACCTGAAGCGTACTTAACCCGAGGGATGACTGTTCTAGGACCCTCTGTAACTGACTAAAAGTTGGCTATCTATGAACACAGGAACTTAGATTGCAGTCCTTAGACCAGGCATGCCCAAAGTGCGGCCCTCCAGATGGTTTGGCCTACAACTCCCATGACCCCTAGCTAACAGGGCCAGTGGTCGGGGAAAATAGGAATCATAGTCCAAAACATCTGGAGGGCCGAAGTTTGGGGGTGCCTGCCTTCGACCATTGCATTGCATAAAGAGGTTTTATACTAATACTTGTGGACTGAAGCAGCACAATAATTTTTTTAAAAAAAAATCAAATGCATGCGCTAATTGGCTTTCCAATGCCAGAATTTCTGTGTTATCAACTATTGGTTTGTGTGTTTGTGAACAGTCACTATTAATAAGGGAATGATTGCTACCTGCATTCACACACACACACACACCCGAATCTCACTGTTTATATATACAGGTGAAACTCAGAAAATTAGAATATTGTCGAAAAGTGCATTGATTTCAGTAATGCAACGTATATTTTTTTTTATTATTTTTTTGACAAATGTATTCTTTTGGAAATTCCACAGTTATCAAAAAATAGTTACAATAATACAAAAATAAACAAAAATAAACATCGCTATGACATTTCATTAATTACATTACATTTATAATTGACCTGCCCAACGACAAATAATTACAATTACAACCAATCAAGGCTTCACATATCTTGCTTTGCGTGTCACGCATCTATCTCATAGATTGGTTTCACCTTTTAAGTTGCATTTTTGAAATAAATGCAATTTTCGACGATACCGGTATTATAATTTTCTGAATCTCACCTGTATATTGGTTTCACCTTTTAAGTTGCATTTCTGAAATAAATGCACTTTTTGATGATATTCTCATTTTCCGAGTTTCACCTGTATGTGCCTATCTCTCAGGATAATAATTCATGCATTTGATGAACTGCAGTCCGCAAACACTTCTGCCACATTGTCAGTATTTAAAGGCCACAATATTCTGCGTTGCCTTTAAAAGGGGTTTGGACAGATGGGTGGATAAGGCCATGGGTAAGCAAACTAAGGCCCGGGGGCCAGATGCGGCCCAATGGGCTTCTGGATCCGGCACGCGGGCGGTCCGGGAATCGCTGCATGGATTGGCGTGGGGATTCTTATCGTTTGGGCTGCACCATTTCTTCATTTCTTGCACTAGACCTCTTCATCCTGGAGAGTCTTATTCAACATCTTTATCAATGACTTGAATGATGAGCTTGAGGGCATCCTGAGCAAGTTTGCAGATGACACGAAATGGGGAGGGGTGGCTAATACCACAGAGGACAGGATCACAATTTCCATCATCCCTGTCCACTGGTCCTCTTAGTTGGGATCATGGGAGTTGTAGGCCAAAATATCTGGAGGGTCGCAGTTTGGGGATGCCTGATCTACATCAAGGGAAGTAATAGTATCTGGAGTCCTGTGTCCAGTTCTGGGCACTACAGTTCAAGACGGATACTGACAAGCTGGAACGTGTCCAGAGGAGAGCAACCAAAAGTGGTCAAAGGCCTGGAAACAATGCCTTATGAGCAGGCACCCCAGGAACTTCGGCCCTCCAGATGTTTTGGACTACAATTTCCATCTTTCCCGACCACTGGTCCTGTTAGCTAGGGACCATGGGATTTGTAGGCCAAAACATCTGCAGGGCCGCAGTTTGGGGATGTCTGCTTATGAGGAATGGCTTAGGAAGCTGGGTATGTTTAGCCTGGAGAAGAGAAGGCTAAGGGGTGATAATGTTTAGCCTGGAGAAGTGAAGGCTAAGGGGTGATAATGATAGCCATGTTCAAATATATCAAAGGATGTCAAATAGAGGAGTGAGGAAGGTTGTTTTCTGCTGCTCCAGAGAAGCGGACATGGAGCAATGGATTCAAGCTACAAGAAATAATTTCCACCTCAACATTAGGAAGAAATTTCTGACAGTAAGAGCTGTTCAACAGTGGAATTTGCTGCCAAGGAGTGTGGTGGAGTCTCCTTCCTTGGAGGTCTTTAAGCGAAGGCTTGACAGCCACATCTCAGGAATGCTTTGATGGTGTTTCCTGCTTGGCAGGGGGTTAGAATGGCCCTTGTGGTCTCTTCCAACTCTATGATTCTATAACTAAAGGACAGTCGCTCAGTGGATAGAGTACCTGCTCTGCATGAAGAAGATTCCCCCATTCAACACACCTGCTGGAATCTCCAGGTGGCCTGGGGGAGATTCCAGATGGATGGATGGCAGGACTCAGTCTAAGGCACCTTTCTATGTTCTTTGACAGCCATCTGTCAGGAATGCTTTGATGGTGTTTTCTGCTTGGCAGGGGGTTGGACTGGATGGCCCTTGTGGTCTCTTCCAGGATTCCCCTCCTCCCCTCACTGTCTCTCAGCAGAAGTCCATTTGCAGGCAGGCAGATCACGGCTTCTGCTGACATAACTCAGCCCTGCCTCAGAAAAGGGTGAGGGCTTCAGATTGGGGGTGGGGGACAGACTCAGGGACCCAGATCAGCCACTCACTCCAGGGGCTTCTTGAAACAATGAAGAAAACCCACCGCAAGGCAGGGCAGAGCTGCCACAGAAACACAGAGCAGGAACCTGTTGTGGGAATCTTCCAACGGCTGCTCCGTGATCCTAATGTGAAGTAATAAACTGTTTACCCAGCAGGACCAGACTGGGATTAATTGACAAAGCAGGAGGGATTAATAGCTATTCTTTCCCTGTCAGCTTCGCTCCTCCACAAATTCTCACACTGAGCTTGCAAGGATGCAAAAATTGGTTTTTGCAGCCAGGCCCCTGGGCTAAGCTGACCCCCACCCCATACGAGGCAAAGGGTTCCATGGGCCAAACAAAAGCACTCCCTGGACTCTGATCCTCACCATCAACCTCCCTCCCCCCCAAAAAAACACCCCACATGCAGTGACAAAACCTAAGAACACTCTCAGATCAAAGCCAGGAACGGCTTAGGGAGCTGGGTATGTTTAGCCTGGAGAAGATCCTGTTCCTTGGGCAAAAAAAAGAAAGGCACAAATACAGGATGGGTGACACCTGTCTTGAGAGCAGTACATGTGAAAAGGATCTCGTAGTCTTGGTAGACCACAAACTTGACATGAGTCAAGTTACCCTTACCTAGAAATGCTGATGGGGGTTGAACATGGGACGGTCTGCATGAAAAGCAGATACTATGACACTCCTCCACACCGTAACCTCTCTCTTACCCCCCCCCCCAGCCCTGCCTTGTCCTGCAGGGGAGGTAGTAAGCAAACATTCTTGTCAGCAGTGATAGGAGCCAGCTGGGGAGGTTTAGAGCTGAAATGGATTAGCTCTTGCAGCAGGAGCTGTGTGCTGGCAGGCTTCCGCTCCAATCCCTTTTTTCCTGCCTGGGACCCAGGAATGTGCCCGATGCTCTCCCAGCGCAGCTGAGAATTGCCCCCCCCCCCGCTTCTCCTCCTGAGACCCCCCCTGCTTCCGATGTCAGCAAGTGAGCCGCTATGAACACCACGCGGCTTGCGGTCTTCCTGGGTGGAATCGGTCTCTTCCTGGCAGGTAACAGACAGGCGCCTCTTTATTAGGGTTGCCAGATTCAATAGAGGACAGAACTTCTGTGCCTTTAATTGCCCTGCTCTCTTTTGAGTCTGGAAACCTTAAAGAGAAACCAGCAGACCCTTTGTTTAATTTCCAAGCAAAGGGTCTGCTGGTTTCTCTTGAAGGTTTCCAGACTCAAAAGAGAGCAGGGCAATTAAAGGCACAGAAGTCCTGTCCTCTATTGAGTCTGGCAACTCTACTCTTTATCTGAAGGCAGCCCTGTTTAGGGATGCTCTTCATGTCGAATCGATTATTTTATTTCATTTTTCTGTTGGAAGCCGCCCCGAGTGGCTGGGGAAACCCAGCCGGGTGGGCGAGGTATACAGGTGAAACTCTGAAAGTTAGAATATCGTCGAAAAGTGCCTTGATTTCAGGAATGCAACTTAAAAGGGGAAACCAATCTATGAGATAGACGAATGACTGAACTTAAATTGAAGTTAAAGGGAAGATCATATGTTAATAGAATAAGAATTGTGCGATATAATAAGGTTAATATATGTAAATTACAGAGAGAAGAAATGGAAGTCAACATAGAGAAGATGTAAATGATTGTTTAATTTATATTTTTGTTCTTTTTTTCTTTTTCTATTGTAAATGATTTTTGTACGGAGATTTATTTTTTTTGTAAACATGTTGTGTATAAATGTTTCTAAAGAAAGAAACTAATAAAAATTTATTTTTTAAAAAATAAGAGAGATAGATGAATGACATGCAAAGCAAGATACAGGTGAAACTCGGAAAGTTAGAATATCGTCGAAAAGTGCCTTGATTTCACTAATGCAACTTAAAAGGTGAAACCAATATACAGTCATACCTCGGTTTAAGTATGCTTCGGTTTGAGTACTTTCAGTTTAAGTACTCCATGGACCTGTCTGGAACGGATTAATCCACTTTCCATTACTTTCAATGGGAAAGTTCGCTTCAGTTAAAGTACGCTTCAGGTTAAGTACGGACTTCCTGAACCAATTGTGTACTTAAACCGAGGTACCACTGTATGAGATGACATGCAAAGCAAGATATGTCAAGCCTTGATTTGTTGTCATTGTAATGATCAGTCGTTAGGCAGGTCAATTATAAATGGAATGTCATTAATGAAATGTAATAGCGATGTTTATTTTTGTTTTACTATTTTTGTTTTACGATCTTACTATGGAATTTCCAAAAGAAAGCATTTGTAAAAATTAAACGGAAAATAAAAAATAATCCGTTGCATTACTGAAATCAATGCCCTTTTCGACGATATTCTAATTTTCCGAGTTTCACCTGTAAGTAATAAGTTGTTGTTGTTGTTGTTGTTGTTGTTGTTGTTGTTGTTGTTGTTACTATCATATCACCCCTTAACTTTCTCATCTCCAGGCTAAACATACCCAGCTCCCTAAGCCGTTCCTGGTTTTGATCCTGGTATTTTTCTGTTGGAAGCCGCCCAGAGTGGTTGGGGAAACCCAGGCAGATGGGCGTGGTATAAATAAATAAAATAATAATAATAATAATAATAATAATAATAATATCACTCTTTAACTTTCTCTTCTCCAGGCTAAACATACCCAGCTCCGTAAGCCGTTCCTAGTTTTGATCCTGGTATTTTTCTGTTGGAAGCTGCCCAGAGTGGCTGGGGAAACCCAGGCAGATGGGTGGGGTATAAACAATAAGTTGTTGTTGTTGTTATTATTATTATTATTATTATTATTATTATTTATCCTGCCTGTATGAGGGAGGGTAGAGGGAAGATGCCTCGGTGCGGCTTAGCTGTTCAGCTAGCTGGTCTGGTTTTGGGAAAGTTTCGCCCTGGTGTGTGTGTGGGGTTTGTGCGCTTGGCTGTCCCTGGAGCGTAGTGTTGTTTCAGGTTCACGCTCAGATGCCCTGGGACAGGCAGGGGTCAGGGTGGAGTGCAGTGGGGAGAAGCCCTCTCCTCTTTCCAGTACCAGTAGGTAAGGACTGTGGAATGTACAGGAGAAACTCGGAAAATTAGAAGATCGTCAAAAAGTGCATTGATTTCAGAAATGCAAATTAAAAGGTGAAACCAATCTAGGAGATAGATGTGTGACATGCAAAGCAAGATACAGGTGAAACTCGGAAAATTATAATATCGTCGAAAAGTGCATTGATTTCAGTAATGCAACTTCTTATTTTTTCTTTTCTTTTAATTTTGACAAATCCTTTCTTTTGGAAATTCCACAGGAATCAAACAAAAGTTACAATCATACAACAATAAACAAAAATAAACATCGCTATGACATTTCATTAATTACGCTAGCTGGCCCTGCCACATGTTGCTGTGGCTCATCATTAATTCCATTCCATTTATAATTGACCCGCCTAACGACCAATAATTACAATGACAACAAACCAAGGCTTGACAAACCTTGCTTTGCATTTCATGCATCTATCTCATAGATTGGTTTCACCTTTTAATTTGCGTTCCTGAAATCAATGCACTTTTCAACGATATTCTAATTTTCAGAGTTTCACCTATAGGTTATTTCCTGGCATGTACCAAGCCTACGTCTGACTACAAAGGCCTAAAGCAAAACCTTCTAATTTCCGGAGAGGGTTTGCCTTCCTGAGGCTTTGCTTCAAATGAATATGTAAATACAAGCAAGTCCACAAAGACCTCCTCTACCCCCAAAACTGAAGTATCTAAGGAATGAAGTGACCCAGGGTCTTCGAGACACAATGTTTCTGTCAGCTGAGTAGCAGACTCGCCTTCTCTTTAGGACCCTGCATTTTACCAGGACCCAGATAGCAATAGTTCTCTTCACCGGCTTAATGCATGTGTACAGTCATAGGCGTACCCAGGAAGGGGCAGGGGGGCAGCTGCCCCCGAAGCAAAAATAAAATAAAATGTTGTGCCTCCCTCCAACTTTCCCCACCAAGCCTCTTCGCAGACGCCAGCAAGGAGGGAGGGAGGGAGAGGGTCTCTAACCACTCCCGCCCCCGCCAACCCTTCATCTCCACTCCAGAAAGCGCAAAGAAAGGAGGACTCTGCTCCGCTCCCACGGCGCACCTTCTTCGCCAAGTGCCACTCGCAGCCACGGCTGGGAAGGAAACGGCACACAAAGGGAAGGCAAGCCGGAGGCCCCCCCTCCAGCCAGCACTGTCTTTGTGTGTGTCACGCCTGCCCCGCCCCGACAAGAGAGATCCAAGGAGGAGCCATGAGTAAGGCGGTGGTGGAGGCTCCCCTAAGGCTGCCCCCCCGAAGGATCACGAAGCACTTCAGGTGGTGGTGGGAGTGCTAATCCCCATTCCCATCCTACTACTCCCTTCCAGACGCCTTTACCATGGCTCCCCCCCCCCAGTTTTGATCCTCGGTACGCCCCTGTGTACAGTTGCGAGTGGTACTCTGTGGAGGGCATAGCCGTCAACTCCCGGATTGAAAAATAAGGGATCAGCAGCGGCGTGACACCGGAAATTGGTTCTGCGCATGTCCAGACATTTGGTTCGGGATAACATCAGGAAACGGGTTTAAATACGGGGGTTTCCCGCGAAAAACAGGAGACTTGACAGCTATGGTGGAGGGTAGCTGTGGGTCACGTCACTGAGATTACACAACCCCCCTTGTTCCAAAGATTGCATTATTCTCAGAGAGAGAGAGAGAAAGGGAAAGAGTTGAGAGTTTGAGGGAATTGGTTTGCATGATGCCTGAGTCCCTTCCAATCTGTGGAGTCCAGGTTCCAGCAAGGGTCAAAGCATGGGTGGGCACACTAAGGCCCGGGCCAATTGCCTTCTCAACCCGGCCCACGGATGGTCCGGGAATCAGCATATTTTTACATCAGTAGAATGTGTGCTTTTATTAAAAACTAGCTGGCCCTGCCATGCGTTGCTGTGGCTCAGTCTGTTAAATGGAGACTCAGAGTCCCCCTTCAGACTCCCCTCACGTGTTTTACACATGTTCTGTTTACGGAGGCGCATCCCTGTGACTCCCTCCAGCCTGTGCCAATCCATGACGTATCCCGTCTCCTCTCCCCCCCCCAACCCCTGGCTTATCCCTTTGATTACCCCATACCCTGTCCCAACCCATGGGAGTATGTTGGATGTCCACTGGAGGGGGCAATTTTTTTGTCTACAAATCCAGGTTTCTACCTGTCCTATGTTTGTGTATGGACATTGTAAGTGGGTAGAGACACTCTCACATGCGCTCCCGATGTTGTGGGCAAATTTTAGGACGATTGGGTAAGCGGTTGTGGAGAAAGGTTCATTGGAACAAATATGCACCCTCTACATTTTTATATATATAAATGCATCTAGACAATGCTACCATTCAGTGGATTTGTAACTGGCTGACTGACCGAACCCAAAGGGTGCTCATCAATGGCTCCTCTTCATCCTGGAGAGTGGTGACTAGTGGGGTGCCACAGGGTTCTGTCTTGGGCCGAGTCTTATTCAGCATCTTTATAAACGACTTGGATGATGGGCTTGAGGGCATCCTGAGCAAGTTTGCAGATGACACCAAATTGGGAGGGGTGGCTAATACCCCAGAGGACAGGAGCACACTGCAAAATGACCTTAACAGATTAGACAACTGGGCCAAAGCAAACAAGATGAATTTTGACAGGGAAAAATGTAAAGTACTACACTTGGGCCAAAAAAAAATGAAAGGCACAAATACAGGATGGGTGACACCTGGACTGAGAGCAGTACATGTGAAAAGGATCTAGGATGCTTTGATGGTGTTTCCTGCTTGGCGGGGGGTTGGACTGGATGGCCCTTGTGGTCTCTTCCAATTCTATGATTCTATGATGGTGTTTCCTGCTTGGCAGGGGGTTAGACTGGATGGCCCTTGTGGCCTCTTCCAACTCTATGATTTTATGATTCTACTAGCTGACCCGGCCACGCGTTGCTTTCAGCCATATGTCAAGAATGCTTGGGTGGTGTTTCCTGCTTGGCCGGGGGTTGGACTGGATGGCCCTTGTAGTCTCTTCCTACTCTATGATTCTATGATTCTATTATCTCTGGGTTATTTGTGGGGCCTGCCTGGTGTTTTTACATGAGTAGAATGTGTGCTTCTAATTTTCTGAGTTTCCCCTGTACTTGGATCGCCAAAGGTTCGCTTGCACATTCGCTCTTCCTGCAGTGCTTCCATGCCTGCCTGCCTGCCTGCCTGCAGGCCAAAGGCAGGACCAAATTCCACATTCCTCTCGTGCTCCGGTTCCTCCCAAACCTGCAGGCCAGGCGTAATAATGCTATTAAGTGGACTAATCCAGGCTTTGTTTATCTGTGCAGCTGTCCTGGTGGATTAGTAGGAAGCTGGGTTAGGGGGTTGGAGGGGTAATAGGCCTTCTTAAGGGTTTGCTCTAATTATCAGCCCAGGGCACCACCTCCCTTCTGTCAGGCTTGGTTCGTAGCCTCTGTTTATCCCGCTGTGGCCAAGTGGAGCCCAGGCCAGATGCACGGACTAGATGCACTAGAAATATCTTGCTTTGCAGGTCATGCATCTACAGGTGAAACTCGGGAAATTAGAATATCGTCAAAAAGTGCATTGATTTCAGTAATGCAATTTAAAAGGTGAAACCAATATATGAGATAGATGCCTGACATGCAAGGCAAGATATGTCAAGCCTTGATTTGTTGTCATTGTAATTATTGGTCGGTTGTTGTTGTTTAGTCGTATAGTCGTATCCGACTCTTCATGACCCCCTGGACCATAGCACGCCAGGCACTCCTGTCTTGCACTGCCTCCCGCAGTTTGGTCAAACTCATGTTCGTAGCTTCGAGAACATTGTCCAGCCATCTCGTCCTCTGTCGTCCCCTTCTCCTTGTGCCCTCCCTCTTTCCCAGCATCAGGGTTTTTTCCAGGGAGTCTTCTCTTCTCATGAGGTGGCCCAAGTCTTGGAGCCTCAGCTTCACGATCTGTCCTTCCAGTGAGCACTCGGGGCTGAGGAGATACAATAGCCATATTCAAATACCTGAAGGGTTGTCCCATGGAAGATAAAGCAAGCTTTTTTTTCCTGCCCCAGAGAGCAGGACCCGAACCAATGAATTCAAATTGCAAACAAGGACCTAAACCTTAGGAAGAGCTTTCTGACAGTGTTGTTGTTGTTGTTTAGTTGTTTAGTCATGTCCGACTCTTCGTGACCCCCTGGACCAGAGCACGCCAGGCACTCCTGTCTTCCACTGCCTCCCGCAGTTTGGTCAGACTCATGTTGGTAGCTTCAAGAACACTGTCCAACCATCTCGTCCTCTGTCGTCCCCTTCTCCTAGTGCCCTCCATCTTTCCCAACATCAGGGTCTTTTCCAGGGAGTCTTCTCTTCTCATGAGGTGGCCAAAGTATTGGAGCCTCAGCTTCACGATCTGTCCTTCCAGTGAGCACTCAGGGCTGATTTCCTTCAGAATGGATAGGTTTGATCTTCTTGCAGTCCATGGGACTCTCAAGAGTCTCCTCCAGCACCATAATTCAAAAGCATCAATTCTTCGGCGACCAGCCTTCTTTATGGTCTAGCTCTCATTTCCATACATCACTACTGGGAAAACCACAGCTTTAACTATACGGTAGGCAGGTTAATTATAAATGGAATGTCATTATTGAAATGTCATAGCGGTGTTTATTTTGGTTTGTTTTTGTATTATTGTAATTGTTTGTTTTATTAGTATGGCATTTTCAAAAGAAATCATTTGTCAAAATTAAACAGGAGATAAAAAATAAGAAGTTGCATTACTGAAATCAATGCACTTTTCAACGATATTCTAATTTTCCGAGTTTCACCTGTATCTCATAGTTTGGTTTCACCTTTTAAGTTGCATTACTATAATAAAGGCACTTTTTGACGATATTCTAATTTTTGAGTTTCACCCATATTTTTTAAAAATGATTTATAAAATATTTGGACCCCTTATCTTAAAATATTTTATTCATCATGTTGAAATAAAACATTCCACCACCTATTCTTTATTTTTTTAATTTTCCCCATTTTTCGGGGGAAAACAAAAAAGACTTCAGCGGAAAAACCAGGGAAAAACGGTTCCCCCCCCCCAAAAAAATTTTTTCCAGGGTTTTTCCCAGGCCTTCACATCTCTAAGTACAACTGAGAACTCTCAGCAAACAGTTCCCACTTAGAATCATAGAATCATAGAGTTGGAAGAGACCACAAGGGCCATCCAGTCCAACCCCCTGCCGAGCAGGAAACACCATCAAAGCATTCCTGACAGAGGGCTGTCAAGCCTCCACTTAAAGACCTCCACCACACTTCTTGGCAGCAAATTCCACTGCCGAACAGCTCTTACTGTCAGGAAGTTCTTCCTAATGTTGAGGTGGAATCTTCTTTATTGTAGCTTGAATCCATTGCTCCGTGTCCGCGTCTCTGAAGCAGCAGAAAACAACCTTTCACCCTCTTCTATATGACATCCTTTGGTATATTTTAACATGGCTATCATATAACCCCTTAACCTTCTCTTCTCCAGGCTAAACATACCCAGCTCCCTAAACCGTTCCTCATAAGGCATCGTTTCCAGGCCTTTGACCATTTTGGTTGCCCTCCTCTGGACATGTTCCAGCTTATCAGTCTCCTTGAACTGTGGTGCCCAGAACTGGACACAGTACTCCAGGTGAGGTCTGACCAGAGCGGAATACAGTGGTATTATTACTTCCCTTGATCTAGAAGATGCTATACTCCTATTGATGCAGCCCAGAATTCCATTGGCTTTTTTAGCTGCTGCATCACACTGTTGACGCACATACGGTCCCCACACTCCTCCTGGGGCTGGAGAGGGTTAGTTTAACCTCTTTTTTGCTAGTACAGTGGTACCTCGGTTTACGTACACAATTGGTTCCAGAAGTCTGCACTTAACCTGAAGCGTACTTAACCTGAAGTGAACTTTCCCATTGAAAATAATGGAAAGTGGATTAATCCGTTCCAGACGGGTCTGCAGAGTACTCAACCTGAAGCGTACTTAACCCGAAGTATGAGTGTAATTGGTTCTGGAAGTCCGTACTTAACCTTAAGCGTACTTAACCTGAAGCAAACTTTCCCATTGAAAGTAATGGAAAGTGAATTAATCTGTTCCAGATGGGTTCACGGAGTACTTAAACTGAAAGTACTCCAACCGAAGCGTACTTAAACCGAGGTATGACTGTATAGTACAATGGCTGGCAGAAGCTCTCCCAGAATTTCAGGAAAGGCTCATTCTCGCCCTTACCTGGAAATGCCATTGGGGTAAAAAGTATTCAAACTGAAGCGTACTTAAACCGAGGTATGACTGTAAAACTGAATTACTGTGTCACAAAATGATGCAAAACTGAATTTTCAACTTGTCCGCCCTTCCTTCCTTCCTTCCTTCCTTCCTTCCTTCCTTCCTTCCTTCCTTCCTTCCTTCCTTCCTTCCTTCCTTCTTTCTTCCCTCCCTCCCTCCCTCCCTCCCTCCCTCCCTCCCTCCTTCCGGTGTACACCAGGTGTGGAGTGTGCCACTGACATTGACGAGTGTGACGACCACCCCTGCGAGAACGGAGGCGCCTGTGAAGATGGCATCGCTGACTATATCTGCCATTGCATTCTTGGCCCAAACGGCATTGCCTGGGGTGGGAAGAACTGCTCTGTGGCGTTGACTGGGTGCCAGAACCACAGTTGCCAAAACGAGGCCTTGTGCATCCCCACTTACCAGTCCGAGTCCCATGGCCACCTGTGCCGCTGCCAACCTGGCTTCTATGGCTCCACCTGTTCCACGCCGACCACCTTCTCCTTCACAGCCCGTGTCTTCCTCTTCATCGACATGGCAGCAGCCAGTGACGAGAGTGCCAGCGAGGCGCCAGAGGGCCACCAAATCAGTGTGGCTCTCCGGTTCCGGACCACCCTCCCCGATGCCATCCTCTTCTACCGAGGGCAGCCAGCAGAGCACCTTCTCCTGGAGCTTTCCGGTGGCCTCCTGCGAGTGACACTTTCGAAGCAGGACACCCAGTTGTCTTCCACCTTGGAGGCACCGAAGGTGGTTGATGGCCGTTGGCACAAGGCAGAAGTCCTCCTGTGGGATTCCCTCGTGCTCAAACTTTGGCACGAAGCCTGTGCTGGGGGTGTGTGTTTGCATCGCAGCCCCGTTGGAGAGGGAGCCCCCATTTCGTTCCTGCCCTCCTTTTTGCACATCTACATCGGAGGCGTTGAAGAGGACTTCACGCCGAATCCAACAAAGAGTTTCCTCGGTTGCATGGAAGACTTGCAGATTGATTCGAAAGTTCTCTTGCCACAGGAGGTGTTCGGACTGAAAGCCGCTGGGTTTCAGCTGGGCTGCGAGAGGACAGAGTGGTGTCGCTCCCAGCCCTGTTTACATGGCGGTCACTGCGTTGACCTCTGGGCAGACTTCCGCTGTCACTGTGCTCGGCCTTATGAAGGCCGCACATGTGCTTATGGTGAGCACCGTATTTTTCGCTCCTGACCGTAGGACGCACCTAGTTTTTAGAGGAGAAAAACAGGGGGGGGGGTATTTTGCTTTCTTGAATTGTCCTAGGCACGTTACAGGCAGGGCCGGCGCATCCATTAAGGTGAACTAGGCAATTGCCTAGGGCGCCAAAATGGAGGGGGCGCTGGCCAGCCTCGTCTGGGAATGCCGCGCTTACAATTCTTGATGTCGGAGATTAAGACAGCCAGCCCACGCATCCCCTCCCCCTTTGACACAGCCGGCATCTTGGCGACAAAGCGAAGGCTCCCACGGGCGCTGCTTCTCCTGCTGCTGCCACCGCCACTCGCTTTAAGGACCTTTAGCCTCTGAAGCCACCTCTCCGCCCATGCCGCTGCTGCTCCTCAGCTCCGTTGCTTCCCAGCCCCTGACGGCTGCCAGACGAAGCAGGCTGGCTCAGCACAGCCTCAGGCAGAAAGGGCCAGCGGGAGAGGCGCCCCGTGGAAATGGGGGAGGGGATTTCCCCAAAATTGGCTCGCATAGGATGGAGAGATGCCGCACGTACAGGTGAAACTCGGGAAATTAGAATATCGTCAAAAAGTGCATTGATTTCAGTAATGCAACGGATTATTTTTTATTTCCCTTTTAATTTTGACAAATGCTTTCTTTTGGAAATTCCACAGGACAAAACAAATACTTACAATCATACAAAAATTAAGAAAAATAAACATCGCTATTCCATTTCGTGAATGACATTCCATTTATAATTGATCCGCCCAACGACCAACAATTACAATGGCCACAAAACAAGGCTTGACATATCTTGCTTTACGTGTCACACATCTATCTCATAGATTGGTTTCACCTTTTAAGTTGCATTACTGAAATAAAGGCACTTTTCGGCAATATTCTAATTTTCCGAGTTTCACCTGTAGGTGTTTGCTATCGGGTTGCTGATGTGGACACAATCTCCTGCATGTCTACTCAAAAGTCAGTCCCACAGTTTTTTTTTTAAAAAAGCAAATGCCTGTTCAAGTATTTTTACTCAGAAGTAAGTCTCACTGAGTCCAATGGGACTTACTCTCAGGAAAGTGAGAGAAGGGCCGGCTTACAGTGCAATCCTATATATGCCTACTCATATATACTCATGTTTGAAATATGATTGGCTGGGGGGGGGGGCAGAAGGTGATCTCGCCTAGGGCGCAAAAACCCCTAGCACCAGCACTGGTTACAGGTAGGTAGCCGTGTTGGTCTGACATAGTCGAAACAAAAAATTACAAAAAAAATATCCTTCCAGTAGCACCTTAGAGACCAACTAAGTTTGTCGTAGGTATGAGCTTTCGTGTGCATGCACACTTCTTAGTTGTGTCCTAGGCATAGCAGCCAACTCGAGACCTAGGTGCCTTTGCCCCCCCCCCTAAATATTTCAGGAAGCTTCTTTTGCAAAGGGGGAAAGCTCCAATTTTTCTTAGGATCAGCTCAAAGTTGTGCAGCTTTTATTGCAAATGGGAAAAGCCCTGTTTTTTTTGGGGGGGGGGGTCAGCTCAGAGTTGTGCATCTTTTTTGCCAAGGGGGAAAGCTCCATTTTTGAGGATCAGCTGAAAACTGATGAGTTTCAGTCAACTCAAGTTGTGCATCTTTTTTGCAAAGGGGGAAAACTCCATTTTTTAAAGGATCAGCTCAGAGTTGTGCAGCTTTTATTGCAAATGGGGAAAGCCCCATTGGGGGGGAACTTTGGGGCCTCCACGATGGTGGTCGTGCCACCGCCACAGTAGCGGCAGCCGTCGGTGGAGGTGGCGAGGGGGGTGCCACGCTGCCCCCCGCAGAGTGGAGCCTGGGGTGCCCCCCTATTGCTACACCCCTGCATGAAGGTTGCAATTGCCAGTGTCTAGGTTCTGCTGCGGTCCTTCTGCAGAACCTTGGCCATTTCCAAAGGTCCCAGAGGGAGGCTGAATGGGTTGAGAGCAGCCTAGTGGTCTCAGGATGGTTTTGTTCTGATGCTCCCTTCAGCTCAGATTTGCCCTCCATTCTTCTTTCTTCCCCAGAGTCTCCTGCGGGAACTTTCAGCCAAGACAACTCCTCCAGCTTTGCCACCTTTGCGGTTAACAGCAGCCTGGGGGCAAACTTTAACCTTTCGTTTTTCATCCGAACTCTGCGGCCCAGCGGTCTGGTGGCCCAAATCCGCAGCCAAAGTGAAGTTTTCCTTACACTGTATCTGAAGGATGGGCAGCTCCAGTTGGGGGCACCTTCGGGTGCCCCCGTTGGGCCAACTGGGCAGCTGGCGGACGGCAACAGGCACTCAGTAGCCCTGTCTTTCCACAATGGTTTTGTTTACACCAGCCTTTTAGGCAGAGAGGAAGAACTGGGACCCATGGCGTTGACCCCTCTCACTCCTGGCTTCTTGGTGCATGTGGGTGGACTCCCGGACCAAGAGATTTCTGGAACGTGGGGAGGGCCTTTCAAAGGCTGCCTTCAGGATGTTCGACTCAATGACTGGCAGTTGCAGTTTGTCCCTCATCTGGCTAACCATAGTGGCCACCAAGAGAGGCTTACGGGGCAAACCACCAACATTGGTTTAGGATGCACCTCTGATGACACCTGCAAGGTAAGGAGGAGGCCAGAAGTTGTCTGTTTCTGCTGAGAATGGCACAATAATAATAATAATAATAATAATAATAGAATCATAGAGTTGGAAGAGACCACAAGGGCCATCCAGTCCAAGCAGACCCCCTGCCAAGCAGGAAACACCATCAAAGCATTCCTGACAGATGGCTGTCAAGCCTCCGCTTAGACCTCCAAAGAATGAGACTCCACCACACTCCTTGGGAGCAAATTCCACTGCCGAACAGCTCTTACTGTCAGGAAGTTCTTCCTAATGTTGTGGTGGAATCTTCTTTTTTGTAGCTTGAATCCATTGCTCCGTGTCCGCTTCTCTGGAGCAGCAGAAAACAACCTTTCTCCCTCCTCTATATGACATCCTTTTATATATTTTACCATGGCTATCATATCATGTCAAGTTTGTGGTCTACCAAGACTCATAGATCCTTTTCAAATGTACTGCTCTCAAGCCAAGCCTCACCCATCCTTTATTTTATTTTTTTTGCCCAAGTGTAGTACTTTACATTTCTCCCTGTGAAAATTCATCTTGTTTGCTTTGGCCCAGTTTTCTAATCTGTTAAGGTCATTTGGAAGTGTGATCCTGTCCTCTGGGGTATTAGCCACCGCTCCCAATTTGGTGCCATCTGCAAACTTGCTCAGGATGCCCTCAAGCCCATCATTCAAGTCATTGATAAAGACGTTGAAGAAGACTGGGCCCAAGACAGAACCCTGTGGCACCCCACTAGTCACTTCTCTCCAGGACGAGGAGGAGCCAATGATGATAAATTGAGCCATTGATGATAAATAATAAATTATTTATTTATTTATTTTCCCCAATATATTCATTGATTTTATAAAACTGAGAAGAAAGAAGAAGAAAAACATATAAAACACAAAAATACAAAAAAACACATAAAACACAAAATTACAAAATACAAAAAGAAAAACAACAACCATATTTATCATTCATGTATCCTACCATTGTTGACTTTCTCAAATATATAAAAGGATGTCATATAGAGGAGGGAGAAAGGTTGTTTTCTGCTGCTCCAGAGAAGTGGACACGGAGCAATGGATTCAAACTACAAGAAAGAAGATTCCACCTAAACCTTAGAAAGAACTTCCTGACAGTAAGAGCTGTTCGGCAGTGGAATTTGCTACCAAGGAGTGTGGTGGAGTCTCCTTCTTTTCTCAACAATTTATGAAGTTGTGTTGATTTTTGAAATGAAATTCTATGCTTTTCAAATACAGTCATACCTTGGTTTAAGTACGCTTTGGTTTGAGTACTTTCAGTTTAAGGAGGGCCACACTTTGGGCATGCCTGGTCTAAGGACTGCAATCTAAGTTCCTGTGTTCATAGATAGCCAACTTTTAGTCAGTTACAGAGGGTCCTAGAACAGTCATCCCTCGGGTTAAGTACGCTTCAGGTTGAGTACTCTGCGGACCCGTCTGGAACGGATTAATCCACTTTCCATTACTTTCAATGGGAATGTTCGCTTCAGTTTAAGTACACTTCAGGTTAAGTACAGACTTCCGGAACCAATTGTGTACTTAAACCGAGGTACCACTGTATTGTTCACGAAAGAGTTGTTTTATATATAAACTGAAGTGCTGAGTCGATTCAGGGGAAAAAAACCACGACAGGGTCCTGTATCGATGTGGACGCCTTCGTCAGCTAATTTATGAAGTCGTGTTGATTTTTGAAATGAAATTCTATGCTTTTCAAATATCGTGTCTGATTTTGGAAAGATCAACGCTTAGAAGAAAGTAGATGCGCGTTGATCTTTTCAAACTCAGACACGATATTTGAAAAGCATAGAATTTCATTTCAAAAAACTACGGCTCCCAAGCATTCCTCATTCAAATCTGCTAGCCTTCCCCCTGCCCCTCAGACCCCCAGCAATGCATGTCCCTCCGAAGCAAAAAAAAAAAAGGTGGACCCTGTTTCTCCTCCTCTGATCAGGTTCCTTTCTTGTCTTTCAGTCTGGGCCATGCCTCAATGGCGGCCAGTGCACTGTCACATGGAATGACTTCACCTGCGGCTGCCCAGCCAACTTCACAGGCAAGCGCTGCCACGAGAGGGTCTGGTGCATGAGCAAACCGTGTCCTCAAGCCACAACCTGCGTGGATGTCCCTTCCGGCTATGTCTGTAAGCATCATGCAACTGCCAAAGAGAATCTGAAGCAATAAGCTTTTCTATTGTTCATTTAAAGAATTTATAAGAACACTAGTTGGCCCTGCCATGTGTTGCGGTGGCTCAGTTTGTTAAATGGAGCCTTAGAGTCCCACTTCAGACTCCCCTCACCTTCAGAGTCCCCCTGTTTTTCGTGTGTTATGTTTACATAGGCACATCCCTGTGTCTCCCTCCACCCCTGGTTCATCCCTGTGATTGGGCCCACCCTGTCCCAACCTATCACCTATTCGGGGCCCCCCATTCCCCACCCAGGCAGGCCCCTACCTCCACTTCGCCTAGTCTGGAAAGTGGCCTAGTCTGCAAAGCAGAGGCGAGATACTGTGGAGAGGGCAGGTTTCATCCCAGTGTCTCCCCCCCCTGTTCTGACCCATTACCTATCCCTGCCCCCTATTCGGCCCAGGCAGGCCCCTACCTCCACTTGGCCTAGTCTGGAAAGCGGCCTAGTCAGCTGCGGCCTATTCAGTCTGCTGGGCAATTTTGGGCCTTGTTGCTGCAAAAGGCCTGTTTTCAGATGGTGGCTGTGGAATTTTGTGATGTAATCTGGTGGCGCGGCTTTGGAGGCAGCAGCGTTCAATCTGTCTTTCTATTGGATGCTCTTGCAATCAGCTGCTGAGCGGGTCCTTTCAACACTCTCTTTCCCTCTTGTTAACCTTTAGCTCATTATTTTAATTTTTAAAAAATGATGATCTGCCTTTGGCCCCTGGGCAATCCGGCTCCAGGGACCACACTTTCGCTCCATAAGACACACAGACATTTCCTCTTACTTTTTAGGAGGGGGAAAGTGTGTCTTACGGCACGAAAAACATGGTGTCTTCATACTTGGGGTTAAGTGCGCTTCAGGTTGAGTACTCCACGGACCAGTCTAGAACGGATTAATCCGCTTTCCATTACTTTCTCTTTTAAAAAAATATATATTTATTGATTTTATACAACATACAAAGAAAACACAAAAAACAGAAAAAAACAATACAAAATACAAATTACAAACACAACAAATAATAAAGAAAATATAACAAAACATTCATAATTTCTAACATTGTCGACTTCTTCCAATCCCTCCTAACTGTGTTTCATTGTGTTACATCCTTAGTACTTTCTATGTCTTAATTCTAATCTTTATCTTTTTATTAATAATCTTAATACTCTATATAATGACAACACTTTGCTAAATCTTAATATATCATAATAACGCAACTAATCCTCTTCTCCAACCTTTGTATACTTCCAAATCTTATATTAAGCATTACTAATTCTACACATATTTTCTAAATAAACTTTAAATTTCTTCCAATCTTCTTCCACCGACTCTTCTCCCTGGATACAGAGTCTCCCGGTCAGCTCAGCCAGTTCCATGAATTCTATCAGATTCAACTGCCAATCTTCGACTGTAGGTAGTTCTTCACTCTTCCAGTTCTTTGCTAATAAAATTCTAGCTGCTGTTGTGGCATACAGGAAAAACGTTGTATCTTTTTTGGGCAATTCATCTCTAATCATCCCAAGTAAGAAAGCTTCTGGTTTCTTAACAAAGGTGTTTTTCAACACTTTTTTCATTTTCATGGTAGAGGATTGGGAAAGGTTGTCGAAGAAGAATATAAAGTTTACCGCATGTAATGTTTTAAAAGAAAATATGATGAAGATGATGTACAGATGATTTTTTACACCGGTAAAGCTAGCTAAGATTTATCATAAACAAGATAACAAATGTTGGAATGTAAGAATGTGGAAGGAACCTTCTACCACATGTAGTGGACGTGCCCCCAAGTAAAGAGCTTCTGGGAAAACACTTTCCATTACTTTCAATGGGAAAGTTCGCTTCAGGTTAAGTACCCCCCTCAGACCTGCCTTCTCTGACTGCTACGTCCACCTTCTTCTCCTCCTTGCAGGTCTGGCCACAGCCACATTTCATGAGCGCAACGCAGTGGAATTCACAGCCAACGCGTCCATCACCAGAGCCCTCCATAGCCTCCGCCTGGACTTCAGAACAAGGGACCAAGACAGCATCTTGCTTCGGGCCGCGGTGGATGTGGATTCCCTCCTGGTGGCCATCCAGAACTCCTCCCTGCTGGTTGAGATCAGGAGTGGGAACGGCGTTGAGGGGGCCAACCTCCTCAGCCAGCTGCCTGTCTCGGATGGCGCCTGGCACACGCTTCTGCTGTCCATGGACGATCCCTTGGCTCTCTCGTCAAGGTGGCACCTCTGCCTGGATGGCTCCATCAACACAACCCTCCAGGGGAATGCTGGGAACCTGGATTTCCTGAAGAACAACGCACTCCTTGTCCTGGCTGAGAACTTCACCGGCTGCCTTGGACACGCAGATGTGGGTGGAGTCCTCCTGCCACTGGCTGCTCCCGCTGCGTACCCACAGCCAGAACAGTTCCTGCAGACGAACAGCCGGGCAAGCCTTCTGGGCTGCCAGGGGCAAGACGTCTGTGGCTCCAACCCCTGCCTCCACCAGAGCACCTGCCAGGACCTGTTCAACACCTTCCGCTGCGCCTGCAGTCCTGGGTGGGAGGGGCCGCTGTGCGAGGCCAACATCGACGACTGCAAGTCTAGCCCCTGCCTCCATGGCACCTGCGTAGATGAGGTGGCGGATTTCCAGTGCAACTGCGAGAAGGGCTACATTGGGAAGCGCTGCCATATCGACGTGGACGATTGCATTCGGCACCAGTGCCAGAATGGGGGGACCTGTGTGGATGGGGTCTACAGCTACTCCTGCAAGTGTCCCTCACACTACACAGGCCCGCACTGCCAGTACGTGTCCCCCCTGCCCCCCCCCAAGGATGCTGCTGGAGTGAACAGAGCTTCCAGGGATGGTGCTGGAAAGATTAGCCTGGAGCAAGCTGTTCGTTTGTTTTTGTGTTTTTATTTACTGTATATTCTGGCGTATAAGACGACAGGGCGTATAAGATGACCCCCAACTTTTCCAGTTAAAATATAGAATTTGGGATATGTTGTTGTTGTTGTTTAGTCGTTTAGTCGTGTCCGACTCTTCGTGACCCCATGGACCATAGCACGCCAGGCACTCCTGTCTTGCACTGCCTCCCGCAGTTTGGTCAGACTCATGTTGGTGGCTTCGAGAACACTGTTCAGCCATCTCGTCCTCTGTCGTCCCCTTCTCCTTGTGCCCTCCATCTTTCCCAACATCAGGGTCTTTTCCAGGGAGTCTTCTCTTCTCATGAGGCGGCCAAAGTATTGGAGCCTCAGCTTCACGATCTGTCCTTCCAGTGAGCACTCAGGGCTGATTTCCTTCAGAATGGATACGTTTGATCTTCTTGCAGTCCATGGGACTCTCAAGAGTCTCCTCCAGCACCATAATTCAAAAGCATCCATTCTTCAGCGATCAGCCTTCTTTATGGTCCAGCTCTCACTTCCATACATCACTACTGGGAAAACCATAGCTTTAGCTATACAGACCATAGCTTTAACTAAGACTTTTGAGAATATTTTCCTGGGTTAAAAAGTAGTCTTATACGTAGGAATATACAGTATATTTAAACACAATTTTATTAATAATTATTTTTATTGATGTTATACACTAATAACAAACAAACAAACAAACAAACAAACAAACAAACACATAACACATAATTTTTTACCATTCATTACATTATCCATTTCAATGTATAGAGACTTCCCTCATTCTCCCCCTCTGAGCTACCTTGTCCATTTTTTTACATTCAGCAGGTTCCTCTTCTAGAACCATACATTTCAAAAAATTCTTTATCATACCCTTCTATCCTAAATAATATTTCTATTATACTGCCTAAAGCCTATACAGTGGAACCTCAGTTTAAGTACACAACTCGTTCCGGAAGTCTCTACTTAAGTACTCTGCGGACCCGTCTGGAATGGATTAATCCACTTTCCATTACTTTCAAGGGGAAAGTTCACTTCAGGTTAAGTACGCTTCAGATTAAGTACGGGCTTCCAGAACCAATTACACTCATACTTTGGGTTAAGTACGCTTCAGGCTGAGTACTCCGCGTACCTGTCTGGAACGGATTAATCCACTTTCCATTACTTTCAATGGGAAAGTTTGCTTCAGGTTAAGTACGATTCAGGTTAAGTACGGGCTTCCAGAACCAATTACACTCATACATCAGGTTAAGTTTGCTTCAGTTTGAGTACTCTGTGGACCCATCTGGAACGGATTAATCCACTTTCCATTACTTTCAATGGGAAAGTTCACTTCAGGTTAAGTACAGACTTCCGGAACCAATTGTGTACTTAAACCGAGGTACCACTGTATTCTAATTTTCTGAGTTTCACCTGTATATGCTGTATAAATAATAATGATTCTTACATTCTTCTTCTTCTTCTTCTTCTTCTTCTTCTTCTTCTTCTTCTTCTTCTTCTTCTTCTTCTTCTTCTTCTTCTTCTTCCCAGGTGGCCGTTCCCACCTGAGCAATGCGGGAAGAACTTCACCTGCCTGAATGGTGGCAAATGCATGAGTGGTCCCTGGGGAGCCAACTGCACCTGCAAGCCAGGCTACACAGGCAGAAGGTATGGCCAGAGTCCCCTATTTCAGGCTAGGCCAGCAACTGATTTGTTCAAAAGAGCAGCTTGTTATGACCACTTGAATTAAAGTGAAGAATATAAATTACTACGGTAGCTGTACCCGGCCATGCGTTGCTGTGGGAAGAATGGAGAGTGTAAAATGTTTTTTTTCTTACCTGGGAAGTCCTTTTTGGAATGGAAGAGTTGATGGAGGTTAGGATAGGTGAGGGTTCATGGGCATACCCAGTGAGAGGCAGCCCCCCCAGCAAAAAAAAAATACCATATTTTACGGACCATAACCTGCACTTTTCCCCTCCGAAAATTGAAGGGGAAAAGTCGCTGCGGGTTATGGAAATCGGACTGTTTCTGCCCCCTTCGTGGCTGCAGCCAGCGACAGGAATGTGGGCGGGGGGAGAAGCAGCCCTAAATCGGGCTTTTTTTGCCCCCTCCGCAGCTGCAGCCAGCGACAGGAATGTGGGGAGGGTGAGAAGCAGCCTGAAATCGGGCTGTTTTTGCCCCCTCCGCGGTTGCAGCCAGCGACAGGAACGTGGGAGTGGGGAGGAGCAGCCTGAGCTGGGGGGGGAGGAGTGGACGGAAGCTCCATCCTTCCTTCCATCCTTCCTTCCCCCCTCTTTCTTTCTTTCTTTCTTTTTCTCCCTCCCTCCCTCCCTCCTCTCTTTCTTTCTCTTTCTTTCTCTCTCTCTCTCTCCCTCCTTCCTTCCCTCTCTCTTCCCCTCTCTTGCCCCCCTTAGTTTTGATACTGGGTACACTCCTGTGAGTTTAAAAAAATAAATAATAATAATGAATTCACACAGAAACATATACGGTTTGGTCAAACTTGCTTGCACGAATAACTCAGGGGCTTGAAAGAAGATAGAAGGATTTAAATAGATTCCAGGTGAAACTTAGAAAATTAGAATATTGTCGAAAAGTGCATTGATTTCAGTAATGCAACTGATTATTTTCTATTTCCCTTTTAATGCTTTCTTTTGGAAATTCCACAGGAATAAAACAAATAGTTACAATCATACAAAAACAAACATCGCTATTTCATTTCATTAATTACATTCATTTATAATTGACCTGCCTAATGACAAAAAATTACAATTACAACAAATCAAGGCTTGACGTATCTTGCCTTGCATGTCATGCTTCTATCTCATATATTGTTTTCACCTTTTAAATTGCATTATTGAAATAAATGCACTTTTTGACAATATTCTAATTTTCCGAGTTTCACCTGTATTGGATAAGATCTGGGCTCTATTTATTCGAAATGCAGTGACTATAAGAGGACTAGGCTTTCTGAGTCTGAAGCATGGGAAGTCAACTTTAAATTTGCATAATTTGGCAGAAGATTTGGATTAATTGTTTAATTGGTATTTGTGTAATTTGTATAATTTGAAAATGGAGTAGATATTTAAATTGGAAAATCTAATAAAAATGTTTATTAAAAAGAAAACAATAAAGCCTCTCCAGCTTGCTAAGTTCACTCACTCACCTCACAGAGTGTTTCCTGTGGCGGAGGAAGGGAAAGGAGAATGTTAGCCGCTTTGAGACTCCTTCGGGTAGTGATAAAGCGGGATATCAAATCCAAACTACTCCTCTTCCTCCTCCTCCTCCTCCTCCTCCTCCTCCTCCTCCTCCTCCTCCTCCTCCTCTTCTTCTTTTGGGCCAAGGCTGACTCTTGCCAATTTCTTTTACAGATGCCAGATCAACATCAATGACTGTGACCCCAATCCCTGCCAGAATGGGGGGACCTGCCAGGATTCCATAAACCGGTACCGATGCGTGTGCAGTGCCAGCTACACCGGGGAGCGATGTGACATTGACGTAAGCCAATGCTTCCTGTGCGTAGTGGTGGGTTAGGCTTTTGTCTCTTAAGGCTAAGAGAGTTTGGCCAAGGAGGGGAAGGAACTGTTTAAGAAATCCTTTGTGGCCTGGTCAGATTCAAAGGCAGGGTGGGTCTCCTCCCCACAACTCTTGCACCAGGAGAGTTCAGCATTTGCCCTCAGAACTACAGGTGAAACTCGGAAAAATTAGAATATCGTCAAAAAGTGCATTGATTTCAGTAATGCAACTTACAGTGGTACCTCGGTTTAAGTACACAATTGGTTCCGGAAGTCTGTACTTAACCTAAAGTGAACTTTCCCATTGAAAGTAATGGAAAGTGGATTAATCCACGGGTCCACGGAGTACTCAACCTGAGGCGTACTTAACCCGAAATATGAGTGTAATTGGTTCTGGGAGTCCGTACTTAACCTGAAGTGTACTTTTGCTGAAGCAAATTTTCCCATTGAAAGTAATGGAAAGTGGACCCGTCTGCGGACCCGTCTGGAACAGATTAATCCACTTCCCATTACTTTCAATGGGAAAGCTCGCTTCAGGTTAAGTATGCTTCAGTTTATGTACTCTACAGACCGTCTGGAACGGATTAATCCACTTTCCATTCCTTTCAATGGGAAAGCTCGCTTCAGGTTAAGTACGCTTCAGGTTAAGTACAGACTTCCGGAACCAATTGTGTTTTTAACCGAGGTACCACTGCACTTCCCATATATTTTAAAGTATATGCCTCTTGCTCCTCGGGCCGCTGGGCAGCAGGGAGAGTGCCATCAGCGGGCTGTAGTCAGGCAGCCCCAACGGCGCCCTCCGCCCCAGGCTGAATTTTGGGAAAGGGAGGGGGGCCTCGGAGAGACCTTTGCGCCATGGCGCTGGATGTGCTTAAGAAGGACCTGCTCAGCAGACAGTGGAATAATAAGTCTGCGTTGGGTGGGCTTCTCTTCTCCTGCCCTGCACGCTCTTCCTTGCATGGACTGTGGTTGCATGTGGGGGACTGGGGACTTTTAACATACTAACCTTGATTGCATGAACCTGTCCTTTGTGCCATTGCATGTCTGCAGGGGAGACAGGCTCTCTGCTGTTGCTGTTGCAGGAGTGCTTCCTCCGGTTGGTGCTTCTAAACAACCCCTTTGTTTAGAAGCCTTTGCATGCCCGAATCGGAGGCCTCCAGGGGTCTTGGCGCTGGTCCCTTCCCGTGGCTTTCCTGCATGCTGACGCTTCCTCTTCTCTTTAATTTCATTTCCAGACCACAACTGCTGTCCTTTCTGTTCCATAAGACGCACTCCCCCCCCCAAAAAAAGTTGGAGCGAAGTTCTCTCTTCAATAGCCCACAGCAATGGGATTCCCCATAGCCGCCAAGTCTCCCGTATTCCCCGGGAAACCCCTGTTTTTTTCCAGCCATTTCCTGCTGGCAGCCCGGATTTTTTTTTTAAAAAAAAACCTGCACAAAAAAAGTGTTTCCAAGGTCATTCAGATGGGAATATCGACACCACAATCCCATTAGAAACAGGAATACAAATAGAATCATAGAATCATAGAGTTGGAAGAGGCCACAAGGGCCATCCAGTCTAACCCCCTGCCAAGCAGGAAACACCATCAAAGCATTCCTGACAGATGGCCGTCAAGTCTCCACTTAAAGACCTCCAAAGAAGGAGACTCCACCACACTCCTTGGCAGCAAATTCAACTGTTGAACAGCTCTTACTGTCAGAAATTTCTTCCTAATGTTGAGGTTGAAATTCTTTCTTGTAGCTTGAATCCATTGCTCCGTGTCCGCTTCTCTGGAGCAACAGAAAACAATCTTTCACCCTCTTCTGTATGACATACTTTTATATATTTGAACATGGCTATCATATCACCCCCTTAACCTTCTCTTCTCCAGGCTAAACAGTAAGACAGTAAGAGCTGTTCGACAGTGGAATTTGCTACCAAGGAGTGTGGTGGAGTCTCCTTCATTGGAGGTCTTTAAGGGGAAGGCTTGACAGCCATCTGTCAGGAATGCTTTGATGGTGTTTCCTGCTTGGCAGGGCGTTGGACTGGATGGCCCTTGTGGTCTCTTCCAACTCTATGATTTTATGATTCTATGATTATACCACTGAGCTAGACACCTTCCGCTGAGGCAAGAGAGGTTCTCGCTAGGGTTGGAAATTCAGTTTCTAGCCATGATTCTATGACTCTACCCCATTCAGGATCGCCTCTTGTCCCCCGCAAACAGTCCTTCTGTCTTGTCGGGATTCAACCTCAACCTCAATCTCAATCTTAACACTGACCTGGGGGACAGCACACACCCCTTCCTTTCCCTCCCAAGCACAACAAAGCTGCCAAGCAACTGCCCCACTGCTCACCCGAAGGCTCATTCTTTTTCCATTAATTTCTCTTGCAGAGGGGGACGCCGGGCGCTCTCTTCCCATTCCCATTGCTCGAAGTAGCGGTCCCAGTAGCCTGTGGTTGCTTGCTGCTACTCCTTATTATCTCCGTGCTTATGATCCTCACAGCCCGGAAGAGGCGCCAGTCTGAAGGGACCTACAGCCCGAGCCAACAGGAGGTGGCAGGAGCTCGCCTGGAGATGGACAATGTGCTCAAGGTGCCGCCGGAGGAGCGCTTAATTTAGGCCCTGCTCTAGCGAAGCAAAGATGTGCCTTGGCAAGGCCGGCGCTTAGGCGCTGGGCTTGTCCTGGGCTGCACACTTGCTCGCCCATCTCACTCCTTAAGCGAAGTGGAGTTGCAAGCACATCCACATCATAATAATAATTTATTATTGATACCCCGCCCATCTGGCCAGGTCTCCGCCCGCCACTCTGGGCGGCTTCCAACACACCTCAAAATACATTAAAAGATCACGGACGAAAAACTTCCCGAAACAGGGCTGCCTTTAGGTATTTTCTAAATGTCAGGGAGTTGTTTATCTCTCTGACCTCTGATGGGAGGGTGTTCCACAGGGAAGGCGGCACTACCGAGAAGGCCCTCTGCCTGGTTCCCTGTAGCTTTGCTTCTCGCAGTGAGGGAACTGCCAGAAGGCCCTCGGCGCTGGATCTCAGTGTCCGGGCGGAACGATGGGGGTGGAGACGCTCCTTCAGGTATACTGGACTGAGGCCGTTTAGGGCTTTCAAGGTCAGCACCAACACTTTGAATTGTGCTCGGAAACGTACTCGGAGCCCATGTAGGTCTTTATAGACCGGTGTTATGTGGTCTCGGCGGCCGCTCCCAGTCACCAGTCTGGCTGCCGCATTCTGGATTAATTGCAGTTTCCGGGTCACCTTCAAAGGTAGCCCCATGTAGAGCTCATTGCAGTAGTCCAAGCGGAAGATAACCAGAGCATGCACTACTCTGGTGAGACAGTCTGCGGGCAGGTAGGGTCTCAGCCTGTGGCTGGGCCACAGGTGCACCTGGGAATGGCTGAGTCTCCCCAACCCACGCTCTGTGGCTCTTTCCCAGAGGCAGCAGTTAGTCATCACCCCTTGCCCCCTTGCCCGTCCACCCCTCAGCTCAAGGTGCAGCCTGCCCAAAGGCCTCCTTTGCAAAATACTGTTCTCACCGGCAGAGCTGCAGGCTGCCTCTACCTGATTATGCCGAGGGGTCTTTAAGCAGAGGCTTGACAGCCATATGTCAAGAATGCTTTGAAGGTGTTTTCTGCTCAGCAGGGGGTTGGACTGGATGGCCCTTGTGGTCTCTTCCAACTCTAGGATTCTATGGGTGGCGCTTTCCCAAGACCAGCACCAAGACCAGCCAACCTTCAACAGAAACAGCACCACCGAGCCTGCCTCCCTGTCAGACTTCTCAGAACCCACTGAGAACATTTGCACAAACCAACTCATTTTTATAAAACAGCCCCCTTTGGGGGGTGGTGGACTCTTTTGACATTTCCCATACACAGGTGAAACTTGGAAAATTAGAATACCATTGAAAAGTGTGTTTATTTCAGTAATACAACTTAAAAGGCGAAACCAATATATGAGATAGATGCGTGACATGCAAAGCAAGATATGCCAAGCCTTGATTTGTTGCAATTGTAATTATTTGTTATTTGGGGGGGGCAATTATAAATGGAATGGAATTAATGAAATGTCATAGCGATGTTTATTTTTGTATGACTGTAACTATTTGTTTTATTACTGTGGAATTTCCAAAAGAAAGCATTTGTCAAAATTAAAATTAAAATAAAAAAAGAAGTTGCATTACTGAAATCAATGCACTTTTTGACGATATTCTAATTTTCCGAGTTTCACCAGCAGGTACCGTTTGTTGGTGGTGGTAGCGATGGAGGTGGTGAATGTTTGTGTGTGCTTATTCAGTTCTTCTTTCCAAAGAAGTGTGGGAGGAAGGCCATCGGATGGAGAAGGGATTGTGGGCCCTTAAGGATTCGGTAATGGCAGAAGCCAGGTGCAATGGAAAAGCAGCAACGGAGCCTGCATACGGCATAGCCGTCAACTCCCGGATTGGAAAATAAGGGATCAGCAACAGCACGGCACCGGAAGCCGCTACTACGCATGTCCAGACATGCGTAGAAGTGGCTTCCGGTGCCGCTCTGCCCGATTTCCGGTGCCCAGACATGGGCAGAGCGGCACCGGAAGTCGCTTCTACACATGTCCAGACATGCACAGAAGGAGCCTCCCTGGCCGGTAGGAGCTGCTTTCTAAATCCGGGGGATTTACGGGATTTTTTTCAATTCGGGGCAACAGCGGGAAACGGGTTTAAATACGGGGGTTTCCTGCAGAAAACGGGAGACTTGACAGCTATGGCATAGGGACATGCCGGGGGGGGGGGAAGGTCCTCTCTCTCTCCCTTAACTTGAGAATCAGACTCATTAATAGCCCTCTGCTTCCCATGCTGTTGCCACCATCTCAAGTGGTAACTGTAAAGGTGGTTGGTTGCCTTCCTGGCTCAGGGATGCTCCCCTGTCGCTTCCCAAGTGATGTACAGAACCCGCCCAGCAATGGCAGGGTTTCACCTTGTCTGAAATGCCGCTGCATCTTGTTCCACCACAGCGACCGGCTTGGGCCCAAATCAGCAGCTCCACGCTGGTCGGCACGGTGGGAGCGGCTGGCGGCGCAGTGCTTATCACCCTCTTTGGCCTGTCCATGGTTGCCATGAAGAAGAGGAGGGCCACGCACGGAACCTACAGCCCCAGCCGTCAGGAGAAGGACGGGGCTCGAGTGGAAATGTGGAACGTCATCAAGCTGCCGCCACTGGAGCGGCTGATCTGAATGCCAAGGAGGTGGCGGCTGTGTGCGCATGAACTCCAGACTGCAGTGACTCTGAAAGTCTCGCTGTGGCGAGAAGTGCCCCTTCAGCCGTTCTGTTCTTGTATTGTAAGAAACAGTAGCGACATCTCTAGGCGCAAGGAGAGCCTGGGTGATTTTGTACGTCTCCTCTCTACAGACGCTGAAGAATGTCGCCCTCTTCATGGCATCGTTGGTGATTTATTTTGCTTCCAGGAGGAAGTTGAAACGGGCAGCGTACCCTTCCCAGTCTCCCGATGCTGGTTTGAAATGCGAGAAGCTGCTGTCGGTTGCCATTCTAGGTTCCTTGGGTCCTGGAGCTGAAGCCTGGATGCACGGTGCAATGCAGCGGTGCGGCAGGTGGCGGTCAGCTCAGCAGGATCCCACCTTTGTTGCCAGTGAAATATACTCGTAGTCGAGAGTGAATTTCATGCTCTTTATTCAGCTCGTAGTCAAAGGAGAAGAAGAGAAGAATGGCTCTTTCCCCAAAAACATCTGCTTATACAGTATACATTATCTACACAATGGGCCTTGCGTGATTGGCTACTTCAGGGCTACACCTGTGGGCCAATCAGGTTGTGGATTGACTTCTGCCAGCAGCCTGATTGGCTGCTCCTGCAGGCCAATCAGGTTGTGGATTGACTTCTGCCAGCAGCCTGATTGGCTGCTCCTGCAGGCCAATCAGGTTGCTGATTCACTTCCACCTGGAGGTGGATTGGGTGGCTCCTGCGGACCTGGATCCTAATGTTATAGGATTCAGCTCAATACATAACAGACTCACTCCCCACAGCGCTTCTCCGAGGTGCCTTCATCTGGTCCCGCCTTGCAGCATGGATGTCAGGGGGACTCCCTACGGGGAGCCTCCCCCCGTCATACTGACCAGCACTTCGCCCAGCGAGACATGCGTAGAAGCGACTTCCGGTGCCGCTCTACCCATGTCTGGGCACCAGAAATCGAGCAGTGAGTCAGGAGGGAACGAGGAATGGAGCGGAATGGGGGGAGGGCTCAGTGAGGCGTCCGAGCCCTGGCTACGCTCTGGAGAAAAGAGTGGGCAGGAAGGGCTCAGAGACGCGTCAGAGCCTTGGCACCACTCTGGTCGAGGGACAGCGGATGAGGGGCTCAGCGAGACGCCAGAACCCAGCCAGCAAGAGGGGAGACCTTTTCTTCCGGCGCCTGAATTGAGGCGCGCAAGGGGCAGCATTTTGGGGTGCCCAGGCTTTTATGCTGGCCCCGAAGCAGACGGAAGCCATTGCCAGGTTCTGAAAGTGACTAGGTGGCCATGTTTTCTGCGATCTCTGCACTGTAAACAGTATCTATATATGAAAATATGTAGGCATTGCGTACGCAGAGGTCACAGCCTTTCTCCGTAACCGCTGAACCGTAATGTAACAAATTTGGCCTCAACGTTCCATGCCCATTAGTGAGGGATCTGGCATAATTTTTTCCCCAAAAAAGCAAACCTTTCATACCTAAAATAATGATTAAACACGCACAAAAAGTGGCGCCCAAATTAGACGTCACGAGCAGAAGCTCTGAAGACTCCAGCAGCATCCAATAGAAAGGCAGATCGCCCGCTGCTGCCTCGAAAGCCGCGCCACCAGGTGACATCACAAAATTCCACAGCAACCAACTGAAACCAGGCCTTTTGGAGCAACAAGGCCCAACATTGCCAAGTGGAGGTAGGGGCCTGCCTGGGGGGGATGGGGGGCCGAATAGGGGGCAGGGATAGGTAATGGGTCAGAACAGGGTGGGAGGAGACACAGGGATGAAACCTGCCCTCTCCACAGTATCTCGCTTTGGCTTTGCAGACTATGCTGAGTGGATTTAGGGGCCTGCCTGGTTGGGGGATGGGGGGGCCAAATAGGCCACAGCATAGAATCAACTGAATATGGGCCTTTTACAGGGCCGTGCCTTTGGGTAGAATAAATGTTATTCCGCATGACACACATGGGTAGGGGAGTAAGGGTTGGTCCAGGGCAAAATTTTACAGAACACATGCATTGGGGGAATGATTGTGTGCAAAATGAACGGGTCACAGAGATAACCCGGGGGTGGGGTTGGATGGAGGAGAGGGGGAGGGGAGGGGAGAAATCACAGGGATAAGCCCGGGGGGGGGGGAAAGGGGGCATAATAGGTCATGGATCAGGACAGAGTTGGGGGAAATCACAGGGATGAGGGTGGGGGATGAGGGGGCAATCACAGGTATAAGCTGGGGGGTGAGGGGAGGAGTAGGGGAATCACAGGATACGTCATGGATCGGCACAGGGAAGGGGAAATCACACAAATAACCCACAGCAACGCGTGGCAGAGCCAGCTAGTTTACAATAAAACTCTTGAAGACAGCGTGGACTGGAGCATCTTTACCCAATAGTAGCCGCAACAACCTCCCCCCCCCCCCCGAAAAAAACTAACAGGCAAGAGACTCAAGAGTCCCTGTTGCTCCACTGGGCCTTCTGTGCTGGAGCGACATGTGTTCGTTGAATGGTTAGCCAACAGTGGAAGAACACAGTGGGGAGTGTTTCAGGGGCCGAAGGGCTGCTGGCCAGAAGCACTGGATGCCCACGCTGTTTGCATATTTACAGGGAGAAGCTGAGCAAAACCCAGGACTAGGAACTCGGCACAAACCTTGCATTGGTCATTAGTCAAACAGTGGCATGGAGACAGAACAGGGTTGGATGACACCAGGATGAATAGGGTTGGATGAGCAAGTTTGCAGATGACACCGAATTGGGGAGTATAGCATCTAGATCAAGGGAGGTAATAGTACCACTGTATTCTGCTCTGGTCAGACCTCACCTGGAGTACTGTGTCCAGTTCTGGCCACCACAGTTCAAGAAGGATACTGACAAGCTGGAACGTGTCCAGAAGAGGGCAACCAAAATGGTCAAAGGCCTGGAAACGATGCCTTATGAGGAACGGCTTAGGGAGCTGGGTATGTTTAGCCTGGAGAAGAGAAGGTTAAGGGGCGATATGAGAGCCATGTTCAAATATATGAAAGGATGTCATATGGAGGAGGGAGAAAGGTTGTTTTCTGCTGCTCCAGAGAAGCGGACACGGAGCAATGGATTCAAACTACAAGAAAGAAGATTCCACCTCAACATAAGGAAGAACTTCCTGACAACGAATTTAAAAAGATATTAAAATACACCTTTAAAAAATGACCAGAATCTTTCCTTTTAGGAATGGTAGCTGAGAAGGTTGAGAAGAGTGACAAAAAATTCTTTCTGTATGTAACACCAGGAGCAAGATTGTTACTAGCACAAAACTGGAAGAGTGGGAAATAGAAATAATGGAATATGCGGGAATAGCCAAACTAGCAGGGTAATGAGAAATTTGACAAGGAATGGGGGAAAAAATCATTGATTATATAGAGAAGATAGGTTGGATGCTGGTAGATATACTGGCAGGATCATTAGGTGGGAGAGATCATGCTTTTCTGACCAAGTTCATTATTTCTTTTCTGTTTTAAAAAAATATAGAAAGGTGTAGTTTGGGTTGAGATTGAAAGGCCAGACGAGAAGGCTTTCTCAGCACACCAAAAGAAAATGAAGGCTATTGGTCATGACAGAATGGTATCTCCATAAAAGTACGTGCCATATCATGTTTTTTATACAGGTCTTTTAATGATAGCTACCTGGGTGGCCTGGAGCAAACATTTAACATCACTGTTTACAACAGGTAAAGAGAGCAAATAGGAGCAAAGTGGGTGAAGTCACTTGCGTTTAGCGATAGTTAGGAAGACTTCCTGGGTCACTGGCAGCCTTAGCATTTTCTGCCCCACGCTTAGGGACCCTTGAAATATGTGCTGGGAAAATTATATTAAGCTGCTACCTGTTCTGCACACCATCTTATTCCAAAGCTGCTTATTAAGCAAGGACCAATTTTCACAGCTTTTTCTCTCTTTTTTCTGCGTGGTGAAGTCATACTTTATTTCAGCTTCTCCTTCTGCCGGATTCCACAGTGCTAAAAAGCCCTGTAAGTACCTCCAGATTGTGACCTAAATCAAAACAGGAGTTTTGCAAGCCAAGGGGAACCCAAATGGAAAAAGTTAAAAGCTCCACAGTTGCATCTTTCTATTATGCTCCTAGTACTTATTGGCTAAATTATTCCAGGATAGAATTAATCACACTTACCTTTTGATTTATGCCAACAAACTTCAATATTCCGTTGGGTGTCCTGCTCAATCCCTGCCATCCTGGCTCACTTTCAGAACATTTTTCTTTGGCTGTGCTGACTGGCAATATCAATTCAGAAGGCCAGTCGAGGGACTGGTGGGACACAGTAGGGTCCTGTGGCTGAAGAAAGTGATCTTGGCGACTTCAGGGCCACCAAGCCTGACCAATGAGCCTGCCAGCTCCCTGCCTCCTCTCCCTGGGCTCTTATAGTCCTGTGGTCCTGTGGCCCAGGGCAACTGCATCACATGCACAGAGCAGGCCAGAAGGTCAAGGTGGTCACTGCAGACTCTGAGCTGCAGTGCATTGCCTAAATCAGGGGTTGGGATCCTTGAGTTGAGGGCCAGAATGCATCTCTCCAAGCCGCCTCGTCTGGCCTTTCAATCTCAACCCAAGCTACACCTTTCCCCAGCCCACTTCACACCCAGAGTGGTTTTGCCTATTCTTGAACTGTGATGCCTCCCTCTTGCGTGAATGGAGGACAGAGTGTGGTATGTGCATGTGTGCAGAAGCTACCCACTGTGCAAAGTTAAAATTCTGATTTGTTGCTCCACTTACTTTCACCTTTGGCCCTACCTGCCACTGGCATGTGGCCCTTGCAATAAAAAGGATTCATAGAAAACAACCTTTCTCCTTCTTCTATATGACATCCTTTTATATATTTGAACATGGCTATCATATCACCCCCTTAACCTCTTCTTCAGGCTAAACATACCCAGCTCCCTACCCATTCCTCATAAGGCATCGTTTCCAGGCCTTTGACCATTTTGGTTGCTCTCCTCTGGACACGTTCCAGCTTGTCAGTATCCTTCTTGAACTGTGGTGCCCAGAACTGGACACAGTACTCTAGGTGAGGTCTGACCAGAGCAGAATACAGTGGTACTATCACTTCCCTTGATCTATATCAGGCATCCCCAAACTGCGCCCCTCCAGATGTTTTGGCCTACAACTCCCATGATCCCCAGCTAACAGGACCAGTGGTTAGGAATGATGGGAATTGCAGTCCAAAACATCTGGAGGGCCGAAGTTTGGGGATGCCTGATCTAGATGCTATACTCCTATTGATGCAGCCCAGAATTGCATTGGCTTTTTTAGCTGCTGCATCACACTGCTGACTCATGTCAAGTTTGTGGTCTACCAAGACTCCTAGATCCTTTTCACGTGTACTGCTCTCAAGCCAGGTGTCTCCCATCCTGTATTTGTGCCTTTCATTTTATTTTTTTTGCCCAAGTGTAGTACTTTACATTTCTCCCTGTTAAAATTTATCGTTTGCTTTGGCCCAGTTCTCTAATCTGTTAAGGTCATTTTGAAGAGTGATCCTGTCCTCTGGGGTATTAGCCACCCCTCCCAATTTGGTGTCATCTGCAAACTTGCTCAGTATGCCCACAAGCCCATCATCCAAGTCATTGATAAAGATGTTGAATAAGACCGGGCCCAAGACAGAACCCTGTGGCACCCTACTAGTCACTACTCTCCAGGATGAGGAGGAGCCATTGATGAGCATCCTTTGGGTTTCGTCAGTCAGCCAGTTACAAATCCACTGAATGGTAGCATTGTCTAGCCTGCATTTTACCAGCTTCTTTACAAGAATATCATGGGGAACCTCGTCAAAGGCCTTGCTGAAATTTAGATAGGCTACATCCACAGCGTTCCCTTCATCTGTAGACAGATTCCTCCGGGCTGGAAGGCCCACCACTTGCTCCCTGGACCCGTGCCCGTCTTGGCTGATTAGAGCGTGTCCAGATGAGGTACGGGCCCCCCTGGGTGAGATCATCAACTTGTCCCTGGGCACAGGGACTTTCCCAGAGGAGTTGAAGGAGGCAGTGGTGCGTCCACTCTTAAAGAAAACATCTCTAGATCCTTTAGATCTATCCAATTATCGCCCGGTTTCGAATCTTCCGTACCTGGGTAAGATAATTGAGAGAGTGGTTGCCGAACAGCTTGGTAGGTTTCTGGATGAAACATCAGCTCTAGATCCATTTCAGTCCGGCTTTCGCCCTGGTCATGGGACCGAGACAGCTCTGGTAGCCTTAACAGATGATCTCCGTAGACAGCTGGACCGAGGTGGGTCGGGACTGCTGATTCTTTTAGACCTGTCAGCAGCCTTCGATATGGTCGATCATGACCTTTTAGACCACCGCCTTGCCGACGTGGGGATTCAGGGCACAGTCCAACAATGGCTGCGTTCCTTCATCTCAGGTCGGGGACAGAGAGTGGCGCTAGGGAGGGAGTTGTCGCCGCGGCACCCCTTGGTGTGTGGAGTCCCGCAAGGCGCAATCCTTTCCCCAATGCTTTTTAATATCTTTATGCGCCCCCTTGCCCAGATTGTCCGGAGTTTTGGGCTGGGTTGTCATCAATATGCTGATGACACCCAGATCTATCTGTTGATGGACGGCTGCCCTGCCTCGGCCCCGGACACACTCACCAGGTGCTTGGAAGCTGTGGCTGGATGGCTACGTGGGAGCCGACTGAAGTTAAATCCTTCGAAGACAGAGGTCCTCTGGCTAGGTCGGGGCGACATGGGGTTGGGGGGCCAACTCCCATCTTTTGCAGGGGCTCAATTGGTACCAGCGCCTTCTGTCAAGAGTTTGGGTGTAACCTTTGACGCCTCCCTTTCCATGGAGGCGCAGGTTGCATCCACAGCAAAGGTGGCATTTTTCCATCTCCGCCGCATCAAGCAGCTGGTCCCTTACCTCTCTCGCCCCGATCTGGCCACAGTGATCCATGCGACGATCACCTCCAGGCTTGACTATTGTAACTCGCTCTACGCAGGGTTGCCCTTAAAGCTGACCCAGAAACTCCAGCGGGTGCAGAATGCCGCGGCGAGGCTCCTTACAGGGTCCCGGCCGTGGGATCACATTCATCCAGTGCTTTACCAGCTGCACTGGCTCCCGGTGGAGTACAGGATCAGGTTTAAGGTGCTGGTTTTGACCTTTAAAGCCCTATGCGACTTGGGACCCTCGTACCTACGGGACCGCCTCTCCTGGTATGCCCCGCGGAGGACCTTAAGGTCCACAAACAATAATATTCTGGAGATCCCGAGTCATAAGATGGCTAGATTGGCCTCTACTAGAGCCAGGGCCTTTTCAGTACTGGCCCCAACCTGGTGGAACGCTCTTTCCCAGGAGACCAGGGCCCTGCGGGATTTGTCATCTTTCCGCAGGGCCTGCAAGACAGAGCTGTTCCGCCTGGCCTTTGGGTTAGACTCAGCCTGACCCCTGTGTTTTTCTCCCTCATGGCTTGGATTTATGGCCTACTTGAAATGAGGCTGCACTTTAAATTTTAATACTGTATTTTAATCTGTATTTTAACTAATTTTTTTTTTTTTTATGTTTTATTGTGGTTCTGTTGGTGTCAGCCACTTATGGCCTACTTGAAATGAGGCTGCACTTTAAATTTTAATACTGTATTTTAATCTGTATTTTAATTAATTGTTTTTATGTTTTATTGTGGTTCTGTTGGTGTCAGCCGCCCTGAGCCCGGTTTTTGACTGGGGAGGGCGGGGTATAAATAAAAATTTATTATTATTTATTATCTGCCAGGCTTGTAATTCTGTCAAAAAATGAGATCAGATTAGTCTGACTTGACTTATTTTTCAGAAACCCATGCTGACTTTTAGTGATCACAGAGTTCCTTTCTAGGTGCTCACAGACCATTTGCTTAATGATCTGCTCTAGAATCTTTCCTGGTATTGATGTCAGGCTGACTGGGCGGTAATTGTTTGGGTCCTCTCTTTCCCCCCTTTTGAATATAGGGACAACATTTGCCCTCCTCCAGTCTGCTGGAACTTCACCTGTTCTCCAGGAATGTTCAAAGATTATTGCCAGTGGTTCTGAAATCACCTCTGCCGGTTCTTTTAATACTCTTGGATGTAGTTCATCTGGCCCTGGAGACTTGAATACATCTAAACTAGCCAACTTTCACCTTTGGCTCTACCTGCCACTGGCATGTGGCCCTTGCAATAAAAAGGATTCCCAGAGGGAGGAGCCATCTCTGTGGCCAGAGGTTTCAATGCATTAAGGTGTAAGGTACATCAGGTGCCGGAAAGGCAGCTATCTCTCCATACAGTCACCTGTCTGCGCTAAAGGAACTTGGGACAAACTGAATAAAGGATTTGTAAGAGATTTGGGTTGGGGGGACGACCCTACTGTACTGAAAGAGCCATACTTCCTGAAAATTGATTACATGAAATGTATTGTTTCACACAAAAGAAGTCAGCAAGCAATTTGTAGGGACAACATGCAATATACACCATGAAACCCTGCTCCCCCCCAAAAAAAAGTGGAACCCAGAGGAAAATGATGGTGGAGGACCTTTGGGCTCCCATCCTTTGCACAGCAAAAATAATTCTGGAGCAGCAGCTGAGTCCCCCACTGTGTGCCTGCTCCCTCTGTGGGCTCTGGAGACGGAGCCTGTAAGCAGGCTGTCCCCTCTCTGCCCCCTAAGGCAGGATCCCTGGGGGCTCCCAGCATCACATGCCTTCTGCTTCCTGACGGCAACACTGCCCCTTGAAATGCTCTGGTCAGGGAGGCACCCTTTCTTCCCACACAAAGTAGCAGCCATGCCTGCCCCATGGGGGCCTCCGAGCTATTCTTAGCTTTGTTAAATTGAAAAGGGGAGGAAGGAGACACAGGCTCCTAAGCAATTAGCAACAAAGCAGAATCCTGCAGCATACCTCCCTTGCTAGGCAGCCTGGCAACACCTGTGTGTGTGCTTTGGAAGCTGGTGCATCTAGTGAGCAAACTTCAGCTTGAGGTTCCGGGTAATAATGGAAGTGTAAAAGGTAAAGGACCCCTGTACGGTTAAGTCCAGTCAAAGGGGACTGGGGTGTGACGCTCACCTCACTTTTCGGGCCAAGGGAGCCGGTGTTTGTCCACAGACAGCTTAGAACTGTCAAGGTGGATGGGACCCTGAGGGTCATTTAGCACAACTCCCTGTAGTGCAGGAATCACAGCTGAAGAATCCCTGGCAGATGGCCATCCAACTTCTGCTTAAAAACCTCCAGTGAAGGCGAGTCCACCACTTTCTGAGGCCCATCAAAAAATGTACAGCCCACGAGCCACACACAGGGGAGGAGGGGCTCAATTCCACATTGAACCTGAATCTTCAAACGTGCACAGCATTGACCATGGAACCCGATGATAGCCATCCTTTGCGCTCAATTCTCTAACTGCTAGCCAAGGTACCACAAGCAGGCTGAAAAGTGGACCTTGGAAGCAACTCAGAAAACACTCCTTCACCCATGGGCACAATTCAGCACATGCTAAAGGATGGGGTGGAGCTCAGTGGTACAGCACTTGCTTGGCATGTAGAAGGTCCCAGTCCCTGGCAACATTTCCAGGCATGGGTGGCAAAGACTCCTGTCCTGATACCCTGAATGTTCTTAGCAACATAGGCTGTACAAATGTCACACCTGTGCAAGGTAAAAGCCCCTTTTTGGGACCTCAAAACTCAGCCAGCAGACCCTGCCGGACATGCTGGGAAAAGAACCTACAGGAGAGGTAGCAAAGCATTGTCCTCTAGCGCAGTGTTTCCCAACCAGTGTGCCTCCAGATGTTTTGGGACTACAACTCCCATCATCCCTAGCTAGAAAGACCAGTGGTCAGGAATGATGGGAGTTGTAGTCCCAAAACATCTGGAGGCACACTGGTTGGGAAACACTGCTCTAGTGGCATCTATACTGTTACTGCAGCTAAAAAAAGTTTCCTTGTGTGTTTCATGACCCTATATAATGTTGTATATATGTGACTCTAAAGCTTGGGTTCAATTTTATATCTGCCTACAGTGACTTCAAAAATGGTCAAAAAATGATTAAATTTTTAAAATCAATTTGTGCGTGAGGTTTTTTGTCTCAAATCTCTTTGAAAGTAAGATTTTATCTAATCTTTAATGAAAGCTCATCAAATTATGATACAGGGAAATGTGGTTGCAAAAAAGTCATCACCCTAATACACACACAGTGCTGTGGGTCAGTGCAAGGGGGCTTTTAGGGGTGTGTTTCCCGTGAGTGCTGGGATGCTGGAGAGGGTGGGTTCCAGGAACCAAGAATGGCAAAACTCAGCAGCAGAGCACCTGTTTTGTGTGCAGAAGGCACTGGGCTCAATCCCTACATGTAAAGCACAGGAAGGTGCTCTTGTCTGAAATGCTGGAGTGCTTCTTCTTCTTAATGCCCCAGCCTTTTCTTCACTTTCTTACAGCCCCAGCAGAGACAAATTGAGCGGATGACATTTCCATTAAAAGTGAGAGACAAGAAAATAGTAATACAATTTTACTAGTTTATATATCAATTAAAAGATCTATACTCTGCAAACTACTCTTCTACTACAATGTCCACACATCTATTAATGATGGAGTTACAGTTATTTTTTGGTATAATTAAAACAATACGAGATATTCATGTACACAGTTTTAAGGGGAAGAGAAACACCTGGGCACCGCAGGGCCTTTTTGCCTCTTGTAGTCTCAGGCTGCTTTAGCTAGCATTAGTCTGGTCAACAACAAAAAAAAGAACGTAGAAATACAAATTATCTTTATATACAAACCAGTGCCTCTTATTGTAACCAGCTTATACTCAAAACACGCTGCACACAAGAAAAGTTTATCCGCTGATACAATAGCTATTTCATTTCAGCGTAGCACAAACCAGTATAAATTAAAAAAAGAAGAAATTACAAAGGTGCAAAACCTCCATTCTACAGCTTTTCTGGTGAGACGTTTTGGGGTAGTCTAAGCGCTCAGAAATCCAAGCAGACCTAGGACCTACTGGTGTAGTTACAGGAAGCGTGGAGGGAAAAGAAAGGGGGGTGATGGCAGCGGGAACGGTGTACACGAACAAGGAAAACCGACCCAGCCACCGGAGCCACCAGCCGCCTCTGCCTGGGAGAGGCCCATGCAAAGATGGCAAAACATTGCACACAGCGACAGCGCAGCCAGTGCAGTGGTCCCTCCTCTTCCCATCCATGTGCAAAACCATAAAGGATAAAGGATGAAAGCTCCCGCAGAGGCAGAGCAGCTCTCCAAAAAGTGCAAGGGAGGCTGGTTCAAACAGACAGTCTTAATGCTTGTTAAGTTACAAGTATGAAGCTTCTGGTTCACAAATGGGCTGGATCCAGACTAAGTTAAGTAGGAACGAAAGATTCCACCCAAGTCAACGAGACAAAGTTAGGTGCGAGTTAAAAGCCTCACAGACTTCATTGGGGCCCAATGAGTTCAGCTTAACTCAGTCCAGAGGTCCTGCCCACTGAAATGATACAGGTATGTGTTATATATGGCTCTGGGAGATGAACCATGTGTGGAACGGACCACGGTAGAAGTTAAATAGCTCGGAGACAAGGAGGACTCCAATAGCGATAGATACTTTGAAAAGGAAAGACAAGGAGGACACTTCCCCTCCTCCAACCCACTTGCATAGAATTGATTAGTGACACAATAACTAAATGGTGGACAAAGGAAGAGACACAGGGAGGTATGTTCACACCCTTGTGTGTGTGTGTGTGGGGGGAACCTGCTCCAAAAGGTAAGCATGCAAATGCTTCTCCCCCCATTACCTCAGGCAGGGGAGGGTGGGGGGAATCTGGTCTCTGGCACTGGAGTAACTTCTTGGAAATAGTATTTTTTTCCCTTTTGTTCTTTTAAAGAGTTATAACTGGTATATAAAAAAAAGCTCTTGTATCTGTAAACTTAGTAAGTCTGAGGTTTTGGTAAATTCTCGTACCTGGAGCTGCGAAATGCCTCCAGCCAGACTGTAGAATGGAGTGTTTTTTGTGTGTGTGTGTGTGTGTATGTGTGTGTCCCCCTCCCTGCCCCTCTGAAAAGAGCATCCAGTCTACAGCTACACCCCCTGGTTAAATAATCAGTAGTATGAAGATCCTGCGCTGAGCCTCGCAACGGTAACCTCGCAGAGGGCTTGGGCCACTGACCTGCGGAAAGCCCCAACATGCGCTGTGTGTTTCTAGAGTCTATGTACATTCTGGTCCTCTCTCTCCCACATGGCAGCGGCCTCGGCATCTGGCCGAGGCAGCAACGGAAGGCAGAAGCTGTCCCAAGGGGAACATGGGCCATGGGAGGAGGCCGCCCCTTCAGCACGTCTCTTTCCCTTGAACACCTGTCACTGTCTTTATGGAGCTCAGTGTTCGGTTGAACCAGGTCTTCCGGGAGGCCTGCACCTCATTCAGTGCCTGCCCCAAGTCGTGCTCCAGATCCTGAAAGGCAACAGGAAAGGAGAGTCACAGAACTCCCAATTTCTGTGCACACAACCACCTCCACCCCCTCCCCAACCTCACTTGAACAAACCTAAGCAGCAGGGCATGGTTTTTTTTTTCAGATTCACTCCAGCTCTACATCGTTTTGTTTCCAGAAACTATTTTTAAGAGAAGAACTTGGGAGTTTTGGACACAGGGCCACTGGCTGGTGCCCCACCCCATTCCCACTGCCCCCAATGTGACCTACCTGGATCTTACACTCTGCCTCCACCAGCTGCAGCTTGGTCTGGGCTAGCTCCAGCTCCATCTCTCGCAGCTGGTTCTTCAGCGCCTCCTTCTCCTCATCCGTGTCCTCCTCAGAGCCCTCCCGGGCAACGCTGGCCACCTTCACCCGCCCCTCCTTGTTGAAGAACTCCCGGCAGCGCTCACAGTCGTCAACCTTTTGCTGAAGCCAAAGAGACCAGGCAGTGAGCTTCCCCAGCCACAGGGGCAGAGTTCCCAGAGACATGCCCCACTGCAGCCTGGGTCTGTGTGGCAACCTGCCCCTGGCACACCCATCATTTGCCCCCCCCAAAAGCTGGCAGCAGGAGCCTGGGCCCAAAGCAGCAGTTTTGCCCAGAGGCAACCTTTAGTAGCCGACAGCTGCTACGGGCAACAAACTGATGCAGCTTTAAACTTAACTTAATGATCGCGGGACTTTCTAAATTTTCTGCTTCTGGAATGACTCAATTGGGAAGGGGTCAATTTCTGCCTGTGGGAGAGGAAAGGCACTCCAGCTGCCAGAGCAGCTTCCCCAATCCAAGAACTATTCCATCACACGCACAAACACACCTTGAATCCCATATGGCTGGTTACACAGCTTCAGCCAGTATGGTTGCGGGGGTTAGAGTGTCAGGCTAAACCCTCGTCTAAATCGCTGTGCACCCATGAAGCTAACTGATGTTACCATGGGCTAGTAGTCTCTTCCTCTCAGCTGAAACTACCTCAAAGGGATGTTGTGAGGATAAAAGTTCAGGGTGTGGGAGAGAGAGGAACTGCGTATGCTGCCTTGAGCTCGCAGGAAGAAAGGCAGGGTGCAATTGTAATACGCAATTCAAGCTCCAAATTGCTCACACGTTCAAAGAGGGGTAGGCATCCAGAGTCAGGGATGAGAGGCTTCAGAGCCACCCTTTTCATATCAGGATGAACACCATTAAAAAGCAACAGGGGTAACCTCCAACACATTATTATGCTTTTTAAGGAAGAATCCCAGAAATGGCCCAATCCTAAAATGGCACAGGGGTTGTTTCAAGAGGACACCAAAAGAGCCTGTAGCAGCATGGATCAGGCCAAGCAGATGCCCAAATACCAAGTCTGAAAGCCCTCAGCTCACATGTCCTCCAAGGGATTCAAGCTGCCTTCAGCCTAGTGCTAAATCCAACCAATGCTTTGTCCTGGCAGAGGCACTCCTTACCCGAATCTTCTCAATCTCAGCTTTATTTGCTGTCTGCTGCTTCTCCAGTCTCTCGCTCAGTTGGGAGCAGATCTACCAAAACAGACAGAGAACTTCAGATGAGCCCATTCAAGTCCTTGGTCCTGGCTTCCCAAATGGCCAGCTAGAGGCCTTGAGAAAGCCATGGTTAGGACTTGTCCAAAAGACAGATATGAAGCGATATGCACAGCCTTTGCAGAGAGAGATTCCATTTACCCATTGTGGCCTCTCCTCTTCTGCTCATGCTCAAGGATGTTCCAACCCCCTGATCTAGATGGAATACAACTCCCATGAGCCTCAGCTGAAGTCTATCACCCCCTGGAGGGCATCAGCATCAGGGAGGAGTAGCCTTCATGAGGCCTTCTTGAGAGTTGCATCCATTTGCAGCAAGACAGAAGGCTTCCCCTTGCAGCCAGCCACCTGGAAGACCCCTGCACTCACCTGCTTGTAGTCTCCAATGATGGAACTGTTCTTCTTGATCTCTGACTCTGCCTTGTCCAGTTCCCGGCGACACATCTCCTTCAGCTGCAAAAGGAAAACCAGGAGGGATCAGGGCTGGTGGCCCCAGAGACTGGGCTGCCTGAGGCAAAAAAGCAAACAGTTCTCATTCTGCTTCCAAGCAAAGATGCATCGCAACTTTTCACAAGCCTGAAGATCTTCCACATGGGCCCTCCTTATGAAATATGCTTGGGGGGAATGGCAGCACCAAGGGACAGGCCTTTTCGTGGTGCTGCCCTGCAAAACTCTAGAACCCTCTCCTGAAAGAGACTTGCACGGTGCCTTCTCTAAATGTCTTTTTGGCACAAGACCTTCCTCTCCCCCCCCCCAAGGTATCTGGAATCCGGATGGGTTTGGCTAGAGCAGAACCACAGAAAAGCCACCCAGAAAGGCTGCCAGACTTTAGGATCAGTGGTTCTGCCCTTGTCGTGCCTGCTCTCCCTCCCACTGGCAGAGAGAAGGCAGAGCAACCCAACCCTTCCCACCTCCTTGCCCCATGGTCCAAACCTGAGCCGACTCCTCCTCCAGCCGCCTCTTTTCATCTTCAGAATCTATCAGCTTTTGCTTGGTCATCAGCAGCTCCTTGTTCAAGGCATCCGCCTTCTCCTCTGCCTGGAACACAAAACATGGGAGAGCCAAAATGTCAGAGCCCATCTCCGGTCATTTTTTTTTAAACATTCCTAGCAGCAAGCAGGAATTCTGCAAATAGCAGACATATAAACAGTTGTGGAGAAGTGGGTGCATGCATGGGCAGGCACTTGAGATTTGAGGCTGGGTCTTGCGCATTAAATTTAGAATACAGTAAAGGCTTGATAATATCTGAGTCCATTCAGAAAGCAGCAGACCCTATCCACATACAAAAGGGAAAGAGGGGGGGGGAAGATACTGAAACAAGGGTTTGTGCTGAAGGCATTGCCTTTTCAACTGGGAATCCAGACAAAAGGAGTAGCAGAAAGCTTGCTTGCTTGCTTGACAAGCACAGCGGGAGCCATTTCCAACATCTGCCTCTCCTGCTATTTTCCAAGATGAGGACCTCCCAGGGACAGGGTAGTGACACTGAGAAGGGATCCATCGTGCACATCCACCCCTCCAGTGTTTTCACCTGCCAGGTAACCTTCATTTGTTTCCTCCTCCCATACAATGTTCTGGGATTATTTGAATACAGAGAGGTTCAGAGGTCTTTTAAAATCAGTAAGTGCCAGAAGAAAAAGGCTGGCTAGGAGGAGCTGCACAGATCAAATCTTCCCAGTTTCTTCATGAGTCAACTGCTCTCTGAAAAGAAGGCAGATTTATCCACAGTCGCTGTTTTGGGAACGTTCCTGCCTTGTCCTAACATGAGAATCTGGCTAAACCAAGTCAACTGGTGCCCTTTTACATGACCCAATGGAGAGTGCATGGCTATTTGTGATAAGGCACAGGAAGGCTGGGCAGGATTCAAAGACCTGCTTCCAAACTGGTAGAAAGTAAGAAGAAAAGAAGGAAGCCTGGACAGTTGCAACAAAGGAAACACTTTGCCTCATCAGAGCAGGCTTCCCCAACCAGGTGCCCATAAGTCTTCAGCTGCTACGATTCCCATCAGCTGCAGCAAACATGGCTGTATTGCCTAGCCAACGCAGCATGGTCAGAATCTCCTTTCTTGTCATTTGAATCCACTGGTTTGAGTCCTGCCTCCAGAGCAGGAGAAAACAAGCCTCCTCCATCTTCCATGGGACCTCCATGTTATCCTGTGACTTTTACCTCTACATATCACATCTCTGTCTTCTCTTCTACTGGCTAAACGTACCCAGCTCCCACAACTGTTTTTGTCACACAGCAGCCCTCCTCAGGACCCCCAGGTGCAAGTGACTAGGGATGAAGCCAGATTATGTTGGTCATGGGGCTCTGCTCTCATGTCAACTGGGCTGAGAAGGTTGGAGGTAGGGAATGGATTCTCAAAGGGCAGGACCAAATCCCTATCTGGAGGACACCAGGAGTTGAACCCGGGACTTTCTGCATTGAAGGCAGGTGCTCTGCCGCTGCGCTACAGCCCTTCACGAAAGACAGGCTCTGTCCTCAGGGGCACTGAGAGAGAATGGCGTCCAAATAGACCAAAGGGCAGCGAATGGCCAGGCAAGGCCTCTGGCTCTTACATTGTCCAAGTCCTTCCTCAGGGCGATCTTGCTTGTCACCAGTTCGTGGGCCAGGTCATCATTCTCCTGCTCCAGCCTCATGTTCGCTTCCTGCAGGCGCCGATTGTCTCGCTGGATCAAGGCAAAAAAAAGAGTCAAAAGATAGCAAGTTCCTGAATTCATTACTCATTAAGTGACCCCACCTCAGAAGACATTGGATTAAGCTCCTAGAAGGCTACCAATGCTTAAACCAAAGGGTTGAGGGTCCCTGCTCCACAAGATGCTTCCTTATTTTCAAGGCAGTAGCCCCAGCCTCTAGGTGCCCCCAAAGCAACTGCCCCCAGAGTGGTCACCTCAGAGGGTATCCTCCACCCTAAACCCTGCAATTAAACATTCACTGCAGCTGCCTGGAACTTGGCATTGCAAGTAGGGGACTAAGGAGCTTACAGGGGTGCCTCGCTAGACGAAATTAATTTGTTCCAGGACCCAATTCGTCCTACAAAAATTTCGTCTAGCCAGGCACCATTTCCCATAGGAATGCATTAAAAGTCAATTAATGCGTTCCTATGGGCTCCGGGGGAACTGGTGGTGGCGGCGGTGCTTGCTCTCTTGGCTCGGGGAAGGCAGGCAGGCGCTTCCCCGAGCCAAGAGAGCAAGCGCCGCTGCTGCCAACGACAGAGCCGGATCGGACGAAGCTTCAGAAGCTTTGTTGGACCTGGCTCTGTCTGGCGGGGTGGGGGAAAGGCGAAGGAACGATCCTGCGCCTTTCCCCCACCGCTGCCAAGCCCCATGCCGGCTTTTCGCATCGACGGGGGGAAAGTCTTCCCCCACCGCCTCTTGCCTGCCTCCCCCGGCACGGAACGCAACTTCGGAGGTCTCAGAAGTTGCGTTCCGTGCCGGCTTTTCGCGGCGAGAAGCGGCGGCGGGGGGAGGTCTTCCCCCGCCGCCGCCTCTTGCCTGCCTCCCCCAGCACAGTCCGATCCTCCGCTACTCCCTCCCCCCGCCCGACAGAGGCAAATGCCGGATCTGTCGGGCGGGGGGAGGGACAAGCGGCTCTGAACCCCGGAGCCGAAGTGCGGAGGTGTGGGGGTGTTTTGCCGCCTGCCTTCCCCAAGCCAAGGGGAAGGCAGGCGGCAAAAAGCCCTGGCAATTTTTCGCTGCACGCTGGACTTTGCAGTCAGAGGTTTGTTTTTCTATGGCCGCCGCTTCGCAAGATGAAGCGGCGGCCATAGAAAACCTTGTCGTCTTGCGAGGCAACCTCCGATCGCAAAATCCATTCGTCTTACAGGGCATTCGTTAAGCGAGGCACCACTGTATTTATGTCTTATTTATGGAGGCCACCAATAGCTTGCCCACCAACAAAGACATGGGGTGGGTAAGGCAGGAGACTGACTTTTGCAGACTGAATTACAAGGCTGGAATTAAATGCTGCATATAGCCAGCAGGGGCAGGACCTTTTCAGTAGTAGTGCCCCTGGTTATGGATTGGCCTTCTCAGAAAGGATTGCCTGGGACCATCCCTGCTCTGTGGTCCCTACACAAAACAACACTGAGACATGTGTGGTGATCTCATCCAAGGCTGGCCTCCAACATGACAGAATAACATTAATTACCTCAAATCTTTCTATGGGGTCTTCCTGCTGAGCCTGCTGCTCTCTCATGGCATGGTACTCCCGTTCATATTTCTTCAGCTTCTTTTGGCTAATCTGGGGGGGGGGGGAATCAAGAGCATCTCAGTCAAGACATGTGGAGAAACTGTGCTTTGGCTTCTTTTAACTCAATATATCTGCTGGAGCCTTTCTATAAAAACAAAACACAACTCTGATGATTGATTTCCCTTTGGCTGGGAGTCTCTGGCTTAGGAAGCTTACAGTTAGGCACCCTTCCAATTTACAGAGTTTGTCACTGGACACAGTAGGGAGGTTAAATGAATTCTTATCAGTACAAGTTGGGAGGGGTTGTGCATGTCGGGAGAGAGACAGAGAGCATCTTCAGCAAATGTCACACACACTGATCCAAGCTCCACAACGAAGGTCTCCTCTTCCCTCTCCATTGCTTCACAAACATAGACATTTCCCCCCAGAGCAATTTTTCATGTTTTCACCTCAAGCGAGAGCTGGAACATATCCTGGTTGGCTTTTCAATAAGGAGGGGACTTCAGGCTGGGAGTGGGGCTCGGGTAGCATTTATTTAGCCTGTACATTTTAACTTGTGCTAAGTCCATATCTATTGTGGCACGGACTTTCTGGAGACTTTTATGCAATCTGGCAGTTTTTAAAACGTTTCCCGACACTTAAGAAAACACACTACCCAGTGCCCTGCTTTTCTAACTGCTGGAATGTTATCACACAAATCTAAATCCTTGGATTTATTTTGTTGAGTTTGTACGCAAACAAACAGTGTGGTGTAGCAGAGTGTCTATCAAATCCCCACCTGGCCATGGCCTTGGGCCAGTCACTGCCTCTCAGCCTAACCTACCTCACAGGAATCTTGTTTTGCAGATTAAATGAGATGGGGAGGAGCCACACCGGCCACCTTGAGGTCCATGGAGAAAAGGTGGGAAGTAATGCAGAAAGGGGAAAGTGAAGCATACACAATCTAACCTCTTATCGCTGTGAATGGGCAAGCCAGTTAGCACACCTGGGGCTCACACCTGTCCCCCATCCCAATGCAGTAAGGATTTATTTTGAGGCTGGCTGAAAGGCCAACCAGCTTGCCCTACAAAATGGCAATTATCACTGTGAGAGATGAACGGAAACAAGGACAGGCAAGACTATCAATCAGAAGAGGATGGGGAGCACGATTTGCAAAACCACCACCTTCTCCCCCACATCATCAGCCTCCAGACCAGCTTGGGGCTCCTCTAGATGTTCTGGACTACAGCTCCCATCAGCCCCAGTCCGAAACATCTGGAGGGCCCAGGCTGGTGGCAGAGACTGCCCAGGAAGGATGCCAACAGTTCTTTTAAGGGATGTTGGAGCGGAACAAAACTTGTCCTCTTGCTCCCTCTACTGGCACTGATGCAGGAAGGTCCACCAAGGCTCCCTCTGGCAGCCAAGGATTCACCTTTTGGATGTTAAGCAGCCAGAGGGAACTGATCAGCCGCAGCCCTCCAGAGGGACAATTAGAAGAGCCAGCCCACTCCCAAGGAGAAAACAAAGGCCTTATTAAGCATGACTTTTTATTTTTTCAGTAGCACCTTAAAGACCAACTAAGTTTTTATTTTGGTATGAGCTTTCGTGTGCATGCACACTTCTTCAGATACACTTATTTTTTCTTCTTGCAGCCCATGGAAGGCTACTGAATTATTTGTGCAGAGGGCCAGTGGGGAGCACATGGGCAGGTGGTGAGGAAGTGTCTGGTCTGAGAGTCTGAGAAAAGGAGGAGGAAGAAGAGCAATCCCCCCGCCCACATTGTAGGCTTTCTAGGAGACCCAGACCCAAGCCATAGGGTCAAGAGAAGGGGCTGTGCCCAGGAGACCCTCCTCTTGGATTACAAAGAACATACTGCCAGTTTCTCCAGGCACAAGCTTTGACACACTTCCTCACTTTGGGGTCCAGGGCCTGTGACCAAAAGAACACGGCAAGAGCCTGCTGGATCAGGCCAATGGCCCATCTGGCCTGGCCTGTGGGAAACGGATAAGCGGGACCCAGGCACAAGACCACTCTTCCCTCCAGCATTTGAAAGCAATTGTGGAGGCAGAGCATAGCCATTTTAGCTAGGGGCTGCCAATAGCCCTCTCCTCCATGAATTTGCCAAATCCTCTTTAATAGGTATGTCCTGAACACACTAGGCTACAGCAGCGGACTTCACTAAGCTGGTGCCCTACAAATGTTTTAGACTACAACTTGCAACAGCCCAAAACAGTGCAGGTATTGCTCTTGTTATTTTGATTTATTTGCCTAATACCTAATACAAAACTTCTCTAGGTGACACAGATACACTTTAGAGGAAAAAACAACCAACACCATCAAGTGTAACAACAAAAATCCCATCTCCCAAAAAGTGTAATACATAAATGATTAAGCTCAATAATCGTAACTCATCTAATGCCTGAGAAAAGAGCTACATCTTAACTGAAAGGATGTTAAGGTTGGCACCAGGAGAGCCTCACCGGGGAGAGCATTTAATATAGGGGAGGCCATGACCAAAAGGCCCTCTCCTGTGCTGCTGCCCCCCAAACTGCTTTCCGATGGGGCACCCAAGAAGGACCCCAGTGGATGACCACATGGAATGGGTACGTTTCACATCAGGAGAAGTTTCCCATTAGATCTTGGGAGTATTCATTAGAGCAGACATCCAAGGGTGAGAGAAAAGCAACAGGGAAAAGTGCTAGGCCTCAAGAGAAGCACCACCAGAAAGAAGACCCCCTTTAGAAAAACCACCACCACCACCATCAAACTCTCTGCTTCTTGGTCTCCCCATTCACAAGTCTCGTGAGCTGTTGTCTTCCTCCCTCCCCTTTACAGCAGCTATATAACTGTCTGGAAAGTCTCCAGTCACAGCCAGAACAGGAGGCATCGCTGCTGGCAGTGCATGAGGAGCATAATCACCCCCCACCCCCCTGAGTATTTCATAGCAAGGCTCCACTTAAATGCAAACCACCACCACCCAAGGGACATACCTTCATGCTGCAAGCCAACTCCATCAGCCTCTTGGCATTCTCCTCAGAACGATACCGCTTGGGCAGCTGCACACGGAAAAACTTCAGAGCACCTTCAAAGTCAGTCAGCAGCAAGTCGTCCCTAGTTGTCTGAGAAAGTGCAGAGAAAAAGGGTTTCTGGAAAATGAAATTGTGTGGCACCCACATCCTGTAACCGAGACAAGTGGCGACGAAAGTAGCTTCATTTCTTCCTTTGGGAAGAAACTTGAAATGATATTTAACTCCGCTTTATTGAAAACAAAACACAACACCCCCCCCCAACACAACACATTCCCGTTTTCCTGTGTGGCTGTCTGCAACCCAGTGCCAGATCACAACCTCTCCCCCCCCCCCGCCTGGGGCCAGTGAAGTTTGCAGTCCCATGCAGCACCCAGAGGACAGCACATTGGTGCAGGCTGCTGTGGGTCACGAGTCCTTCATGATGGGTGACAGGATGGAGGGAAGGCTAGTCAGGTTAAGGGACGGGATATCTGGATCGTCGCAGACAGTTTAAAACTGAAAGTGGCTCCTAGGGCAAAATGCAGGCACTGGGTGGGAGAAAAAGCCTCATTCTCCTAGGTCCCTCCTAGCAAAGTAGAGTTCAAGCTTCCCCACCACACCACACCCCAGGGAACACGAAGAGAGACAGACACCCCAGTCCAAGGTGGGCAGGAGGGAAGGTTGCACACAGTCTGTCCCGACTACCAGTGGGGAATTATTGGATCCTGGCTCCTTCCTTCCTTTATTCTTTTAAAAAAATGTCTATTATATAATAAATAAGAATAAGAATAATTTATTTGTACTCCACCCATTTGGCAGGGTTTCCCCAGCCACTCTGAGCGGCTTCCAACAAGATTAAAATACATTAAAATGTCACACATTAAAAACTTCCCTAAACAGGGCAGCTCTTTTTTCTACGTTGCAAACATGGCCCCCTGGGTGGGGAGAGATATGTACAAGAGCCCCAAAGTGTTCAGCAAGAGCCCCATTGTAAAACTCACTCCATTGGAGCCAGCACCAATAATAATAATAATAATAATAATAATAATAATAATAATAATAATAATATATTATTTATACCCCGCCCATCTGGCTGGGTTTCCCCAGCCACTCTGGGCGGCTTCCAACAGAAAAACAAAACAAAACAATCTATTAAACATTAAAAGCCTCCCTGAACAGGGATGTCTTCTAAAAGTCTAGTAGTTGTTTTCCTCTTTGACATCTGTTGGGAGGGTGTTCCACAGGGCAGGCGCCACCACCGAGAAGGCCCTCTCGCAACGAGGGAACCGCCAGAAGTCCCTCGGTGCTGGACCTCAGTGTCCGGGCAAAATGATAGAGGCGGAGACACTCCTTCAGGCATACTGGACCGAGGCCATTTAGGGCTTTAAAGGTCAGCACCAACACTTTGAATTGTGCTAGGAAACGCACTAGTCATTCTCTTGCAAGTTCTTTCTTTTAGGCCCTGCTTTTTTAAAATTGCAAGGTAATTTTGCAGGACGGCTTAAGGATTTCTACAGTGCAGGTGTTCACTGCAGGGCTTTCGGCACAAATCGTATGAAGCGGAACAGAGGGGCTGGATACTCACTTTTAACAGCCCAAGGGCAACATTGAATATAACACTGATGCCCTGCAGGGGGGAAAACAAGAAGGAAAAGCAAGTAGTGAGAGACAAAACCAACATTCGGAGCAGTCTCTGCCAAGTCTGTTCTGGACGAGAACTATCAGCCCCAGAACCCATCCTGATTTATAGTCTGTTAACAGACAGATCTTTCTCTCTGCTCCAAAGCCTTGATATCCTCTACTAAACTTCATCTTCCTGCAGGGGGTGAGGATGTAAGCTAAATGTACTCAGAAGACTCAACAGCTCGTTGCTGCTGTACAGGTTCCTAGAACACAAGTTCCACCAGCAAGTCTGCATATATTTTTCTTGTAATTGTGGGCAGAGAAGAGAGAAAGAAGAGGGCCTAGACATTTGCACAACTAGATCATGGCATGTAGCCTCCACCTGAACTTCTTTGATTTCAGGAAAGGGTTCCTATTAGGGTGATGACTTTTTCATCTTTTTTCCTCAAAAATTATTTCCTGTAGCACAAATGGATGAACTTTTGCCTATTAATGACTAAAATGAGGTATATTCCATTGAAATATTAAAAAAGGTCACACACAAACAGTGGGTTTTTTTGTATGCTGTTTTACGATTTCATAAAATTGTATTAACAATTATATATATATTTCGTATCAAATTTGGACACAACACCACATTCCACAATGGGGAGTGTTCTTAGCAACATAGGCTATACAAATCTCACACCTGCGCAAGGTATACAAATGTCACACCTGCGCAAGGTAAAAGCCCCTTTTTGGGACCTCAAAGCTCAGCTAGCAGACCCTGCTGAACATGCTGGGAAAAGAACCTACAGGAGAGGTAGCAAAACATCGTCCTCTAGCGGCATCTATACTGTTACTGCAGCTAAAAAAAGCTTTCTTGTGTGTCTGACGACCCTGTATAATGTTGTATATATGTGACTCTCAAGCTTGGGTTCAATTTTATATCTGCTTACAGTGACTTAAAAAATGGTCAAAAAACTGATCAATAAAAATTTTTTAAAATCATTTTGTGCGTTTTTAAATCAAATCTCTTTGAAAGTAAAATTTTATCTAATCTTTACTGAAAGCTCATCAAATTATGATACAGGGAAATGAGGCTGTAAAAAAAGTCATCACCCTAGTTCCTATCCTTGATGGTTGTGAATGAAAAACTGAAAATGGACAGACCGTTCCTCTGGCAGCTCAGAAGACACAGGCCGGAGTAAAGCTGATAGCTGGTATTTTCAGCAGAATGCACCACTCTCCACCCCAACACACACACACACACACACACACACACACCCGAGGAGCACAAACCCCAGCTGGGAAAGGAACAGAACGATCTCTCAGTAAAAGGGGGCACAGCAGAACTGTGCCATTTTCCGAGGGGGAAAGTCCACTGAGAATTAATGAATGTTGCTAATTAGCAAGCGAGTAAATGAATTCTTAAAACTGCCTCCCAGGGAGCCATTGCCACCACCACTGTTGCTGCTCCCTGGCTAAAATGTGCTTTGCTCACTGCTCCCTCACAAGTGTGATTCAGACATGTTTAGTCCATTTTGCTGCAAGGTTTGGAGGAACCCTCTAAATCTCTCGAACAAGAACACTGCCGCACTGCATTGAATCCCACTTTTAAGTTATCCTTCCAGGTCAGAGCATTCAGCCCCCATAGGTGCCCCTTGCACAATCCAGTGGCTATTTAGGGAAGGGAATCCAGAGGAACCCTCCGAACATGGGCCCACCCTTGCGATGCCCTCCATGCGCTGCTGCACTGCGACCCCCATCATCAACAGCCAATAGCCCTGCAGGCTGGGCCTGAGGGGAGCTGGAGTCGAGCACAATCCCTTCTCCTGGTATGGCAGGCTGGTCCCTAAGAAGCTGCCCCAAAGGGAACTGGGTAGGTGCAGCCAATGACTTTCAAATATTTAAATCAGAAGAGGAGGGGAAACAATCCCTCACCAGAGTTCCACAACATCAGAATCCCAAAAGAATCAGAAGTCCCAATGCCAAAAGTGTTTCTGCCAAATGCAGAATGATTATTAATACCCAATTGCCTTAGGACCAGATCAGACTATGTCCCTCGTTCACATACCATGACACACCCCAGTTAAGTGTTTTCCACGGAACTTTGTTCCTCTTGCTCACTCTTCTCCTTCGCAATAGCACCAGGGAGAAACAAAGCAGGATCTCCGGCTTCAGTGCTATGTCCAAGCCATGCGCTAGGTGTTGTTTCACTGCCAAGGAACCACAATCTGCAGGCAAGGTTTGCTCTTGGATTACAGACTGTGGTTTGTTGGGAGTGGGATGAGCAACAGTCCCTGGGAAAGCCAGGGATAGTGGTTTGCTCTCTCTGTAGGCCAGCAGGCAGGGGGCAAACAGTCCACAAAGGCATCATCTCCCATGACATATAGACTGGCATCGTCTACCCAGGCTGGCAGTGGCTCTCAAGCAAAGATCTCTCTCAACGCTGTACAATCACAGAATCATGGAGTTGGAAGAGAACACAAGGGCCATCCAGTCCAACCCCCTGCCAAGCAGGAAACACCATCAAAGCATTCTTGACATATGCCTGTCAAGCCTCCACTTAAAGACCTCCAAAGAAGGAGACTCCACCACACTCCTTGGTAGCAAATTTCACTGCCGAACAGCTCTTACTGTCAGGAGGTTCTTCCTAATGTTGAGGTAGAATCTTCTTTCTTGTAGTTTGAATCCATTGCTCCGTGTCCGCTTCTCTGGAGCAGCAGAAAACAACCTTTCTCCCTCCTCTATATGAGATCCTTTTATATATTTGAACATGGCTATCATATCACCCCTTAACCTTCTCTTCTCCAGGTTAAACAAACCCAGCTCCCTAAGCTGTTCCTCATAAGGCATCATTTCCAGGCCTTTGGCCATTTTGGTTGCCCTCCTCTGGACACGTTCTAGCTTGTCAGTATCCTTCTTGAACTGTGGTGCCCAGAACTGGACACAGTACTCCAGGTGAGGTCTGACCAGAGCAGAATACAGTGGTACTATTACTTCCCTAAATCTAGATGCTATACTCCTCTTGATGCAGCCCAGAATTGCATTGGCTTTTTTAGCTGCTGCATCACACTGCTGACTCATGTCAAGTTTGTGGTCTACCAAGACTCCTAGCTGTAACTGGAGAGGCAACTGAGCTGCAATCTCTCCCCAGCTTTATGGATATTCCTAGCACATTATGATGACAATGAACCCAAACAAGCACGTACTAGAAAGTGGCACAGAAAGACATTGAAATCCCAAGCAATTGGCCATAGGTCCCACAGGGAAAATGCACCTCACCACGTGTGGGTCTCTTCTCTCAAGTAACTAAGACGTTTAACCTAGGCATGCTTATTTCCTCCTCCCTCACAGTGCATCTTCCTTGTGTGTCATGCCTTTTTACATTGTAAGCCTAATGGCAGGGAGGGCTGTGTTTTTTTATATGAATTGTGAGTTTCCTTGGGACCCCTTTATGGCTAAAGAGCAAGGTGAAAAATAGCCTCAAAATAAAAACACTTTTCTACCATCAAGCATGTTTGTCAACAGCATAGCAGTCCTCAGCACTCCTATTGTTGTGTTGCAGCATTTAGAAATGGAGGTGATTTTAATGCATTAGTTCCTTTTAACGTTTTGTATTTTTCTACCTACCTGCTTCTTGGGAGAAAAGCAATGACAAACCTAGACAGCATCTTAAAAAGCAGAGACATCACCTTGCCTACAAAGGTCTGTATAGTTAAAGCTGTGGTTTTCCCAGTAGTGATGTATGGAAGTGAGAGCTGGACCATAAAGAAGGCTGATCGCTGAAGAATTGATGCTTTTGAATTATGGTGCTGGAGGAGACTCTTGAGAGTCCCATGGACTGCAAGAAGATCCAACCGATCCATTCTGAAGGAAATCAGCCCTGAGTGCTCACTGGAAGGACAGATCCTGAAGCTGAGGCTCCAATACTTTGGCCACCTCATGAGAAGAGAAGAATCCTTGGAAAAGACCCTGATATTGGGAAAGATGGAGGGCACTAGGAGAAGGGGACGACAGAGGACCAGATAAGGTTGGACAGTGTTCTCGAAGCTACGAACATGAGTTTGACCAAACTGCGGGAGGCAGTGCAAGACAGGAGTGCCTGGCGTGTTATGGTCCATGGGGTCATGAAGAGTCGGACACGACTAAACAACTAAACAACAACAACAATTTTTCTACCTTTTCTACCTCGTTTTTTTTTTACTATATATTTTAATGTAACAACATATTTTGGTTGATGTCGTTTCTTTAAATATTGTATTAGCGTGTATATTCTTTTCTGCAGTTGTTACAACCATATGGTAATAGAATCATAGAGATGGAAGGACCCCTGAGGGTCATCTAGTCCAACCCCCTGCAATGCAGGAGTCCTGCCCACAGCCATCCCTGGGTGGGCTCGAACCACCAACCTTCCGGTTAACAGCGAGATTGACTGACCCATTGTGCCACCTGAGGACTATAAGCAACAATAAAAGTAAGCTTTTAGCAAGCTCTTCTTGGCACCACATTCTGCCCATAACTTAACCCGGTCGTTTATGCCCAAAACTTTCTTGAAGCTGCTGAATCATTTCCTTCCTCCAGCAACAGCTGCTTGCACACAGCCATTCAGAGATTAAGGGGGACAAAGCTGACCTCCTTTGCCAGTGACTCAATGTTCAGATCACACACAGGCACAGCACACAATAGGTAGATTCTGAGAAATGGGAGATTAACATCTAATGCGCTGGCTGGAAGCTGCCATGATGCCATGTCTACAGAACGCTGGAAAAACATCCATGAAAATGAACAGGATTGTGAAACTGTTTATATATACCTTCCTTCTCTCCACCCTTTTATTTCTGCTTGTTTACAAGGAAGAGGAACTCTTGTGTGTTTAGTTTATAACTAAATATACCCATGTGGAGGGCTGGGATTACTGGAATTTGTCAATTACCTCACAAAGCAGCAGGTCGATGATGTGGAAGACCATATAAAGAGGGAATTTTGCTGTGAACAGTGTGAGGAACCATTGGGATGCATACATGTGTGCTTCAAGGCTGATGTCCAGGAAGTGGTTGTAGAGGTCAGGAATGTACTCCTAAAACAGAAGAAAAAGACCAACGTTTGTCCCAAATAGCAATAAATAAAGAACACAGTCACCTTCTTATCTGCAAGAAGCTGTTTAAGATGGAAGCACACAACGGACTCCTAATGCACCCATTAACGTAATTTAGGACATTTAGGTCTCCTGAACATTAATGCCCCTAGGCAGCAACTGGCTTCAACAAACACCCATTCTGGTGCTTTAATGGTGGCAGCAGGGGAGGGGCAAGACCCGGTGTGTCACCCCCCCTATGACCCCAATGACCTGCTGAAGGGCCAAGATGCCGAAGGGTAGCCAGCTGCTGAAGGCTACTGCAAATGACCTGGCAAGGAACTTTTCACTTGTGCGGCATTCTAGAAACATGGGGATTCAGGCATGTGAGCCTGCTCAAACCGTAAAGTGCTAATCAGAGCCCCTGCCACGAATTCCTTCATCACTGGAGATGTGGTAGGTGGACACATGGGGGGGGGGGAACGCTACTCCACTGTGGGACAGCCTCCTATGTGGGCTTCCCTACCCCAGCTGCATCTCCAGCAGCTTTCAGATGTGGAGCAAACAAATTCTTTTTCTAAAGGGTCAATCAGATGGCTGCTGGCAAAATGTAGACAAGTCTGTTACCTATGGGGTAACTATAGTAAAAAATAAAATCACAGCCCCCCCCTTTTTTTAGCAAAAACAGCTGTCAAGGGGATCTTTTTTACTGTTTCTTATTACTCTTTTTGGTGACTAATATTTTTGCAGATAAAGTCACTCAGATTCGGAGGGAGTTAGACTCCACTGTGGGAGCAGGGCCAGGGCAGGAGAGTGCTAGAGCCCTGTCTAGTCATGTTTCATGGGATCAATTTCAATCTGTTACCTCCGAGGATGTGGACAGGCTGCTTGGACGAGTGAAACCAACCACCTGTCTCCTTGACCGTTGCCCATCCTGGCTAATAAAAGCGAGCCGGGAAGGGCTGGGCGATGGGCTCCGTGGGGTGGTAAATGCTTCCCTCTATGAGGGAGCCTTCCCAGCCCCGCTGAAAGAGGCGGTCATTAAACCGCTTCTTAAAAAACCATCTTTAGATGCGGCTAATATGGCCAACTATCGCCCAGTCTCAAATCTTCCATTCTTGGGCAAGGTGATTGAGCGAGTGGTTGCTGAACAACTCCAGGCACGCCTGGAAGAAGTGGACCATTTGGATCCCTTCCAGTCAGGGTTCAGGCCTCATCATGGGACTGAAACTGCCTTGGTTGCACTGGTTGATGATCTCCGGCAGGCTAGGGACAAAGGTGAGAGCTGTTTCCTAGTCCTGCTGGATCTCTCAGCGGCTTTTGACACCATCGACCATAACATCCTTCTGGACCGTCTAGAGGGGTTGGGAGCTGGGGGCACTGTTATACAGTGGTTCCGCTCCTTCCTCCTGGGCCGTGTTCAGAAAGTGGTGGTGGGGGATGAGTGTTCAGACCCCTGGGCTCTCACTTGTGGGGTGCCTCAGGGCTCTGTCCTCTCCCCCATGCATTTTAACATCTACATGCAGCCGCTGGGAGAGATCATCAGGGGGTTTGGGCTGGGTGTTCATCAGTATGCGGAAGATACCCAGCTCTACCTCTCTTTCAAATCAGAACCAGTGAAGGCAGTGAAGGTCCTGTGTGAGTGCCTGGGGGCGGTTGGAGGATGGATGGTGGCTAACAGATTGAGGTTGAATCCTGACAAGACAGAAGTACTGTTCGTGGGGGACAGGAGGCGGGCAGGTGTGGAGGTTTCCCTGGTTCTGAATGGGGTAACTGTGCCCCTGAAGGACCAGGTGCGCAGCCTGGGAGTCATTTTGGACTCACAGCTGTCCATGGAGGTGCAGGTCAATTCTGTGTCCAGGGCAGCTGTCTATCAGCTCCATCTGGTACGCAGGCTGAGACCCTACCTGCCTGTAGGAGCAGGGTCTAAATATTAACCGATTTGTCCCAAATTTGAAATTTGACTATGTTTATACCATACGCCTGATATAAGATCAAGGGAGGAAACATTTTCCAAAAAAAGTTTTTTATGACCCACCCTACTGTCCATGGAGGTGCAGGTCAATTCTGTGTCCAGGGCAGCTGTCTATCAGCTCCATCTGGTACGCAGGCTGAGACCCTACCTGCCTGCAGACTGTCTAGCCAGAGTGGTGCATGCTCTAGTTATCTCCCGCTTGGACTACTGCAATGCGCTCTATGTGGGGCTACCCTTGAAGGTGACTCGGAAACTACAACTAATCCAGAATGCGGCAGCTAGACTGGTGACTGGGAGCGGCCGCCAAGACCACATAACACCGGTCTTGAAAGATCTACATTGGCTCCCAGTACATTTCCGAGCACAATTCAAAGTGTTGGTGCTGACCTTTAAAGCCCTAAATGGCCTCGGTCCAGTATACCTGAAGGAGCGTCTCCACCTCCATCATTCTGCCTGGACACTGAGGTCCAGCACCGAGGGCCTTCTGGCGGTTCCCTCGTTGCGAGAAGCCAAGTTGCAGGGAACTAGGCAGAGGGCCTTCTCGGTGGTGGCTCCTGCCCTGTGGAACACCCTCCCAACAGATGTCAAAGAGTAAAACAACTACCAGACTTTTAGAAGACATCTGAAGGCAGCCCTGTTCAGGAAGGCTTTTAATGTTTAATAGATTATTGTGTTTTATTTTTCTGTTGGAAGCCGTCCAGAGTGGCTGGGGAAACCCAGCCAGATGGGCGGGGTATAAATAATAAATTATTATTATCATTATTATTATGGTCTTTGCCTAACAGACAATACAAATCTGACTGACTTTCACTTAATGAATTATTGGGCCATTGTATCTATTATTATTATTATTATTATTATTATTATTATTATTATTATTATTATTATTATATTCCACTGCTTCTCTTCTATTGTTATTCATTCATTCATTCAATATTACACTATATTTAGGGTGTGGCTAGAACAACAATTCAAAAAGAAAAACAAAAGAAACTAAAAGGGAGAGAGAAAAGGCATGCTGTTCCAGGGCTGGGGGAAGCTGTGCTGCACTCCAGATGTTGCTGGACTCCAACTCCCAGCATGGTTCAGGAGGCAGGGATGATGGGAGCTGGAGTCCAGCAATGAGGATCACAGGAGCCACCCCACTCTCCCTGCCACTGTGCTGCTACACAAGCTGTTGCGATGATCACAGGAAGAGGAAAATAGCTAGGAGAAGAATGGGGCACAGCTTGTCACATGATTAAAGGCCATGTGGCCACACCGCAGCCAGGCCACCACTCTTAGCATCATCTCTGGAGTTCACCTTGCAAAGAGCATCACTGTCTCGGATGAAACCCCACCCCCTTTGAAATCTTGGTCTCCGGGGACAGCCAGCACCCCTTACCTGCATGAGTCGCTCCAACTGATAAAACTTGCAGTGTAAATCTTCAAAATTCTGTTTGAAAAGCTCCCTGAGTCCGTAGTCAAACATGATTTTGACCAGAACACTAAACGCCTGTTCTTCAGGCATCTGTCAAAGACAAAGAACAAAACCAGCTGTCATTTTTAAAAGGGGGTGGGGAGCTAAACATGATAATCTAACTTCTTCCTTCAGTCTTTCCTACTAGTATGTTCTAGTTACAGGTAGGTAGCCGTGTTGGTCTGAGTCGAGGCAAAATAAAATAATTCCTTCAGTAGCACCTTAAAGACCAACTAAGTTTTTATTTTGGTATGAGCTTTCGTGTGCATGCACACTTCTTCAGATACATTTGAAAAACCAAATGTCTTTAAGGTGCTACTGAAGGAATTTTTTTATTCTACTAGTATGTTGATTGTTGAGAGAACCACCTTACTTTATTGGCAGCCAAACGTGGGCCACATTCACACCCTATTTTTAAAGCACTATATCTAGGGGTTGCCATATTTCAAAAAGTGAAAATCCAGACACAAAAGTTGCTAAACTTTTTTTGCCAAATCTCAAAAAAGAAAGAAAGAAAAGAAAAGAAAAGGAATTTTTAAGGAAAATTTCCAAAATCTACACTTCCAACATGGAAGTCTGGATTTTCCTGGACATTAAAGCTATTCTACCCAGGCGCTGCTGGGAAATTTCGGACGCATAGCAGTCCTAACTATACCACCTTAAACATCCATTCTGGGAGCTACAGCCTGTTAGGGATGTCGAGAGCTATTAGAAGACCCCCATTTTTCTCACAGGGCTAAGGTTCCCAGAATAGTTTAACAATCAAGCCCTCTTCCCAGGGAACTCTGAGAATTGTAGCTCTGGAATGAAGGTTTTCCTTCACCACTTCTCACCACCTTTAGCAAAACACAGCTTCCAAAATTATTTTGAGGAAGCCACGACTGTTTAAAAGTGGTAACGGCGTGCTTTAAATGTACGGTGTGAATGTGGCCCTACTCTACTCCCACGAGGAAAAGGTAGGAGATTATTGCTCATTCTTTCTGCCACCAATGAACCTTAAAGCACCACAAGTTGTGTGAGAATATGACAGCAAGGGCAGGTTTAGCAGCAGTTCAGCAGAAAATGAAGGGTAAAGCTGATGGCGTCGTATCTACTCATAGGAACATAAGACTGAGTCAGGCCAAAGGGGGACCACCTAGCCAGCCTCCTGTTCTCACAGTGGCCAGGCAGATGCCCCAATAGGAAGGCCGCAAGCAGGACCTGAGCACAAGAGCCACTCTCTTCACGTGGAATTCCCAGCATCTGGTATTCTGCCTCCAACAGCGGAGGTGGAGCATAGCAATCATGGCTAGAAGCCATTGGTAGCCTTACCCACACCATGCCAGTCTTAAGCGGGTATCCTTGCCCAGGGCATTCTGGAAAAGTCTGCCATCTTCCCTTGCTCAAAAACTCACCCGGGGAATAAAGCTCCTGTTTTCCCACAGTAATGAAGGTTCATGTTCTGGGCCAGGTCAACTGGTCAACTTTTACTAGTTGAGGGGGGAATAGGTAAAAAAAAAGTAAAGGACCCCTGGACAGTTAAGTCCAGTCAAAGGCGACTCTGGGGTTGTGGCGCTCATCTCGCTTTCAGACCGAGGGAGCCTGTGTTTGTCCACAGACACCTTTCCAGGTCACGTGGCCAGCAGAACTAAACTGCTTCTGGCGTAATGGAATATTGTGATGGACGTGAGAGCACATGGAAACACCATTTACCTTCCTACCACAGCGATGCCTATTTTATCTACTTGTACTGACATGCTTTCAAACTGCTAGGTTGGCAGAAACTGGGACAAAGCAAAGGGAGCTCACCCGGTGATGCGGATTTGAACTGCCAACCTTCCAAATCAGGAGCCCAAAAGGCTCAGTGGTTTAGACCACAGCGCCAAACCGTGTCCCTACTGAGGGGGAAATAAAACTGTTGCAAGAGGGAGTTTGTGGTGCTTTTGAAGAATGCACCAGGAAGGCTCATGCACATGAACAAGGGCCCAGGAAAGGCACCCATTTTGAATGACATTTTCAGCTTCTGCTGCTCTGCAGGCTTCCCTCTCGTAAAGACAAGCAGGTATCACAATTCAAAGGCTTGCATCTCTGGGCTGGGATTTAAGCTCTTAAAAACCCACCACAATCTTCCAAAAGCAACCTCAGAAGCAATTCTAAGATCCAATTTAGGCACAATTTCACCTTTATTTCTGATGGATTGCGCAGCTAGTGCCTGCTTTGCCTGTGGCAAGGCGAAGAACTGCTAAATTCATTATTCTGCAAGGTCTCAAGTTTTCAGTGAATATTGGGAGCTGCTGTTCAATTACAACAAAACCACCCTTATGACTGGTGTTCAAAATATCTTTCTACAACTTTCTTGTGTCATGGGGGGGGGGCGGAAATACATTCCCCTCAAACTGACAGGAAGTCTGGTTTTCAGAGAAACACCAAGTCTCTTTCTATTTAGTATGAGAAGATGGTACAGCACAGCCATAATTCAAATAAGATGAAGGGTTGGGGGGGGATATTAAAAAAAAGAAAGGAAAAGGAGCCTGCCATGGATCAGAACAACAAATGGGCCTGGAAGCTCTGCAGAGTGTCATTCAGTAACTGACAGCAGAGATAGCTAGTTTGAGGAAGCGGGGGGAGAGCAGAAAAAGAAAACCAACAACATGAATGTGGTTTAAAAATAACTTTTAGCAGCAGAAAGGGAATGAAGGGTGTCAGAGAGAAGTAACTGCAAAAAAAATGCTCAGCATTTCTGCATAAGCAACTGCTGGAGTGGGGTGGACAGCCAGGGAAATGAAGCAAGACAGGGCAGGCATCCCTGGTGGTATTCTGAGTTGGCTGTTTCCAAGAAGCAAGAGAAAACTTGCAAGGAGACAACTCCTTTTGAATAGATTGTCCAAGATTTCCCCGTGGTGGACTCCTCACAGACCTGTTGGCCCCTCAAAGGCCCACATAACCTTTGAGGTTAACCTTAGTCAGAGGCCACTGGTGAGATGTGGAAATCAGACCACCCAGCCAGAATAAACCTGTGGCCCAGAGCCCAAGCTGGTCCAGGTGGACTTCGAACTGAGCAGCCTGGTAACCTGACTTGACTCTCTGACTGACAAAAGCAGGAGAAGAGAATGCCACCCACCTTCCTGGTAAATGCACAGGATTTATGAAACTTGGACCTGTACCAAAATGCTGCATTGTGGAGTGCTTGTGCCCAGGGTGCCAACCAGCCAGCCATGCCCTTTGCCAGGATACTCCATTTAAACACCAACAGATTTCCTGACTGCCCATCCTACTGTCAGGGACTGGGCAGAGGAGGGGGAGGAATAGTGGATACCGCCTCCTCAGCCTGAATCTTCCAGAGAAGAGGAAGACAGTATAGATTTACAACAGTGGGTTGCAGGAGGTCACAGCTCAGAGGCTGCAGAAGGGAGAAGCTGGGAAATATTGGGAGAGGAACAGGAAGCAGCAGCAGCAGCAGCCCCAGGAGAGAGGCAGCTGACAGACTCAGTATCTTTAGAAAGCATTCCAGACCCCCCCCTCCCAGAACCCGGTGGGCATTGAAAGTAGGAGAACAGAAAGCTCAGAGGAAGAAAGCACAGATCAGCCAATGTAGGGATGACGTATAATGGGAGAGCTGGAGGGGGGGGGTTCACTCGGAGCAACGTCATTACTACAAGAGGCAGCTTTTCTAAGCCTCTCTCTGTGAATATTGAATAAAAGACTTGGTAAGAACTAACTGCACCCTAACTCTGCACCCAAGTTCACTATTAGCATGTATGAAGAATGAAAAAAAATTCAGTTCTGTAACATCTCTGGAAGAGACGGCATCCATGTATGGAGCAACTGTTTCTGGATGTGAGGAAGTTTTGGGATCTTCACAAAGGATCCACCTGCATTACTGCTCAATAACACAAAGAACAACAAGAAACCAACAGGCAGCCTGGATGGAGTTTGGATTTGTTAACAACCTGATCCAACAGAGCTCTTCTGTCTGTTCTTACATATAAATTATATGTACAATTAATTACATATACATATAAATTATAGGATAAAATATTGTCCTGGTTTTGATGATATAAAAATCACTAGACCTGCAGTGATTCATTGCTACCGTGTTTCTCATAAAATAAGACACCGTCTTATATTTCCCCCCCCTCAAAAACCCCCACGGTGGCTTATTTTCGGGGGATGTCTTTTTTTTTCCAAGCGGGAGCTGGCAACAGCGCGCTGCGCCGAGCCCCGACCCAGCGGGACCCGGGGAGCAGAAAATAAAAACGGCAAGGCTGCCCTCCGATTTGCCCTCCCCATTTGCGTGCTGCTGAGGAGCAGAACACCGTGATCCAGGGAGCACGGCCATGTTGGCGGAGCAGGAAGCAGCCGCGGAGGCGGCTGTGAGAGAAGCAGCGGCGGAGGGCCCGGCAAGAGGAGGCTGCACGGGAGCCGCTTCGGGGAGCGCAGCACGAAGAGCCTGGTGAGAGGCAGCTGCGGCTGCAGGTGAAGCCCGTGATCTCTGTGGGCAAGCGCTCTGAGCACTGCGGCGGTGGTGAAGTGGTACCCGATCAGCCCGCCTCTCAGCTGATCGTCGGGAAGCCCCCGCCCCCGCAAAACACAGTGAGGCGGCTGCAGGGGAAGCGCCGAGAGCGCCCAGGAACGTGGCTACAGCGACAGTGATCCCAGCAGCTGTGGAGGTGGTTGTGGGCACGCGCCCAGCGCCAAAGCACGGTGGCGACGGCCACTGCGAGTGGCATGAAAAGAAGGCTGCCAGCAAGCACGCTGTTGCCTCTTGTTGGCTCTTCCGAAGGCGCTTAAACGCCTTCCTTTCCTTGCCAGACCTGCCCCCCCCCACTATGGCTTATTTTTGGGGTATGTCTTATATTTAATCAACTTGTGAAAAGCCTGCCATGTCTTATTTTGTAGGTGCGACTTATTTTATGAGAAACACGGTAGTTGCTGCAACCTTTGGTGTGTGGGCACGCAAGCAGGCTTTAATGTATGTTTCAGCAAACAGCATCAAAATCGATTTAGACATTTAAAAGGGAGAAAGGGAACAAAGGGTGACATTACATTCAAGGAAACCAATACAAGACACAGAACAACCAATACAAGACACAGAACACAGAATTCCAAGCCAGGGTCTCCTAAATACGCATGCACATTTGCCCATCCTCCTGCCAGGTTCAAAGTGCTCACAGATTCTGGTGAATTAAACAGGTCTCGGGCAGGGAGGGAGGCGGGGAGGGCATGCTGCAAAGGGAGATTGGATTATGCCCGAGTGCCGCAGAGTAGCAAAGAGGAACTCTCTCACGTAGCAAAGAGGAACTCACATGTAGAAGCAGCACAGCAGCAAGGAATGACTGGCCCTGGCAGTAGCCAATCTCTTCATCGTAAACAGAATAGGCCTGGAAGAAGAATCAGAAAACGGTCAAGACTTCAACAACACAAGATGCCCCACCTGAATGATTGATTGCTTGCATTTATAGCCTGCATTCCCTCCAAGGAGCTCATAGTTCTCCTCCCCACTTTATCCCCACAACAACCCTTTGAGGTAGGTTAGGTTGAGAGGAAGTGGTTGGCTCAAGAGAACCTAGTGTGCTTCATGGCCGAGTGCAGGAGGCAGTGGAAGACAGGAGTGCCTGGCGTGCTCTGGTCCATGGGGTCACGAAGAGTCGGACACGACTAAACAACTAAACAACAACAAATCATATCACCCCTTAACCTTCTCTTCTCCAGGCTAAACATACCCAGCTCCCTAAGCCATTCCTCATAAGGCATCGTTTCCAGGCCTTTGAAAACGACTTGAATTGATATTCAAGTCTTTGATTTGAATATCAATTATTCACAAGGAGTGGATAGGAAGCTGCTTGCTCCAGTCCCTGGGCCGCGTCCCATGCAGAGCTCATCCTTTTTAATGGTGAGCTTTGTCAGAGAGCTTAGGAGGTGGCCAGGAAGCCAAGCTGCTTTCCCAGGCCAAACAGTCTCTGGAGGAGGAGCAGGCGGAAATGGCAGCTTTCTAAATGCCAGGTTCAAAGAGGTCAAGCAAGGTAAAGGGATCAAACCAGAGTGCAGACATTTTTTATTTCAACCTGCTAATTTCCTCCTGCATCTTAATGAGTGACTTGAATGTGTTTGTGGCTTGCCTTATAATGCAAATGAGCTGAACAATTTTCCAGAGTGTTAGAGAGGAGCAAAGATCCTTTTACTGAGACTTCCTTTGCTCTTTGCCACACAAAAAGAAATACAGCAGCCGCTCCAGTTGATGCAAGGAGCCCAGAAGATCTGGGAATGCCCTTTGAGGCAAAAGGCTGATTAGCTCAGGCATCCACCAGCACAAACCTACCTACCTTGTGCCCTCTGGATAATTCTGGACTACAATTCCAGTAAGGCTGAATTAGCAGGCGCAACCGGCAATATGTTTCAACAACCTTTTTGCAGTTTCAAGTATTTTTGTTATTGCTGTTTAGTCGTGCCCAACTCCTCGTGACCCCATGGACCATAGCACGCCAGGCACTCCTGTCTTCCACTGCCTCCCGCAATTTGGTCAAACTCATGTTTGTAGCTTTGAGAACACTGTCCAACCATCTCGTCCTCTGTTGACCCTTTCTCCTAGTGCCCTCCATCTTTCCCAACATCAGGGTCTTTCCCAGGGAGTCTTCTCTTCTCATGAGGTGGCCCAAAGCATTGGAGCCTCAGCTTCAGGATCTGTCCTTCCAGTGAGCACTCAGGGCTGATTTCCTTCAGAATGGATAGGTTTGATCTTCTTGCAGTCCATGGGACTCTCAAGAGTCTCCTCCAGCACCATAATTCAAAAGCATCAATTCTTCAGTGATCAGCCTTCTTATTTATTTACTAGTGTAATTCAGCCTGTTGAATAAACGGGCGCTAGAACATCCCGGGGTTCGGAGAAGCGCTTGCTCAGCGCTTCTCCGAACCCCGGGACCTGTCCTTGTTGTCGGCGGCAGGCAGACAGGAACAAAGGAGGAGAAAGCAGCCCTTTCTCCTCCTTCCTTCCTCTCCCCCAGCCGCCGATAAGAAGGAGACACCCCGGGGTTCGGAGAAGCGCTTGCGCAGCGCTTCTCCGAACCCCGGGACCTGTCCTTGTTGTCGGCGGCAGGGGCACAGGAACGAAGGAAGAGAAAGCAGCCCTTACATTTCTCCTTGTTAAAATTCATCTTGTTTGTTTTGGCCCAGTTGTCTAATCTGTTCAGGTCATTTGGAAGTGTGATCCTGTCCTCTGGGGTATTAGCCACCCCTCCCAATTTGGTGTCGTCTGCAAACTTGCTCAGGATGCCCTCAAGCCCATCATCCAAGTCATTGATAAAGATGTTGAATAAGACTGGGCCCAAGACAGAACCCTGTGGCACCCCACTAGTCACTACTCTCCAGGATGAGGAGGAGTGTAATGCAGGAGGCTGGGGTAGAGGGCCCTTGGGGTCCCAACCCCATAATTCTATTATCAAACACTACCATCTCACACTTGGAGGTGTTTTCACAACGGAGAACCCAGGGCTAACCTGGCCTAAGCACATTTATTCCCACAAGGAAGCCCCACCATAATGGTCCACAAATGAGCCAAGATAGCATCCCGGTCAGGGTTACCTTGCATATTTTGTACAGGGAGTCCTGGCCATCGCCCCCAGTGTCCTTGAAGTAGTCATGGGCAGGGAACGTCCGGTTGATGTCACGTGTAATGGCACTGTCCTGGGGAGACTCCTGCAAGGCCAAGGAAGGAGAGAGAAATTGGGGGAGACCATTAAGCCCCACAATTATGGGTGTGGTTGCAGCTACAAAAAGACGCTGGGGGGAGGGGGGCAGGAGGTGAGGGCAGCAAATGGCTCATGCAACCCACAAATGTTCCTATTTCTCTCAGGGAGAGAGTGCAGTGGTAAGTAGTAGCAAGCATGAATCAGAGAGAGTATTTTCCCATTGAAAAGTGAGAGGGCACTTATAAGAGAAAGGCACTGTCAGTTCACACTCTCATTAAGATTCTTCATTTCCACATGAAAATCCAGCGCAGAGGAGAATCTACAGGAGGGAAAGGGTGACCTTAGCATTAGTAGGAGCCAAAGGGGAGAAAATAAAAACTCAAGGTGCCAGATTCAAACCCCCTCCCTTTTCTGGGTACTATTCCAGGCTACTCAAGCACCAGCTACTGAGGTTTCCTGGTCCTGCTTAGTATTGAGATTTATGCAGACTACTCAATGGAACCAGTTGTGGGAGATGGGGAGGAAAAAATAATCACCTTCCCTTGCAGAGTCAGAGTGCCACATTTAAATCGATAAAAGAAAACAGACTCTCACTTCCTGTGCCTAATTTATGGAAGGTTAACCAAGTTTTTTAGGGACCCAGGTGGCGCTGTGGGTTAAACCACTGAGCCTAGGGCTTGCTGATCAGAAGGTCAGCGGTTCGAATCCCTGTGACGGGGTGAGCTCCCGTTGCTTGGTCCCAGCTCCTGCCAACCTAGCAGTTCGAAAGCACGTCAAAATGCAAGTAGATAAATAGGAACCGCTACAGCGGGAAGGTAAACGGCGTTTCCGTGTGCTGCTCTGGTTTGCCAGAAGCGGCTTTGTCATGCTGGCCACATGACCTGGAAGCTATACGCCGGCTCCCTCGGCCAATAATGCGAGATGAGCGCGCAACCCCAGAGTCGGTCACAACTGGACCTAATGGTTAGGGGTCCCTTTACCTTTTAACCAAGTTTCTTACCTCTTTCACTCAGGAAGTTGTAGGAACATAGGAGGGTGCCATACACTGAGTCAGATCATAGATCCATCTGGCTCAGTACTGTCAACATGGCTTGCAGAGTTTCAGGCAGGGGTCTCCCTCAGTCAGGGACTGCAATGGAGATGCTCTACCACTGAGCTATCTCACCTCCCTCCCACTCCCCAGAGAGCATCCCACCAGTAATTATTATCACTATTTATTAGATTTGTATACCGCCCTTCATCTGTCGATCTCAGAGTGGTTCACACACCTTGTAGATTTTATACCATCCAACCACCTGTTAGGTTGCACGGTGAGCAGCTTCCATCATCAGCTCTGCATGGATTCACACAGAGGCTCTAGTGCAGACTCTCGAAGCCCAAAGCACAGCAACATTCTCCAAGTTCTGAGCCTGAGAGATGATGGGCGGTGACTACTTTGCACAAGCCGCCTGTCCTCCTTCTCCAATGGGCTCAGCTTGCACTTGCAGGCAGAGTTGTGGCCATTTCATTGAACTCAAAACTGCACTGGCCATAGCTACAAGAACCACAATGCATTGCAGAATTCTGACCAGAAAAAAAACTCCCTACTTACTTTTTGTTCAAATGAAGCTTCTAGTCTTCAAGGTTGCAGAAACAACATAGGCAACCTTTGGTAAAATAACAGACCAGGAGGGAGGCGAGCAGGATTTCTGCTGCTGGGTTGTGTCAGCATGGGAAGCTTATACCTGCCTAAACTGTTTGCCCCTCTAGACTAGTGATGTTTACTCTGATTGGCAATAGCTCTCCAGGCAGCAAGAGAATTTCCCCATCGTTTATTACCTGACCCTTTTAGCTGGAAATGCAGGCAGCTGAATCAGGGATGTTTGCACTTGCACTGCTCTTCAGAATTCCCCCCCCCCCAAAAAAAACCCTATAAGAAGAAAAATGAATTCTGCAAAAAAATTCTGTGCAGACCTGCCCATCTGGTCCTGAACTTATTTACTTAAGTGTGCTTACAAGTCTCCTGCTTGATGGGAAATTTGAACATGGTGGAAACCCGCACCCCCAAGCATTATGCCTCCCTGGCCTTGCCAAATTAAAAACCAAACAGTATTTGTGGACTTTCCGATACCCTGCTCTCAATTAACACCCTAACCGTGCAATTACTGTGTATCTGAGTCTTTAAGGTAGAGTTTGCTTGAAGCACAGAACCAAGTAAGCAAACGCTTGCAAAAGGACAACCACAATTATTGTCAACAATTTCCTATCCCCAAAGGGTTACTTTAAGCAGCAGTGAATTGTGGTAGCTTTCCAATGGTACTGGCAGGCGGGGGCACAGAAAACCCCTCTAGAAAAAAGGGGCAATACTATTAAGTGAGACACCAACCCATTCAGGGGGGTGAGTTTGAGATGACTGGGTTGCTGCAATTTATTTATTTATTTCATTTATATCCCATTTTTCCCTCCATGGAGCACAAAGTGGCATACACAGTTTCTCCCCCTCTCCATTTACCCCCCCCCCCCCGCAACCCTGTGAGATAGGTTAGGCGGAAAGAGGCAGTGACCACCCCCAAGGTCACCCAGTGAGCTTCATGGCTGAGCATGGGGCTTGAATCCTGGTCTCCCAGGTCCTAGTCTGGCACTGCAACCACTACACAACACTGGGCCTTTGGTGTTAAACGCAAGAGTGCCATGCTTCTCTCTCCTAAATGTGTAGTGGCACCAAGACTTGGCCGAAGGATTTTGGAACCACTACCCTGTTACTGGAACATTCTGTTTAGGGACAGAAAGGAAGGGGGGTGGGAAATGTACGGAAATGATAACATTTTAAAATGTGTGTTGTGTTTTCAACCAGGACTTGGTGGTACAAAGAGAATGCAGTCACAGCTATTGTGTAAGCCCTTTCTCCAGCTCCTATTTTTATAACCTTCTGTGAGAAATGGATGGCTGGGTCATTTCTCAGGCTTCTGGGGTGGGGGTGGGGGCAGGGGGGCAAGGCAAAGGGAAGCCCTTGGAAGTGTGTGCACACACCCTGGAATTGAAAACAGATGGCGATAAATGGCAGGAAGGGGGCAGGAATGGCAAAGGTGGCAGAGCAGAGCATTCTCCGCTGTGAGAATGGAGGGCAGCTGGCACCGGAGCCATCTCAGCAGTTTTCCAGGCACAGCCAGGCTCAGAAAGGGGGGGGGTTAGAGGCTAAGAGAAGAGGGAGGGCCTAAGATGCATGTTATAATGCCAAATTATCTGAAACTGTCTGCACGTGCATTCAAATAAGAGAGGAAAATCTTCAAACAATCATTCTCGACACACATTTTCTTCAACAGTTCCTATTCTTTGGCTATGCTATGACAAAGTAAAGGATCAGAACAGGCCACCTGTATGGAAGGCAAAACTGAGAGAGCATGTCTAGCTTGCAATCACTCTGGGGGCTTTGTGACAGAAACTGGGGGCCTAAAGCAGGCATCCCCAAACTGGGGCCTTCCAGATGTTTTGGCCTACAACTCCCATGATCCCTAGCTAACAGGACCAGTGGTTGGGGAAGACGTGAATTGTAGTCAAAAACATCTGGAGGACCGAAGTTTGGGGATGCCTGGCCTAAACTGTTGAGAGCCTGCGCGGTGCTGTGGCTAGAGTGCCAGACTGTGATCTGGGCAACCAGAGTTCAAATCCCCACACTTGGCCATGAAGCTCCCTGGGTGTGACCCTGGGGGCTAGTCATGCGCTCTCAGTCTAACCCACCTCACAGGGTTGTTGTGAGCATTAATAATGTGGGGAGTGGGGTGCCACCTTGCACTCAGAGGAAAGGCAGGGTATAAGTCAAATAAATGAATGGTTAATGAAGCCTTAAATATGTCTTATGGGGAGGAGGGAGGGCAAGGAAAGTCCGTGGGATTCAGGGGTGGGAAGGAGCACAGAGCAGAACTGAGTTCTTCCCTACTCAGGAGAATACTTGGGCCCTTTAAACCTTTGAGGACAGCAGCTTTGTAAGGATCCCCATTCCTTTTTGGAACAGCAGCCACCCAGATATCAGCGCAAGACTGGCTTCACAGACGAGAATGTGCATTCACCCAAAGTCACTGCAACACAGTGTGGTGGCCATGCATATTAGCTTAGAAGATCATAAGCAGCCAACGTGGCACTTTCCAGATGATAACTGAGCCGCATCCTTTGGAGGGCACCACATTGGCTACCTCTGTCTTGCTTTTTAATTTTGGAAAGGGATAATAAATAATAATAATAATAATAATAATAATAATAATAATAATAATAATAATTTATTTATACCCAGCCCATCTGGCTGGGTTTCCCCAGCCACACTGGGCGGCTTCCAACAAAATATTAAAAATACAATAAAACAACATCAAACATTAAAAACTTCCCTAAACAGGGCTGCCTTCAGATGTCTTCTAAAAGTCAGATAGTTGTTTATTTCCTTGACATTTCATAAATATATTTAAAATAAATCCATGGAGAATGCAGGTGGGCTTGCTAATATCCAAGCAATGATGGCTAAATGAAACCTCCATGTTAAAGTGCTAGCATATCACTGGCTACCATATACCATATGGTCAAGGATGAAGGAGGATGAAGATAAAGGGAGTTGGAGTCCAGCAACATCTGATACTGTAGTCATGCCAATGCTTAATGATTGGGTTTACCATCCACGTGCCAATGGAGGGGAAGGGCACTTTGTTATGGCTACTCCGACTTTAAAACTAAATCCCATGGAGAATCTTAAAGGCGGACTGGGCTTGTGGTGGGGGAAATGCTTCCTGGGAACTTGTCCTGCACACAACCCTAGTGAAAATGAAAGCGGCTCAAAAGCACTGCCATGAATGGAGCATGCTCAAGAGAACCTCCCCTCCTCTGCTGGTGTCGGAAGGCTTCAAAAATTTGTGCTGTATACAACATTAAAGTCCCACATCAAATATAACTGATATGTAAAAAGGACTTTATGATCTGAAAATAGAGACAAGATATGTACTTTTGTAACCCAAGAAAATCTTTAATTAAAGCAAATTAATGGCAAAAAAAAATATCTGCTGGCTTCCATGTCAAGGACTAAATGGGGAGTGCTTTGGTTGTGGGATCTGTTGGGGGCATCACTGTATATTTCTCCTTCTGAATTGCTGTTATCCCCTTGGGAAGGGATGGGGAGGGGAGGGGAAACTGAATCAATCAAATGTCTATCTCTTCATTCTGCCTTGGAGTGAGCAGCTGCACTGATAACTACTGTGTTTCTCCAAAAATAAGATATTATATTTATTTATATTTATTTTTCCTCAAAAAAAAATAAAATTTATATTTATTTTTCCTCAAAAAAAACAACCACTATGATTTATTTTCAGGGGGTGTCTTATTTTTCCTCCTCCTCCTCCTGCCGTGGCCGGCATTGCTGCTGCGCCTATCACTATGTCTTATTTTCGGGGTATGGCTTATATTCCTTGAATGCTTAAAAATCCTGCTATGGCTTATTTTATGGCTACGTCTTATTTTCGGAGAAACAGGGTGTGTACACCTGGGAATTTTTTTCAAAAAGATTTGCATCTTGCAAAGCTCATTCTCCCTCATCACCAAAAATTGTTTATAGGAAATTCAGGATTCCTGAGCAAACAAACATTTGTTATTACAGTACTCATCCTTTTGTCCAAGTTCCACGGATTACCTTGAACCCAAGTCCAATTGAGATCAAGTGAGAATGACTGACCAGCCGCACTACAATAAGCCTCCAGTGTGGCATCGTTTCAGGCCAAATATGGCAATAAATCCGATTCTAAAAATAAGAGTGAATCCCCAAGTGATCCCCAGCTGCACTCGTTTCCTTTTAGGGATCAAGTTTCCCACAGGAAAATCATAAATAGGCACTTGGGGTGTGTGTGTGTGTGTGTGTGTGTGTGTGTGTGTGCTCACTGGAAGGACAGATCGTGAAGCTGAGGCTCCAATACTTTGGCCACCTCATGAGAAGAGAAGAATCCTTGGAAAAGACCCTGATGTTGGGAAAGATTGAGGGCACTAGGAGAAGGGGATGACAGAGGACAAGATGGTTGGACAGTGTTCTCGAAGCTACGAACATGAGTTTGACCAAATTGCGGGAGGCAGTGCAAGACAGGAGTGCCTGGCGTGCTATGGTCCATGGCAGGGGTGTCAAACTCAAATTCATAGGGGGCCGCATCAGCAGTTTGGTCACCCTCAAAGGGCCGGTTGTATCTGTAGGACTATGTGTCCACTCTTTATTATCATAAATTATTGTCACTGCATTCAATTATTACTGTTTTTTGTAATAGTGTAAGTAATAACTAGCTCTGAAAGCAGAAACATAGTCAGAATAATGGCAAGTAGATATTCAAATGTACAATTATTGTACAATTTATTGAAAAATGATTTTTGGTAACTGCACTGGGTGGTGGAGGCTCGCTAGGGTTTCATGCAGGACCTTTGCAGAGCTGCTAGTACCTGGAGATGCTGGGGTCCTTCTGCATGCAGGACAGATGTTCTGCCAGTGAGCCACCACCCTTCACCAAAGGGACTGGCTGAGGTTGACTCACTGGAGCTGCTCTCCTGGTTCCGGGGTTTAAGGGCCAGAAGTATAAAGCAGCATCCTATGTTTCTGAGGAGAGGGAGAGGGAGAGGGAGGGGAGGGAGGAAGGGAAGAAGAAAAGAGGGAGTGGGAGGGAGAAAGGAAGGAAGGAAAGAGGGGAGAGAAAGAAGAGTAGGAAATAAGGAAGGGAATAAAGAAGGAAAGAAAAAGAAAGAGGGAGAGAAGACGGAAAGGGAGAAAGAAGGAAGGAAGTAGAGGGAAAGAAAGAATAAGAATGAGGGAGAGGAAGAAAGATGGGAAGGACGGAAGGAAGGAAGAAAGAAAAGAGGGAGCAGGAGGGAGAGAGGAAGGAAAGAGGTCCCGCTGCTGGGTCCTGCTGGCTGGGGCGCTCGGCGGGCCACATGACAAGGTCTGGCGGGCCGGATTTGGCCCCCGGGCCTTGTGTTTGACACCCATGGTCCATGGGGTCACGAAGAGTCGGACACGACTAAACGACTAAACAACAACAACATATATATATATATATATATATATATATATATATATATATATATATACACATACACATATACACACACACACACACACACACACACACACACACACACACACACACACTACAATCACATGTGGATCTAGTGCAGCTTTGACAGAAACTGCCCAGACTGTTTTTTTGCCTGAGGCAAAAACATGGTAGGCAAAAACTTCTTCCTGAACATACGAGAAAGAAAATGGGTGGGGGTGAGGGAAAAGAATGAATACACCCCCACACCCCCAAATAGCTTATCCTGCAATGCAAACAGGCACAAAGTCAGGACCCCACAAAAGGGGGCAAATACAAGGGTGTTTGTTTTAAATGAGAACCAGCATTTTCAAATCAAGGGTACGTACAGGGAAAGGGACACTGAGGAGAGTCTCTGTATGCAAAAATGAAAGCTGACACAAAAATCCATTGCAACCATTTCCTAGAATGGCATGCTTCTAGGATGAATATACTGTATGCTGAGAACCCTTTTCCCAAAGCCATCACACCACCACTGGCTCAGACTGGCTCAGACTCCACAAATACATCTAGTCACACTTCTTTGAAGCCTCCAAAATAAAAGGCTGTGCCCTGGGTGCCTTGTCATTAATATGGGAATGCTTTAAAAAGGCCTTTAAAAATGCTGCATGGACAAGATGCCAAGAGGATAGGTAAACAAAATTTTGGTGAAACTGTCACTCAACTCATCAGGTGTGCGCAAATAGAATACCTGGGTTCAGCACAGGAGGATCAAAGCCAAGTCACCCTCCCTAAGCCTTGTCCAAGGGTGGGCAGAATGTAGGCCTGAATCTATTAGTACCTACTGTAGATCCTGATGACTTGCAATAGATCAGGCATCCCCAAACTTTGGCCCTCCAGATGTTTTGGCCTACAATTCCCATCATCCCTGACCACTGGTCCTGTTAGCTAGGGATCATGGGAGTTGTAGGCCAAAACATTTGGAGGGCCGCAGTTTGGGGATGCCTGCAATAGATCAACAAGAATTTCTGGCTCTTGCCTGTTAAACAATAGCAGCAAAATGACTAGGCTTCTGACATGAAGCCAGCCAGGACTGGACTTTTGTGAGAAAGCACTGTGAGCTCAATTCTGCTCTGATATTGAAAACAAATCTCTGGCTTGCTATTATTTGCTTCCAGGTAAATGCATTTTGCACCAGGCTCTGGTTGGTGGATTTCTTAGCAGACCCACAAGCATGGTGTCTGCCCATCACTGGGCTAGCCCACCTCATTTGGGTGGTTGTAAAAAGGGAAAGCAAGAGGCACGTCAAGTGCTTTGTACAATTCAGTGCTAAACAGCAGCATCCTATTACCCTCTCTGGGAGGAGTCCAGTAAGCAGGGGTTCTCACTCCATGTGATCATATTAGGCTCACAAGAGGGCAAGAGCTTTTAAGTGCTTTACAACACAGAACAGACTGTGATGAAGGTGCCATCTTCTTTCTCCCAGCACAAGATCTCATTACACTCGAGCAAAGAGCTTTCCAAACTGTGTGTCGCGACACGTCAGTGTGTCACCTGCAGTGTGTAGGTGTGTCACACAAATGCTCCCCGCGCTCCCCCCGGGGCTGGAGAGGAAACAGGCAGCCCGCATGTTTGCTAGTAAAACTGAAATACTGTGTTGCAAAAAGTGTGTCACCAACATGAAGACTTTGGGAAACTGCTCTAGCAAGACAAAAACTACAGCAAACAACTGCATTTTTAAAAAACAAACAACAACAACTAGATGCCACCATCGGGAATGCTTCAGTATATTTTAATGTTTGAAAATGGTTTCAAGTGTTAACTCTCATCAAAGGACATTTGCCCCTCTTGTAACAACGTTTATGCATGTGTATCTGAATCAAAGAATCGGAAGAGACCCAGAGGGACCCATCTAGTCCAACCTCCTGCAATGCAGAAATCCTGCCCACAGCAGTCCTTGGGTGAGCTCGAAGCACCAACCTCCTGGTGAACAGCCAGATGCCCTGACCCACTGCACCAGAGGCTCCCAGGAACAAATGAATCACATATTCTGTCTCTTCACCCCGCCTCCCTTTCCCTTCACTTCCTTTGAGGTTTCACTTGTTATCGGCTTATAAATTGTAAGGACTTTGGGACAAAGACCTGCAAAGCCTGTGCTTTTGTGTATATAGATGACACAACATGCGTGTACATGTGTTGTATGCACGTGTGTGTACTTATAATATTAATTTATCACTTTGGCCACACTGCTTCCATTCTGCCCATTCCTCCTAGTCCTGTCTTCATATACTCCTGGCTGTTTATTATAATGGCTGTTTTACACTTGCCCCCAAAATATATTGTTTCAGCCCCCTTTTCCAGAGGTCATATTAAGATACTACAGCAGCATCACCTCTGAGTGCCCACAAAAAGTGAGAAGCCAAGAACCCCCCGACTGTCCAAATATTTCCTATTGGGACTTGCAACCCATCTGCATGCAATTTAGCTTCAAAGTTTCTAAAATAAAGTACACCTGAATGATGCAAAAATGCATCAGCATATGTTGGGGTTTGAACATGCATGTCACTATTAGCATATAAAACAATTCAGCCGTTATGCAACTTGACAGCGTATACCCTCTTGAGTCACTGGCTTGTTTGCTGGTTAGAGAGAACACGTACAATGTTCCCGCAAAACAAGTCACTCCCACTTTGAGATGAGCAGTTCCCAGGGAGGTAGCCATGTTAGCCTGTTGCAGCTAAAACAAACAAGAATCTTGTGGCACCTTAAGATTAAGGCGTAATCTTCTCTGGCCTACTTAGACTCACTCAACTAATTTGTTCTGAGCAAAAACTATCCCCCACTGCACCTGGTCAGAAGGCGCATGTATTTGTGGAGAGCAGAGTTTTCCTTCTTGAAGCTTTTGAAAAGGATGCAGTAGTGCCGGGCAGGCAGTTAGACAAATTTATGGAGGAGGGGGCTACCAATGGCTGCTAGCCATGACGGGTGTGTTCTGCTTCCAGAGTTTGGGGCACAGGTGTTCCTTAGTACCAGTTTCTGGAAACCACAGGAGGGGAGAACATTGCTCTTGCGCTCAGGACCTTCATGTGGATTTCCTAATAGTGGTTGCCCACTGTTAGAACAGGGTGCTGGATTTAGCCTTTGACCTGATGCAGCAAGCTCTTCTTAGGTTCTTAACTGCCAATCCCACAAAGCAGCCTGCTAGATCAGGCACAGGCAAACTCGGCCGTCCAGATGTTTTGGGACTACAACTCCCATCATCCCTAGCTAACAGGACCAGTGGTCAGGGTTGACGGGAGTTGTAGTCCCCAAACATCTGGAGGGCCGAGTTTGCCTGTGCCTGTGCTAGATAGAGCACACAGGTATTTTTGTGGGGAAGGTACCTGTTGCTTTCCAGCCAATCAGTACAGGTCCCATTGTAAAACAAGCCTCCTTGCATGTCAGATTGTTTCCTGCTCAAGACAAAAGCAACAAAATAACAAAAAAATGGTTCAGAAATATTGAAGCCCTCACCTGCTTTTTAGTAACTGGGTACCAAGGGACAGTGAAAGATCAAAGGCATACAATTATTGTCAAACACTAAAAGATTAAGCACAGAAAAACTACTGGCACTATAAATATACCAAAATAACTTTATTTTTACTGCCTTAATGCTCCTGCCAATACACTGAGGCAGCTCTGCCTTTTGGAAATTTTGGCCTTCCTTAGTTCCAGGATTTATTCTGGACCTCCTGATTCTCCTCTCCACTACCCCTCCTACGCTTTCCAATTTCCCTAAAATAAATAAGCTCATAAATGAAAATGCTGGTTTCTGTCAAGCTGTCATTACTTATGACATGTACAAAACTGAGAACAAAGAGGAATACGTTATCTGCTCGCATTTGTCATTCCTTTACATGACTAAACCCTCTTTTTATTTAACTAGGCTGCAATTCTGATTCTCCCCTGACGTTTTGAGGGGACTGACTCTGCTTACACCACAAGGCATCAACAGGGAGGCTCAAAGCTGTGGCGTTCAGCACTCAGATCTGCGGAATCCCCAATGTGATCCAACAAAAACAAAGAATCCATGCCTTGGCTCCTCTCCCAGGCTCAGCTGGTATAAGGATGCTCCCTCAGAAACAAGCCACTGATCTCCAGAAGATCTCTCAAGCACCAAACCTGAGGATGCCTCCATTCCTGAGCCCACCTGTTTTCCAGCAACACAATCCCACCACTCGCTGCAGAATCTTACAAGCCTCCACAGTTGTCCTTTACAAAGCAGCTCCTGCCCGTGATGCAGAGCAGGGGTGGGGAATCCGTGCCCACTCCCCTGTGTTGCTAGAATCCCACCTGCCATCAGCTATAGCTGGCATGTTCTGAGATGGTGGGAGACTGAATCTATAGCAATTTCTGGAAGGCCACAGGTTCCAAGAAGCAGTAACACCTTAGAATGAAAAGGAAAATTGGGTGTGTGGAGTACCTCTGGTGGTAGCCTTTGCAGCTTAAAAAAATACTTGTATTGTATGTTTAGCTGCTGCCTGATTAACAAAGAGATCTCTTTTTAAAAATGGGTTTTAAGTTAATCTAGGTCGGGGGTTCTCAAACTGCAGTTCACAACCTCCATTCAGGCAGCCCAAGGAACAGCTGCAAGAGTCAATAATTTCCTGACCAACTTGCACTTGATTCTGTGCCCTTGACAACACTGATGAAAAACATTTGCTAAATGGACCAAGGAAGCCTCGGCATAATACATGAGATTTTAGTAAAATGGCAATGGTGCTGTGTGCTATTTTTGCTCTAGGAATTGACAAGCTAAAACAACTCTTGTCAGCGGCCTAGCCTAAGGTTTGTGATTTCCATAACACACTACACTGGTTTTCACAAAGGTGCTGGTGTGAGGGAGGTTTGCTGAAACCCATAGTGAATTACAAGTGGTCCACAAAAGGAAAATATGGGAACTGATCTAGATCAGAGAATCTGGAACCACTGATTAAACTCACTGCTGCAGCCTTACCTTTTAAGCATTTGTTTTATTTGCATCACACATTTCCTTCAAAGAGCTTATGGGAGTAGCAAGAGAAGGGGCCGTTATTCAGTGGCAGAGCACATGCCCTGCATGCAACCTCTGGCATCTTCAGGCTGGGAAAATACTCTAGTCTGAAACCCAGGAGAGCTGTTGCCAGCCAGTGAAGACAAAATGAGCCAATGGCCGGATACAGCATGAGGAAATTTCCTATAGACTCAACTTCTTTCATTAGAGCAGGAATCTTGCCTTCATACAGTGGTACCTCGGTTTACAAACACAATTGGTTCTGGAAGTCTGTACTTAACCTGAAGCGTACTTAACCTGAAGTGAACTTTCCCATTGAAAATAATGGAAAGTGGATTAATCCGTTCCAGACGGTCCGTGGAGTACTTAAACTGAAGCGTACTTAACCTGAAGCGAACTTTCCCATTGAAAGTACAGTGGTACCTCGACTTACGAATGCCTCAATTTCCAAAGGTTTCGACTTACGAAGTCTGCAAAAACGGAAGTATATTCGCAGCATGTGTGTTCTGCGCAGTCGCGCTTTGCACATGCGCAAAATGGACGCTTCGACTTATGAAGGATTCAACTTACGAAGAGCGCCACGGAACGGATCGCCTTCGTAAGTCGAGGTACCACTGTAATGGAAAGTGGATTAATCTGTTCCAGACGGGTCCGTGGAGTACTCAACCTGAAGCGTACTTAACCCGAGGTATGAGTCTAATTGGTTCTGGAAGTCCGTACTTAACCTGAAGCGTACTTAACCTAAAGCGAACTTTCCCCTTGAAAGTAATAGAAAGTGGATTAATCCGTTCCAGATAGGGCCGCTGAGTACTTAAACTGAAAATACTCAAACCGAGGTGTACTTAAACCGAGGTATGGCAGTATAGTGCCTCCCAAAGTGCCATGAACCCTAGTGGTGTGGTATAAACACTCCCCACCCACACCCCGTTTGACTTGAGTGGAGAGTGGGGAACTTGTAGCTCCCCAAGTGTTGCTGGGCTACAACATCCATCATCCATGAGAAGGGCCATGCTGGATGGGGCTGATGGGAGCCAGAATTCAGCAGCAATAGAAGGTGGCAGGTTCCCCAGGCCCTGGTTTGAGTCATATAGAGAGCCCAGCATCTGCACTGAGCTCTATGGCGAAGTGGGGAATCTGAACTCATGCCTGGCTTACTCCTTCAGTGTCAGCAGACAGAATCAAAATTATTCTAGGGAGTCCTAATTCACTGCATCTGAACGCTTCACAGCCACTGCTTGTTCCTTCACAAAGGCCTGCCAAGGAACAGTTAATAACTGGCATATTAAAAAGCCTCCAACTGCGGAATGTGAGCCCCCAGGCTGCAGAGCAATCTGAGAACACATTTATATGTCTGCAAAAGCCACATGTCCAAAACAAAGCAATTAAATTAGATATGGCACAAAAGGCCAATGCCATATTAAGGTTGTGTCATTCACCAGACCCAGCCCTGAGGAGGCAAAAGCAATCCAGGCCAGAACAGGGAGGCTCCCCTTCTCACCTCAAGGGGGAGTTCGCCAGATAGCCTGGGAGAGGTCCCACCCTTCGGGGCAGTAAGTATGTCTATTGGGCTCTTCCGGAGAGAGGTGGGGCCTCCCCCCCCCAAAAAAAGATCCCCAAACCACTTCCTGCCAATTGGCCAATTCTGCAAAAACACCTTCCCCCAGAAGAGTTCAACAGTCCTGAAGGGAGGGGCCTCCCTCAAACAAACTGACCTCTTCCACTTAAAAAGACATAGCAAGTGAGGGCAAGTGAAGGATTTTCATTTTCCATCTAGGTAAAGGTAAAGGTAAAGGTAAAGAACCCCTGGACGGTTAAGTCCAGTCAAGGGTGCCTGGAGCGCTGGGGTTACAGCGCTCATCTCACTTCAGGCCGAGGGAGTTGGTGTTTGTCCACAGACAATTTTCTGTGTCATGTGGCCAGCAGGACTAAACCACTTCTGGTGCAACGGAACCCTATGACGGAAACCAGAGCGCATAGAAACACTGTTTACCTTTTCCATCCACATTCATTCTGCATGCAATTTACCCTGCATTTACCACAAGACAACCCTACTCAAGTTCTGTCATATTTTTTTGATTAAAGAAACCATTTTGCCAACTAAAAAGGTGCCCCGCCCCGCCCCGCCCCCAATTCGAACTAGTCAGAAGAATCTCTTTTAAATGTTTTAAATTATTTTAAAATACTGTCAGCTTGTAAGAATGGCAAGATGGCAAGCGCCATCGTAGAATAATAACCCCACTTCTATGGGGTTCGTCTTTGAAAATGCCTCTGACAATAAAGGTGAGCACCATCAAAAACTAAGGTGTGCTCTTCAGAACTAGGTTTTTCCTCCTCGTGATTTATTCATTAAAATCCACTTATATCTCACCTTTGCCTTTAAATCTGGAGCACCCAAGGTGGCTAACAACAACAACAAAAAATTTAAACCCCACTAAGTTATAAAACAATTTCCAAAAGACACTTGAAAGTAAAGCAGTTCAACAACAAGAGAGGAGAGAAAGCGTAAGACCTTTCAGCAAATGGCCAGGCTAAACGTATCAGAACGCCATCAGAGAGGAAGCCAGATGGGTGCCCATCTCAGGGCAGGTATTTCCACAGTTTAATCACTGCAAGAGAAAAAGCCTTTTCACACATTCCTGCCAATCACACCTCAAAAAAGGACCACCCTAGTTGAACAAAGCAGAAAGGCAGGATAGGATGGAAGGAGGCAGCCCTGAAAGTAGCCATGTCCTCAGTTATTTCAAGGGTGTGCAACTATGCACACATTTAAAAACTAAATAAAAAAATCCTTCCAGTAGCACCTTAGAGACCAACTAAGTTTGTCATTGGTATGTATGCACACTTCATCAGAATGCGCATGCACACGAAAGCTCATACCAATGACAAACCTAGTTGGTCTCTAAGGTGCTACTGGAAGGAACTTTTTTATTTTGTTTCGACTACACAAGACCAACACGGCTACCTACCTGTAAATTTAAAAACGGAAAGATTTCTTCAGTCAAGGGCTGTCATAGTCTCTCTGGGAACCATGCCCATGTTTAGTACTACATGCAAACTGGGTCAGAGAGAAAAAACTGCCCTCCTGCCTAACTGCTAAGACAGACTAGAGTGTTTGGGCAATAGCTTTGGGGGAAGGGCTAAGTAAGAGGAGGGGGCCTGAGTACACCATACATGGCTCCTTCTTCCTGCCCCAAAGTTATGCAAAACAGCAAATACTGCAAAAATCAGTTACACAAAATAAAAACAAGCAACTCTGCACAAGCAAAAATATCTAGCTTTTCTTGGTGCAGAATCTGGGTCACCTGGAGCAGAGGATTTTAAAGTTATTTTATTGTGGAGTTCAAGCAGCCCTGAAAAAAGGGTTTCAGAACAGGGTAATAAAAAACAGACCTCATGTTCTACAGGGAGGCCCTTGGCACTGACAAAAGCTGATGGAAGGGGAAAGGAACATGCTCACAGTTTTCAAGTAATTCAGGAGAGGTTGGAGGGATTCTGTTGCTTTGAAAACAGAGTACCCTGAACAAAAACTGGTTGGAGCTGATGGGAATTGTAGTTTAAAACATCAGGAAGACACCAAGTTGGGGGAGGCTCATTTAAAACACTACCAAGCGTACTTTGAGGGTTGTTCCCCTCATCCCCGCTCAGTCAAGCAACATATAAGATTTTAGACTGAACACACTTCAGAGTAGAATTTCTCACTATAACTGTGTATGGAGCCATATGCATTGATGATGCTATATAAATAAATGTTGATAATAATTATAATTATTATTTCAGGAAATAAATAAATAGAGTAAGAGAAGTGATGCTGGAGATGTGTAATCTATCAAACAGCAAATGCAGAAAAGCAAAGTACACTTTCCAAGGTGTGTGTCTTTGGGGTCAAACTAAAAGAAGAGTATGTGTAGTAGTAGTAGGAGCAGCAGCAGTGGACAAAACAAGGGTAACATGTTGAAGATCCCACAGAAGCAGGTCAACCTTTGGGGACCCAGCTACATTAGCAAAGAAAAAGCACTTTATATGTGTTGTATATGCATTATAACACTGTGACACCAGATGGCGCTGTGAAGTTCTGTTTTTGCCAACCCGATTAGTCATACATAGTTTACAATGTGTTTAACTGAAACGCTTCTCTGACGTGCCTAGATCCAGTCTTGCCCAATGGACCAGTCATGAGGTTGTCCCAAGTACTTCCATGCTACCTAGGGTGACCTCACATCTCAAGACTACTCATTCCAGCCACGTCCTGATCTGCCTTCCTGCCTTTCTTAAAGTCGCTATTTAAGGCTGCCCTCCCCCCTTTCAGCCAAATTGAAGATTCCACTGTACCTCCCATCAAAAAGGTACTTTTTATGAGCTGGCCCTCTCTTTAATAAACTGCAAAACACTCATGAACATTCTATGGCATCACAGGAGCTTAGATCAGGGGCAAAAGAGTTACGATATAGCCTACAACAGTTTCTATTTATCATAACACACAGCATTATAGTACAGTAAAGATGGGGGAGTTCATTTGGGGACAGAAGGTCAGAGACGCAGGACCTTATGTCTGGCCACAGCTTAATCCAGCAAGAGGAACTTCTGGTCCACAGATGAAACGGAGCTATCAGAGCCTTCCCATTTGGCTAGCCAGGCCATTCTGGTGAACTCACAAATACATCTGCCATCACACCTGGCATAAGGTATTGGGCAGGTAAAGGTAGGGCTTTAAAGGATGGAGCAGGAGTTTAAAGAGGGCTCCCAGTGGTTCCACTGCTGGAGAAGGGCACCCCCCCAGTCACCCATCAGCTGATGGGCAACACCAGTGCCCTTAGTTTGAGGAGGGAAAAGCGGTTTCTCCTTAATGGAAATTGCTACCCACCCCCTGCCCTGCTGTTCTTTAAAACCTCCCCACACTCCTGAAATAAAGACAGCTGCAGAATGGGTGGGTGGGTGAGTGCACACAGCATGCAAGAGATATCACCTTGCCTACAAAGGTCCGTCTAGTTCAAGCTATGGTTTTCCCAGTAGTGATGTATGGAAGTGAGAGCTGGACCATAAAGAAGGCTGATCGCCGAAGAATTGATGCTTTTGAATTGTGGTGCTGGAGGAGACTCTTGAGAGTCCCATGGACTGCAAGAAGATCAAACCTATCCATTCTGAAGGAAATCAGCCCTGAGTGCTCACTGGAAGGACAGATCCTGAAGCTGAGGCTCCAATACTTTGGCCACCTCATGAGAAGAGAAGAATCCTTGGAAAAGCCCCTGATGTTGGGAAAGATTGAGGGCACTAGGAGAGGGAACGACAGAGGACGAGATGGTTGGACAGTGTTCTCAAAGCTACGAACATGAGTTTGACCAAACTGCGGGAGGCAGTGCAAGACAGGAGTGCCTGGCGTGCTATGGTCCATGGGGTCACAAAGAGACGGACACGACTAGACTACTAAACAACAACAACAACAACAATCATTGCTGCTGCTGCTGCTGCTGTTATTAATACCCTGCCCATCTGGCTGGGTTTCCCCAGCCACTCTGGGTGGCTCCCAACCGAATATTAAAACCACGATAAACAATCAAACATTAAAAATGTCCTTAAACAGGGTTGCCTTCAGGTGTCTTCTAAAAGTCAGATGCAGTGGTACCTCGGGTTACAAACACCTCGGGGTTACAGACTCCGCTAACCCAGAAATAATACCTCGGGTTAAGAACTTTACCTCAGGGTGAGAAAAGAAATTGCTCATCGGCGGCAGCAGGAGGTCCCATTAGTGATGCTTCAGGTTAAGAACAGTTTCAGGTTAAGTATGGACCTCCAGAACGAATTAAGTTCATAACCAGATATACCACTGTAGTTGTTTATTTCCTTGATATCTGGTGGGAGGGTGGGCCACAGGGTGTATAGAGCATTAAAAGTCAGCACCAACACTTTGAATTGTGATCAGAAATGTACTTTATAGTCATCATGACTAGAAGTCTGCTTTCTGTATCATATTTCTCCTGCAAAAGAAACTTATCATGCCAAGGCAGTGCCAGGGGTGTGATAGGGAAAATATTGCACCCTTCTCGAAAATACAAGTTATTTAGGAGTCTAATGCTTCACTCTTGTTTTGCTACTAAAACTGTATGAAACGTATTAGAGGAATTCAATATTTAAATAGCATTTTTAAAAGGAAAGGGTTTTTAAAAAGAAATTTCCTCAAAATAAAAAAATTGAGCACACACTGGTTTCTAATGAGAATGCCTTTGTTCCATTCTCAAGCTGCTCCCTCCATATCCAGAGCAATAGGGATGGTAAAAATATTTTCTCCACTTACTTAGAAAAAGAAAATACTTTATTCAACGGCTAAATTTTGTCTGCTTCAAAATCATCCCAATTACTACACAAACATTTCTTTTAAATAAAAATGCAAACACTGTACTGTAAATCACATATGAGCATTCTAACAGGGCACTCAGGATGAGAAGTTTTTGGGAAAAGCATTGGGGGAGGTGGGGAGGTCAGAATACTGATTAACCACATGTGGTGTGGCTGTATCACACGACAAAATAAAGTGTTCAAGTGTTTACATTATTTGTTTATAAGACTATGGGGGAAATGGGGGTGGGGTGGGGGAAGTCAGGAGACTATACTTTGGCCCCTTATGTTAAGAATTCTGAAATATACTTTGGCATTTGCACAGAAAAACAAAAGCAAAGAATCAGGGAGTACACCTTCAGACCATTTACACATTCCCACATTGACACGCAAGATCAAAGCTCTCCAAAAATGCCCAAGCTTTAAAGGAGGAACACAAATGTCTCTTTTGCCAGAGGTCTTGCATGGCCACCACTGGCAGGCACTCCAGACAGGAGAGAAAGGGGGAGGGGGAGGAGGAGCGCTCAGTTTTGAAAACACAGGTGCCAGGTCACCAAACCTGCCTCACACAAGGACATTTGTAAAGTGAAACACTAAAACAGACACGCTTGTGGAAATCTCCAGTTCTCCAGAAGCATTTCTCAGAGAAAAATTGTGTGATCATGTCAGTTTATTTTAATTTTTTTGCAAACCTGGCAATATCTTTAATCTTTTTTTCTGTTGTTGTTTTTTAGTCAGAGCAGTCTGTATCTTACGCATGACACCCATTTGAAGGTCTTTTGCTCCTCGATGTAGAGGACTCCTTTGGCGCCCTGCGCCTGGCACAAGAAATACAAACAGCGCCAGAGAGGCGCTTCAAGCCTTTCTGAAAGACGCTGTTGGACAGGCTGTAGATGACACAGTTGCAGAAGCTGTTGCTGATAGCAAGCCAGGTGGTCAGGAAGGAGGCTGCTCGGTTGCGGTAGACGGAAGAGCTCTCCAAGAGGAAGTAGATGATGTAGGGGAGCCAGAGGACGTAGAAGACGCTGGTGATGCGCAGGAGAACCATGGCATAGCGCTTGTCTGGGCATGGCTGTGCATCAGCCGCTTCCCCTTCTTGGGAGCTGAACCGCACGCGCCTCTCATTGATCTCTTTTGTGTGCTGCTGGCAAATGCGGAAGATGCTGAAGTAGGTGAAGCAGACCACGAAGGCCGCCGGCGCATACAGCATGACGATGATGAAGAGGGTGAAGATGGCCCAGGTGTCCCAGGAGTCAGCACACCACTGAAATACATCCCCGTGATAGCCGGGCTTCCCCCAGTCAAAGAAAGCTGGGAGGAATACGGCGCCCGAGTAGAGCCAGATGAGCAGGATGCAAACCCGGAGGCGGCAAGGAGTGACCAGGGTGTTGTAGGACAAAGGCTTGGTGATGGCGATGTACCGATCGACGCTGATGCAGGCCAGGGAGGTCATGGAGACGCTCTTGAGCACAGAGACCACGTAGCCAAAGGCTTTGCAGATCACAGACTCCGGCAAGAAGGCGACCCGGTAGTGCAGCAAGGAGAGCGAAGGCACCAGGCAGCTCACACCCACCAGGAGGTCAGCGTAGGCCATGGTCTGGATGAAGTAGCTTGTCGTGTGGTGGTTCAGCAGCGGCGCACAGTGGAAGACAAAGATGACCACAATGTTGCCCGAGATTATGAGGACGGTGAGGAAGACAATGACGATCAACTCCAGGAGGCAGATGTCCAAGGCCTCCGGATAGCCGGCAGCCAGGAGGCAGAAGGGTCTGCTGCTGCTGCTGCGGTTACCACCATCGAGGGAGGCATTCATCTTGCGTTGGTGGCTGAAACCCCCTCACTCTGCCGCCACTGATGGTGGATGCTGCCTGGCTGCTTGGGCTGTCATCGCGGCTGCCACACGTGCCACCCTGTCAATGCCCAAACAGGAGAGGGAGAGGGGTGCAGAGGCTCCCTGGAGCTGTTGGGCATTGTCCGCAGTGGCTCCCTCCTGGAAACACCAGCTCTTTGGGCTGCAGCCTCCACAGCCACCGCCCCCTCCTCCTCCCTCCCTCTCTCTCTCTCTCTCTCTCTCTCTCTGCTGGCAGCTCAGCAATACACCACGCACAGATGCGATAGAGAAAAGGGATGGGGGGAAGCTCGCCTGCTTGTGCAATGGGGGGGGGGAAGAGAGGAGCTTCAGGAATAGCCACGCGAGGGCGGGTGCTAGATGAAAAGAAAAGGAGGGAGGGGTGCCTTTACAGCACCCCCCCTCCCATAGCTTCATGAATCGTACATGCCGGCCTCCTCACCCACAACGCTGCAGGACGGCAGGCTTCGGCCGGTTGGAGGAATGGGCGCCGCCGCCGCGCCGGACGCTAAGAGGCTGAGCCGGATCCCGCACCTCTCCGTCGATGCGGGAGTGGGGGAAAAGGAGGAAGAAGAGAGGGTCCAGCCTGCGGGTCCCTCCCCCTCCCCCACGGCTAGGCTAGGCTGCCCTCCTGCCTACCTGCAGCCGAAAGGGACAAAGGCGAAGCGAGCGCCGGGAGCAGACGCGGCTGCTTTTGATGCGCCCAGCCAGGCAGAGCAGCTGCCGGCCGTAGAAGAGCCTGCGCGGCGCAGGGCGAGGAACCCAGGTGCGAGGAAGGGGGCGGACAAAGGAAGACGATCCAGGCGGCGGCGGGAGAGGGGGGGGCGCAGCCAAGAGCCTCCCCTCCGCGCCTGATAGCCGCAGCAGAGGCGCGCGCGCGCCCTAGTTTCCTGGCTCGATCGCCGGTGCGCCCCCTCATCTCCAAAGAGGAGCGCCCCGCCTTTTAGCAAAGAGGGGCCGCGGCTGAGTCAGCCAGAAGCCAAGCCCACCCGCTTCATTCTTCTGAAGGGGCTCTCGGAGGTGCGAAGAGTAATCGTGTGCTCAGAGGTCCAGTTCCCTTAGAGGTTTGCATGCAACGCATCTTTCTTTGGCCGATCACCAAAGCGTTAAGTTGTGTTTTTCCCCCCAAAGCTGTCCCCCTTCACCTAAGATGTGCAGCAAAAATCTTAATACAGTATGCCTTTTAGACGCATGGGAGTGGGCTGCAAGGGGGCGGGGCAGATGGCATACTTCACGCATCCCAAAGTGCACGCTCTCTCTCCCAAGACACACCCTCCACGTGATTCCTAAACCATCTGAACTCAACCCAGCTGGCACACTCCCATGCCCACTGAGATGTTTAAGCTTGGCAATTATGTTCTGCCATGCTCTTAACAGGTCCTATACAAAATCACCACTAAATGATAGTGATCTGGACATTATGGGGAAGACACAACTGGAAAATGTCTGTCTTACAATAAGTAGGAACCGTGCAAGAGCTTCCCTCAGAGGCTAGCATTAAAGCCTCTATAGAAGCAAACACAATGGCTGCAATCCCTTGATCAAATCTTTGCTTAATAAGCCACCATATTAAAAAGCTTCAAGCACCTGCATTTAGGCACTTCGCTCCCTCCTTTGTGTGAATGAATACACCAGCCAGGAAGCCACAGTAACCTATGATGTCCAAATGGGGAAACTATGGCTTGTGGATCCCGGACAGCCCAGGACACAAAGCCAACTTTAAACATTTCTCATAGAAGCCACAACCTTGCTTCAGTGACATGTACAACAGCCGAAATTGAGGCTAGCAGGTTCACACAAAACTCTTTATAGGTAATAAAGGTACTGGAAAACAAGCCTTACGAGCAGGGCAGTCTTTAGCATATGTGCCCAGCGCCCCCAAATCTAGTGCTGCCCATGTCTACACCCAAGATATACTTCTCTGCGGTTGCAGGCGAGGCCATGGCGGCGACAGCCTGCCCGTCTGAGTCTCACTGCTGTTGCCCCTCAAGAACCGGGTGCCCGAGCTCCGCAAAGGCGCACAGCTTCACACCCAGGCGCCTTTAAAAGCTCCCCAGGAGGAGGAAGGAGAAGAAGAGGGACACAGCAGCCGTGCCAAAGGTGTGCAAGAGAGCAACGCCTTCTGCTGGATGAAAGAATGGTTTTTACTCGATAACACTGATGTATTAGATCTGGAAGGTCATGACAATGCATTTGGCTGGCATGCATATTTGTGGTATGATAAGATTAAGGTTTACAAAGGTTTTTAATGTCATATTATTAGAAAATCATTACACAATGTGTGGAATAGATTTGTTAGAAAGGAGAACACCCAGGTGGATTTCACCTCTAGAGGCTAAGGCACATAAAAAATTGAATATGGAAACCAAGTGAATCATAGAATCATAGAGTTGGAAGAGACCACAAGGGCCATCCAGTCCAACCCCCTGCCAAGCAGGAAACACCATCAAAGCATTCTTGACATATGCCTGTCAAGCCTCTGCTTAAAGACCTCCAAAGAAGGAGACTCCACCACACTCCTTGGTAGCAAATTCCACTGCCGAACAGCTCTTACTGTCAGGAAGCTTTTTATGATGTTTAGGTGGAATCTTCTTTCTTGTAGTTTGAATCCATTGCTCCGTGTCCGCTTCTCTGGAGCAGCAGAAAACAATCTTTCTCCCTCCTCTATATGACATCCTTTTATATATTTGAACATGGCTATCATATCACCCCTTAACCTTCTCTTCTCCAGGCTAAACATACCCAGCTCCCTAAACCGTTCCTCATAAGGCATCGTTTCCAGGCCTTTGACCATTTTCGTTGCCCTCTTCTGGACACGTTCTAGCTTGTCAGTATCCTTCTTTGAGGAGGGGGGATAATAGGATTTAAATTGCGAAATGGGGTGAAAGAATATTAGATTTAATAAGTTAGAATATTTTTAGCAAAAATCAAGAGGCTAAAGGGTATAATTAGAGGATTAATCAATCTGTTATGTTATTTTATATAAGGTATTAATTTAAGGATTAGCTGATAAGTGAGGTTAGAATGCTAAATTGTATAAGTTAGAATATTTTTAGTGAATAATTAAGAGGTTAAAGGGAATAATCAGAGTAATAAGAAATTTGTTATGTGCTATAAGGAATTTTTATGTTAGGTATTATTTTAAGAGTTAAATGGAGATGTTTAGAATTGTTTAATTAGGAAAATTGCTAATAGGGGTTACAATTAGGCTTGGGAAGGAAGCGGCGGGGAAGTCAAAGTTATGATAGTGTTATGAATATTAGATTGGTTTTTTGTTTTTTTGTCTTTTTTATTTGTTTTTTCTTTTTCTTTTTTCGCTTTTTTTCTTTTTTTCTTTTGATGCTTGTTTATATGATATTATGATGTAAGATGATGATATGAATGGAAACTTTAAGTTGAAAATGCCAATAAATATAATTTAAAAAAATAAATAAAAATGTACAGAGACAGAAGGATGGATGCTGGTCTGGCTATCAAGTAAAGCAAGTGATCAAAAATCCCAGGGACAAAAATGAGACCCTGGTCCTTTGCCCCCACCCTCTCAAAGAAGAGAGAGACCCAGAGGACCAGGCTAGGGTAGAACGTGTATATCCTGGCCTCTACAACATCCTTCTGGGTTTCTAGGCATATAGCCTTTAAAAGCAGGGGCAAGAGAAGTTGGAAAAGGTCTACAGCTCGGTGGCAGAGCACCTGGTTTGCAAGCAGGTGGTCCCAGGTTCAATTCCAGGCATCACCAGGTAGAGCTGGGAAAGAACCGTGTCTGAAACCCTGGAGAGTCACTGCCAGTCAGCATAAACAATACGGAGATAGAAATAAAGAACATAAGAATATGAATCAGGCCAATGGCTCCTCTAGTTCAGCATTCTGTTTTCACAGTGGCCAGCCAGATGGCTGGAAGCAAGATCCTGCAGGAAAGATTCAAGCGCAAGAGCCCTCTCTCCTCCTGTGGTTTCCAGCAACTGGTATTCAGCAGCATTGCTGCCTCCTGTGGAGGCAGAACCTGGTCTGACACACTATAAATGAAGCTTCTTCCTATGTTTTTAAAGTCAAGAAAGTTGGGGCAGGAACCTGAAGATTTTGAAAGGGACTATTTAAGTTGCTATTTAACTTCCTAGGAATCAGAAGCTGGCATCCAGAAAGCCAGTGGCATTTTTTTTCTCCTTCCCAGGCTGCATTCACAGTTTCCCAAGTGAATGCAAATTCTACACCAAGCTCATCCAAAATTCTGAGAGCATTGTTATTCAAAATGCAAATGAGTCTGCAGAAAACCAGTTATCCTCCTGATGTCCGTCCCCCCTGCCAAAAAAAAAAGACCAGGAGAGCAACAGCATGGAGAGAGAGAAAAATCTCCTGCGAATCAAGCACAGACAGGGTGATGGTGGAGAGTGGAAAGGTGCTGTTTTGGGATAGCAAAAAAAGTAGGCATGTGAGAGTATCATCTACTTTTGGGCAGGAGAGAACAAAACCACAGCAACCAGACTTCTTGCTTACTTGCTTACTTGCCTGCCTAACAAACTCCCAATCCATCAAAACCGGCATTTTTGACAGAATTCTGATTGGAGGTCAGCAGTTGCCTGGGAGATGACATTATCTGGAAAACTGAAGGTGACTACTGGGAGAAATGGGAAGAGAGGCTGGTGGTTAGCGTAACAGGTGGACCAATTAAGAAGCTCTAGGACAGGCATAGGCAAACTCAGCCCTCCAGATGTTCTGGTCCTGCTAGCTAGGGATCATGGGAGTTGTAGGCCAAAAACATCTGGAGGGCCGAGTTTGCCCATGCCTGCTCTAGGAGGAAGCACCCAGGAGCTAAATCAATACTGTGAGCCAATTAAGACAGCAAGTCTCACTGCACCAGTCTCAAAAGGAAGACAGCAACGGCACGACTTGGCCTGAGGAAACTGGAAGGAGATGCATGTCTGGCACAGAACATATAAGCACCAGCAGCAAGCAAGGAGCAATGCATTGCAAAGAAAACTAGGTGTTCGAAACTCTGTGTTTGTGGCATTCCATTAGTATTCAACATCTTTATCAATGACTTGGATGATGGGCTTGAGGGCATCCTGAGCAAGTTTGCAGACGACACCAAATTGGGAGGGGTGGCTAATACCCCAGAGGACAGGATCACACTTCAAAATGACCTGAACAGATTAGACAACTGGGCCAAAACAAACAAGATGAATTTTAACAGGGAGAAATGTAAAGTACTTCACTTGGGCAAAAAAAAAAATGAACGGCACAAATACAGGATGGGTGACACCTGGACTGAGAGCAGTACATGTGAAAAGGATCTAGGAGTCTTGGTAGACCACAAACTTGACATGAGTCAGCAGTGTGATGCAGCAGCTCAAAGGCCAATGCAATTCTGGGCTGCATCAATAGGAGTATAGTGTCTAGATCAAAGGAAGTAATAGTACCACTGTCTTCTGCTCTGGTCAGACCTCACCTGGAGTACTGTGTCTAGTTCTGGGCACCACAGTTCAAGAAAGATACTGACAAGCTGGAACGTGCCCAAAGGAGGGCAACCAAAATGGTCAAAGGCCTGGAAACAATGTCTTATGAGGAATGGCTTAGGGAGCTGGGTATGTTTAGCATGGAGAAGAGAAGGTTAAGGGGTGATATGATAGCCATGTTCAAATATATTAAAGGATGTCATATGGAGGAGGGAGAAAGATTGTTTTCTGCTGCTCCAGAGAAGCGGACACGAAGCAATGGATTCAAACTACAAGAAAGAAGATTCCACCTCAACATTAGGAAGAACTTCATGACAGTAAGAGCTGTTCGGCAGTGGAATTTGCTGCCAAGGAGTGCGGTGGAGTCTCCTTCTTTGGAGGTCTTTAAGCAGAGGCTTGACAGGCATATGTCAAGAATGCTTTGATGGTGTTTCCTGCTTGGCAGGGGGCTGGACTGGATGGCCCTTGTGGTCTCTTCCAACTCTATGATTCTCTGATTCTAGTATGTGTGCTTGTGGGGTGGGGAGAACATGAAACAGGTAGGATCAACAGTACAGGAAGATTAAGCGAATCTCCTATGCAGGTCCCACACATTAATACTATGATGCAAGCATGTGGGTGAGTAACACTGTCTCCGTCTGGTTCTGAGCAATTCCCTGGGACCCGAATGCAATTACTGTTTCCAGTTCCAAATAACCATGCTCTTCTTTCAAAGCTGCATCACAACCTTCTTCCAAGCAACCGAGCAGGAGTTAGCTGTTAATGCCACCAACTGGAGGGCTTTCCTATATTTCCTGCTTCTTCAGTACCCTTTACCATGCTAGTTACCACAAAAGGGATGGGTGGGTTGCATGCACCTGTCTCCTCCTTTCATTCCACGTCAAATACCACATTCATTTGACAGGCTTCTGTGCTGCACAGCTGGCAAGAGCCCCAGCGTGAAATGTGGGTGATTTTAAGGCACACAACTGCCACAACTTTAGACTCAGAATAGACCTTGCAAATGCCTGTTGACATTAAAACTCATTGCCACAGTGCTGCACTGAAAAAGGCATCACAGTTTTTACACTCCCAGTATGGACGCCAAGTAGGCTGGTGGGTGAGGGATGGAAGAATCTGCTCCTCTTCTGCCAGCCCACTCACTCGCCTGCATGAAATTCCTGGTCATCTAAGGCTACCAGGTTAGTTGTTAAATGCAAGGCTGTAGTAAGACATAAAGAAAATGGATTAGCACCAGTTTTAAGACGGAAAGAACAGTGGAGATTACAACCATCTTCTCAGTAGTTTTTCAAACAGATTTCATTACTTCATAGCATCCATCATTCATTCTGCTAATTTGATACTCTCCACAAAACCAGGCCACCATCTATCTGCCCAAATACTCTTCCCCAATGATTAAGTCACAGAACTAAGACCCAATTCAACTGTACTTTTATTGGCTTTGGCTAAATGTTTTCATAAGGAACAATGAAGATGAAAAGAGCACTGCCAGAAGTTGACGCAATATAATATACTAGTATCTTGAAGCCCGTTAAAACAACGGGTGCCAGAACAGTGAGTTTGATAAGGGTGCTGGCCCCCTGAGGCCAGAAGGAGCGCCCAGGAGCAGCAGCAGGCGGCAGCGGTGAGGAGCGCGGCTATCCCGCCCGGAGAACCCATCGCAGGCATCACACAGCCTCGGGAGGCTGCCCAAAGTGCCCTGCAGGGGGCTCCGGCCACATTGGAGGGCAGCCGGCGCTGCTCTCTTGCCCCCGGCACGGAACATTCAGCCCCGCCGGCACTTGCCCTGGTGCATCCGCCCTCCTCCTCCTCTCCAGCGCTCCGCTACCCCCGGCAAAGGCAGCAGATACACCAGCAGGTGGCTGGCTGGGAAGCACGCAGCGTACAGGAGGGAAGTCCGCCAGATTGACAGAGGCGCTGCTGCTGCTGCTGCCGCCAGCACCACCTTCACCGCTGCACAACCCAGCCTTGCCTGGCTCCAGGGAGGCGGTGGTGGCGACGCCCCCGTGACCGAGCGCAGAGAGGGAGGAAAGGCCGCGGCCCCGCTGCTCCTCTCATGGGCCAGGGAGGGTTGTGAGGAGGTTGAGGAGGAGGAGGCGGACCAAGATGGTGGCATCGGGCTCCGGGGCCGCAGCTGTGGGAGCTAGACCGGGCTCCTCAAAGGCGCCCTTCCTCCCCCCCCCATTCACCTCCGCCGGCCTCCACCCTCGCTTCCCCGACGTGCCCTGCAGTGAGGCGGTGTCTGGCCAGGTGTGGTGGTTGGAGGAGGCAGGGGGGGAGCGCACACGTGTGCAGTCTCTTCATCCAGTCCCTGTGTCCGTGGGACACATGCACAGTAGCGCAGACACAGGGACTGGACGCAGAGACACTTGCACTTTATTATATAGGATGCAATGCATTATAAATAAACACAAACAAGCTGCATTTAAAAAAACCCACTGAGCTCATTTTGCTGACGGACACTTTCAGTGAGCACATCCAAGTGAGTGGCAGTAAAAGAAGACGCAACAGAGGCTGTTGTTTAAACAACAAAAGAAAGGAGGAAACAATAGTTTAAAATGGTAAAGCCGGATTTGTGTTTCTACAAAGGTCGGCACCACAATGAGTGATGACCCAGAGTTTTTCCATGCACCCAGGCCCTTCACAAGATTATGATCTTAGACAGCAGGCTCCCCCAACCAGATGTTTTGGACTACGACTCCCCTCAGTCTCAACTGGCATGACCCAGGTTGGAGGGCGCTGCTAGGCATGAACAAAGCATAGGCTGCAACAGACCAAATGGTGTACCTAGTCAGCATCCTGTTTCCTATGGTGGGCTGCTGGAAGCTTCAGGGATACTTACAAGCAACAGCCTTTTGCCCACAGCATCTGCTACTCCATGCATATTCTGCCTCTGAAAATGCAGGCTCCACTCAACTTCCAATAAAGCCATTCTCCACAAATGTGTCTGATTACAGACCAACCTTTGCCAACCCTGGTACATGCTGGCTGGGATTGATGAGAGTTTTTTTCTTTTTTAAAAAATATTTTTTATTAAAGATTTCTTGAATTACAAAGGTGTCACTCATATTTTAACATGTATCATTTTGTTAAGATACTAAGAAGAAAGAGGGAAAACGAGGCAGATAGGGGATGGGAGGGTGGATGGGGGTGAGAGTAGGTGACAATGTTTCTGTTTTGCTTAATATATGTAGGGCTTGATGTCAGCTTTGTTTGTGTTGGTACTCCTTTATTTGCTTGTGTTCTTTTGATGATGAGAGAGATTGGGGTTGGCCAAGGGTGTGGTTGTGCATTTGTGATTGGCTATGATGGTCTTTGTTTTCATGTGTGAGTGGGGTGGGTGGGTATTTTTGGGTCAGGTTAGCCATACTGATTTGTATGCTGGAGGTAAGTTTTTGTCATTACCTTGTTGGGCTGTGTGTGTGTGATAAAGGGGAACCATACAGGGGTGGAGGCATCCTCTTCTATTTGTCCACATGCCAGTTTCAGCTTGTTTCCTAGGCTGTGCCCCTGGTCTTCTATGGGCTCAGTTATGCCATACAGGACCAGGGAGTCTCCCACACTTGCCTTCCCCCGTCCCCCCCAAATAGTACTTCTGTCTTGTCAGGATTCAACCTCAATCCGTTAACCACCCTCCACCCACCTCCAGACATTCATCGCCTTCACTGGTCTCTGATTTAAAGGAGAGGTAGAGCTGGGTATCATCCGCGTGCACCCAGCCCAAGCCCCCTGATGATCTCGGCCAGCAGCTTCGGATAGATGTTAAAAAGCATGGGGGAGAGGACGGAGCCCAAGGGAGTGCCCTGGGGTCTGAATACTCCTGCCTCAACACCACTTTCTAGACACAGCCCAGGAGGAAGGAGTGGGCCCACTGCCTCACAGTGCCACTGCTCCCAACCCCTCTTCAATCTGCTCCAGGTGCCACATCATACCCGTTCTGCACTTAGGAGTGTTTTGGTGTGGCAGCTGCCGCACTTGAAACGCCCTGACTATTAACATCAGCCAGGTGCCATCGCTTATACACTCTTTAGCGCCCGCTGAAAACATTTCTGTTCCGGCAAGTCTATCCAGATACATAAAATGCTGACATGCCCTTTAACTTGTTTTTAGCTTATCTGTTATTTCAGTTATTATTTGAAAGATTTAAATAGCTGCTTTTAACTGTTTTTTACTGATAGTTTATTGCTTTATTCTTTTTGTGGGCCGCTTTAACGTTTTTTCTTTACAGTCTATAAATGTTATGACATAAATAAACCCCACTGCTGCCTTAGAATGTAGTCACAGCTCTGCCACAGTTGCACATTAACAGGGGAGCAGCACCAGTGAGTCAGTGCCCCCCCCCTCTGTGTATCTGTGTTACTGGTGATCTTACAGAGGAACCTCCATTGAGCTTCAGAGATGGCTCCAGGATTCCACAGAAACAGACTGAAAGCCATCAGTGCCAAAAAGATGAACGTGTCAGGCAGAGAAATCTCCTGAAGTTGCTACCCAACTAAACCATTCTCTCCCCACCCCCCATGCACAGACAGTTCCATTGGCCTACCTTTGTGATGAGGATCCGGTACTTCTCCACCAGGTGGTCGTTGTTGTGACATCCCGCAAGCAGCTGCCAAACCTCCCCCCTGAGAGCTTCAGGGACTCCACTTCTCACCAACGTGGACAAGGTTTTTGGTCGCACACTCAGATTCAAGTGCCTGGAAGAGAGGAAGGAGAGCAAACATCAGACCAGAGGTGTGCAGGATACAGACCATGGACTGAATGGTTTTGGGCGACTCCAACATCCACATTGATGGTGCCTCAGGTCCATGATGCAACCATGGGCCTGTCTCAGTATCTGAAGAAGTGTGCATGCACACAAAAGCTTATACAGTACCAAGAACAAACAGGTGCTACTGGACAATTTTTAAAAATTTCTTTATATATATATTTCGACCGCATCAGACCAACACGGCTACATACCTGAATCTGTCTCAGTTAGTTATCGGTCCAATGCACAGAGGTGGCTTTGATCCCCATGGGGAGGGGGTGGTCTGGAAATTGTGTATGTGTGCTTATCACCCCATTGTCCTAGTCAGATGACTTCCTGGTGAGGTTTGGACTTGCTATGTCTGTCCCCCTTGCAAGGGTCTGCCACCAGAAAGAGATGGAATTGGGTGGATTCTTGACTCCTCTGGGGAATTTCCCTGTGGACAGGGAGGGTGTTCCTGTTGAGGTCCTAGTTTCCCTATGGAATGGCGAGACTCCTAGAGCCTTTGACATGATCACTTCTGAGGACCCTCTCTGGCCCTGTGGGGTCTGCTTCACGGCTTGTTACACAGCAGAGTTGAGGTCAGTGAGGCAGACGGGGACTGGGTTGGAGCCTGAGGCACAAATCTCACTTAGGAGCTAACTGAGCACTAGTTCAAGATCATAATCAGGCCTAACACGCGGCAGTGAGGGCAGCAAACAGATCCTATTTCACTGCCTCCATTGCATCCTTGGGAAGCCGCCCAGCAAAGCTGTTCTGTGTGGTCTAGAGGTTGCTTACTCCTGACCAGGAGGTGGATCTCTGGAGCACACAGTAACTAGCTGTATCCAGATAGCTAAACACTTCAAGGATAAAGTTGCTCATCTCTACAGTGATTTAGATGCTGCTACTGTGAGAGTGATGGGACCATGGCCACTGGTCCCATCACCTCCTGGCAAATAGAAGGGGAAGAAATGGAGGCAGTGAGAGATTTTACTTTCTTGGGCTCCTTGATCACTGCAGATGGTGACAGCAGTCACGAAATTAAAAGACGCCTGCTTCTTGGGAGAAAAGCAATGACAAACCTAGACAGCATCTTAAAAAGCAGAGACATCACCTTGCCGACAAAGGTCCGTATAGTTCAAGCTATGGTTTTCCCAGTAGTGATGTATGGAAGTGAGAGCTGGACCATAAAGAAAGCTGATCACCAAAGAATTGATGCTTTTGAATTATGGTGCAAAGCAACTTTTGGTCAGCAGCTCTCCCCAAAAATCTCAACACCTCTGGGCACTTTGTGATAAATAAGGGGTTTTTGGTTAGGTTAAATAATTAGTTTTTGGTTTATTAAATACAGATATATTACAATTATACATTTTTGTTATTTAAACTATAAATATCGCGAAATTATGGGTTTTTTCTCGAAGTGACACACCACCCGAGTTATGCTCAGTTTTTTGGTGAATTTTGACACACCAAGCTCAAAAGGTTGCCCATCACTGCTTTAGTGTCACCAGCCCAGTCATGAGGAACACCCTGCTACTGTTGATTCTGCAGGAGCCTTCTGTCCCAACTTTTAAATGCCGTCTGAAAACTCTTCTATTCCATGAGACCTATGCAGGCAAATAAGATCTGCTGATATTTGTTTCTAATTTCTTTTTAACTTTTCAAGATGTTATTGTTTGGTTTTATCTTTTTACATTGTTATAAACCACTGTAATATATTTTTGTATATAAATATTTTTTTTAAAAAAATGTAAACAAATCCATGCTCTTTTTGAAAAGGATGGCAGATTTATCATTTTAGAAATGTGGAGGAAGCACATTCATGTATTTGGGGTGGGGGTGGGGGCAGGTGCCCACATTGGAACATATTTGGCAGGTAGGTTCACAGAAAAAAACAGTGCGCATGGCCGTTAGAATCACAGATCTGACGAATTGGAAGGGGCCCTGAGGATCATCTATTCCAACCCTCTGAATTTCAGCTAAAGCTCCATGACATACAGCCATGCATCCTCCTTTTAAAAACTTCCAATGAAGGAGAGTCCACCACCTTCTGAGGCAGTTTGGAAGGCATGGGCATCCATCCAAGTGTCCCATGCTCATACATTGAGGGGAGCAGTTCCAAGGAACATCCATTCAACAGAGGTTGATGAATGAGGACTGGCTGGCAGGGCTCATGGCAGCAGGGGACTTCCAGGCAGTAGGAGTCTGCAGCAGCCCAGGTAAGCCTTCCACTCTTAGCTGGCTTGTCTACCAGGTGTGGGAAGTGGCAGTGGGTGGAAGTTGACCTCTCTTGCTCAGCAGCCTTCAAGGAGAATATCAGGCAGCAAGAAGCACAAGCTGGCTAGGGCAGAATGGGTCCAGTGTGTAAGGGGAAGAGAATATAGGGATCCTCCTCCCCTCATCAGGAGTAGCTCCTCCACTAGCAGCAATGCCAGCAAGGATGGGGAGTCCAGTGAGGAAGGGGAAGCGAGGTCCAGGGCTCTGGCAACACAGAAGAGCCCCTGCTACACGTGAGGGAGGAAGAGAGAGGGGGGGAAAGGGGGAGAAGGAAAACATGGAGCGTAGACCCTTCCCCCCCCCCGGTTCCGGAATTACGCAGGAGAAGGAGGGGAAGGAGATTTGCCGTCCCGAGACTCTTATGCTGGAAGAAGTCTAGGGGCGGTCCATTGCCGGATTCTGCATCGGACTGAGCAGACATGTTCTACACACCAGTTTCACTGTAAATAGACTGCACTAAATAAAACTGTCTAAAGGCAAGAATGAGGAGCATTGTTACTCTAGAGTAATAATAATAATAATAATAAATTTTTATTTATACCCCGCCCTCCCCAGTCAAAAACCGGGCTCAGGGCGGCTGACACCAACAGAACCACAATAAAACATAAAAACAATTAATTAAAATACAGATTAAAATACAGTATTAAAATTTAAAGTGCAGCCTCATTTCAAGTAGGCCATAAGTGGCTGACACCAACAGAACCACAATAAAACATAAAAACAATTAGTTAAAATACAGATTAAAATACAGTATTAAAATTTAAAGTGCAGCCTCATTTCAAGTAGGCCATAAATCCAAGCCATGAGGGAGAAAAACACAGGGGTCAGGCTGAGTCTAACCCAAAGGCCAGGCGGAACAGCTCTGTCTTGCAGGCCCTGCGGAAAGATGACAAATCCCGCAGGGCCCTGGTCTCCTGGGAAAGAGCGTTCCACCAGGTTGGGGCCAGTACTGAAAAGGCCCTGGCTCTAGTAGAGGCCAATCTAGCCATCTTATGACTCGGGATCTCCAGAATATTATTGTTTGTGGACCTTAAGGTCCTCCGCGGGGCATACCAGGAGAGGCGGTCCCGTAGGTACGAGGGTCCCAAGTCACATAGGGCTTTAAAGGTCAAAACCAGCACCTTAAACCTGATCCTGTACTCCACCGGGAGCCAGTGCAGCTGGTAAAGCACTGGATAAATGTGATCCCACGGCCGGGACCCTGTAAGGAGCCTCGCCGCGGCATTCTGCACCCGCTGGAGTTTCTGGGTCAGCTTTAAGGGCAACCCTGCGTAGAGCGAGTTACAATAGTCAAGCCTGGAGGTGATCGTCGCATGGATCACTGTGGCCAGATCGGGGCGAGAGAGGTAAGGGACCAACTGCTTGATGCGGCGGAGATGGAAAAATGCCACCTTTGCTGTGGATGCAACCTGCGCCTCCATGGAAAGGGAGGCGTCAAAGGTTACACCCAAACTCTTGACAGAAGGCGCTGGTACCAATTGAGCCCCTGCAAAAGATGGGAGTTGGCCCCCCAACCCCATGTCGCCCCGACCTAGCCAGAGGACCTCGCAACAACCCCCTGACACAGTGTATGGCAGCCTCCAGTGCCCTTAGCTGTTTGCCTCTTTAACCTTGTCTTGCCTGCCTTACTCCCAACCATAAGCTTCTTCAAACAGACTGGTTCACAAGAGAGGGGTGAACCTGCTTACCATTTGGACAAGAGGTCTCCCCATGTCTCAAGGATTTTCTCTGCACATTCTTTGGAAACGTCTCCAGAACCACTCAGGAGAGGCTCGTCGTTATCTGTAAGACACAAAACCCGCACAGAGGAAGGGGACATGAGAGCAAGAAGCACCATTTCTGACCTCCATTTAGAGGGAAATACTAGGATGCACTACACCTGTTGGATGAGGCTTAACCAGTGCAAACATGGCACAGACAGCAGGGTGGTGTAGCCCAAGCCAGAAGAGGGGGGTGAAACAACACATCCCTATTTTATTCTGGGAAGCAGGAAAAGATGCTGGGCATGGGGAGCCCTTTCCAAGCAGAAGGTGGCTCTCTCTCTCTCATGCGTAGTCTTCCAGGCTTGTGAGCCAGAAACAGAGGGGGTGCAGCAACACATTGGGCTCTTCTCTTATACTGTATGCTGCATTCCAGCAATGCAAAATTTAGAGGTTTCTACACACTCACCCACACAAACCTCTATCCCTGGAAGCAAGCGGCGAAAGCACCTGAGCAGGACGCAGCCTATGGGGAGCCCTGAGGGCTGGACAGAGACCTGTAGGGTTCAATTCAGCCACCAGGCCTGAGGTTCCCCACTCATGCTCTATAGTCATGGTCAAATAAACCACACATACTACAGAGCAGAAACTGAAATTCCATAAATAGGATCTGATCACCCCCCTGACACAAACACACAGCCTATGCCCCTCCTAGCCCCCCCCCACTTGCCAGCCCAGAACAAAGCCCTGCGCTGAAAGCACCAGTCGGAGTTCTTAGCAGATCACTTAGGATGGTGAGCAAGGGCTCCACCACGGCCAACAGCTAAACGGGGCATAAAATCATAGAATTATAGAGTTGGAAAGGCCCTCAAAGGTCCTCTAGTCCAACCCCCTGCAGTGCAGGGATCACAGCTAGTTAGGTACCTGCCAAATATGACTCTTGGCTTCATGAAAGCATGGGGAATGCTAGGATGGTAGAGGAAAAGGAAAAGCAGATTAAGTCAACCGAACGCAGTCTTGCCCAACCTGATGCCCTCCACATGTTTTGGACTGAAGTTACAGTAGCCCCAAGCAAAGCTGCTGTAGAGAAACAGTAGTATTTACAGTTACCTTCAGCTTTGAAGCCTTCAGTAAAAACACATATAGGGCTGCTCAATACCAGCTTTTCAACATCACAATGTATCACCAGCTAAACATCGTGATATAGTGATACATCCCCATGTTGATAGGAAGAAGCATCGGCTCCAGCCCTGCGAGGTGCTGGGATGAAACCACCCCTGCCAGCACCTGGCGCAGGGAGGAAGGAGGCAGCAGCTGGAGAATGAAGGTTAGGTGCCAGCCGGCCAGCCCCACCCATGATGTACTGCCAGGTGAAGACGCCATCGCGACCTGGCCCTCGAATCAGTCCTGAGTGATATATCAATACATCGCTCAGGCTTAATATTTGTAACCTTCCCTGATTCACAGCAAGAGGCCATCTTGACAAAGCCATCTCCTTGCTCTGCTTCGGAGGGACACAGCCAGTCCCTTCTTACCTTCCTCTTCATCATCCTCTGGTGGGGATGGTATCATGGAGCCCTGAGATCCGGACTGCGGCAGGCGGAGCACTGGGCTGGCGGTGGTTTTTCTCCTCTCCCTTTCTGACTCACTCTCCAAGCATATGACTTCATAGAGTGTGTCTGTGCTGTTCTTTCGGTCCTTCTGCTTTATCTGAAGGATACAGGACAGATTAGGTTTCAGCACTGTGGAAGAGCTTGACAAGAACTCGCAAGCAACTTTCTGTAAATATCTGTGACTAGAAGACACAGGAGGAAGAAATTATTCCTATTCAACAACCACAGAGGAGGAAGAAAGAAAATAATTTTGGTTAGTCTTTCCGGATTCCAGAGAGACATCTGCCAAAGGTCCTTTGCTCTGTGACCAAAACGGCAAAACTTTATCTTAAAGCGCTTTGCTCTTTTTCTCAGAAGGCCTTGATGCATAGGCGCAAGAGGGCAGGAGTGAGGGAGGGGGAGAAGGAGGAGGTATGTGGAACTCAGACAACTTTCTATAAGGCAGCAAGACAAGACCTATGGACCTTCTGGGGGTGGTTGAGAAGCTTATTGTGGTTCAAGTGTTGGGACCAGGACCTGGTAGACGAGGGGGCAAGTCCTCACTCAGCTAGGGAGCTTACGGAGTGACCTTCAGCCAGCCAAGGTCTCAGCCTAACCTACCTTATTGGGTTGGATGTGAGGATAAATGAGGAGGCAGAGAACCATATATGCCCCTTTGAACTCCTTGAAGGAAAGGTGGGATAAAAAGTTAATAAAAAATAAATAAAACTAAAATATTTTCATTTCAACCTCTGATTCACTGTTCAGAGTTCCTGCCTTACAACCAGGTCCAAGATGCCGCCCCCCCAAACAGAAACCCTTTCCAAAAATTAAGCTCAGGCTTCATTTTTTTCTGGAAAAAAGTGAGTTATTCTTTTCACCAGGCTGTCGCCACTGGTAAAATTCCAACACCACTGGTAAATAAAGATAAGCATATACCCTTAACCACTTGCAGCGTATTGTGTTACTTTCTGCCTGCTCTTATGTCTGTAAGAACCAGGTTCTCTTTGGAGGTCTATCAGGCAAAATCTCTTTAGCACCTCTTCAAAAGAAATACCCCAAAACAAAGCAGTGCGCCCCTCCACCCACAACACCCAAGATGAGCCTGGTCATTGTAAAGAGTCAGATTGGGGCCTGAAAACAAGCCAAGGCCAAATGAGATAACAAGCCTCACAATGAGAGTGGGTGGAGCGAGACAAGAGCCAACAGAATTAGCTCAGTAAGATAAACTTCCTTAAATTAACAAGGCTTATGCTTTTAGGGCCAAGAGAACCAATTGTTCAAACTTCTCCACATTTCACCTTCAAGAGAGGAGAACATAACCTCAGAGACTTCCCACACACCCCTGCCCAAAATGCCAAGGCATGAAGTTTCACTTGAGCCTCAAATGTGCTGCAATCGTCTTCCTTTGATTTACAAGCAACTCCTCATTTGTGTGGGGTTGTATTCTGGGTCACTATGCGCATCAGCAGTCGTGTATAAGCCCATTCTGCACCCCCTTCCAGGGCTGAAAAAGATGTGTGTGTCAGGGGTTGCGTGTCAATCAGATGTCACCTGTACTATTTATTTGATTCACATCCTGCCTTTCCCCTCAATGAGCTCAAGGTGGCGTACATGGTGCTCTTCCTCCCCATTACATCCTCCAAGCAATCCTGTGAGGTAGGTCAGGTAGGTTATTGTCTGGCATCACTGGCATCCTTGGGGTTTAGGAGGGAGGGAGGGAGGGAGGGAGGGAGGGAGGGAGGGAGGGAGGGAGGGAGGGAGGGAGGGAGGAGGGGGGCAGACAGAGACTGAGGCTCCAATGGACACTGCACACGGTCTAGCCAAGGATCTCCAGAAAGTCCATCACTTGAACTTTGAACTTTACCATCACTTGAACTTTGAACTTTTAAGTGACACACCACGACACCCACCAACCCAAGCAGCCCAGATATGGCTGCAGCCCCACTCTCCCAACTCTCCCAGCAATAGGTGGGAAGCACTGACGGGACGCAGGTGGCGCTGTGGGTTAAACCACAGAGCCCAGGGCTTGCTGATCAGAAGGTCGGCAGTTCGAATCCCTGCAACGGGGTGAGCTCCCGTTGCTCGGTCCCTGCTCCTGCCCACCTAGCAGTTCGAAAGCACGTCAAAGTGCAAGTAGATAAATAGGAACCGCTACAGCAGGAAGGTAAACTGCATTTCTGTGTGCTGCTCTGGTTCACCAGAAGCAGCTTTGTCATGCTGGCCACATGACCTGGAAGCTGTACGCCGGCTCCCTCGGCCAATAATGCGAGATGAGCGCGCAACCCTGGAGTCGATCACGACTGGACCTAATGGTCAGGGGTCCCTTTACCTTTACCCTTTACTGCCTGTGCAAGGGTTGGGCTCAAGCCCTCAAACGGCACTCTGTCCAAAAGTTTAGCTTTCTCCTCCATGCGAGACCAGAGTCCCAGACGAACATAACTCAAAGGACCACAGTGTTAGGGAAGGAATGAAAGGGCCCACCCCACAATAGCCACACCCCTAAGGATGTGACCCACAAGCGTTACCTGCTTCAGCTTCAGGAAGAAGTTCTCTGTGGAGCTCCGCTTGCTGAAAGGCCAGAAGAGCCTCTCGCTGGCAGGGCACACACGGACTTTGGTCTCCAGCAGGAACCGCACAGGCTCCTGCACCTCAGTGATCACCAAGTCGACAGCCGTGGTCAGGAACAGCACTTTGTCTAAGGAGAGGAAGCAGGGAAGCTGGTGTTTCCCCTCAGGCCATTCAACACAGCTCTTGCCCTGTGCCTATGTCCCAAATCGACCATGCCAGTGTTTCCAAGAGACATGTAGCCAAACCCCAGGTACATCTATACCATGGTGACCAAATGGGGTTATTCCCAGGTTAAGGGTGAACAGCACTGTAGCTGAAAGTTGTTGTTGTTGTTGTAGTAAGTTGTTGTTGTTGTTGTTGTTGTTGTTGTTGTTGTTGTTATAACATAAAACACCTCACATTTCCCCCACCTGTTAAAATAACTTTTACTGTGATCTGAAAACATTTGCACATCTCCCCATCTCGTTTAATATCAGAGATTGCAAGGAAAGGGGTGTCTTCCCTTTAAAGTCCCTGAGTTTGGGAAGGGAGACAATTTGCAAAGGCTTTTTCAGGCCTCTCCCCTATCTCACTTCAATCTTGAAAGTGGGGCGGGGTGTGGAGTTTGCAAAGCATTTGGCAATGGAAGGGCAATGGAAGGGATTTTTTCCAGCACTGTCTCTGCTTCTTTCTTTTTGCTTGCCTTATTTATCTATTGATTAATAAAAAATATTTTTAAATTGATATTCATTAAAAAATATCAAAGTGCCTTGACTATGTGTGCCTGTTCCCAGCAGGGAACCAGCATGAGCAGCCAAAACTGAGCAGGATTTAGCCCCTGCTCTTCAGCTGACAAGTGGAGGGCTAGATCCTGTTTGGGGCTGCAATTGTCTGTCTGCACAGCCAAAGCAGAATTGAACCCCACCTCCCTGTCCATCATGAGTGACATCAGCTGAGGGACAGGCAGGTGTTGTTTGTAGGAAACGGTCTTGCAGGCCAAACCTCATCTTGGTGGGCCAAGATTGGCTTGCGGCCTGGAGGTTCCTCACCCCTACCTTAATTAGCCTATGACAGAGAACCTGGTGCATTTCCTCCCAAAAGAGCACTCCATAAACCAGGCAATGTTGTAGCTCACAGTCAGTATTTTGAATAGAATCCAGAAACAAAGTGATCTCCCAGCAAGGGGAATTACATTTCCCAGCATTTGCTCCACATCTTATGTGGGCTGTCCTATCGTTTTGGTGCTATCCTCCTGCCACTGCTCCCACCTGAACTGTCTTCCAGAGTCTGGCTTGAAGGGTTAGGACACAGAGACATCAATTACGTCTCCATGCCACACCCACACCCACACCCTGACTCAACGCCATCTCAGCTTGACAAAACATTCTTCTGAAGTTACCCCATTCTTCCATCCCATCAAAGTTCCTTCCTTCCTATTCTTCCTGATTTTATAAAAGCATGACAACAAACAAGTAGGCTTTAACTAAAGTCAGAAAGGAATTCATTTCACTTGCTTCGCAGAACAGTAATTGTATCAGTTCCACTGTAGTACAGTAATACCTCGGGTTACGAACGCGATCCGTTCCGGATCACAGTTCGTAACCCGAAAAGTTCGTAACCCGAACGCTGCGCAAAGTGCCATTTTGTGCATGCGCAGACTGCGCACGCGCGCGCAGCAAAATCACTTCCGGGGTTGCACAGTTCGTAACCCGAACTGTTCGCAAACTGAGGTGTTCGTAACCCGAGGTACGACTGTACTAAAAAGAAATCCTCTGTATGCTTCTTTGAGTGTACCATACTCCAATACAACTCAGTGCAGCTTATACCCACCTAGACCTGCAGAGGACTAGCAATTCTAATGTGAAACAGCCATGGTGAAAACTGATAAAAGGCAGTCTTATTTCAAGGTTAGTTTATCCAGAAAACTTTAGTCTCCGGCTCCACCCACTGTCAGTATGTGGCTTTGAACAGATGACCCCAGACGGAATGAGGTCCTCGATAGGAAAAAGATTCCCTATGTTTGACTATCTGGGATTGGCCACTGATCATTGCATACATATCTAGAAAAATATACAGGAAACAACTTACATATCTCAAGCAATCTGACCCAAATAGACAAAGTCATTGATCACAAACCTTTCGGTGTTTCTTCATTCAGTTTATGGAAGTGTGGAGACTTTGTGTTCCAGCTCCCGGTGATGACATAGGACTTCCCATCAGAACTTTTGCCCATAGACTCCTAAAACCACAGAACAGGGTGAGTTAAAACAAAGCCCATAGGCTCTGCTCGATCACATCACAAAATGCACTTGAAATCACCTGGAAACACACAAGCAACATGTCATTTAGTGAGACTATTTGAGGGGGAAATCTCTGGAAACTTAAGGGCACCTTACCAGATCCAACAGGTACATATTGCCACTCTGCACATCCTTCCCAGGGCTAAGGAGGAGGCCAAAACACCTGTGATTTAAAAAGAAAAAAGCCAACCTCTAGCAACCATTTCCATGTGGAACTGTAGTTCTGAAAAAGGTAGTCAGATTTTTACAGGGTACTTTGGTGGAGAAAAGCCACCGTATGTACTTAAACTGTTTAACTTCCCCATCAGCTCTTAGAGAAGAACTGAAATGAGGAATTGGGCAGCAGGGTTGGAGGAGATTTTCAGCTCAACAGTACTTTACAAGTCAAAGTACTTTACAAGTACTTTACACTGTACTTATTTTATAGTTTTTATCATGCTTTTCAGGGAGTCTCATCATAAAGTGGTGAACACAATACAAAAGACACCATCCAAAACTTAATACAACTCCAAACCTTAAAAATGCCAGCACACACAAAACCCCATACAATTCACCAAGCACAGTAAGAATAAATGTTAGCAGCATTTCAGCATTCCACAAAACAACAACTTTATTACCCTGTTTCTCATATTTTAAGACATACCCATTAAAATGGGCCATAGCAGGATTTTTAAGCATTCAAGGAATATAATCCATACTCCGAAAATAAGACATAGTGATAGGCGCAGCAGCAATGCCGGCCGCGGCAGGAGGAGGAGGAAAAAAATAAGACACCCCCTGAAAATAAGCCATAGTGTGTTTTTTTGAGGAAAAATAAATATAAGATGGTGTCTTATTTTTGGAGAAACACGGGGTATTTGTACCCCACCTATCTGACTGGGTTGCCCCAGCCACTCTGGATGGCTTCCAACAGACATAAGAACACAATAAAACATCAAACATTAAAAAATTTCCTTATACAGAGCTGCCTTCAGGTGTCTTCTAAAAGTTGTGTAGTTCTTTATCTGATGGGAGGGCATTCCACGGGGAGGGCACCACTACCAAGAAGGCCTTCTGCCTGGTTTCCTGTAACTTCTCACAGTGAGGGAACCTGTGTGTGGGCTGAATGATGGGGGCAGCAGGGAGGGGGCCTGTCTGATCTTACTTTGGGAGAGAATTCCATGGGTGTGGGGCCACCACCAAAGATGCCCCTTCCTGCATGCCCACCAAAGCTCTTCAGAGGAAATAGACACAAAGTTACCTTTCAATTGCCAGTTCTTTGTTGGTTGTCTGTTGTACGTAAATGACGATCTTCTTGTCAATGCCTTGGCGCAGTTTAAAGCACTGCCGGTCCTTGTCCTTGGGGACAGCACTGTGGTCAAAAAGGGAAATATTCACACGGTCCTCTTATTTGTAGTCACACATTTGAGAACAGAATCAGTAGGCAAGTGACAGTTTTCACAGCCTGGTGAGTCCAGAGAGTTGGTGATTCGACAAGGACAACAGCATGCCCTAAAACAGGAATCACCACAATCTGCAATCACACACATGCCCCTCTCTCTTGCTTTCCATCCCACACCTGAAATAAGGCTTGGGGGCAGGGAGAATCAGTGCTTATAGTTTCTTTCAAGCATATTGGGGGTGGTGAGTAGTCTTAATGGAAAACAGCAGCTAGGGAGGCAAGAATTAATCTCCACAACAACAATTAGGCTTGAAAAGGCTTTTTAGAGCCTGATTGTGGCAGGGTATGGAAGGATGGTAGGAAATAAGTGTTTCAACCAATATTTGAGAACAAATAGTAGAGTGTAGAACAGGGGTCCCCAGACTTTCTGCGCGGCGGGCCGGTGCCCGCCGCGCCGACCGCGCGGTGGGCCGGAGGGCAGGGGAGTGCGCGCGCAGCGGGCCGGAGGGCGGGGGAGTGCGCGCCCGTGCGCATGCGCACACGCACACGGGTGGGAAAAAAATCGCCAAAAATCGCTTGTGCGCATGCGTATGGGCCTCCCCCGACCCGGAAGTGCACCAGAAATGACCTCTTCCGGGTCGGGAGAGGCCCATACGCATGCGCACAAAGGATTTTCGGCGATTTTTTGCCGATTTTTTAGATCATCGCTGCGCCGCGCGCCGTGAGAGCGGGCGGCGGCAGCGGGCGGCGGGAGTCGTCGCGGGCCGGATTGGAAGGCCGATTGGGCCGCATCCGGCCCGGGGGCCGTAGTTTGGGGACCCCTGGTGTAGAAGAATGAAAACATAAGGAACTGGAAGCCCGAGCATGGGGCGAGAAGATCTAAGATTTAGCTGAGGTGATCATTGAAGACTGGGGTTTGTTTTAAAAAGAACCTAAGATGCACTAGAATTGTAGACGCACTGACCACTGTATTCTGCTCTGGTCAGACCTCACCTGAAGTACTGTGTCCAGTTCTGGGCACCACAGTTCAAGAAGGATACTGACAAGCTGGAACGTGTCCAGAAGAGGGCAACCAAAATGGTCAAAGGCCTGGAAACGATGCCTTATGAGGAACGGCTTAGGGAGCTGGGTATGTTTAGCCTGGAGAAGAGAAGGTGAAGGGGTGATATGATAGCCATGTTCAAATATATCAAAGGATGTCATATAGAGGAGGGAGAAAGGTTGTTTTCTGCTGCTCCAGAGAAGCGGACACGGAGCAATGGATTCAAACTTCAAGGAAGAAGATTCCACCTCAACATTAGGAAGAACTTCCTGACAGTAAGAGCTGTTCGGCAGTGGAATTTGCTACCAAGGAGTGTGGTGGAGTCTGGTATTTAATAGTATTAAAAAACAATTTAAGAAATATATCTGCCATGTTCAAATATATATAGCCATGTTCAAATATATCAAAGGATGTCATATAGAGGAGGGAGAAAGGTTGTTTTCTGCTGCTCCAGAGAAGCGGACACGGAGCAATGGATTCAAACTTCAAGAAAGAAGATTCCACCTCAACATTAGGAAGAACTTCCTGACAGTAAGAGCTGTTCGGCAGTGGAATTTGCTACCAAGGAGTGTGGTGGAGTCTCCTTCTTTGGAGGTCTTTAAGCAGAGGCTTGACAGGCATATGTCAAGAATGCTTTGGTGGTGTTTCCTGCTTGGCAGGGGGTTGGACTGGATGGCCCTTGGGGTCTCTTCCAACTCTATGATTCTAAGAGAATGTAGTTTCCTATCAACAATACGCACAACACTCTCTTTTGAAAGAGGCACCAAGATTTTTTTTTTATAAAAAATGAATTTTTAAAAACTAGGCCACCAGTCTGTTTGACACTCGTAGAGCTGCTATGGCAAGACTGGACAGCAGGTGGCCTCAAAGCTCTATGACTCCAAAGGCAGTGCACATCAGAAGCAAAAAAAGGGTGGTCACTAGATAGAAGCATGCTAAGGATACAGGTCTTCAGTTTTCTGGGCTTGGCAATGGGCGCTCAAATGCAACAAAGTCAAGAGACCAGTATCTCCAGCATGTATCCAATTTTTTTAAAAAAACAAAACCTTAATGCACACAGAAAAAACCCGCTATGAGGGAAGGAGGCTGGAGAAGATGGGCCACTGGCCTGATCCAACAAGGCTCTTCTTATGGTCTTAGGAGGCCTCCTCTTTGGATAGTAATGTGTGTTACTTCACTTTAAAAATATGGTTGACCAGCCCTGGTGCCTTTGTGGGGCCTTCCTGCTCCTTCTGCTGGGAGGGGTCCTGAACTTCTGCCCCAGAGTGCTGCCCTGTCAGGAGCAGGATCCAGCCCTCCCACCCTGGTCCAGCTGCAGGGTGGCTTTTCCATTCTTAACAAAAAGGGCCACCACTGAACAAAATCCAAACCAGAAGAAAACAGCACATAAAATTCCCATACCTGATTTCGAACAATGTGCTTCACATTTACTTCATTTTTATTTTGTGGTAGCCAACGGAGTCATATTAATTTCAATGGGTCTACTCTGGGAATGACTTAGTCAGCTATCACCCATTTTACCTTCCCATTTACTGACACCTCATTAACCACACACCCTGCATCATTCATAAAAAATAAAATATACACCATTTTTAAAAGGTTAACATAATAAAATAAGACTGTATCCACATAAAGTCCATTTCAAGCAACATAAAACAATTCTTTAAAAAGCATTTTAAAATCCCGCCAAAAATAACTTGGACTATATTCCATGTTAAAAGGGGTTCTGGAGAGAGGCGTCAAATGAAGAGGAAGTGGGGAAACCACACCTGAAATATCCTTTCCCATCATCTTCTTTTATTTCCAGAGAAACGGAGAAAGTAAAGATGTCACTGTCTGGCGTCTGCGGGGCACAGGGGACAGCAAGCGGGGTTTGTTTGGCAGAGCGGCGGAAGGCGGTGGCAAAACTGTACAGGATCCGACTCACCTGTGGACACAAAGAGCCAGAGAGAAAGAAAGTCAGCAGCTGGGATTCCTAGTGGGGAGCAGAGTTAGGAAAATGGCTCTTTTGGTATTTCTGAGGGTGGAGTGAGTTCATGACTGGCTTAACAGCTATACAGTTTCAACACAGGGCTGGTAAGACACTCTAATGTAGTTTTCCCCAACCTGGTGCCTTCCAGAGGTTTTGCACTACAACTTCACCAGCTCCACCTAGCAGAGGTTAATGGCCAGGCATGACAGGAATTGTAGTCCAGAACCTCTGGAGCACACCAGGTTGAAAGCAGCTCTTATAACTGCTACATTACACCCACTCTATTTGTTTTGATAGGATATGCTTTTCCACTTTCATTAGGATTCTCCAAACTCCCTTCAGTTGCTCAGCCTCACTCTTTGAATTTGGTGCCTGAATGGAACACCTCTGCCATGGCTTCCTTTAACAGTGCAATTCTATGCATGGCCTTTCAGAAGTAAGTCCTACTGTGTTAAGTGTACACAAGGTTGCAGCCCAAGCCTTTGACTATGAGCCAAATCAGAAATTTGTGCCAAAATCTAACAAATTATTCCATCTTGCAAGTGCATATCATGAAATCCTTCTCAGCAACACTGCTCGTTATCAATGCAGAGAATAAAGACCTGGTCACAGTCAGAGTTTAATGAGCCTAGCACAGAATAACTGAAGCATAGTATGATGCTAAACTGTCAGCACAAATAAAGGGTGGAAGCAGAAGATCTGCATCATCAGAGTTAGGTAAACATAAAGGGACCCCTGACCATTAGGTCCAGTTGTGACCGACTCTGGGGTTGCGGCGCTCATCTTGCGTTAATGGCCGAGGGAGCCGGCATGGAGCTTCCAGGTCATGTGGCCAGCATGACAAAGCTGCTTTTGGCGAACCAGAGCAGTGTACGGAAATGCCGTTTCCCTTCCCGCTGTAGCGGTACCTATTTATCTACTTGCACTTTGATGTGCTTTCGAACTGCTAGGTTGGCAGGAGCAGGGACCGAGCAACGGGAGCTCACCCCGTCGCAGGGATTCGAACCGCCGACCTTCTGATCAGCAAGCCCTAGGCTCTGTGGTTTAACCCACAGCGCCACCTGCGTCCCTATCATCAGGGTTACTATGTATAAATAAGAAGATACTGACATTATACAAAGGAGATTCCTCCTTTGGCAGGAAGAGGAGGATACAAATGTAATTTATAAATGAAATATACCTAGCTGCCTTAATACTGAGTCAGCCCATTGATCCTTCCCGCTCAGTATTGTCCACACTGATTGGCAGCGACTCCCCAGGGTTTCTAGTATAGGGTCTCTCTGGAGATGCCAGGGATAGAACCTGGGATCTTCCCTACGCAAAGCAGGAGCATCAACAAAGGCAAAACAGGCGCTGAACTTACAGCTTCTTGGATTTCACACCGGAAGACATGAATTCTGAAGAGCTCTGAGTTGTAATGGCTTTCAGTGAAAGCGAAGCAGTCGCTTTCTGGAGTCCCGTCGTGCCCCCGCACACAGAACAGGATCTTGTAAATGGGGTAGTTGGCTATTTCGGTGTTCGTTGGGGGTTCTAGCAGCCTAAAGAGCAAAAGGGAGAAATGAAGGTGTGAACTGCAAATGCTTCACCTTGAAGACAGACAAGCTGTAAATAGTTTAACGATGGATGCAATCATTAACTAATTAACTGGTCAATTTAAGTGAGCAAAATCTTTTCTAATAGGCTAAAAAAAGCATCTAAATTGAGCAACTTAACTCATATTCAGAAGTGCACCTTCTGTGTTTCTGCTTTCTTACTTACTGAATGCTTTTACAGCTCTCCTCAAAGGAAACAAAGGTGGTGTTCAAAGAAACGTGTTTCCCTGATGGAGGACTGTTCATACTTGATGCTCAGCATGACCTATGGGATGGCTTTGAAAATATGAATTTGTTCCCTACTCTCTTGAATCACTCTGTACCATCCCAAGAGTATTATACTTGTATTATATTTGTAAATGCCAGGTTCACTGATTGGAGGGCATCATCAGGCCCTCACTCCCACAAGCAAAGACTTCCCCTAAGGCAGGCATCCCCAAACTGCAGCCCTCCAGATGTTTTCGCCTACAACTCCCATGATCCCTAGCTAACAGGACCAGTGGTCAGGGATGATGGGAATTGTAGTCCAAAACATCTGGAGGGCCGAAGTTTGGGGATGCCTGCCCTAAGGCAACATGGCTTTCCCTACCTCTCCTCCCACCCCCAATTGGCTTCAGGGGTAGGAGAACCCTCAGAACAGTGTGGGGTAAGCTGAATTGCTTGCTCTGTTGGAATAACTGTCATAGGGCTACACTAAATTCCTTCCACTGGACATTACAGATAATTTAAACAAGAATTTTGTTCTTTTGCTGATGTTAAAATCTTTCATCCACAAAAATAAGAAGTTGCAGGAGCAAACTAGACAATAATGCCTCCATTCTTTCTTTGAGTTTAATGCCTGTTATCTGAAAAATAATAAAATCAGTGCTAGCACAGAAAAGCCAGCACTAGCCACCAGAACACCTGGGAGGCTGGGGGAGCGAACTTCCCTTCACTGCCTTCCCCACCACCTACCTGCCTTTTTGCTGCTGCCAAATGCCTATGGATAAGAGACCAGAGAGTTGGCAGTGAACCATCTAGCCTGGTGAGAAGATCCCTAGCCCAACTGAACTGCAGTCACAGTGGAGTGAAGCGAGACCACACACTTACCTACAGCACGAGTTAGCTTTATTTGTATATTTTGCCCATTAACTTAAGATTTTGCACTGTATTTGTATCTAGATTCATTTCTTTGCAATACAGTAAGCCTGCAACGTTCGCACATTTAACTTGTGTGCATTCAGCTTTACAAGCTTCAGAAAATAATTTGTAAAAATTAAAAAGGGGTTGGGCGTCTGGGGAAAAAGGTGTTTGCAACCTCACACACCATTTCACCTTAAGTGTTTTGAGTATACGTGATTTTGGCTTTAGGCACAATCTCCAGAATGTAACCCCTGCGTAAGTTGTGGGCTTGCTGTACTGGCATTTATCCTACATTTCCTGAATTTTTTTTTGTCTTATTTGAATGCCCTGACATGGTCCATAGCAAGTTGTGTGTATTCCCCCCCCCCCATGCCCATGTTTTGTACTTTGATAAACTGCTTTAGCACTGTGGACAAACAGCATAAAAATAAATGTAACTTTAATAAAAGAAAATAAACAACCACAATTTATATCCAGTTTATCAAAGAAGACACTTTTCAGAAGATTGTCTTGGTGTTGCCCCATGGTAACCATGAGGCAATTTAGAAACTATTGCCACAGTATACAAAGCAGGTCATAAAAAACACCACTGCCAACGACAGGTGGACCTACAGAGAACCTTCCGCAATGCCACACCACAGGTGGAAAAGTACCTCACAGTTCCCTCCGACACATTAGGAACCGAAAGAGTCACGTCCACAGAAATCTCACACTGGCTTCGCAAGATGGACATCATCCTCAGGGCCTCCACCTCGCTCCTGGGAGCATTGACCGAGGCACAGCCCAAGTAAGTGAGCTTGCTGAAGACAACGCTGTCCTCATCAGCAACCGGAGTAAAAGGACTCGACTCCTCGGAATCTACAAAACAGCAGAAAAGCGGGGTCCGATAATCTGTGTTATCGAATTGCTAAATTGGATCAATATCCTCTACCACTCATATTCAGTTAAAACGGGTCTCTCCTGTGTAACCAATCTGACTGTTTCTCAGATATGACTATTTGCACCCTATCTGATTTGCAGACGTTGGATCTGTGCAGGGGTGCCAATGGGAAGTTTTAGTGATATCAGTGATTGACATTGGCACCTTTCCCCTTAAAAAGCAACCCACCCTTTAGGGAATGGTTGTGAAAGACCAGCCATGATTGGAAAAACCAGTTCTAAAGAGAAGAGCTAGGAAGGACAATGAAGCCCCCTGGCCAGTCTCTGCTCAGGATACACAAAGGCTGTGCATATTCTGCTCCTCTCCAAGAAAGCACCATAGAAGTGCAAAAGGCTGTTTCTGGCAGGGTTCAATCTCAATAAGATAGTCAAGTTCCTAGGCATTACTGCTGCACAGGTTCAGACTTTATTCTGCATCTTCCATCCTTTAAGTCCCTTAGGGCAGCTCCCAACCAAAATATCTAACCGAAATATCAGAACCAAGTAACGAACGACACCAGGGAGGACCAGGAAGAGTCACTGGTCCCAGTTTCATGAAAGACAGGCTTCAACAAGGCCATTTTGACCTGCCTTGTAAAACACTCCCTATGAAGTGGTCAGGTCTATATTGTGGATGCCACTGAGAAGTCCCCCATGTCCCCTTCTGTCAGGGTGTTGTTGCGGCTACTCTAGAGTAACGACGCTCCGCATGCTTGTCTTTCAGCAGTTTTTATTTAGTGCATGCTATTTACAGTGCACTGGTATGTACAACATGTGTGCTCAGTCCGACGCAGAATCCGGCACTGGACTGCCCCTGGACCTCCTCCAGCATAAGAGCCTCGGAACAGCAAATCTCTTTCCCCTCCTTCTCCTGCGTAATTCCGGAACCAGAGGAAAAAAGGGTCTGCGCTCCATGTTTTCCTTCTCCCCCCTTCCCCCCTCTCTCTCTTCCTCCCTCCTGTGTCATAGGGGCTCTCCTATGCTGCCAGAGCCCTGTCCCTCTCTCTGCACTTCCTGACTGGACTCCTGCGTGTCCTTGCTGTTATCGCTGCTTGGGGAGGAGCTGCTTCTGATGAGGGGAAGAGGGTCCCTATATTCTCTTCCCCTTACACCTTCCTTCACCATTTAACCTCAGAGGGTAGATACAAAAGACAAGGCCTTTGCATGAAGTTAGTTGACCAGCTGCTGACCCTTTCCATTTGTCAGCTGCCTAGTGTTTCTGCTGGCTGTCTCCATTATTGCCCAAACTAATTGTTCATTGGCGGCCTTGAGTGTCATTTTGACAGGAAGGCACAATATGAATGTGTTTTCAGAAATGACTTTTCAGAAGCCCACCCCAGCTTTGCTCTGCATCTGTGCTTCCTTCTCTTTCTTTCAGAGCTTCTCATGACCCGGTTGTGCCCTCTCATTTCCCACCCACCTGTCCCAAATTCCTCTCACCTCCCTGCGCTGGCTTCACTGGCAAGCTCATATCAGGTTTCTGGGGTCCTGCCACAGACACAGGGTTAATTGTGGAGGATGCAGAAGCCTCGAGGAGGACTGGCTCATCTCCCTCTCCTCCATCATGATGGCTGTCCTCCTCCTCATGTTCTCGGTCATTTGATTGGTCTTCCATGGGGGGATCCATTAGGACGTCTTCAAGCTCTTTCTGCAGTTGCTGCTCACTCCCATTCCCTATAATCTGGGAAAGCAAGTGGCAAAGGGTGAGCCAAAAGAGGAGAGATGGGGGCTTGACTGAGACCAGACACACGTTCACTACAGGAGGCTAAAGAAAGGTTAGAAGCAGTTCAAATAACATTGCATTTTCTCAACTCCCTCAAGAGACACTGATATCACCAGAAGGTTTCATTGGGTATCTGCAAGGTTCATGAAAACAATACATAAGCAAACCAAGATCTCCTCCTTCTGGAGACGCAACAGTTTGGGCAAGAAAATGCTGCACTGTTCTCTCCAGCACAAAAGCACAGGAGCAGCCCTACTGACTTCTGAATGTGTAAACTGCACAGTAGAGACACAGAATCAAGAGCAACAACAGTACAGTAGTGGAATTCCGATGGGTATTAATGACAGCAAGGAGCTGGGAACAGTGTGGCTGAGCATTCCACAGTGATTAAGGCAGACTGGGAAGAGGCAGCACATTCACAACTCATGGATGAAGGCAACTTCTCCCAGGCACCCAAGCTGCCAGGGCTAGAATGCAAAGAGGCGCCCACTCAGAAGTCTTCCCACATCCTGCTGCATAAGGCAGCAGTGCTAGTGGTTAGCATTTCAGACCTAAAGGCAGGGACCAAACCTCCGATCAAACGTGCTGGGTGACCTTCAGCTAGTCAATGCCTCTCAAGTCTGACTTGCTTCACAGGGTAGTTGTGAGGGTAAAAAGAGGCACCATGTCATTGAGTCCATTGGAGGAAGACTGGGATAAAAATGTTGATTACTATTATTATTATTAATAATAATTATTTATTTATTTATTTATTTATTTATTTATTTATTTATTTATTTATTTATACCCTGCCCATCTGGCTGGGCTTCCCCTGTCACTCTGGGCGGCTTCCAACAAACATTAAAATACATCAAATATCACAGATTAAAAACTTCCCTAAACAGGGCTGCCTTTAGGTATTTTCTAAATGTCAGGTAGTTGTTTATCTCTCTGACCTCTGATGGGAGGGTGTTCCACAGGGCGGGTGCCACTACCAAGAAGGCCCTCTGCCTGGTTCCCTGTAGCTTGGCATCTCGCAGTGAGGGAACCGCCAGAAGACCCTCGGCGCTGGACCTCAGTGTCCGGGCAGAACGACGGGGGTGGAGACGCTCCTTCAGGTATACTGGACCAAGGCCGTTTAGGGCTTTCAAGGTCAGCACCAACACTTTGAATTGTGCTTGGAAACGTACTGGGAGCCAATGCAGGTCTTTCGAGACCGGTGTTATGTGGTCTTGGTGGCCGCTCCCAGTCACCAGTCTAGCTGCCGCATTCTGGATTAGTTGTAGTTTCCGGGTCACCTTCAAAGGTAGCCCCACATAGAGCGCATTGCAGTAATCCAAGCGGGAGATATTAAGCACTATTAAGCCCTGAAGCCAAAGCCGTATGGTATGCGGCTCCTTGTTCCTGCTTTTCCCTCACAGACAAGGACCATGTAGCTCCCTTGGCACTATTGACTGCATTTATAACCCCAGCATTTTCTCCATGGAGCTCAAGGTGGCTCACATGGTTCTCCCTCGCCTCATTTATTGCTCACAGCGAAAGAGCTTAGGATGAGAAGCACTAACTGGCCCAAGGTCACCCAGGGAGCTTCATGACTGACTTGGGATTCAAATCTGGTCTCCAAGGCTCTAGTCTGACACACTAGCTACTACACTACCCTGCCAAAACTACCCTTCCTCAGAGCCCCCACTTCTCCCTCCCATCCCGTGCCGTGGTTCTCCACCACTGCCTGGCCACGAACACCCCTCTCCTCCTGTGTACCTTGGCCACTTTTCCAGTCAGATGCCTTGCACCGAAAACTGAAAGGGGAGAGTCACAGAGCTGACACTTGGCCAGAGGTAGTTTGTGGCCAGATGCATCTTATGGCTGCTTCCTCCAAGATGTTCAAATGAGAAGTTGAAGGAGATGATTCGGGAATGCAAGCACTTCCATCTTCCCCAGGAGAAATAACTGGGTACAGCCACCTTTTAAAAGCATCCCCCTCCATCTACTCCCCCACCTCACTTACCTGATGGCTGCTTCCTTCCAGCAAAGAACACCAGCAGTCACTTAAGCCACCAGTGAAATGGAAGTGCAAACAGTACACAAAGCAGGAGCTTTCCTGCCCTGTCAACGTGGGAGTAAACTACTGAAATGGTAGATGGGGAGATGCCACCTAGTCACATTCACTTCCATCTTCCAGGGCAGGAGGCAACCTCCAGAGCCACAAAGTTGTCTCCACTTGGAAGGAAGTCTTTCATGTATATCGGTACAAGGACAGACCAATATGGCCTGAAATCTGGTTAAGCCTGTTGAGCTAAATTAGACAGCAGGTAGCTTTGCCCTATAATTTGCATCAGAAGAAAATGAGGCTTTGGAGAAAAGCTGTAGGCTCAGAGGCAGAGCAGTCGCTTTGCGTGCCAAAGAGGGTCCTATTGTGAGTCCCTGGCATCACCAGTTAAAATAATCAGAAAGCAGGTGGAGAGGAGAGACCTTTTGCCCTAGATCCTGGAAACTGTGGACACAGGAAACGAGGGGTACAGAATCTTTTTTAACCCAAGGGCTGCACTTCATTTGTAGGGAACCTTCTGGGAGCCAGAATCAAACGCAGGCAGAGCAATGCATGTAACTCTTGCCTTTGAGCAGCAGGCTATGTTCCAGCCATGCAGCAGCAGCAGCTAGATATTTGCACACACCTCTCCATCAAGGCAGAATATTGGGATATTCCATAAATTTCAATACATCCAATTGAAACATATGTTGGAAAGGCAGTTTGGCCCTGATGCTATAGCAGCATCGGAAACACCCATGTTGCTACAAGATTTAATCTCTGCAACAAAAACAAAAAACTCTACACTTGCACTATATAAAACCCTACTCAACAGGAAGAAATATGATCTAGAATATGATAGACAAAAATGGAGTGAAGAAGTAGTAGAAGTACAGATAACAAATGATATATGGGAGTCCAGTATGAAATCAAAGAAATTGCCTCTATGGATCTAAGACTAAAACTTATTCAACAGAAAATAATATTCAGAGTCCATTGGACTCCAGCAAAACTATACCAGAAGAAAATAATAAGTGCAGACAATTGCTGGATATGTGGAAGTAAAAATGCGAACTTAATACATATGTTGATTAACTGTCCGATGATAAGATCATTTTAGTGCGAGGTGAGGATATTTATAGCAAGAGTAATAAAAAGAAATGGTTATTTAGGGGAACTGAATTTAATTCTAAATTATATTCCGGAAACGTGGGAATTTCCAGCTGTGCTTGAGCACTGCAAGCTCTTTCGAGGCTCTACAACTTTAAGAAGGTAAAAAAGAAAAACCAATCTCACCTTGTAATAATCACTCCCTTGGAAGAGGCATGGCAATAGGAAGTGAGTGCCAAGAGCGGCATTCAAGGCAGAGCTAGCATTTATGATCAGAGCTCAAGTCTTGTTCAACAGCTTTCCCAATGGTGATACAGCAGAAAATGTGTTTACACATACAGCAAAAAAGCCACTGGTAAATTTAATATTTCATAAGTTCATTGAGAAGAATGAATGGATGCCAACTGAAAACCCAGTATCAGGCATGCTTAGAAGTTTCAAAACATTTCAGGTCAAATATTTGTGGTGCATTGGGACAAAAAAAACCACACAGGATACTCATTTGCTAAATACAGTGGATGCTTGGGTTGTGAACATGATCCGAGCGGGAGACACATTCGCAACCCGCAGCGCCATGTATGTGCACACGTGGGTTGTGATTTGGTCTTCTGCGCATGCGCAAAGTGCGATTTAGTGCTTCTGTGCATACATCGAAACCCGGAAGTAACTCGTTCCGGTACTTCCAGGTTCGGCCCAGTGCACAACCTGAAAACACGCAACCTGAAGCATCTGTAACCCGAGGTATGACTGTACAAGTGAATTAAATATGCTAAACTACATCACTGTAGGGCATCAGAAAGTCTTCCAAGGCAAGTTGACAATTTTCCGATGCAAATTAACTTAGTTTGCACAGATCTCCCCCATACAATCCAACCCCTGCCCCAGAAAACCCACATCACTATTTTTCAACACTCACACTCTGTATTTCAGGGAATGTTTTCTCTCTGCCCAGAATGGAGAGCCTTCTTTCCATGAACAGAGTTATGCACTTCTTCAGTGAAGTAAGAGGCCAAAACTAGGAGAGGAAACCTAACAGGCTCCACTTGGCTTGGGCTTCCCCCAGGACTCATCTGAGGCTGCCCTGCTTCCCTTAAGCATGTAGACAGCAATCACCCAAACACACTCAAATATCACAGCCAAGACAAGAAGCAAGATATGGCTCAAAGCCATCCAAGTTATCAAGCACTGTGTCTAACCTTGGTCGGTGATAAACACTCTAGCCTAACACAGTGTGGAGTTCCAGATTAGGAAGCCAGATAATTCCGTTTGGTAATTACTGTGACCTCGAATTGTTTTTCAAAACCCTGCTCAAGAGCAGAGCTGGGCCAGGCCCCTACTTTTTAAACAGGGAATCATAGAATCATAGAATCGTAGAGTTGGAAGAGACCACAAGCGCCATCCAGTCTAACCCCCTGCCGAGCAGGAAACACCATCAAAGCATTCTTGACATATGCCTGTCAAGCCTCAGCTTAAAGACCTCATCTCGCGTTATTGGCTTTCAGGTCATGTGGCCAGCATGACAAAGCCACTTCTGGAAAACCAGAGCAGCGCACAGAAACACTGTTTACCTTCCCGCCAGAGTGGTACCTATTTTCCTTCCCGCCAGAGTGGTACCTATTTATCTACTTGCACTTTGGCGTGCTTTCAAACTGCTAGGCGGGCAGGAGCTGAGACCGAGCAATGGGAGCTCAGCCCGTTGCAGGGATTCGAACCACAGACCTTCTGATCGGCAAGCCGTAGGCTCTGTGGTTTAACTCACAGCAGTCACAAGCAGCAGCCACGCCATGTGATTTAAACAGGGAAGAGGGCAGAAGCAGTGCTCCAGAGAGAGCCACTACAGGTACCTGTACCTAAAAGAGGAACTGATTCATGTGAGCAGGCCACACTCCATTCCCAGGCTGCACTCCTCACTGGCCTTCCTCAAATGCTTTCGTCTGGCCGGAATGTGTGCTTCAGCTGTAATAATCTCTCTTGCTTGCCTAGATGGAGTGATATGGTGTGAGAGGGTATGTGCACACACACAAACCTCTGGTTTCTGAATGGATGGAATATAACTTACTGACCTCTGGCAGTGTCTGATTTTTGTTCTGCCCATCACCACTGTGCCTGCACTTTGACTGAAAAGTTATCCAGCCTGGCAATAGTACTTAAAGGTAAAGGTAAAGGGACCCCTGACCATTAGGTCCAGTCGTGACCGACTCTGGGGTTGCGCGCTCATCTCGCATTATTGGCCGAGGGAGCCAGCGTATAGCTTCCAGGTCATGTGGCCAGCATGACAAAGCCGCTTCTGGCAAACCAGAGCAGCACACGGAAACGCCGTTTACCTTCCCGCTGTAGCGGTTCCTATTTATCTACTTGCATTTTGACGTGCTTTCGAACTGCTAGGTTGGCAGGAGCTGGGACCGAGCAACGGGAGCTCACCCCATCACAGGGATTCGAACCGCCGACCTTCTGATCAGCAAGCCCTAGGCTCTGTGGTTTAACCCACAGCGCCACCTGGGTCCCTGGCAAGAGTACTTAGCACCCACCTAATACAAAGTACTTAGCACCCACCTAATGCCCAGTTTTGCTTTCCTCCTTCTCCTTTCCAAATGTTTTTTTTTTATTTTGTATCATGCCTTTTATCCTGTAAGTCTAAAGGCAAAGACTTGTCTTATCACTGATCTTTGCAAGCCACCCTGGGAGCCCTTTTCAGTTGAAGAGCGGTGTAAAAATGCTTTAAAAACAATTTATTTTGGGATTGCAGAAGCCAGTTCCAGCAAATAGCTGCTGACAAATGGAACAGAGTGACCATGCTGTGCAGATATACCTTCCCTTCTTCCCCCATTCCCACAATACTGAACTCCCATCTCAGTCTGATCAGAGTTGAACTACAGCCTCTTACCTTCAGCCCTGTCTTTTCATCATCACTACCATTATTGGTGGATGGTGTTTCATCCCCTTGCCTGGAAATCAAGACAAAATCTTCGCTGTTAAGAGTGGATACCGAGTCTGAAGACACACTGATTTTTCCAACAGAGGCCTTGTCATCCATGACTTTAAAAAAAGGAAGCTTGACTCATGGATGGGCTTGTATTACAAGTACCTGAAAAACAAATAAAATAAGTATGTTTATTACTAAGCTGCTCCTAGAAAGTCATGCCTTGAGTTGTTCCTAAATTCACAGCTGCACAGTGTCAAGAGCCCACACACGTGAAGATGCTGTTGAGCCAAGTTACCACTTATTGCTGCAGTTTATGTATTTATACACCACTTTTTCAGCCAAAAAAGTCCCCCAAAGCAGCAAACAGCATGTTTTTAAAAATCCCGTTAAAATAATTATATTAAATACTGTTTCCTTTTTATTGTTGGTGCATTTTTACTGAGAGCTATTCAGATATTTTTATTATTTTATGTGGTTTAAAAATACAGCAAAATGCCACAAATCAGGGGTGGAAAACCTATGGCCCTCCAGATGTTGTTGGCTCACCACTCCCATCATCCCTTCCCATTGGACCATGCTGAGTGGGGCTGGTGAACATCTGGAGGGCCCGCAACTTCCCCACTACTGCCCTAAACCTTAAGAAATGGCCACTGAAGCAGGGCCTGGGGCAGAGGGTGGCACACCTCATCATTTCAGCACAAGGCACTGACACAGATCTTCCAAGGGGGCAGGGAGGGGAGAGCAATGCAACCCACAAGGCCCTTCCTTAGCTTCAGTTACAGGGCTGAAACCAAGACAGAGTTGATGTCCACATGGGTTTTTAATAAAGCACATTCCCAAGTTGTCTCTGCCGTTCTGGTTGCTAAAAGAGAAATGGCACCATTCATCCTCATGCTAGAGATGGAATGCAGCTCCTAGGAATAAGGCACTCCATGCAAAAAGTCCCAGGTTAGATGACCGACATCTTCATCTATATTAGTGGTGAGGAATTTCAGACCGTAGCCCTTGGGATTTGCTGCAGGCCACACCCCTCACTAGCCCTGCTCCATGCCCTCCTCCCTCTCATACCTGCCAAGTTGCTGTCAGAGAAATAAGGGACCGGGCCGGAAATAGCAGGCCGGAAGTAGCGCTGCCGCCATTTTGGAACTGGGCAGAGCAGCATCAAAAGTCCCTTCTGAGCATGCTCTGCCCAGTTCCAAAATGGCCGCCGCGCCAGAATAAACCGGGGGGGGGGGGGGAAATCCGTTTTTTCAGCTAGGAACAGCTGGAAAAACGGGGATTTCCTGGGGAAAACGGGAGACTTGGCAGCTATGCTCCCTTTTCCTTGGCTAGAATGCAACCTCTTGCTTGCTTGGATGGTGGGTGAGAAGAGGCGCTCGGGGTGTAGGCAGAAACTGCTGGCTTTTGGTTGTTGTTTTTTATAAGCAATTTATTGAATTTTCCAAATAAACACATTAAAAACAATAAACAAACAAAAAAATTCCTTCAGTAGCACCTTAAAGACCAACTAAGTTTATATTTTGGTATGAGCTTTCGTGTGCATGCACACTTCTTCAGATACACTAGAAACAGAAGTGTCAGACCCTATATATATATACTGTATATAGAGGGTGGTGGGGGTGGGTGGGAATGGGTGATGGGCTGATGGGAGTGGTAAACCTGTAGATGGCTGTTAATGGCTGCTGATGGCTGCAATGCAAAATACCATAATATAAACTTAGTTGGTCTTTAAGGTGCTACTGAAGGAATTTTTTTATTTTGCTTCGACTCAGACCAACACGGCTACCTACCTGTAATAAACAAACAAACATTCAAAAAACAAATACCACACACACAATTATCTTTTTGGCAATTCTTCCTAATTTTCTCATTCCCAATGCTCTGCCGAGCTTGACTTCCCTCCCTACCCTCATTTGGTTTTCTTTTCAACTCTTATCTCGCAGTTCCTTTATTCCATCCATTTAAAGTCAATTCGTAGGATTTATTTCAGTCCTGCAAGTGTCTTTAAACTTCTACAGTTCTTTTCCATATAGTCCACAAATTTACTCGTCTTTTTGGAACCTTGTTTCCCCCTGGTTCCGGATCCTGCTAGTCAGTCTTGCTAATTCTGCATAGTCTACCGGTATCATTTTTGTCTGCCACTCTTCAATCGTTGGTAATTCCTGGGTTTTCTTGGGCTAACAAAGTCCTAGCCGCGGTTGTCGCATACAAAAATATTATATAGTGCTCCTTTGCAATCTCTTGTCCAATAAGTCCTAATAAGAATGCCTCAGGTTTTTTGGAAAAGGTATACCTAAGAATTTTTTTCAGTTCATTATATATCATTTCCCAAATCTTTTGACTTTTTTGCATTTCCACCACATATGATAAAACTCTCCCTCCTTCTCATTACATTTCCAGCACATTTTATTACTCATCCTATACATTTTAGCTAGTTTTGCTGGTGTTAAATACCATCTATACATCATCTTCCACACATTCTCTTTCAGGGCGGCACATGCAGTAAACTTCAATGGTTGATTCCATAGTTTCAACCACGCATCATACTCAGAAACTGCTGGTTTTTGTTTGATTGAAAACATAGCCAGGGGGGGCAGCAACACAAAAATGGGCCTTTTCTGCAGTGGCTCCCCATTTATGGAATGCTCTCCCCAGGGAGATTTGGCTGGGGGGTTCATTATACACCTTTAAGCACCAGACAAAAACATTCCTCTTTAATAAGGCCTTTGGCTGATGGACATTCAATGCCCTTTTAAATGTGTTGTGTTCTTTCTCTCCCCCCCCCTCTTTTTATCCCTCATTGCAAGAGTTACAGGGAACCAGGCAGAGGGCCTTCTCAGCAGTGGACCCTTCCCTGTGGAACACCCTCCCACCAGATAAACAACAACACAACTTTTAGAAGACATTTGAAGGCAGCCTTGTATCAGGAAGTTTTTAATGTTTGATGTTTTATTATGTTTTTATACAGTGGTACCTTGATTCCCAAACTTAATCTGTTCAGGATATCTGTTCCAAAACCAAAGTGCTCTAAAACCAAGGCGTGCTTTCCCATAGAAAGTAATGCAAAATGGATTAAACCGTTCCAGACTTCTACAAACCCCTGAAACAGCAATTTAACATGAATTTTACTATCTAACAAGACCATTGATTCATAAAATGAAAGCAATAATCAAAGTACTGTACTATAAAATAAATAAGACAGGGGCTTTTATCCATTTCTGCAGTCACACAATCAATCAATCAATCAGTAGCTGAACTGGGTTCCACACAGTCACAAAAACAAGTCACAAAAACGAAGTCACAAAAATGAAGTCACAAAAACGAAGTCACAAGCCACAGTCACAAAAATGAAGTCACAAGCCACAGTCACAAGCAGTCCCATAAAACGAAGAACAAATCACAGTCACAAAAACGAAAAAGCCACACAAACAAAAACGCAAAAAAAGAAGAAGCTCCAAATATCACCTCTGTGTTGCATGGGTGTTCAGGACTCAACAGCCAACAGACACAACAGGAAGCCTCTGATTAGCAGCAGGGGACTCAATTTACAAATGGAACACACTCAACAGGAAGTGGAACATGTTCAGCTTCCAAGGCAAAGTTCACAAACCGGAACACCTAATTCCTGGTTTGCAGCATTTTATTTCCAAGTTATTCATAAATTAAGCTGTTCTAAAACCATGGTACCACTGTATTTTGCTGGAAGCCGCCCAGAGTGGCTGAGAAAACCCAGCCAGATGGGCGGCGTATGATGATGATTTCTGTCTTTTGTGTTTGTTATATTGTAATTTTATGTTGTGAACCGCCCGGAGATCTATGGATGTTTGGCAGTATACAAATTTTAATAACATAATAATAATAATAATAATAATAATAATAATAATAATAATAATACAAGGTTAGGATTCACATCTATTGATACACCAAACATTTGCCTCTGGCCACCACTGGCGTGGCTTGTTCAGAAGTTTCTCCAATGAGGAAATAAGGTCCTCAAGCTGAAAAATGCTTCCCACCCCCCAAGCTAAATGACCCAAGAACGTGGCCCTGGAATGGCACTCCGCTCAAGGCCTTGGAAAGTAAACAGCACTGAGCTAGTTGGGCCATTCGACCCAGGACCCTGGTCCCCTGCCCCACCACTTCTCTAAGCTGGGCTACCACTAGGGCTGAGCGATGCCTGGTGGTCAACATTGTGATACACCAATATAGCACAACGTCTGAAATAAGGATGGATCTAGGTAGAAGCAAACAGGGTAATGCATAGCTGTCAAGTTTTCCCTTTTCTCGTGAGGAAGTCTATTCAGCATAAGGAAATTTCCCTTTAAAAAAGGGAGAACTTGACAGCTATGGTAATGTCCTGACAACTGCTACTACTTAGGGGGTCTAAAACTGATACATTTTTACTTACTTTTAACATATTGTTACAACTGTTGCTATAGTACAGTACAGAGCAACAGGGACAGCAGGAATAATGAGAGGAGTGATGACCAGCTTCACCCTTTATCCCATATCACAATTTTTTACATAGTGTTTTTGCCGATATATCTCCAAGTTGAATATTATGAAACTGTTATCACAATGTGGACTTCAAACCAATTTTGGACGATGTATTGCTACATCGCACAGCCCTAGTTATCATGTGTCTCCCTCCAGCTTTATCAAAGGTAGAAGGGCTGCTTTGGAGATGTGATCTACCAGACTGACTCTGGCTTTCACTGATCAGAATGAGCCAGAAGACATGGCCTCCAGCTGCAGGAGAGCCTTTAAAGGCCGAGCTGCCATTGCATTTTGTTCCTAATCTCACTGCTGGGAATCCAGTCCAGGTCTTCCATGCCAACACAAAGCTTCACCACCCTCAGCTAAACGGACGAGCAATACCATGTTGCAGTGAATAGACTACAGTTTATTGTGTACAGTGGTACCTCGACTTTCAAATTTAATGCGTTCCGAACGCACATTCATAAGTAAAAAAAAATTGTAAGTCGAACCCCATAGGAATGCATTGGGAGAAAAAATTCGTAAGTCAAAGCAAGCCTATCTAAAAATTCGTAAGTAGAAAAAATCCTATCTAGCCCGCATACAAGTTGGCGGATGGAGCTCCGTTCGTAAGTAGAAACATTCGTAAGTAGAGTTATTCGTAAGTCGAGGTACCACTGTATTTTTCTGTTTGACCTGTTGCCTGCTTTTCCGTTATCTGTTATTTCTAATAAGAGGTATTTCTAATAATAATAAATAATAAATAATGAATTTTTATTTATACCCCGCCCTCCCCAGTCAAAAACCGGGCTCAGGGAGGCTCACACCAACAAAACCACAATAAAACATAAAAACAATTAATTAAAATACAGATTAAAATACAGTATTAAAATTTAAAATGCAGCCTCATTTCAAGTAGTCCATAAATCCAGGCCATGAGGGAGGAAAACACAGGGGTCAGGCTAAGTCCAACCCAAAAGCCAGGCGGAACAGCTCTGTCTTGCAGGCCCTGCGGAAAGATGACAAATCCCACAGGGCCCTGGTCTCCTGGGAAAGAGCGTTCCACCAAGTTGGGGCCAATACTGAAAAGGCCCTGGCTCTAGTAGAGGCCAATCTAGCCACCTTATGGCTCGGGATCTCCAGAATATTATTGTTTGTGGACCTTAAGGTCCTCCGCGGGGCATACCAGGAGAGGCGGTCCCATAGGTACGAGGGTCCCAAGCCGCATAGGGCTTTAAAGGTCAAAACCAGCACCTTAAACCTGATCCTGTACTCCAACGGGAGCCAGTGCAGCTGGTAAAGCACTGGATGAATGTGATCCCGCGGCCGGGAGCCCGTAAGGAGATATTTCTAATAAAATTTCACAATTGGACGAGTGATTGCCTCCCTCAGGGTTTGGGAATCCACAACACACCTAGACTGCATTGGGTTCCACACTAGTATTGGAAGTCTAAGACCAGAGTGGAATTTACCCTATTCTCAGGGAGAAGCAGAGGGCTGGGGAATGGGTCTTGTGCTCTGTGTAAATTGCTGCTCCAGCATCCCAGGATTTAACAATTAATTGGCTGTTCCCAGTTTCCCTCCTTTGCTTTTGGGGTTGGTGGTGACTGCAACTACTGGGTAGGGAGGTCCAGCTGGCAGCACTGCAGGGCGATTCTGCAGCAGCTAGGGAAGAAATGAGTTGTGAAATGCTCTGCTGAGTATCCCACCTTCACCACAGGCCAAATGGCTTAACTACACACCCCAGCACCTCTAGGTAGGGTTTGGAATATCCACTGCTTAAAACTGCTGCTGCAGTTCAATGTAGGCAATATTGTGTATTGATGCATCAATTGGCTGACACATTATAAGGCAGGCAAAGCTTCAAAAAACCAATACAAAATTGAGCTGACACAACCGGCTCCTTCCTGCCTCTTTCAGACTTGGCTGTCTTCCAAATTTAGGCAAAAAATCAAAAAAAGAGGGAGGGGAGTAATTACAGAAAATTGGGCAAACTAAGCTGGCATGTGGGGAGGGGGGAAAGCTTCCTCAGTTTGGGGGAGGGGGGGTCTCTATTGCTCCCTTCAAGTAGGAAGGCCCAGATCCAGGACACTAGGCTCTCTCTTTTCAAAGAATGTCTTCCTGCCTCACCTGGGATTCATCCACTTCACAAACCTTTGGTTTCATTATCTAGGAACTGAGAAATGGGCAGGATTTTTCACTGCAGCTACTTCCACGGCTCAGCACACTTTGCATCCCATGCATATATATTAAAAATCATCACAGTATTTCTGCAACACTTAAAAAGCTGAGGTCTGCTGCTCATGTAGTCCAAGGCACTCTTGACTCCCAGAGGAATGTGAAAATGAGATTTTAAGCAAGACTATAAGAGTATACATCAAATAACTAAGGTAACTTCAGACCTCCCAGAAAAGTGGAGTTTGGCACAATCACAGATGCAGTCCAAGAAAAATTTAGTGAGGAAAAAAAACGTGCAGCAGACAATTGCCATGTCTCATCCTAAGAAGATCTAAACAGGTTATGGTATTTCCAGATCACTCAAAGAGCTAAGGGTTGGGAGGGAGTCCAGTTTTTAGATGTTTTAACATCCAACTACATTTTCCTCCTAACTTCTTGGACAGAGAAATTTTGCTTATCCTTTATTCACATACATGAATCAAATGGGAAAGGGAGGGGATGGGCTCCAGAAGTAGCCCGGGACATGTCTCGTCGCTGCCCAAATAAAAGCTTCATTTCCATGTGTGTGCCTACATACCCTGTTTCCCCTATTTTAAGACGTAGTCATAAAATAAGCCATAGCAGGATTTTTAAGCATTCAAGGAATATAAGCCATACCCCGAAAATAAGACATAGTGATAGGCGCAGCAGCAATGCCAGCCGCGGCAGGAGGAGGAGGAAAAAAATAAGACACCCCCTGAAAATAAGCCATAGTGGCTTTATTTTTTAATTTAAAAAAAGGAAAAATAAATATAAGACGGTGTCTTATTTTCGGAGAAACACAGAATATAACGCACACATTCATATACTGTACAAACCTTGCCCCAATAATAGTCCAATTCAGCAAGCTTCCGGTAAATGTATCCGCCTTTTCATTTTGCTCCTGCCTGTGATAGGGAGGGGCCAGGAGTACTCAACACTTTGGGCACCTTACTGATAGCAGACTTGCAGCTAATCAAAACCAAGACAGCTAAACCAAATACTGTACAGTAGTTGTTCCTTAAGAATAATTTCTGGAGGCTGACACAAGTTCAAAACTAAGGCAAACATCCACCCACATGATCTTCTTGCACTCTCAGATAGCTGAACCCCAAATAAAGAAGAGCTTCTCAAGAAAACAACCTTCCTATGCCCCTTGTCCAATGTCAGTTTTAAAAAACAACCTTCCAATAAATAACAAACACAGAGATCTAGATTTCATAGCACTGCATCAGCAAGAAGAAGCTGGTGATACCAAATAATTTTTATACCCACTGAAGCTTGGGATTCCTCCCAAGCTCTTTGGAGACCACAAAAGAAGCAAGCAGCCAGAAGCAGCCAGCCTTCTCCAAATGTCCCTGCTCTTGAGGTTTTTAAGTCCTCTCCCCAGCCAGATTTTCTGATTTCAGCAGCTAGGTAAAGGAGGAATAAAAACTGCTTCCTTGACCATTTGAGATGTACCACATTGGCAGCACCAGCAATCTGTCAGAAGGCATAATATCCAACAATAGAATCCCATCTACTAAAATCCAGGCCAGAGATCTTGCTTCAAAGATTTTTCTGAGTCCTCCTTTACAGGGAGAATAGAAAAGGACAGACAGCATTTGGCCCACCAAGGCTCTCTCTCTCAACAGCTGGCAACAGCTTTATTTTCTCAACAGCTGGCAAGACAGGTCATTGTTTCCACAGGTACCGTAGTTATACCATATTTGGGACAGGTAATCTTCTGTGCCAATACCAATAAAATTCAGCTTCAAAGATAGGTCTAACATTTTTTGCATACACAGTACCATAGAAATATAATGCCTCTTCAACCCAGCAGTAAAGTCTGACCCAGCACAGTTGCAGCCATCCTTCAATGTGAGTAATCAGCACAATAGTTTCGTTCATTTTTATCTGAGAAGAGTGACACACCAAAGAAGCAGTAAAGCATATTTTTATTAAATATAAAATAAAAGTTTGCTTTTCACATTGCCCAATCACCCTTCAGATGGAGAATAAACACTTTTTGCTGAACAAGAAAGAGGATCCACCACTCAAGTCTGAGAAGCCACGAACACACAAAGATTCTGTGCTAAGAATTCTGCCCCCAGAACCTTTGCAAGTCATTTTGAAAGGGGAAATGGCATGTTTCAGCCACCCAGGAGAGAAATTCAGATTTCTCTGTCCAGTCTTGACAGTAAATAACAACAAAGTGGTAAGTGACCATGCAGTTTTTGGCACATGCTGAAAACTTACCTGATCAAGTATACCAGCCATTTGTCAGAAATAGTTAAATGGAGTCTTGAAACGCTGCTGGATTTATTATTTTATCTTTGTATTTTAAATGGATTCTACTGTAAGCCACCTTGAAATACTCTTCATAATAGGCAAGATATTTATTTATTTATTAAATTTACTAGCTGGCTAGAGACGGGCCAAGAAGAGAGAAGATCCCTCTTGCATTTCTCTGCTGGATGTGAAGAATGGGGGCTTCTCTTCTCTGGAAGCCTTCTTGGTTGCCATGCTAGATACAAAGAGGGACTTAACATCTCATCTTTCCTCTGCTAGTCCACTTAAAAAGGTAAAGGGACCCATGACCATTAGGTCCAGTCGTGACCGACTCTGGGGTTGCGCGCTCATCTCGCATTATTGGCCGAGGGAGCCGGCGTATAGCTTCCAGGTCATGTGGCCAGCATGACAAAGCCGCTTCTGGCAAACCAGAGCAGCACATGGAAACGCCGTTTACCTTCCTGCTGTAGCTTACCCACTTACCCACCTGTATAAAGCTCTGTGTTGTCTAAAAGGGAGCATATAAATACAAGGCTGACTCAATGGGAAACTAAGCACAAATACTGGCATTCAGACCAATTAGATTTTAATCTTAAAATCTTGAGGATTAGTAGCCCAGGTTCTATTAGGCTCTCTTCCAACTTTTTTGTTTGGGGGGGGGTCACTACATGGCCACAACAGTGTAATGGGCAACAAAAGATAGTGGCCAGTGACAAACATGGTGGCAGTCAAAGATCCCAGAGAATTTGACATTCTCTTCTTAATGTGTATTCTAACCCTCATGTTGAGAAGTAGAAAATACGTGGGAGACAATATTTGGATATAACCTACATATATGACAATAAAACGAGCAGGTTTTCTGGGAGAGGGGTGTGTGATCACCATTGTTGCCATTTATTTATACAGTTCCACATACGTGCATAGTGCTTTAAAGCAGAGCTAACCAATGTGATACCTTCCAGATTTTGTGGACCACAACTCCTATCAGCATGGCCAATAGTCATGGATTATTAGAAATTTAGTCCATCAACTTCTGGAGGGAACAAACGGGCTACCTCTGCTTGAGTGAAACAAAGATTATAGGTCCCTGTCCTGAAGACCTTGCAATTCTGTTCAACTACTAAGACTTCCATTTGGTTTCAGCAGGGGTTGTGGCACTACATAACTCAATAAATAGCAAAATAAAAAAATTCCTTCAGTAGCACCTTAAAGACCAACTAAGTTTTTATTTTGGTATGAGCTTTCGTGTGCATGCACACTTCTTCAGATAGGCATCTGAAGAAGTGTGCATGCACACGAAAGCTCATACCAAAATAAAAACTTAGTTGGTCTTTAAGGTGCTACTGAAGGAATTTTTTTATTTTACTTCGATCCAGACCAACACGGCTACCTACCTGTAACCATCAATAAATAGCAATATGTATAACAATATACGGTATGTACACTATATATAGCAATATAAGGCCAGCCACAACTATGACACCCTTTCCAAACCTGGTAGACTCCAGATGAAGTTGGACTGCAACCCCCACAGGACTGCAACCCCCCAGGGAAGGTGGGAGAGATAGCCCAACAACACCAGGCAGGAAAAGCTTGAAGTTCTTTTTTGCTTAGTTTTAAGATGCTGAATTAGGTTAGTTTTAAGATGCTAAATTAGGTTAGGTTATTTACAGCGTTTCTGTATGGCTTGATTTTTTGTGTTCATTAATATTATAGTTGTCCCTAATTGTTCTTAATGGTTTTTTTGAGTTATGATAATTATTGTTTATTTGGTATGTTGTGAGACACTTTGAGGACCACTGTGGAAAGACTGCATACAAATAAACTGATGACAATGAACTACAGGCTCCTCTCCAGAGATGGACCTTAAAAAAATTGACAACTCTTTGGACTCTCTGGTTGGTGTTTCAAACTAAAAGTACTTCCCAGGTCAGGCCACTTCAAAACATTAATACAAGAATTTCATTGACACACACTGCTGAAGGCTGCCTGGGGCATAAATCAGGAGAAAGCAACATTACATTACTGTACATTTATTTGTTTATTATAACCTTCACTCAAGCCCATAAAACAGAATACAAGTATCTATACATATAAAAACATAGACTGACCCTGTTTGTTCCACATGAATGGTCACAAAACCCGCTTTGGACACAACCTCACTTGCCACTATGAGAGTGACATCATACCCTTTCCATGGTCAGATGCCATACCTGTGCCGAAAAAACACCATTTTCGGCAAATTTCAGAACCCACCACTCAGATACCCAGGGAAGCTGGGAATTATTCCAAAAAATCTGCATCTCCGGGGGCGGATACAACTGACCACACCCCCACCCAAGCTCCACCGCAAACTTCGCCAAGACACAATTTCCAACCGTCGGAGTCACCACCACAGGCCTCAGAACAGAGTCCTCCCCCCTCCCCCGCCACACCTGCCGGGGGAAACACACCACCCCAATGTCGTCACCAAAAACCCCACGGCCCGACGACATGACTGTCGGCACATGGTCACTCAAAGGGAACCGGGGAATGGGGGGAGGAGAGGACACAACACGTCAAACCACCGGACACGGTGGTGGTGGGGAACCGGGAATGACTCAGGGGGAGAGGGAACGGAATACTTCATACCTCAACACAGGGGGAGGAGAATCACAAGGATGACCCGCAGACCTGGGAGAGGGGACGGGAGACCTCATCCATCGGACACCCCTGGGGGGAATGATATAGATCACCCACACCAACCGAATGCAGGTGGGGACTTACCGGGGGGACTGGGGGGGGGGACAGGGTCCGAATACCTCATGGTTCAGCACAGGGTGACCCCAATCACAGGGATAACCTGGGAGTGGGGGAGAAAGGGGATGGGATAACTACTGGATTGGAACAGGGTCGGGGGACTCACAGGGATACCCCTGTTTAAACATAACACCTATAAAACAGGGGGACTCTGAGACTCAGGGGGATCTGAGGGGGGCATTACCCTCCATTTGACAGACTAACGGACAGCAACGTGTGCCAGAGACAGCTAGTTATAAATAAATAGTAATTCTCTGGATGCCAATTACTTCTCAGAAACTCTGGGTCACAGTTGAAGCTTTAGGTAGGGCTTCCCAAACTTGGGTCCCCAGACTTTTTGGACTACAGTTCCCATCATCCCTGACCGTTGGTCCTGCTAGCTAGTGATGGGGGGAGTTGTAGTCCAAAAACAACTGGAAACCCAGGTTTGGGAAACTGGTCTAAGGAATTAGTGATCATCAGACTATGTTGACAATTGTCAGACTTCTTTTCTTTGAACTTCAAAAAGCAATCAGTTTCAATGCATACCAACAGACATAGAGCTCCTGAGACACATCAGTGTATACACATTTGCTGGACCATAAAGAAGGCAGATCGCCGAAGAAATGATGCTTTTGAATTATGGTGCTGGAGGAGATCTTGAGAGTCCCATGGACTGCAAGAAGATCAAACCTGTCCATTCTGAAGGAAATCAGCCCTGAGTGTTCACTGGAAGGACAGATCCTAAAGCTGAGGCTTCAAGACTTTGGCCACCTCATGAGAAGAGGGGACTCCCTGGAAAAGACCCTGATGTTGGGAAAGATGGAGGGCACAAGGAGAAGGGGATGACAGAGGACGAGATGGTTGGACAGTGTTCTTGAAGCCACTAACATAAGTCTGACCAAACTGCGGGAGGCAGTGGAAGACAGGAGTGCCTGGCGTGCTCTGGTCCATGGGGTCACCAAGAGTCAGACACAACTAAAAGACTAAACAACAACAAATCATACTTCATCTACCAACAATGCCAAATATCCAGCCTTCCTTTTATTCTTCTTTAGTTGCAGAGTGTATTTTTACTTTTTTGCAATTTCTTGAACCATTGTGAAACATCAAATATTCTAGAATTTCCCTGTTCTTTTGTTAACCTTTGAAAACCACATTAAACACACCCTTTTAAAAAGATTTTGCAATGGGGGTGAGCAAGCAGGCAGGCAGGCAGGCATATAACAAGGCCAAAGTTGAGCCCTTTTTATGTCCCCTTGATCTCACTGGGGACAGACTGGTGATTGTGTTTAACTCCTCCGCTGAAAAATGCAAATCTAAAATGCTTGGGTTTGGCTGGATTGTGGTCCATGAGTTCTGCCTCTCCCTGCCATCACAACCAATTTCTTTTCAGTATTATGCTGTAGCACTCTTAGTTATGTACACTGTATTGTGGGACCAATAAGCTGGTGCTCAAGCTACACAAACACTCCCTGTCCTTTATCAAAGGAGTTACAGCCTGCAATCAGGTAATTCTAAGCATAACATGCTCATCCAACTAAGCCAGCATAGCAAATGCCTCAGGGGGTGGGGCAGTGGCAGGCAGATGGTTGTGGTGTCAACTGATTTTCATTCTCCCTCCCTCCCCCACATCTTTGCAGTGTGCGCCTTGTGTATGTGCACTGTTCTAATTCCTGAAGAAGTATCTGAAGAAGTGTGCATGCACACAAAAGCTCATACCTATGACAAACTTAGTTGGTCTCTAAGTGGCTACTGGAATGATTTTTTTTTTAGTTTTTGTTCTAATTCTGGTTCGGTTCCTCTCTTAAAACTACTTCTAAAACAAATGCCAAAAACGATATATACAGAAGTAAAATACAACAAGTTTACTCTACTGTTTTTTACCACTCAGAAAAACCTTGTTCTTTCCCCAACCACACAATATTGTTGCCAAACCAGTATTAATCTTGTGCTGGATATGTTTACACACACACCCCCACGGAGAAAGCCTTTGTATTCCTAACACTTGTATTCCTAACACAGCCCAGGCATTTCTGGGGTGCACACACCCTTGCAGCTTCACGTCTCCCTCCTACAGTGATTAGATTGTCAACAGCCCAGCAACACACACACACACACCTCCACCCCATCCTAGCTTTGTAAGTGAACACCCTACAAAAACTATAGAAGCAATAATGAATGCTTCATCCCACAAACCTGGCTACCATCACGGTGTTGTTTCATTTGAAGCAGGTCAGCTCTAAAACACCTTCAGATAGATTTTATGTACTCCCATGTAGCTGAAGGGAGAAGAGCCAAGAAACAGAGAGGAGTGGGGCATGAAACCAGACTACACAGGCCAGTCTTTGTCAACCTGCTGCCCTCCAGATGTTTTGGACTGTAACTCCCTTCAGTCCCAGCCAGCATGGCCAAAATGACTGGGACTCATGGGAATTGCAATCCAAAACATGTGGAGGATACCAGGTTGGCAAACAATACCATATATGTTGACATCAAACAACCACAAAGGAAAACCATCTCAAGAACCTCCCTATTCACCTGTCTTCACCTACAAGAGAAAAATATGGCACCCTGTGTATGCTTTGAAACTCCCTGCATACTGAGATAAAGCAGACATCTTCACTGTAATCTTTCTGGCACCTACTAACAACATTGCTGTTTAGACAAGCCCACCCAGATGCCTAGAAAGTCGAGGTGATTTTAATTTGCTTTAGTATTCTAACTTTTGTATGTTTTGAAGCGGGGTTGTAAATTTTTCTTGATTTTACAGTGGTACCTTGGTTCTCAAACTTAATTCATTCCAGGAGTCCGCTTGACTCCCGAAACCTTTCAAAAATCAAGGCACGGCTTCTGATTGGCTGCAGGAGCTTCCTGCACTCAAGCAGAAGCTGCATCAGACATTCGGCTTCTGAAAAACATCCACTAACCAGAACACTTACTTCCAGCTTTGCGGCATTCGGGAGCCAATTTGTTTGGCAACTAAGCCATTCAAGAAGCAAGGTACGGCTGTCCTGTTTTATCTTTTGTAAACCACTTTGACATTTTTTAAAATCAAGCGGTGTGTAAATTTTATTACATAAATAAATAAATAAATCCAAGAAAAATATTTTTTCAGTCAGCCTTTCATAAAGATCTGGCAACGCTCTGCAACCTTCCTCCATTTGGGACAATACTAGGTCAGCAGCCCAAATCTTCTAACTTCCATGGTTCCCCTCAATCAAGGTGCAGAATGAGGGGCTGAGCTGGGAAGATCCATGAGTTAAGAGCTCAAGCTATCTGCATATGACACATACAGAGATGTTATTGTACAGTCATACCTCATGTTTCATCTGCTTCAGGTTACGTTTTTTCAAGTTGCGTCCCACGGCAATCCGGAAGTACCGGAACGGTTACTTCCAGGTTTTGCTGCTCGTGCATGCGCAGAAGCACTAAATCACACTTTGCGCGTAAGTGGTGCTTCTGGATGCGAATGCTTCCCCAACACAATGGCAATTGATTTATTTTTATTTAATATCATTTGTATACCAAATTATGAGGCCCTTCTTTGTGTGCCCGCTCCAAGAGAGCATTATCATGACAACAGCAGTACCTTTTATGTCAGAAATGCAGAACCTGATGTCCTCCAAAAATTGTTGTACACCAACTCCCATCAGCCCCACCCAGCAATGTGGTCAAGAAAGATAGGAGTTACCAGCACAGGATTTAGGTGTGGTTGGTTCCGCTGCATAGGAAGGTGAGCCGAGGGGGTGCAAAATAATAATATGAGAAGATCCATAAAAACAACAACTGTACAAAGAGGAATTATTGTTAAAATATGTAATATAAGAAATATTTTGTTACACTCCAGCAGCAGGAATCCACATAGGGGTTGTAGCCAAGCAAGAAAGGGCTGCAGAACTTGAAAGCATTTAGTTTGGAGAAAATGTGACCAAGGGGTGAAATGACAAACGTTTTTAAGTTTTATGCATGGGCCAAATGAACCAACACAAACCCTGCAATTGTCACCTGAGGCCCTTCTTCTTGTGCCTCTGCTGTGAGAGGTCCGGAGGTTGGTGGGAACACGAAAACGGTTCTTTTCTGTGGTGGCTTCCCGTTTATGGGATGTTCTCTTCAGGGAGGACTGCCTGGCAGCATCATTATACACCTTTAGGTGCAGGGGGCCAAACTTCTTCAACCAGGCCTTGAGCTTACTAACATCCTATATCCTTGGAAATGGGTTTGTTGGAATTGGGTCGGGGGGGGGGGCTATTGGTCTGTTTTGTTCTTGTTATTACGCATTTTGTGTTTTAATCTTTCATTTTTATGCTGTGAACCGCCCTGGCATGGACGGGTGTAGGACGGTATATACATATTATAGCTAACCATAATAATAAATAATGGAGGAGAGCCGGCCCCCAGCCCCACCCACTCCGCGATCCCTGCGACGAGTAATGGTTAAGAGCCCGGCCAACCGTTGGCTCCACACAGACGAGCGCCGACCGTCCCCGGAGGCTAAAGCGCCCGAGGGCGAGGGCGAGGGCGGCGGCTGCTTCGCCCTCGCTCCCTGCCGCCTTCCCCCCCCCCCCGCCGGCCCAGCCCCGGATCCTCTCACGGGCGGCCAGTGGCCTCCCACAGCTGCCCGCCCCACAACCCCGCTCAGGGATGGGATGGGTGGCGCCCGGCTTACCCTCTCGAAGGCCTCCGTCTGCCTCCTCAGGCAGCGGGAAGAGGAGGAGCAGCAGCAGCAGCGAAGCCGCCGCCGCCGCCGCCACCGCCGGGCCTCAGTCGGGCCGCCTCGCAACCTCTATCCCGCCCCCCGCCTCCGCCTCCTTCCCCGCCTTCCCACGTCACGTGATAGGAGCCCGGCCGGAAGGCAGACGGACGGCCGATCACTTCCGGCTCCCAGGGCCAGCAACCGCTTCCGGTCCCGCCCCCCCGTCCTCTTCCTTAGCAACCCGTCTCTCCCTCTCCTCTCGTGGCGACGGAAAAGAAAGAAGCGGCGCCGGAAGTGGGCTTGCGGGGGGGGGGCAGCGGGGATTCAAGCTTCCGGTGGAGGAGGAGGAGGAGCTCCACTGGCCGCGCGGTCCTTCCCGCGCCCCTCGGGCCAGCCCCGTGGCTGTGCCGCCTGGGGGAGGCGGAGAGGAGGTGGGGTGAGGCTGGGGGTCTGTGGTGGGGCCAGCGTCCTGCCCGCTGGCTCCCGTCCCAACCATTGGCTGGTGGAACTCGCGGCCACTAGACCCGGCGGAGGTTGTCCCACCTCAGGAGTGCTCCGGTTGCGGGGGGGGGGTATGGGGGCGTGACGAGGTGGAGGCAGCCGACCATCACCCTCAGCATTCATGACAGCGGGTCGCCGCCGCCGTTTTTCTGCTCTGTAAACGCAGTTGGAGGTTGAGAAGCGTGGTTTGGCTAAAAGGAGGGAGTGGGGACGTGGGGGTCACGGAGTGGGACTTGAGGGTGGTGGTTGTTTTGACAGCGTGCTTCATGTGGACGGGAGAGCTGCTCTTGTGCTGCTGCTGCAGCGCTGCTTCTGGACTTCCTACAATAGGCATCTGGCTGGTGGCTGTGAGGACAAGAGGCTGCGCTGATAACCTCCTCACTGCAGCCCTTGTGCTTGGATCCTGCTTGCGGGTTTCCCTTTGCGGCATTTGGGGTTGCCTACTGTGAGAACAGGTCACTGGACTGAGTTGGCCACTAGCCTGATCCAGCACGCTCTTCCTATGCTCATGTCTTGCCCCTGGGCAGTGATGGCCACTAACTTGGATGGCTTTTTTTCCTTTTCGATTTTTGCACAATTTAATAACAAACGACGAAAGCAATGAGACAAACCTGCTAAAATACAAAGCGCCCTTCACAAAATCTTTACCGAAGAGGCAATCTCCATGCCAGCCAGGTGTGCAAAGCTATCCTCTGCACCCTTAACCATATGTTATTCCCACGCAGTTCTCTAAATTGGTGTGAAGTTGCAATCTTCATAGCCTCCTGTTTTTTTGGGGTGTTAATAAGTATTTTTATTAAAGATTTCTTGATTTACAAAGGTATGTGCAGTGTCTCTTTCTCATGCTTTTACATGTATCATTTTTGCAAATCATTTTCATTTGTTGAGACACTGGGAAGAAAGAGGGGGAACGAGGTGGATGGGTGGGGGTGGGATTGGGTAACAATGTTTCTATTTTACTTAGTACAGTATATGTAGGGTTTGATGTCAGCATTGTTTGTGCAGGTTCTCTTTTGTTCACTTGTGTTCTTCTGGCGGTGAGAGAGATTTGGGTTGGCCTAGGGTGTGGTTGTTCATTTGTGATTGGCTGTGGTGGTCTTTGTTTTCATGTGTGAGTGGGGTGGGTGTTTTGGATCAAGTTAGCCATATTGATTTGTATGCTGTCGGTAGATTTTTGTCATTATCTTGTTGGGCTGTGTGTCTGATAAAGGGGAGCCATACTGGGGCTCCCATGTCCCCATGTCAGTTTCAGCTTATTGGTTAGTTTTTCTAGTAAGGCTGTTTCCCATACTATTTGGTACCATTGGTCCATGCTTACTCCTGACAGGTCTCTCCAATGTCTGATTATGATGTTTCTGGTTGCTGAAAGTAGGTGGGTTATGAGTTCTTTGTGGTGTAAATGGACATTATTGTCTTGGACAGGCGTCAGCAACCTTTTTCAGCCATGGGCCGATCCACCGTCCCTCAGACCATGTGGTGGGCCAGACTATATTGGGGGGGGGGGTGAAGAAATTCCTATGCCCCACAAATAACCCAGATATGCATTTTAAAATAAAAGCACACATTCTACTCATGTAAAAACATGCTGATTCCCAGACTGTCTGCAGGCCGGATTGAGAAGGCAATTGGGCTGCATCCGGCCCCGGGCCTTAGGTTGCCTATCCCTGGTCTTGGAAGATGTTTAGTAAGGCCAATTCTGGGGTAGTTTCTATTACTTAGAATCATAGAGTTGGAAGAGACCACAAGGGCCATCCAGTCCAACCCCCTGCAAAGCAGGGGGTTATTTTACATATGTTTGGTTATTTTACATATTTCTCGTATGGCTGTCCAGAATAATTGGATTTTGGGGCATTCTCACCACATGTGGAGGTATGTCCCTATGGAGGTGCCAATTAGCTAAATTCATGGAGGAGATAAGCTACTGTCAATGGCTGCTGAGCAGGATAGCAATGCTCTACCTCCGTGATTGGAGGCAATAATGCTTCTGAATACTAACTGCTAGAAACCATGGGAGGAGAGAATGTTCTTGTGCTCATGTTCTGCTCCCTGGTTTCCCACTGGTATCTGGTTGGCCACTGTGAGAACAGGTTGCTGGACTAGATGGACCACTGACCTGATCCAGCAGGCTTCTTATGTTTGTGAGTACTGTGGAGATCCTCTCTTCTTCATGTTGAATTTGAAAGAGCCAAAGTACAGTCATCTCAGGGGCTGGTGACCTTCAAGAAGGTGTCTGTGTATCTTTCTGGGGAAGAGTGGGCTCAGCTGGTACCTTCTGTGTGCAAAGCAGGTACTCTGTCTCTGAGTTGTGGCCTCAGCACCATCCCACACCAGCTCTGACATCTAGGGTCATCTAGTCCAGCCCCCTGCAATGCAATAATCACAGCTAAAGAATACCTGACAAGTGGCTGTCCAGCCTCCCTTTCAAAACCTCCAGTGAAGAGGTTGATGCCTTTGCCTTTTTTTGGTGCTTATTCTCATTGGTAGGTTTAGGATGAGATGGTACATCTGTGCTGCTTTGATTGCTCAGAAACACCTCCCCCCCCCACAGTTACTAAGTTTATTTTCCATGTTTGTAAGGCTGGAGTCCTGTGCACACTTATCTGAGGGTAAGCTCCACTGAACTTAGTTAGACTTATTCCCGAGTATAAATGCATTCGGGGTTGCACTGCAAATAACCTAATTTCTGAAGTACTTTTCAACAGCTAATGTGATTTCCACGGTCCAGTCACTTCTTTCAGCAATATTGGGTTTGGGACAAGCAAGGAAACTGAGAAAACAGTAATTATTGTGATGATGTGATCATTACGAGAGCTACAGGGGAAGAAAGTAGCAGGCCTCTGATTATGGTCATAGATCACCCCTGTGTTTCTGATGTCTGAATCTTTTTTGGTGTAAAGCTAGTACAGTCTTGAAACTATTTCTTTCTGTGGCATTTACAGTATTCATCCATTTGCCCCTTTCAGGTTTGTCAACATGACCAAGAGAAGTGATAGCCTCCACTTCCAGTTCGACAACTACGGGGACTCCATGCTGCAAAAAATGGACAAGCTGAGGGAAGAGAAGAAGTTTTGTGATGTCACGATCCACATAGACGACCTTGAGGTTCACGGCCACAAAATAGTCTTTGCTGCTGGCTCCCCTTTCCTAAGGGATCAGTTCCTGCTGAATGACTCCAGGGAAGTGAAAATCTCCATCCTCCAGAGTTCGGAGGTTGGGAAGCAGCTGCTTCTGTCCTGCTACAGTGGCGTCCTGGAGTTTCCCGAGATGGAGTTGGTGAACTACCTGACGGCAGCAAGCTTTCTTCAGATGAGCCACATTGTGGAGCGCTGCACACAGGCCCTGTGGAAATTCATCCGGCCCAAACAGCAGCTTGAAAACAAGGAAGAGGGGAAGCAGCCGCAGCAGACTGACTCTTCAGAGCCAAACGAATCCCCAAGGATGGGGAGTAAGGAGGAGGAGGAGGAAGACGACTCCTTGCTCCCAGACTCTCCATGCATCCAACCCTCTGAAGACAGCCTGGACATGGACGATAGCGACATCCAAATTGTGAAGGTGGAGTCCATTGGGGAGGTTGCGGAGGTCAGAAGCAAGAAGGACCAGAACCAGTTTATCTCCTCAGAGCAGCAGAGCAGCCTCCACTCATCAGAGCCTCAGCACTCCCTCATCAATTCCACAGTGGAGAACCGAGTTGGTGACCTGGAGCAAGGCCAGCTCCACAACTACACCCTCTCGTACATGGGGGGAGACAGCCTCATCATGGGTTCCAAAGACATGTTTGGCACCAGCAGCCGCGGGGTGGACAAAGGCCTTCAGTGGCACCACCAGTGCCCCAAGTGCACGCGCGTCTTCCGGCACCTGGAGAACTACGCCAACCACTTGAAGATGCACAAGCTTTTCATGTGCCTGCTGTGCGGCAAGACCTTCACGCAGAAGGGCAACTTGCACCGACACATGCGGGTGCATGCAGGCATCAAGCCCTTCCAGTGCAAGATCTGTGGGAAGACCTTCTCGCAGAAGTGTTCCTTACAGGACCATCTCAACCTGCACAGTGGGGACAAGCCCCACAAATGCAACTACTGTGACATGGTTTTTGCCCACAAGCCCGTCCTTAGGAAGCACCTCAAGCAGCTCCATGGCAAGAACAGCTTTGACAACGCCAATGAGAGGAACGTCCAGGACATTGCTGTGGATTTTGACTCCTTCAGCTGCAGCTCAGGCACAGACTCAAAAGGCTGCCAGCAAGCCGAGCCCAGCCAGGTGCTGGACACTGGGAAACTGGCGCAGGCAGTGCTCAGTTTACGGAGCGAAAGCGCCTGCGTGAATTGAAATGGGTGATGGAGCACCTCTCTATGAACATTGGGGCAGGAAGAGCCGTGAAGAGCTGCTTCGGGCTTTGGACTTGGGTATCGTCCCAAGAGGCTCTGCTGGATGAGCTGTGGAGGCTGAACTGAAAATTGTAGCAGGTCTTCTGCCCTAGAGTGGTTTGATGTGTTTGGTGACTCCAAATGTCTTTGTCCCTAGGGTGAAAAGAACAGAGGCATAAGCCTGCCTCCTTTGATATTTAGGTAAGGCAGCGCTGGATGACCCCCTTGTTTTGAAGGGTAGTTGAATTGTACCTTCAAGAAGCAGTTACCAGTTTGTGGGCTGAAGGAATGAATACATGCACACCCTGTGACAGATATGTTTTTCAGCAGGGGGGAGGGGGGATCTTGAGTTCTTAAGCGGAGAAAGCACTGGATAATTATAAGCTCTTAATATTTGTTAGTCCATCTGTGATTTTTTTAAATTGTATTGTTTAACATTGTATACTTGCCTTCTGTTTTTACCCTCTAGCTGACCATTTTCACCCCTAAACCTATTTGACTGTTGTGAGTGAAGTCATTTTCCTGATTTAAAATGGGTGAAGGCTGCTGCTACAAAATATGGCAATTGCCTCTGTGCCTCTGCCCAGGCTCAGTTCCTGTCCCCAAAAACCCAACCCACCCTTTGTGGAAAGTATGTGCTTAGACTAGAAAGGCTAAACTTGCATGCCCCAGTTGTCTTTGTTTTCTTCTGGGTCTTTCTCTCATGTTGTTCCCCACATCTGAAGTGGCATCCGTTTTTCTGTCCAGCAGCCAGCCAGGCTCCCTCTCTTCTACTTTGTATGGCTTCCAGACTTGCTCCTAGAGCCTCCCTCTGCCACACCTGACTATTCCTGTCCTCACCCGCAGTTTCTCTTTGTTTCCTTCACCTCCTCAGTCCTTGACCTCACCCTCAAGCCCTTCCTTCCATGACACTGACTGCAAGCTCTTGGGCCTGGGCCTATATCTCACCCTGCATTGTGGATGCTGCTTGGAATCCTGTAGGCACTTGTGAGATAATTCACCTGTCCTGTTACAGGTGGTGAGGTGGGTGGAGTTGGCATAACTGGACCCTTACCACACCTCCAAGAGCTATTAAAAGCGCAGGAACCCAAGGTGGTTAGCAGATTGTTACCTCGGGTCCTCCCAAGCTGACTTTTGGTATGACACCTGTGAGGAGGGAAGAACGCTTGAGCAGTCAAATAATGGTTAAATATTTATTATTGTGAGTTATACCATACCATCAGTGTCGCCCTGCAGCCAGGCCTGTATAGCAGGGAGGGAGTCTCTTGGATCTTTCAGGCTGACCCTGGGCTACCTGTCCCTCTGCAGCATTCTCTTTGCAGACTACTGTGTCCTGAGAGCTGGAAGCAGGAAATGGAACAGAGATTCTCTTGAGGGAGTCTCTCTCACACTGCTGTTGTGAGGCTGAGCTGTAAGGGGGGGTGATATATGTTGCCATGACTTGGAAGGAATAGCATTCAATTTTGCATAATGGCGAGGGGGCTGGCATCTAGGGGCGTAGTGGAAGAGGCATTGCCCCAGGCCCACAGCTGGCGGGGCACAAACCAGCCCCCCTCCACGCATAGATCCCCATTGCAGCCTGCTGGTGGCGGGAGCTGCATAGCAGGGAGGGTGAAGATGACCTTCCACATGCCCCACCCAGCAAACAAGCACTCTTCCATCCACGGCCGGAGGCCCCCAACTGGTGGGACAGTGCTTCTGCACCTCATGCCCCCGCTTTGCACTCAAGTGCTCTCCCAGCGGGGGCAGGAGGTGTAGAAGGTGAAGAGCACCCTCCGCGCCTCACCTGGAGTGCATGCGCTGTTCCTCGCCTGGGACCTTTGCTGGCATCTGCCCACAGGAGCCACATCCACTCATTTTTGGTGCCATGAGAAGTAAAAAGAAAAGCAGGAGAGTGCCGCAAGCTGAGACCCCCTCCCCCCCACACACCTTTTTTGTTCTCCCATCCTCTTTGGCCAAGTTCACACATAATACTAAGCCAAGCTATGACTAAATGTGAATGAGAGAGTGTCAAGGTATTCACAGCAAAAGCTCGCAAGCTTCACTTCTCACCATCCCTTGTTCTTAGTTTATTGATCGCAGTTTGTCAAGCATATCCACACTAGAGTTTAGCTCTGGCAGGATGAAGCAAAGCAGGAAGATTGTGGAACATTTGAGGCAGTTTTTGCTGTTATTACTCACCCATTCATACACTTAGCCGTAGTTTTCTTCAGCTTTACATGCAAACCAGGGTCTTTGTCTTACTTCCTCATCTCTCCTCCTTCACCTGTTGTGAGACAGGAGGGAATGATAAGCATGAATTTGGGGGAAGGGGTGACTTCTATTTCAGCTAGCAGTTGGATCCTCCTTAAAGTGTCCAGCACAAGGGCAGCAGGTCTGTAGCCCTCCAAATGTTCCTGGGCTACAGTTCCCCTCATCGATGATCTTTGGCAGTGTTGACTGGGGCCGACGGGAGTTCCACTGCAGGGAGGGAGGCTCTTGATGAAATGTGGGTGCAGCCACAACCACCACAAACCCCCTCCTCCTTTTCTCCATGTCAGCAAGTGCGAGTGGGATGGGCCCCTTGTGAATTAGCATTGGGTAAAAGCTTTGCAAATACCCCTATAGGAGAGAAGATAGGCTGCTTTTGATCTGTGAATGTGTTCTTGTACGCAGGACCAAAAGACCACTCAATGATGTGTGTGCTAAGTCATCGCAGTCGCTTCGAAATAAAACAGCTGCACCACCTCCTAATGTGAAATGTCACTTCGTGTGATCCGTGATCATTGTGAGCTGCTTTGTAAGGTTGGGCGGGGAAGCTTCCGAGCAGAATGTTATTCATTACAAGAGAGCCGGGGGGGGGGGGGAGAGAGAAGAAGAAGAGTTTGGATTTGATATCCCGCTTTATCACTACCCGAAGGAGTCTCAAAGCGGGGGCTAAATCAGCAGTGGGGAGCCTCTGGCCCATGGGCCAAGTTAGCCCAGCAGGGCTCCTAAATTGGCTGTTTTACTTCAACCCACAAACTGCTGCCTCACAGCTGATGACATAGGTGACATGAGATGTGGGGCAGAAAAATATGTGGCTGCAAAGTAACAATCAGGAGCCTGGTTGCTCTTTTGCAAGTTAAGCCGCTGAACAAATGACCTTTGAGGTTGCCTACTTGAATCTCAGCCACAAACACACCAAGTGACCCTTATTTGTTTAATCAGTACATTTACAGATTGCTTGTTATTCACCAGTATCAGTGCTTTCCTTACAGTAAGGAAAATCAAAATACATAAATTACACTAATCACAAGCTTAGGTGATTTGCCTTAAGATTACTCCAAATGCAAACATACAGAATATGCATACTATCTGTGTCTATACTGTATAACTTAGAGATGAAGGGGGGAAACACTAGGCAGGCAGCCTGATACACATTAACATAAAACACACTTACCGCAACCACAAAACCACTCCTGCCATTCACACAACCACTAGAGCCATTTACTGCTATAAAATACGTATCTCCTCCAGCCAGCACTAAGGCACAAAGCAGCCAGTCACCCTAAACAGCAGTCAGAACCCCAAGTACTGCACGCTTTAGATGGAATTTTGGCAAATCCCTCTCAATCCCAGCCTGTTACACGGGAATGATAATACTGGACTACCATAAGGGGCTGTTCTAAAAATGAATGAGGCAAAGTAGGAAAAGCTGTGTGACCTGAAGCAGGTGGGAGTTGTAGTCTAAAATGATTGGAGGGGACCCGGTCGGCAACTGCCGTATTAGTGCAATTCTTGGTGGGTGTATTCTATCCATTGTGCAAACTTCTCAATCTAATATAACTAACCACTAGTGCAGGGGGAGGGGAGGAGACCATACATGTGTCCATTTTAAATTCTTTTTATCTATCTATCTGTCTTTCTTACTGAAAGTTATACCTTGCCTTTTTGGACATTGATGTTCAAGGCAGCTTAGACAAAATCTAAAGATGCACATCTGTCCAAAATGTAAAATAATGTCGTCTTAGAAATAAAGAAAAAGGTCAGCAGGTTATAGGAGAGAGATCTGAAAGACTCGCCAGAATTTACAGCTCATCAAAGGCACTGGAATGTCAATAAGAACTTGCTGGATGAGGACAAAGGGGACCCATTCAGTCCAGCATCCTGTCACCATAGTGGTCAAACCTGTAAGCAGGATCTGAGCACAAGAGCCCTCTCCCCTCTTATGCTTTCCAGAAACCGGTACTTGGAATCATTCAAAAGTAAAAGAAGTACGGTATACATCTTAACTTCAGGTCATTTTCCATTCTGGCCTGCTGATTAGAAAGATCCTCTCTCAAAACAGAAGCAGTGTTGTCTTGGTATGATTAAGTGCAACCCCAAGGCCTTTAAAGCCCTAAATGGCCTCGGTCCAGTATACCTGAAGGAGCGTCTCCACCTCCATCATTCTGTCCGGACACTGAGGTCCAGCACCGAGGGCCTTCTGGCGGTTCCCTCGTTGCGAGAAGCCAAGTTGCAGGGAACTTGGCAGAGGGCCTTCTCGGTGGTGGCGCCTGCCCTGTGGAACACCCTCCCAACAGATGTCAAAAAGGAAAACAACTACCAGACTTTTAGGAGACATCTGAAGGCAGCCCTGTTCAGGGAGGCTTTTAATGTTTAATAGATTATTGTGTTTTATTTTTCTGTTGGAAGCCGCCCAGAGTGGCTGGGGAGACCCGGCCAGATGGGCGGGGTATAAATAATAAATAATTATTATCCAGGCAGGTGATGAGGAAATGGCACACCCATTAGTCTTTGGCAGCAAAGAAACCTCTTTGGATATGGTGAATATCAGGACTTAGCTGGTCGACCAAGGCCCTTACCATACAAAGAAACTTGCTTTGCATACTAGATTGCAAACCTCACAGATTCAGGATCACAGGCCTGCAAGGGACTCCCCAGGTATCATCCAGATTGACCCCCAAACCCGTAACAGTATTTTGGGGGAATAGGATTGGACTACAATCAGTCCCAGCATTATGCAATCCTGCTGGCTGAGGCTGATTGGAGCTTCCCTCCAAAATATTTGAAGGGCACAAGGCTAGATTAGGCAGACCTCCATCCCACCCAACAAAGCCTCTTTGTGGCACTTTTTGAAGCCCTTGGGTGCTATCTGGGGCTGGTGGGACCTGGGAGCCCAGCAGTGTTTGAAGGGCCAGAGTTTCCCCATCCCCAGCCTGCAAATTAGAGACCACCATAATATGAGGCAACAGTCTCATTCACTTAGACTAGTTTTCTTTCACAGGGAATGGCCCTGCTTAGGGTGTCGTTTCCCCCCCCGCCCCATTTAAATAAAGCTAGTTTTACATAGCATTCAGCTTTGTCGAATTATTAGCTAAATTGTTGCAAGCCACTCTGAGTATGCTGCATAGAGATCTTTTTAAAAAAAAAAATGTTAGGTAGTTTATTGATGAAATAGATAAATAAAATAAAGCATGAATCCCACAGTTATACTATTGATCATAAAAAGACCCCTGCTGGGTCAGACCAAAGAGCCCACCAAGCCCAGCATCCTGTTCTTAACCGTGGCTACCCAAATGCTCGTGGGGAGCCTGGAAGAGCCTTCTCCCTGCCCATGGTTCCCAGGAAGCAACTGGTATTTTGAAGCATTGCTGTCTCTGTCCATGGAGGCGGATAGATTAAATGATACAGAACCTAACACATACAATAAAATAATAACGAATACACTAGCAGCTGTCTGGATACTGGTAAGCATATATTTGGGGTGGGGGGGTGCATTTAAGTTCCATTCACAGGGGAATGGGATACAAATACATGAAAAGGGATAGAAATTCATAAGAAAATGTGGGAAGGAACTATATTACTGGAAAGAGACTGCAATGCTTGCGAAAAATTACATATCCAGAGCTGGAGTCAGTCAATGTCCTCTGGGATGGTCGTGGGTGTGTGTGCCTTTTGTTACCTCTTTCCTCCCTGCTGGTTGAAAAAGTTGCAGGAGCAGCCAATCAGGAACAAGGTGCCTGCATTTTGGGAGGCTGTGGGTCTGCTGATGTTTTTCCGGGTTAGAGTGGGAAAAGAGGTGATGCTCGAAGGGACTGCCGGAAGTTTATTCCTTCGCCTGAGCCATCTGCACCCTTGCCTGGGAAGCGTTCAGTCTGGGCCTCCTCCACACTCCTGACTACAGCAACCGGTGAGCAAGGAGCAGGGACTTGGGGGGGGGGCGGTTGCATGTGTGTGGGGGAGGTGGCAGAGAGTGTAAGGCAGCCTCAGCTGGCAGGTCCCAGTGCTTTAAAGGGATGCCTAGAAGGAAGCGGGGAGCTGTCACGCCTGAAAGAGTTCCTGGAATAAGCTTGCATCTCCATCCTTGAAGGAAATGTTGGCATGGCACCTGTCAGGCAGGAGGCAGAGAGCAGGGCTGTTGTGCAGAAGAGGGGATTTTAAAGGGGTTGCTGATGCTGTTTTGTTTTGTTTTGTTTTGTTTTTCCCTCTTCCCCATCCTGGCAAAATAAGCTGCACCTGCTGAAGCACATATTGCTGCAACGTTGCTCAGCCAGTGGTTCCCAAACCCTTTTGGTTCATCACCACCCCTAGTTCCGTGAACTCACCCCCAGTGCCCCCTATCCAAGCCTATGGAAAGCTCTTTGCATGACCCACTAAGGAAGATAATAGTACAACGAAGTTCAAAACAGTCACAATGAATTGTGCATTTATTGGAATGTCAATAGTCAATCAATTAGACAAAATTGATGAAATTGGTCCAGTTATACCAGCCCTTCAAAGTCTGATAGTCATTTACACCTCTAGCAGGCACCCTCCCCCACCCCGCTTAGAGGACTGGGGGAGTAAATGAACTGCACTTTCCTTTGATGTTGGTTAAATCAAAACATGGTGACTAATGTCCCAAGACCAGCACTTGGGATGGATCAGTTATGGGTGGGTGGGGACCACAAAGGGAGGGAACCTGGAGTGGTGAAAAGCACCAGAGGACTCCATCTCTATTGGCTGATATTCCTGTTTTCTTGAATGTTTTAAATATATAAGTTCAATGTATACTAACATACTACTAGGATATAATGCCCTTAACAGTTGGGGACCAGTTTACATGTGAGATTGTTTTATGTTATACATCCCCAACTGACTGCTTAAATCTGCAGAACTGGCACTGTTAAATATTGCCATTTCCTGATTTGAAATCTTTTAGTATGGCAGCACCTACACTGTGGAACTACTGAGTTTGTCTTTCGACAAGACTATAAAAGGTAAAGGGGCCCCTGACCATCAGGTCCAGTCGTGTCCAACTCTGGGGTTGCGGCACTCATCTCGCTCTATAGGCCGAGGGAGCCAGCATGACAAAGCTGCTTCTGGCGAAACCAGAGCAGCGCACGGAAATGCCGTTTACCTTCCCGCTGTAGCGGTACCTATTTATCTACTTGCACTTTGATGTGCTTTCGAACTGCTAGGTGGGCAGGAGCTGGGACTGAGCAACGGGAGCTCACCCCGTCGCAGGGATTCGAACCGCCGACCTTCTGATCAGCAAGCCCTAGACTCTGTGATTTAACCCACAGCGCCTATGGTAAATGTCTAAAAGAACTTTTTCTTGGTTTTCCCTTATAATTTTATTGCTTTGTTCTCTTTGTAAAGTGCTTTGAGGGTTTTCTTTTATTGTTTTACAATCAAGGGATGTGTAGCCAAAGCAACAAGAGTCTTGCAACCAAAATACTCATTTGTGCATCCTTCTGCAAGAGACAGTTATGACTATTATGACTATGCCTCTGGAAACTGTTGCAAAGGCAGCAGGCAGAAGGTTTAGCCTTATATGGAGTGGAAATCCATGGATCTCACAATTATTCATGTATTTGATGAAGCGGACTGTAGTCTGAAAGCTTATGAATGTGTTAGGCTTTAGGGTGCCACAGGATTGCTTGTCATTTAATAAAATAAGAAGAGCCCCATTGTCTAGTCCTGCATCCTGTTTCCTGAGCCCACAGCAGGGCATGAACACAACAGCCCTCTCCTGCTCTTGACCCCCCCCCCTCAGTGACTGGTATCCCAGGGCATGTTCCCTCTGAACCTAAAGGCAGTGCATAGCCATCATGACTAGTAAAAAGAAAAAGGAAAAAAAGGTAAAGGACCCCTGGACAGTTAAGTCAAAGGCGACTATGGGGTGCGGCATTCATTTTGCTTCAGGCCAAGGGAGCCAGCATTTGTCCACAGACAGCTTTCCGAGTCATATGGCCAGCACGACTAAACTGCTTCTGGTGCAACGGGACACTGTGACGGAAACCAGAGCGCATGGAAACACCGTTTACCTTCCCGCCACAGCGGTAACTATTTACTTGCACTGGTATGCTTTTGAACTGCTAGCTCACCCCATCGAGCGAATTCGAACCACCAACCTTCTGATCAGCAAGCCCAAGAGGCTTAGCGGTTTAGACCACAGCGCCACTCATGTCCCACATCATGACTAGTAGCCAATGAGAGCCTACCTTTCTTTTTTGGCTTGAACCCTCTTGAGACCTTATGCCAGTGGTGGGTATGTACACTCTACCTCTCTCTCTCTCTCTCTCTCTCTCTCTCTCTCTCTCTCTCTCTCTCTCTCACACACACACACACACACGCACGCACACACACACACACACACATCTCTCCTCTTTCCACTGCAAGCACTGTTTCTACTGTATTTCGCTTTTGGCTGCCACTCCCAAAATTGGCGAGTTTTTGCTGCTAGAAACGTTCGCTTGGAGGCCTTACTAAGCCCCAAGGAGGAGAGTCAGCCACCACTCTTTTAAAGCCTTCTAAATATTATTACAATTAATTAACCACATTCTAAACTACCGTTTCAAAGAGCTTTACACACACAAGTTTAGAACAGTCAAAAACACAAAAGCAGCAAATACCGTGTTTCTCATATTTTAAGGCATCCCTACAAAATAAGGCATGGCAGGATTTTCCTGAGGTGGAAAAATATAAGGCATACCTCGAAAATAAGCCGTACCGGGTGGTGGAAGAAGGTCTGTGGCAAAGAAGGGTTGCTGCTGCCGCGTTAACCCCCGAAACCTGGCTGCAGCCTCAGCGCGCAGCGCGTGCAGCCCCAGGACCCGGCTGTAGCCTTTGCGCTCCGCGCGCGGACACCCGGGACCTGGCTGTAGCCTCAGCGCGCAGCCCCAGGACCCGGCTGCAGCCTTTGCACGCGGACACCCAGGACCCGGCTGCAGCCTCAGCGCGCAGTGCGCGCAGCCCCAGGACCCGGCTGCAGCCTCTGCCTGCCGCGCGCGCAGCCCCAGGACCCGGCTGCAGCCTCTGCCTGCCGCGCGCGCAGCCCCAGGACCCGGCTGCAGCCTCTGCCTGCCGCGCGCGCAGCCCCAGGACCCGGCTGCAGCCTCTGCCTGCCGCGCGCGCAGCCCCAGGACCCGGCTGCAGCTTCTGCCTGCCGCGCGCAAAGACCCGGTGGGAGCAGGTCTGTGGACTGTACAGGTACCGGTACCGGTACTTAATTAAAAAATAAGACATCCCTTGAAAATAAGGCATGCTGTGTTTTTTTCAGGAAAAAATTAATATAAGACATGACTTATAATATGAGAAACACGGTACATTTAAAACAAGACTAAAACCCTAACCAGTGGGCACTTGGGATAAAGACCCATTTATCCAGCTGCTAAAGCATGTCTGAATAAAAATGTATTTGACTGTTTCTGGAATGTGCACATAGTGGGTTATTGATTGTATCTCAACAGGAATACGCTTCCACAGGACAGGGGAAGCCGCGCTAAAAGCCCTGCTCCAAATTACTATGGAGTGAGCTTCTGAGGTCTCCGGACCTTACAGGACGAGCTCTCCTGCAGACTGTGGTGATCTAGTGGGTGTATAGAGGGACAAGGCTGTCTCTCAAGGAACCTGGTCCTGAGCTGCATAGGAACTTATATAGAATCATAGAGTTGGAAGAGACCACAAGGGCCATCCAGTCCAGCCCCCTGCCAAGCAGGAAACACCATCAAAGCATTCTTGACATATGCCTGTCAAGCCTCTGCTTAAAGACCTCCAAAGAAGGAGACTCCACCACACTCCTTGGCAGCAAATTCCACTGCCGAACAGCTCTTACTGTCAGGAAGTTCTTCCTAATGTTTAGGTGGAATCTTCTTTCTTGAAGTTTGAATCCATTGCTCTGTGTCAATCCATTGCTCCATGTCGGAGCTCCATTGCTCCGTGTATGTTAGTACCAACACCTTGAACTTGACCCAATAGCAGACAAGTGGGTGCCAGCACATCTAGCAGCAGGGAATTCCATAATTTTAACTCTGCATTGTGTGAAGATGTTGCTTGTTTTGCTTGTCATGAATCTTTCACCCTTCAGCTTCTTGGCAGGATCCCACTATTAGGCAGAGTGAGGCAGCTGCCTCAGGTCGCAAATATTGAAGGACCCACTAAACTAGGCCATTGCCCTCGGGGTGCAGTGGAGGATGTCCCAATAAGCTTGAACAACCTGCTGAGCTTTTGTATACAATGCACCTTTATTTTTCTTTTGTTTTCCCCACCCCACTCCCCCAAACAGAATCACCACCATGGCTGCTGACTCGGATGTGCTGCACTTCCAATTTGAGCAGCAAGGTGAAGCCATGCTGCAGAAGATGAACCTCCTGAGACAGCAGAACCTATTTTGCGATGTCTCCATATACATAAACGACACTGAGTTCCAAGGGCACAAAGTGATCTTCGCCGCTTGCTCCACGTTCATGCGGGACCAGTTCCTGCTCACCCAGTCCAAGCAGGTGCGAATCACCATCTTGCAGAGTGCCGAGGTAGGCCAGAAGCTGCTCCTCTCCTGCTACACAGGGGCTCTGGAGGTGAAGAAGAAGGAGCTTCTCAAGTACCTAACAGCAGCAAGTTACCTGCAGATGGTGCACATTGTGGAAAAGTGCACAGAGGCACTGTCCAGGTACCTGGAGATTGACGCTGCCGTGGAGGGCAGCAGGGCGAGCTCTGAGAAGTGTCACTCCTCCGAGACAGAGCTGGTATGCAATGGTGGCTGCCCTGATAAAGACTGTGAAATCATTGAGATTTCTGAAGACAGCCCTGTTAATTTAGAGGGTCATATAAAACGGGAAAAGGGGGACCTTCAACAGCTGCCCGTGCAGAGCTTGATGTCAGAAACAAAGAACGTCAAAAGCCCTGAGATCTCAGCTGTCAAGATAGGGTACAAGGACAACAAAATCTGCCTTATCCGAATGGATTCCATCAGCGATCCTAATGTGGAAGAGGACCAGTTTCCACAGCCGTGCACCTCCTCCGAATCAAGCTTGTACTTCCCCGAGACTCAGCACTCTTTGATCAATTCGACTGTGGAGAGCAGGGTCACAGAAGTGCCCAGGGAGCAGTTCCAAGACTTTGGCAGGGAGGATCCAGAAGGAGCTAATAGAACGGCCACAGGTGGGTTCCAGAGCCCAGGGGACTCTGCCTACTCGTGGCGGCACCAATGCCCCAAGTGCCCCAGGGGATTTCTCCACCTGGAGAACTACCTCCGCCACCTGAAGATGCACAAGCTGTTCCTGTGCCTGCAGTGCGGGAAGACGTTCACGCAGAAGAAGAACCTGAACCGGCACATTCGTGGGCACATGGGCATCCGTCCCTTCCAGTGCATGGTCTGCCTGAAGACGTTTACAGCCAAAAGCACTCTCCAGGACCACCTGAACATCCACAGTGGGGACCGGCCCTACAAGTGCCACTGCTGTGACATGGACTTCAAGCACAAGTCTGCCCTCAAGAAGCACCTGACGTCTGTACACGGGAGGAGCAGCATGGACAAAGCCACCTTTGACTCCATTACGGAAGTCAGAATAGACTACGACTAGTGGGAGGTGGAGAGGGTTTGTAGAGCAGGTTGGTGAAACCCCCATCCCACCAGGTGAGGGGTTTCCCACGTCACCCTGCAAGGCAGTTTCCCACAGACCACACCCACTTGCCCATTTGCCGAAGTCATTGGTTGACATCAGTGGATAGGTGGGAGCGCCTGGTACAATTCTGCAAGGTGCTGCTTTGCAAAGTAGACTCCCATACATCACAGGGAAGTGTTGACAAAAGTGGGACCATCCAACTATCTGCCAACAGCCATCAAAATGCACAGTTGGCCCGTGAAGTGGAGGGAGGTAAAGTTCTGGCCCACTGAGCCAAAAAAGTTCCCCATCCCTAGTGTGCAGTAAGGTCAGCTCCTTTGCAAGTATAGAGGTCAACCTCTCTTTTGGATCTCAACCCTACAAGATGGGTGTTAAGATGTAGCACAATATTTCCGCTGGTGATGTTCATGGAGACTTGTTGGAGAACCAGTTGCCCATTGGAGATGAGAACACCCTATACACAAACAGAAAATGGAACAAAATTAATCTTATTTTCTCTATCCCTTTCGGGGGGCGTGTGGGGTGAATAAAATAAATTTAGGGGACTTATTTTTGCACAGCACTTAGTTTTTTAGGTTGCTGATGGTAATTATGCCGTTGTTATTATTATTATTATTACTACTACTAGTAGTACTTTTTGCAAGAAGACTTGAGCCTAAATGTTGAAAGAGAAATTAACTCTTAGACTACTGGTGTTTTAGTGGAGGCAGCTGTGAATTAAATATTTAATGGGTTGTTACTGATTTCTCTCATGGTGAGAAAACTGCGCAGCTGCAAGGAATGCTTTTGGATTTTGTGTTTGCATGGACCGGAGACACCACTTTCATGCTTTATCTTTTGTTGTTTATCTTAAAAGAAGGTAACAACGTAATGTTTGTCTTAGAAGCTAGAACTTTTAACTGGGGAAGGCCAGTGGCAGTCAGGAGGACCAATCTGAAGCTCAAGGCTTCAAAGTGTGCTTGTAACCAGGTTAGCCAGTCTCAGTTGAAGATTCTGCTCCACTCCTTCTGGCTGAAACATCTGGACTGGTTCGGTGTGCATTGGTGCTGGCATGATTCACTCAGTGAACAGGTTAGGTCATCTCTATGATATACTGTATTCATTTTTCATGAATTTCCTAAGTGCTGTTTAATTCTTTGATGATGAAAATAGGCCTCAGAGATCTGGTATTCAAGGATAGGGGTGAAAAAGACCAGAAATTGATGGCACTGTTGTTTCTTTAGACCATTTGTTACTCTGGCTTACCTTGGTATGTGTCATAAAAAAGAAGGTATCTACAGCTTAAGTTCTCTCTCTTCCCCCTAAACCTGGTGGGCTACCACATGTTGGGAGCACCTGCAGCCAGTGAGGATGTTGTTAAATGGTGATTCTGGGTGTGGAGGGAACCCCCCCCCCCCAATTTAGGGGAAGTTCAGTGGGCTACATCGGGGTAGATCATCTGACTTGCATGCAGAAGGTCCCAGGTTCAATCCCTGATGGCATCTCCAGGGAGGGCTGAGACACTTCCTGCCTGAAATCTTTTACAGCCGCTGCCAGTGTAGACAGTATTGAGCTGGATGAACCCATGGTCTGACTTCCTACAACAAAATTTTGCCCTACTGACAGGGTGGTTGAATATGCTGCAAAGCATAGTGCTGGTGGGACCCAAGTCACCCACAATCTTAATTTTATGAGAGGTAGCTTGGTGTCAGAGGTCTGGGCACTGAGTTTTTTAAAGTACAGTACATTATCTAACAATGCCCCAAGTTTCCAGCCAATCTGGTGCTATTTTGAGGCAGGTTTTGCTTTTGTACGGTGCATAGCTTTGCTGTGGGGTCCTCGATGCTTTATCCAACAGGAATCTGATGTAATGGCTGCTGTTACTGGTCAAGTTGGGTGATGGATGTGCTTGCAGAGGCATTGGCCTTGATCATGCCACTTTTGCCGTTATTAAGTGCCATGTCATTTCCCCCCCTGTTGTTGTTGAAGTTTGCCACCTTTGTTTCTAGCCAGCTCCATCTATCCTGACAAAATACAGTATACAGAGTTTATACAGTAACAGAGGTTGTGTACACATTACCAGCTTATAATATATACAAGTTGTTATTTTTTCAATTTGGTTTGAAGCTGGTTTGTGGGAAAATGCATCAAAGTACAGTACTTTGTAAGAAATAGCATGATGCACTCCTTCCTAAACCAGAAGTGGGAGCATACTGGAGATGCAAAATAAAATGTGTGTACACAGCCTTAAATTGACCTAGGCTTTCTGTGTCATATGATCTGTTGGTTTTGGCTTTTTGTAAAATTGGATGTCAACTTTCCGGTATGCTAATAATAAGCTATACAGAAAAGTCTGTATTTGAGTGGTGTCCTATTACCTGCTGTTTAAAGGCTTATATTCCTCTCTCCAGCCCATTGTAAAAGAGTTGTGTTAAGTGCTAATTTTCACAACTTGTCACTCATTGCCTGCTTTGTCTTCAGGGCATAATTATGGGAATGGCAGCTTTGATATCCTGTTTTCTTGGCTGACTTGCATTTCCAATCCCCCCTCCAAATGACTTGTAGTGAAAATAAAGTTTTCCCACAGCGGAATGACTTATTTCTGATGCTCTTGAATGAACTGAGATGTAGGCCAAAACATCTGGAGGGCCGCAGTTTGGGGATGCCGGGATGCCCGCTCCAGACCATTACAGGCCCATATAAGTTCAGCACAAACAGTTGGGCCTCGTAAGCATTTAAGGTCCCCAACCCTAATCTGTGAGTTGCCCTCTGATTGGATTTTATTCTGATCCTGATCTGATTTTAGGATGTATTTTAAATTGATTGTGTTTTTATATTAATGTGTTATACATTTGATGTTAGCCGTTCTGAGCCTGGTGTTGGTCGGGGAGGGCGGGACATAAATAAAAATTATTATTATTGTTGTTGTTGTTGTATGAACCCTTCCAACTTCAGGACCTCAGGGGTTACCCTCTTTTATTTCTCTCACTCCTCCCCACCTGCTTTAAATACAGAGGCCAATCCGCACCATTTAAAGCTCACAACTGCTCCCTCCCTAAACCTGGGAACTGTAGTTTTACCCTCACAGAAGCTACGGTTTTCAGCCATCTTAACATCCTGCTGTCCCCGGTTTTTTTTTTTGAGGGGGGTGGGAGTCATGTGCTTTAAACGTATGATGTGGGTGTTCCCCAAATCTTCTCCCTCTTCATTTCTATATTGCCACTCCGGACAGAATCCGTACAAATGTACGGGGAGAAACACTGAAGGATGAGGAGGTACCTGTAAATGCTTTTATCTTTTAAAAACAGCAGGGTGGCGAAGGAATACAGTATGATATTTATTTTCTTCATAAAGTCCCCGTTTCATTTTTTAGTGTATGTAAAACAGAGAGAACAATTATAACAACGGATGAAAAGCAAAGCTGTATTTTTATGACAGAAATGATAAACATTACTGAATTTATTCATTTATTTATATCCCACCTTTTTCTCCGAGAAGCTCAAGGTGGAATAAGACATGGTTCTCCTCTTCCTCACTTAATCCCCACAAAAATCTTACGAGGATTGTATAATTAAAAAACGAGTAGCAAACACAACGAAAGCGTTCAACGAAGAAAATTAAAACCAGCCACGACCCAGGGGTGGCTAGATGACCCTTGGCGTCCCCTTCCCGCTCTATCATTCTGGGATTGTACGAACATGCGCGAATTACAGGAAGCGTTGCCGCGGCGGAGGTCGCCTCACCCGCCCGCACCTCGGAGCGCCCGTTGGCCTCACTCTGCGCAGGGCGCACGCGCCTTGCAAAGCAGCTGGCAAACTGCAACGCAGAATGGGGAGCGGTCGGCGCTGCGGCATCTTATCGCCGCCCCCCCCCCGGGGGCGTCCCCTCTGGGCGCTTCATCTCTGTGGTCCGGCCCTTCTGACGCTTCTTCCTGTTCTCCCTTCCCAACCAGCGCGCCTCCGTCCACGTGACTTTGGTGAAGGTGGGCGGGGCCGCGCCTCCGAGGCGAACCCTCGCGAGAGGTGGGCCGGGCCCAATCTGGGCGGAGCTCCCGGCTGTCACCGCGATGAGGAGGCGCCGCCGCCGCCGCCGCTGGGCTGCTCCGGGGTGCGCCCCTGAGGGGGTGTGAGGAGATCCCGGGCCCTCCTGCAGGTAGGGGGCCCGGGAGGGCGGGGGCAGGGGCCTGATCGGCGGCTGCGAGGCGGAAGGCGGCCCCGCCCCCCTTCTGCCCTCTCACCCCGTGGGCCGAGGGGGTGGAATGGGGGAGGGGAGGGGGCGTGGTTCGTTCCCAGCGGGAGGGGGGCGACAGCGGCGGAGAAGGGAGACCCTCCACTTCCCTCTCCCCTATAGTGTGCGTGCCCCCCCCGGCTGCTGTGCGGGGAGGGGGCTTCCCTTTCAGTGTAGGTCATCATCCCCCCCCCACTCAGAGCCCAAAGGGAAGAAAAGAGAATGGCGATTATTTGAGGGGGAGCGCAGGCAGGTGTTGTTTTTGATGTCATTTTCCTCTCCCTGCTTCTCCCTCCCCCCCGCTTCAAAAAAGTATTGGTAGTCAGTGGGGTTGGAAGAAAGAGAGAAGCCCCCCTCCCCCAATGCACACACGTTGGGGCACAGGCTGGGCTCCCCACTAGCAGTCCCTCTCCGGAGCAAGGCTGCCCGCGGCTACGGGTCGTGGTCACTGGGTCAGGTGTCAGAGGGCTGATGGTTGCTGGTGGTGAGCTGGGCGAGGGCTGTTGTGCTCATGTGTCCTGCTTGCGGATGGGGTGGGGGAGCCCTTCTGGTTAGCTGCTGCGAGAAACAGGCAGCTGCACTATTTGGGCCTTTGGCAGGGGCCCTTTTTACGGGGCCCTTACGATTTTCTCCCCAGTATTGATAGCTGGGCTGCACAGGGGTGGGGTACCCTGGGGTGGGTGCCTCACACACACTAATTCCCCCCTCCTCCCTTGGGGCGAGAGTTTGCATAAGGGAAAGGGGGGCTTTCTCCCTCAAAAGAAGAGGGGTAGGGTATGTGTACACCTTTGAAACACACCACTTTGTTTCATTCCCCCCCCCCCCCAGGGCTAGCCTAAGATATTCTGCTGCCCAAGGCAGAGCAGCAGAGGATGTCCCTTCTCCCTAATACACACTGGATCTTGATGCATAGTACTCAAGACTGATGTAGCTGCCTTAGCACTCGCGGAAGAAATTCCCAAAATTGTTTCTCCCTCTTTCTAACAGTGAAAATGCAATAAACAAAATAAATAGCAATTTGTTGCCCTTTCCTGATACCCAGAAGCAGTTGCCTGAGTTGGCTGCCTTACTCTGCCTAATGGTAGGACAGGCCCTATGTTCCTATCCCCTATCCCTGTTCTGTCATCATCTTTTGCCTCCACTTTCAACTTTCCCTGGTTATTGGAAAGTTTGAGAAGAACTATGTGAGCACTCCCTGCCCCCAGATGATTAAATTGTTGGGTATGAGCTTTCATGTTGCGCAAAATGTATCTGCAGAATTCTGCAGTCAGAGCTCAGAATTTTTAAAAGTGTGAGGTTGCATGCCCAGCATGTTAATATGTTCGGGTCAAGTATATTCACACAAGCAGACAGTTAAGCCAGGTTGCTAAATGCCCCAAAGACTACTTTAGACATGATAACTTCTGTACATGGGAAATATTTATCAAAGAAACAGTACACAACACATGTCGCTGCTGCCCAGGCGATGTTTGTATTGTGTTTATGTCACATGTGATGATCTATGTGTGCATTGTATGCTGTTTCACACATGGAAGTGTTTTCCATGTGGGAATTCTGGTGTGTTCAGAGCAGCCCTTTAATTCTAGGCAAAAGGCACCACCATTTCCCTCCTTGTCTGCTTGCCCTCGTGAGTAAATCAGGGATGGAGAATCTGCAGCCCTCCTGGTGTCATTGGGCTCCAACTTGCATTGGTCCCAGCCAATGTGAGCAGTGCTCAGGGATGATGTGAGTTATAGTGGAACACCTTGGAGCCCCACAGGTTCCCCACCCCTGATTTCAAGCAACCTGTTCAAACTCTCAAAATTATTATTTCCAACAATGTACTCTGTATGCAGAGGTGGTTGCTTTAAAATTAGATAATTGCAAAACTTGTCACCCTAATGCCATTATTTTTATTATAGTTTCCTGCCACCACACTCTCCTCCTACTGAGCGTAGAAATATTTTTTATAAGCCTAAATGTGGTGGGGTTAGTTAGCTTGTGAATTAAAATTTGATTGTGCTCCTGTTCAAAGATGATAGAAGTGCTTTTCATCCTCATATCCTGTGGGAAATTTGAAGACAAAATGCTGATGGAAATGTATTGAAGCTCAGCTACGTGGTAGTCTGAACAAGGCTCAGTTTGTCTTTCCACTGCTTAGACTTTACAGCACAGAAAAATACAGCATGTATGCTAGAATAGCTCAAGAGATGCCAGCTATTTAGCTCAGCTTGCTGCAGCTGCTTAGAGATGGTCTGTGTCTTGAACCATCGAGGGGGCATAGCTGATTAAAATCAAGGGTTCCGGATACAATCATTACTATTTCTAGAGAGATAAAATAGTTATGGCAATGTTTATTATTATTATGTGGCTTTGAGGGAAGCAGGCTTCTGAGCTGCACAAAATTCTTCAGCAAGCAAGAGCTTTTAATCACTACATTTTGGAAGAGCTCTGCGTAATTCAGAATTCTGTTATTTGCACCAGCAGTGGGGTGCCCAATAACCTTTGACTTTCTGAGCCATATCAGTTCCATCACAGGTGACTCTTCCCATGTAGATGGGAGCAGAGTTGGAGAAGTGAAATATATAACTATAAGTATTTATTTAGATTTCAGCTCGGAAGAAACAGTCCTCAAGGGAGTGGCCATAGCTTACTTGTAGAGCACATACCTTTGCATGCAGAAGGTCCCAGGTTCAATCCCCAGGATATTCAGTTAAAAGGATCAGATAGGAAGTGATGGAGAAAGATCCTTCTCTGACTGAAACCCCAGAGAGCTCCAGTCAGTCTGAGTAGACAATACTGGGTTGTGTAGACAGATAGTTTGGCAGTTTCCCAAGTTACAACAATTTTCCTGGGTAGTTTTATTGTTTCTTTTTTTATTCCCCCTACTTTTTTGACATGTATTTGTATGTTTCTAAAATAAAGTTGGCACCATTTTAATAAAAAATAAAAATTCATTTAATAAGAATTTAAAAATGAAGGAGTTAAACAAAAATTTCAGACTAAACTACCATTAAAATCCCCAACTTTCCTCCCCCAATTTAACCCTAACACACAAAATCTCACAGCCATATAAAAAGTGTTACTGATGTTTTTATGTTAATGCTAATGTGACTATTTTCATTTAAAATTTGTGTGGTTCAAGCAAAGTTGTAAATGGAAGTAGCAGGGTGGTGCATTGGTGGTGTGCCTTGAGCTGCTGCTCTTTTTGTGAAATAAATTGAAGTATCTGCTCTCAGAAGTGGCAATTTTTTGGTTTCTAGGACAAAAAGGTTGCATTCATTCTGTGTCCTGTCCTATACTCCTTGCCGGCTGCATTTGTATGTCATGATAAACGAGTCTTTCCCAGCCCTGGCCAAGCAGATTTTTTAAATCATTTACTTACTGTACTTACTTACTTACTTACTTATTTGCCTTTTGCTTCCTGCAAAGAAGTTATGAAGAAACCCATAGAAAATACTGTATTTAAAAATTACACTGAAGCATTCACCCACAAAAATAAGTCAGAATACAAAACCACTCTTCCCCACTCAGCAGCAGGGTAAGCATCGATTGCTACTAGAAAAACAACAAAAGACCCAACACAGTATCAATGCTTAAATACATGGGAGAATAAGAACGTCTTCCCCTAGTGCCATAAAAATAACAGTGTTGGTGACAGGAAAGCATTCTGCAGATTGCAGGGTTGGGGGCCAGCTACCACTGAAAAGGCCTGATCTCTCACTGCAAACCTCTTTTGGAGGTGGTACCCTAAGAAGGACCTGAGATTTTTGTCATAGGGTCTAGGTTGGCTCATAGGTGGAAAGATGGTCCAGGCTCCCACTCAAATGCTTATGTGTGAAATTAAGCTTCATTCAAGGCTTGCAATGGTACAAGTCAGGCTACATTAACAGATTGTATTCCTAAAGAGTTAAAGAATGACAGCAGGGGTCCAAGACCAGGCAGTAGCTTTTAACAAGACATTACAACTTGTCCTGCTCCCCCCCTTTTTTTAAGCTAGACACAGCACACTCATAATACTCTCTAAGAGACTGGTGCACTTCAAGGAACATGTTTCTTCCAGGGGTGTGGGTCTGCTGCCAATGGCAGAGGCAGTGCCAAGTTCTCTGTGACAGGTCAGGAGTCATCTTCTGGTTCTTCCAACCTCCTCTCTTGGCTTGTTAGCACCCTTCCCCATTGGGCTAGCTGGTCCTAGTCAGTAATTTTGCAGTAGCTTCAGTTTCTAAACTATCTTCAAAGGCCGCTCAACATATAATGCAGTAATCTAACTAGAGGTTACTAGAGCATAGACCACCAAAGCCAGACTCTCCTAATCCAGGTGGTGTTGCAGTGGGGCCACCTAACAGGGCAGAGAGATGGCGCTCTGCACCATGCAAGCCACGTGTGTCTTCAGTGACATTGATGGATCCAATAGTACCCCCAAGCTGAGTACCTGCTGCGTCAGGAGAGGTGTGATCCCATCCCAATAGGTTACACCCACCCACCCACACCCTGTACAGACTGAGGAACTGCCCACTAACAGTGTCTCTGCCTTAACTGGATTGGAGTACTGATGACACACTCCCAAACTCCGAATGTCTCCATTCAGCAGCACGGTGTAGAATAGCATGGGGGATAAAAACTGAATGCTGCAGAAACCTGCAATGGAGATTCCATGGGACCAAACAATAACCCCCAGGCACTACCTTCTGGAGCTAACCATACAGCTACAACTGGTACCACCCCTAGGCAGCACCACCCATTTTTAACTCTAAGGGTAACAAGATGGATGGTTTCAAAAGCCACTGAGAGATCAAGGGCAGTCAACAGGGTCACACTCCCATGTCTCCCAACGTAGGTCATCCTATTGGCAGTTTTTCGTCCGAGAGCAGGAACAAACTCCAATAGAAATGATCCAGAAAAACAGTCCCCTCCAAGATTGTCTTGTGCTGGTCAGTCACCACACCCTTGAGAACTTTGCACAAGAAAGGGATGGGAGTGACTTCTATTTGCTCCATATCTTTTGGGTCCAGGGAATATTTATCAGGATGACCTTAACACCACCTATCTCAGGTTGCCTGGGACTGCTCCATCTTGCAAGGAGGCATTAATTCCCCCCCCCCTGCCCAACAAGCACTACCCCCATAGCTTTTACCAGCCATGAGGGGCAAGAGCAAGAAGTCAAGTGATCCACTAACACATTGTTCACAACCCCAAGGCATGTCAGCTGGAATTCATCCAACAAAACTGGCCAGGACTCTACTCTGAGTACCCCTTGAGACTGACCTGCTACAATAGTGGAGTCCAAGTCCTGGCAGATATAATTTTATCCTTAAAATACCTTGCAAACAAGACATAGCAGGATGTTGTGGGTTCCAAAAACTCATTTAGGCCAATTGGTTAAATGCAACAAAATAGCTCCACTTGAGAGCATATAAAGGATGCAATGGAAGAAGCAAATAAACACTCTTTGCCTCCTTCATGGCTACTAAGCAGACTCAATAATAAATGAATACTAGTTCAGTTGCATTTGTCTGGAGTTTTACTCCACACGTTCAAGCCACCTCCCAACCTGCTGGAGCACCCTCTACTCCCTGGTGTACCACAGAGCTACCTGGGCTTTATCAAGTACACCTCTCCACTCCACGGGACTTAGACAGGAGCATCAGTCCTGTCAGCTGGGGAGGTAGGAGCCCAAACTGTTTGGGAATCCATTGGACTCAGCCTCTGGAAGTAGTAGTAGTTGTTGTTGGCATCTTTCTGTCAGAGTGGGGCATCCTGATACCCTTCCTCCACACAGAGAAAAGGACAGTGGCAAAATGAATCTCACCAGGGGGTGACTTGATCATGAAAAGGGAATGTTGATAATATCCTCCACTCTCAGTTCACCCTCTTTCTGTCCTGGCTAGAGCATGTCCAGCTCTAAGCATTGGACCAATGACATGTTCAGAAGGCCCCATCTTTGTCATGATAGGCATGAAGTACTCAGCTGCCCCAGATCCAGTAATCTCAGCATGAATATTGAAATCCCCATGACCAACAGCTCAGGGGTCCTCATTATAGAGACTGCCTATGTCAGCTCAAGCAGGAAGACAACTGGGCAGTATACCAGCAGCCTCCTAACATGTCCTCTACACACAGGACTTGAATGTGGTCATGTTGTAAGCCTAGAAATAGATTATTTCAGGACCCCCCTCCCCAAAAGCAACCTCATGCTGCCCTGAATACACAGGTTGGCAAAAAATATATATATCCAGTTGGGGGAAATCCAACTCCTTGTTGCTCACCTGCCCAGGTTTCACTTACACAAGTCAGATCAGTCTCCTCATCCATAATCATTGTGGATGGAGGAGATTTTGTTTTAAAACAAACCAACAGCACCTGCAGGTTCAAGGACTGGGTGACAGAGCACTCACTGTACCCTCAGTTAGGGGAGGTTCCAGCATGCAGCACAGCCAATAATGTGCTGAGCAGTATTTGCTTCCCTCCACCCCACCATACTTCCTCCAGACCTCTCTACTGCACCTCCCACAGGGCAGCATGGCTAGGGACGGTGAGAGTTGTGCCTTCCACATGCTTCAGGCTACTAGGCTGGGGAAGGCTACATTAAACAACTGTTTATCATTAAGAGAATAAGCCTAGGCAAACCACAAGCTCACCCAACCCCCACCCCCACCCCATTCTTTTCCTGCAGTGCTGTTATAAGGAAGTGATCCAAAGCTTTCACTTTCATTCTTTATTAACCACAGCTTGTTATTTCATGCAAGGCTGACAAAGGTTGCATTCACAGGTTGTGGTAAACCATAGTTAATGGCTTGCTGTGAAGGTGTACACGGCTCCCACTTTACTCAAGCCAAAGTTTGTATTCATGAACAAACCACAACCCTAACCCTAACCCTAATCAGATGTAGCACTATAGTTTGTTGCTCCCATTCATGCAGGGAGCACAGCAGGAATGATCTCCATGTCCACAGTAAGCCATCAACTGTGATATACCATGACCTGGACCAATCTATATTTGATGTGAACTATGGTTTAAATTTCAGTCTATGGGCATGAAGCAGGGTTGCTTCAACAAACCATAGTTGAAATTAACCACAGTTTAGGCATCTGGACGTAGCACCAGTCTGTGATTAAGGAAGAAAAATGGAAGCAGAAGCTTTTGATCTCTTTGACCAGCATAGCAGCACCACGGGGGAGTGGGGCACACTAGCCCCAAGGAAAACCTTGGTTTGTTCTAATCACTTTAAGTCATGGTTTAGCATGACACCCGAATGCAGCTATCCACTATATGAAACTCTTCTAATAGGGAGGCCTAGTTGTGGCTGGTGCTTCATTTCTAAAGACAGATTGTGCGATCTGGAAGTTTTGTCTGCTGGCCCCAGCAATGTGGGAGTAGGCAGGGGCTAATGAGACATGAAGGAATGGCATTCTGCACATGCTCAGGGGTGTGTCTTCTTTATTTCTTCACATATTCCAGGACTGAGCCCTGGCTTGTGGCAGACATCATGCAATGTGCAGAAATAAGTGAGTCTGTTCTATCTAGAGAAGGTTTATTTAAGCTTCAAGTCATCACGTCTAAACGATGCAGGGTGCTATTATTGTGACCGCTGTTCTTCCCTGGGCTTTGACTATGACTCAGGTCTCTATCTGGCTGCTACAGAAGAAAACTGGTGTGTAAAAGACGGAAGTCCTCTCTGTAAGTAATTCCATGCGAATACCTTGTTTAGTGCAAGTAGTGAACTGACTGAGGTGCTCCAGCTCAATATAATTTTTGAATCTTTCCCATTCTATAGACTAGACAAATTCATGTTTGGTTCGGATGGAAATTAGTGACCCTCCCTGAAGACACTCTGTAATTCTCACTATGTACAGTAGTTGTAACCAGCCAAAGCTTGGAGGTTGGTGCCACTGAAAGCATGGCTTTGTTTTTAGTAACATTGTAATGCACTTTAAACAACAGCAACAACATAACAGCAACAACAACAACAGCAACTATTTGAAAGTATGTCAAGTTGGTTTCAGTCAAGTTTAGTTTCAGAGAAATCTGCTTAAAATTGCACATAAACAAGCATCTCTCTAGCAATGTTCACTTAGAAGCAAGTGTTGCTAATTTAAAAATAATTTATCCATAGTTAGGATTGAGCTGTGAGGCACTTGGTCTAAGGAAGCTGTGTTATTTATTTATTATTTTATTTAAAAGGCTAACCCTGCCCATCCTGAAGATGGGGGGTGGGTGGGTTAGGGGCAATAAATAAACCAATTTTGCTTGAAGCTCAAAAGCCATGCAAGACTCTTTCAACCCATGTTGCTCCCAGCGTCTTCTGTTATTTTGTCCCGTACATCTAATAAACAAAGGTATACAGGCTCAGACTATGGAGGTTTTGTTTAATTTTTAATGGCTAATAGTTGCTGGTATCCTCCTTCAGGACAAATTCACAGCAGATGTATTTTAACAGTTGCTACTGAGCACAGTTACAAAGGAGAAACCTGCGCTGCTCTTTGTGATGCCAGATCATAGAATCTCAGAATTATAGAGAATTGTATGGATTCTACAATTATAGAATTGTAAAGTTGGGAGGGACTCTAGGGGTTATCTAGTCCAACCCCTGGCAATGAAGGAATCTCAGCTAAAGCAACCATGACAGATGGCCATCCAAAAACCTTTGTTTAAAAACCTCAAAGGAAGGAAAGTCCACCACTTCCTAAGGGAGACTGCTCCACTGTGGAACAGCTCTTAACTGTCATAAAGATTTTCTGTATGTTTAGTCGGAATTTATTATCTTGTCACTTGAAGCTATTGGTTCGAGTCCTACCCTCCATGGCAGGAGAAAACAAGCTTGTTCCCTCCTCCATGTGACAGCCCTTAAGATATTTGAAGATGGCTATCATATCTCTTCTCAGTCTCCTCTTTTCCAGCGAAGCATACCCAGCTCCTTCAACTGTTCCTCATCAGGCTTAGTTTCCAGACTCTTGATCATCTTGGTTGCCCTCCTCTGTACATGTTCCAGCTTGTCAACATCCTTCTTAAATTGTGGTGCCCAGAACTAGACACAGTATTCCAAGTATGATCTGGCCAAGGCAGAATAGAGTGGTACTATTACTTCCCTTGATCTGGACACTATACTTCTATTGATGCAGCAGAGAATAGCATTAGCTGTTTCGCTGCTGCATCACACAGTTGACTCATGTTAAGCTTGTGGGTTACTAAGACCCCTAAGTTATTTTCACATGTATTGCTAGTTAGTCAGGTGTCCCCCATCCTATATTTGTGCATCTGGTTCTTTCTGCCTAAGTGCAGGCCCTGACATTTGTCCCTATTGAAATTCATTTTGTTAGCCTGGGCCCTGTTCTCCAATATGTTGAGGTCATTTTGAATTCTGATTCTGTCTTCTGCGTCATTAACTACCCCTTCCAGTTTGGTGCCATCTGCAAATTGGATGAGGGTTCCCTTAATTCCTCCATCCAAGTCATTTATAAAGATGTCAAACAACAATGGGCCCAGGACAACCGTGCAGCACCCCACTTGTCACTTTTCCCCAGGATGACAAGGAACCATTAATGAGAACTCTTTGGGTTCAGTCAGTCAACCAGCTACAAATCCACCTAACAGTTACCTCGTTCAACCCACATTTTGCCAGCTTCCTTGCAAGAATATCATGGGGGACTTTGTTTTTTAAAAAGAGCCTTACAGAACTGAATTATTTAATTATTTCCCGCCGCTGTGCATATATGTGCATGGTTACTTGTGAGTTGATCACGCATGGGGGTAATGCCTGTACATGTTACAACACCAAAAGCAGCACAGAAATCAGAAGTTGGAAGAATCAGAAATAATAAGCCTTCCAAATGTTAATACTCTGAGTGCAGATGAGAACACTGTGTATCAAGCATATCCTGTTGCTTAAGGGCATTAGATAGCTGAGGTTCCAAACAGAATTTTTAACAGATGGTTGTAATTAAAGTGTATGCAAAAAAGCAAGTCTTAATCAGCAGCATTCTAGTAAGCACTTTAATGTGTTGCTACTAATTAGATTGTTGCACAGCCAAAGCCCAAGTGAGATATGAAATCAGAAACTGAGGAATTCAGGTGCAACTCAGATTTGCCCACTATGCAGAAGTGATTTACTGTCTTCCTTGTTCACCTTCACGAGAATCTAATGCGGCTGCATATTTTCATTCCAGTTTTTCAGCTGCATAACAAGGTCCAAGCCCTGCATAACAAGGTCCAATAATTCCTTATAACGGGTGGGGAACCACCAGCCTGTAGGCCAATTTTAGCCCTCCAGAGGGTCCAGTTTGGCCCACAAGGACCTTTCCCCCCAAAAATGCTCACCCGCCCATCAGCTGGCACCCTTTAGAGGGATTGCAACCCCATCCAGAACAGACAATATGTGTAATTCCTAGACCCAGCAACTGCTCATCTATAGTGCCTCTGTCCTGTTGGGATTCAGCCTCTGCTTGCTAGCCCTCACCCTGCCCACCATCGCATCCAGACAACCATTGCATGTTACTGAGAGGCAGATTGCTGTGAGATTGCTGATGCCTATCACAAGCATGTGGTACCTGAAAGCCAAGGCCTTCCCACTGTGGGTGGGGCTGCTTCCCATTTCAGTTTTGATGTGCAGCTCTCAATTTGGGAGCCAGGATGTGGCATGTGAGAATGTTGAAATAGCTCCAGTCCAGGTTTCAGGGCCTTCTTGGTATCCATTCTTTGTGCATTCCCATCCTAACAAAATTAAAATGCTGGAGTTGAACTTCCCCAGGCTGTGTAAATCATGCAAATTCCCTTATTTTGCATAATTCATTCTAGTTCTACTGACCATAGGAATGGGCACCAATGCCCCACTGCTGTTCATTAGCCTTCTATGATTCAGCAACAGGCATTGCCCACACTTTCAAGCATTTCTTCATGAATTTAAAGGCTAGAAACTTAACTTAGGAGTTGGGTAGCAAAGGCAGATGCTCAGGAAGCCACTCCTAATACAGTATCACATTCTGTGCTCTTTCTCCCCACTCCCATGCTTCCATGTAATTTCAACGTGCCCACAGCTCTGACTCTGCCAAATAGAAAAGCTTTGTAAACAGACAGACAGAAAGACAGACAAACAAACAAACAGGGATTGGTTCTGCATCTCCCAAACATGAGGTGTTACAAAGGACAGGTTGGTTCAATGTGCTTGGCCACAGTTCCCAAAGAGTTGGACTGTGCCTGTGTGTTATAATTGCATTATCTAAGTGTTGTTGTCCTGATCCCAACGGCTGTGTATGTGGATGTTACTGCCTTGGAAGCTGGGAGTTTGGCAGGATTAGAGACACGCAAGGCATTAGATGCCAAACACCAGTTGGCTAACCTAGCTGTGTCATGTAAAATCACCTGCAAAAGTGCCCCCCTTCATTCCATCTGAGCTTGGAGGTACGTTATCTTTATTTTAACTGCCTACCTCCTCCCTGGTGGAGAGAGATGACTTTCTCAGTGGCTGTAACCAGATTGTGGAACTTGTTTCCAAAGGAGGCTAGGCTGTCCTCCTATATTCTTTGCTTTTGCCGGTAGGCAAAAAGTGTTTTGTTTAGCCCATTCACTGACTGTTGTGGCAGTCAGTCTTTTGAGGTTAGCATACCCTTCAACATTTCTCCAATGGAAATAGGGACATCCTATTCCATCATCATCACCACCACCACCACCATCATCATTATTTTATTATTTATATCCTGCCCATCTGACAGAGTTGCCCCAACTACTCTGGGCAAATTCCAACATATATACAAACATAATAAAACAATAAACATTTTAAAACTTCCCTATACAGAACTGTCTTCAGATGTCTTCTAAAGGTTGTATAGCTACTTATCTCCTTGGCTCAGGGGTTGCATAACTCTGTACCCTACAACACTTCTCTGATGAAAGTAGGGACATATTAAGGAAAAGTGGGACATTCCAGGATTAAATCAGCTTCTGTGAATCTGGGACTGTCCCTGGAAAATAGGGACACTTGGAGAGTGTGGGGTAGTGTTTGCAGGTTGTGGTGGGAGTTATTCCATTTGCAGGACCATCTAGGCTCAAAAGACAAGGCTTGTGTAGCAAATAGTGAGTTCAGATGGGCAGGTGCAGCCAGATAGTTGCCTAATTGGCAAGACCGCTGTCTGGGGAGTGAGTCAAGATGGCGTTGGTAGGAGCAGCCCCGTTCTGTTGCTCCGTGTAAGTAATGTTGTTTTATCAGTTTTTATCAATTCTCATTAACTTTCTATCAGTCTCTTAAGGCTTACAAACCTTATTATTTTCAATCTGAATTTGGTTTGGTAACTTACAACTAGCTATTAAATCTACAAAGCCGCTTATCAGAAGATACTCCTTCCTGGGAGGACGCCAAGAAAGAAGGAGAAAGAAGGAGCGGCCGAATATCCAAGAAACTAAAGGCAAGTTCTGCTTCACAATTATCCCCCGGCACAAGCCCTTTTACTCTGCTGCAACAAACCCTCCTGATTTAATAGCCATTTACAAGACCTCTGAGGGTCTATGAGGGTATTGGAGACAGTCTCAGCATTTTCTGCTTGTATATATAAGGGGGAAGGCTCCATAGGACAGCAAGCATTAGAAGCCTTAAACTGAGAACTTAAGGTGGAAAGTTGGGAGCAATAACCCTGGAGGCTCTAACAAGCTGAGGGACAAGCATGAAACCTTGCATGTAAAACAAGCCGTAGCCTGAGATTTGATGGCGGGAAACTGGAAGACAAGCATAATCTGTCACGTCTGCTCGTGATCGACCTAAGTGAAGGGGGAGGAAAAAGTTAAAAACCCCGGGTCTAAGAGACTCCAGGAAACTGCTCCCAATTACCTTTTTTCCCCATACTCAATATGGTCTTTACAAGAAAGAACTATATGGACCTGGGAATTGCGCCAATATCACCGCAGGGGGAGTTGGAGCCCCGAAGGAGGCAAAGTAAAATCACCAATTATTTCCCTCATAAAGAAGGGAATAAGAATCCACAGTGCGAGAGCACCCTAAAAGAAGCCGTCCCTACTGTGCTGGATTGGTCAATACAACGCAAAGAGTTACAAACTGATCATGAAACCCCAAATTACTCCATGAGCTGGGCGCAGGAACTTGCCCTAGCTGAGAACGACATGACGAGTAATTCCCCTATCTCCAATGACCTCAATCTTCAAAAATCAACTCAGAATCTCAGGAAAAACCAGCAAGGCCCTCAGCCTACAGCGAATGCCAACAGTTTAGAAGAGAGAGGTGACCAGCTACATGACCAAATAAATCAGATACGCACAGACCTCCACAATATAAAAAATTTCCTAGCAGTAACAAATGGCCTACTCCTGACACTTGTGGAGAATTTCAAACAGGCAAAAAGAGCCACAGATCAGACGCTAGAATCCACATACCACGTAAAAAGAACTCACGCAAAAGAAAACCGGAACCCAAGACGAAGAAAACTAAAAGCATCAAAAAATTTAAGCCGTCGAGAAGAACTCAACATATCAGTAAAAAACAGTGGCAGAAACTCTTCAACTTATTATCACCACCTCTTATATCCACAAAAAAAACCCAAAGCGCAAGGCACCAAAGAGATCGACAAGAAAGACTCACCAAAGACAAAACCCCCTCCCATATGTGAAAATAATTCTCCAAGTACGCTCAAAGAAATAAACCCCTCCATGGCTGTTCTTCCCTTGTGCTCGCCCGGCCTGACAAAAGCAACCAAACCACACCTGGATGCTCCCGTCTTGAATCCACTTAGGGCCCCTGTCGTAACTGTAAACAGAAGCAAGTCGGGAATTTCTAACATAGACGGGAACTTGCTGGAATTCAAAGCCCCTTGTATAAAGAAAAAATGGACCCTGGTCCTAAGCCCGGAAAAGATTGTATTTGCGAACTATCCAAAACCACTGGGTCCTTGCAGAGGGACAAAAGGAGATCCTAGATAGACTGGACACTCTGAGAAGCAGACTGGTTAAAAAGGAGGCCCATGTTGAGACTAGGGAAGGCTCACACAAATGGCCTATATCCCCCAAGTGCCTAGTGGGCAAGAGGACAGTGGGAGGCTCCTTTAAATGTGTAGATTCGGAATACCAACCGCAGCCCCCATTGGTGTATGGTAAGGCAGAATTAAACAAGACTGTGACATCCCCGAGCACCTGGCTCAGCTATCAAAAACTCTCTCCAAATGAAACAGCTACTCCCCCAAGTTTTAATAGGTTTAATAGGTTTTATTGGTAACCATATATGTAATGTATTTTTGTTAGTGTTTGTCCTTTTGATGCTATGGCCTGTCGGCTACGCAAATAAAGTTTGATTTGATTTGATAATTGCCAAGTAGTTTGTTTGCAGCTCAGGGTAAGCCACTGGAGCAGAAACAATGCTATACAGTCATACCTTGGAAGTTGAATGGAATCCATTCTGGAAGTCTGACTTCCAAAACGTTCGTAAACCAAAGCGCGGCTTCTGATCGGCTGCAGAAATGTCCTACAGCCAGTTGGAAGCAGTGGAAGCCCCGTCGGATGTTTGGCTTCAAAAAATATTTCGCAAACTGGAACAGTTACTTCCGGGTTTGCAGCGTTTGGGAGCCAAAACGTTCGAGCTCTAAGCTGTTCAAAAACCAAGGTATGACTGTATTTGCATTCTTCCTTCTCAACAATGAAGCATTCATGAGCTTTGTAGCTGATCTAAGATATATGTATGCCATCTTAACCTTTCTGCTGTTTGCCACTGAGCAAGAATGTCAACCCGCACCCCCATGCCAGTGTAGCATCCTAGGTAGTGGACAGCTGTGGGTTTTGCTTTTTGTTTTTAAATGAAAACAAACACCTCCCAACCTTTTTTGCAGCTTGAAAAAGGAAAGGAATGTACATATGTCTGTATTCAAAAATGCATTTGTATATGTATTTGATTTGAAATAATATTTGTATTCCACTTTTCCAACAACTAATGTTGAATTCAAAGCAGCTCACAATATTAACAACAGCATAAAAAAACCAAACACTGCAATCATTATAATATCAAACAAAATAGTGCATAAATAAACCAAACAGCAAGATCATCAAGGCAATTAATACAATTCAGTAAAGTCATAGTACCGTACGGTAACCCATATTGTTGCCATACTACTTTCTAATCACATGGAACCCTACTCCAGAACAAAAGAAAAATGGGTTAGCTGTGGCCTCTTAGTTATCGATTGGAAGCTCATTCACTGTAGATGAACTGTAGACACTTACATGGAACTATATATTTACAAAACCATTTGGGGTGGGTGGGTAAGGTCCTTGTGTTAGTGGTGGCTGGGGATCAGCTTGGGATATAGCTGGAGGAAAATATTTATCCATTTATTTTTTGCTTCACAGCTGCCAGACCCCTGGACAAGAGGCAGCATGGTTTGCTAACTGTCTGATTGAGTGCCTGGCTTCCACCATGCCTGTGCAGGCGGCCCAGTGGACAGAGTTCCTGTCCTGCCCAATCTGCTACAACGAATTCGACGAGAATGTGCACAAGCCCATCAGCTTAGGCTGCTCACACACGGTCTGCAAGACCTGCTTGAATAAGCTTCACCGCAAGGCCTGCCCTTTTGACCAGACGGCCATCAACACTGACATTGATGTGCTTCCTGTAAACTTTGCACTTCTCCAATTAGTTGGAGCCCAGGTAAAGGAAAGGAGCTTGTTTTGATTAGAATTTATACCCCTCAAAATCATCATCCTCATCATCTGATCTGATCCTCCTGTTAATTTTTACTTGTGTACAGGAGCTGGAAAAACACACTGGGAGTTCAAATAACTTAACTGGAAATAGATGGAGAAGGGACTCTCTTTTTTTCCAGCTGTTCTTTGCATAAGGCAAGCAGATGCTGGGAACAGTGGAGGCAGCCTCCTGGCTGGTGCTCCTGACCCCCATTTTCTGGCCATTCCCCTTTGTTGAAGGGCAGCACTGTACATGCTGCATGGCATATACTGGCCCTCCTGAGCCAGCTTGTTGCCACAGGGGAGGAAGGGGAGAATGGGTTTGGGATAGGTGTTCATCAGTATGCAGATGATACCCAGCTCTGCCTCTCAGTATACTTGAAGGAGTGTCTCCATTCCCATTGTTCAGCCCGGACACTAAGGTCCAGCTCCGAGGGTCTTCTGACGGTTCCCTCCCTGCAAGAAGTGAGGTTACAGGGAACCAGGCAGAGGGCCTTCTCGGTAGTAGCGCCAGCCCTATGAAACGTCCTCCCTTCAGATGTCAAGGAAATAAACAGCTGTCTGACTTTTTGAAGACATCTGAAGGAAGCCCTGTTTAGGGAAGTTTTTAATGTTTGATGTTTTATCGTGTTTTTAATATTCTGTTGGGAGCTGCCTAGAGTGGCTGGGGAAACCCAGTCAGATGGGCGGGGTATAAATAATAAATTATTATTACCGTATATTATATTATATTATATTATATTATATTATATTATTATTATGTGGGCAAGCCCTGTGCCACATACTTAAAGTTTGGTTATAGTTGGAGATGGGGATTAAAGTTGACAAGCCAAATGCCAGGCAGAAAAGGGGGGTCTGAAGGAGAAAAGAGAGAGGAGGCACCATATACTTGTTAATTTCACAGCAACCCTGTTTGCATGTACCACTAAGCCAAACCATGGCTTTCTGCAGAGGTGCAGCCTTTCAGAGAGGGAATGGTGGCTAGTTTGCACCTCCAGTAATTTTGTTGCTGCATTAAAGAAAGCCATGGTTTGGTTTAGCATGTTGTCTGAACCTGGGCTTGTGGCTTAGCTTACCTGGAAAAATATTAGCATTATATGGGAACTGTGCCAGTATGTTTCCATTTTATAGTTCTGATATTGCATTGGTTTTATTCATTCTGTTTCATTGGTCTACTGTTTTGTTGCCTTTTTTGCCTTTAGGTTCAGGCTAAGGGCACTTATCTGCACTTACCTTTTGCCCCACTTTTTCCAAGTGCAAGTCTGCACTTAAAAGCTCCATGTCTGAGCATGAGGATTTTTTTGCCCTGGAGCTTTCCTCCGAAAACCCACTCTTTAATGCTCAAGCAGAGCAAACATCAATTCAGGTTTTCTGCAGATTGCTGTTTGGTCTGATTGAGCTTTAAAGAGCAGCTTTTCACAGGGAAAGCTCCAGTGGGGGGAGGGAGTGGGGGCACTCTGACATGGAGCTTTAAAGCACAGACCATGCCTGGAAAGAGCAGAGGAAAGGTAAGTGTGGATAAGCCCCAAGGCAGGCTTCCTCAAATCACAAAAGTATTCAAATCACACTTTGATACATCAACATTTTGTTTCCTCACAAACTGCATGCATTGTCTGCATGTACTTTTGTAAACCAAGAAAGCATTTAATAAAAAGTATTAACACACACACACACACACAGCCTAGTGGTATCTTAAAAGACATGAAAGCATAAACTTTCATGTCTAGGTCTGGGTCTAATCAAATAAGCAAGCATTGCTTCTTATTGACGAGTCAGATTTTTAGTGGCAGCTCTTTGATCTTGCATAATTCTAGAATTAGGGTGCTTGTTGAGAAATGGTGCAGAATTTCCTGCTACATTGCATTAATGGTGTGTATATCTCTCCCTTCTTTGATAACAAATTACAAACTGGTCACTGCTTCTTCCTTCCTGCATTTGACCTTTACAGGCACCTGATCACCAGACCATCAAGCTAAGCAACTTAGGAGAGAACAAACACTATGAAGTGGCAAAGAAATGTGTTGAAGATCTGGCGCTTTATTTAAAGCCACTAAGTGGAGGCAAGGGTAAGTTCCCCCAATGATGTAATAATGAAAGAAGCCCCAGTTTATCTGAAGTCAAGCCAGCGTCCTTTTCAAATTAAAGGTTTTAAATATGAATCGCACATGGTGGGAAGCTGCCTTCGGCCACATCAGACTGCAGGACATCAGGAGGGCCCTTTTGGATCACAGTAAAGACCCACAAGCGAGGCATGAGTGCAGTAGCCCTGCTCCTCTATTGTTCTCCTGCAAATGGTATTCAGAGGCATGGGAGTTTCTTTGATCCTCTTAGTAGTACTGTACTTTTCTGTGTATAAGACTAGGCTTTTTCCCTTTAAAATAAGGTTAAAAATCTGGGGGCATCTTGTACACAGATGGTGCATATGCCCATTTTCTAAATTTGGGGTCCCCAAAAGAAGGGTGTGTCTTATACACGGAAAAATACGGTATATAGCCACACAGAAGGAGATTAATTAATTTGTCAACTGCCTTTCCCTGATGCCCAGGTAGAAATAGGTAATTCTGCCAGTTTCGGTTTCTCTCATTTTCCTAACTTTTGTTTGATTCAATCCATTTATTTGTGATTGTTTGCAGTAAAAAAGGGGGGGGGCAGCGTCTTCAGTGAGAATCTGTGTGCATCTGCCTGCTTGTTTCTCCTAATACAGTATATACATTTTTGTACACAATTTTGCCTAGTATTTTCTATTTTCTCCTAATTGCATTTTTGTTCATATTTTTTTCTAAATATATCCATTATAAGTGTACTTTTCCCTAACATAGTCACCATTATATGCACTGCACTGTAAAATTCAGAAACAGACAATCTTCAGAGATATCAAAGGATAGTTGTGTGTATTGTATTGTATTGTATTGTATTGTATTGTATTGTATTGTATTGTATTGTATTGTATTATTGTATTGTATTGTATTAGTTCAGGAAGTGCATATATAGTAGGTTCATATAGAAATGCAAACTGAATGAATTCTGCACCATACCACCCCACCCCAACCACTGTGCACTTCACATGCCATTGTGCGCCACCTACTCATTGAGGAAACCCTTGCCCTTCACAATGATTAGCAGGCCTCCCTACTAACCTTTCTCCTTCTGTTCCTCCTTCTGAAGGCATTGCCAGCCTGAACCAGAGCGCACTGAGCCGGCCCATGCAACGGAAACTGGTGACACTAGTGAACTGTCAGCTGGTGGAAGAGGAAGGCCGGGTCAGGGCCATGCGGGCAGCCCGCTCCCTCGGGGAGAGAACTGTCACTGAGCTGATATTGCAGCACCAGAACCCTCAGCAGCTGTCTGCCAATCTCTGGGCCGCTGTCCGGGCACGAGGGTGCCAGTTCCTCGGTCCAGGTAACCCCTAGCTGGAGTAAATAGAGAGAGAGGGACTTGTCAGAGTGAAACACTGAAGCCACAATCCTGTACATGCTTACCTGGGAGCAAGTCCCCTTGGAACTAAGACTCGTACTTCTGAATGGACACATCTAAGATTGGGCTGTTCATCACTCAGACACTATTTGAGAAAACTTCCTGCCAGGTCCCCACCTTGGGGTAGAAGCTGCTGGGCTCTGTTTATTTTTGGAACAAATAATTTAAGTTTCCAGCCTTCACTGTTGCAAAGGTTCGGGCAAAGAATAGTTTGGGCCTACATCCTTTAACCTGCTATGGTTTGCCCTTGCTTTTCCTAGACCCTAAATAATGTCAACGGGACGCAGGTGGCGCTGTGGTCTAAACCACAGAGCCTAGGGCTTGCCAATCAGAAGGTTGGCAGTTAGAATCCCTGCGACGGGGTGAGCTCCCATTGTTTGGTCCCTTCTCCTGCCAACCGAGCAGTTCGAAAGCACGTCAAGTACAAGTAGATAAATACCATTTATTTTTCCTCAAAAAAACACACTATGGCTTATTTTCAGGGGATGTCTTTTTTTCCCCCTCCTCCTCCTGCCACGGCCAGCATTGCTGCTGCACATATCACCATGTCTTATTTTCTGGGTATGGCTTATATTCCTTGAATGCTTAAAAATCCTGCTACGGCTTATTTTATGGCTACGTCTTATTTTCGGAGAAACAGGGTAGGTACCACTCCAGCAGGAAGGTAAACGGCATTTCCGTGTGCTGCTCTGGTTCGCCAGAAGCAGCTTAGTTATGCTGGCCACATGACCCAGAAGCTGTCTGCGGACAAACGCCAGCTCCCTCGGCCAGTAAAGTGAGATGAGTGCCACAACCCCAGAGTCATTCGCGACTGGACCTAACAGTCAGGGGTACCTTTACCTTTAAATAACAACAACCTGTGGCTTTCTAGCTATGCAGGAAGAAGCCTTGAAGCTGGTGCTGCTGGCCTTGGAAGACGGCTCAGCCCTCTCCAGGAAAGTCTTGGTGCTCTTTGTTGTCCAGAGGCTGGAGCCAAGATTCCCCCAGGCATCCAAAACCAGCATTGGCCACGTGGTGCAGCTTCTATATCGAGCCTCATGCTTCAAGGTGCGGTGCCTTCGAGTTTCTCATTTCTGATCTGTTTTAACTGTTTTTAATTCTGAAATTTACATTGTTGTAGCTCACCCTGGACCTTGCTGGTAAAGTAAATTTCATAGTAAAAAAATCATTCTAGGTTTTCTGCAGCTAGCCAACTCATAGTTAGCAAAGTTGTTTTTAATGAAATATTGGTTACGATACCTCAGAAAATGTTAGGGTAGTTTAGTAATAAGAATTAACTCATGAGAAATCTTTGTAGTACTATCTTTCTGACCACTTCTTTTGAAACTTCAAAGGAAGACCAGTGCAAAACTAGTATATTTTTCAAAAAGTTTGGTTCTATCATTTTTTATAACTATTATTATTATTATTATTATTATTTATTTTATAATAATACCACCATCTGGGTTTGATTAGAGGCAGTGGTTCCCTACCCTAATGACAAGTCTGTGTCAATTTTATAAAAATTTAAATCTATGCAATGTGAGCATAGTATTGTTTATGACAGCAGTAATTGGTGATAACACAATAATCATAGGGTGCATTCTTTTCCATCAAATGCACTCTTGGATACACATGGAGGGGTATCAGCATGCATTCTGCTGAAAGGCAGTGTGGTTCAGATGGAGTACGTCTGCACATGGATGCATCCCCACAGTCCTTTAAATTGATATTTGAGTGCACTAGGTATGTTTGTTTATTGACTGATTTGTGTAGGTCACCAAAAGAGATGAAGATTCTTCCCTGATGCAGCTGAAAGAGGAATTTCGCAGCTATGAGGCATTGCGTAGGGAACATGATGCTCAGATTGTCCACATTGCCATGGAAGCCGGGCTTCGGATATCACCAGAGCAGTGGTCTTCCCTACTCTATGGAGACCTGGCGCACAAATCCCACATGCAGTCCATTATTGACAAGGTGTGTAGCTGCTACAGAATAGTTGCTTTTTGTTTTGTTTTTCTGGAATACAGTACGTCTGGTGATGAAGCTGCATAGGGCAGATTCTGAGCTGAGAGACACAGCCTCTCAGCACTGATCCTCAGTTCATGCAACCTGAAGACGTGCTGTTAATTATGAAATATTTCTCTCCTGCCTACACCTTAGACTCAGGTCCATCAAATAGCAACCATTTTATAGAACAAAAACTAAAATGCATAACAGATAAGATTTGGGAACGGGGAGCAGGGAATATATTTGATGTCTTCTGGAGGATGCAGGCCATTTGGATCCCTTCCAATCGGGATTCAGGCCTCATCATGGGACTGAAACTGCCTTGGTCACGCTGGTTCATGATCTCCAGCGGGCTAGGGACGAAGGTGAAAGCTGTTTCCTAGTCCTGCTGGATCTCTCTTTAAAAATAAAATTAAAAAATTATTCCTTTTTCCAAATAAACAAACAACACACAAACAAAACAAATACAAAAGATCTTATCTCCTCTTCTCACAATTCGCTCTGCCGAGCTGTGACTTCACTCCCACCATTCGGCCTTGTTGTTCCATCTTATCTCGCAGTTCCTTTTTACCCACATTATGAACCAATTCGTAGGATTTATTTTAATCCTGCAAGTGTCTTTAAACTTCTACAGTTCTTCTCTATATAATCAACGAATTATCTCCATTCTCTTTGGTACTTTGTGTCCCCCTGATCACGGATCCCGCAGGTCAACTTTGCTAACTCTGCATAGTCTATATCATTTTCATCTGCCACTCCTCAATCATCGGTATCTCTTGTGATTTCCATTTTGGGGCTAATAAAGTCCTAGCCGCGGTTGTTGCATACATAAATAGTCTCTGGTCTCTTTTTGCTTTTTCATCTCCCATCAGTCTCAATAGAAAAGATTCAGGTTTTTTGGGAAAGGTATACCTAAAAGCATGGGGGAGCATGCTGGACCATAAAGAAGGCTGATCGCCGAATAATTGATGCTTTTGAATTATGGTGCCGGAGGAGACTCTTGAGAGTCCCATGGACTGCAAGAAGATCAAACCTATCCATTCTGAAGGAAATCAGCCCTGAGTGCTCACTGGAAGGACAGATCGTGAAGCTGAGGCTCCAATACTTTGGCCACCTCATGAGAAGAGAAGACTCCCTGGAAAAGACCCTGATGTTGGGAAAGATGGAGGGCACTAGGAGAAGGGGACGACAGAGGACGAGATGGTTGGACAGTGTTCTCGAAGCTACGAACATGAGTTTGACACAACTGCGGGAGGCAGTGGAAGAAAGGAGTGCCTGGCGTGCGCTGGGTCCATGGGGGCACGAAGAGTCGGACGCGACTGAATGACTAAACAACAACACCTAAAAAAAAATTCAGTTCATTATAAATCATTTCCCAAAATTTCTGCTGGATCTCTCAGCGGCCTTTGACACCATTGACCATAACATCCTTCTGGACTGTCTAGAATAGCTGGGAGCTGGGGGCACACTTATACAGTGGTTCCGCTCCTTCCTCCTGGGCCGTGTCCAGAAAGTGGTGGTGGGGGGATGAGTGTTCAGACCCCTGGGCCCTCACTTGTGGGGTGCCTCTGGGTTCTGTCCTCTCCCCCATGCTTTTTAAAATCTACATGAAGCCGCTGGGAGAGATCATAAGGGGTTTTTGGCTGGGTTTCCATCAATATGCGGATGATACCCAGCTCTACCTCTCTTTTAAATCGGAACCAGTGAAGGCGGTGAAGGCCCTGTGTGAGTGTCTGGAGGCGGTTGGAGGATGGATGGCAGCTAATGGATTGAGGTTGAATCCTGACAAGACAGAAGTACTGTTCTTGGGGGACAGGGGGTGGGCTGGTGTGGAGGACTCCCTGGTCCTGAATGGGGTAACTGTGCCCCTGAAGGACCAGGTACGCAGCCTGGGAGTCATTTTGGATTCATAGCTGTCCATGGAGGCGCAGGTCAGTTCTGTATCCAGTGCAGCTTTCTACCAGCTCCATCTGGTACGCAGGCTGAGACCCTACCTGCCTGCAGACTGTCTCGCCAGAGTGGTGCATGCTCTAGTTATCTCTCGCTTGGACTACTGCAATGCACTCTATGTGGAGCTACCTTTGAAGGTGACCCAGAAACTACAATTAATCCAGAATGTGGCAGCTAGATTGGTGACTGGGAGTGGCCACTGAGACCATATAACACCGGTCCTGAAATACCTACATTGGCTCCCAGTACGTTTCTGAGCACAATTCAAATAGGTTGGTGCTGATCTTTAAAGCCCTAAACGGCCTTGGCCCAGTATACCTGAAGGAGCGTTTCCACCCCTGTCGTTCTGCCCGCACACTGAGGTCCAGCACCGAGGGCCTTCTGGCGGTTCCCTCACTGCAAGAAGCAAAGGTACAGGGAACCAGGCAGAGGGCCTTCTTGGTGATGGCGCCCGCCTTGTGGAATGCCCTCCCATCAGGTGTCAAGGAAATAAACAACTATCTGACTTCTAGAAGACAGAGGGCAGCCCTGTTTAGGGAAGCTTTTAATATCTGATGTTTTATTGTATTTTTAATATTTTATTGGAAGCCGCCCAGAGTGGCTGGGGAAACACAGCCAGATGGGTGGGGTATTATTATTAGTAGTAGTATTATATAAGCTCTTGTTTGTTTCTTTTATTTAGCTTCAGTCCCCAGAATCCTTTGCAAAAAGTGTGCAGGAGTTGACCATTGTTCTGCAACGTACAGGTGACCCTGCAAATTTAAACAGGCTTCGGCCCCATTTGGAGCTATTGGCCAACATAGATCCTAATCCAGGTATGTGAATGGTCTGCATGTGTACTTGAGCATGCACTCTCACGTTTTGTTTTACATTCCTTCCTTACAAAAGGAGAGGAGTACTGTAGTTTTATTTCCCTTTTCACTATATACTGGGGGATTTCTTTCTTAGTTGTTTTACTCACAGCAAGATTTGTGCATGCCATGGGAAACCTAGATATGCTTTCGTCCCATGGGAGAATCTTTATCTTGTTCTGTGCAGTTTCCTCCCCAGGAGCGCATTCTTTGTAGTAACCTGGTACCTGCTAGATGTCGTTACACTACAAATCCCATCAACCCTGACCCCTTGCCTGCTGTCTGGGGTTGATGAGAGTTGTGGTCCAAAACATATAGAGGACATCTGGTAATGGAAGCCTGGTTGCTTGGTTTGTTTGTTTGTTGAAGTTATATGCCGCCCTTCATCCGAGTATCACAGGATGGTTTATGGTATAAGAACACGAAAATACATAACATAATAACAAATAAAACAATAACACTCCTCCATTCAAACATGCATGGTTTCAAAGGCCATCAATTATTTAATTAGTGAAAGGTCTGGGAGAAGAGGAATGTTTTTGCTTGGTGCCTAAATGTATGTAGAGAAGATGCTAGGTGGCCCTCTCTGGGGAGAGCATTCCACAAGTGGGGAGCCACCACAGAAAAGACCTGTACAGTACTCATGTTTTCGCCTCTGGACCTCTCATGGAGGGGGCACACAAAGAAGGGCTCCCAGATCATGAGATAAGGGTCTGGGTTGGTTCATATGGGGAGAGGCAGTTTATGCAGTTGCCAACTGTGAGATAGTAGAAGCGGTAGAGAAGCCCAATCACAAATCTGGGAAAACAAAACTTTAGGACTCCAGTTTGGCTCTACCAGAAAAATACTGCGAGAAAATGATGCTATGTCAGTTGAGCATCAGTGTAGCCTGGTGGGAATTTTAGCTCCAGCAGAGCTCCTGGTTAGTTTAGCCCTGCACTTCAAAGATGTTTTTGCTTAGCTCAAGAGAAAAGACCAAAAATGTGGTGCATTCCTGCTTGCTACGGATAGCTCACTTTCCCCTTCCTTCTCTTTTGCTGCTCCCACAGATGCAACATCTCCGACATGGGAACAACTGGAAAATGCCATGGTGGCTGTGAAGACAGTTGTCCACGGCCTGGTGGACTTCATTCAGAATTACAGTAGGAAAGGTCATGAAACTCCACAGGTGACTAACTGATATTATTTAGCTGGTTGTTTTTAGCTTGCGTTTCGGTCAACAAAGGGGCCTTGGCTGAGGGGCAGAGCACCTTCTCCGCATGCTGAAGTTCCCAGGTTCAGTCCCTGGTCCCTCCAGACAGGGCTGGCTGGGGAAAAGGCATCTGTTTGAAATCCCAGAGAAGGTGTAGGCAGCTTCCTGAACTGGGAAGAATAATTTTATTATTTGTATTCTGGCCCTCTGACTGGGTTGCCCCAGGTACTCTGGGCAGTTAAGATTTGACCTGTAGAGTTGGGATGTGAATAAAATTGTAAGACATATGGTGGTCCAGAGTTTTCTGACCCCCACTGAGGGGGGAAGACCTCTGGCTGCACATTTTGAGGGTAAAATCATTCAGCTTCAGAGAGACCTTGGTCCCACAGCTGCTGTAGTCCTGACCAGTGCCTCAGCCCATGATGTATTATGGAATCGATTTCAGTTTATGCAGCTTGATGATGTGGACACAGTTGTTCAGACCTTAGTGCTTCAGGACTGGACTACAGCAAAACAATTTATGTGGGGCTTCCCTTGTGCTTAGCCCGGAAAATGCATTTAGTGCAGAAGGGTGCTGTATAATTCCTGAGTCTCTCAGGATCTTCACCAGTTCATTACCAGACTGAGTTCAAGGTGTTGTTGTTGGTATTTAAAGCCCAGAACAACATGGACTAGTTTCGTAAGCAATCGCCTTACCCCCCTTTTGGTCAAATAAGTCATTTTGATCCGCAGAACCTGCGCTTCTAAAAGTGGCACAAAATGTCTGCTCTTTGTTTTTAAGAAGTCATTCCTTTGTTGTGGTGGCACCTGTGCTTTGGAACTCCCTGCCACCTTGACATTAGGTGGGAATCATTGCTCTGCACTTTTAGACTCCTGGTGATGTCCCCCCCCCCTGTTTTGGCAGGCCTATCTGAACACATAATTTGGTTACATCTGTTCCTACATTTGTTTTAGGTGGTTCGTTGTGTTTATTATTTTTTAGATGTTTTTGAATGTTTGGAATCTGTTTTTAGTGAGCTTTTAATAACTTATTATTACTGTGTTTGCCACTTTGGGCTTCTCCCCTGGGGAGAGAAGGGAGATTGCACCTCTTCTCTGCCACAGGCAGCTGGGTCCAAGGGACTAAAGAAAAGTATCTTTTAAAATGATTCAATAAGGTACATCAGTATCTAAGTATTAGATACATGGAGGAAGCAGTCATTCGTAGATACAGAGATAGGATTTATCTAATCTAGGAATGCCCACCTGCTGCCATGACTTTTCTGAATTCCTGGTGGTTGGCAGTGAAGTGGTGGTGTTTGTGCCTTCCTTGCGGGTGGCTAGAGGCATCTGGTTAACTGCTCTTAGGAAGCAAAGTATTAAGCATGGACTATGTGCCATTCCATTTTTACTATCAGCATAAATCTGCAACACTCTAGGATCCTCTTTGGCCCACAGGAATTAGAACAACAACAACAAAAGAGAATCATGTAATAGTGTTTATCTATTCCAGCTAACTTTTTTGGTATAAAAATAAATGTAGAATATATATATACCAATATAAGACATGTCTTATAATATGAGAAACACGGTATATATATATATATATATATATATATATATATATATATATATATATATATATATATATATACACATACATATATATACATACACACACACACACACACACACATACACACACACACACACGAAAGAAAAGAAAGGAACCAATGATCCGTGGGCCAGATAGGGCTTTGGGGCTGTCCATAGGGATAGTTGCTGGTTTGTTTGTTTTTTAAAAAAACTCCTTGGAAGTAGCCTGCTGCTTGTTTCTTTGGTTCCTGGGGGTTGGCACTTGTGGGCTTTTCTAGGGTAGGAGCCAGAGGCAGGAAGTGACTCGCCTGGTTGGTTCTCCTTTCTGATGCTGCCTGGCATATTGTTAACACCTCCTGGTTGGAGGCAGTAAGGCTTCCAAATACCAGTGGCTTGAAGCCACAGGGCGGGAGAGGGAGTGCGCCTGTTCTGCTTGCGAGTTTCCCACAAGCTCCTGGTTGGCCGCTGTGAGAACAGGATGCTGTACTTAGATGGGCCACTGGCCTCATGGCTCTTTGTATGTTCTCTCAGCATGGTTGCATGTTGAACTAACAGAACTATGAACGTTCTTATGCTTAACTGACTAGCAGATTCCAAATAAAAAGCAGGAAGAGCTTTCTGATCATAGGAGCTGTTTGACAGTGGAACGGTCTCCCTTGGAAGGTGGTGGGCTCTCCTTCCTTGGAGGCTTTTAAGCAGCGGTTGGGTGGTCACACCTTAGGGATTCTTTAGCTGTGATTCCTGCATTGCATAGGGTTGGACTAGATGACCCTCAAGGTCCCTTCCAAATCTACAATTCTTTGATTTTATGGTGAGTACAGCTGCCAGTAAGGCAAAAGGCTTGCAACTGCAGTTCTCTCATCATTCTAGTGGGTTCAACAACTCTGGTGGGGATTTATTTCAGGCTTGGTTGATGCAATGCAATGTTTTCCCTCCCTCCCTCTGTCGTTTTGAAAGCTGCAACCAAATAGCAAATACAAAACAAGCATGTGCCGTGACCTGCGACAGCAAGGCGGGTGTCCACGAGGGACCAACTGCACTTTCGCTCACTCTCAAGAAGAGCTGGAGAAGTAAGTACTGGGAAGTGGGGGAGGAGCCAGGAACTCTCCCTCAGCTGGTGGATGCGCTGCAACAGAGGCTTGACGCACAGCTTTCCCTGAATGTAGGGATGGGAAGCCTGCTGCCCTCCAGGTGTCATTGGATTCCAGTTCCCATTGCCCCAGACCAAGGAAGGTGGTAGTGGGTGGTTGGGGAAATATTGCAGTTCAATACCTAATACCCTGTGGATTCAGCCTGGATGGCCGATAAGATCCAGACTCCAATTGCCAGGCAAACAGGACATTTATGTAGGCGTTGCAAGGCCAGTGTGACACAACCTCAACCAGCAGGTAGTTGAGAGGTAGCACCCAAATATGGAAAAAACGAAAACAAAAAACCAACCCACAAGCATTTATAGGTTTACAAGCAAAGGGCTGGCTGTGTCCATATATGGCTGCACTGGCTTCTACTGGCTTAATCTCAAGGCCCAGCAACTTTCTTATTTTCCGCTCCTTTCTTTGTCCTTAACCGTTGTAGCAGTAGCTTCTACATACATGTTCTCCCATCCTTCTAACACACTTTCCTTGCAGACAAAACCTTCACTTCACTTAGCCCTTTTCACATGCATTTCAATTTTCTTTAGTTTTTAAATTCCTTTTATAATTTTATTTTCCTACGCATAGCTTTCCCTTAATGCAGGGATGGGCAGCCTGCGGTCATTCAGGTGTTGTTGGACTCCATTCCCTTTGACCCCAGGCCAGGGAAGATGGGAGTGGGTTTTCATCCAACAGCTGTTGTAGTTCCCCCATCCCTGCCTCTCTCTCTGGCCTATTGTTCCATCTGAGAGGCCTCCTTTTGTTCTGAAGCCATACCAACATCTCAGTGTGAGAGTAATTCCTGATCTCTTTTGCCTTTAAGGTGGAAGATACGCTTGGAGGAAGGAACATTTGGCCCTCCAGAAGTTGCTCAACTACAACTCGCATCATCTCTGGTTACTGACCATCAGTTGGGGGGCTGATGGGAGTTGTGGTTCAGCAACATCTGGAGGGCCAAAGGTTTTCTACACCTGTGCTAGTAGGTCTGTTTAGCTCATGGGTAGGCAAACTAAGGCCCATGGCCCAGATATGGCCCAATTGTCTTCTAAATCTGGCTTGCTGGCGGACCGGAAATCAGCATGTTTTTACATGAGTAGAATTTGTCCTTTTATTTAAAATGCATATCTGGGTGGGTTATTTGTAGGAATTTGTTCATCCCCTCCCCCCCCCAAAATAGTCCGCCCCGCCCCCCAAGGTCTGAGGGACAGTGGACTGGCCCCCTGCTGAAAAAGTTTGCTGATCCCTGATTTAGCTGGATACTATCCTCATATTTCATGTAAATATGTTGATGTCCCTTCCTTTGACAATGTCTCCCCCTGCAAAAAAAAGTATTTGGCCTAGCTAAATCATGAACTTCTTGAAATGTTAGCAAGCTTTCAAAAATATTCAATCTCATCTTCATTTATGTCATAAGTTTAAGATACAGTCATACCTCTTGTTGTGTTAGGTTCATGTTGCGTCCTTTCGGCTTGCAAACGCAGTCAACCTGGAAGTGTATACTTCCAGGTTTTGCCACTTGCGCAGAAGCATTCTTTGTGCTTCAAGTTCACACATGCGCAGAAGCACTCTATCGCACTCCGCACTTGCACAGAAGCACCGCTCTAGTTGCAGACTTTTCGGGGTGCAAATGGCACCCCAGAACAGATCGTGTCCGCAACTAGAGGTACCGCTATATTAACATTACTTCCTTTGCTGTCTAATCAGCTGGGTTTCCTTCGAATTCCTTATCTGCACAGTATGTTATTTTCCTGCATTGAAGAATGTACCATAAGTGCATTTGGACAAAAAGTTTTGGCACTGACAAAGATTGCTTAGCTAAAAACAAACTGAAAAGTGGCATAGATTTTTTTTAAAAAATCATGAGGCTGAATAAATTCTATTCAAGATACTTTAACATACTGTGAGAGACAGTCAAGCAATAATGATAAGGATTATCAAACAAGCTTATTACACAGCAAGAGTCTTACAAGGTTTGGGAATACAAAAGATGCCACAACATGAATAATTAAGAGTGAAAAGGCTTTAAATATGCAATTTTACAATTTTCTATCATTTCAAAAATTGAATTATAGTAACTACTTATGGATTATTATTTTTGAAATGTAAATAAAATACCAGTTAAACAAAAAACAAAAAAACCCATTTGACCAGAGGAGATGTAATGCTGAAGCCTTTCTCAAATTACTTTTGGTTCCTTCAGAAGCAGTCATCTGCCTCTCATTTGAATAGGAGCTCCCCATGCTCTGATTTGGAGGGGGGATGCAGCTGGAGCCAGAGAACTGTGGGGCAGACTGGAGGGGGTGGTAGTCTCGGCAGTGAAGCTTCCGTTAAGACAAATCAAAAGGAGCTAGCTTTGGGGATGGCTCCCTGATGTCCAGTCTCCCTATGGTTTGACTGCTCCTGGAACATTTTCAGATGCTGTGGCAAGCCCTATCCAATTTATTATCATTATCATCATCATCATCATAAAAATACAAGAAAACCCCCACAAAATACATAATAACAATAATAACAAGCCAATACCGGTAATAACCCCTACTCCCACAACACATTTAAAAGGGCATTGGATGTCTGTCAGCCAAAGGCCTGGTCGAAGACCATTTTCACCTGGTGTCTAAAGATGTATAATGAAGATGCCAGCCTTTCTACCACACAGTTCCAATTTAAGAAATAATAAATGGGCTTTTCTGAGCAAGCTGAGGCCCATACAAATGTGGAAGCTGTTTTCCATATGGGATACCTTCCAAGTATCCCAATTTTCCAGGGACAGCCCCAGAATTTCAGAAGCCGTCCTGGTTTCTGATTTGATTGCAGAAGCCCTTCCTATAATTTTGAAGGAAAATGCCACCTAAACTCACATGCCCGCTGCTTTGTTGTAACCACAGGTATCGGCTAAGGAACAAGAAGATCAGTGCCACAGTGAGAACCTTCCCCTTGCTAGGCAAAGCCAGTGTCACGAGCGCAGTCTCCACCACGACAGGAAGCATCATTTCCATCCTGGGAAGTGCGGAGAACTCTGGGAAGATGGCACAGAGCACTAACGGCATTGTGAGCCTGGAGAGTGGCAGCCCCCAGCTGATCCCACGTTGCGCTGACCCCTCGTCCATGATGGTGTTGGAGAACGTGAAGAAAGCGGGGAAAGCTGGAGCCAATGGACAGAACACCCCGGGCTCCTTGGCAGACCCTCTCTCTGAAAAGTATGTGCCATGCTCGAAAGAAGGGCCATAGCTCAGTGGCAGGGCCTTTTTTCTTGCAAGCAGAGGGCCCCAGGTTCAATCCCCAGTGGCATCTCCAGGTAGGGCAGGGAGAGGCTCCCTGCCTGAAACCCTGGAGAGCCGGTGCTGCCAGTCAGAGTAGACAGTACTGATCAAGATGGACCTGTGTCTGACTCAGTATAATGCAGTTTCCTATGTTCCCTCTGTTCCCATTACTCCCCCATGAACACATGGTTTTTCCATGTTCAGGGGGCAATTCCTCTTCTCAAGAAGGCCCCTGCTGTGATGTGTGCAGCCAGCCTAGTCAGCAGCCAGGAATGGTGGGAATTGGGGGTCCAGCAACACCTGGAAGGCCCCAGGCTCCCCATCCCTGCTATGACTGAAAGCAAAGAGGGAATGCTTTTTAAAATCAACATTAGAGGTTTTGTCTACATGCCTAAATTTAAAGATATCCCAAGATTTCTATAATTCAAGAGACAGCCTAAATTTAATCTCTCTCTTTCTGAATTTCTTCCAGTAAAATTGGTTCCCTTTCAAAGACTCCCGTCAGTCAGGTGGCAGCTACCTCAGCAGGTCCTCCTCCGCCTCCCCCGCCTCCTCCTCCTCCTGTGGGCACAGAGATGAACTCCATCACCCCCCAAGCTGGCCCATTTGCTGCCCGAATGCCTGTCTACCCGCCGCACTCCGACAGCCTCCAGTATTTTCAAGATCCCAGAACCCACCTCTCCTATGAGCCCCAGCAGTACCCGCAAGCAGGTGAGGCACTGACCGGGCACTCAAGCAGACCTGGCCTTTTTTGTGGCCACCCCTGGATCATGGACCTACATTCAGAGGGAACTGGCCATCGGACCTGCTGTCCTTTAGGCCCCAAGTAGGGACAGTCCTCTTCCTTCATGCTTTCAGTGGTGGCTCACACTGGTGGAGTAGAACTCTTATCACTGAATGTATAAAATTATGTGTGGTGTGTCTAGAGAGAACCTAGTGGAGTCATCCAGTGAAGCAGAAGGGTGGAAGATTCAGCACAGAAAGGACTTTTTCACACAGTGCGTAGCTCAGGCTTCCTTAGTCCGATGCCCCAGTACATGACTGTACTGTCTATTCCAGCCTGAAGGTGCCGGCTGGGGCTGATGGGAGTTGTAGTCCAAAGCACCTGGTGGGCACCTGGGGAAAGTTGGCCTAGATGGATTGGTTTCAAAACATCAACTGGAAATGTGCTTCCTAATACATATTAACATTTATTCTTTGATACAACTGTATATTACGAAGAGGTGCAAGCACCTTTAAAAAGGCATTCCCTCTACTTGCATGGGAGAAAGAAGATGCAACACATGAAACACATTTAATATGCTACCTGCAAACAAAAATATCTCCTCTTCTTCCCCCACTCTCCTTTTGGGAATATTTTATATACCCATAGGCAGATTCAGGCTGCAATTCTTAGGACACTTACCTGGGACTAAACCCCACTGAACATAGTAGAATTTACTTCTGAGTAAACATGCACAGAATTGTGCTGTAAATTGATTAATCAGGTATTTATTAAACAATTACCAGAGAATAAAAAAATTCCTTCAGTAGCACCTTAAAGACCAACTAAGTTTTTATTTTGGTATGAGCTTTTGTGTGCATGCACACTTCGTCAGATACGCTGAAACAGAATCCACCAGACCCTTATGTATATTCAGAGGGTGGGAGGGTGGGGGTGGGAATGGGTGATGGGTGGATGGGAGTCGTAAACCTGTAGATGGCTGTTAACGACTGCTGATGACTGCAGTTGGTCCTGGGGGGGGGGGAGTAAGGGCTGAGGTGCTAAAGAAAGCTTGATCATGCATAATGAGATAAAAATCCAATGTCTTTATTCATCCCAGGTGGCTCCATGGTTTTAAGCTTGGTAATGAGTTCCAATTCAGCAACTTCTCTTTCCAGTCTCTTCCTGAAATTTCTCTGTAATAAAACAGCTGCTTTGAGATCTTGTATAGAATGTCCTGGGAGATTGAAGTGTTCTCCTACTGGTTTCTCTGTCTTATGGTTCCCGATGTCAGATTTATGTCCATTTATCCTTTGGCGAAGGGTTTGGCCTGTTTGTCCAATATAGAGAGCTGAAGGGCACCGTTGGCATTTGATGGCATACACCAGTGTTTCTCAACCTTTTTTGGGCCAAGGCACACTTGTTCCGTGAAAAAAATCACGAGGCACACCACCATTAAAAAAGTTAAAAAATTTAACTCTGTGCCGCCCTATATTATAATTATGACTGTAAGAAACACTTGCCAAATATTGCTTTCCGGCGGGTCAGCGTTGTTTATTGGCGGCCGCCAGGCACGTGACAATGCAAATCGCCCTTCTCGTCGCCGCATGTCGCGGCACACCAGCCAGCGTCTCGCGGCACACTAGTGTGCCACGGAACAGCGGTTGAGAAACGCTGGCATACACAATGTTAGAAGATGAGCAATTAAATAGTCCTGAGATGGTATGTTGGATGTTGTTTGGGCCAGTAATGATGTTGTCCGGGTGGATGTGGCAGCAAAGTTGGCATCTGGGTTTATTGCAGGCTCTGGTACCAGTGTCCATGTTAGGTCTGGTGGTTGTATTATTGTGGGTGAGGAGTTGGTCAAGATTGGGTGGCTGTCTGTAGGCAATGAAACGTCTTCCTCCCAGAGCTTGAGAAAGGGAGCTGTCATTGTCCAGGAGAGGCTGTAGATTTCTGATGATGTGCTGTGCTGTTTTAACTTGGGAGCTGTATGTGATAACTAGTGGTGTTCTGTTATTTTCTTTTTTGGGTCTGTCTTGCAGCAGGTTCTCTCTAGGTATCAGTCTGGCTCTGTTGATCTGTTGTTTAACTTCATCAGGTGGATATTTTAGTTCTAAAAAGGTTTGCTGTAGATCTCTTAGGTGAGATTCTCTGTCTGTAGAGTTGGAACAGATGCGGTTGTAACGTAAGGCCTGGCTGTATACGATGGATTGTTTGGTATGTTTGGGATGGTAGCTAGAAGCATGTAGATATGTTTGTCGGTCAGTTGGTTTTCTGTATAAGGTGGTGTCTATACGTCCATCCTGTATTTTTATAGTAGTGTCCAAAAAATGTATTTCTTGCATAGATTGGTTCATTGTTAGGTTGATGGTGGGGTGAAAGTCATTGAATGTCTGGTGGAAGGTTTCCAGGGTCTGTTGTCCATGTGTCCAGATAATAAAAATATCATCCATGTACCGTAGGTACAAGAGAGGTTTGAGTGGGTAGGAGTCTAGGAAACGTTGTTCTAAATCTGCCATGAAGATGTTGGCGTACTGTGGGGCCATGCGGGTGCCCATGGCTGTGTTGGTCAACTCAGACCAACACGGCTACCTACCTGTAATTACCAGAGAGGTAGCCATGTTGCTATATCACAGCAAAATCAACAAAGGGTCTCAGGCTTTGTTCAGGCTTTGTAGATGAGAAGAATAAAATGTTATTCTGATTGCACATTGGGGAGGTGGGGTTTTTTCATCAATGAGGTCAGAGGTAAATGAAATTCAGAAAAGTAGACAGTGATAATTATTAACAGTGGTCATTCACAAAAAAGTTGCATTGGTAATACAAGCAGCATTTGTACTGCTCAGATCTCACCTTCACCCACCCCGCCTCCAAACTACTTTTATACACACTTGTAGCATAGAAAACATTATGCCATTTTGTTAATCTGTAGGTGCCACAAAGCTGTTTGTGATTTATTTTTAACATTTATAGCTTACCTGTGCATAACCACAGGTCTCCAAGACAGGTGATAGTAAGTGTAGTTAACAGTAGCAACCATAATTGTTCTGTAGTTAATGGCAGTGAAGGCTGATGAAGGCTCTGTGGGTGAGTGGGGACCATGATGAGAAATGACCCTCTCTCCCCCAACTTTAGCAGCTGTATGTTGTAAAATTCATATACTGTAGCTCATTGATTTTTTATTTCTCTTAGTTATTTCTACCAATAGCCTTACTCCACTGACAGCAGCTGCCTTATGTCAGTCTACATTGTGGCATATAAAGAAGAGATTGTTTCTGGCCCATTTTAATGTGTATAGAGGGGAGAAATTATTATCGGGCTCATATTCTGAGGAGAGGAATTGTTTTTATGCAGACAAGTAAGTTCTGTTCAGCTAAGTTCTGGCAGCTAAGAAGTCCTGGTCAGCAGCAGAAGCAGGGTGATAGAATTATCTGTACCATTGCAGGCTTCAGGTGGGTGGATGGAAGCTAATTTTAAAAGAAAACGTCTCCCTGCAAGTAGAACACTAGCAAAGTTGTAGTCTAGTCTGCTCCCTGCTGTGCCAGTTTTCTCCTTGTGGGGATATCATTATTATTATTATTATTCATTTTTGCATGGGGAAGCATTCAAAATGGACTTGAACATGGTGCAGTCCACCCTACTTGCTAATTCTGCTGCATGTGCAGACTGGCCCTAGAACAATGTGAAGTCCTAGATGATATGCTAAGCTCAGCAAGTGTCTCTTGTTCCATAGGATACTACCCAGCACCACCGACAGTCCCAGCTGGTGTGGCCCCCTGCCTCCCCCGCTTTGTGAGGCCCAGCAGTGTCCCTGAACCCCCCCTCCCATCTGCTTCTGTGCCATACGGCGACCATTACAGTGCATTTCCCCCTCGGGACAGATTGAGCTCTCCTTACCAGCCACCACCGCCACCACAGCCCTATGGGCCAGTCCCGTCTGGGATGTATGCCCCGCTCTACGACAGCCGGCGGATCTGGCGGCCGCAGATGTACCCAAGGGATGACATAATCCGGAGCAACTCCTTGCCTCCCATGGACGTCGTAAACCCCACTGTCTACCAGTCCTTCCTGCGGGAGAGATACAACTCTTTGGACAGCTACTATTCCATGGCCTGTCAGTTGCCGGCTGACCAGAGGACGGTGCCTTCCTTGAGAGTAAGTTCCCCACTAGCCGCTAGAGCTTCGTTCCTTACTGCTCTGAGGCCTCTCAGATACCCCAAACCAGCTCCTCAGGGGCCTCTGGTGCTGTTTTGCCTGAGGGCAGAGACACATTTTGTTTGCCTGGGACTCAACTTGCTGCATGAATTACTCTCCTGTGTGGCTTCCTTTTTCTGGAAGCTCCCTAGGCTGACTGAGATTATGTATTAGAACTTTGGGGCATTTTTGCAACCTGGTTTTTTCCTATTTAAATGGTTTATGGCTCTGAGCTGAAGAGCACTCCCATACTGTGTAAAACAAGGCAGAGGTGAAACAAAGCAAACATATGGAACAAGGGCAAGGGCACCCTACGCTTGGGGCAGGGGCCAGTTAGGACTCCTTGCTGATGTGACCCACCTCCTCACATCCCTTACCCCAGTAGCACACTTGAATCCTTGCACACTTCTAGGGTGTAGGCTTGCTTCCCCTTTGGAGAAGTTGCTATTGCCTTTCTTTTGTTTAATCAGAGGAAGATCCTGGCCAGCTGGTGACTTCCATTGGGGGAAGTATCAAAGAGAAGGGTGTGGGTGTGGGTGGGTGTAGGGGAAAGGCTGCAGCTGAGTGGTAGAGCATCTGCTTTGCATGCAGAAGGTCCCAGGTTCACTGCCCAATGGCATCTCTATGTCTGAAACCTGCTACCAGTCAGTGTAGACAGTACTGAGCTAGATGGATCCGTGGTCTGGGTCAGTATAAGACTGCTTATATTGTGTATTTCTGATTTTAACTGCTGTCACATGGTTCAGATCAGGAGGAATTTGGGCATTGTGGGGGGAGATCCAGCTTTAACGCCTTCCTTGCATTGCCAACTGAACATTTATTTATTTAAAAGGTTTATGTGCTGCCACCCACTCATGTAAAAAATGAAGGCGGCCCACAACAGTATAGTTACAACAGACCAAGAACTAGCATCAAACAATACAAAATTCTGCATTGCCGCTGATGTGGCAGAGCACCCTCCCTGCGTGCAAAGGGTCCCAGGTTTGGTTCCCCAGGTTCCGGCAGGACTCGGAATGTCCCCTGCCCTGGAGAGGCACCACAAGTCAGCGGAGACAATGCTGAGCTGAGTGGCCCAAGGGTGTGACTCCATACAAGGCAACTTCCTGCATTTTTGTAACACAAGCCTTTGAGCAGCTAACTTTTGTGTTCCATGTGAGTTTCCTGTAATGTTAATTGGTCCTGATCTGGCACCTTTCTCCTAGGATCCTTGTGGCCACTTGAAACCCACTTATGATGACCCACTGCGGAGGAAGCTGGAGCAGTGGGCTCCGTGCCACGTACCAAAAACGCCTCTCATGTCCTCCTCCACTCTGCCTGCAGCCACACAGTCTCCTCCTCCTCCTCCTTCCCCTCTCTTCAATGTGGACTTCAGCCGAGAAGTAAGGCACCAGAGAGCTACAGGGGTATGGGTGGGGGAAGAGCACAACTGCTCCACCAGATGCTTCGGCACTCCTTTCTCCTGGGGTTCAGCACATGCTCCCTCATGTCCTGCCTGAAAGTGGGTGCTTCCCACGATGGCTTGGGATTTAACTTCCTAGGGCATTGTGGGGAACTTGTGGCCCTCCAAATAAGACTTGGCTCCCGGCTCTCCCCTCCCCAGCAGCCAGGAGTGATGGTACAGTAGTTTGATTCCAGGAACATTTGGAGGGCCAATGAAGGTCCTGAGGCTTGGGATCTCCTACAATTTTGTTTTGATGATTTGTAGTTCTGCATTGTTGCTTTGAAGAGCTGAGTTGTGATTTACCGGTAATCCTAGACACTTTTCCTTTTCCAAATCTCTTTCCCCCCCCCCCCCACCATACACACACACTTGCTAGTACAGGTGAAAATTAGAATATCGTCGAAAAGTGCATTGATTTCAATAATGCAACTTATTGTTTTTTATTTTCCTTTTAATTTTGACAAATGCTTTCTTTTGGAAATTCCACAGGAATCAAACAAATAGTTACAATAACACAAAAATAAACATCGCTATGACATATCATTAATGACATTCCATTTATAATTGACCCGCCTAACGACCAATAATGACAATGACAACAAATCAAGGCTTGACATATCTTGCTTTGCATGTCGTGCATCTATCTCATAGATTGGTTTAATCTTTTAAGTTGCATTACTGAAATAAATGCACTTTTCGGCAATATTCTATTTTTCCGAGTTTCACCTGTAACTTCATGGAGGGGAACAAGGCAGCTACAACCTCTTTCTTTCTCTTCTACTCACCCCCCTCCCCAACACAAGCTAATAGCAGTTTGTACCAGGAGCAGTTCTGTGTTTAGATTGGGAAATGATCTTGAGATTAAACAACTCATTTAGGACCATTTATCTGTTTTGGGGAGATTTTTCATAATAACAGAATTGGAGGGTTGGAAGGGACCCAAAGGGTCACCTAGTTCAGCCTCCTGCAATGCAGAGGGCTGTGCAATCATTGATTTCAAACCTCAATACATCACCTTCCGAGGGAGTCTGTTCCCCTGTCAAATAGCTCTTAACCTCCAGAAAGTTCTTCCTAAGGTTTGGTTAGTAGCATCTTTTTTTATTGCACTTTGAATCCATTGGCTTTGTTTCATTAAGTTGCAGTCCTATGTTGCTGGTTATGATGGCTGCCTGATCAAAAACTAAACCTCCCACATCAGGCCCACCGGCCACCCTCCTAGTGGATACAAAACTTAAGCAGGCACCCCGTGGTTGCTCTTACTTATCCTTGGTTCCCACCTCCTTTTTCTCCTTCTCTTCCCTTTCTGCCACGTGTTTCTCTGCAACCTCCTCATCACAGGGAAATTGCTTTCCTTTTTTTCTTCTGTTGCTCTGTACAGCACAGGCTCCCCAAATGTGCACGTGTTTCTGCTGCTGAGATGGGAAATACACAAAAGGCCTTTGGGATGCTTGGTCCAGATCTTGTGGGAGATTGGCCTCCAAACCTAACAAATGCATGTTCTTGCTAGTTAGCATGAGAGGGGGCTAAATCCTCAGAACTGTATTGCTGATAGGCAGATACCCAGACCATAGAAATAAAATGGGTAGAGAGGGCTCCGTGTGGTGTCATTTCCCCTCCTCTGCTGGAAAGGAAGGAACATATAGTATTTCCTGTTCCTCTCTCTTCCTTTTGACCAGTGTTGGGAGGCTGGCAGGCCTCACTTGCTCCAACGCCAGGCACAAGCCTGAAGCTGGTTATACTGTAAATAACAAGTATTTTGGCTGTATAATTTTTTACTGCTGCCATTGCTGTGAACCAGTGCATGATTATAAAGTACAGTGGTACCTCGGTTTAAGTACACAATTAGTTCTGGAGGTCTGTACTTAACCTGAAGTGAACTTTCCCATTGAAGTTACAGGTAGGTAGCCGTGTTGGTCTGAGTCGAAGCAAAATAAAAAAATTCCTTCAGTAGCACCTTAAAGACCAACTAAGTTTATATTTTGGTATGAGCTTTCGTGTGCATGCACACTTCTTCAGATACCTTCTTCGTATCTGAAGAAGTGTGCATGCACACGAAAGCTCATACCAAAATATAAACTTAGTTGGTCTTTAAGGTGCTACTGAAGGAATTTTTTTATTTCCCATTGAAAGTAGTGGAAAGTGGATTAATCCGTTCCAGACGGGTCCGCGGAGTACTTAAACTGAAAGCACTCAAACTGAAGTGTACTTAAACTGAGGTATGACTGTAAGTGAATCTTTTGTTAAACCTACTTGACAAGCTGCTGTCTGATTCTTTGTTAAGTGGGTTAGGAAGGGGTAAGCCCCCCCCAAAGGTAGCCTATTTCCTATGTTTTTTATTGTGCTGCCAAGGGTGGGGTTTTGAAACTCTATTCAAACCACACACAAGGGCACCTGGAGGGATGTTTTGCAATTAATATAGCCTCTCCTACCCATTAAAACCCACCCCACAGACCTTACCTGGTGTCTTTCTTTCCCTGCAGTTCTGCGAGAGTGCCAGTAGCCAGCACAGCTCCAAGTACGAGGATGACCGCCTCTCCCACTACTCTCCCTGGTCCTGTGGCACCATCAGCTCCTGCATAAGTGCCATTGAGTCAGAGCCCAAGGACGTCATTGCCAATTCTGGTGCGGTGCTCCTGGTAAGGCAGCTGCCCCTCTAGACCCCATTCAGCTTGGTAGCCAGGCTGAGTGCCAGTGCTGCTCCCTCTGCCAGTGGTGGGTTTTCTTGGAACCAGTTTCCAAAGCATGATTCCCTTAACCTCATCTTATGTCCACATGCACGAGTGCGTTTCCCCCCACCCCCACCCCCCGTCTACCGCATAAGGGAAAATATATTGTCCTGAGCACCTTACAGGGTTGTTGTAAGGATTGCGAGAAGTGATTTGGGTGCCCTGCCAGACGACATTCCGAAGGGAACTGCATCTCAAAGGGTCCCTATGAGTGCAAATGTTACACTGGGCCTAAGAATGAGCCTCCCTGCCACACCAAGCTATGCGCAGGGCCAGATCCTGCATTGCAGGAAGCTGAACTGGGTGACCCTTTGGGCCTCTCCCAACTCTACTATTCTGCGGTTCTATCTCTGGCCTTTCCTTTTCTTGTGGGTCTTTACAGGACCTGGACAGTGGGGACATGAAGAGGCGGGTGCACCTCTTCGACACCCAGAGAAGGGTGAAGGAGGAAGACCCAATCATTCCTTTCGGCGATGGGCCCATCATCTCCAAATGGGGCGCCATCTCCAGGTCATCGCGCACGGGTTATCACACGACAGACCCAATTCAAGCTACTGCTTCCCAAGGAAGTGCTACAAAGCCAGTCAGCATGTCAGGTACGGGCTGGGTTGGCCTGGAGCCTTGGAAACGACATAGAAGAGGATGCCAGGGTGTCAGGTGTGGGTGGAGGGCAGGGTCCTCTCTGGCCTGAGCTGAGTTTGCACCTTTTGCCTGTTGCAGATTACACCCCTTACGTCAGCACCGTTGATTCAAGATGGAGCTCCTACAATTCCGATTCTACTTCATCAGCGCCTTTCAGAGAACGGTAGGTGAGGGAGCGCTCCTTGAAGGTGGCATCTGGGGGCCCATCCTGGTCACAGCACCTCGCCTCAGCTCAGCATGTCCAGGTCCCTTGCCAGATCCCATGGAAGCAGTAGGAGTTTTCAGGCCATGGCAGTCAGCACTAACTTCACAGCTCCTCAGTGGTTGGACTGGGGCTTGAGAGATCTGGGTTCAAATCCCTATTCAACCATTCGCTGCACCAACCACCTTCTCTAAACCTAACCTACCCCACTAGGTTGTTGCGAGGATGGAGGATACAGCTTTACCTGGTGGCTAGCCAGGATGTCTTGTGTTCTGCCTCCACTGTGGGAAGCAGTCTGCCTCTGAATGCCAGTTGCTGAAGATCACAAGTGGGGAGAGTGGCTGTTGCACTCAGGTCCTGCTTGCAGGCTTCCCATTGGGGCATCTGGTTGGCCACTGTGAGAACAGGATACTGGGTTAGGTGCCCCCTGCCCCGTTGTAACCCAACAGAGCTCTTGCTACATTCTTAAAAGGATTACGTGGGGAGGGAGAGAACCAGGGATTGCACCTGGAGCTCATTCCAGGAAAGCCGGGATGCAAATGTAATAATAAATAAAAGGACGTTAGAATGGAGTGAGCACCACCTTGCATGCCAGAGCCAGTGCATGGGGACTGGGCTTGGACTTGGAATGAGGGTGCTTTCTGACAACATTTGCTCTGCATGAAATACGATGTGTTGAAATCCCATTGTAGTCATTTCCCTGGCATTCTGCAGTGACCCCTGTGCAGACCAATTCATACCAGTCTGTTCAGTTTGAGGGTGGGGGAGAGAGGTTCAATTGTCTCTTTGCTGGGCATCATTTCCCTGCAGAGAGGAGGGAATCCTGGGACAGGCCAGTCAGCTGAGAATTTCCTTTCATCCTTGGACCTTTCTATACACCTTCAGAAGGTCTGGAGATGAAAGGAAACCCCTGGCTGGCAGGCCCATCTGAAGACCCCCCTCTATTTCCTTCTTCATCAGAGGTCCAATGTCTCGCTTCCAAGCAATGTCAGGGAGCAACATTTAAACCTTCCTTCTCTTTAAAGGGACCGGTTCGTCCTTACAGATGTGTCTGCCCCAAGAAAGCATTCTAGCGCTGGAGATCTACTGAGCATTGAACTGCAGCAGGTATGGCTGATCTGGCAACTTTGCCTCCTGCTCTGGGATTTTGGGGGGATGGAGAATTTACAGAGGGCCAGCCAGTCTGTTGAGCATGGTCCAAGAGGAATAGAATGAGTGTTGCTTCCACCCTGCCATTTCCTCTGTTATTCTTCCATGTAGGCCAAAAGTAACTCGTTGCTGCTTCAGAGAGAGGCCAACGCACTTGCCACGCAGCAGAAATGGAGCTCCTTGGCAGAAGGAAGCCCTCTCTCTTTGACCCTCCTAAGCAATGAAATCAATCTGAGAAACGGCGAGGTAAAAAAGTAGCTGAGCTGGGTGGAGAAGATACTGAAGGGAGGGACCCCTTTTAGAATACAGTGGTACCTTGGGTTACAAACGCTTCGGGTTACAAACTCCACTAACCTGGAGGTTGTACCTCGGGTTGCGAACTTTGCCCCAGGATGGGAACAGAAATTGCGCGGCGGCGGCGCGGCAACTCACTTGGTTTCAGTGAGCTAGTCACTGCCTCTCAGCCCAATCTTACCTAAAATGAGGAGGGGAGAGCCTCCTTGAGCTCCTTGGAGAAAAAGGTGGGATATAAACATAATAAATAAATAATATAAACACTCCCACCTCCAAAACTAGCAGATAAACATAAATACTCAAAACTGACTCACACCCCTCCCTAGTCCAAAAGCACCAATCCTGTTTTTGTTTTTGTTTTGTTCTCTGCTTAATCTTGCCACCCCACCCAGAAGTCCAGCATCAAGGCCTGCTGCTGTGAATCAGTGGTGGATGGGTTCAGGGTCCTCCAGGGATGGTCCAGTGTCTCTAAAGAGGGTCAGTGTTTTATTCTGGCTGCTCCTCCTTTCCTGCTGTTGGAAGATAGCTGTCCCATTGTTACTTCATTGTCTGTTCTCCAGCCTCCATATACACAGCGCCTTCCATCTTTCCTTGGTCTCCAGCTGACTCACCATCTTTGTCACGTTCTCCTCTGGACACATCCCAGTTGGTCACTCTCTGTCTTCCCATGTAATGCCCAGAAGTGAGCCTGGCTACTCTAAGCTTAAAAGGAAGGGCCAACTTCAGTAAGAAGGAAATGGCATTGTGTGAAATGTGCGCCCTCTTCTCCTTGGGGAGTCTGCGCAGGTCCTAGAAGGGCACCGTCTGTTCTCAAGGGGCAGGTCTCCTCCAAGAGCAAGTGGGGAAAGCAATGCCTGAGTTGGGGTTTGATTCAGCAGCATATATATTTGTCACTTCAGGCACAAAGTAAGGTAGGACCTGCCACTTACTGGCAAATCCAGGTCACGCAGTTATAGTTGGCTGCAAGGTCTTGTGCAACAGACAGGCTTCCCCAAAATGTCAATCCTTTTTTCAGTAAAGAAAGTGAATGCAAAAATGTACTGGGAAAGTGTAGGGTGACACTTGCCCTGATGCAATGGCATCTAACCTCCCCGCAAACAAATAGGAGAGAATGCTCACACAATAGCCAACATTGTCTAATCTCCTTCCAAACAAATCAGGGCGAATGACCAATAAACAGGTAATCCAGAAGCGCTTTCTGCCTGCAGCTGAGGGGCACACTATGAGCTTCCAGTTTCTTGAATGCCTGATGCCCCATTTTCCGTGGAAACAGGAACAGCAGCTACTTCTCCTTTATTTACCATTCACACCATGCCCTTCTCCTGGAATATTACCTTCCCTCCCTTTCTTTTTTCTGAGTAATGTTTTTCTGGTTGCATAAAAAAATGACATTTAACAGCTTCAGCCAAACCTGTTGAGTGGCTACACGTTGCATATGTCAGTCATACGTAAGAAGGGAAATTGAGGAGGGGCACTGCCATATATAGTGGTACCTCTAGTTACGGACTCAATCTGTTCCGGGGTGCTGTTTGCACCCCGGAAAGTCCGTAACTAGAGAGGTGCTTTTGTGCATGCACGAAGCGCGCAGAACACTTTTGCGCATCCGTGCACGGCAAAACCTGGAAGTAAACACTTCCAGGTTTGCTGCATTCTTATCTTGAAAAGACGCAACCCGCAGCAGACGCAACATGAGGTATTACTGTAACTGAATCACTGAACTCATCGTCAAGGCTTCAGCTATCTGCGACATATCTTCTCCATAAGTATGCATGAATGTACTTCTGTTTACATAGCTGATACAGGGAGACCCAGACCTTGTCAAAATGGGTTTGTTTGTTTTTAGTTTAGCCCGTAACCATTAGGTATTTAGGAAGAGCCAGGTCCCTAACTTTCCCCTTTATTTTAGTATTTATTTTGTAAAATTTGCATGCCGCCTGATTGTAAACACACACACACACACACACACACATCAAAGCAGCCTAAGGAAAAGGGAGGGGAATTAAAATTATCAGTAAGAAGAATTAACAATAATTTTAATATTTTTGAAATGCTGAAATAATAAACTAAAAACAGATCAAAACTCACACCAGTTTTCTAAACATCTGGACAGGCTTACCTAAAAACAGAGAGAGAGTACAGTGAAAACACCTAGAGGGAGTTTCAGGGTGTGTGTGCTGCCACATTAAAATATTGAGTTCTTTAGAACAGTGGTCCTCAACCTTGGGCCTCCAGATGTTTTGAGACTACAATTCCCATCATCCCTGACCACTGGTCCTGCTAGCTAGGGATCATGGGAGTTGTAGGCCAAAAACATCTGGAGGCCCAAGGTTGTGGACCACTGCTTTAGAATGCTGAGCAGGTGGCCTGTGGCACCTACAACAGTGCTGGTTCTGCTGATTGAAGTGGTTGAGTGGCCGTAATGCGATCTCATAGAGAAACCTTTCTTTCCCTTTCTTTAAATCAGTTGCGCTTTCTCTGTTTCCCCCCATTCCTATCCTGCTTCTCAGTCTGACTATCTGGAGGACGGTGCAGACGCAAAGCCAGACCGAGACATTGAACTGGAACTGTCAGCCCTTGATGCCGATGAGCTTGGTGGGCAGGGAGAGCAAATTGAGGTACATGAACACTGTCGTTTCCTTGATTCACTGAACATGCCTATGTGTCTGTGTCTTTGCATCCTGTACTATCCCAGAAATCCGGAGCTGTGGCCCTCCTATTACGTTTTCATGTAAAGTATGAAATAATCGCAGACCAAAACTCTGGTTGAATCCCAGCCTTGCCAGACTCTCAGTTCAGACACAGCAGTGTTACTGAGATGTTCATAAAATTCTGAGTATTGATTTCCCACTCCATAGAATTGTGTCTTGCATGAACTTTTGAGTCAAACTGCTGGTGCAGTCTGTTTACCCTGGCTGGCAGCAGCTTTCCATCAGTTCAGATCAGAGTCTTCTCAGACCCACTTCCCTAAGTCACTTTTAAATGTAGAGGTGGAGGATTGGACCCAGGACCTTCTATGTGCAGAGCACATACCCCTAACACTGGGCCCTGGGCCCTCCCTCCCCTTTATTTTGGACTGGCCACAAAGAATACCTGTTGGCTATGTTAGGGGGCTTTAGGGTCTACCCTCTAAGTCTCTCAGCTCCTTCTCAGCAATGCCATTTTCACTTCCCCTTTCTCCATCATTTGTGTGGGAGTTTTGATTGGTTGGAAGCAACCCCCAATCCCACACGGCTAATGCTGTCCTTTCACTTCCAGGAGATTCTGAGCCGGCAGCTTGGCATTGGCGACCAGGACGATCATCCGTTCAACGGGTCAGCTCTGGAGAACGGCCACCCTCTGGAACAGCCTCCAAAAGAGCCCAGGCAGCAGGCGAGGCCCATCTTAGGTGAAGACCTTGCTATTCTGTGAGTGTCCCCTCCATCTGAAGCTTTCTGTGCCCCAGTACAGAGCCACTGTTGTCTCTCCCCATGTCCCCTGTGATGTCTGTGGCACATTAATTCAATAGGTGCACCATTGCGATGTTTAAGGCAGCTTCACCGGATTGGGACAATAGTGGCTGCTGGGAAACTCACAGAAGTGGAGGAAATAATGGCTTGAGAGCAGTACATGTGAAAAGGATCTAGGAGTCTTGGTAGACCACAAACTTGACATGAGTGAACAGTGTGATGCAGCAGCTCAAAAAGCCAATGCAATTCTGGGCTGCATCAACTCTATAATTCTATAATCTGCTTTCTCGCATTGTATCAAGAATGTGTTGATCATTTCTGCGCAGGAAAAACTCAACCTTGAGCTAGCCTGCTGGAAAATCTGCTCCCTGCTCTCCTTGCTGAATTAGGCACCCGACTCCAATAATCCAGGCATGCTTTTCTTCTGAGAACATGACTTAATTTCTACGCTGGTGTAGAGCTAAGGCAAAGGGATGGCTATATAAGCCTGTGTGATTTGTAGACAGTGCCGTCTTAAACGCCCCTGCCGCTGTGGTGCGCCGGATCTCTCCGGCGCCCTCCCGCCCCGTTTCCCAGCGTGGTGGGCGGGTGGGCGCAGCGGCGGGCGGGCAGGCACAGCGCGATCTCTCTGGCGCCCTCCCACCCCGTTTCCCAGCGCGGTGGGCGGGTGGGCGCAGCTGCATGGCGGACCGGCGGATCGGCCAGCCAGCGGGCGGGCGCAGCTCGCGGCGCCTTTCTGGCGGGCCGGCGCCATGGTGCCCTGTGCCACCGGGGGTCTACCTAGAGCTGGGCCTGTTTGTAGGCCCATGGACTCCACTTTTGTGGGTTCCCCAGCAGCCACTGACCAAGTAAAGCTGTCTCAAGCACCGCAGTGGTGTTTTTATGGAAGAAATCCACCACGCTTCCTTGCTGAATGCTGGCCTTCTCTTGCCTGGTCTCTTCTTTCTTACTCCTTAGATTTCCCCCCACTCCAAGCCCTTCATCTTTTGGGGGCTGTGGCTCCCATCAGCCCCATGCAATCTTGCAACTGATAGAAGTTGTAGTTCAAAATGTATGGAGGGCACCAACAGAGGGAAGGCTCTTTCTCTCTTCTGCCCCTTCTCTCCTCCAAGGCTGAGAATCCAGTCTCTCCCATTCATTTGCAGCGGCCCTTCAGCCACTGTGATGAGTGAAGGAAGGAAATGGCTCTGAGCACTGATGGCGCGACAGTGTTTCTGGTCACTGCTGTGCTGCTTGCTTCTCTCAAGAGGTTCCAGAGTTATACCAGGGGCTCCACAGAGAAGAGAGATAAATTTACTGATGCGACATGGGCCGTCTTTCAAACTGGGTTATTAGCAGTGTGAGAGCTCAGGGTTAATGAACACAGCTTCTCCCCCCCCCCACTCTGTCAGAACCCATCTGTTCATTATCTGTCATGCGATCACAATTCAAGTAGGGTATCAAAACTATCAAAGAGAATCTTTCACCGTCCCTTATTTTTTACATCCTTGGATTGCTGTGAAAATGTTGAAATTCCTGTGTTCTATTTTAAATAATGATCAGGGTTTATTTCCCCCTTCTCCCCTCTCCTCCCTCCCCCCACCCCAAATAAATCACCAGGGAGAAGCAGAAAGCAGCCCTGCCAATGACCTGCTTCAGCCAGCCAACGGCATCCTCTGTGACGTCCCTGCCCATCACAGCTTCCTCCTCGGGAGTGGGCAGCCTCGTTCTCAAGACAGCCCACAGCCTCAAAGCAGCTCACATCATGGCAGAAGGGAAAAGTGACTTTTTAAGGCCAGTGGCAAATGGCAAGATGGTTAACAGCTGAGAGGTGTTATGTTTTCAAGCTTGTGATCATGCTAAGGCAGCATTTACACTATATTATATAATGTATATATTTTTTAAAAAAATACTATTGGGGTGATTTGTTTCCTGTGGACTCTTTGATACATCAGGCCCCTCTCAACTTAGCATTCTGGAAAATGAAAGAGAAAACAAACCACTTTGCTAGGCTCAGGTGTTCATGTTCCGCAAGTGGTTTGTAAGAAGCTTAAGAGAAGCTTTTAAATTTGTTTGTGGAAATTCCAGGGCGCCTTCTGAGCCGTTCTTGTTGAGAGATAGCTTCTCTAGATAAATGTGCAAGTTAGCTCATTGAAGCCAGCAGATCCTCGGGGTGAAGTGACTCATGGGAGTAGAACTCACTTGTTTTGCCTTGCTTTTGTTTCATGAGAGAGGAACTTGCACCTGGTTGCAGTTGCTGGTTTCTTCAGCTGTGGAACTTTGCATGAAATAAGCATGTGAGAGAGAGAAAGAGAAAGAGAGAGGGGTTGCAGATCCTCTTAACATAAGACTTAATTCAGGGTTGATACACTTCTTTTTCTTTTATCTTTGCACAACTGCATTATATGCAGTAGTGCAGCACTGTCTGGCCCTCCCCCTTCATTTCCCCTACCCCCCCACCCCTCCTCTGCTTTAGAGCTTGGTATTTCCACATATCAAGCAACTTGCCTGTGTACAAATGATAGAGTGCAAAATCGAAGTGCCTACATCCTAGAGCTTACATCTTCTGTCTCTTTACCTGCTCTTGAGTTGTAAGCAGAATTGTTACATCGACAACAGGCTTGTCCACACTTACCGTACTTTTCCGTCTATGAGGTGCCCCCATGTATAAGATGCCCTCTATTTTGTGGGGCTCAAATTTAAGGAAATGGGGGTAAATGGCACAGAGTTGTTGAGCTTTTTTGTGGAGATTTGGCCAGAGTTGTTTAGCTTTTTTGGGGGGGGGGTAATGCCCACAGTTGCTGAGCAATTTTTTTGGGGGGGGAGGGGTGACGAACTGAATATCACTCACCCAACTGGCAAACGCTAACAATCGCAAGGGATGCAATCCTAATTGCCAAAGCAGCCCTTGCAGGAGACACCATTCACCCACCCAATTGCTAGATCCTACTCGCGGATGCAACCAATTGCCCACCCCCCTCTGCACTACCCATGTATAAGACGACCCCCTCTCCCCCATTTTTACTTTATTTTGGAATAAAAAACCCTCGTCTAATATATGGAAAAGTACGGTACCTTCCTCTGCTCTTTCCAGGCACAATCTGAGGACCACCCCCCCTTTCTTGCTCTGGAGTTTTCTCCGCAAAAGCCCACTCTTTAAAGGTCAGCAACTGCAAACAGCTATCTGCTTTGCTCCAATTCATATTTGAAGAGCAGGTTTTCACAGGGAAAGCTTAGGGCAAAACCCCCACAAAAAGCCACTGGGATGCAGTTTGTTAAAGTGTAGACCTCTGCCTAGAAAGAGCAGGGTAAAACCTAAGTGTGGATAAGGTCAAAAACACACTGCACTTGTTCCCTGGGCAGCTCCTTCGGCTAGATCAGTCCCCAGAGCCTCAGCAATCAGTCGTTCCAGGCAAACAAAACATTTTCTGTCACATTTGCACTGACTTGACAACACAGTATTGCTATTGATGTACTTGTCAAATAAGAAGTGATTAGCAGTTCTTTTGACACTCATTGTGTTGTTTTGATTATTTTATTTGTTTAGATTATTTTATTGTTTTATTTGATTATTTTATTTGTTTAGGTTTTATTACTGACCCTTGACAAGGCCTTGAACACTTAATGGTATAGCTTTAGCTCGGCTTGTACAGAACAACGAATAAATGTGTCTTTTTAAAAATGTGATTATAAGGAAACGTAAGTCAGGAGCCATCACCTGAAATAAGAACACACACCTCTTGGGCCCTGAGCCGTATTGTCTTTCACTTTCTTGCTTTAGACACTCAAGGCACCCAGAAGGTGGTAGAGCAAAAGAATGCTTGCTGGCAAGATAACACCTTCCTCATTTGTCTTCTATGGCTTTCTATTTCTGATTTTTGCATTTCTCCTCTTCTTCTTTTTTGCAGTGTTTGATAATTAACTTCTGTGAAGTTGTTTACTTGGAGAATGGTACTGGGATATTTTAGCCAAGTGACATTTTCACAGGTCTACTGTACTCAAGGGCTCGCCCCACTAGCAAATGGCTTGTAAAAGAGACGATCGTGTTAATACTGGCAAAACAGAGCTGGTGACTGTTTAGGATGCCACTCTGTGTGCAGGATCAGGCCGCTTCTTTCCACTTTCTTTTTTAAGAAACTATAACGTGCAGACTTCTGGATTAGGGGTGGGGCAAAAACAGGCATTTCTCTGAGGGTTACAATACTGACTTGCATCATTTTTTTTTAATTTTATATCTGCTGACTTGAAAGTTCATAAAAAATTATGTTGTAAATATTATTATCTGAAAAAATCCAAGCATTAGTTTATATATATTTATATAATATATATAATCCCAGTGATGTTGTGAAAGACCCTGGCCACTTATTTAATACTAAGGCACAAAGAGCTATTTATAATACAGCAGCCAAATCGCTTCTCTTAATTTCATGGGACAATTCCTCAGGCTTCTCACTCCTGCAACAAGAGAAACAGGGAAACAGGGGATTTGAGACTAAAGTACCCGTTCTCTTTAAACTTGTGACTGTTAAGATTAACTGATTTTGGTGTGGAATGCCATTTGGCTTGTTATTGTGTTCTCTGATCCAGCTGGGAAATCTTGTATATATAAACATTACATTTGAAATGCTTCCAAAAAGGTGGTTTTTTTTGCGCTATATGTAACTTCAGATATATAGAGATATATGCAAAACAGCCTCTCTCTCTTTTACATGGATATTTAAACAATAAGATCTTCTGTGTTGCAGGTGACGTGTTTTTTTTTAAGGAGGAAGAAAATAAATTGCTATTTTATTGCAAAAATAGACAAATATTAGAAGTCTGAGAGATCCTCATTTTTGCCCTCAGGGAAATAGCCCCTCTGTGAACCGGAGCACCCCCAGGCCTCAATACAATCCAAGGGTGAATATATAGTAAGACCTTGGTTGTGCTGCTGGAGGAAGGGGGCGTGGCATAAATTGTTTACAGTTCTTTGTTCACTTGTCCAGTGGCATCACATAATTTTTAAAAAAGCCACCATATTTCTGCTGTCCTTTTACCACCTTGACTGGGAGCCAGCTGCCTTTGTGCTTCTTTGGCAGAGGCAGCGAGAGCTCCTGCACTATAGTAGTTTTGTAGAAAGGGCCACACACTTGACAGGAAGCATCTACTCCTAGGTTGTACTTTAAATCTTCAACGCAGAGAATTGCAGGCTCAAGGAAACAGCTGGGACTTTCTCGCCATGGAAATGGCATCATTCTGGCTGGGCGTTGTCCACCTCCGAAGTGGTTTGTACAAACCAGCCTGTCTGGGTGTGGAGCAATCAACTTATGGTAGTCCTTTGGACGCCCTTGGGCTCCCAGCCCCCACCATCCCCAGGCAACATGGCCAAGAATAGTCATAGGTGATGGGAGTTGTATTGCAGCAGCACCTGGTGGCGGTGGAAGGCAAAGAAGCTCTGCACCGCTTGCCTTAGGTACAGCCAGAGGGGTGGGTGCTGAGACGAATCAGCACCATGGCCTGCTTTGCAGCTGTGTCTTTAGAAAATTAGGCCAACGGGAGGAGCGGCCGGCAGGAGGAGAGAGCAGAGGAGGGTGGCTCCTGCCCTCTGGCAGCAGGTGGCATTTTTTTAGGCAGATGCAGGGGGGATTGGGGGCACACACACTGGGGGGGGGGGTTAATTGCGGTAGCAAGAAAAGCTTCAGCTGTGCTTCCTCATAATGTGCACTTCCTCTCCCCCTTCGTTTTGACTCAGTGCTTTGGGTAGCCAAGCTTCAGGTGTGAAACAAATGCTGAGTGTGATGGTAGATGAGGCTTTGAGCTGGCATAGAGTAGCTGCTGGCCTGTGTTAAGGAAGAGTGGCAGGTCTGTGATAGGCCTGGTTTGACTATTGGTCCCTGCTGGTGTTTTCCCTTTGCTGGATGTGGTGTTCAAATATAATACCTGGTGACAGTTTGAGTGTAGAACACAGTGCTTGCCTAAAGTGTGTGCGGCAAATGCCAGAACAGAAGTCCTGGTGGTATCCATTTTTTCCTTTCTTTTTTAATAATTTGAAAGCCAGGTCTGTTGTGAAATATGCTTTATTTAAAAACAAAAACTCCATGTGGCTTGGCTGTGGGATTTCTTGTGGTGAGCAATTTTCATGTCTAATTTTGTAAGCAGCTGGCATTTCTCAGTATTTTATTAAGCCTGGCCTGCTTTGCAAAGGGTTCAATCTAAGTGCTTGCATCTGCACCCCAATATTATTTGGGGAGGGGGCAATAGCCAGCCATTCACTACCTGTGGGAGATGCTTATTTTTAAGTCCCTTGTATTTAGGAGTTCTATATTTAGAGACTGAATTTGCAAATAACATGGCACGACACAGTGTTTTGCTGGAGTGTGTTCTTCCCCTGCCTGAACTCTCAGCCACTTCCTTGGCTCTGAGCAAGGGCAGCAGCACGGTGCTTTGCTGGCAAAGCGATATTGCCAGGCTTAAGGGTGGAGTGGGGTGGCTGGAGTGGAGTGAGCCAAAACTGTGAGCATCCCACCTGCCCCAAAACTGAGAGAGCAAATACCTGTCCACCACACCCACAGGCTTTTGTGAAGCTTTTTAATGGACACTTTATATACTTGACAGAGTTTGATTTAAAAATAAAAACAATTCTGGCTGTGTTTCTGAGTGCCAGAAAACAGGGCGAAGTACACTTTTGCACAGATCCCACCTGCTTACCCAGAGAGAGTCCTCGGTTATTTAGTCCAAGGCATGGGGATGCATGCATTTTCCTTATCTGTGCAGACAAATAGATTATACTGTAGTTGTGATACAACATGCGTGGCTTTTCTTTGTACTGCACACACACCCTGTACAGCCACTCCAAAGTATTGTGGTTTAGCTTGCAGTATCTGCTGTCTGCATTTATACTGTATACTACATATTCTTTTCCCTGGAAGTTAAAAGGAAAAGAAAAACACCACTTTTTCTTTTATTGTTGCGTTGTTTAACATTTTATAAACCTGCTTGGCCCAGAAAGTTTGGGAAAAGAGGGCTGTTTGTCAATTCTACAACCGGTTGTGAAGCTGAAGTGTGAATATTTCTACGTCTGTATTAGACATTTTCTTTGCAAATCTATTGTTCGATTGAAATGTAAATGAAATAAAAGATGGTGTACACCCATCATGTATAATAAAGCAAACACCATCGCTACGGTGGATTTAATGCCTCATTTTTAATGATGCATACTCAGCTTCTATTTAAAAAAAATGAACTTAAAAAAATCTGTAAAATAAAAAGGGATCTATTTGGGGCGGGGGATGAATTCTATTCCATTTAGTTCTGTTTTCAATTTCCAAATTCTGTTGTTTTTCCCTTTTGTGTTATAGGAATAGGATTTACATGGGAAAGCTTAGACCGTACGGTCTGTATTTTTGGGGAGGGAAGTTTGAGTGATGGGTGTGGGCTTTGTGATTTAGCCTGAATAGCAGAGTGAAGTCTGTGTGCGTGTCTTTTCTGTTGCACTGAAGTGAAAAGATAATTAGCTTTTGGGCTGGACACGCACTTTAGCGAATTGTGGGTTTTTTTCAGTGTTTGAGAGAGAATTAATAGAAAAAAGTTTGCAGTACTTGACATGTATTTGCATGCCGTAAAATAAAACATTTTGTCCACCTTAACTTGTATTGCTTTCTTCTCTAAACACGGGGGGGGGGGGGTGTCTCATTTTTTGCACATTGAGGTTGGAGGTGGACACTGTTAGCTAGGCATTTACATTGATGGCTTGCTCTTCTCAAATGTGTTATAACTCACGGTTAGATCACATGCTTTGGTGTCTTGTTTAAAAAGTATTGGGCAACAGGAGATGGGAAAGTCCTTTCTGAAGCAGAGTCGACAGGCCCTGGGATAGGTAATCTCTGCTGGAACATGAACATGGGGTCAGTCTGGGTGATGCCTTGAGGCACTTCCAATTCTTGGGGTCAGCGACAGAATCTAATACGGAGTTTGCTGAACTGTCCAGAAATGTTTATTTATAAACTTTGAATGAGCTTTGTTGCAAGTGCTGCAGCTAAGAGATGGTGCCCTCTAAGCTAATGGGTGGGCCTTTCATCCACCCCACTTTCTTAGGGTAGGAAAGTAGCCAGAATTGTGTTTGAGCTGGAAACAGACCGGAGGCTGTAGACCCAGGTATACACTTGCTGGAAGCTGGAGACCCAGAGACACACTTGCTCTATGCTGGATCCAAAGATGTGACTGATGGAGAAGCAAGAGCTGTTGGGGTGCTGGTGCTGTGAGCCCCTCCCATCTCATGCTCAGGTTGTACAGATGTGTAAATAAACCATGTATCCTAAAGACACCACAGTCCCTGATGACCTTCATTCCAAGGAAACCAAACCTGGGTAAGCTCCTGGAACCTCTGGGGTTTCTCATTACTTGGAGAATGGGTTGCATGTAACAATATGTATGAAATCTCTGGCTTATTCACACTATGGCTTATTTTCAGGGGATGTCTTATTTTTTTCCTCCTCCTCCTCCTGCCGCGGCCGGCATTGCTGCTGCTTCTATCACTATGGCTTATTTTCGGGGTATGGCTTATATTCCTTGAATGCTTAAAAATCCTGCTACGGCTTATTTTATGGCTATGGCTTATTTTCGGAGAAGCAGGGTATATGTTTAAAGTACTACGAAGCCAGTTTAAAACAGACACGGTTCCACCACCCCCAAAAAAGAATCCATTAAGGGTGCTGAGAGTTGTGAGGAGACCCCCTCTCAGTGCTATGGTTCCCAAAGTGCTTTAACAACCAATCCCTCTTCATGGGGAATGCAAGAAAAAGAAAGAAGGAAGGAACCTAAATCCTGTTTGTTTAGGACTGTAAGAACAGTCAAAGGGGGCCGATCCAGTCCAGCATCCTGTTCTCACAGTGGCCAACCAGATGCTCCAATGGAACACCCCAAAGCAAGACCCAAGCGCAAGAACAGTGCTCTCCCCTCCTGTGGTTTCCAGCAACTGGCTTTCAGAAGCGCTGCTGCCTCCATCATAGATTCATAGAGTTGGAAGAGACCGCAAGGGCCATCCAGTCCAACCCCCTGCCAAGCATGAAACACCATCAAAGCATTCTTGACATATGCCTGTCAAGCCTCTGCTTAAAGACCTCCCAAAGAAGGAGACTCCACCACACTCCTTGGTAGCAAATTCCACTGCCGAACAGCTCTTACTGTCAGGAAGTTCTTCCTAATGTTTAGGTGGAATCTTCTTTCTTGAAGTTTGAATCCATTGCTCCGTGTCCGCTTCTCTGGAGCAGCAGAAAACAATCTTTCTCCCTCCTCCATATGACATCCTTTCTGTGAGGGACAGAACGTACAGGCAGGTCCCTCCCATCTTAAGGAGCAGCTCATCACCCAATGGGAGCGCTAGTGGGGAGGAAGAGATCTCCAGCGGAGATTCAGGAAGTGGTGTCCGAGGCTCAGGCAAGTGTGGGAAGGGAAGTGGGAAACAAAGGAAGGAGACCAGTCCCACCGACCCCGGAACTGAGGAGGAGGAGAAGGGGGCGGAGATTCAGTATGCCGAGACTACTTTGCTGGAGGAAAACGCGCGAATCTCCATTCGGAGGTTCTGACCCTTAACGGACAACATGTACATAGTACTGCTCTGCACTGTAAATAATCAGCACTAAATAAAAGCATGAAAAGACAACGTCTGGAGGAGTCGTTACTCTAGAGTAGCCACCAACGCGCCTGTGACACTTTCATATATTTGAACATGGCTATCATATCACCCCTTAACCTTCTCTTCTCCAGGCTAAACATACCCAGCTCCCTAAGCCGTTCCTCATAAGGCATCGTTTCCAGGCCTTTGACCATTTTGGTTGCCCTCTTCTGGACACGTTCCAGCTTATCAGTATCCTTCTTGAACTGTGGTGCCCAGAACTGGACACAGTACTCCAGGTGAGGTCTGACCAGAGCAGAATACAGTGGTACTATTACTTCCCTAGATCTAGATGCTATACTCCTATTGATGCAGCCCAGAATTGCATTGGCTTTTTTAGCTGCTGCATCACACTGCTGACTCATGTCAAGTTTGTGGTCTACCAAGACTCCTAGATCCTTTTCACATGTACTGCTCTCAAGCCAGGTGTCTCCTATCCTGTATTTGTGCCTTTCATTTTTTTTGCCCAAGTGTAGTACTTTACATTTCTCCTTGTTAAAATTCATCTTGTTTGCTTTGGCCCAGTTGTCTAATCTGTTAAGGTCATTCTGAAGTGTGATCCTGTCCTCTGGGGTGTTAGCCACCCCTCCCAATTTGGTGTCATCTGCAAACTTGCTCAGGATGCCCTCAAGCCCGTCATCCAAGTCATTGATAAAGATGTTGAACAAGACTGGGCCCAAGACAGAACCCTGTGGCACCCCACTAGTCACTACTCTCCAGGATGAGGAGGAGCCATTGATGAGCACCCTTTGGGTTTGGTCAGTAAGCCAGCTACAAATCCACTGAATGGTAGCATGTTTCATGGAAAAACATTCATCCCAACTTTTGTGAGGTGCAGCCCATCACTTGCCAGAAGTCCATCTTCAATAAACTGCAGACCGTGATCTAAGAATCCACACCGTTCCTGTTTGCAACATTTGCGAAGCCAGTTGTTCACTTCTCCTATTTTTCCCTCTCTCCCTGGGCCATGTCGTTCAACTGGGAGGACAGATGAGATGACAATTTGTGCATTTAATTGCTTCAACTTCCTGCCCAGAGCCTCATAATCACTTTTGATCTTCTGGAGGCTATGGCTTGCAGTGTCATTGGTTCCCACATGCACCAAAAGGAAGGGGTATTTGTCGGTGGGTTTTATGATTCCTTGCAGCCGTTCTTTTACATCTTTGATCTTGGCCCCGGGTAGACAGCACACCTCTCGAGACATCTTGTCAGGCCCACAGATCACTGCTTCTGTACCCCTCAGTAGGGAATCCCCTATCACCACTATACGCCTCTTCATAGGCTTGGTCGGGATTCTTCCATGTGCTGTCTCTTCCAAGGTTACCTGCATATTCCCAGAGGACTGACTTTGCTGCTCGTCTTCATATTCCTGATCAACTGTGATGAGGGAGAGATCCTCAAATGGAGTCTGTTCCTCGTCTTCCACGTTAAGGGAGAGCACTTCAAAACTGTTGTGTAGTTCTAAGCACTCAGAGCGATCCCTGGGCCTTCTACTTCTATGAGTCACGTTCCTCCATACATCTGGGTCCTGTGTTGGGGAACTGACCTCCTCCTCAGGGATGTCCCCTGTCTCCTCCTTGGTGCAGACAGTGTGTTCTGCTGCATCCAAGGAAGGCTCCAGCTCTTTAATTATCTGGAGCGTAGATACACGCCCCTGAAGCTGCTGCACCTTGTCTTCTAGTAGGGCAACCAACTTGCAATTGTTGCAGGTGTAGCTGCCAACATCCTTTGGCAAGAAAACAAACATTGCACAGGAATTGCAGGTGACTACGGTTGTTCCCTCTCCGTCCATCTTGAAAAGCTTGAAGTCAAGGGGGAAAGAAGAAGAGGCCTAGGTCACCCCCAATAAATGTGTGAGACTTGCTGCCCTAAATCAAAAAGATGGGTCAAACTGATAAGTGCGTGCTGCTGCACTCCAAGCACTGACTAGCTCCACCCACAGCTAATCATCTGACCCTCCTGACTCACACTTCTAAGGTCAAAGGTCACAGCCAGAAACAAACCAGAAAACCAACACAAACAAGTAAGAAAACAAATAAGCACACAAACTTTCTCACACACAGCCCCAAAAAGACAAAGCCACAAAACCTACAGTGTCTCCCAAGCTCAGCTCACCTTCTGCTCCCTCCTCAGTTACAGGTAAGTAGCTGTGTTGGTCTGAGTCGAAGCAAAATAAAAAAATTCCTTCAGTAGCACCTTAAAGACCAACTAAGTTTATATTTTGGTATGAGCTTTCGTGTGCATGCACACTTCTTCAGATACACTAGAAACAGAAGTGTCAGACCCTATATATATACAGAGGGTGGTGGGGGTGGGTGGGAATGGGAGATGGGCTGATGGGAGTGGTAAACCTGTAGATGGGTGTTAATTCCCACCCACCCCCACCACCCTCTGTATATATATAGGGTCTGACACTTCTGTTTCTAGTGTATCTGAAGAAGTGTGCATGCACACGAAAGCTCATACCAAAATATAAACTTAGTTGGTCTTTAAGGTGCTACTGAAGGAATTTTTTTATTTTGCTCCCTCCTCAGTCACTGCACTCCAAGCAGAGGCGAAGCATAGCCATCATGGCCTAGTAGCCATTGACAGCCTTGTTCTCCTCCACTGGATTTATCCTAGTCCCTCTTTTAAGGCCATCCAGGTGGGTGACCCTTAGTTGCCTCCTGCAGGAGGAAGTTCCATAGTTTAACTACAGTATGCACTGTCCAAAGAAGGGCTTTCTTGTAAGAGATGTTTGGTTGCAGATAGACAGGGAAAGAGGAAGTGGCAGTGTAGAGCTTCGCTCTCTTCTGCAGGGGCTCCCCGCTTGTGGGAGGCTCTCCCCAGGGAGGCTCTCCTGGCACCTTCATTACATATCTTTAGGCGCCAGGCCAAAACATCTCTCTTCTCCCAGGCCTTTAAAAATTGGGGGGAGGGGACTGTTTTTGTTGCTATGTATTTTTTTGTGTTTGCATACAATAAACTGCCCTGCGATCCTCCTATGAAGGGAGCTATGAAATATTTTAAACAACAACAGGGATCAGGAGGGCTGATCTCTCCCCCCCCCCCCTCGCCTTCTCCATCCCCATGGTGCGGCGCACGGGCGGCCTGGGCCGAAAGGGAGCCGGCAGCAAGGGCTGCTGCATGCTGCTTTTCCACCTTACCTCTTTGTGCTGGGGAAGCTCCTCGTTTCCCTGCCTATTTGTCCCGGCAGCCTTTGCGCCCTGTGCCTCCCCCTCCCTCCCCCTCCCCCCCGCCTTCTGTCACTAGGAGACAGAGAGAGAGACACGAGAGAGAGAGAGAGAGAGAGAGCAGATCCCGGTGAGGAGGGGGAAGGGGCCCGCCTTTCTGGGGGTGGGGGCGGGTAGCGATCCGCAGTGCGATGATAAAGGGGGAGCCCTGGGGGAGGGAGGAAGGAGCCTCTGCCCCACCGCTTGGGTCTGGGGATCGCGAAAGAGTGCTGTTCGCGCGTGGGAGGAAGAAAGGGTTAAGAAGGGGGGCTGTTTTATTATAGGGGGATCTACCCCATAGCAAGGGTTGCCCGAGGAGGGCGACGGAAGAGCCCCGGCTATCCGTGGGACGGAGGGTGGGGGGCTCCTATGTGGGAAGGCGGCGTGCGGGAGGGGGGGTGTCTGGCTCACAGTGGGGATTTGAGGCTGGGGTCTCCGGGCAGCGGATGTGGGTGAGGAGGGCTGGGGTCTCCTGGGGTGCGTGGGTGGCGGGCTCGTGTGAGGGGCTGGATCTGCAGAGGGGATTTGCAGAGGGGCGAGAAGCCCCGGGGCCCCCGCGTGCAGTCTGCTTTCCCTGTCTTCATGGGTGGCCCTTGCACCCCACCTTTTATTCCGGGGAGCTCAAAGCGGCACACCTGGGCGTCCCCCTTAACTCCTCCTCCACCGCCACCACCAGCCCTGCGAGACAGGTGCAGGCTGAGCGTGAGCGGCCGCGGCCCAGGGGGGGTGGCTTCAGAGCCGACGGGGGGGGGGCTCGAACTCTGGTCTCCCAGCAGGTCTTAGCCCGACCCCCTGAGCCCCTGCACCACCTCTGGCTTGGGGGAAAGGGAGGGGCAGCAGCAGCATCGGGCGGCGCTGCAGCGAAGAGAGATGCCTGGCGCCGGCGGGAGGCAGGGAAACGGTGGGGTGGGGGAAGAGGATTCCGCTTCTGCTCCATCTCAGCATAATCCTTCCTCGTGGGGGCGGGGGCGGAGAGCGGCTGGGGCCACGGAGGGCAGGCGGCTGGGCTCACCTGCGAGGGCTCCAAGGGGACGGGCAAGCTCACTTGGTGCAGGGCGAAGGTTGGCTGGGGCTGCTGGGAGTTTTAGCCCGGAGCATCTGCAGGGGTTGAGGAAGGCTAAACCCAGGCTTCCTTATTTAGGCTGAGCTGCTGCTCGTGTTCTCTTGGGTGGTGGGGTCCTGTTATTTGGATAGATCGCAGGGGAGGCAGGAACGGGCTAGGTCAAGTTGAGAAACATAAAAACCATAATTGATTTGTATGCTTTCGGTGGATTCTTGTTGTCTGACTTAACCTCCCCGCAAACAAATCTCACTGCTGCCAGCGGAAGGCAGCCAGCCACACCCTGCGCTCCCCACCCCCCTCACTAGAAAGGAAATGCAATAAGCGACTAGGAAGAGAACCTACTACCCAAGTGACGCTGACACGACATCTGACACAGACACTAAATAACATAAGTTTTAACAACCACCCCCTCTCCCCGGCCCCCTTTTCTTCCCCAACCCTATAACTATATACAACACTAATGGCTCACAACAAATGTAATTGACCTGTAGAAAGGACAACCCGGAAAAAAGCACTTTTGTAAACCAAGAAAACCTTTAATAAAAATTATTTTTTTAAAAAAGAAACATGAGAGGTCTCTTGTTGGATCAGGCCATTGAGTCCAGCATCTTGTTCTCACAAATACTTTTCTCTATCCAAAAACAGCATCCATCAAGTTACATATTAAAGGAAACAAAGGCATGAAGCAAGGGAGCAATGGCGTGGCAAGGAGGCTGAGGCCTTATTTGCAAACATGCAGAGTGATTTGCCCCCCCCCCCTCTTTCCAACAGCTGCTCCTCTGGGTTTTCCAGCAGAGTCGGCCCCTTGGCTCTGATGTGTTTGCTAATCTGATGGGTTTGTTAATCTGCATAATCCTCTAGATGGGATGGGGAAGCCTTTTTAGCCTGAGTTCTCATGTGGCTAACCTTCCATAACCCCCCCCCTCAATCTCTTACATTAACTACATTAAGAGGGAGGGGGTGGGTAGCTATCTGTCATGTATGATCTTGTTGGGGTTCCTGCAGTTACAGGTAACCAGGCAGAGGGCCTTCTCGGTGGTGGCGCCCACCCTGAGGAATGCCCTCCCACCAGAGGTCAAAGAGAATAACATTTACCAGACCTTTAGAAGGCATCTCAAGGCAGCCCTGTTTAGGGAAGCTTTTAATGTTTGATGGATTTCTGTATTTTAATATTTTGTTGGAAGCCGCCCAGAGTGGCTGGGGGAACCCGGCCAGATGGGCGGGGTATAAAGAATAAATTATTATTATCATTATTATTATTATTATGCATGGTGTTGTGCTAGATGACCCTTGAGATCCCTCCCAGCTCTACAATTCTGTGGTTCTACCTGGGCTTTGTTATTTTTAAGCCCAACTGTGCTCATTCTATGTGCTTATTTTATGTTATTTAGCTTTTCATCTTTCAGTTTTTGACTATTGTATTTGTTTCTCTGTTTTATATATATTATAAAATGAAATTTTCTTAAATGAATCAAAATGAACCCACTGTCATTTTACAATCAATACATATTTATTCCATAAAATTTATATACCGCTTGACTGTAAAAAAGAAAAGAACCCTCAAAGTGGTTTTTAAAAAGGTAAAACAATAAAACTGAGAAAAATTCACAACCATAAAAAAAATACCAGGGAGGGCAACCTTAATGCAGACAGATAAGTTCCTGTGGGCCACAACTGACCCATAGGCTAGACACCCCATTCGAGGGAGGCATAAGTTCTCACACAACTGGTAGCCCTTTGGCTAGTGATTGGACCTGGGCTCTTATTTGGCTGATTTTTGTGGCAATTGTGAATTCACTACAGAGGGAACTGAGCAGCCAACAGTCCCCAGGAGCTGGACCAGGCTGATGTTTCCCCTTTGCTGACCATAATCCTTCCTGGCCTGGAGGGAGGAGGCCAGTGCACTGTCACCCCATGCTTGAGACAAGAGAGTTCCCCCTGCAGTGACATGGGCCTCATTCTCACATCACTTGGTGCCTCATGACAAATCCTCTCGTGCCAGATGTTGTTCACCCCCAGCTTTACCTGGTATTCCGAGGTAGGCTTCCTCTGCATCTGGAGGCTCACTCTGTCTCTCATGGCTAATAACCTTTAAGAAACCCATCCTTTGTGGACTGCCTGAGCTGTTTTTAAAGAACCCTGGGCCATCACTCCCATCTTTCTTTGGGTAACCTACCATATTCCCTGCACACCACATTTCCTAGACCAGAACTAGAGATGTTTTCCCCCTGCTATTATTCTACGTTTTGGGCTCTTGAGCTGCTGCTCGCATCTCTGTTTCACGGGAGAATCATGCTTCCTTGTTTTGTTTTTAATCATTGGGCAACTGCATCCCATACTGTATGCAAATCCGTGGCGGAGGAAGCAGATCTGGCTCAGGATAAAGGGAAGGATTATAAAGGGGTGGTGCTAAACCTGAATCCTTGGTGTCAGTGCCCATATGTATGAGTGTCTGCTATGCAGCTGGCTTGTTCATTTGCAGCCATGAGCAAAGGGTAGGGGTGGACATGAAGTCCTCCTGGGGCCTGAAGAGGTAGGAGAGAGGGGGTGTAAAGGCTGTATTTGGAGCAGAAGTGCGGTCATTGAGAGTTTAATGTATCTTTTCCCTTAAGACTGCCTTGTACCCTGTCCACCTCTTCAAAGCCAGCGATGAAGAGGGACAGGTCTCACACCCCTGAGCAAGATTTCATCCACACTCATCCCTGTAACCTTTATAGGGGCACAGCCTGCTTCTTCTCTCTGCTTCTAGAGGCTGAGGTTGAGCTTGCACCTCTCCTTGAAGCTCACTATAACCCACCCAAGTTGGATTGAGGGAGAATTCAGACATCTCTCCAAGGGTCCATTTTCCAGTGGTCTTTCCAAGCAAAGCCAGGGGCTGCAGCTGAGCTTCTGTTAAGCCTTTGTGCATTCTCTTGGCAGCTCCCCACAATGACTACCCTGGACGACAAGCTGCTGGGCGAAAAACTCCAGTACTATTACAGCAGCAGCGAGGAGGAGGATAGTGAGAAGGAAGACGAGGGGGAGGAGCAGCATGGCTCCCCCCAGGATGCCACAGAACCCAGCAAGGTGGTGCTGAGCAGCGATGGCAGTGCGGTAAACACAGGTGTGCCTCCCTTTCTTCCAGGTCCCTGAATTCACCTACAACTTCCTTAGGGCTGAGGCGGTCCATTGTATTTAATACACATAAATGATCCTTTAAGGCTAGTCTGCTGGGGAACGTTTTACTTAGTTTTATTTTATTTCATGAAATTTATATACCAAAAAACCAACAATGACAACACCTGAAAATGTTTTACAAAAATAAAAATAAAACCAGGAAGAAGGATTAGCAGCAATGATTTAAGACTTTCAGAAAGTTAAAATAACAGTAGACTGAAACAGATTAAAACTCACATCAGCTTTCTATTCGTGTTGACACATTAAATGATTTCTAAAACTACAGGTGAGGATCTCAAACTATATCCTTGTTCTTCCTGTGTGTGACATTATTATTATGACTGGAATGTAATTGAAATCAACAAGATTTTGGAATGCAGAAATAAAGAAAATCATCAACTCTATCAATTCTAGCACGTGCGGAGCCACCTTATCTAAATTATATTATTTGGTATTTGAATGATTGATATTATTGATTGTACAGTGGTACCTCGCAAGATGAATGCCTCGCGCAACGAAAACCTCGCAAGACAAACTTTTCTATGGCCGTGCTTTGCAAGACAAATTTTTTATGCGGTTGGGGTTTTTTTTGCCGCGACAAACCGCGATTTGCAAGATGAAGTTATCGCAAGATGAAGTGACTTGCGGAACGAATTAATTTCGTCTTGCGAGGCATCACTGTATAATGAATTGGTATTGTTATAATGAGGCTATTATTGGATGATAATTGAAAATAAAAATTATTATTAAAAAGGTCACATCAGCTTTCTAATGCATAGATTTGTCCAAGCAAAAATGTTTTTCAGCATTTTTGTTGACAAGTAGGCAGGGAGTTCTAAAGTTCTGGTGCTGCCACACCAGAATATTGAGTTCTTACTAATGTGGAACAAGTATTAAGTGCTGGTTCTGCTGATTGGAGCAGTTGAATGGGCATTTGTGGGGCAAGGTGATCTCATAGGTAATGTTGGAGATGTTTCCTTCTTTGAAAATAGGGCAGGAATCCCCAAGTTAAATGCAGAAAGGTGTAACTCTTCCAGGTTTTTAGAAACCCTCCATAATTGTCCAGCTGTCAAAGCTGCGTAAGAGATCCACCTCTTGGCTCCTGGGGTATTTGTCCTGCGCTGGAAGGTAAGAGCCTGCCTTACTCTAAATCCAGCTATTGGTCCCTTCTGCCCAGGGTTTTATATTCTGACTGGCAAAGGCTCACCAGGGACTTGTGTCTTTTTCCAGAACCTACTCTCCAGCTGATTTCTGGTATCTTTTGTATATGGTTTTTATATGGCATTGTGTTTTTATTGTATTGTTTTATGAATAGCATTGTATTCATATGCATATATATTTACAAACATTTATTTGTTATTTTTCTATAAACAAATAAAAGACCCCTTATGGGGCTTGTGCTTTAATGGGACATTTTGAGTTCCCTGCTAACTCTTGACTGGGACTTAAGCAGAGACCTGCCCATAAAAGGGGGCCCCCTTCTAGTCCAGCTTCCTATTCCTACGGTGGCCATTCACGTGCCCCAACGGGAAACCACCCAGGAAGCCCTGAGCACGAGAGCACTTGTCCCTCCTGTGGCTTCTGCTAACTGGTGTTAACAGTTAATGCATTGTTTTAAATGGGGGGGGGCGCTTTTTTGTCAGTGCCACTTGGACAGGTTCTCTTTCTATTCATGCCAAACTTTTAATCACTGCTGACAACTTTTCTATTATCGCCTGCCCTATGCAGGCAATTAAGAATACATCTTTCTACAATGGTTATAATTGACGTCTGTTTTTAACCATTTTAATGGTTAATATCATATGTTTTTATTGCTATAAACCGCTGTAATATATGTTTGTTTACTGCCTCTGACGGTGGGGGCAGAGCTTAGCCCTTCTGGCTAGTAGCTTTGCCACCCAAGCTGCCTCCTGTGGGAGAGAGTTCTGTGGTTTTAACAGTTCAACCATGCACTGCGTGAAGAAGTGGTTTCTTTTCTCTCTTCTGAATCTCTCCAGAGTTCATCCACAACTGTGATGTCCGGAGGTTTGTCCGGAGTCCTCTGTCCTCAGGCAGGATTGTTTGTTTGTTTGTAATCCATACAGGATTTTACTTGAGCACAAGGCCAGCCTGCTCCTCATATCTGAGGTAATCCAGCCTCCCCCATTTGGCTCCCCAAAGGGGAGCCCTCAAGCAGGGCCTGAGTCCAGGAGCGCTCTCACCCCCCCTGTCCTGTGCCTTTCAGCAACTGCTGTTCAGAACCACCACTGCCTCCGATTGTGGAGGCAGAGGCACAGGCATCGTTTGTTATTGATGTGGCAAGTTGACTTCCTCTGACTACTCCTCCTGCTGCTGTCGTCACTGCCTGCTTCATCCCCCCCCCCTCCCTCCCTCCCTCCCTCCCTCCACAGGCCCCAAAGGGGTGATCAATGACTGGAGGAGATTCAAGCAGCTGGAGACAGAGCAGCGGGAGGAACAGTGCCGGGAGATGGAGCGCCTCATCCAGAAGCTCTCAATGACATGCAGGTCCCACCTGGACGACGAGGAGGACAAGCGGAAGCAGAAGGAGCTCCAGGAAAAGCTGAATGGCAAGGTAATGGGCACAGGAAGAGGGGCCTCTCCGGCAACCTTTTCCATGTGGATTCCAACCCTCCCCGCAGGCATCCCTGGAGCAGGGGCTGTTTTGCAGCTGGTGGGGGACCACCTGCCCTGAGCGGCACTCAGCACCTGGTGGTGGAGCTGCCGAGTGTTCAGGGCGCAGCTAGCATAGGGGAACCTGCAGCCCTCTGGGTATTTTTGGAATCTAGACCCCATCAACCAACGCGGCCCACAGCCGGGGGTGATGGGGAGTTGTAGTCCCCAACAGCACCAGGGGTCTTTGTGCTTGTGCCGCCTCTAGTGTAAATCAGGTAAAGAACAGGTAGGCAGGGGGCAGGGGATTTCAGGCAGGGAGGGATCCAGGTGGATTAACTTTTGGGGGAACTCAGCAAGGGCTGGCCTGTCCATTGGCCTTGATGAAGCAGTCACCTCAGGCAGCAGGCGGGGGGCAGCTGAGAGGGGCAGCAGACTCTGGGCCCCCAGAAGTGCACAGCTCACCTCCTCCTGCACTTGCTGCTTTGGGTGGGTGCCTGGGAAGAGCAGGACTTCTGCCCCCTGTGCCTCCCTGTCATCCTTCTTTTCTCCCCCATGGCCTCCGGTTCTCTGGAACTGCCATGAGTCGACTCAGGCAAAGGCAGTTGGAGGTGGGCACCTCTGACTCTTTTGCCTAAAGTGGCAAAATGTCTTGTGCTGCCCTCCAGCAAGTGCCAATTTAAGCAGCTTTTCTTTAGTGCTCCAGTTACTGTGCAATCAGCGTCTTTTCCCTGAGGTTATGCAGCTCAGCCTGGGCATGCCAGGAGGAGGGGGCAATGGGAGGGCAGGAGGGTGGAAATTTCCGTTCTGCCTTGAGGGGCACAGGGCCTTGGGCCACCCCTGACTGAGGAGGCAGCCTGTTTCCCCAGCTAACCCTGCAGGAGTACAGTGCGCTGCGCGAGGCCCCAGATGACGAGGAGTTCCTGCAGCAGTATCGCAAGCAGCGCATGGAGGAGATGCGGCGGCAGCTGCGCAGCGGGCAGTACTTCAAGCAGGTCTTTGAGATCCACAGTGGGGAGGCCTTCCTGGACACCATTGACAAGGGACCCAGAAATACCCTGGTGATGGTCCACATTTACGAGGATGATGTCCCAGGGGCCGACTCCCTCCACGGATGCATGGTCTGCCTGGCCACGGAGTACCCCGTGGTCAAATTCTGCCGGGTGCGGAGCTCCCTGATCGGCGCCAGCTCCCGCTTCACTACCAGCGCCCTGCCAGCCCTCCTGGTCTACAAGGGTGGGGAACTGGTGGGCAACTTTGTCCGTATCACTGACCAACTGGGTGAGGACTTCTTCGCCGGGGACCTGGAGGGCTTCCTGCAGGAGTGCGGCCTGCTCCCTGAGAAGGACCTGATGCTCCTCACCTCTGTCCTCAATGCCTCCTCATCCTGTCTCAGCGAGGACAGTGACCTGGAGATCGACTGAGGGCAGGCTAGGGTGAGCAGAGAGGCACCTGTGAAGGGGCGAGTAGAAAAGCCCACCCTTTACTAGCCCCTAGAAGGCAGTTACCCAGTTGCCACCCCCCCACACACACACCCTGTTCCCAAACGGAGGAGCCACCTCAAGCCCCCTGCTGAAACCTGTCCAGCAGCCTGCAGCCCCTCTGCTCTGCCCACCGCAGAGCCCTTTTCCACTGCCCCTGATGGATCTCAAAGCCTCTGTTCCTAGTTGCTGCTTTGCTTTTATGGATCTTGCACCTGCGTAGAGCCGCAAGCAGGCATTTCAGCCAGGAGTTGGATGCCAGCAACCCACCCTCCCAAAGGAGTAGGCCTGCATGGGCCTCACATGAACCCCGGGATGTCAAATGGGGTGGGGGAGTTGTGCTGATGGGAGTTGTAGTCCAAAGCACCTGGAGGGGATCCAGGCTGGCAAACAGACCATAGCTCAGTCCCAGTAGTTGGCTTGGTAAGGCTGGCTATTCTCTCCGGGGGTCCTGGGCACTCCTAGCATTCCTTTAACAACCCTTGATGTGCTGCTCTGTACAACATTGCCCTCAAAAGCAGGTTGCCCCATGCTTGTTTGTGGATGTCCATCCCCTGTGTTAATCTACAAGACATGACCTTCCGCCCTGTTCCTCCAGCAGAAATGGACTCTCTTTTGCTAAGCTCTTAACCATTTTTAAACTAATGCAATAAAAACATGAATATTATTAAGCTTCCTGTCCAGTTGTTTCCTTGAGCAGCTGCTGGTGCTATGCAGCCCCTCTCCCAGGGTGGTTGTTGGTCATCAGGAGGGAGAAAAGCAGAGCCACAGGTACAGATGCTCACCCACGGAGGCCGGTCTGTTAGGAGGGATCAGTCAGCTGCAACATGCCTACCCCCTCTTGCAGCCAGTCCAGAGTGGTGGCGGCGGCATACACAAGGGCCATCCAGTCCAACCTCCTGCCAAGCAGGAAACACCATCAAAGCATTCCTGACATGTGCCTGTCAAGCCTCTGCTTAAAGACCTCCAAAGAAGGAGACTCCACCCCACTCCTTGGGAGCAAATTCCACTGCCGAACAGCTCTTACTGTCAGGAAGTCCTTCCTAATGTTTAGGTGGAATCTTCTTTCTTGTACAGTAATACCTCGGGTTACGAACGCGATCCGTTCCGGATCGCAGTTCGTAACCCGAATAGTTCGTAAACCGAACGCGATGGGCACCGCCATTTTGCGCATGCGCAAAGCGCGATTTTCGCGCTATGCGCAGATTGCGCAATCGCGCGCGCAGCCGCTTCTGCGCACACACACGCGGCGAAAACACTTCCGGGTTTGCGCAGTTCATAACCCGAACTGTTCGCAAACCGAGGTGGTCGTAACCCGAGGTACGACTGTAGTTTGAATCCATTGCTCCGTGTCCGCTTCTCTCGAGCAGCAGAAAACAACCTTTCTCCCTCCTCTATATGACATCCTTTTATATATTTGAACATGGCTATCATATCACCCCTTAACCTACTCTTCTCCAGGCTAAACATACCCAGCTCCCTAACCCGTTCCTCATAAGGCATCGTTTCCAGGCCTTTGACCATTTTGGTTGCCCTCCTCTGGACACGTTCCAACTTGTCAGTCTCCTTCTTGAACTGTGGTGCCCAGAACTGGACACAGTACTCCAGGTGAGGTCTGACCAGAGCAGAATACAGTGGTACTATTACTTCCCTTGATCTAGAATAGATGCTATACTCCTCTTGATGCAGCCCAGAATTGCATTGGCTTTTTGAGCTGCTGCATCACACTGCTGACTCATGTCAAGTTTGTGGTCTACCAAGACTCCTAGATCCTTTTCACATGTACTGCTCTCAAGCCAGGTGTCACCCATCCTGTATTTGTGCCTCTTTTTTTTTTTTGCCCAAGTGTAGTACCTTACATTTCTCCTTGTTAAAATTCATCTTGTTTGCTTTGGCCCAGTTGTCTAATCTGTTAAGGTCATTTTGAAGTGTGATCCTGTCCTCTGGGGTATTAGCCACCCCTCCTAATTTGGTGTCGTCTGCAAACTTGCTCAGGATGCCCTCAAGTCCATCATCCAAGTCATTGATAACAGCAGTCGTTTCCAGTGTCTTCCTCCTTAGTCTCAGTGTTGCCCATGTAGAACTTGCTGCCCCTTAATCCACCACCTGCTTTGTCAAAAAGATGACACCGGAGGAGGAGACCCCTTTCCACAACCCTGGGGAGGAGCAGACCTGTTTTGTTATGGGCCACCTTGGAGGAAATAACGAGCCAATGAACCATCTGATTGAACTGCGGCCTTACTGTACCTTTTAAGAATTTGGGACCCAGCACAAACAACCCACCCCCAGCTTAACTGCCATTCCTACAAGTGGCTCGCAAGTTCTTTAGATTCTGGGCCCTGGTGGAGGCAGTTCAGTTTAGTTCTTGGACTTAAAGGCCTTTCTCTCTGCCCACCTCCCAAGACTCACATCTGAGGATGATATTGTGATGATGCAGAAGGCCAATGGGGACCCCTGTGCTGCACCCTCAGGGTGGAACGAGCTGCCCATGGCGGGCTGCTTCCGGGGGGGGGGGAGGGAGCTGTGCCACTTTGCCAGCAGCCTTCCTCCCTTTCCTCTTCCTTTTGACAGCTCGGTGGAGGCTCCCCCCCCCCCAGGAAGCAGCCCAGGAGCATGGGGCAATGGCCCACCAAGCACACCTGTGCCCCAGCCTCAACCATATTTGCCAGTTGATGGTAGGCTAAAAGGTCCCCCACCCCAAAGAAAGGAAACACATTTGTGACTTTTGGAAATGAAAACACTATTTATTCTGACCATTCCCTTCACTCCCAACACCCTCTCCACCCCATAGCAGAAACACACACACACTCACCTGAGTTCAGGTCAAAAGGAAAACACTTTATATTCCTCTCCCCCAATTTCTGCCCCCCCCAAACCTCTTATTCTAAGGCATGTATACACCACAGGTTTGAAAGAGATTGAACTGGCTCTGCAATTCTATTGACAAGCTGGAATGTGCGCAGAAGGCGGCAACTATGATGACCAAGGGTCTGGAAGCCAAGCCTTATGAGGAACGGTTGAAGGAGCTAGATATGTTTAGCCTGGAAAAGAGGAGACTGAGAAGAGATAGGATAGCCATCTTCAAATACCTTAAGGGCTGTCACACGGAAGAGGGAGTAAGCTTGTTTTCTCCTGCTCTGGAGGGTAGGACCTGAACTAATGGCTTCAAGTTACAAGAAAGGAAATTATAGCTAAACATCAGGAAGAACTTTCTGAGAGTAAGAGCTGTTTGACAGTGGAACGGTCTCCCACGAAAGGTTGTGGACTTTCCTTCCTTGGAGATTTTGGGTGGGTGGCCATCTGTCTTGCATGCTTTACTGATGTTCCTGCATTGCAGGGGGGTTGGACTACATGACGACTTCATGGTTCTGTGATTCTATATTTTCCTCTAGAGATTTTAGGGAGTCATGTTTGGGAACTGGCTCCGGGGGACGAAAGATACAATTGGAACCCATGGCATATGATGAAGCAGACATAAATCTGCATATAATGTGTGGTGCTGATTTTTATGTCTAGCCAACTGGGACATTAACAGGAGAGGTGGCTGGGGAGGCTCCCCAGCAGTGCCCAGCCCTCAAAGAAAGCAAAGTAAAATGAATAAAAGTCAAAGTTGAAAGCAGAAGGAGCAGGTGATTTGGGCTATGTGGCGAAAGGTGAAAGGTCTTGGCACCCAATAGCATCCCTGTAATACGTGTTTTTTTCTGCTGCATGTGGAAGAAGAAGGTAGGAAGGAAAGAGGAAGCTGACTGGGCAGAGGACAGGCAGACCACAAAAGGCTTTTCATTTCTCCCAGTAAATTGTACTCCTTTTAATTCTCCTCTCTGAACCTAACCCTCCAAAATACATTTCCAGGTGTGTGATGAGGAGGGATGCTGTTCCGTTCTCTCCCTTCCTCCCCACCAGCCAGCCACAGTCTGCAACCACTCCTTGCCCTCTGCCCCTGGCAGGACCACAGCTGAGCCAAGGAGCAGCCTCTGCCCTCTGCCCCCGCTACAGCCCTAGAGCTCATCTGAGGGTCCCTCCTCCCTTGCAAGCACAACGGCGTCCTCTCCACCGCCAGGAACCCGGAAGGCCACATAGGGACACCTCTTCACATTGAGGCAAACCAGTTTCTGGAGCGAGGCCGTGTTCACCAGCTGGAAGCCGGCATCACCACCAAAGGTGCTGGGCTTCCAGTACTCTGGGGAGCAGATGGGGTTCCCAAAGAGACCCTTCAAGGAGAAGGGGGCCCCAATCTCCACCATGCTCTCGCCGAAAATCGAGTTGTGCTGGCTCTTTTCCACCAGCAGACCTGGATAGAACTCAAGGGCATCAATGTCTATGTACAGAGCCTCCAGTTTGGCAGCAGTTTCTTCTTCACCTGAGAGAGAGAGAGAGAGAGAGAGAGAGAGAGAGAGAGAGAGAGAGAGAGAGAGAGAGAGAGAGAGAGAAAAGAAGAAGAAGAAGAAGAAGAAGAAGAAGAAGAAGAAGAAGAAGAAGAAGAAGAAGAAGAAGAAGAAGAAGAAGAAGAAGAAGAAGAAGAAGAAGAAGAAAAGAAGAAGAAGAAGAAGAAGAAGATGATGATGATGATGATTTAGGGCAGACAAAAGTCGTCCTTCACACAGCACACAGTAAAACTACGGAACTCCTTCCTGCAGGAGGCAGTAGCGTTGAAAGAAGATTGCCTTGGCCTCCTCCATGAATTTGTCCAATCAATGGCTCCTAGCCTTGATGGCTCAGCTCGTCCTTCACAGTTTGAGACAGAAATGCTTCTGAATCCCAATGGATGGAAACTATGGGAGGGAAGAGTTGCTCTTGCGCTTGGGTTTTGCTTACGGGGTTCCCATTGGAGAATCTGGTTGGCCACTGTGAGAACGGGATGCTGCGCTAGATGGGCCATGGGCCTCATCCAGCAGGGTTCCCCTCCTGCTCAAAAGTGAACCGTGATCCAGAGCACCAATTCTGTATTTCATTTATTTTAAAAACTGTACAGTGGTACCTCGGTTTATGAACACAATTGGTTCCGGAAGTCTGTTCATAAACTGAAGCGTTCATAAACTGAAGCGAACTTTCCCATTGAAAGTAATGGAAAGTGGATTAATCCATTCCAGACGGGTCCGCGGAGTACTTAAACTGAAGCGTTCATAAACTGAAGCATGGGTGTAATTGGTTCCGGAAGTCTGTTCATAAACTGAAGCGTTCATAACTGAAGCGAACTTTCCCATTGCAAGTAATGGAAAATGAATTAATCCGTTCCAGATGGGTCCGCGGCGTTCGTAAACCGAAAATTCATAAACCGAGGTGTTCATAAACCGAGGTTCCACTGTATCTCATTTTCCTTCAAGGAGCTCAAGAAGACACACAGGGTCTCTTTCTCCCCATGCTGTTTTTACAACAGACAATTTCCCTTTTCCACCTCATCCCCCCCCTCCCCATCCCTGCCCCTCAGCTTCAGGGGTAGACGGTCTCTGAATATGGACTTTCCGCTTAACTATCCTGGCTCCTCCCCCTCACTGGATTGAGCCTCTCTGGCTAATTGGTCATCCTGTGGCAGTGATGCATCCTGTGGCACTGATGTTCTGTATGGGGGGTGGGGATGTCTAGTACCTCCGGGTGAAAGGTGAGTGATATATTCAAATATAATAATTAATAAACAGTTCTGAATCTTCTATGTGTACATTTCAGTGAACAACACTGAATTCAAGCAATCTAGGAAAAACAGGCTCTACTCCACGCATACTCTTTCAGAAACCAACATCGCTCTGTTCCAGGGGTCCCCAGACTTACCAGGCTTTGGGCCGGAGGGCAGGGGAGTGCGCGCCCGTGCGCATGCGCACACACACTTATTGGCGCGGTGGTGCGCTTCCAGGTCGGAAAAATAGCCGGAAATCGTTTGTGCGCATGCATATGGGCCTCCCCCCTGACCCGGAAGTGCACCGGAAATGACCTCTTCTGGGTCGGGAGAGGCCCATAGGCATGCACACAAACGATTTTCGGTGATTTTTTCCGATCTAGAAGTGCGCCGCCGTGCTGCGCGCCGTAAGAGCGGGCGGTGGCAGCAGGCGGCGGGGGTCGTCGCGGGTTGGATTTGGAGGCCGATTGGGCCGCATCTGGCCCGCAGACCGTAGTTTGGGGAGCCTGCTCTGTTCTATAGATCTCCCTTCACCCTCTACCGCTTCCCCCGAAATTAAAACACACACACACACACACACACTTTCAGCCTTTCCTCACAGGCAAACACAATGTAGGGTGGGGGGTGGCACCTAAAGTGCCCCCCTTGGTGACCCCTCTGGCAGGTTTCCTCCCTACCTGTCAGCTCCTGGAAGGAGGCATAGGGCTTCATGCCAAACCTCTTCCGGTACTCGTTGAAGGGCTGGAGGCGCAGCAGCCGAGATTCCTCAATGACTCCGATGGCCACTTTAAGAAGCTGCTGGTGGATGTTCGGTACCCCGCCAATCTGGAAAGCAGAGGCCAATGGAGAGGCTTGGTTAGCAGGAGGGGAGGGGCCAAACCACCTAGGAAGGAGCAGAGTCTGCAGATTTCCCACCCACCCTTGAGAAGTTCCCACTAGCATGCAGTCATAAGTAACAGTGGTGAAGACTTGTTGGGCTGGTTGGGGGTCAGATCTAGCCTGCAGACCATCCATTGGGAGGGCAGGAGTCAAAGTCCAAAGCCCACTTCTGCCACCAAAGTGGCTTCCACAGCCGCAGGACTGAGGCTCTGCTTTTCCACAGTCAGCAGGAAGGGTACTGTAATTAAAATGGTGGTTTGGGGCAGTTCTTAATATAGACCAGGGGTCCCCAAACTAAGGCCCGGGGGCCGGATGCGGCCCAATCGCCTTCTAAATCTGGCCCGCGGACAGTCCGGGAATCAGCATGTTTTTACATGAATAGAGTGTGTCCTGTTATTTAAAATGCATCTCTGGGTTATTTGTGGGACATAGGAATTCATTCATATTTTTTTCCAAAATATAGTCTGGCCCCCCACAAGGTCTGAGGGACAGTGGACCAGCCCCCTGCTGAAAAAGTTTGCTGACCCCTGATATAGACCCATTAGGTCTCTCCCTGGGACCATGACCCTTCTGTGATGTATGTAAGTCTCCTTCAGTTAAGGGTCCCCTGCAATGTTAATAAGTTCTTTCATTGCAGGCCCTGCCATGTCCCTTCTTTCTAGTCAACAAGGCTGAGGGATTTGTGGTGAATTGCCCCTTGATTAGTCAGTTTCTGTTCCCCATTAGTGGCTTTAATTACCATTGTTTGTTTACTTTTCACCTCTTCTTTCTTTATGGAGCTGTAATTTTACTTCTCTTAAGGTGCAGCTGATCACAAATCCCTCAGCTGCACTGAACAGGAAACAATAAAATAGCCTGTGAGCAGGAAAACTGAATGAGCAGTGCAGTAACCCTTGGAGGGAGCGAAAGAAAGAGGTGACAAATCATGACTGCAAAAAACAACAACAAAGAAAGACAACAGCAAATTCTCCGTTCAAACCGTTATCCTGACACTCTGCAACAGTGGTTCCCAACTGGGTGCTATCACCCCCTGGGGAAGGCTTACCTAGTGGGATGCTAAGAGGCAAGGGTGCACTGGAGGTGTTTACTTACCATTGGCCAGGTTACACCTTCCTAAAACAAAACGCCTTCCTCACTTTATATTTAAAGTTTTATTGCTCCTCTCATTGTCAAATCTGTTTCCTTTGTTCATGTGTGTAATTACTGGCAACAGCTATTTATTTTCTGATAAATTGGTAAGCATGAATTTGCGGTAGGTGAAGTGTGTGTGTGTGTGTGTGTGAATGATTCCTGCTAAGTGACTTTAAACCAGGTATTGGGAAACTGGTATCACTTCATCAAGCCCACATTGTCACATTGAGAATTTACTGAACAGTGAAATAGTTACTAAAGGTGGTATCTAAGACTCTTGCTAAGCTGATATCACCGGATCAAGTTCATCAGGTCTGTTGACTTACGGTAATTACATTAAACAGTTTTAATTCAATTTTCCACAAATGTGTGCATAATTATCACTGTTTGAATTTTATTGTGCTGGTATCTTCCACAGTGGGTCATGTAAACCGCTCTTCTGAATAATGCTTTTTATAGGGTAGGGGGACACTGGGGTGAGTTTGCAAAACCAGGGGGCAGTGGCCCAGAAAAGCTGGGGAACCACTGATCTATTAGAACTAAAAACTGACAGTTCCCAGCTGGCATGATATGGCTACTTGAGGTGTGTCAGTTCCCTAGGTTTGCTCGCTTGCCCATCCTGGTGAACCAAGAACCATCCTGCTCCTGAAGATTGGCTTGGCCCTTTGGGATGGGCGTGGCCAATGCACCCACCTGCCCAGCTTGCTGCCTGGAGAAGGCATCTACAAGGGCCTCCACTCCATAGTCCATCAGCATAGTGGTGTTGTAGACAAACTGGTTGTAGCTGTACTCTTGATCCTGGATCTTGAAGGTATCTGGCATCAGTGGATGCCAATGGTAGAGCTGGTTGAATTCCACTGCAATGCGGTTCCGGTACTGGAACTGGACTCCAAAGAGGAGTTCTGGGTCAAACTTCAGCTGTAGGAAATAGCCACTCAGGTGCTGGACATAGTCCTCAATGACAATCTTGATGGTCTCACCTGGGAAGAGCAGAGGGAGGGAGTCATGGCGTGGGGATGCAGGAAACTGACCTTGTGATCTAAGAACATGAGAGGCCATTGGATCAGGCCAAAGGGGCCCCATCTAGCCCAGCATCCTGTCTTTCCAGTGGCCACCAGATGCCCAATGGGAACCCAGCAAGCAGGATTCAAGCACAGGAGCCCTCTTCCTTCCTGTGGTTTCCAGCTTCTGGTTTTCAGGAGCATTGCTACTCCTAACAGCAGAGGCACAGCACAAACCATCATAGCTAGAAGAGATGGATAGCCCTCTCCTCCATGAATTTGTCTATCCCTCTTTAAAAGCGATCTAGGTCTGTGGCTATCGCTGCCTCCTGTGGTTCTATTGTTTAACTATATGGTACATGAAGGAGGACTTTGTCTGTCCTGAATCTTCCAACACTCACCTTCACGACATGTCCCAGAGTTCTAGTGCTATGCATTCCATCTGGCCAAAAGGCTGGGTATGAATAACTATATTATTATTATTATTATTATGGAGGGGGGAAGAGACTTTTCTCTCTCCACTTTCTCCATGCTAGGCATAACATTGAATACTTCTATTATGTCACTCACCTTCTCTCTCTAAACTAAAAAGCCGCCAAACATCTCACCTTGCCAATCCTACCTATAAGGGCTTGGCAGTCCATTCCACAACATACAAACATCAATCTGCAAGGTGGTATTATCACGCTGGACTTCTGAGCTCCAAACAGGTCAAGAATCCAGGGAATGTGATGCTTATGTGCTTTTTAAAATACTAGTGGTAAAACAGCCAGCTTCACAAATTTCACCTCTCTTGTTCCTTTGGAGGTGGACTCGCCTTCACTGGAGATTTTTCAACAGAGGTTGGGTGGCCCCTCTTTCAGGGATTCTTTAGCTGAGATTCCTGAATTGCAGGGGGTTGGACTATATGATCTGTGGGGGGGGGTATCTTTCCAATGCTACCATTTTACAAGTCTATGATTTTCAAATGCAAATAGTTTCCTCATTAATTGATGGAGAATGGATGAGTGGGTGTGGGTGTGGGGGGAGAAAATAACATTGGTTGGTTGGAACACCCCACTGCCCTCCCCCCTCACACACCAATAAGGATGAGCCTTGCGGTCTGGAACAGCTGCTCATCATCCCAGGTGGGGTGATTCTGCTTGAGTAGGTCACAGACGCGGTTGTGCTCGCGGAGCCAAATGGTGGCGTACATCATGAGTCCCGGGAGGAGCCCAAACACCTCCTGGCCCACAGCCAGCTGCTTTTCCGCAGGGATGTGCTTTGGGTAGATCATGTGCACGGGGGCATCCAGTACCGTCGGGGGATAAATTTCCCCTTTCACCACCTAGGGAGGTGAGAGAGGAAGGGTGCGCATCAGGGGTGCATCTCAAACACCTCGCAGGCCCAAGCTATCTGAAATACCATGTCCTCCCATACGAACCTGCCCTTCTCTTGGTCCCACCACCCTCATGTACATGCTTCATGATCTGCCCAGGAAATATTTATTCTGAAGGGGATTATAGACATTCTAAAACCAGACAAATAAAACACAGGTTTTTTCCTCCTAGGGCATCGGCCAGAGTACCCCACCTGGGATGATGAGCAGGCCAGACTCTTTGCCCATCTAGCCCAGTATTGACTATTTTGATTGGCAGCAGCTGTCTAGGGTCATCATGTTTTGCTCCCCCAAGGCAGGAGGACTGTTTATCCACTGTTATACCTGGTATTTCAACTTCCCATCTCGGAAGAGCCTCAGTTCATGTTGGCGTTCCAAGTTGTCTCCATATAAATGTCCGAGATCCACCTGCAGAAAAGGTCCAGGTGGTTACAGTTCATGAAACTGTAGAGGTTGCTTTGTATTTAGACATTTTGGAAGCATGTAAGTAGATCAGAAGAGCCCTGAAGCCGGATCAGGCTAGTGGCTCATCTAATCCAGCATCTTCTTCTCACAGTGGCCAACCAGAAATTTGTGGGAAGCACAAGAGCCCTCTCTCCTCCCGTGGTTTCCAGCAACTGGTATTCAAAGCATCGCTGTCTCCAACTGCAGATATAGAAGAACCTGTTTCTAACTGCTCACATTTATAAACTTTTTAAACATATATTTTATATTCTGCACAAACTGCTTAGAGACGTTATTGCTTACCTGGTACCCAAATTCAGGTAAGAGAAAATAAAGAATGTAAAGCATTGGTGTACAATAAAACAATATAAAAATTAACCTGTGTAATTTATTTCTTCCCTGCCCGTCCTGCTCCTCCCCCTGGCCAAAACAAATTTGTACTGATGGGGAGTGGATTAATTGCCCTTCCCTTGTATTTCTCTGCTCTTGAGAACAGGGAACAGCTGGCTTTTCCAAAAGGACTGCCAGACCTTCAATATTATTTATCTAATGTATTCATATTCTTGGAAGCGAGTGATGTGGGTTTGGGAGGTGAGTCTGGATGTTGCCACGAGTCCCTTCCAATTCTTGGGGTCCTGTACCCAGGGAGCATTAGATTCAAAGAGAGGATCCTACTGTTGAACTAGCCAGACAAGTTTCTCTGTAGGACGATGGCCTTGGCTGGCCACTTAAGTGTCTTCATCCGCATCCCAAAAGGATGGGCTCCATTGCAAGAGCTACAACTATGGGATGAGGGCCTCCAGGCTGATGGGTGGGCCTTTCCTCTCCCTCCTCACCTGGATGCTAGGTAGGAGAACAAGAGACAGGGTGGTGTGTGTGAGCTGAGCTGAAAAAAGCAGGCTGGAAGCTGGAGACCCAGAGACACGCTTGCTCTGTGCTGGATCCAAAGACCCATTGGGAAGTTAAAGCTGTGAGCCTCTCCATCTTACGCTCAGGTTGTATAGATGTGTAAATAAAACTACATATCCTAAAGACACCGCAATCTCCGATGTCCTTCATCCCTAGGAAACTGAACCTGGCTAAGCACCTGGAACCCCTGGGGTCTCCCACTACTTGGAGATTAGGGTGGCATTTAACCTACCTTTCAGGATGTGCACACTTGCAAGGTGGCTTACCAAACCACAAGTACTGTATACATGCTTCCATTTGACGTATGGTTTGTTTTGTCACCCAATGCCAAGAGAAACTAATGCTTCACCTGCTGTTTTATGCTCCTTTCTGTATCCACTGGAATCCTATTTGTCCTCATGGGTGATGCATTTTAGGATGGAGCCCAAGCATTGCCCACAAAAGCCCCGTGCTAAAGCAACCCTCACTGAACTCTGCATAGCTCTTTTAAATGCGAAGCCACCCTTGAGCTTCTAGGGTTCGAGGCAGCTGCAGAAGTGGGCACTCCAGTTGGCCCTAGAAAGAGCTCTGTATTTTCTCCATTCCACCATGTTTTCTTCCACCCCTTCATCAAGGCTGCAATGTGTGGGACTTCATTTGTGCCCGATCCAGAAGCTGCAGTTAGTGCAGATGGCTGCAGCACGGTTGCTAATACCTGTGCTCAGAGACGTGCAGTGGTTGCCCGTTTGCTACTGGCCCAACTCCTTGGTGTTCCTGTTGGTATACAAAGCCCTGAACAACCTGGGACCAGCTTATCTACGTGATCCCCTTACCTCACATGTGCCCACTCAACTACTTTGATTGGCAGAGCTAGCAGTGTTACAGGGGCGACGTAATACCCGTCCCACTTTCGTAAAAACTTGATCCTTTAGTGTGGCAGCCACTACACTTTGGAACAACTTCCTGCCTCTTGAGGAGCCTTCATTGTACTTTTCGCGGTTCCTTCTAAAAGTATCCTTGTTTAGACAAGCCTACCCAGTTGAGATAATTCCAAACTGTTTTAGTGTTTTAAGTTTTATATGTTTTAAAGTACTGTTATAATTTTGTCTTGATTTTGTTTGTTTGTCTTATCTTTTTGCAAGCCATTTTGAGGTTCTTTAAAAAAGAAGAAAGAAATCAAGCGGTGTATATCAATGTTGTACTGTGGGGGGGGGAACAACCTTTGAGGGTCACTCCATGCCCTTATTTCTGCAGCAGGGGACCCGGGATGAGGCTTTGAAGGCCCCCCAGGATTTAGCATGCTAGGGCTCTCCTCACCCCATGGCCCAGAGCCCTGGTGAAGCCATGGCCCATCTTCCCAGACGTCTTGAAGAACTGGTGAGTGAAGTGTTGGGCAAAGAACGCAAACATCAAGTTTGTCCCCTGGGGGTCCGGATGGAATTTCTTGCGCAGGAGAAACTCTTCAGCTACCAGTTGTGCATCAGGGAGCTGCGACGGCCCTGCAAGGGAGGAACGAAAAACCAAATCCAAGGTTGCCCCTCTGGCGTGTGGCTATGAGTTCCTCTCTCCTGTCCCTTCATTTCTTTAATAGAATTATAGAACAGTTGAGTTGGAATGGACCCCAATGGCCATTTAATCCGGCTAAAGCTGCAAGAGCCCCTGTAGCCAAGGCAGGGGGCTCAGGTGTGCCCTGATAGGAAACAGCACCCGTTTAAGAAACAGGCCATAAAATCAGACCCACAAGTAGGTACTTGGGAGATCCACCAACTTTAGCCGAGCTAGTTGTCAAATTGTTGGAGTGCAGAGTTAAAGGCCCCTTTCCTTTGTTTTCTGAAGCCACTTGGTTCCACTTCAATCACAAATGTTTAAGGAAAAAGTCACAAGGGCCTTTCCTTCTGACAACGGGTGGTCACTTTGGTTGATAAGTATTCTCACAAGCTTTCTTCAATATCCTCAAAAGAAAAGGCGCTCAGAATGATATGAAGGCCATGTTCACACAGTACATTTAAAGCACTATGACACCACTTTAAACAGTTGCGGCTTCGCACAAAGGCTTATGGGAACTGTAATTTGTTAAGGGTGGTGAAGGTTGTTAGGAGATTCCCTGTTTTCCTCACAGAAGTACTACTATTCCCAGAACTTTTGAAGAAGAGGGATTGATTATTAAGCCACTCTGGGAATTGTAGCTCTGCAAGAGAGGTACGGTAATAACTTTTCTCTATCCATTTTCTTGCATAGTTTTGTAAGAGAGCCAGGATGGTATAGGGGTTAGTGTATTGGACTACAAACTGGGAGACCAGGATTCAAATCCCCACTCAGCTATGAAGTTCACTGGGTGTGACCTTGGGCTAGTCACAGTCTCTCAACCTGGCCTACCTCACAGGGCTGTTGTCGGGATTAAATTAGGAGAGGGAGAACCATGTAAGCCAGCTTGAGTGCCTTGGAGCAAAAGGTGAGACACAAATGCAACAAATACATTTTATAAACTTATTCTATCATGTTGCCTCTTAGTCACCTTTTGTCTAAACTAAAAACCCCAAACACTGCAACCTTTCATTGCAGAAGAGTCACAGTGCCCCCCTTGATCATTTGGGCTGCCCTTTTCTGAATCTCACCCAACCCTGCAACATCCTTTTTTGAGGTAGGGCGACTCAAAAGTTCTGAGGGTGTCTGTTCTACTACTGTTCTACTGTTCTACTCAGATAGTAGAACAGACACTCTCAGAACTTTTGAGTGAGAAAACCTCCTCCACAACAGGCAGTGACCTCTCCTGCGACGGAAATATTCAGGCAGCATGGATGCTGCAGTTGTAATATCCTGCCTTGCAGACAGATTAATAGAATTGTAGAGTTGGAAGGGACCCAAAGGGTCATCTAGTCCAACCCCTTGCAATGCGGAAATCACAATTAATGTGCCCCTGACAGATGACCAGCCAAGCTCTGTTCAAAAAGTCCACAATCTCCCAAGAGAGTCTGTTTCACTGTTGAGCGGCTCTTACTGTGAGAAAGTCCTTCCTGATGTTGAGTCGGAATTTCCTTTATTGTAACTTGAAGCCGTTGGTTCGAGAGAGGCAGAAAACAAGCTTGCTCCCTCTTCCATGTGACAGCCCTTAAGGTATTTGAAGATTCTTATCCTATTTCCTTTCAGTCTCCTCTTCTCCAGGCTAAACATATCCAATTCCTTCAACCATTCCTCATAAGGCTTGGTTTGTAGGTCTTGCTTGCACTGTGCGTTGGGTTAGACACGACACTTGAAGGAGCCCCTTCCAAACTCTACAATTCTGTGCCTGTTATTGAACCTATCACTGATGAGACAAATAAATAAACAAGCCCTTGCCCTGAGCTGTGTCACCTCCCTAATAACTCAGCCCTCCCTGCCAGCCCACACCTAGATGCTATCAACAGGAACTCTCACACCGACACCACTTTCATCTCTCAGAAAAGTTAAGCCATGTGATACAGCTATGAAGGCAGGAATGGACTTGATACGGAGCAGATTGTGCTGCCGCTGTCTGAAGAGAGAAGTTCAGCTGGGGTGCGGTGGAGGCCCTGCTGAGCTGCACCTACCTTTTGTTCCCATTGGCGTGGGGCAGTCGATGGGCACAGGTGGGAGCACTCTAGTGAAATAGCTGACATTGGCGTAGGACTCCCAGCTGATGTAGCCGTGGGCGGAATTGTACGTGGGTGGACTCGGGATGAGATTGGCTCGGACTGCAGAGAGAGAGAGAGAGCAAAATAAACCTCAACGGAACACTGGCCAACTGACACCCTTCTCCACAAACCTTGCTCTTGGATAAGCTTTACCTCGCCCGGGCCGGTTCACTCCAGCGGAGATCCCTCTGTGACCCGGGTTGTGTGCGATTTTCAGTATCTGCGCAGACACGATTTACTGTGCCGCACTGCACCAGCTTAGCGCAGTGTGTGGGGACTCGCCAAGCGGGCGGCTCAGTTCGGGGGCGGCTCGGGGGCCAGTTAAACGGCCCCCATGGGCCGACCCCTTCTATTGGGAATCTTCCATTCGCTGCCTGTGCTGTAGAGCATGAGAGTCTCCAGATCCCCGCGGTAAACTGGCAAGCTGGATCTATTCACAAGAGCCCTCTCCCTTCCTGCGGTTTCCGGCAAATGACATTCGGAATGATTGCTGCCTCCAAATGTGGAGGCAGAGCAAAGCCATTGTGGAGCCATCACTGCCTCCTGTGGGAATGATTCAGTCCAATGGATTTTGCCCTAATTAGTGGGAAAATCTAGCTGACCTGCTGGAAGCATCAACAGGATATGGATCCTTCTTACCAAGATCTCGGGATTCCTGGGATAATTCCCTAGCCCCCTTGTGCATTAATGCTCAAAAGCTCACTTTTTGGGGGTAAGAGTTGTTGTTTTTTGTTGTTGTTTTTTGTTTGGTGGTCATAGAGTCTGCCCCCCCTCCAATCACCCTAAGTCCCGCTTTCAATCTACAGTGGAACCTCGGTTTACGAACACAATTGGTTCCAGAAGTCTGTTCATAAACCGAAGTGTTCATAAACCGAAGTGAACTTTCCCATTGAAAGTAATGGGAAGTTGATTAATCTGTTCTAGACGAGGAAAAACACCCCCTAAAGCAGCAGCGCCTTCGCTCCAATGCCTTCGCGGAGGCCGGGGAGCGTTTCCGCGACTGGGCTGCAGCCGCGAAAGCGCTCCCCGGCCTCTGGGAGGCATCGGAGCGAAGGCCCGGCCTCCCTGAAGGCATCGGACGCTCAGTAGGCCTCGGGCACCTCGGTTTACTAACTTCCGGGTTAGGATAGTTCGTAAACCGAAAATTCGTAAACCGAGGTTCCACTGTACTGCTCTTGACTTACCTGTCAGCACCAAACGCATCAAAGTGTCCCGGATGAAAGTGTTGTTGACAATGGTCCAGAACCACTGGAAGTGAGTCAGGATGAAATGATAGAAGGCTGGGCTCGGCCTCAGGGCATCACGCAACCGTGTCCAGAACTCCGCTGGGAAAGAAGAAAACACAAATATTGTATAATCATAGAGTTGGGAGGGAACTAAAGGGTCATTCAGTCCAACCGTCTGCAATTCAGGAATCACAGCTAAAAAAAAAATATCTCTGCTCATCCAGAACCCTGTTGTTCCCACAGCCTCCATCCAGATGTGGTCAGAAAGCAGGCAGACACAGCAGGCAGGCAACCCCCTCCTCCTCTGTTGCTTGGCCCCAGCACCTGGTAGACTGCCACTAGACTTGGAGGCTTCCTTCTTAGGTATCAAATGGGAAAGTATCTGCTTTTCATGCATAGTGTCCTGAGTTCAGTCCCCAATGACTTCTCCAGGTAGGGCTGGGAATTTCCTCCTATGAAACCCTGGACAGCTTGTCAGTGTCCAGCTAAGCTGGATGGACCGGAGGTCTGACTCAGTATAATGCTGCTCCCTTTGTTTCTATCAGAATGTCGTCAGGTACTAAGGCTCAGACCCTCCCTGCCTGCAGACTGTCTCGCCAGAGTGGTGCATGCTCTAGTTATCTCCTGCTTGGACTACTGCAATGCGCTCTACGTGGGGCTACCTTTGAAGGTGACCCGGAAACTGCAATTAATCCAGAATGCGGCAGCTAGACTGGTGACTGGGAGCAGCCACCAAGACCACATAACACCGGTCTTGAAAGACCTGCATTGGCTCCCAGTACATTTCCGAGCACAATTCAAAGTGTTGGTGCTGACCTTTAAAGCCCTAAAAGGCCTCGGTCCAGTATACCTGAAGGAGCGTCTCCACCTCCATCATTCTGCCCGGACACTGAGGTCCAGCACCGAAGGCCTTCTGGCAGTTCCCTCACTGCAAGAAGCAAAGGTACAGGGAACCAGGCAGAGGGCCTTCTTGGTGATGGCGCCTGCCTTGTGGAACGTCCTCCCACCAGATGTCAAGGAAATAAACAACTATCTGACTTCTAGAAGACATCCGAAGGCAGCCCTGTTCAGGGAGGCTTTTAATGTTTAATAAATTATTGCATTTTAATATGCTGTTGGAAGTCGCCCAGAGTGGCTGGGGAAACCCAGGCAGATGGGCGGGGTATAAATAATAATAATATATTATTATTATTATTATTATTATTATTATTATTATTATTATTATTATTATTATAGGAGCCATGCTGGAAAATGCCAAAGCTCAGCCCACCTAGTCCAGCATCCAGTTTTCCTTGACAGCCAATTATCTCTGGGGAGCCTAATGAACAGAAGCCCTGAAGCAACGGGCCTCACTGACAACTGGTGTTTGCAGGTAGATTGCCTCTGAACATGGAGGTTCCCCCCCTCTATCCATAATAACTAATAGCTATCAACAGACAACTCCAAAATTGCCTTACTCTATATGTGCCCACTCAATTGCTTCGGTCAGCATAAGTGGCACTGTTACAGATACCACATAATAGCCAGTGTGTGTGTGTGTGTGTGTGAGAGAGAGAGAGAGAGAGAGAGAGAGAGAGAGAGAGAGAGAGAGAGAGAGAGAGAGAGCTGAACTAAAAAAGAAGGCTGGGAGCTGGAGACACAGAGACCCACTTGCTTTGTGCTGGATCTAAGCAAGATATGCTGGGATAAGCCCCTCTGTAAGCCCCTCCTTCCTATGCTCAGGCTGTCTATGGGTGTAAATAAATCACAGACCCTGAAGACCCCACAGTCTCCAGTGACCTCAGTTCCAAGGAAACCAAAGCTTGGGTGAGCTCCTGGAAACCCTGGCGGCTCTCGTCACTCAGAGACTCAGGTGGCGTGTAACGGTAGAAGAGCGGCAACAAGAAGGTTCTCCATGATAAGCAGCTTTCCCCACCTTTTCTGGACCCCTCGCCCTCTGGAATCTGCTTATTTATCCACCCTTACACCATTGCCCATGTTGTAGAAAGGCCAGGGGGATACTCACGCAGAGAACAGTTTGTGCCAAAGTAGCCGGTCCGGGTGCAATCACATTCGTAGCCCTCTGTGCCAACCCGGACACACACGCCCTTGTGTTGGCATGGGAAAAAGCAGCATGGATTCACTGTGGGGGGCAGGGGAGGGGAAAAGAGAAAACAAATGATTGTCACTTTTTATTTATTAAAAATGCTCTTCATAAAAAGATCATAACAGCTTGCAAACAATTGCACCCAAAAATCATGCAGCAAAAACTACATTGGGGGGGGGGATGAATGAATTCCTATGCCCCACAAACAATCCAGAGATGCATTTTAAAGAAAAGGACATATTCTACTCATGTAAAAACACGCTGGTTCCTGGACCGTCCGTAGGCCGGATTTAGAAAGTGATTGGGCCAGATCCGGCCCCCAGGCCTTAGTTTGCCTACCCACGGGCTAGATTGAAAGTATCTGGCATAAATATACACTTATTTTCATGTATATCCTGGGGACATGTGGCACACAACATATATACTATATAGAGCAGGGGTCGGCAAGGCTCACTGGACATGGGCTGGATCACTCCCATAGAGATCCTCCTTGGGCCAGACTGGCTCAGTGCGATGCCAGAAATCGCTTTTGTGCATGCCCAGACACCGATTTTTGGCATCTGGGCATGCGCAGAAGTGATTTTGGGCACCACAGACATGTGCAGACGAAATTTCTGGTGTCTGGGCGTGTGCAGAAGCAATTTCCGGAGCCGCAGAAGAGAGTCCCCACGCCGTGCTGTGCCAGTTTAGCACAGTGCGTGGGGACTTGCCGAGTGGGCGGCTCAGTTCGGGGGCAGCTTGTAGGCTGGTTAAACGGCCTCCGTGGGCCGCTTCCGGCCCATGGGCCGCAGGTTGGCGATCCCTAGTATAGGGAAAGGAAAAGGGGGTGGGGTATGCAATGAGCATTTTCTAGTAACAGCCTTCTCCTTCTCTGTGAATTTGTTCAATCCTCTTTTAAAGGTGTCCAAGTATGTGGCCATTACTATCCGCTGTGGAAGCAAGTGCCATAGTTTTAACTTCCTTTTATTTCTCCTGAATCTTCCTGGTGTTTGTTGACAACTATGATGCTCAGAGTTCTGGCCAGCTTGCGAAAACATATGTGCTGGATTTTAGTTGAGCTCAGGGTCATATCTGAAGTCACCCAGCTTCCGCTGTTTGGCCAGGTGATACATGGCTGTCCTTGGCTGGGCTGGGCTTGGAGAAGGTTGCCTTGCCTTGTAGCAAAGTTAGGCAACTGAAGAAGCAATGGGTTTTCCATCACAAATCAGCCCTCCTGGCAAGAGATCCAGGCCCCAAGCTTTTTTTATAGCCCCATTAAACAGAGTGCTGAGATAAGGAAGCAATCTGGGCTAAACAAACAATGGGGTAGACGTGGCCCAGAGCACAGGAGCAGAAAGCATGGATGATGAAACAGTACCTTCCAGGCAGACCCCACCCCACCGCTGGAGCCAAACTTCTGCTCCACATCCTCTGGAAATGGATCAGAGGCTAGGAGCATAAACTGGGAGGAACCAGCAGCTCCGAGCCTCTGGGTTATCCCAGAACCTATGCATCTAGAAGTTTGAAGAGGAGCAGCTTTCAGTATGGCCAGGCTCCTTGCTCTTCTTGCCTCTGTTACTGCCTCTACTGCCAGACCTTAAGATGGTCATCTCCTTAGGGCAGGAACCTGCCGTTTCAACTGACGTTGCTGCTAACAAAAGAACATTAAAAGAGCTTGCTGGATCAGGCTTATCTAGTCCAGCATCCTGGTATCACACTCACTAACCAGGTGTCCCAGTGGGAGACTAGCAAGCAGGAGTCAAGCACAAGAGCACTCTCCTGCCCACGATTTCCAGCAACTGGGATTCAGGAGCATTGCTGTCTCAAACTGTGGAGGCAGAGCATAGCCCTTGTGGCTAGGAGCCATTGATAGCCCTCTCTTCCTCCATGAATTTGTCCAATCCTCTCTTAGAGCCATCCAAGTTGGTGGCCATCACTGCCTCCTGGGGGAAAGAGCTCCCTGGTTTTTAACTCTGCGGTGCATGAAGAAGGACTTTTTAAAAATCACCATTATTGGCCCCAACAACATCCAACATACCATCTCAGGACTATTTAATTGCTCATCTTCTAACATTGTGTATGCCATCAAATGCCAACAAATGCCCTTCAGCTCTCTATATTGGACAAACAGGCCAAACCCTACGCCAAAGGATCAATGGACATAAATCTGACATCAGGAACCATAAGACAGAGAAACCAGTAGGAGAACACTTCAATCTCCCAGGACATTCTATACAAGATCTCAAAGTAGCTGTCTTATTACAGAAAATTTTCAGAAACAGACTGGAAAGAGAAGTTGCTGAATTGGAACTCATTACCAAGCTTAAAACCATGGAGAGACCTGGTCTGAATAAAGACATCGGATTCTTATCTCATTATACACGATAAAGCTATTTTTAGCCATCTCACCCCTTGCTTTTTCCTGCAAGACCAATTGCAGTCATTAACAGGTTTACCACTCCTATCAGCCAATCACCCATTCCCACCACCCTTCTGAATATTACCCCTCCCCACCCTCTGACTATACACAAGGGTCTGGTGACTTCTGTTTCAGTGTATCTGAAGAAGTGTGCATGCACATGAAAGCTCATACCAATGACAAACTTAGTTGGTCTCTAAGGTGCTACTGGAAGGATTAAAAAAAAAATCCGTCCTGAATCTTCCTACAGTAAGCTTCATTGGATGTCCATGAGTTCCAAGTATTATGCAAGAGGGCGAAAAAGTTCTCTCTATCCACTCTCCATGCCATGTATAAATTTATTGAACTTCTATCGTGCTGCCTCTTACATGCCTTTTTTCTAAACCCAAATGTCCCAAACTCTGCAATTGCTCCAACCGCTGGACCATTTTGCTTGTGCTTTTGCTGCCAATGGAAGTGTGGGTTGGGAGAGCATGGCTGAGGCTGATGAGAATTGTAGCTGCAAGGCACCAGGTTTGGCGTGGGCTAAGATGAATTAAGCCTGAAGGCCACACACACCCCGCAACATGATAGAAAACTCTCCCTGCTGCTTCTCTGCCTCAGAAGCTGTTCCAAGCTCACCTCCTTAACTCTGCCAGTAGACCACTCCAATGTGTGATAGAATGAATGAATAATTCCCCTTGGAGAGATGCTGGAAAACTACTTGCTTCTGGGAAGAGGCTGTTTACTGTGTCTCTGAACAAGTTGCTGCGTTGCAACTCATGCATAGGCACAGATGAGTAAAGCTATTGCAGTCATCAGAGATTAGGGGAATACTGGGATCCGATGATAGCAGATTTCCACACCTTTGGAGACTTTAAGCAAATGAGGCCGCCACTGGCACAATGTAGGGCTTGTGCTTCTCTGGGCCACCTAACCATGCAAAGGAAATTGAGAAGCACACGGGATCTCTTTACAAAAGAAAGGGGCCTGGTGTTGGATTTTCATTGCAAATTGGTCATTGCAAGAGGGTGTGGCAGGAAGGGGAAGAGAAAACGAGGCACTTGGTGAAAGAACCATTTCTACACAGACTCTTTGCTCAGGATAATTTTAAAACCATGCAGCCAAGTTGAGCCAAGAAGCCCAAACTATCTGCATTACAGGTCAGGACAGATGATAACCTCTCAGTTACAGCCAAGAGTCTCTGCCTGTTTTCAATCTGGTCAGAGAACTAGATACAAACTAGGACAGGTATCTTCAGTCACTTCAGACCCCAGACCCACTTTTAACCCAAACACGCAGAAGTCCTAGGTTCAATTCCTGGCATCTCCAGGTAGAGTTGAGAGATGCTTCCTGCCTAAAATCCTCGAGAGTGTAGACAATATTGAGCTAGATGGCCAATGGCCTGACTTCCTACATTTGGGGACCCATTTCTTAATCTTTTACCACATATTTGCATGGTGGTAGCGCTCCCATTGTGACTCACCTTGGGTCAGACTGTGACCCATTACTGAGTCCTGACCGAACAGTTGAAGACCGGTTGTCCCAGAGTGTGCCGGTCAGCAATCACTGTCTGAAGTTGGAGTTCACTCTTTATGAGCAAAGCATGATCTTCACTCAGGCCTAATGAGCACAGCAGCTCATTCCTGATGGCTCTTCCTCCATGAAATCAGTTGTTGAGGCTGAAAGTCACCAGCTCTCCACAGTTGCCCATGCCTCCTCCTCTCCAGGGCTTTCCCCCAAGTTGTGTGCAGCCAACCTCTCTTCTGTCCTCTCCTTTTTATGCATCTTCGGGTTCTGGGAGACAAGTGTGCCTCATCTCTGTCTTTTGACCTCCCTCCTATCCCTCTCCAGCCTCTGCTTCTGGACTTCCCTCTGGCACAGACTCTCCCTGCTCACTAAACCCTGTTACCTCTTCAGCTTCCAACACCTCCTCCTCCCAGTCTTCTCCCTGTGACCACTCATCATCACCCCACCACCAATCCCCAGGCTCTGAACTTTATTTACTTGGGGGTTCCCCAGCTGGTTCCTTCCACCACCCCTCTGTGTTGAACCAAACCAGTGAACTAGAAGTTGCAGTCTGCTCAGAGCAGACCCTCAATTTCAATGGGCCTACTCTGAGCAGGACTGACATTGGCTACTGCCCTAGATACTTGGCACAAAAAGGGGCTCCAGGAAGAGTTTTGTGTCATTAAGAAGTGGGCTTCCAGTAATCTGAATTCATCAGCATGAATCCCATGGGGAGTCTCAGGTAAAAAACTACCTGCTCCTGGAAGAGCCTGCCTGTTGCATCTCTGAACAATTTATGCTCTGAGGCTGAGCCAATGCAGAAGCACATCTCAAGAACTCCCTGGCATAGTTGACAAAAAAAAAATACAAATCAACCTGTGAGATCAAATGATATAGTCCAGCACCCAGATCCTAACTGTGGCCAACTAGAGATTTCTATAAAGCCCCCAGGCAGGCCACAAAGGCAACAGCCCCTCTGCTACTGTTTGGAACCCCCACTTATACATCCCCTAAACATGGGGTGTTTGGTTTTTTTAAAATTACCATGTCCTCATAACCATAAACTTTGTCTGTCCCTAGTTCTTCTTGGTCCCTCATCATGGTCCCACCCAGGCCATCCGCATCAAGAGCCAGGACCTCTGAGCCAACGGAATGATATTAGCACCCACAGCTGCACAGCAGCTGTTGTGGATTGTCTTTTTATTGACATGCCAAAGCCGGTTGCAGCTGTAGTTTGTAAGCTTAAATTAATAGGACGCTGGAGAATGCTGTGTTTATACGAGATGGGGAAGAACTAAACAAACCCAGTAAACGGAGCTGGAGAAGATATTTGCATCTTCAGAGATAATGAGAGGCTAATGTAATAAACAACAGCTGATACCTGAGCTATTGCTAAGTGCTGAAGTGACCCCCCCCCCTGGGGCACAGGCCTGGGCCATGCATAGGGAGGTCCTGGGCTGCCCAGACATTACAAGAGACCCTCCTCTGGGCCTCGCTGATGTGGTCCAAAGGAAAACAGAGCAATAGGTTGGCTGCAAGAGCTGCCGGACAGAGCCGTACCAGATGCCAGCCAACTATCTTAGGGACTCCACTCCGGATTTGTCTCAGGTTTCCTTCTGCTTTGAGAGACGTACTTGATCTATAATTGAATCATAGAATTGTAGAATTTGAAGGGGCTTGAGGGGTCATCTAGTCCTAACCCCCTCTTCTCTTTGGTCTGTGAGTCCCTCCATAGTGGGAGATAGTTGCAGCCGGAGCCTTAGGCTTGCCTAAGGCAAGATCTAGCTGCTATGCTGAGCTGCTGTTCATAAATGGAAGTTATCAAGACTCCTGCTGCTTCCTGTACCCATGGCAAGGTTTCCTCATGCAATGACCATTTCCTCTTGGGACTGATTACACAGAGGCAAGGGAAAGCGGAGTGCACTTAAACACACACACTGGACTTTTAGAAAGCTGGTTTCAAAAAGCTTAAGGAACTTCTGGGCAAGATCCCATTATTAGATATGGAAGTCCATGATGGACGGGAGTTTCTTAAGGGTGAGATGTTTAAGGCACAATTGCAAACAGTTTCAGCGAGAAAGAAAAGTGGGAGTCTCAAAAATGCTGCTCCAGAACCACTGGAGGCCACGGACTCTTCCCTAACATTCAGTCCTTGCTCTGTGGGATCCCAAGCCCTTACTGGCTCCTGTCCCAGTTTCCTGACTGGGTGGAGAGCAGCCTCTCCTGGAGAGGTCAAGCAGAGAGCATTGCAAAGAGAGGGAGAAAGTAATTCCGAGGGGTTTTGTGTTTTTTTGGAAGCACACAAATACTTCTTCTTTTTTACAAGCAAATATCTCTTTTCTCAGTGAGAAACGTGGGTGTTCTTTTGTGGTTTGCATGTCTTCATGGGTACTTGCTGAAAAGCAACTTACCAGTGCATGTGTGAAATATAAAAAGATAAAGATTATGATAATTAATAAATGTTCGTAATTCTGTTCATAATTCTACTGAACTGGAATGGTCCTTCCTACATTCCTCTAACAAATGAGCCTGGTGTTGAGCCTTTCATAGAATCACAGAACTGCAGAGTTGGAAGGGACCTCAAGGGTCATCTAGTCCCACCCCCTGCAATGCAGAAGTCACAGCTAAGGAGTCTGTGACTGGAGGCCAATCCAACCTCTGCTTTAAAACCTTCAATGAAAAGGGGTCCATCAGCCTCAGAGCATAAATCTACCACAGTCAGAATCTCCTTTGAATTCATTGGTTTGTATCCTACCCTCTGGAGCAGCTAGAAAACAAGCTAGTTCCATCTTCCATGTGGCAGCCCTTCAGATATACAGTATATGAAGATGGCTACCCTGTCACCTCTCAGCCTCCTCTTCTCCAGGCTAAACATCCCCAGCTCCCTTTACTGTTCATCATAAGGCCTGCTTTCCAGATCCATTATCATATTGGTTGCCTTCCAGAAGGACTTTTGCTGGGATCCTTTCCCCCAAAGCTTTGTGAATGCTTACACACACACCCTCCTGCCTCAGTCTCTTAATGGTAATGTCCTCTGGAACTCCTGGCTTCGTTCAGCTCTGGTGATGAATTACACTTGGCAACCCCAGGGAATGTGAGGTGGAGATGGAGGGGCATGAGAATACATGCCCTTCCTACCTGAGGCTGTGCATGGACAAGCGTCATGGGACAATAATCACTCCCCTGGCAAGTGCAGACCTGGTGGCGCCCATCCTCTTCCCATGATGCAGCCTCCTGCTTTTGGAAGAGGCACCCACCACTGGAGGAGGAGGAGGAGGAGGAGGAGGAGGAGGAGGAGGAGGAGGAGGAGGAGGAGGAGGAGGAGGAAGGCAGGAGTTACTTCCAGAACACCACAGCTGCAGGATCAGACCAGAGATCCACATGGCCTACAGTAGCCAGCCAGGCATATCCAGGAAGCACAGTCCTTTCCTGCTGCTGTTCCCTAGCAAATGAGGCACACTCTGAAGGCCATGCAGCCACCACGACTGGTAGAAATTCATAGATCCCCCTCCTCCTCTGATCATAGAATTGTAGAGTTGGAAGGGACCCCTAGAGTCATCTAGTCCAACCCTCTGCAATGCAGGAATCTCAGCTTAAGGACCCCTGACAGGTGGCCATCAAACCTCTGCTTAAAAACCTCCAGTGAAGGAGAGTCCTTCCCCTTACAAGGGCATCTGTCCCAGTCTCAAACAGCTTTTATCCTCAGAAAGCTCTTCCTGGTGCTCCTTCTCCTCTATGAATTATGCCACTTTTCATGGCAGTAGATTCCATCAATCAAGTTGGTGCAAGATGAATATGTTTATTATTATTACATTTATATCCTGCCTCTGCTCCTCCAAGGACCTCTTACCCCATGCCTCCATTTCACAATGGAGGTCCCCCAGCGAGTTTCATGACTGAGTGGGGATTTGAACCCTGGTCTCCTCTGTGGGTTAAACCACTCAGCCTAGGGCTTGCTGATCAGAAGGTCAGCGGTTCGAATCCCTGTGGTGGGGTGAGCTCCTGTTGCTCGGTCCCAGCTCCTGCCAACCTAGCAGTTCGAAAGCACATCAAAATGCAAGTAGATAAATAGGAACCACTACAGCGGGAAGGTAAACGGCGTTTCCATGTGCTGCTCTGGTTTGCCAGAAGCGGCTTTGTCATGCTGGCCACATGACCTGGAAACTATACGCCGGCTCCCTCGGCCAATAATGCGAGATGAGCGCGCAACCCCAGAGTCGGTCACGACTGGACCTAATGGTCAGGGGTCCCTTTACCTTTACCTCCCTCATCCTCGTCCAACTCTCTTACCACACCACAATGGCACAATGCTTGTAGCAGTCCTGTCACACACACCCGACCCCCCACATAATAATAATAATAATAATAATAATAATAATAATAATAAATAATAATAATAATTTATACCCCGCCCATCTGGCTGGGTTTCCCCAGCCACTCTGGGCGGCTTACAACAGAAAAATGAAATAAAATAATCTGTTGTTGTTGTTGTTTAGTCGTTTAGTCGTGTCCGACTCTTCGTGACCCCATGGACCATAGCACGGTGTTTAATGGTTAATAATCTATTAAACATTAAAAGCCTCCCTAAACAGGGCTGCCTTAAGATGTCTTCTAAAAATCTGGTAGCTGTTTTTCTCTTTGACATCTGATGGGAGGGCGTTCCACAGGGCAGGTGCCACCACTGAGAAGGCCCTAAAACATAAAAATTAAAAGCAGTGCAGCTACAGCAGAGTGTGCCACACCCTCATACAGACAGACCCACAGAGGCTGATGTCTTTAAAAATACAAGTGACGCTGGGGCTCAACCCTTTCTGATCAATGATACAATGCTAACTGGAACTTGTACTGACGCTGCTCCCTGGGATTCCTCATGCAATTGTCTAATGCTCATGACATCCTTTTGACATCATTAAGGACACATATTGAGTCTTTCCTGTGCTACTCACCTCTAAACAGGAAAACACTTATCTGCGCCGCCCCCCGCTCAAATAAAAAACGACCCAAAAATGATGCCCCCTAAAAACAGACAATCCCAACCAAAGCACCAAATTGTAGAGTTGGAAGGGGCCCAAACCATCATCTAGTCCAACTCCCCCCATTATTTTTAACAATGGAAAACTGGGAGGGTGAAGGGGAACTGGGAGGCGCTAAGGGACTATCGGAGGGTTTCATCCATTGCAGCCAGGGGGAGGGGGGAGGGGGTTACAGACTAGAGTTCTAAGTTATAATGCTTATTGTATAATATATTTGCTAGTCTTCAGGGTGCCACAAAACTCTCTTAATCTCTTTTAAAATGTTGCCGTGACAATCAGTGCAGCATCTCAAAACCAAAGGAAGTGACTATCTCGTTTCAGAATGATTGCTTTGACCCACGTGCTGATGTATGCAGCTTTAGACAACCAAAACGGACAGCAAACTGTGATTGAGGTTTCTTCAGTTGTGTGCAAGACAAGTCCTCCTTCTGGTGAAGCTCAAGAGCAGCTAGGCTCTCAAATAGCAGCAAGAAAGCCTCTCCAGAGTGCAGTACTGTGGCCACAATGGAGTCAGAAAATATCTTCACTTCCAAGGTCACCACTAGAGTAAGAGGCTGCTGCTAAATTTGCACTGTGCTTGTCTGCTCTTATCCTCTCCAAGCCCTCCACATTCCTCCCACACCTCTTCCACAAAGTGGCTCTGGGAGCACATCCTCATGAGTAATACTCCTTTCACTCTGATTGGCTCCAATCAGCACAAAAGGTTAGGAGACATCTCTTCAGGGACTAAAAGATCTGTTTCCATGCTGGTTGCGTGGTGGGTCTGGGATGCTGGAGGTGGGGACCAGGTTGGAACCTGGCTGCTCAATGCTGTAAGTTAGATGCTTCCCCACCCCCCCACCCCTTTCTGGATTGTCAATGATCTGTCACCAGCAGCTGCAAAAGACACAGACTTTTCTGGCTCAAGAGCTGGAGCTGCACTGTTGGAAAGCTACAGAAATAATATATGACCACACTTGAATGGTGTTTTGATTTGTGGCGGTCAGTCTGGATGATGGCACGAGTCCCTTCCAATTCTTGGGGTCCTGTACCCAGGGAGCATTAGATTCAAAGAAAAATAACAATTACAGGATATGACAGGTATTGAAATTAAGAAGAAGATGAAGTATTTGGGAATACAGGGGTCAACAAAAAAATATAGATTTATACCAGGAAAATTATGAGAAAGCATGGAAAGAAATACAAATTTTTTTTAACAATTTGGTCTAAATTAAAACTTTCTCTATTAGGAAGGATATCAGTAATCAAAATGAGTGTTCTCCCCAAAATGCTTTTTTTGTTCCAAAATTTACCCATATTAGGAAACGCAAAGTGCTTTAAAGAATGGAGGAAAGATCTGGCAAACTTCGTTTGGAATGGGGAAAAACCTAGAATTAAATATAAATTTCTTACACATAGAAGGGAGAGAGGAGGTTTCAATTTGCCCACCTTGGAATTGTACCACGATGCAGCCGGTTTAGTATGGCTGAAAGAATGGATTGAATTAAAGAATGCCGATGTATTAGAGTTGGAAGGGGTGGGCCTGGTCTTCGGATGGCGCAAATACTTAGTGGAGGAAAAATTGAAAGAGCGTAGTAATTTTAATAACAACATTATAAGAAAATATCTATATAAAATTTGGAAGAAACAAAGGTGTATTGGAACCAAGGATGCCGTGGTGGATATCGCCAATGGAAATAATAGCGGTAAAGAGAAAAAATTTAGAGGGGAATTGGCCAACATATAAAGTGTTATTAGAAAAAGATGAAGGAAATATCAGATTTAAAGAATATAAAGAGATTAAACGGTTTTTAAATGCAGCATTTCCAAATTAATCAAAGATGGGTAAGCACCTGGAACCACAGGAATTTTCACCACTTGGAGACTGGGGTGCCACATAGCAATATGTTAATGAGTCCAGCAATTGGGGGGGTGAATGAGGGGTGAGCTCTTTTGGGGGGGTCCTTGCCCCCCTGCCCCCTCCAGCACCTCCTTTGGTTGAGAGTGTCATTGTGGACAGAGCCCCAGGTTGCAAGAGAAACATTCAGAGGTGGGAGACCCATATTTTTAAAGGGGATTCAATTATTACATTTGATGTATAAATTCAAACTGTGCTCATAGAAATGTTTGAGGAACTCTGAAGCAAATCCTACCCAACCCCATCCCTCATGTCCACTCTGCTGGGCTGCAGCCTCTGAGCTAGAATTCCTGGTTCTTGTCCAGAGGATAAAATGTTTCATTTGCACATATAAATAAACCATCTGGGCCTCTCTTCCCCCATGCCTTACTTGCAAATTAAGTTAAAGCAAATATCTCAAGCCCTTTTAAAAGGCATATCTATTTCCTCACATATTTCCAGAATGTTTTACTTCCTGGAATGCCCAACTATTTGAATCTGCTGGAAGGAAAGGACGCAGCTCGCTTGTCCCTTCGAAAAACAGTGTGGAGGTGGCTCTTCCTGGTAACTCCCTAAAGATTGTTCATTTGTGGGAGTTCATTTGTGGTTACGGTAACCTCCTGGCAGTGTAAGAGAGATGCATGAGGCCAAGGGGCTGACATATTAATACAACAGTCAGTTTGGAAGAAGTGGGAGCAACTCTTTATCTCAGGCCAGTAAAGGCGGGGCTGAGCTGTGCCTGTTTTCCTCTTCGGAAGCTAGCTGCTATTTTTCCTTCTGGGAGTGGGGGGGGGGAATCCAGAGAGGGCTGTTTGCAAGCTTCTCTGCAGCTCCTTAATGAGAAGTTTCATCACAAGGGACCAGCTTGCCTAGAAGACTAGGAACAAATGAGGAGAGAACTCTTGCACCTTTAAAAGAATTGCAGAAGAGGGGATTTCAGCTGCCCTGCAACTATTAAAGGTGCAGGAGCAATGCAGGTCCTCTTTTGAATCGGGCCACCTGAACACTGTCTTGCCCTCCTACCTGTGCTTTTGCCATGGAGAGGTACCTGCAGGAGAATGTTGGGGTCCTGCCTGTTCATAATGCAGGCTGGTGCTGAGTGCCCAAGCTAAGCTACGTCTGCACCTTACTAGCACATTCCATCCAACAATCATACCATCTGCGTGGGCAGACTGGGTGTTGAGCAGTACACCTGTAGTTACTCAGAAGTAAATGTACCTGAGTATGGAAGAGCTGACCTGTACAAATCAACAAGTGTACCCTCTTTCATGCAAACACACCTGTGCATGTGCAGAGACAAAGGCAGGTGTACCCTATGTTCAGTGTAATGTGTGAACAAGGCATTTTGAGGTGGCTGAGGGTCATGTCCACCCCCTTTCCTTCTTTAACTTTTAAAAATAAAGCCTTGTGGATGGTGGTGGTGGTGTTGTTAAGCCTGGAGCAGCCTGGGAACTATGGCACAACTGGCTTCACATATTCTCTGTCCTTGGGTGGGGTGGCGGATCCCCTTCCCCACCTGAGCATGGAGGGCAGAACTCTTTGAACTCAATGTATCAAGGTGGCTAGATGGCCAGATGCAAAAAGGTTCAAGAAAGGGCAATCAAAATGATCAAGGACATGGAAGGACTCCCCTATGAGGAAAGGGTGCAACGTTTGGGACTTCTTAGCTTAGAGAAAAGGCAAGAAAGAAGCAACCTGAGAGGAGGTTATAAAATTATGCCTGGAATCAAGAAAGTGGGCAGAAAAACGCTTTCCTCCCTCTCTCAGAACACCAGGATTTGTGGACCTCCAGCAAAGCTGAATGTTGAAAGATTCAGGGCAGCAGCAAAGAAAGTACTTCTTCAGGCAGCGCAGAGTTAACTGTGGAATTTGCAATGATGGCCACCCATATGGAGGACTCTAAAAAAGGATTGATTCACAGAGGATAAGGCTATCAGCATCTACTAGGCATGATGGCTCTGTTGGAGGCAGTAATGCTGGGAGCCACAGGAGGGGAGAGTAGCTCTTGTGCTCAAATCCTGCTTGCTGGTTTCGCACGGGCATCTGGGAAAAAGATGGGAACAGGATGCTGTGCTACATGTTCCATGGGCCTGATCCAGCAGGGCTGTTCTGATGGCCTTGTGCTTTTAATAGCAGCCACAGATCTTGTGCCTTTCAGTAGGTATCGCTTGCATGACAACGTACACCTCCTGAAATTCTCTCGCCTGCACACCTAAGAAAGGCACAGAAGCCCTGTGTGGGTTGGCATTCGGCCACCCTCACAAGGGTGGTGTGCACTTTCAAATCACACTCCACCACACACATCACTTTACAAAAGCCCCAGGGAACTATGCTATGTTACGACCCAGGAAATGCAGCTTCACTTTGGGTCATGAGGCTTTCATTTAAGTTTATATTATGTTTACTAAAGACATTGCTAGCCTAGCTTTTATCATGAAATCTCAGGGTAGGGAACAATAAAACTTACTTTAAAACCGCAGTTCATGGGTGTAGCGGGGGGGGGCAGCTACACCCCTAAATCAAGTAAATCAATAAAAATACTTAACTAACTGAGGTTCTGCCTCCTTTAACATAAATCCTGGCTGTGGCTATGCTGCAATCAGTTAATAAATGAGCTAATATTCCAGTTTCAATTCTTCAAAACCAGTGGAACATCTCCACCCAGAAAACATACACACACAAACAAACAAAAGCAGACATTTAAAGTTTAACGAAGCACTAGGGCTAGGATGGGGAGGTGCAATTATTAGCCAACACATTGTCTACTTATGACCCCAATTTCTATGACTCCTTTTGGGTCCCTCCAGGCATCCTTTTCAGGGATGCAGGTGGCGCTGTACTGAGCCTAGGGCTTGCTGATCAGAAGGTCGGTGGTTCGAATCCCTGCGACGGGGTGAGCTCCCGTTGCTCGGTCCCAGCTCCTGCCCACCTAGCAGTTTGAAAGCACGTCAAAGTGCAAGTAGATAAATAGGTACCCCTCCAGCGGTAAGGTAAACGGCGTTTCTGTGTGCTGCTCTGGTTCGCTAGAAGCGGCTTTGTCATGCTGGCCACATGACCTGGAAGCGGTATGCCGGCTCGCTTGGCCAATAAAGCGAGATGAGCACCCAACCCCAGAGTTGTCCACGACTGGATCTAACTGTCAGCGGTACCTTTACCTTTAGGCATGCTTTTGACTGTGTATTTGTGACAATTCATGAGCAGTGCCAGATTTACGTATAAGCCAAACAAGCTCAAGCTTAGGATCCCACTCTCTTGGGGCCCCCCAAAAAAATTAAAGGGAAAAAACTGGATGTACATTTCCAAAATATAAGATAAAAAGACAAATAAAATAAAACCTACATAAAGCAATGGTGTTCTGTGTTGTGTAGGCTCCTATTTGTTATGTGCAAATAGGAACTATTAGGTCCATATATAACCATACAGTGGTACCTCTACTTATGAACTGAATGTGTTCCGAACGCACATTCGTAAGTCAAAAAAAATTGTAAGTTGAATCCCATAGGGATGCATTGGGAGAAAAAATTCGTAAGTCGAAGCAACCCTATCTAAAAATTTGTAAGTAGAAAAAATCCTATCTAAACTGCATCCAAGATGGCGGACGGAGCTCCGTTCGTAAGTCGAAACATTCATAAGTAGAGTTATTCGTAAGTAGAGGTACCACTGTATACCATATATTCAACACAAAAACAGTGACAATTTGTTGTTGACAAAGGACAGCTGGACATATAAAGGGCCTCATTACCTTCAGGAGCTTAGGGCCTCATCAGAACTAAAAACGGCCCTGTTCATGAGGCTATCAAGACTTTAGTATGAGATCCTGCTTTCAATATGGTTCATGCCTGCAAAAGTTTTGGGGATGACACACTACTTTGTTTCCAGTCAGTACATATCCTGCAACTTCCTGGTGCAATCTCATGATGTTTCGTTCTCCAAATGTTTGAGGTACCAATTTTGTTGCACTATAGCCTTTCCCACACAGCAATAAGTGGCAGCACTGAGGAAGTATCGCGGAACAACTAATAAAGCAGAATCAATCCACCACTAATTCTATTGCTTCAAGAACATGGCCTCATCCACACTGTAAATGTAAATCAGTATCATACCACTTTAAACAGCCGTGGGTCACCTCAAAGTATCCTGGGAAGTGTAGTTTGCTTAGCTTGTTAGGAGACACACACACAGAGAGAGACCCCTCATTCCCCTCAAAGGGCTACAGTTTCCTAGACTTGGGCAACACCTCTAGAAGGATACAATCAGTGCATAGTGTGGGTTGCCAGCACCTGGGGCCATTGCTGAGGGGCCAGACTTTTCTGCCCAGATTTTCACTTTCTGAAATATGGCAACCCTTTGGTGAGAGGGAGGGAAACAGAGTACACATGCCTCTTTCTTTTTTTAAAAAAAACCAAAACTCTAGGAAGTATTCATCCAGCCATCTGCCTTCCTAGCTGCAGCACCTATATAGTTTGCATTTTTAACATCAATGGCCACAAATTGCTCAGCTGAGCGTTCATTTTCTCAGTTGAGGTACTGGTGTATTAAAAATCCCAAAAGAACAACTATGCAAACAAGGCAGGATGGGTGCCTTATCTCTACTAAGTATGGAAGCAGATGTGTCATGTAAGATTAGTTCTGAGGATCTGATCAAAGACTTTACAATTACGGTAGAAAAAGTAGGATTTCCCCTCCAAATATGAATAAAGTGGAAGTATATAAAAATTCATCTTACTTTTCTATCTTACTGTAGGTTTTGTGTCATTTTGATAAATAAAATTTTATTTTATGGTTTTTTATTGTTTATATTTTGAATTAGAGATATACAGGGGCACCAAAATCTTTTAAGTACCTGTATATTCCGGTGTATAAGACGACTGGGCATATAAGACGACCCCCAACTTTTCCAGTTAAAATATAGAGTTTGGGATATACTCACTGTATAAGAAATACGACCCGGCGTATAAGACGACCCCTGACTTTTGAGAAGATTTTCCTGGGTTAAAAAGTAGTCTTATACGCAGGAATATACTGTACTTAGGGTCTCTCAAGGTCTTAATCCAGCCTTGCATTGATAGCCTTATCCTCCATGGTGGTTGGGACTTCTGCTGCCTCTCATCACGGGCTCTGCTGACTGGAGCTGATGGGCAAGGCTACAAGCTCCCCATCACCAATGCAAAGGTTGACTGCCTGTTCCACCACTGGAGGCTCTACATTCAAGGGTGCCAGGCCAGGCTGCTTCTACTATAGGGAGCTGGAGGTTCCTAAAAACCCTGTTCATGCCTTCTTGCTGCCATCTCTCTAAAATGAGGTCAAGTGCTATATCCATGCCTGTGGAGTGTGTGCTATGACCAAGATACCAGGCCCTACTCCAGCCACTGTCTGACCCTTAGAGGATGTGGGCTGAAATCTCATTTCACTACATTGTCAAATTCCCATCTTCATAAGCTGACAATGTGATTTTAGTTGGGGTGTTGCTGGCCAAGATAACTCATTTAAACTCAGCCATATGCTACCATATGCTTAAAAAGCAGAGACATCACCTTGCCGACAAAAGGTCCGTCTAGTTCAAGCTATGGTTTTCCCAGTAGTGATGTATGGAAGTGAGAGCTGGACCATCAAGAAGGCTGATCGCCAAAGAATTGATGCTTTTGAATTCTGGTGCTGGAGGAGACTCTTGAGAGTCCCATGGTCTGCAAGAAGATCAAACCTATCCATTCTGAAGGAAATCAGCCCTGAGTGCTCACTGGAAGGACAGATCATGAAGCTGAGGCTCCAATACTTTGGCCACCTCATGAGAAGAGAAGAATCCTTGGAAAAGACCTTGATGTTGGGAAAGATGGAGGGCACTAGGCGAAGGGGACGACAGAGGACAAGATGGTTGGACAGTGTTCTCGAAGCTACGAACATGAGTTTGACCAAACTGCGGGAGGCAGTGCAAGACAGGAGTGCCTGGCGTGCTCTGGTCCATGGGGTCACGAAGAGTCGGACACGACTAAACAACTAAACAACAACTAAACAACAACAACAACATGCTACCAGGATCAACCAGATGTTTACCAATCAATAGCTCTACCTTCGTGGGCTTCCAGATAATGTACGGTACTCTCAGATGGAGGTTCACAGTTCATTTCTCATTCTTAGAAGGCATTCCTGGAGCTTCTGAAAATATGAGTGTGCCTGTGGATAGCACACTGACAGATGGAATAGATAAGTCAGATCCTGGAATAATACCTCTTCTGCTCTCTTAGCTATCGCCAGGATGCCCTGCCACTTGCGGAATCCACATATTACAATGCGGCAACACACCTTCTGCATGATGTTCTTACTGCTGTCTGATGAATGGAGCTCCATTCTTCAGGAATTTATCTTGCAGCCTTATGGCAGCCAATCAGAGAGTGGGCTGGGGGATCCCTACTTGACTCTGTGGCAACAATGCCTCAGGGCCCCACAGAACAATGGGCTCACCCACGTTTCCAATTGCCCCATCATTTCTAGGCACAAGTCCAAGGAGCTTTTCTTTTGTCCCACTGCTTTCCCCTGGAAAACCCACACTTTATGGTCAATGATGTAAATCACTTTTTCTGCAGATTGGCATTTGTTCTGATTCAGCAATAAGCAGTGAGTTTTCCCAGGGAAGGTGGTGAGAAAAAGCAAAACCTCCCGGACCCATGGCCTGAAATCACAGAACAAATGAAGAAACCACAAGACAACGGGAAGTGTGGACGAGCTCTCCATTTCATTCTGCACATTCTGTAAGGCTGTCCAGGAATTTATAGGGTGGTGTCATCAAGAAGCTGTTGACATGAAGTCCCATTTCCCCTTTTCTGCTGACCTAGATTGATAAACGAAAATACAAGGATACATGAAGCAACTCTGAAGTTCTGGGGAACTTCTTATTTTGTTTTAAAAAAGAAGTTGCTAGGTTTGCAGTTTCCCCTTTTTGCAACATGCCAGCTGCTCAGTTTCTATTTAAGGTATCCCTGATAAGGTTGCTAGATGCCTAAGTTGGACAGTCAAGAAACTAAATACAGCGAAGGGGGGAATGGGGTATAATGTCCCTCCATTGTCTATGCTCAGCGATCAGCTTTGCTTGGCTCTGCCTCTGCTCTGTTTCGACCCCATCCTGAAATTGCAAGAACTTGATGAATTAAGAACCAATGGGTGCCTGAGCAGGCTTGTTTTCCTCTGCCCTGCCCATCCCTTTGTCCTTTTATGTTATGTCTTTTAGATTTCAAAGGCTCCAGGCAGGCACCATGTTGGTCTAACACAGTGGTTCTCAAAGCATGTGCTGCACCACACTCATGTAACAGGAGCGGACAGCAATTGTGGCAGGAAGATTCAAGGACAATCGAAGAAACATTTAAACATTTCAGTGCAATATAGTAAGTAAAGCATCAAAATATTATTTTAATTTGCAGAATGTTGAGAGATGTCTTCTCAAAATGAGAGCAAAAGCATCAAGTGGTACAAATGCAAACACACCTCTCCTTGAGTTTGTATATGGTACATACCTAAGGTACGCGATATTTCGACTGACTTACCAGGAGAAAGTGCTGCCTTTCAGAAATTCCCCCCAAACACATAGTCTACATTTGAAATCCCAGTAATGTCCAGGGAAATCCAGATGTATGACAGCCCTAACATATGTAAGAGACTCATTTATAAATAATAATAATAATAATAATAATAATAATAATAATAATAATAATAATGATATTATTATTATTATTATTATTATTATTATTATTATTATTATTTCTACTCCACCCATTTGGCTGGGTTTCCCCAGCCACTCTGGACGGCTTCCAACAGAAGGTTAAAAATACATTGAAACATCAGTTATTAAAAACTTCCCTAAACAGGGCTGCCTTCAGATGTCTTCTAAATGTCAGATAGTTGTTTATTTCTTTGACATCTGACGGGAGGGCATTCCACAGGGTGGGAGCCACTACCAAGAAGGCCCTTTTCCTGGTTCCCTGTAACTTGGCTTCTCGCAGTGAGGGAACCGCCAGAAGACCATCGGCGCTGGATCTCAATGTCCAGGCAGAACGATGGGGGTGGAGACGCTCCTTCAGGTATACTGAGCCAAGGCTGTTTATATTATAAACTTTATTATATTATGTTATAAAGATATTATATTATATTTAGTTATATACATATTATATTATATACATAATATTATATATTATATAGCTGCATTGTTTTATACTTCCTGGATGTCCCATTATCGTATTATAAAGTAGTTGTGTTCAGCGTTATAAATTAAACACTACTAGGAGTTGTTTCTTTTTGTTTTCCAATGTATTACTTATCAATACGGTAAAAAGTTTAGTGTAGCACAAGCAAATTTTTATTCTGAAAGTGTGGCCCAGAGAAAAGAATTGAGAACCACTGGTCTAACATAAGCCAGAACAGATTGTAATAAATACTTAAAATAAAATATTCATTGTGTGAGCTGTTTAGTTAGCTTTGACCCCCCCCTCTTCTTCCCACCTCTATAACTCTCCTTTGTCTCCAGTCTGTAGGTTTTAGAATTTAGCCACAGGGAAACAACTTGAAAGTAGGAGAAGGGAAGGTGTTTGGTATGCAGAATGAGCAGGGGATGCAACTAAACTCTTTCTCTGCCCCATCACCTACTGAGCCTTGGATACTTGAGGGGTGGCTGGCAACCAGGGGTTAGGGGAAAGAATTCTTCACATGCTCAGAGGCAAATTCCTCTCAAGCAACTGAAGTTGTGGGTGCTCAATGAGTGTCAATGGTGATGGAACAGAGGTGATCACTGGTGCCAAAAAGCGGTTAAGGTGACCAGCACTGGCCTATATTCAGCTCCAGTGGGGAGAGGTTTGCAGGAGGAGGAGGAGGAGGGACCTGGATTGGAAGAGCTGAAAGGCCAGTTTTGTAGGACCCCTCTAGGCAATGTTGTGTAGTGGTTAGAATGTTGGACTAGGACGTGGGAGAGACCAGGGTTCGAATTCCCACTCAGCCATGAAGCTCACTGGATGACTTTGGGGTCCAGTCACTGCCTCTCAGCCTAACTTGCTTCCCAAGCTAGTTGGGAGGATAAAATGGGGAGGGGGATGAACTATGTACCCCACCTTGAGCTCCTTGAGAAAAGGTGGGATATAAATGCAATAAATAAATAATATTTGCTTTTATATTACTCACTTTCTTACCAGTGACCCAAAGGGATGTAACAAACACAATGTGAACAGATAAAAACCAACGTTAATGAACGCGGCCAATAAAAAACTTAGAAACCACACCTGTACAGATCACAGCCAGGCCTTATGGACCCCTCATCACTAAAAGATGCCACAAGTACTACCGTAGAAAAGATTCTAATGAAGGTCCAAAAGCCAGAGTTAAAAATGCAAGTTTTGGCCTGGCGCCTAAAAGTAGATAAAGGTAGTGCCATTGGATCCACCCTGGCAAGACTTTTCCACAAACAGGGAGCCACCACTGAAAAGGCCCATAATTACTGAGCAACTATCCTGGCTCTGTTGTGAAAGGCCAGCTCCATCAGGCACGTCTTGTGCCAGCATTGGGTCAATATAGGAAAAAGTGTTTAGAAAGCTGTGTTTTGATTTTTCCTCTTCCCTCCATGTCCCTTTCCCCCTTGTGTCATGTTATTCCAGGTAAAGGCAGGGACTGTCCTGTTTTAACTGGTTGTTATCAAACATCGCTCTGGAAGCCTCTCTTAGCTGAAGAGCCCAGTACAAATGCAATCCATCCGTTCATCCACAATAGCTTGTGTATAGCATATGCAGAGTTAGCTCTTTTCTGAGCACTGATCCCACACTCATCACATATATTGGGAATAGCTTTCTGACAATAAGAGCTGCATGGCAGTGCAGTGGACTCCCTTGGAAGATGGAGGGTTAAAAACTGGAGGTTTTTAAGCAGAGGTCGGGTGTCGTCTGTCAGGAATTCTGTAGCTGCTATTCCTGCATTGCCTGGGGTTGGGCTAGATGACCCTTGGGGGTAACTTCCAACTTACAATTCTACTACACATCTTGATTTGCTCAAGTGGTCCTTACACATACAGTGGTGCCTCGCTAGACGAATGCCCTGTAAGACGAATTATTCGCTTAACGAAGAGATTTTTCGAGCGGAGGTTGCCTTGCAAGACGAATTCGTTTTACGAAAAATTCGTCTAGCGAATCGCGGTTTCCCATAGGAATGCATTGAAATTCAATTAATGCGTTCCTATGGGCAAATAAATAAATAAATAAAAATTCAATGCATTCCTATGGGATTCGCTAGACGAATTTTTCATTATACGAATTGACCCGTGGAACGAATTAAATTCGTCTAGCGAGGCACCACTGTATTCCTGCTCATCTTTTGTTCACCCTACACTTTCCAATGCCTCTCTCCATCGCTTTCTAAACTGCAAAAAGCCTGTTTCTTTTTTTTAAAGGTGGCAGAGCACTTTTACCACACTTTGCAAACTGAAAGCACAGACTTGAACCCCTCTTTTAAAGCAGTAGCAGCCTGGAGACACCCTGACTCTGAAAAGGATGGGGATTTTGAGCTCTACCTCTGGTTGTTTTCATTTCCTACTGAGGTTACCCAGGGGTCAGTTTCTCAACCCACCAGGGGTTGCAAAGAAAGTAAGTATTTGAGGGGTGGGGGGTGAGGAGTGAAAGACAGAGGACCTTAGATATTCAGGCTAAGACCATCCACACACCCAGTGTGGCTCAAGGGCCTGGAGGCCTCACACCAGGCTCAGCCGGAGCCCTTAAAATCTTTCCAATTGCAGGATAGAATTCCACAGCTGGAAGCCTCAGGTCGCTCACCTCAAGCACCTGCTTGGCGCCCAAGGCTCAGACCTTTTAATTACCCACAATGCCCCAATACAGTACCACTCCAGGGAACCCTGAGGAGTCATGATGGGGGGGGTGCAGGGTGCGGGACACACCCAGTGCAGATGCTACCACCACCAGCAGAGAGCCTGCTCGGGGGCACTTTGCCTGGTTAGATCCAGAGCTGGCCCTGAGCACCCAAAGAAACAAGCAGAGTCTTCTGCCTCCTAAGGGTTTCACGTACCGTTTCCCACCGCAGCTTGTTCATCTGACATCTTAAAAGTATTTCGCTCTCAGAAATAGCTAAGAAATATCATAGCCATCTGTATCAAGCTGCCAGAATGATAATTTGTCTGGGCTGGAAAAACCATACGGCACACTCAACTGACTTGCAGTTATCTGAAGTTCAGGTGACGATCAATAGCATTAAATTAAAAAGTCTTATTAAAGTGAGGGAAGGCAGGTAGGGCTGTAGAAAAATGGGGTTTGTTTCTCTTCCGTTGGAATGCAAGGTTTCAGGATTCAATCTATGGATTGCTAGTAAATGCCATACAGTTATTTGTAAATTATTGTAATTTTTTTTTAATTAAATATGCTTAGTATCTTATAGAAGGAAATAACAGAAAGAAACAGGAGCAATATTTAAGGGCAGAAAATAATTATATGTAGGTACCCTGTAGTATATATTGAGTTGCAAATTTTAAAAATTCTTAATATATCAATGTCAAATCTGATTTAATCTTTTTAATGTTCATATCATTTCTTTTCTTTTAACTTGCGGGTAAAGCTTTAACACACACACACACACACACACACACACACACACACACACACACGTCCACTGGTTTTGATTTTCATAAGAAAGAGCAACAATGGAAAATGTGAATTATAAAAGCTTTGTAAATTACTTAAGCACATGCCGTAACTTCCACAACACGCCCACATGTCTGTGCTCTGGAACCTCGTGCCCTCCAGATGTTTTGGACTACAACTCCCAGTTGTCTCAGCCAGCGGTCTGGATCTGATGGGAATTGTAGTCTGAAACTTCTGGAGGGCACCAGATGGAAGAGGGCTCACCTAAATTGATGTGCTACCGCCTCTGAGCCCGGTCTCGAGTCCACATAACTAACCCAAGCACCTCTCACAAGCAACCCCAGCCTCTTTGCCAGATATTACTGGCTGCCTCTTTGCCAGATATTCATGCTACAAGATGCCCTGGAGACACTTGCTTCCTAATTCAGGATGTGTGAAGCTGCAACCTCTCCTTCACGTATTCCGCAGCTGAGCTCTTCTGTAGCAAAGGCCTGGTTCCAATCAAATTCCCATCCCGAAAAATGCAAGGGAGAAGCAATGCTGGATCAGACCAACCCTTCCCCACCCACCCCAGCCCGGTATCCTGTTTCTGACAATGGTCAGCCAGACACCTCTGAGAAGCCTATGGATACGAAGTCCATTCCCTCCTGCTCACCCTAGGAATCTGGCTAGCAGAGGGAGGGTGGATGTCGTCCTTGGGAGTCAGATCCAAAGGCTTCACTTTTTTGCAGACCAACAACTGCAGCTCTCTCACCGCCACCCAGAAATGATCAGCACCACTGACCTCAGAGACCTCAGGGCGCACATCCGTGCATAGTCTGTCTCTCACCCACACACACTGCCCACGCCTCACTGGCACAAGCGGCTTGCTGCAAAAGCTTGCAGGTGTTCTTGGTGGTGGCAGTGGAAGAGATTCCCTACCTGTGCTGAGTCTTCCCGGGCTGGCACCCAGCAGCATCACCAAAGGAAGCGTGTAGCATAGCCCTGCAAAGTCAGAAAAAGAAGGAAGCTGGTTAGTGTGTGGGGGGGAGTGAGGATGAAGAATCCTTGGGGGTTTGAGGGGGAAAGAGGGAGCAGCAGCAGCAGCAGGGAGCGGCCAGGCACTTGGCCAGGACTTACAGTACATTGCAAGAGCAGAGAGCCTCCAGGCACGGTAAATCCAGCAAGGAGCCTAGCTATGCCTTTTCCTCCAAAGGCAGCCCGGCAGAGTCCCCGCCCCTTGGGACGCTCCTCCTTCTCTTTCTTGCCTCTGCCTGCATTTGCACAGGCTGTGTCGGTGGGCTCTTGAGTCCTTTGGAGAAGGAAAGAATTCTTGACGTAGCACATAGTTAAACTGGGGAACTTCCTCGCATAGGAGGCAGTGATGGCCACCACCTTTAAAAGAGGACTGGACAAATTCATGGGTGATAAGGCAATCAATGGCTACTAGCCAGGGTGGCTCTTGTGCCTGGATCCTACCGCACAGGCATCTTTGCTCATCGGATGCTGGACTACAGGGGTCACCGGCCCCATCCTGCAGGCTCTTCTGGTGTTCCTATGATGGGGGTCTTTGTGCAAGTCTTTGAGTGTGACAAATGAACTCCCCAGAAGCTGGAAGGGACAAGCTGATGAGTGTTCTCATATTGTGTGGTGGCCATAGGTGCCAACTCCCTGGGGCCCTGGGTGTTCAAATACCCAAAAAAATTCCCCATGAAGGGGCCAGGCACCCACAAATTTTGGTGTCAGGGCCATGCACACTGCATGGCACCCACATCCCTGGGCATCCACGGTCGCGGGGCCAAGCGGGCACTCCTGCTGGTGACCTAGTTTTTACACACACACACATACCGCAAGCAAGCCAACTTTCACAACTTTGCTGTCATCTCTATGAAAGTGAGTAGAGGGTGAGCAGTTACTTCTGCCCCCTTCCCTTGCATCCCTTGCTTAGGATTACAGTACTGTATATATAAACTGTCACATTTCAAAGCAGTTACAGTGGTGCAACAGTTAGACCAGTGGTTCTCAAACTTTTTTTCTCTGAGCCACACTTTCAGAATAAAAACTTACTCACGCCACACCATTTTTTTTTTATTGATAAGAAATACAATGGAAAACAAAAAGAAACTACTGCCAGCCATAATTGATTTATAACACAGAAAACGACCACTTTATAACACAATCACGGGACATCCAGAAAGTATAAAGCAAAACAGCTGCATAAATACATGAATCATTCCCAAAATATAATGTACTGATTGTCCTTTATTGGGAAGGCCTGACCCTCGGACACCTGGGATGTAAAAGGCAAACAAGGGCTCTCCACACTTCCCCTAGAAACCATGAGTCTGAGCAGTGTTTCCCTTGCCCCACTCCTTTCTCATGGAACGCCCGTTCTTTAGCGTCTAATTGGAACAAATGAGAATCTGTGGAAAACCCAATTGCCATTTGCTCCAATGGAGCCCTAAAGAGTGGTCCCCTCCTCCGAAGGGAAAGCAGTGGGACAAAACAAAAGTGTACATAGCCCTAAGAGCATGAAGAAAGCGGATAGTGAAAAGTTGTCCTCCCTCTCTCGAAACACTATAATTCGTGGCCATCCAAGGAAGCGAGGTGTACATGGGCATCTTGGCCACGGAGGCCGCAGTCTTAGGGTAGGGTGGGTAACCTTTTTAGACACCCACAAGGCTCTTTCCTGTATGCCAGAACACCAACGCCACACAAGCCAGGGGCACAGAGGAAACTGAAAGTTTCCGCAGCACAGCCAGTGCTATTTTTTGAAAGGGGTTCTAAATTAAGCCTGGGTGTGTGGGGGCAGCTGCTGTGCAGGGCTACAAATGCAGCTCTCAAGAGTTTCAAGCGGGGCCTTCCCCAGCCCTACCTAGAGATGCAGGGGATTGAACCTGGGGGGTTCTGAGGTGTGTTATCTAGGAAAATCACATGCAGCTTCCTAGGCCCCACAGACAGCTTGGGGCAAAAGCAGGCAGCACTCACCCTCCCCCATCTTTCATCAAATCAGCAGCTGTTTTGCAACAGGTCTTCACAAAGCCTCCCTTGACAGACTCAGTCTTGCAACTCGCCTGGGCAAGGTCCAAAATTTCCCAAGCCCCCCCCCCCTGTTTTCCCTTATGGTGAGGCTTATTCCAGGGACGGGAGTCCTGTGGGGGCCTTGAAGATACTACTAACCTCCCACCAGCCCAGAGCCACTGCCTGAATCTGATGGGAATTAGGAGTCCAACATATATTGGTCATCCTTATCCCCCAAGAGAGAACATACGTAGGAAGGTCCCTGCCCACATTATCCTCACAACAACCCTGTGAGGCAGGTTAGTCTGAGAGTGAGGGGCTGGCCAGTGAGCCTCATGGCTGAATAGGAATTTGAACCCTAGTCTCCTGGATCCGCATCCTACACTCTAACCGCTACACCACACTGCCTAGTAGCCATTGACAGCCTTATACTTCTCCATGAATTAGTCCAATCCTCTTTTGAAGCCACCTGCCTCATGCGAGATGGAGTTCCATTCTCTGACGATGGCTGCGTGGGAAGGGATTCATTTTCTCTTCCAACAATCAGCTTCATTGGACGTCCCTGAGTTCTTGTGTTTCGAAAAACCTTTCTCTGTTTCTGCTAGCCTGACAGCTACTCAGCTGCAGATCTCCTTTGCCAAAGGCTGGTCCCCTCTCTCATCCAACCCCAACAAACACACAGCCTCCTGCCATTCCACTTCCTTCCTTCTCCTCACTTACCCAGAGGAGAACAATGGAACAATGGAAACATTTTTTAAAACCCTTCAAAGTGAATTCTAAGGTTAGGCAAAATGTACTTAAAATCCCTGGGAGCCATCATCAATTTTCAAGAGCCAGGCATAAAATGTGCACAGAATGGAATGTTTTCAGTTTTTCAACCGCCCCAGCATAAATTTACTACTTCCCACTGTTTGTTCTGCAGTTAAGTTTTTAAAATTGCATGCCAAAACCAGTTGCTGGCATGCATTGACATCAAGCCCCTTTTCTTCTTATTTTACCTACCGGTCATCTTGTCTTACTTTTGCTAATTACTGGGATTATCAATAAGCTTGTGTTCCCACCCCTGACCAGTAGATTCCACCTCTGCCCCCTGCCCTAGCCAAGCTGGTTTCTGAAGGGTTGCTTTGCTGCACCAAAATGAGAGAGTCCCCTGAAAGCAAAAGCAGGATAACATGCCAGGACTGGGCAGAGCTTAAACCAGGCATCCCCAAACTTCAGCCCTCCAGATGTTTTGGACTACAATTCCCATCATCCCTGACCACTGGTCCTGTTAGCTAGGGATTATGGGAGTTGTAGGCCAAAACATCTGGAGGGCCGCAGTTTGGGGATGCCTGGCTTAAACTATAAGTGCCCGGGGCAACTGCCCAAAGTAAGTATGGCCACAGATTCCCCCCTTGATTTCTGTGACTCTCTCTTTTCCCACCATCCTTTTGTGGGAGGTTAGCAGCCCAACCTAGGGGGACGCGGGAGGCACTGTGGTTTAAACCACAGAGCCTAGGGCTTGCTGATCAGAAGGTTCGAATCCCCGAGACGGGGTGAGCTCTCATTGCTCGGTCCCAGCTCCTGCTCACCTAGCAGTTCGAAAGCACGTCAAAGTGCAAGTAGATCAATAGGTACCGCTCCGGCGGGAAGGTAAACCAGGGGCGTAGCCAGGATCAAAACTGGGGGGGGGGGCAAGCCATGGTCATTCAGGGGCGGGGGCAAGGCACGGGAGGGGAGGGGCCACAAAATGGGAACATGGGCGGGGCTACAGGGCCAGCGGGCCCAACGACATCGTGGCAGCGGCCATTCTGCTTTCTTGAATTGTCCAACTCCTAGGCATACCAGCCAACTCCTAGAGGCCTAGGTGCCTCTCTCTCTCCCCTCCCCCCATTACTGGTAAATACCGTATTTGAAAGAGTCATCCCCCCATGTTGATGGGCTTTCTATGTGGGGCTTATCTGCCCCCCCCATATTTTATTAAGGATGGAAGAGGGAGGGAAGGAAGGAAGAAATAGAGAGAGGGATAACTAATATTTGTGGGTGCCTCTGGGTGACGCTGTGATGCTGGAACTCTGCAGCAAGAGAAAGATACCCGTACGCCTGTACAGGAGCCTTGTAAGCAGCTTTCTCTCTGCTTGATTTACAGCAGGCACGTCCAACAGGTAGATTGTGATCTACCAGTAGATCACTGGATATCTGTGGTAGATCACTGCTAGATCACTGGCACCCCTAAAAAAAGCTCACCCAAAATTTTCCTCCTCCCTAATAAAACCTGTACTATGACCTGAAGCCCTAAACAAAAATGGGCCTCCCTCCCTCCTAAAAGAAGCTCAACAAGTTTGACCTAAACCCTAAAAAACAGGGCTCCCCTTCCTTAAAAAGACTCAAGAGCTTTGACCTGAACCCCCCAAAAGGGGGTAGATCACTCCCAGTTTTTAACTCTGTGAGTAGATCAGAGTCTCTTGGGAGGTGGCCACCCCTGATTTACAGTATACAGATGCCGGAGGAGGGGCAGACTGGAACACCACTGCTTTTTATAAACATCACTGTGTCTATCAAAGGTCCAGCCCACCCACCCCTTTTTCTTATTTGTTGTGTCGTGGCTCACTCCCTTTTAGCCTTGCAGAACCACCTTAGTCAAATTGAATCCTCTGCACCCTCATTAAATCGCCAATAAAACTCTTAATGTGATCCCTGAATGCTCATTAACAACCACTGAAGAACAATAGGGTGAAGTGGTGAGCTATCACATCTTGCCTGGGGATATCTGCTCCATTGTCTTAACTGCTTAACTACCGGTAGCCACTTAGCTTTATTTATTTGATGTGTTTTTGTTACAGCTGTGTGTCCCCCCCCCCCAAGCAAGCGGAGACAGAGCTGCTCTTGCTAAAGCAAAGCCCTTTCCACTTCAGTTTTGGGAGGGGGAAAGTGCTGGTTATGGTCTGTAAAGTACATTAATTTTTTGCTTCTGGGGGGGGGGGGCAGCCCATGAGGTAAACGGTGTTTCCGTGCGCTGCTCTGGTTCGCCAGAAGCAGCTTAGTCATGCTGGCCACATGACCCAGAAAAACAGTCTGTGGACAAACGCCGGCTCCCTCGGCCAGAAAAGCAAGATGAGCGTGCAACCCTAGAGTCGTTCGCAACTGGACCTAACGGTCAGGGGTACCTTTACCCTTTACCTAGCAGCCCAACTGAACAAATGTGTATTCTTGCTAGTTAGCATGAAGGGCTAATACCGAAGAGCTGTATTGCTGATAGGCAGATATACGGTAATTAGCAGAGAGGGCGCCGTGTGATGTCATTTCCCCTCCTCTCCTGGAGAGGAAGACACACTGAGTACTGTACTTCCTGTTCTTCTCTCTTCGTCTGACCAGTGTTGGAGGCGGACGTGCCTCTGCTCACTCCAGCTTTAGGCACATGCGTGAAGCAGGTTACAGTACCTTGTGAACTTAAGTATTTTGCCTGCATAGTTTTTGCTGCCAATGTTGCTGCAAACCAATGCATGATTATAAACTTTGTCAATCTTACTTTTAAACTTGCTTGCATGATTCTTTGTTAAGTGGGCTAGGAAGGGTGAAGCTTGACTTGCTTTGCGGCCTAATTCCTATGCTTTTAATTTTTGCTGCCAAGGGTTCAGCCCACATACATGGCACCTGTAGGGATAAATGTTCTCATTCTACCACTACTTTCCTGGCTGTCTATGCTACCCTCATGCTCTCTCTTTTTCTGCAAGCCTTCGGTCTCTTTCTCTTTTGCCATTCTGCCACGCCTTTCTCCCTCTACCACCTTCCCTTGCCACCCCTTCCTCCATCTCTGAGACCTTCTGCCCTCTCTTTCATTTCTCTCTCTTTCTCTGTTTTGGTCACCCCACCCCCTCTTTCTGCCCACATCCCAGGGGCAAAGCATCTGCTCTGTATGCAGAAGGTTTTAGGTTAAACCCCAAACATCTCCTGTTAGAAGACATCAGGTAACCCACACCCTTCTCTGCTAGAGACCCTGGCGAGCTCCTGTCAGTTAGAGTAGAGCAGTCATTCTGAACAGCTAGTGCCCTCTAGCTGTTTTTAGACTGCAAGCCCCATTACTCCGACCAATGGCCCATCTAGACCAGCATCCTGTTCTCACAGTGGCCAACCAGATGCCCATTGTGGGGAAATTTGCAAGCAGGATACAAACACAAGAGCCCTCTCTCCTCCTGTGGTTTCTGGTATTCAGAAGTGTACAGCCTCCAACCAAGGAGGTGAAGCATAGCCATTATTCTAGGAGCCACTGAGAGGCCTCCACAAGTTGGACAAAATACTGTAGTCTGAAGCATATGGCTTCCTCTTAAGCTTCTGCTCACTCAGAAATGAGACAATGTTGTTTGGTGAACTGAACTGTTTATTCATTCCTGCTTCTTGCTTCTTAGGAATCCAAGCTATTTTGCCCCCCTGACTTCTTACATATCAGGCCAGCAATTCGCAGCAAAGCAAATACCGGTACAGTCGTTTTGGCAGGAACTTGTGTCTCAGATGTGCACATCTGCATTTGCTGTTATTTGCTGTTAAATTTGAACAACTCTGATTTTCAAATCACATTGGCATAATGCTGTGCATTCCAGATTTTTTTTTTGGGGGGGGTTACCTTCTTCACCCAGTGCCCACTTCCCAGTTTATTTCCCCGCGCAGAACTCCCATTCACTGAAGCCATTCCCAGTGCCTGCAGTCATCTGAACCTGTGTGATGGCTGCCTGAAATGGACACGCCTGTGCCTGACTGCAACTTCCCATACCCTCCAACATTTCTCCAATGAAAATAGGGACATCCTAAGGAAAAGTGGGACATTCCTGGATCAAATCAGAAACCAGGACGGCTTCTCTAAATCAGGGACTTCCCTGGGAAATAGGGACACTTGGAGGGCCTGGCTTCCATTTTCCAAATGGATGGGAACCAGATTGTTGCTGGGTTTATCTTTTAAACGTGCTCCAGCATCAGGTACATGCCTGAAGCTGTTTCTACTATAAGCGCAAGTATTTTACTGCATTTATTTTAATGCTGTTGCTGCTAAAGACAAAGGCTTGCCTGTGTGTAAACTACTGTATATGTTTTAAACTTACTTTTGAGTCTGCAGCTTGTTTCCTTGATAAATGGGGTTACAAAGAGTGGGGAGATCAGACTAGGAGCTGAATCCTATGCTTTCAATTAAACTGCTTAAGATGGGGTTTTAAACTCTGCTCAGCCCCACACTTTTAAAAACAAGCTGAAAAGCTGATCCTTTTGACTGTTGATCCGCACATGTAGGTCGGGGGGGGGGGGATACAGTTAATTATATTCCCTCACCTACCTAATAAAAAGCCATCATTATTGACAGCTTCTTTGCTTTTCACGATGTGAGGCGTTTTTAATTTTTTGTTTAAAATGCTGTATATACATTATATACATTTCCCTTTTCCCTTTAAAAAAATTATCTTACTGTGTTAAAGTGCTTAGGGATTTTGCATATAAAGCAGTGTACTGTATAAATATTATTAATGATGATTATGAGCCAAGACAGGTGGCGCTGTGGGTTAAAGCACAGTCTAGAGCTTGCTGATCAGAAGGTCGGCGGTTCGAATCCCTGCGACAGGGTGAGCTCCCGTTGCTTGGTCCCAGTTCCTGCCAACCTAGCAGTTCGAAAGCACGTCAAAGTGCAAGTAATAGATAAATAGGTATCGCTCCAGCATGAAGGTAAACGGCATTTCCGTGTACTGCTCTGGTTCGCCAGAAGCAGCTTTGTCCTGCTGGCCACATGACCCGGAAACTGTCTGCGGACCAATGCCGGCTCCCTCGGCCTATAGAGCGAGATGAGCGCCGCAACCCCAGAGTCGGACATGACTGGACCTGATGGTCAGGGGCCCCTTTACCTTTACCTTTATGAGCCAAGAAGCTACAGGATGCTTATGGATTGTGGCTAATGTCATGTGTACTCAGCTTCAAACCCAACCAGAGGTGGAAATGTGCTGGAGGTGGAGCAAAGAGCAATGTGTACAGTCTGCATTTTTTAAATGTGTTTGGGAGTGAGGAAACACGCCGACCCCCCCCCCATTAAAAGCAAAGGAGGGGAGTTGGTTTGCTAGACTTTAATGTCTTTATTTTAGGGTTTGCATTTTTTTTCAGTTCATGGAGTATCTCGCCTGAGGAAGAGATTAGCATAACTCCAAAGGTTTTAGTTACAGGTAGGTAGCCGTGTTGGTCTGACGCAGTCAAAACAAAATAAAAAAATCCTTCCAGTAGCACCTTAAAGACCAACTAAGTTTGTCATAGGTATGAGCTTTCGTGTGCATGCACACTTCTTCAGATACAGATACACACTTTTCGTGTGCATGCACATGAAAGCTCATACCTATGACAAACTTAGTTGGTCTCTAAGGTGCTACTGGAAGGATTTTTTTAATTTTGTTCCAAAGGTTTTAATCATTTAGCAACCCTTGTGAATTCCCAGGTCCCCTATTGGGGACTAAGGGTCTGTCTCTAATCCAGCATTCACATTGTAAAATATCAACCAGCTGGGTGACCCAGGAGATCCTAAAAGCAGGGGAATAGAAGTGATGGCCTTACCTTGTGTTATGAAAAATGTACCCCAAAATGCGTTGCCTTTTAAGAAGGACAGACGCGGGTCGGAAGCTCCAAAATTTGCACTAAGTTCAGCTCCGCCGGGAAAATGACAGAGACCACACGATGCTGTCAGGAAAAACAAACTGATCCCTTTATTGCAGAATGCAAAGCTACAGCTGTAGGGTCCCTGCCTCTGGAAAGAAGGAAGGAACCCCGGGAAATGGTGAAGTCCCCCTATATACCCTCCTGTTCATGCATGGAAATCTCTGGACTAGGAGGGAGGGGGAGACAAGGGCGACGGGTGGGAGATCGGATTAGCTGGGTGCGGAGATGACTTCTCCTTTCAGATGGAGAGATGTCAATCTCTCTTCTCCTGTCGTTGATGGTGCTCCCTGTTGTTTGGCAGGAAGGGCAATCAGTCGAGATGGGTGCAGAGGTGGGGCAGTTCCTGGCGATTTCCATGGGGTGGAAGTCCGCCCGGCAGTGTTTTCCTCCAGGCCATGGAAGGGTGGGCTACGTTGAGGATGGCAATTTATTTGAATAAAGTTGTTCCAGCTAATCCCTCTATTGTCCGTGTGTCCTTGAATGGGTATAGGGTGGTAGTAGGGCAAGGTTCAGGTGGGTTGGGATCATACAGGGTTCATACAGAAAATATACCTGGAAAACATACCTAATGCAGGGATTTCTAATTAAAAGGTAGCAGTCCTGACATATACAGTTCTAAGATATAAAACAGCAATTCTAATACAGAGGCAGCGGATAGAGATTTCATGGTAAGAGAACATATAATAGGCTGTATTATTAACTTGAGTAGAAAAGTTTAACTTTGGATTTGGGCGGTTTCCCCCCCCCCCCTTCTTCTGGAAACATTGTTTTGTTCTGGGCGGAGGGGAGGTGGAGAGGGGAAATGTGTGAGTTTATGCTAACTGTTGTGCATATGCAGATCCTTAAGCCTTCCTTCAGGCAGGGTCGCGTCCTAGCTGGAGGGGTGGGGAGACAGGGAAGATGGCATTGAACAGGATTCTGGGTATTGCAGCTGTCAAATTCTGTCACCCCTCTCTGTTCATTAATAATGGTGTCCTGCAAACCCCCCTCCCCAATATGATTTTATAACAATTTTATAACAGCCCCCTCTCTGAGGCAATATTGTTGTTTAACAACCAATCATTGCCTCACATAATCGACAGTGACGTATTCTCCATTTCCCAGGTGGTACATTGGCACAACCTAGGGGTATGTGGTGGCGGCTCAAAGGGGGGCTTGGGAGAAGCATTTTATAAGAAATGGTATATGCCTTACATTTACCGGAAGGTCCACCAATGACTGAAAAATGCAGTTTCCTTGGAGTTTGCCTTTTGTGTGTTCTCAGGTGTAAAAGTTAGCTTTCTGGTCCCACACCTCCATCATGGCACAGCAGCAACAATCCCTGGTGAATCCCCTTAGGGCTTTCATATCGACCATGTCACCTGGCACTCACCATAGCTGCCACAGGTTTGGGCATGTCATGAGAGAGATGCCTTTGCCTTGGGCTTTCTATGGGATTTTTTTATTATAGGCTCTGGTCTTGCACTGTAGTAGGGAGTTGCTCAGTTACTCTTAAAGGGAGAAAGCTACTTGCACCTTGGATACACTTGCCCAATTAGAACTGACCCAATTATAATTTATACAGCCCCATAAAAACCATTCTGAAAAGGGCACATGTCCAAATTGGTCAATTTAATTCTATAAGGAATCATTCCAGGTAAATCAAGGCATATACACCTTCTTGTATCTGCTGGTTTCATGAATCCTGAAACTGCTTCTTGGTAAAAAGAAGGCTGGCACACTACAAAGTGCCAGGTGAGATAAGGAAATGTGGTCATAAATTGATCTAAATCTCAATAATGGACTATGCAATAGCCTGATCTTTTAGAAAACATGAGTCCTCCATTGGGCGTATAAGGAATAATACCACCATACAATAACTTACTATACATTAAACATGAAAACAATTACACACAAAAATGCCCCCCCTTGTGGAAATAACATATACTTGTCAGGCATAGGTCAACGTTTCTGCATAATATCACGTAACATAAAACATAATTATATATCAGTTGCATATCTTGAGGCCAACTCTTAACAGGGCACAGAGTCCTGAAGTCAAAAGAGAGCATATGTCCTTGCAATTCACTTCCCCCCCTTTGTCAGCCCATATCCTTTTGGAATGAGATAGTTGTGGCCAGTTTGAAAACTCTGGTGTCTGTTGTTGCAGGTAAAAGTCTTGTGGTCCGGAGGATTTGGGTTCAAGGTTTTTTCCATCATTGCGTCTGTAGTAACATCTGTAGAAGGAGTATGCTGTAAGGGGCAGGGTTTGGGGTACTTAAGGGCACAGTTAGAAGAAGGAAAGGGCAAAAGCCAAAGGGAAGAAGAGGGAAAAAGGGGGTGGAAATATCTCCTGGAGTTTTTTTGGGAAGCTGCAAACAATAAAATCTTGATGCATTAAGTATTTTATTCATCACATTTCTATATAATTACTACTGTTATTAGCTGCTAAGTCTGTTTTCCTTTACCTAGGGGTTTATTATTATTATTATTATTATTATTATTATTATTATTATTATTATTATTATTGTTAGAATGACTTAGATGTTACATTCACATGTACAGAAATAAAAAGTAGAAATGCAAAATAATGCAAAAATAAGAACAAAATAATATTTAGATTACCACTCAAACAACATTTTTTTCAGATGGACTTGACACAAAAATCTCAGATTAAAAAAAAGAATTATTATCAAATAATATGAAGACATTATAAAGACCATACAGGTTAATATTGGACTGTAACCTAAAGATTTGAAGGTGAATGGTAAAATAATGGGAAAAAAACCTTAAAAGTCATCATGTGCTATCTGAGAAAAGAGAACTCTATGGGGAAAAACACAGATGGTACCTGAATAAACATCAGTCTAATAATGAGCATCTCAAATGAAAATAAAGAGTAGCAATCTAAAGTTGTACAAGTATGGTTAGATTAATTTCATAGACATAATGGAAAAACTGATTTAATAAATGAAAGCAGATTATTTGCAACCTAAAGAGAAGCATCAAAGTAAAGGAAATATATAAAACTATAGCGGGAAGTAAACTAATACAGCAGGGATTTAAGCTCGTTTTGCAGACTGTAAGGAAAGAAATTACTGTTTGTATCTCTTCACTACCCCCCCCCCTTTTTTTTTTGCTGTGGGAGAAAGGAAAAAATAAACACTTGTTACTGGGGTTTAGTCTTCTTAAAGGTTCACATATCCTTTAGAAATGTTCTTCCTGGGAAAGCTGTGAGAATAATTTTTGCATGTTAGGTTGGAACTTTGCAAGGGGGGAGGTTATGCAGGAGTTAATGCTTGGGGTGAAATGCAAATGCGAGATAAGTATCTGAAGGTGCTTCCTGAATACCCATTGGAAAGGGGGAGCAGACCCTTGGTTTGCATAGTCTGGAGTTTTTTCTAAGCCCTTGACTAAAATCACAATCAGTATCCTGTTGAAAGGGGAAACAAACAACAACAAAAAGTACTCAAGCGATGAAAGTACTCAAGCGATGAACTCAAAGTGGGAGTGCTGAGATATTTACCTCTGGAAAGAATTTTGCATATTAGATTTGGAATGATGGTCCAACACTTGACCCTTTTGTTTTCTCAAGTGACCCCCTGGAGTCAAAGACACATAAGGAAATTTAAACAAATTTTCCCCTGCATGGCACAGGCCCTTCAGCATTTGGTTGCTGTTTTTGTTTTGTTTTGTTTTTAACCTCCTTTTTCTCTCTATTTTTTCTCTTCAAGCTGGCATAGCCTCTGTGCATGTACAAAGTTCATGATTCAGAAATCCATTGTACCATTTGAAAGTGTTGCTGGTGTTGGCTAAATTACCATTTGAATAGAGGAAGGGAAGGGTGAATAGGTTAGATTTTACACAGAAACCCAACAATTTACACTTCCACCAAACCAGCAACAAAAAGTGGTCAAATTAAATTATTTTTGGTCAGTTTAAATCCATTTCTATAGCTTTTGTGTCCTGAGATATTTCTGACACCTCTTACTTCCTGTTCCTTGCTGCTTAGGAAGCAGGCTTATAAATCTTAAACTTTAAATATATAAAACTTCAACATCCAGACAACCCAATATTTTCACAGACAACCCAACCCAATATTTTCACAAGAAAGCTGCAAGAAAAGTTTGGTCAAATTAAACTCCTTAATGAAGTCATGGCACTAATTAGCCATGTTTACTGTACTATATAAACATCTCATACCCCAGGCAAAAGAAATCTAGATTTGCCCCCTTTATCTACAGGGTTTTTGGGGTGCAGACTTTTATTCAAAATATTTCACAAATGTGGATTATTATTATTAGTGTGCTTTCCCTCTAGTCATTAGCGGAACAATGACCCGCCCCCTTATGTACGGGTAAATGACCAGTCAGAATTCATAAATTGCAAATGTTTGGGTTTTTTTTAAATAACTTCAGCCATGGGCAGACTAAAATTCCCTGCCCCCTCATATATGGGAAAATGGCTACAGGGTCACAATTCATAAGATATTTTCTGCCATTTATTTACAAGGGAAAATGGTCAAGACTTTCATATGTGCTTAAACTTTAAACCTTAATAGACAAAATGGTAAAAACTTATATAATCACTCCTTAAAAACCAACGACACTCTTGTTCTAACTCTGAAAACCAATAATCTTTCCTTGCCAGAAAGCAGAGCTGGGCTGAATTTCAACCCATCACCACATCAGACACATTGCCTTTCACATAGCTCTAAAATGGAAGTTAGAAGGGACCCTGAGGTCATTTAGTCTAACCCTCTAAGATGCAGGATTCAGAAGATTTGACTGAAAATACCAACCCTATACAGAACCCTTTAGCAGATGAGTTTTTTCCTTAAGAGACTGATATCAGGAGCCCAACAAGAACCCTTCTGTCCAACACAATCAAAGTTAAAACTAGACTCAGATAGACAATTCCTGGCTATGGAAGCTCTACTTTTGACAAACAAATCGCCTTTATAGGAATAGCTGTTCAATTTTCCTTTAGTCAATATTCCTCTAGTCACTTGGAGGAAGACTCCCCTTTGTAGCCTCTCTCAATAACAACATTTGCACACCTCATTCTCATATTTATCATGTTTAAGATTGATTGGTTCAACATTGTTTCTTTATACTAGAAATTTAAAACAAGTTGGCAGTTTTAACTATGCACACTTAAGAAGGCAGTCTATGGATGTTGTGGCCAATTTATACACAACCCCATAACATTTCTAAACATTGAGTACATCTCTTATCCACTTATAGCTGGAGTTTATGAAGTGAACATTTTCAAGTTTCGAAATATTTTCAAAGCATTGAGCAAGCATTTTCAAAGTTACAACTCTTTATTTTCCTTCATCCTGCCCCTCTTTTTACTTTTGGAGAGGAAAAAATGGCCTTCTACAGCCTCTTTAAAATAAACCTTTACACACTACGTCCACTCTTTTTAATATTTGCCATGTTTTTTTGGGTTGATCAAGCCCTTACATAAAAATTATTTAAGCAAGCTTGCATTTTGTTTTGGTTTTTTTCTTTTGTTTTTTTAGACCCTGAAACATTTCTTAAATACAATTGGAGGCGTCTATCAGAGTTCAGACGGGAAGTAAGCTCTCCTTGGGCTTATTTCTCCCCTGAAGCCTGCAGAGTTGTCTCTTTGGACAGGGGTGCACCCATTTTTGCCCTGGTCAGTCTCCGAAGGGGCACTTGCGCAAGTTCTAGCCCTGGGCAGTCTCCGACGGGGCTTTGGGGTCTCTCGGGGTTCTGGGGACTCCTGGGGAACCTGGGGCACGTCTAAGGAAAGTGGACAGACTCCGATAGGAAAGTGGACCGACTCCGATAGGAAAGTGGGTTTGGGAAGGTTTGCTAAAGGGCTCTCTAAGGGAAAATGGGGTTTGGAAAGTCTCCTTAGGAAAACGTTCTAGGAAAGTGGACACACTCCGAGGAGGACTCCTTATTCCCACCCACAATTTAATAGTGCCACAGCAATCTCCCTGCCTCTTGCTCTCTAGACTCAGGTCCTACTGAACGCTTGCCTACGCAATGCCAGATCGGACCTGAGGAATGCAAAGTAGGAAAAGGGAACGGGCGCACTTGCAATCTCTGGTCATGGGTCATACCTAACAAAAGGTCGCCATGGCAGAGGGGCGTCTTCACCCGGGATAGCTAAGCGAGAGAAGGAAGAGTTGCCAAGGCTCGCTATCTGGGCAAAACTCCGACGGACAACAAGCCTTGGGGAGGGAAAGGGCAGCCGCAAAACCTTCCAGCCTGGGCAGACTCCGACGGGCTTTGGGTTTTTTGGCTATGGAAAACAGGAAAGAGTTGATTGCTGTGACAATTCCCACCCCGAAAAGCCAATTTCCCTATTGATACTCACGTCGCAGCGCGCTGCCTTCTTTTCCTGAAGCTTGATCACCTCGCGACAACAGGAGAAGAAAATCTTGCCAAATCAGCCCCCACGGCCGTCTGGATCCTGTTTGTTTTCCCTGTGTGGTCCCGCTAAGGATCCCAGTTAGGCCAGAGCTCCAGGGACAGTCGGGGAAGGGGATCCCCCCTGCAAATGGCTGGGTGCGCTTGGGCTCCCCAACCACGGCGCCCCAAGAGTACGGCTAAACGGAGTCTCCTGGCTGGCTCGCCATATTGTTATGAAAAATGTACCCCAAAATGCGTTGCCTTTTAAGAAGGACAGACGCGGGTCGGAAGCTCCAAAATTTGCACTAAGTTCAGCTCCGCCGGGAAAATGACAGAGACCACACGATGCTGTCAGGAAAAACAAACTGATCCCTTTATTGCAGAATGCAAAGCTACAGCTGTAGGGTCCCTGCCTCTGGAAAGAAGGAAGGAACCCCGGGAAATGGTGAAGTCCCCCTATATACCCTCCTGTTCATGCATGGAAATCTCTGGACTAGGAGGGAGGGGGAGACAAGGGCGACGGGTGGGAGATCGGATTAGCTGGGTGCGGAGATGACTTCTCCTTTCAGATGGAGAGATGTCAATCTCTCTTCTCCTGTCGTTGATGGTGCTCCCTGTTGTTTGGCAGGAAGGGCAATCAGTCGAGATGGGTGCAGAGGTGGGGCAGTTCCTGGCGATTTCCATGGGGTGGAAGTCCGCCCGGCAGTGTTTTCCTCCAGGCCATGGAAGGGTGGGCTACGTTGAGGATGGCAATTTATTTGAATAAAGTTGTTCCAGCTAATCCCTCTATTGTCCGTGTGTCCTTGAATGGGTATAGGGTGGTAGTAGGGCAAGGTTCAGGTGGGTTGGGATCATACAGGGTTCATACAGAAAATATACCTGGAAAACATACCTAATGCAGGGATTTCTAATTAAAAGGTAGCAGTCCTGACATATACAGTTCTAAGATATAAAACAGCAATTCTAATACAGAGGCAGCGGATAGAGATTTCATGGTAAGAGAACATATAATAGGCTGTATTATTAACTTGAGTAGAAAAGTTTAACTTTGGATTTGGGCGGTTTCCCCCCCCCCTTCTTCTGGAAACATTGTTTTGTTCTGGGCGGAGGGGAGGTGGAGAGGGGAAATGTGTGAGTTTATGCTAACTGTTGTGCATATGCAGATCCTTAAGCCTTCCTTCAGGCAGGGTCGCGTCCTAGCTGGAGGGGTGGGGAGACAGGGAAGATGGCATTGAACAGGATTCTGGGTATTGCAGCTGTCAAATTCTGTCACCCCTCTCTGTTCATTAATAATGGTGTCCTGCAAACCCCCCTCCCCAATATGATTTTATAACAATTTTATAACACCTTGTTTGTACCCTAGATTCATCAGCTTTCTATACAATGATAACTGCTTCCGTACATGGAAATTCCAAGCAGAGGGCCTTCTCAGTAGTGGCACACGGGGTATGTGGACGGGGTATAAATAATAAATTATTATTTTTATTCCTTCCTTCTTCTTCTTTTTTTTAAATAAAGCCATCTTTAGGAAAGACTGCCCTTTTTCCATAGGAAGATGCTAGATCATGAGTAGGCAAACTAAGGGGTTGGATGCGGCCCGCGGATGGTCTGGGAATCAGCATGTTTTTGCATGAGTAGAATGTGTCCTTTTCTTTAAAATGCATCTCTGGATTATTTGTGGGGGATAGGAATTCATTCATCCCCCCCCTGAAAAAAAACAGTCCGGCCCCCCCCCAAGGTCTGAGGGACAGTTTGCCAACTCTTGGGCTAGATCCTTGAGATCTGCAACAGAGGTCTTCTGGGGCTGACCATATCTTTAGGGGAGAGAGAGAGAGAGAGAGAGAGAGAGAGAGAGAGAGAGAGAGAGAGAGAGAGAGAGAGAGAGAGAGGAGGCCTTCTCAGTGCTGGCTGTCCAACAGTCATGCAACGGGGGGGGGGGGACCCCAGGTCTGTTTCTTTTTTTTCAGATGAAGAGTAGTAACATAATCGCTTGCCCCCCAAGTGAGGCTTTTAAGTTGGATTGTGACTGATTAGCACAGAAGAATTAGAAAAATAATATTTTTATTTGATGGAGTTCCTATCCTTCACAGCAACCGTTATTAAAAACAACAACACTTCTTTGCAAGACTGCTTGCCTTTCTTATTAAAAGCATTCTAATTTGCATTTCAACTGACAGAATAGAATTTTTTTTTGTTAAATGCTCTGTGTGTTTTACAAGTTGAAGCTATGTAGTCAGAAATAATCTTTATTTATCTAATATTTGGGAATAACCCTTCCTTTCCTCTGTTGTAAGAATTTTAAGGTTATATATATATAATAATTGTTCATAAACATATACATAAATGTACCAAGCAAACAGTACAGGAAGACAGGCCTGAAAAACCATTTTGATTCTCCCAAAACAACCAAATGTTTCTCTGCAAGGAGAGAAGGGGGTGAAGGAACTTTCTCATTGTATCAAGGATTAAAGTTACAGGTAGGTAGCCGTGTTGGTCTGGGTCGAAGTAAAATAAAAAAATTCCTTCAGTAGCACCTTATTTTTATTTTTTATTTTGGTATGAGCTTTCGTGTGCATGCACACTTCTTCAGATAAAGTGATTCCCATCTCAAAGGAATGGCCAGGCTACCCAGGAAAAGGCAAACTAAGAATTTTGTTAAATTAATAAGTCATATAGTGATAGAAAGGATTTCATGTTAATACCTCCTCACACCCAACTGCTTACCAACAATACTTGTATTTTACATATTGTCAAATTCAGGGACATCTCTCCAGAATAAACAGGGTGCCATTTCCAGAAGATTCACAGATAAAGCTCACAAGTTCTCTGTTTACTGAAAATGTTAATCTCCCCTTCCCACCATTTTTTTCCTGCTCCATCCACTTACATGTACAGCCAAAGGTATATAAGGAAAATGTTCTTTTGTTCAGGGTTCCTTTTGCCACTCCTGCTTTTTTTTGGGGGGGGGGACCTCTGTTATAACAGACCTCTGTCTTTTTTAAAATAAAGGCCACACTTTGCTTTACAAGCCCTGGGTTTTAGTCTTTGTCATTTTATCCTGACCAAAAGGAGCCTAGGTCTATCTGCTCCTTAGAGCAGGCATCCCCAAACTTCGGCCCTCCAGATGTTTTGGACTACAATTCCCATCTTCCCTGACCACTGGTCCTGTTAGCTAGGGATCATGGGAGTTGTAGGCCAAAACATCTGGAGGGCTGCAGTTTGGGGATGCCTGCCTTAGAGGATTTCAGTCCTCCTTATGAGGCTGATCTCCCTTTAAAGGAACTTATTAATTAATTTTTATAACACCTCCAATATGGACCCATGGTGCCAAGACTACAGCTTCCATCATCAGCCAAAACTCTCTCACATGCAGCTTTGGCCCTCCTAGGTGAGGAGACAGATGGCCAGTTGTAGTGGGAAAAGTCCCCCCCCCCCCGTGCTGTCAACTTTTCCTTTTTTTGCAGGAAATTCCCTTATTCAGTGCCTTTACTTTCATATCCGGGAGTTGACAGCCCCATAGGATTCCTTATCTTCAAATGGGGGGGGGGGTTTGACAGCTATTGCCCCTCCCCCGACATTTGACTCTATGGCAACAGAGCTCACCCTTTTAAGAGGCTGATTCTCCTTGACAGAGAAACTGGCCTAATTGCTTCTTTCTTTGGTCCTAACCTCACAGGTCCAGGATCATGCACAAATGTCATCCAGACTGACCCTTCAAACCCAAACCTGTCTTGCAGGAGGGCAAACACTTTTGGGGTTTTAGATGACATTAGGCAGCTGACATCGTATTTGGAAGACGTCTTCCTTCCTGCATAAAAAGAGGCATCCTTGATTGTATCTTACAGATAGGAGAGAAAGAGTCTTCAAAGAGCCCCCCTGCAGGTTTTTGGTTTTTTGTTTAAATAAAAATATAAGCACCTATATTTTTTTTAAAAAAATCATTCGCAGCATTGTTAACCTTGGAGACCTTTCTTAGGCATACACAAATGTTTTTAATTGATTAATCAAACCTATTAATGCAGCTACACATGGCAAGTCTGAATAAATCAAGCCTCCTCAGGTGGGGCACATTTATTCATGTGTTTTTGCACCACATTTTGCCAGTCTCAGCCCACATTACTCATGATGGCTGCTATGCCCCAGGCGAGGAAGTGGGTGATACCATCAGTACAAGGTAGGCATGTAGCTCTAGGGATGGGTGAAACTGGCAGACTCCTTTCTCCCTTCCACAAACAAATCTGCAGGATAATTTGCATCACATAAAAAAAAATCCTTCCAGTAGCACCTTAGAGACCAAATAAGTTTGTCATTGGTATGAGCTTTTGTGTGCATGCACACTCCTCTTCCATGACTTCCACCACCCATTTTTCTCCAATCAAGCTCCCATATACAAAAAGCCCAACATTTTCTGGCCTTATACCCAGTTGCAAGGAGTTCCACAGCTTACCAAAGTGAAAATGAGTTGGAAGGATTTTCTCTCCTTTCCCCCACCCCCCACTCTCAAGAAGCCAAGACTGGCTGAATATACCGTATTTTTCCATGTATAAGACTAGGTTTCCCCCCTAAAAATAATGTCAAAAATTAAGGGGCATCTTATACACAGATACATCTCCACCCCCCATTTTCTTAAATCTGAGTCCCCAAAAATAGGGGGCGTCTCATACATGGGGGCGTCTTATAGACGGGAAAATACGCTGTTTCTGTTGTGGAGAAATCCCAATGACTCTTGCCACATCTCACTGGCCTAATCCACCAATAACTTATTGTGTGGAAGGCTCACTGTGAACCATAATACTGTAGTAGTAGTAGTAGTAGTAGTAGTAGTAGTAGTAGTTTATTATTTATACTCCACCCATCTGGCTGAGTTTCCCCAGCCACTCTGGGCGGCTCCCAATTGAATATTAAAACAAGGCAGCATTAAATATTAAAAGCTTCCCTAAACAGGGCTGCCTTCAGATGTCTTTTAAAATTAAGATAGCTGGAAAAGCCCAGTGCTTGGTGACACCACAGTGGGCACTAGCCAGCCGGTGCCTCCACAGTGGTGCTCATCCTCCTTTCATGTTCAATTCAATGGGGCTTGCTTGTGATTAGTGTGACCAGTGGGTCAAATCTCCCTCCCTCCTTCCCCTTCCACATTTAAATGGCCCTTCCTGATGGTAGAGTGTTCCTGCCCAAAGGTCTCCCCTCCCCAACCATAGCAGTGGTAAAACAATGTGAAGCAAGAGATGGGCAAAGTAGCTCCATTTGGTTTCGTGGTTTCGTGGTTTAGTCATGTCCAACTCTTCGTGACCCCATAGCCATCCACGACAAACTTCTGCTTCTACCTAACCCAGAAGGACCCTCCCTCGGCCCAGGCTTGGCTCTCACTTCCACATGTGCTATACATTCTTTGATTCGTTAAGCTGTAGAGGAAGAAGAGCAGCTTATCTCCTTTGCTGCAAAGCAGACACCATCAAAATGCCAGCTTGCAACAGGAAAGCCAAACCCCTGGGATGCGTCTTCCAGCTCTTTGCAAAGTAAACTGTGCTGCCTTCCTAGCAGATAACATTTCCTCTATGCCTCTTAAAGAGAATTTCCTTCTCTTCCCTTCCCTTTCCTTCTGAAATTAATACTGTATCAGCGTTATCTGAGCATGTGCAAAGTTTGGTCTCCCTCTGCAGTCTATTTCCAGGTTTGCCAGGCTTGTGGGTATGTTGCCCCCCCTCAGTTCCTTGAGAAGAAGGTGGCAGAAGGAAGGAGGAGAGAGAGAGCAAACCCTGAAATGCATTTCTTCAAACTTTCCCCTGGAATTCATGCTGCTTATCCAACTGGGACAAGGTGAGGCTGCCTTCAGTCATGGAACCTGCCTTCAGTAAGTGAAGGTGACTACTCTGAGCATGTGCAAAGTTTGGTCTCCCTCTGCAGTTCCTGGTGGCTATGGTACTGATTCCTCCCTTTTCAGCCCCCCCCCCCACTCACAAAATTCTAAAGGTATTCCCCCTGGGCTTTACAAAGAACAAAAAAAACCCCTCCCATTACTGCCCTTGATCTCATAGAATTGTAGAGTTGGAAGGAAGTGACCCAAATGTAGTAATCTAGCCCCCTGCAATGCAGGAATCACGAGAATCCATGGCAGAGGGCTGTCCAACCTCTCTTTAAAAACCTCCAGGGAAGGAGAGTCCACCCCCTTCCAAAGGAGTCCATTCCACCGTCAAATGACTTTTGCTGTTCTCCTGAATAATGTGCTTAGTTGGAATCTCCTTTCTTGCAATTTGAACCCCTTGGTCCGGGTCCTACTCTCTCTCTAGAGCAGAAGAAAACCAGCTCTGGCTGGCAATCTAAGCCTCCTTCTGGCTATTTATGTATTTATTCATTTTTCATAAAATTGATATACAGTACCACTGATTTTGTGTGTGTGTGTGTGTGTGTGTGTGTGTGTGTGTGTGTGTTTAAATCCTCAAAGGGGTTTACATAAAGAGCAAAACAATAAAGTTATAAGGAAAAACAGTCAAAAACAAATATTTAAAACATTCGAAAAAGAATTAAAATCAACAATAAGCTAAAAACCAGATTAAAACACATGTAAACATTCCACATATCTGGATAGTCTTGTTTAAATAAAAATGTTTTTAGCAGGCACTGTAAAGAGTATAGTGAAGGCACCTGCCTGGTGTCAATAGGCAGGGAGTTCCAAAGGGTGGGTTCCATCACACTAAGACGCTGATTTCTTACGGATGCAGAATGGGTGCCATATGGCAGCTGTAACAGTGCCAGCTCTGGTCCCAAGCTGCTAAGGACTTATATTGCAATATCCTGAACTTGTCATGGCAGCAAATGGGCAACCAGGGCAGGTCCCTGAGCAGAGGGCTTATATGCTGACAAGGGCCCCCTCCTGTCAGCCGCAGCTTCTGAATCGAGTGCAAGGGAAGCCCCACATAGCCTGGCTTTCTGCAGATGCTGATTCATCTGCATTTGCTCTCTCTGCCATTCCAGGCCCCTTGCGTGCTCTCACTGGCCTTGCCTCACCCCAGATGTTTCCGATCTTGGTGTTAGTCTTGTTGGGCGGCTCTCCCTTGGCTCTGGGTGCTTATGCCTTCCTGGCTCGACTTCAGCCGTGGATTAAAAAGCCATGGCTGGGAGCCCAAACGAGAACATTGCGGTTGGCTGCATCTGGAGCAGAATGAAAACGGTGGTGACAAAATGATTGCATGTTACTAGCTGTCTTCCATCACAGCTGGACGCTGTGTGGCTACAGCCCCGTCACCTCTGACCAAGCTGATGGGAGTTGAGGGTCAAGGAATATCTACAGGGCCAGAGGTTCCCTTCCCCCTGCCCTGTGCTTTCTAGGCAAAGGTCTGATGAGTTGTGGTGTGTGACCTCACTTCTTTCTCCAGGAAAACCCACTGTTTGTCATGGAATGATAACAAACATAAATCAGGTTCCCCACAGATGGACATGTGTTCTGATTCAGTGGTGAGAAGTAGGTGAGCAGTGGCGGGGAAATCAAAAAAATCTCCCATGCCCATGCCTTGAAAGCACAGGACAAACAGAATAAAATGTGGCCGCAACAGAAGTGCGGTTGAGCCCATAGTCCTGGGTTTGCCCTCGGGGGCTCCTCTGAAACGGCAAACCTTTCCCTGCCCTCAACCATGCTGTGTCCACAGAATGCCCACTAACATTCACTAACACCGAGAGCCACTTGTGTTGCAGTAGTTGGAGGGCTGGGCGAGACCAGGGTTCAAATCCCCACTAGGCCACGATGCCACTCACTGGGTGTGGCCTTGGGGGCCAGTCACTGCCTTCCCTCAGCCTAGGCTACCTCACAGGGTTAGTTGTATGGATTGAAGGTGGAGTTGAAGAACAATGTTCGCCACCTTGAGCTCCTTGGAGGAAAAAGGTAGCATGTACATGCAATAATCAGGCACATCCAACAAGTAGATCGTGATCTACCGGTAGATCACTGGACGTCTGTGGTTGTTTGTTGTTGTTGTTTAGTCGTTTAGTCGTGTCCGACTCTTCGTGACCCCATGGACCATAGCACGCCAGGCACTCCTGTCTTGCACTGCCTCCCACAGTTTGGTCAAACTCATGTTCGTAGCTTCAAGAACACTGTCCAACCATCTTGTCCTCTGTCGTCCCCTTCTCCTAGTGCCCTCCATCTTTCCCAACATCAGGGTCTTTTCCAAGGATTCTTCCCTTCTCATGAGGTGGCCATAGTATTGGAGCCTGAGCTTCACGATCTGTACGTCTGTGGTAGATCACTGGTAGATCACCGGCTCCCCCCAAAGAAGCTCAACAACTTTGGCTCCCCTAAAAAAAGCTCATTATTTTTGCCTTGCACCCCCCCCCAAATGTGGCTTTCCTTCTCCTCCCTAAAAGAAGCTCAACAACTTAGACCTGAACCCCCAAGCAGGGGGTAGATCACTGCCAGTTTTTAACTATGTGAGTGGATCGCATTGGGAGTTGGCCATACCTGCAATAAATAAATAAATTAAATTTATGAGGTAAACCAGTCAAACCAGATCTTTGCTAAGGTAATGGCCAGTTAAGCACTTCCTTTTACTAGTCCAAAGAGGTTGCTATGGAAACAAAGGGCAGGTTCCATGTCATCCTAAGATGGAGTACAATAGGCCAAGTTGGCAGTGTGTGTACAACATGTGTGTGGTTTTGGCTGGCCCTGGAAGCTTTGTGTGGGACCCAAAGCTGAGTTTGGGAGTTTCCCTGGAAACTTAATGGGGAAACAAGAACTATGTATGGGAGTGTCAGTGCTGTGAGCCCCTCCACCCTATGCTCAGGTTGTATGTATATATGCAAATAAAACCATATACATCCTGAAGACACCACATTTTCCGCTGACCTTCATCCCAAGGATTGGGTGCACACAACAGTCTTTTACCCTGTTTTGCAAAGAGAGCTATGCAGGCCTCACCTCTGGGCACCTTTTGCTGCTGTTGCTCTTAAGAACTGCTCTGTGTCCTCCAGCTTCCTGCCATATACAGAATAGTGCAACAAAAATTAAGATAAGATATCTTTATTGTCATTGTCCCCTTGCGGGAACAACGAAATTACTCAGTTGCTACATTCACTCAGATAAAGCATTCCGCATAATCCAAAATTACAAAAACCTAATTAAAAACAGTAAATATAATACAAAATAACAAGTAAAATAAGATGACTTCAAAGTCCAGGCTTTCCATTTAAGGCCAAAATTGCTCTAGAGAAGAAACTCTTCCTGAGACGGCTCGTTCTTGCCTGCATAGTTCTATATCTCCGTCCCGGTGGCAGGAGCTGAAACAAATGGTGACCAGGGTGCGTTGGATCTCTTGATATATCTAGTGCTTTTCTATGACACCTGGTGGTGTAGATTTGTTCTAAGGTGAAGAGTGAGCAGCCAATAATTCTCTCTGCTGTTTTAATAATTCTACACAGCCCTGCTCTGTCCTGGGAAGTACAGCTTCCGTACCACACACATAAACCGTACGTGAGCACGCTCTGTATGGCACAGTGATAGAAGGCAAGCAGCAGCTTTTGTGGAAGATGGTTTTTCCTTAAAATTCTCCAAAAAAAAAACAAACCCCACCCAGCTGTAAACGTCATCAAATCAAAACACACATTTCACGCCTTGTGCTGTCTGACAAGACTGCTCTGCCACCTGACTTGCTGCCTGCAATGTTTACAGATGTGTAAAGGAGTCTGGCCTGTTTAGCATCAAAGCCCCTTCAGGCTCAGGAAAGCCCCTGCACTTGCAACCTTGGCTGTGCCTTCCATCCAAAAAGTTATCTCGCTCTGGTGCTTCTTATTTATCCTTTGGAAACAACATTCCTAGGTCGAAACATTTCTCACCTTAAAAACAAAACAAAAACCCACCAGCTTCAGTTTTCTCTTCTGTTCCCATTTTACTTTGCTAGTGTTTTTCTCTTCAAGTTGTCTGTCACCTTTGATCCCTCTCCAGGGCTCCTCTGCTCCCAGAAGCCACAGAAGCAAGAGGAGAGAGCAGTCCCAAGGCCCAAGTACCCTTTGGAGTGTCGCACAGCGGTAAATTAATCACACAGAGTCTTCTTCATAAACAGAATGAAACTTGACTGAAGAAAATAAAGTTGTTCAGAAACAGCATAGTTAAAGAGCATACACAGAGTGCTCATAGCAGCTATCTGACTCTTCACAGAGGCATAGTCTTAGTTACTGATTAACTGGAGTCCTGGAGCCTCTCTGCAACAATCCATCCCGTCTAAAATCTGACTGTGGCTGCAGACCTCAGCGCAGGTTCTTAGGAACCAGCCCAAAGAAAGCTCAATGGGGTGTTGTTGTTGTTGTTGTTGTTGTTGTTGTGATGTTGTTGAGTCATTTAGTCGTGTCCGACTCTTGGTGACCCCACGGACCAGAGCACGCCAGGCACTCCTGTCTTCCACTGCCTCCCGCAGTTTGGTCAAACTCATGTTCGTAGCTTCGAGAACACTGTCCAACCATCTTGTCCTCTGTCGTCCCCTTCTCCTAGTGCCCTCCATCTTTCCCAACATCTGGGTCTTTTCCAGGGAGTCTTCTCTTCTCATGAGGTGGCCAAAGTATTGGAGCCTCAGCTTCACGATCTGTCCTTCCAGGGAGCACTCAGGGCTGATTTCCTTAAGAATGGAGAGGTTTGATCTTCTTGCAGTCCATGGGACTCTCAAGAGTCTCCTCCAGCACCATATTTCAAAAGCATCAATTCTTCGGCGATCAGCCTTCTTTATGGTCCAGCTCTCACTTCCATACATCACTACTGGGAAAACCATAGCTTTAACTATACGGACCTTTGTCGGCAAGGTGATGTCTCTGCTTTTTAAGATGCTGTCTAGGTTTGTCATTGCTTTTCTCCTAAGAAATGGGGGTTTACTTCTGAGTAAATAATAATAATAAAAGCATAGGATCAAATGTATGTAATGTATTGAGGGCTGATCATAGCTCAGTGGCTTAGCTCAGTGACTCATAAACTGGGATACCTCAAACCTCACTCTTCTAGCACTCCATTGCTGGTCTGCACTGTTGAGATATAATCCTTACCCTCATGTACCTAATAGGGTTGCTGTCATGCTTACAGAAATAAATACAGCTGAAGTGGACAGGATCCTCTAAAAGGCTTTTTATAAATGCATTTTCTTGGGTTTGTGATGGATGCTGTTTGCAAAATGTGCCAGATGGTTTATACCCCAAGGCCTTTGGTATATAAACCATTTGATGCTTCTTCCATGTTTATACAAATGAGGTTGGGAAAGCTATTTTGAATATTTGCCAAGAATTTGCAAGGAACCCTCTCTAATATTCTACAGCAGGTTGCAACAGAGTTCCCCTCATTCCAAGGAGGGAAAGACCCTGAACAAAAGAGTCAAGGAACTTTTAAAGACTTTTGACATTGCCCAACCCCCTTAGCCAAAGACCCCTTAGCCACCCCTAAGTCATCATACATACATCATAGGAGGCTGTCTACAGCAGAAATCTTGTCTGCCAGGATACCTGATAATGATCACTGATTGCAATACCTGGGCAGCCTGGCCATTCTTTTATGATGGTTAATACTTTGGATCCTGAATCCTGCACAGGCTTACCCTATTCATACACAAATACAGTACACCCTTAAGACAGGATTTGTAAGCAAAAATACAATGGGAAGTGTTGTGTATTAAAGTAATAGCACAGCCAAGTATGTACTGTAATATAGAGTTTATTGTAGTGTATTACAGAGTTTATTTGAATGTACAAATTCCAGCGGGAACGTCTATCATTTGCTGGTTCAGAGTGCAGGATTTGGATCCGCTGCTGGATTGGTTTACGCTGGAGGGAATCCTTGCCATTGGTTCCAGCAAAAATGTATCTTTCCCCTCCTAGTTCTCTGTTACTATATAAGCCCCAGTTTTCCCCATTCCCTGCGTTCTGGCTCTTACCTGTTCTTTGAAGTAAAGAGATGTTGTACCAGATCCTCGCCTCCTGTTTCTTATTTGCACTGAGCTGAAATCACTGAAGACCCACTACACTACAGGAAGTCTTTCCCCATTCGCCTCCCTTACTGCAGAGGAATATTTGAGGTCACTGGGAGAGTCAAAATGGCTTCAGGATTGCTCTCCTGTACTATTTCAGACACATGTTTTATATATTTAGATATGTGCGGATTTATGAATATTTATTCTATATTTGAGAGCTTAGAATTGGCTTGGGCTGTGTGTGTGCGGGGGGGGGGGGGATGCACAAATCTGAGCACGGAAAGCAGAAGATAAAGCGGGCCCATTATGTATGACAACAGCACAGTGTTGAAACGAAATAAAAAAATTCCTTCCAGTAGCACCTTAGAGACCAACTAAGTTTGTCATTGGTATGAGCTTTTGTGTACATGCACACTTCTTCAGATACATGAAAGCTCATACCAATGACAAACTTCGTTGGTCTCTAAGGTGCTACTGGAAGGAATTTTTTTATTTTGTTTCTACTGCGTCAGACCAACATGGGTAAAGGTAAAGGTAACCCTGACCATTTGGTCCAGTCATGGACGACTCTGGGGTTGCGGCACTCATCTCGCTCTATAGGCCGAGGGAGCCGGCGTTTGTCCACAGACAGCTTCCGGGTCATGTGGCCAGCATGACTAAGCCGCTTTTGGTGAACCAGATCAGCGCACGGAAACACCATTTACCTTCCAGCCGGAGCGGTACCTATTGATCTACTTGCACTTTGACGTGCTTTTGAACTGCTAGGCAACACGGCTACTTACCTGTAAACAGCACAGTGTGAACAGCTCAGGGAGACAGAACAGGATTAGGACATGCGACAAATCCACATTTGGCCACTGAGGGGCAGCCGAGCATCATATTTGAGGACAAATTGCTTGTAAGAACCTTGCAGCAGTAGAGTCTTTGACTACCGTATCTCTGTAGGAAAGACCAGCTGTAGCTCCAGTCTGCAAAATGGGACATTTAAATGATGGCTGCATGTCTCCCTCAGCGCTTCTTTAGCCTGCTATCTTTCTTTTCTTAAGCCTTAAGCTCTGGCAAGCAGGTTGACAGCAGGTTTCAGCTGGGGACCGTTCCCTACCTGGAGGGGCTATGGGACCTTCTGCATTCAGTGCAGGTGCTTGACCACTGGGCCACAGCCCCTCCCCCTGATGGAACTTTCTATTGGCCAGGAGTCTAAGGGAAACGGAGAGGCTGTCCCCTCTGCCTCCTGGAAACAGCATCATGGCATGGGGGAGACCAACCTGCCCCCCCTGCTGGCCAGAGAAGCAGCTGCTGCAGCCACCTTGCTTTCTCCCTGACCCAAGAACTTTGTGACTAAGAACAAGTGCCCTGGGTTGGCTTTTCCTCTCTTTCTTCCCAATCTCTTTTCCTTTTGTGTTGTGTCATTTAGATTAAATGTCGGATGGCAGGGACTGTCTTCTTACTGATCATGCATTTTCTTGGTTGAAGGGAAGAGTAAAACCACATAGCTAATACATTGGTTCACAACTTAGCAGGGGGGGGGGGGCAACTGGCCCTCAGGATTGTGGGTGAACGCAGGCGGGTGTGTGTGTGATGTCACACGTCTTTGTTGTAGTGGCCGGTGGTGGCAGATCCTCCTCCTCCTCTCCAAAGCTAGCAAGACACCCTTTTTTGCAGGGAGGGGTTCAGACTAAGAGGCAGACTCTGTTTTCACATCAGAGCACCGTTGCCCCCCCCCCCAAAGGGTGCCTAGCTCGGTGGCTGTGGAGGGCTGCAGAGTGGAACTGCTTGTCTCCCTGCCAGCTTTTCTCATTGACTTTATGGGTGCCCAGCCCCCACAATTATATTCTTGTGGGTGCCCAAGCACCCATGGCCCTCTGGACTTGGCTCCTATACAACTTACCATCTGAAGGCCAATGACTTAACCCAGAAGAAAACATCAGAAGAACTGTGTAATATGGGGCTGTGTCCTCTGCCCCCTAGTGGCCAATCAGATGCTAGTCTGAGACCCAAAGCCTTTGTGAGCTGTTGTCTCCCTCCCTTCCTTTTATCTGTCAACATTCAGCTTCCTCAGATGTTCACAAGTTCTAGTGTTATGAGAGAGGGAGAAAAACTTTTCTCTCTGTTCACTTTCTCCACGTCATGCATTTTTTTAAAAAAATAAACTTCTGTTGTGTTGCCTCTTACCAGTGCTTTTTTCTGGGGGCTGCAGAGGTAAGCATACCCCTAAATATTTTGTGAATCTTTGTACTTTTGTCCATTTCCTGTATTTATTTTACCCGATTTGAACTATATTTTCTTGAGTCAAAATGAGAGTACCCCTAAACATTTTTTAAAGAAAAAAAAAGCCTCTTACTTGTCTTTACTGTACATTAAAAGGCCCCACACCTTTCTGCAGAGGGGACTTCCTCCATCCCGTTGACAATTTTGCTCACTCTTTTTCTGAACCTTTGCAACATCCTTCCTTTTTGACGAAAGACTGAACATAACTGAACATAGTATTCCAAGTGTGGTTCGCACTACAGCTTTGAATAACTGCATTATGATATGGGCAGTTTTATTTCTAGTTTCTTACTTAAGGATCTTTGCATGGAATTTGCCTGGCCTTGCATTTAAGAACATAAGGGTCTGCTGGATCACGCAGCACCTAGGCCCATCTAGCCCAGCATCCTGTTCTCACAGAGGCCAATGAGGTGCTTGTGGGAAACCTACCAACAGGACTCTCCCCTCCTTCCAGCAACTGATATTCAGAAGCGTCGCTGCTGCCTCCAACCACCACAGAAGCAGAGCAGAGCCATAAGGGCAGGTAGCCATTGATAGCCTTGCCCCATCCTCTTTTAAGGCCATCTGAAAGCCAAGGGGAGAGGGTCACTGCCATGTTAGGATATCATATACTCTTGGAACCTAAAATGTTTATGCTTGGTTATCCAAAATATAAAGAACCTTTTAACCAGGGTGAAAGAGGAGAGCGCAAAATATGGTCTGAAGCTCAACATCAAAAAAACCAAGATCATGGCCACTGGTCCCATCACCTCCTGGCAAATAGAAGGGGAAGAAATGGAGGCAGTGAGAGATTTGACTTTCTTGGGCTCCTTGATCACTGCAGATGGTGACAGCAGTCACGAAATTAAAAGACGCCTGCTTCTTGGGAGAAAAGCAATGACAAACCTAGACAGCATCTTCAAAAGCAGAGACATCACCTTGCCTACAAAGGTCCGTATAGTTAAAGCTATGGTTTTCCCAGTAGTGATGTATGGAAGTGAGAGCTGGACCATAAAGAAGGCTGATCGCTGAAGAATGGATGCTTTTGAATTATGGTGTTGGAGGAGACTCTTGAGAGTCCCATGGACTGCAAGAAGATCAAACCTATCCATTCTTAAGGAAACCAGCCCTGCGTGCTCACTGGAAGGACAGATCCTGAAGCTGAGGCTCCAATACTTTGGCCACCTCATGAGAAGAGAAGAATCCTGGGAAAAGACCCTGATGTTGGGAAAGATGGAGGGCACAAGGAGAAGGGGACGACAGAGGACGAGGTGGTTGGACAGTGTTCTTGAAGCTACCAACATGAGTTTGACCAAACTGCGGGAGGCAGTGGAAGACAGGAGTGCCTGGCGTGCTATGGTCCATGGGGTCACGAAGAGTCGGACACGACTAAACGACTAAACAACAACAACAACATCCAAAATATGTTATTACCGAAAATGATCAAGAAATAGTGTTCAACCTTATAACTACTTCTGAGATAATAATAGGAAATAGTGGAGGGGTGGAGACATACCTCCTAGGACTCATTGCTCCCCCCCCCAAAAAAAATATATGTTTAGGGGTACTCTCATTTTAACTCAAGAAAATAACAATTTTATAGTTCAAATTGGGGGAAATAAATACAGTGAATGGACAAAAGTACGAAGATTCACATAATGTTTAGGGGTATGTGTATCCCTGCGTCCCCCAAGAAAAAAAGCAATGCTCTCGCTAAATCTGAGTGCATTGAGAAAAACTGGTACATTATAACTACAATTATTACCAAATAATACACATAAACCAGCCCAATTAATTTATGGAGAAACTGGTATTTGGTTAAAGTTTTGCAACAAGTTCAACTATTGTCACAAGCCCAGAGATCTGGAACTATAAATCTTGACGCTTTGTAGCGCCCACTCTGGAATATAGCTATAATAGAGAAAAGTATGTATAACTTCAGATTTCAACACACTTAATCACAGAGTTTGCATTATTTGGCATTTCTTTATTACATATACAGCATAACCATGATTTTAAACACTATCCCCATCCCAATCCTGGAGAATCTGGAACTAGACTGACAATCAATCATATCCTGCTGATAACTGTTACTTGGTCTTTGTTATTTTAACTCATGTGCCTCAGTACCCATTCTACATGCCTGTTTTGTAGTTTGGTCCTTCCACCGTTACTTTTCTTCTGGTGTTATAATCGTTCTCTCTGTTTTATATGCATTATAAAGGTAAAGGTAAAGGACCCCTGACCATTAAGTTCAGTCGCGAACGAATCGGGGGTTGCGGCGCTCATCTCGCTTTACTGGCCAAGGGAGCCGCCGTTTGTCCGCAGACAGCTTCCAGGTCATGTGGCCAGCATGACTAAGCTGTTTCTGGCAAACCAGAGCAGCGCACGGAAACGCCGTTTACCTTCCCGCCGGAGCAATACCTATTTATCTACTTGCACTTTTGATGTGCTTTTGAGCCGCTAGGTGGGCAGGAGCTGGGACCGAGCAATGGGAGCTCACCCCGTCACAGGGATTCCAACCGCCGACCTCCTGATCGGCAAGCCCTAGGCTCAGTGGTTTAGACCACAGCGCCACCCACGTCCCGTATGCACTATACAGTGAAGTAAATAAATAAAGCTTACCACGGAAAAAACCTGACATTCAACAATAATGCCCAACTTCATTATGCTGCTTACAACCTTCCTGCAACAGCATTTGTTATGCTCTTCATCTTTGGTGAATTTTGTTTATTAATTAAAAATAGTAACAATGTGTTGTTTTGTAAGGGGAGGGGCACTGAAAACCCTCTTGGTGACCACTATTGATGGCCAGGCAGTCCTTGCTTGCCCCACCAGGCCTGGGGGCTGTACACTCCCTCCCTCTTCTCCCCATTATGCTGGTTTAGTGCTCCACAGCAAAAAGCCTGGTAATAATAATAATAATAATAATAATAATAATAATAATAATAATAATTTATTTATACCCTGCCCATCTGGCTGGGTTCCCCCCTCCCCCAGCCACTTTGGGCGGCTTCCAACAAAATATTAAAAATACAACAAACCCTCTCTCCTTCTGCCGGCTTCTGCCAACCTTGCTGCCCTGTGGCCTTTTGCGCCTGCTGCTGCCATCCTCCGGAGAAGGGCAGTTGTTTCCTGAGCCACTGACAGACTGCTTGGAAGGAGAGATGAAAAGCCAAGTCTGGTGCTGGACAGGAAGTCTGGGACTGCGAAACCCAAGACGTCCTCCCGGAAAAAGCAGCCGCTCAGCAATCAAATCCATCATGGGCTCTCAGGCTGGCTGGCCGCAGCAGATCCCCAGCAAAGCATGGAGAAAAGGGATCCATTTCAGAGGCATAAATGCTTCCAGGTTGCTAGGAAGATGTTGCTGGAGCTGTGGCCCTGCTGCTATTATTATTGTTGTTGTTGTTGTTGTTGTTGTTGTTGTTGTTGTTGCTGCTGCTGCTGCTGCTGCTGTTGCTCTTGCTAGGAAGATGTTGCTGGAGCTGTGGCCCTGCTGCTATTATTGTTGTTGTTGTTGTTGTTGTTGTTGTTGCTGCTGCTGCTGCTGCTGCTGCTGTTGCTCTTGCTAGGAAGATGTTGCTGGAGCTGTGGTCCTGCTATTACTACTACTACGACTACTACTATTGCAGCAGCAGCAGCAGCAGCAGCAGCAGAGTTGGAAAAGGTTCAGAAAAGAGCAACAGAGATGAGGTCGGGGTGGTTCCCCAGTGAAGAAAGGTCACCACATTCAGGACTTTTCAGTTAAGAGAAAAGGCAAGCAAGAAGTGACATGCTGGGGGTTTAGTTCAACTGTGGAACTCCCTCCCACAGGAGAAGGCAGTGACGGCTGCCAACTTGGGTGGCTTTGAAAGAGGACTGGGCAGATTCATGGAGCAGGAGGCTCTTGATCCTTCTTGCTGGTCCCCAGCAGTGAGAGCTGGACGCTGCACTAAATGGGCCACTGGCATGATCCAGCACCCTTCTCCTTCCAAAAATGATTCCCATAGAGCTGCACGAAGTTTCCTGTGTCAGGCCTGAGTTGCAGCGATGATCCCTTGCACCTGCAGGGCTGGCCCTCTCCTCCCTTCCTAGGCTTAGCAGATCTCACCTGAAAGGTAAGAAAGGTACAACAAAACTGGCAGGTAGGGCAGAAAGTTGCTCCACATGGCCTGGAACTGGTTTTGAACTAATTCTGTTCACATCCTCACCAGAGGCAGTGCTGGAGGAGTCTTTAGCATGTAGGACATGGGAACTGCAGTTTGATAAGGGTGCTGGGAACCATTGCTCTGCGAGGGGCCTCTTAAAAACTCTCAATGCCTTTAAAAAACAAAACAAAACTGCTTTCCCAGGATTCTTTGGGGGAAGAAGTAACAATGAAAAGTGGTATAAGAGTGCCTTTAAATGTCTGGTGTGGGTGTGACCTCTATTTACATGAAAGTTCATACCAATGACAAACTTAGTTGGTCTTTAAGGTGCTACTGGAAGGAATTTTTTAAAATTTTGTTTAGACTACAGCAGACCAACACGGCTACCTACCTGTAATGGGAAAATCTGGACGTATGGTAACCCATGCCCAATTTTTCACTTTTTGAAATATGGCAAGCCTAATATGGGGTAAGGTGATCTCACAGATAAACTGGTCCCAAGTTGCTAAGGGTTTTATATTGTAACCTTAAGGTGGTGGAGAGCCAGTGTGATGTAGTGGTTAAGGAGCGGTAGACTCGTAATCTGGGGAACCGGGTTCGCGTCTCCGCTCCTCCACATGCAGCTGCTGGGTGACCTTGGGCTAGTCACACTTCTCTGAAGTCTCTCAGCCCCACTCACCTCACAGAGTGTTTGTTGTGGGGGAGGAAGGGAAAGGAGAATGTTAGCCGCTTTGAGACTCCTTAGGGTAGTGATAAAGCGGGATATCAAATCCAAACTCTTCTTCCTGCCATCCTGGGTGGTCTCATTTCAGTAGAAGTAGAAGATGGGTTGGGTTGGGGTGGGGTAACAGCCCTTTGATTCAGAAAACAAATATGTGCTGGTGATGAACCTGAGCTGGAAGCATTAACTGGAGATCTAGGCCTTACAAACAGAGCATCTCTGAGCAGAGCTGTGTTGGCTGCAGCTTCTGCAGAAAATGGGAGATGGCCTATGAATTACAGCTCACTGACAACTCTCCCGAGATGTGTAGGGAGAGCCTTTGTTTCTGAGCATGGCAGGAGAGTGTGTTTCTCTACATGCTCAGAGGCTTGCTGTTCATATATCTTGCCTTTGTTTTGGAAGGGTGGAGAGGGAAGACTTGCAAAACCCCAGGCTCCAAAATCAGCCCAAATGATCAGCAAAGTAAGGCTGGGCTGGCTGGTTTTCTCCCTCTCTCCCTCTCTCTCTCTCTCTCCAGTTCTGGTCCGGACACAGGTCAGCAAGAGCCAGAAGGAGGCCACACGTGGCCCAGAGTTTGACATGCCCAGCAGTCTGTCATGGTCCATGCCAGAGGCCAGGAAATTGCAGCGGATGTGAACCTAAACAGAAGGCAATACTCCCCGCCCCCATTACCCCCAGGTTATCAGCTGCCCCAAAGCACCCCCAGAGTTGTCCTGGGTGACATCCTTAATACTGGGTGGTGCAGCTTTGCAAAGGATCCCTTTCACCTGAACCCAGATTCGTCTTTAATTGGGGGGGGGCACAGTTTCTGTCTGTCTGTCTCCCTGCCCCCCAAGCCCTGTTTCCCCCCCTTTTTGTTGTGTTTTTTTATAAAGTGAGCGAGTGGGGGAAGAAAGAGCAGGTTTACTAAAGCAGCTGCAGGCAGCAATTTAGCGTATGGAATCATTTACCTGATTAGAGAGTTTATTTTATAAAAATTGCTTCAGAATGGACCTACGTCCGGGGGAGGAGGAGAAATGGAGTAAGCACACCCTGGGCATGATGGGGGCTTAAGGGTGGGGGAGCAACGGCTTAACCCTCCAGGAAAACCTTACCTGCTCATTGCCGCATTTGCAGGCTAGGTTGCTCCCGTTAATTAAAAGACGATTAAGACTGGCAAGGGGAAAATATCAAAAGGAACCAGTGGGTTTGTTTTTCCCCTGCCCCCCCTCTGAGGCAACGTAGGCGTGAGGGAGTATGTATGTTTGATTTTTAGAAAATTAAGCGGCTGAAGGTGAGGCTTTCTCACAGCCGAAGTGGCTTATCGCCTTCATTCCCCACAGATTCCTTTGCTGGTAAAGGTTTTAATTTATAATGACAGCTTCCTTAAATTAGCATAGGTGATTGAGAGATGGTTAAGAAAGAGGCAGGGAGCGCAGGGCCTTCTTTGGGTTCCCGTCAGAAGGTATAATCAACGTCCTTCAAACACAGGAGAAAAATAGGTTTGCCACCTTTTCCAATTTGCCCCTGTGCATTAGTAGGGTTGCCAGCTTGTCGGGGCTAGGGCAGGACCTGCCCAGGTATTTGAATTTCAGATCAGTTTGTTATTAAAAGTATTTCTGCCCCAGCTTTCTATTCATATGATATCCAAGGCAACTGACCAAAAAAAAAGGGGGGGGGGGAATCTAAGCAAGGTGACTAACATATCAAACAAATCATAAAACTAGAATTAAAAAGTGAGCGCTTGCAGTCAAGAACAACTACCAGGAAAGATAAGCAGCCCAAAATCTCCCCCAACTGTTTAGCTGTACACTTTAGGGGAATAAATAGCCTGGGCACTGTTCTCAAAGAAAAATAGGCTCCTCCAACTAGCCTGCTTTGTCCCGCCCCTTATGCAGAAGCCCTACCCCTAAACCATGGAGTTAAGAGCGTAACTGTCAGGGTTAGTAGAGAGCCACATGCTCTGTGAATTCGTCACCATCCTATTTTACAGCCATCCAAATTGGTGGGTATAATGGCCTCCTGCAAGAGCGAGTTCCACAGCTTCACTATGTGCTGTGTGAATAAGTATGCTAGAAAACTCTTCTTCATTTAAATGGAATCTGGGGGGTGATGTTTCACAGGTGGGTGTCCCCCCGCCCATGCTGTGGGCACCTGTGCCTCCTCATGCCCTGCAGTTGCATGCGTTGCAGGGATTTGCTGAGGGAGACTAAGATGGTGATAGTCAGGGCCGCCTTACCCATAGACGCTAGGGGTGTGGGGCACCCGGGCGCCGGGCTCTCAGGGGTGCCAGGGTCTCAGGCAGGAACCTCTCCCAGCCCCACCTGAAGATGCCACTGGGGACTGAACCTGCAAATTTACCTTGAAGTAGGGTGCGGGTACATGGGGCTCTGCCGCAGGAATGGTGCCTGCTGGACTTAAATTTCTTTTTAATCGTTTTTTTTTTAAAATTTTTTTTATAATGTATATAAAACAGGGAGATTGGTTATGACAACGGATTAAAATTAAAAGCTGGGGGGGGGAACCTACGAAACACGCACATAGAATGAGTACAGCTGCACACAGGTGAAAACATCAAAGTCCAAGAAGACAATCAGTGGGATCTGATTGCCAAGTCTTATTCCAAATTTGGCAGGATTGCGATGAGGGCTGTCTCAAAAACGATGGTTCCGCTGTGTCTGTGAAAAGGGCCTGGAGGTTCTAGTCCAGGGGTTCCCAAACTAAGGCCCAGGGGCCGGATGCGGCCCAGTCGCCTTCTAAATCCGGCCTGGGAATCAGCATGTTTTTACATGAGTAGAATGTGTCCTTTTATTGAAAATGCATCTCTGGGTTATTTGTGGGGCCTGCCTGGTGTTTTTACATGAGTAGCATGTGTCCTTTTGTTGAAAATGCATCTATGGGTTATTTGTGAGGCATAGGAATTCGTTCATATTTTTTTTCAAAATATAGTCCGGCCCCCCACAAGGTCTGAGGGACAGTGGACCAGCCCCCTGCTGAAAAAGTTTGCTGACTCCTGTTCTAGTCCTTGCTGAAATCTCAAATCGTTTTCACCTTTATAGCTATATTCCAGAATGAGTGGTACCAAAAGGGAAAAGCAAGGAAGTGCAACTCTGGGATTTTCCCTCTCCTTTCCCGAGTGGAAGTGGTGATGTCATCTGCTAGGGCGCCAGGGTAATTGATGACCCCCTCCTGCCCTGACAAGCAAATTAGGTGAAAACGAGGCCTCCCTGTTTGACTGAGTACATAGGATCAAGCAGAGGCTAGGTCAGGCATCCCCAAACTTCGGCCCTCCAGATGTTTTGGACTACAATTCCCATCATCCCCGACCACTGGTCCTCTTAGCTAGGGATCATGGGAGTTGTAGGCCAAAACATCTGGAGGGCCGCAGTTTGGGGATGCCTGGGCTAGGTACTTCTTTCTTTTGATGGGGTTCCAATTTCACGCTAGCTGCTTGACTGGAACCTTTTCTTGGCTAGGTGGTCTGTTTCTAGCTAAAAGCTAAAAGTTGAATTTCAGCCAGCTGAAGGTCCATAGCTCATGGCATTGGGATTACCAGGGTGGGGGCACTAAGGCAAGGGGGGCAGCAGGTGGAAAGAGCTGCCAAACTTTGAAAAGCTGGTATCACTGTGTATCAAGTTCATCAGTTTTGTTGAATTAATTGAACTAAATAGCTTTAACTAGACTTTGAATAAATGTGGCAATTAATTGTTAGCGTTTTGAATTTTATTGTGTCATTATCTTCCTTAGTGGCTTGTGCAGAAAGCTAGGTACTCTGAATAATGCTTTTCATAGGCTTCTGGGGCACAGGGGATAAGCCTATTGGGGAGGGGGGGGTTGGGAACCACTGAATTAGTGGGTGTTTAAAGAAGAAAGAAGTACAACTTGGAGGCTGACCATGGAAGCGCCACAGCCTCTCAGCCTAACCTACCTCAGAAATGTAATTTTATTTTTGACCTCTGAGGGTCAAGAAGATCAGCAATTCCACATGTAGAAAATGCTGGTCATTGAAAGAACCATGCACTCCTCTTGGAAGGCAGGTGCTCTACCACCTTGGAGGTGGGTGAGAAACTGCAATACAGTCATACCTCGGTTTAGGTATGCCTCAGCTTGAGTATTTTCAGTTGAAGTACTCCGCGGACCCGGATTAATCCACGTTCCATTACTTTCCATTGGAAGGTTTGCTTCAGGTTAAGTTTGCTTCAGGTTAAGTGCGGACTTCTGGAACCAGTTACACTCATACCTCAGGTTAAGTACGCTTCAGGTTGAGTACTCCGTGGACCCGTCTGGAACGGATTAATCCACTTTCCATTACTTTCAATGGGAAAGTTCACTTCAGGTTAAGTACACTTCAGGTTAAGAACAGACTTCCGGAATTGTGTACTTAAACCGAAAGGTAAAGGGGCCCCTGACCATCAGGTCCAGTCGTGTCCGACTCTGGGGTTGCGGCGCTCATCTTGCTCTATAGGCCGAGGGAGCCGGCGTTTGTCCGCAGACAGCTTCCGGGTCATGTGGCCAGCATGACAAAGCTGCTTCTGGCGAACCAGAGCAGCGCACGGAAACGCCGTTTACCTTCCCGCCGGAGCGGTCCCTATTTATCTACTCACACTTTGACATGCTTTTGACCTGCTGGGTGGACAGGAGCTGGGACCGAGCAACGGGAGCTCACCCTGTTGCAGGGATTTGAACCGCCAACCTTCTGATCAGCAAGCCCTAGGCTCTGGTTTAACCCACAGCGCCACCTAGGTCCCTGTACTTAAATCGAGGTACCACTGTAATACAATAAACAAACAAACAAACAAACATACACACACACACAGCCCTGGCCTGCCCTGGCTGGTCTTGCACTAACCACTTATCTCCCAGATTCAACAAACAGAAACAAGATGAGAAGGGTGGGGAAGAAAGAAAGCAAGTCCCTACTGGGCCCCCAGCACCAATAGCCTGAGCACTTGGGGCTGCACACTGCCAAATTATTAAAATAACTTTTGGCTCCCACTTTGCCCTTTACAAAATGCCCAAAGGGGAAGTCTGAGGCTCGATGGTTGAGCACCTGCCTTGCATGGAGGCCTCAGAAGGTTCAAACCTCAACTTAGCATCTCCAGGATTTGGGGAACCAGTGCTCCCCCCCCCCAAAAGTGCTGGTACTCTCCATGAAGTTGTTACAGTAAGTGTCACACAGAAGAAGAAGAAGAAGAAGAAGAAGAAGAAGAAGAAGAAGAAGAAGAAGAAGAAGAAGAAGAAGAAGAAGAAGAAGAAGAAGAAGAAGAAGAAGAAGAAGAAGAAGAAGCAGCAGCAGCAGCAGCAGCAGCAGCCCCGGGGAGAACCCTGCCTGAAATCCTACACCAACAGACCAACTGTCTGACTTTGTATAAGGCAGCTTCCTGTGTATGAAATTTTAAAAATGCATACATGAACAACAAAAATAGCAAGGAAGGAAGGCAGGCCAAGGGCAGTTGGGACGCATTACTATGCAGAATAGGGCTGCCATATGTCCAGATTTCCTGGATGTTACCAGGATTTCAAAGGCAGAATTGAGAACTATTGAGGTCCTTGGAGAAATAAAGGTGAGGCACTATGGGTTCAACCACAAGAGCCTAGGGCTTGCTGATCAGAAGGTTGGCAGTTCGAATCCCCGTGTCGGGGTGAGCTCCGGTTGCTCGGTCCCAGCTTCTGCCAAGCTAGCAGTTCGAAAGCATGTCAAAATGCAAGTAGATAAATAGGAACCGCTACAGCGGGAAGGTAAACAGCGTTTCCATGTGCTGCTCTGGTTTGCCAGAAGCGGCTTTGTCATGCCGGCCACATGACCTGGAAGCTATACGCCGGCTCCCTCGGCCAATAATGTGAGATGAGCGCTGCAACCCCAGAGTCGGTCACGACTGGACCTAATGGTCAGGGGTCCCTTTACCTTTTATAAAGGCAATAAATAAATGAACAAACAAGAGGTGTGTCGGTGCACAAACAGCCCTAGCTAACTCATAAGTGAGTCAAGCTGCATCTTCCCGGGCAGAATGTGTTCTTTTGGAGGGGGAGAAGCTAGAAGCCTTTGGCTCCTCACTCAATGCCCAAAGATTTTCCAGAGGTTTTTATTTTGCTTCTGAGTGTCCCTTTCCCTTACTCCCCCCCCCCTCCATATATCCACACACACACACACACACACACGAGCCGCAGCGCAGGCTCATTTGCATGTGTATTGCGCCTACCGCCACGGGTGCCGGGGTCAATTGAAACTCGAGAAAAAGAGGAGAAATTTTATGCAAAACTGTTGATTGCATTTGTATGTAATGAAATCATCCAATATTCATCCGACGATGGGCTCTAATCTGAAAGGAGAACTGGAGGACATAAGAGTCACTGGGAAGCTGTAATGAGCTTCTGTAGTGATTAAAAAAAACCCACTTGAGCCTCCCGACAATCCAGGCCGAAAGCGCGTCTAATCAACACTGAATATAGAAGGCAGGCGATTATGGGGGCGCATCTCCCTCTTCCCCCTCCGCCCCCCTGCCCGCACCGCCGGCAGGCAAGGCACACTGTTGAAAGATGTATGCGCCTCCTAAACTCTGACACACCACCAGCCTTGTTTGACACAAATCCAGGAAGCCTACAATCAGAGAGAGGATTCAGCCCTCCTTTACACAAAAGCAATCGCAATTGCACCATCTCTCTCTGCTGCCAGTGGCTCACAAGGAGAGCAATCACCTCTCCTTTGAAGTACAGCGTTGGGTTTTGACACTGGAGGGACTCGACTCTGGCTCAGATCCTCTCGCTGCTCCTTTCTCTCCCCACCACTCCTGCACGACTTCTCTCTTGCTTCTCTCTCTCTCTCTCTCTCTCTCTCTCTCTCTCTCTCTCTCTCTCTCTCTCCTGGGACCAGTGGGTGCTTTGCAAAGGCATCACTTGAACCCAAGGCCGACGGCCGGGCCCAAGCACTCATGGATACAGGGAAGAGTCACAGCTCAGGGGCAAAGCATCTGCCTTGCATGCAGACATGGAGCAAAGTTCAGTCCCCCAAGGGCAGCATCTGCAGGGAGGGCTGCAAAGATCCCCTGCCTAAAAGCCTGGAGAGAGACTCCTACCTTATAAAAAAGCATCAAACAGCAGTTTGCACAACCCGCCAAGGAAGATAATGCAATGAAATTCAAAACACTAGCAATTAATTACACATTCATTCAATATCAAACCAAAATTATTTGGTTCAATCAATTCAACAAAATGGATGGCAGTCTGATCTTGGTTTGCACCTCCAGTGGCCCACTGCCTGTCGCCCCCTTGCCTCTTAACTGAGGCCCCATGGGTCTAACTCTGCATAAAGCAGCTTCCTGTGTTCCTAGGGACCACGGTGGGTTTCTCCACCATGGGAATTTCAAACACTGATGATCGACCCGGCTTAGCAGAGGTCGCCAGGAAGTGCCGCAGGGAGGCTTGGAGGCCTTGGGTTAGGGGTGCAGGCTCCCTTGCAGGATTAGGATTTTAGCTTCATGGGGGCGCCTTGATCCTGTGGCGCTTTGGGAGGCTCAGGTCACGGCAGCAACTGTGAGCCTTTTATCGGTTTTGGCTGATACTCCAGGTGCATCTCCTCCAGACTAAGCAGGACCTCACCTGTGCCCTAGAAACCTCCAGGCAGGACTGCCCCCTCCCCACTTTATACAAGCCTGCCCTCAAAAAGTGCTTAGAAATATGAGGCAGTAGTTAACTAAGCTCTACTGAGGGTGGATCCATTAAAATTAATGGGCCTATCCGTCCATCACGACTGTCAATTTCAGTGGGTCTACTTTGAGGACTTGTTTAGACACATTTGCAATCCGTTCAAACTTGTGCCTCCTTCTTTTGATAAATGGATCAAGGGGGAAATGAACGCCCCACAGCGCTTACTTGGCTCAGCAAATTTCTTTCAGCTCAGCCCTTTCGAGCCAGCCTTACATTTATCAAATGAGCCCTTTCTTCCATCCTGAAGCCCTGGGGAGTGACTGCCCGTCAGTGTAAACAGTTCTGAGCTAGATGAAGCAGCGTTCCAACTCAGGATAGAATAGCTTCCTACAACCCTAACGCCCCCTTTGCAACAGAAAAGACACACGCTTTAAAGATCTGTGGTTTGCCAACATAGGTCTAACTTTGCAGCCATGAGGGCTAGGCAATCAAGAAACTGAAACTAGCAGCCTAACCAGGTCAAGTTGCTCACGCAGCCTCGTGCTTTACCATAAAGGGGTGTGTGTGGACTGCACCAGGACTGCACCATCTGGCAAACTGAGGCAGTAGGGGAGCTGCCACCAGGAACCATGGGACCCAGCTCAGCAGTTCAGGCTGCCCTGCCCCGAACGGCTATGCTATGGAAGTCTGCATGTAACCTTCCCTGCACTCTAACGTCAGCAAGGACAAAGAGCAGGGGAGGAGTCATCAGATCACACGGAGGAACTCCTGGGATGCTTTATTTAGCCTAATGTACAAGATTCCCAGCGAGATCGTGAAGATGCCTGGCCTCTGCTGCCTCCTTGCCTCCTCCCACTCTGACGAAGTTTGCAAGCAAGTGGAAATGGCCAGAGCAGTCATTGACAATCCAAAATGTGATTGCTCCCAGGGAAAAATAATCCCTTGATCAGGCACGCTCTCTCTCTCTCTTGCCAAGAAACACCACTCAATGTGGTTATGTCAACCAGGTTTTAGTGGGGCTGCAACCTTCTCCGTATTAATTTCATCAGCCCCAGTTGTCCTCGAAGTTGCCAACACAATTTTCCTGGCCAATGCCAGAGTCATAGGGAGGGCAGCGGGAATGATCGTATATCCAGCCTCGATCCAAAGAGCCTCGCACATGATGGAAGCCAAAATGCTGCACCCACACAGGTCCAGTGATGGGCAGAAAACTCCGCAGGGTGACAGGTGGCTTGAAATCTCCCATAAGCAGGCTAACCAAGCAGCTCTTTTGTCTTTGCTGCCAACAGCTTCTCCATTTCGGCTACTGTGTCTTCTGCCATTTGCTGGATCTGTAGCAGGTCGAGAGCAGAAAGGGGGGGGGAAGAGTGTGTGAATGCAGGTAACTTTCTTAAAAAAAATAAAAACATTACAGACATCCAAGGAAGCTGAATGTTGGTAAGTTCAGGACAGATGAAAGTAAGGGCTCAGCTACACAGCTGCAAATAAAACGTTTTAACTGTGTTGTAAAGTGCATCACACAAATGGGACAGTAAATGATGACAGTGAGCTATGACAAATTCAATACACAGGTAGGTAGCCGTGTTGGTCTGGCATGGTCGAAACAAAATACAAAAAAAATCCTTCCAGTAGCACCTTAGAGACCAACTACGTTTGTCATTGGTATGAGCTTTCATGTGCATGCACACTTCTTCAGAAACAGATACAGTTGGTCTCTAAATTCAATAGTTTTTCAAAACTTTTTTTTTAAAAAGGATTTTCACAGCGTTTTTTTATATGTGTGTAGATCTCACCTAAGTGGGTTTTTTTTAATGCCGCACACAGTTAAACTATGGAACTCACTCCCACAGGAGCAGTGACGGCCAGCCACTTGGTGGGCTTGAAAAGAGGGTTAGACAAATTCACAGAGGAGAAGTTCTCACAGTGAGAAACAAGCAAGCAGGATTCAAGTGCAAAAGCAGCACTCTCTCCCCCTCCTGAGTTCTCCCTGACAGGCTGGCTTTTGATGTGGGAGCAGGTCCAGATGCGTTCCAAGGTTAAATTTAATAGTTAATAATAATAATAATAATAATAATAATAATAATAATAATATAGTATTAGAAAATGGCCCATCAACCGACTCGTACCTGTTTCTCTACCAACCGGATGGTATCCTCTGACACGGAGCTTTTGGCCTTCCTTGTCTGGCTGATGGCCTCGGTGCGAACTCTCCTCAGGGACTCCTTTGCTCTGTTTGTGAGCTGCTTTGCCACAGTGACCAAATTCTCTCTGTGTTCGCGGGTGACCCTAGTCCAACAGTAAGCAAAGGGTTGCCTTTGACCTCACCACTGGATTTCTGCAATGTATTCCATGTGCAGCTACCCTTGGGGCTTCCCCCGGAGGCTGCATCTGGTACAGAAGATGGCATTTGTTTATCAAATTACCATATCGCCTTTCATCTGAGGATCACAGGGTGGTTTGCAATATAAAAACACATTGACATAGTAATAAACAAAAACTGTAACACCTCCCCACCCACAGTTTTAAAGGCCAGATTGGTTAACTAACAAAAAGCCTGGAAGAGGAGGAATGTTTCTGCATGGCCCCAAAATATGTAACATCCCACAAGCGGGGAGCCACCACAGAAAAGGCCCTGTTCTTGTGTTGCCACCCTCCAGAAATTCTCATGCAGGAGGCACATGAAGGACCTCAGATGATAATCACAGGATCCAGGTTGGTCCATATGGGGAAATGCGGTGCTCGAGGTATCACAGTCCTTGCTTGCAGGATTTGCACTGGCTGACAATTTGCAATGTAACAGGCACCTGCTATGTGCACTTTCAAGTCCTCAGCTGGATCGAAGGGTCTTTACCATGAGTGTCCTCTTACATGTAGGGTTTTTGTCTTGTTTTGAATCTATTTGTTGGTTCTGTGTTTTAAATCCTTTCAACTATCTTATGTGTAAACTGCTGTGAGGTGGTGGTTTAGAAGGCAATTAATAAATTGCAACGATAAGATTAAGTGTAATATAAAAAGGAAATGTCAGGAAAACCTCTCTCAATAAATGTGTGGGCTAATTGCTACAAGGCAACTGGAGCAGGGGATTAGAAAGGTTTCTGAATGTGTAGGCAGATGCAAATTTGGTTGGCCCTGAAAATGGGGTGGGGGGAAAGCCTTGAGTGATAGGGAAAATCGTGCTTAGGAGATAAAATTTCATGGGAGAGGTGGAGACAAGAACGACAGGTGAGGAAGAGCAAGGGTACCTCGTGCGGCAGCTTTCACCAAGCTGACGCCCTCAAGATGTTCTGGGCAATTTCTATGCTTCCCTGCACTTTCTGGGGCTGTTGGAAGCTGTAGTCCCAATCACTTGGAGGGCACCGGCTGCCTTATTTTATTTATTTAAAGCATTAAATGTATACACCACAAGTTTGTTTTAACAGCAAACAAAAAAAACCCAGAGCAGCTTACAAGGAAAATAAGACAATAAAATTCTCAGTAAAAACTCTTTTAAGAAAGGTAAAACCAACAATGAACTAAAAACTTAAAAACATATGGCAGTATTCTACATGTCTGAGCAGGCAGGCACTGAAAGGAGCAAAGGCACCTGCCTGGTTTCAATAGGCAGGGAGTTCCACAGTTTGTGTGCCACAAGATATCAATTTCTTTTAACGACTTTGGGTGGGTGCTCAGCAAGTTCTCGAAAAAAAGCCCCAGTAACACCCTGCAATTGGGGACAGGAAATGGGGTAACAGAGGGAGAAGTGTGGCCTTGCGACAAAGGAGGAGATGGGAGAGCAACATTGAAACCTGCCTTCCTTCCTTTCTGCTCCTCCTGGGTCTCTTCCCTCCTCCTGTGTAATTCAAACCAGGGGATGATCTGGGAGTGTGTTAACAATCAGGCTGCTGTGCACCCAGTCGAAATCCTCAGCAATTAGGAGGATAATAGCAGCCTCCTTCAAGATTGCATGGGGGGGGGAGTTGGGGGGGGGAACCGGGCAGGGAGAAGAGAAAGGAAGAAGAGAGCAGGAGTCGCAGAAACCAGAACAGGATCTTCCTGGCCAAAGCAAAAATGCTGATGCTCAGCCATTCTCTGCCATGCGTGCTTGCATTTCAGGCTTATCTCTCCTGAAGTTGCCTGCATTCACCTGGGGTGTGGGGAGAGAGGCTGATGGGGCTCCAGCTCTCCTCACCCCCAACCTCAGGCCATGCTGGCTGGTGTTGAGAAGAGCTGGGAGACCAGGTCCCTCAGCCCTTGGCTATGTGCCTGTGGAATTGCTTCCCTGAAGGCCTTCGCTGCAGAGCCCAAACCCAAAAGCTGGATTTCATACCACGTGCTGCAGGGAAATGGAAGATTGAAGGCGAGTGGGGAGGTTGCTTTTATTAAGGGTTCTTTGGGGGCCTTGGCCTGCATCCTTGCTACTCAAGAGTCACCCTTGTAGTGGGAATTATACCATATGCTTTGATAGACAGCCTAAGAGATGTAAAAGAGAGTGTGAAGATAGGATATTGTTAAGATAGGCGACTTTGCTTACTCAGACCGCACGAAGAACGTGTCAATTACTCCTGTGCAGGAAAAAACTCAGCCCTGAGCTGACCTTCTCACCAAATCTGGCATACAGCTCTGATGACGCAGGCATGCTTTTTGCCCTGAGAAAGGGACATAATTTCTACGTATGTATAAAGCTAAGGCAAGGGGATTCCCCTATGTAAGCCTGTGTAATTAATTTGTAGGGGGTTTTGTGAGTCCCCTGGGACCAAGTAGAGTTGCCTTAAACAATGGCATGGTTATTGTAGAAATTAATAAGATTAATGTACAGTGGTACCTCGGTTTATGAACACAATTGGTTCCGGAAGTCTGTTCATAAACTGAAGCGTTCATAAACTGAAGCGAACTTTCCCATTGAAAGTAATGGAAAGTGGATTAATCCGTTCCAGACGGGTCCGCGGTGTTCATAAACTGAAAATTCATAAACCGAGGTTCCACTGTACTCAAGTTAGCCACGGCCATCAACTACAATGGTTCTACGCAGAGTAGGACTAACACTGTATGATATGCTTAATCTAATACCCAACATTATCCTGTCTGGTCACCTTCTCCAAGGCCATCAAAGACTACCGTCTTGTTACTATCCATGGGAAATTTGGAGGCTGAAATTTGGACCAGAGCCAAGACCCCTCTTGCCCAGCAGTCAGTTTCCAAAGTGGCCGGCTCCAGCATGGCCCTCCTTTCCTATTTGCCCATAGATTCTTATTTTTGAGGTAGACTGTTCTACAAACATAGGTTCCACTAAGTCACTTCTTCATGTAGCATAGTTGAAACTGTGAAACTCCTCCCACAGGAGGCCGTGATGGCCACTGACCTAGATGACTTTAAATGAGGATTGGACAAATTAATGGAGGGTAAGACTAAGATGGCTCTGCTCTGCCTCCATGGCTGGAGAACTGTGCGAACAGGAGGCTGGGATAGGTGGGCCTGATCCGGCAAGGCTCTTCTGAGGTTCTTAGTTACTGTCTATCACCCATTAATCACCCATTAATCTATTGCCCATGAATCAAATCTAATCTTTTAAAAAGACTGCTTTTTGGACTCCGTAAGATTTAGTCTGTAAATAGCACACATTGCACTGTTCATTGTGCTATACTGTTGAACAGAACCTAAGTTAAATTACATTGATGACACCGAAATTATTAAGTGTGTTTCAGAGGGCTTCAGTCTGGAACTTCAGTCTGGAAGTTACTGCCAATCGCCATTCTTTGGTGCTGTTCTAGTTATGTTGTATGCAGCCCAGGGCTCCAATTTGGAAGGAATGGTGGTACAGAAACCAAATACAGTGGTACCTCTGGTTAAGAACTTAATTTGTTCCGGACAGGGCCGTCTTAAGCACCTCTGGCGCCCTGGTGCGACGGATCCCTCCGGCGGCCCCCCCGTTTCCCAGCGCGATGGGCGGGCAGGCGCAGCGCGACTGCGGAGGGCGCTGCTGTGTGACGGGCGGGTGGGCTCAGCGCACAGCACTACTGCCGAGGGTGCTGCTGTGCGGAAGAGCGGCCGGTGGGCGGGCGCCATGGCACCCTGCGCCACCCAGCCTGGCCGTAGGGCCAGCCCTGGTTCCGGAGGTCTGTTCTTAATCTGAGACTGTTCTTAACCTGAGACACCACTTTAGCTAATGGGGGCTCCTGCTGCCAGAGCACGCTGCCAGAGCACGATTTCTGTTCTCACCCTGAAGCAAAGTTCTTAAACCGAGGTACTATTTCTGGGTTAGCGGAGTCTGTAACCTGAAGCCTTTGTAACCTGAAGCGTTTGTAACCCGAGTTACCACTGTAAAAACATAAACAACCAGCTTTTATGGGCAAGTTTTGTGGTGAAACAAGGTGATGGGGTGGGTGGGTGGGTAGGAAGAGCGTCTCTCCATCAAAAAATTCCAAACCTCTTCACTGCTGGCATTGGTCAGTTCAGAAGCGATGCCAGCTCGGTGGGCGCCAGCTGTACAAAGAGCTGGAAAAGGACAGCTATGTGTCCTGGACACCAAGGCAAGAGGCGGGCTCCCTTGAGGAAGGGGATTCACAGAGACCACCTTGCCCAAAGGCATGCTGAAATCTGGAGCTGGCAGCAATCTCCTCGGCTGGGTGCCACTGCTGAGAAAGGCCTCTCTCCAACCGCTTGGGCTTCAGTGGTAGTGTGGGGAACCCAGAGAACCTCAACACAGAGGGAGGTTGACATGATAGAAAACATTCCTTCAGCTAACTCCATAAAAGAAACCCAGAGTGTAAAGATAGGGTTGCCCAGGAAAGCCAGCCAGCGCGATCGCATTCCCCCACTGGGGTCGCCAAATCAAGAGAGACGGCTGTTGTGGTTGCTTACATAGGAACAGGCACGCGAATGATCAGGCCATCTGCTTCCGGGTTCAGGTTCATTCCGCTCTCTCGGATCGCCTTGATAGCTGCAGCTGCGCTCTGCAAAAAACGAAAACAAAAAAAAGCACCCTGAGATAAAAAAGGCGGAGGGAATTAGCAAATAATTATTACCAAATGCCGGGGCTCTCCATCAATGGAAGCAATCCATCTTGACAGAACATGGAAACATTTAGTTCGCTTACCAGCAAAACCAGGAAGTTACAACAGCGCAAGCCCCTTTGATCAAAACTGGATTGCAAACGGCAGCCCCTCCCTCATCCCCAGTATTGAGGTATCAGTGAAGTGGGTATTGGGGGAGGGCAAGAGGGGGGGGGTCAGCAGCTAAGGAAGGGAGGAAGAAAACCAAAACCAAAAGTGGAAAACCAAAACTATTTTGATGGTTTGAGGCAATACAGATTTTTATTTTTTTAGGTTAATACCCAAGGGGATCCTGATGGAAGGAGACTCTGGACTTTGCAAGACATAGGCCAAAAGCAGATGAAAGATTCCAGGGTCTGACTCTGCGTGCCAAAGATCTTTGCGTGCAGCAGGAGCTTAGAGGCAAGAGTTAAATCATTTTAACTCGTTCCACATTGCAACCATAGGCAAGTGTGAAAATAACGGGGATTAGCACAAGGCCTGTTTTTCACAGCTGTGGATTTTCAGGCAGGATCTGAAAGCTGCCAGCCCCATCTGTAGCCAGAGCTGGGAGGGAGGCAGGCAGGGATGAGACAAGGCACACAGCCCCTTTGACAGGCAATGTTGAGGGGGTGGCTTTGGCGTTGGGGGGGGCTATTTTTTAAATACATGTACACACACAGGCAGTCTACATACTGAACTTCAAAATCTGTATTCTACACCCTGCATAATTTGTGCAAAAGGAAGAAAGCTGTCTAAAATATTATCCTCCCCCCCCACTAACTTTTTATTGTTTTCATTTATTTTTTACAAGCAACAGTCAATATTGAACAGTAATCCGCCACCAGGGCTGGGTAATATCTGGTTTTCAACATTGTGATATATTACTGGCTAAACATCATGATATACTGATAGATCCATTCTTATTTCAGACATCATGATCTATGTAGAGGTATGGTTTTTCCTGTATGGTGATTTTTGCATAGCAAACAAACAAACACACACGCACACACAGAGGATTTGTGATATATTGCCAGGTGAAAAATTATGAAACCTTTTTAACAATATGGACTTCAAACAGGTTTTGGATGATATACTGGTATTGATATATTGCCCAACCCTACCCACCACTAAAAGCACCAATCGTCTTATTTAATTACTTTGAACTTCTGAGCCATTTCAGTTTTTAAACAAAGATATAATTCCACAAGTTGCCAAAGGCCTGTGACTATTCTATTGATGTTGCAAATGTAATAAAATGATGCCAGGTTGATTGAAAAGCAGTGGGGTTTTTTTGTTTGTCTGTCTGTTCTACTCTCTCAGACATGGGTTGTCAGTTTGTTCATTCTCTTTTAAAAAAACAACCCACCTACCCTGCACAATTTATTCTGGTTTCATCAGGCAAGGGAAAAGCAAACATCCTGCAGAGCACTGAAGTCAAACCTGGCCGCTGGAAATCTTATTCACCCCATATAGCTCCAGAGTTTTTGCAGTAACCACCTAGACATATGAAGCTGCCTTATGCAGGGTCAAATCGTGGCTCCATCTAATCCAGGACCCTCTCCTCCAGTCTTTTTCCAGCTAGTCTTTGGACCACAACTCGCACCAGCCCCTGCCAGCATTACTCACTCTTGGAGGGAAAACAGATGAAAAGACAAAAGGGGAGATGGGAAGAAACAGGGTCCCTTCTGAATCCACAGCATGTTTTAGGGTCATGGAGGATGGGTGCCTTGACTCCTGCATTGCAGGGGTTGGACTAGATGAACCTTTGGGTTCCTTCGAACTCTACAATCCTATGGTTCTCTGACCCTAGGAAACAGGAAAGCTTACAAAACTACAGAGACGCTCCAGTGCTGACAAGGCAGTTCACCATGTTTTTCACTGTTGTCAAAGCACCAAAAGAAGGATCTGCCCACAAGGAGCTTACAACTCTAAATGTCAACAGTGTGGGAAAGGCAAGATGAACAATATCAACTGCAATGGCTGTTATACTTAAGCCTTCATTTCAGCTAAGGGTGAGAACATAGGAAGCTGCCTTATGCTGAATCAGGCCATGGGTCCATCTAGCTCAGTACTGTCTACACTGACTGGCAGCAATGGCTCTTCAGGGCTTCATGCAAGGAACTCTCCCAGTCCTATCTGGGCACACTGGCCCCTTGTGGGGTGTCCAGCTCCTGGGGTCACCTGGTGAATCCACGGCTGCCTTGGTTTGGTCTCCTTTCTGGCTCATGCAGTTCTTAATCGCTCCAAGAGCCAACCATGCAGAAGTCCACCCAGGGTTGTTCACGTACCTCTGGGAAGCTGCTCATGTTGACAAGGATGAGCTGCGGGGATTTCAGGGAGATCTGCCCCAGCTGGCTTAAGGGCAACTTCCCATCCTTAGTTGCAACAGTGATGTGGTCCAGAGCCCCTGGAACAAGAAGGACATTCACGTCAAAACCATGTCAGCATCTGGGTGCTGCTGGAAGCAAAGCCAGCATGGAAGCAGCCCAAACGCCATGCAGCTCCATGCTAGGGGTGGTTAACCTTTTCCATTGCAAGGGCCGTGCGATGTGAATGGGTGGGTGGAGAGACAGGCAAAAGGGAGCAGCACAATTATTTGACTCCTCCCTTTGAACATCAGGCTACATTCCCACCATGCGAAAGTCAGGGGGTTTGTACTCTTACACGTACATATACAGTACACACACCTCCACTCAGAGAAGCAAGAGGCATCATTACAGTTCTGCCTCCAGAGCTGGAGGTTCCCTAGACTAAGCTATCTAAAACCAAAGGCCAACAATGTTTCTATGGCCTTTTCAGTGTTTTGATGCATGGCTTTATGCTTTTGTTGCTGTAAACTGCCTTGATGATTTTTAAATGATAGAGCAGTATGCAAATATATTTATAAATAAACCAACAGTAGCAGAACAGTGTGAAGGCAGCAACCAAAGCAAAAAAAAAAAAAGGCCCCCACCCCTGAACTGAGGAGGGGGTTGTTCTGATGGAGACACTGTTTGCTGACTAGCTACTTTTTCCACCCCACTGTCCGACTACCAGCTCCTTCTCATTTTATTCTATTTTTATATGCGAGGTAGGCTGTTGTTCTTCCCTACCTTGCTAAAAGAGACCAGAGGCTAAGTAACTAATTTACATGGATTTCAACGTTTTAACCAATTAACCACTCTAAAATGTTAAGTGGATCTAAGGGATGTGTACAACTCAAGTCTTTTCAGAGCAGCCCCACTGAAACGAATGGACATCGTAAAGCCATGCTGCTTGATGTCACTGGATCCTCACTGTGTATGACTGATGCTGGATAGAACCCCGCCTGCTGAATGACTGATTATTCACCTTTTATAAAGACAAATGGTCAGGCAACCGACAGCTCCTTTCAGTAGCAACAGCCCAACTTCTTTTTAGGCAGGGCCCCACACAGAATGACAACTCAATAATTGTGATTTCAGACACTTCCCTTCTGGCCCTTTGTTAATCTGCTCTTTAGATTCTTGCTCCAGAATGCTTCCAGCCAGGCAAACTTAAGTAAGTAAGGACCAGGTGTGTATATTTATACCGTAAATATGAAGTATTTTTTATTTACTTCATTTATATACCCCCCTTTTCCCCCCAAAGGGGCCTACATGGCGCTCCCCTCCTCATTTAACCCCCACAACACTGTGAGGTAAGCTATGCCGAGAGGCAGTGACCGGCACAAAGCCATAACCAGTGAGCTTCACAGCCAAGTGAGAGGATTTGAACCCTGGTCTCTTCCGGGTTTTAGTCTGACACACTAAACACTGCACCACCACTGGTTCTCTGGAAATGTTTAAATGGAAATGCTTGAACAGAAAAACCAAAACATTATACTGAGCAGGAAGAGCTACTGTTCAAGAGGATTCACGTTAACACAGCCAAAGCTGCAGGTGTGACTGCACAGTTGTGCCAGTTTCTGTGGCAGCTTGTCTAACTTTTTACAGTACAATGCTAATGTCTACTCAGAATCAATTCACCTTGTATTTAGTTTGGGGATTGGCAACCTAAGGCCCATGGGCCACAAGCGGCCCATGGGGGTCATTTAACCGGCCCATGGATCCCCGCCGCCTGCTCGGTTGGCTCCTGTGTGCTGCGCCAAACCAGTGCAGAGCAGAATGGGGACCGCCTTCCGTGACGCTGGCCGGCTTCCCATTGGCTGCAGGAAGCTCCTGCAGCCAATGGGAAGCTGCGCACGCCTCCTCCACACCAGAAGGAGCACCGGAAATAGCTTTTGCACATGCATGCGTGTGCGCACACTCTGGCCCACCGCAATGTCTGCAGGACCGTGAACCGGCCCAAGCCACAATAACTTTGCCAACCCTGATTTAGTGGGACATGCACTCATGCGAATGTGCACTGGACTGCACACTTTGCCTAAGTCTTGCGCTTGCACTCAACTGCTGTCACAATTTTTTTTTGTATAATTCAGCCAAGCTCTTCTTATGAAACAGCAACTCCATCAAATCAGTGAGGCAATGACTGCTCTCGTGGCCTGCAAACATTGATACTTACTAGTATAAGTTTGTAGGAAGGGGATCCCTACAGGGGATACACTACAGAAGAACCCCATTTTAAGCCAAAGGTGCCAGTCCATCAAGGTAAGTCTGGTCCTCCCCACATCTTGAGGGCAATTTCCAAGAGGCTAATTTAGTGGCAATTGCCCCTTTCCTGCCACGCTGGTAGCTGACAATTCTCCTCGCCATCACATCTGCAAATGGTTCACTTATATGCTTCTGACATCTCCCACTCTGCAATGACTGTCTGCAGGAAGCTATTAGCAGGAAGGGATGCTTCCTGGTCAAGCTCAGGGCAAGCAAAGCATTTTTTTGTTAAGAATTGCAAGGCAGCCATCAATTATTGTGTCTGGAGAAGAGCTCTGGAGATGTTGGGATGGCAATGTGGGGAAGCTGGGGGCTGCTGCTTCAGAGCAGGTGCTGCAAACTTGCAGGAGTTGACTTACCTGGCGAGGTGCGGATGCTCAAGTTTTTGCTGAATTCCTCCTGCAGAGTTTTGACCACAGAACGCATTTCCTCATTCACCTCATCCAAGCCAATGATCTCCTCAACAAGAGAAGTGTTGATGTTCACCCGTGTCTGGCCTTTCCCTTTAGCTGGAGAAGTACAAGCAATGCTGTTTATTTATTCAGAGCAGTGGTTCTCAAACTCTTTTCTCTGGGTCACACTTTCAGAATGAAAATTTGCTTGCACCACACTGAATTTTTTTATTGGTAAGAAATACATTGAAAAACAAAAAGAAACAACTCCTAGCAGTGCTTGATTTATAACATAGAACACAACTACTTTATAATATGATCGTGGGACATCCAAGAAGTATAAAACAATGCAGCTACATAAGAACATGAATCATTCCCAAAATATAAATGAGCCTCTTGCATATGTATCTTACGTGTGTATACAAACTCATTGTGAGGTGTAACTTCGGTTTTTCCAGGTACTGTAATCTCATTTATATTAGATAAAGACCAAACAAAATCTTGTCTCCTCATCAATACAAAGAAGCCCTTCTTTTTTCTGACTTTTCTTATTTGTCAGCATTGAAAATCTCTGTTCACAACAATATGTCGTGGAGATCTGTAGGAGAATAGCCAAGGGTCTTTAAGAGAGGCATGAATACTGTTTTTGGTTGTATTTACCCCAAAAAAATATTACTATGCTATACTATGCTAGAATGTTTAAATGTTTCTTTGATTGTCCTTGCGTTCACTTGCCATCGTCTCCTGCCACACCCTTTGAGAACCACTGATTTAGAGTACAGTGGAACCTCGGTTTATGAACACCTCGGTTTATGAATTTTCGGTTTATGAACACCGTGGACCCATCTGGAACGGATTAATTCATTTTCCATTACTTTCAATGGGAAAGTTCGCTTCAGTTTATGAACGCTTCAGTTTATGAACAGACTTCCGGAACCAATTACACCCATGCTTCAGTTTATGAACGCTTCAGTTTAAGTACTCCGCGGACCCGTCTGGAACGGATTAATCCACTTTCCATTACTTTCAATGGGAAAGTTCGCTTCAGTTTATGAACGCTTCAGTTTATGAACAGACTTCTGGAACCAATTGTGTTCATAAACCGAGGTACCACTGTATTTGCAACCAGTTCTTCAGCAAAAAAAAGCCCCAACGTGGCTTAAATGCCGCCACCAGTTAAAACAGTCCCTGCCCCCGCATTTTTACTCTCTAAAAAAGTTGAAAGGGATAGGGAAGTGGGTGGGAGGCAGGAATCTCAGGCACCATTTCTTATAAAGAGCAGCTGACAGGTGCCCTGTGGAGCTGGGCCTCCAGCAAAGCTGATGAAATGAACCTTCTGTTTCATAGAATCATAGAGTTGGAAGAGACCACAAGGGCCACCCAGTCCAACCCCCTGCCAAGCAGGAAACACCATCAAAGCATTCTTGACATACGCCTGTCAAGCCTCTGCTTAAAGACCTCCAAAGAAGGAGACTCCACCACACTCCTTGGGAGCAAATTCCACTGCCGAACAGCTCTTACTGTCAGGAAGTTCTTCCTAATGTTGAGGTGGAATCTTCTTTCTTGTAGTTTGAATCCATTGCTCCGTGTCCGCTTCTCTGGAGCAGCAGAAAACAACCTTTCTCCCTCCTCTATATGACATCCTTTTATACATTTGAACATGGCTATCATATCACCCCTTCACCTTCTCTTCTCCAGGCTAAACATACCCAGCTCCCTAAGCCGTTCCTCATAAGGCATAGTTTCCAGGCCTTTGACCATTTTGGTTGCCCTCCTCTGGACACGTTCCAGTTTGTCAGTATCCTTCTTGAACTGTGGTGCCCAGAACTGGACACAGTACTCCAGGTGAGGTCTGACCAGAGCAGAATACAGTGGTACTATTACTTCCCTTGATCTAGATGCTATACTCCTATTGATGCAGCCCAGAATTGCATTGGCTTTTTTAGCTGCTGCATCACACTGCTGACCCTTGTCAAGTTTGTGGTCTACCAAGACTCCTAGATCCTTTTCACATGTACTGCTCTCAAGCCAGGTGTCACCCATCCTGTATTTGTGCCTTTCATGTTTTTTGCCCAAGTGTAGTACCTTACATTTCTCCTTGTTAAAATTCATCTTGTTTGCTTTGGCCCAGTTCTCTAATCTCTTCAGGTCATTTTGAAGTGTGATCCTGTCCTCTGGGGTATTGGCCACCCCTCCCAATTTGGTGTCATCTGCAAACTTGCTCAGGATGCCCTCAAGCCCATCATCCAAGTCATTGATAAAGATGTTGAATAAGACTGGGCCCAAGACAGAACCCTGTGGCACCCTACTAGTCACTACTCTCCAGGATGAGAAGGAGCCATTGATGGGAACTTCTGGTCTGGTGCCATTGGAACCGGAGGGGAATTTTCGGGCTCCGAGGTTCCCGGCGCCTCAGAGAGGGGGTAGAGCCGCTTGAGCGAAGCGGCCACCCGGAGAACCCCCGAATTTGGCTTTTCGGGGACGTGGGTACCCAGCTGAGCTCCATTGAGCCCCGTTCGCCGCCCGACAACCCCCTTTTGGGGGGATGACGTGCGCAGGCAGAGCGGGACGGAGCCTTGGGTCAATTCGCTATCTCTGAGGCGTAAAGCTCCGTGCCAGCGACAATGCGCGCTAGATACCTCCAAAGAAAGAAAAATTGGTTATGCAAGTAAAGAAATTTTATTATTTGGAAGGAATTTGGACACTGGAGGGGAATTTAAAAGAAAACTGAGGTCGTTCCCCCCCCCACGAGATACCATCAAGCAATTGCCGAGCCTGCAGCTATAACGCTGGAACGGGACTCTGGACTTTGCTAAAAAGTAAGCTGAAAGCGGAGCCAAGGGGAGGTGAGTGACTTTTAGTTTGGATTTCCGTGATTTTTTGGATATAAATAAGAACAAGCCCTCCGGTAGCGGGGTGACAGAAGCCTGGATGTACCGGCCAGCCAAAGGAGGATTTTCTCTCTGACACAACAGCCTATGCACCATATTGTAACTTGAGAAGACAAAGGACGGAGATAGACAAAATAATCGACATGATGTGTGAGAAGGGGATACAAAGCGTGTGGGAAAAACTGCAAGAGGTGATGTCGGGAGTTAAAGAATATACAAGACTTATAAAGTTATGCAAGGACAACCTACACCAACCTCTCCTCGTTGATAACACTGAGACACAGACTGAAACTTTAGAAAATAAGAACTTTAATTTTTCAAGACAAGAAGACCGTGAGGAGCTACAGACCGCGAACGAAGTGCAACTGGTGGGAGAGGCTGCACAGGACATGAGTTACAACAATGGAACTGTATTGTATAGAGGTTCCCAGGAAGTGCTTCTCTCAGTGAGAGAGGGAGAGCAGGTTCCTGGAAAAAACAATCAAGCTGTGTCAAAGACCAAAGAGGTGGCCTGGGTTCGAACCTCCTTAGTGAGAGAGGGGAGGCAAGAACCAGGCGAAGAACATGTTAACTGGGAGGCTAAGAAAAAGGACTGGGGTTGGCAGAGGGGTTGGTGGAGCGAAGAAGCTGGGCTGAAGTGGGTGAGAGATGGAGTGGGTTGAGAGGTATTGTAATAAAGGGATCGATTAAATGGTTTGGATTTGGACTGTACACATGAGCTGATTGGGATATCCAGGGGAAAGTCATCCGGTGGAGGAGGGGTGTCATTAGGTTTTAAAATCGTAAATTGAGGTGAAAGAATATTAGATTGTATAAGTTAGAATATTTTTAGTGAAAATCAAGAGGCTAAAGGGTATAATTAGAGGTTTAATTAAATTTGTTATGTGGTTTAAAGAATTTATATAAGGTATTAATTTAAGGATTAGCAGATAAGTGATATGTTAGACTGTTAAATTGTATAAGTTAGAATACTTTTTTATGAATAATTGGAGATGTTTAGAATTTGTATAACTAGAAAATTGCCAAATAGGGGTTATAAATAAGGCTCGGGAAGGGAGGAGCAGGGAAGTCAATGTTATGATAATGTGATGAATATTAGATTGACTTTTTGTTTTTTCCTTTTTGCTCGCTTTTTTCTTTATTTTTTCTGTTTCCTTTTTTTCCCCTTTTTGCTTTTTTGCCTTTTTCTTTTTCCTTTTTGATGTTGGATTATATGATATTATGATGTAAGATGATGATATGAATGGAAATTTTAAGTTGAAAAGGACAATAAATATAATTTTTTTAAAAAAGAGAAGGAGCCATTGATGAGCACCCTTTGGGTTCGGTCAGTCAGCCAGTTACAAATCCACTGAATGGTAGCATTGTCTAGCCTGCATTTTACCAGCTTCTTTACAAGAATATAATGGGGCACCTTGTCAAAGGCCTTACTGAAATCAAGATAGGCTACATCCACAGCATTCCCTTCATCTACCAGGCTTGTAATTCTGTCAAAAAATGAGATCAGATTAGTCTGACATGACTTATTTTTCAGAAACCCATGCTGACTTTTAGTGATCACAGAGTTTCTTTCTAGGTGCTCACAAACTGTTTGCTTAATGATCTGCTCTAGAATCTTTCCTGGTATTGATGTCAGGCTGACTGGGCGGTAATTGTTTGGGTCCTCTCTTTCCCCCCTTTTTTAAAATAGGGACAACATTTGCCCTCCTCCAGTCTGCTGGAACTTCGCCTGTTCTCCAGGAATTTTCAAAGATTATTGCCAGTGGTTCTGAAATCACCTCTGTCAGTTCTTTTAATACTCTTGGATGTAGTTCATCTGGCCCTGGAGACTTGAATACATCTAAACTAGCCAAGTATTCTTGTACTACCTCCTTACTTATTCTGGGCTGTGTTTCCCCTGCTGCTCCATATTCTTCAGGTCTGCTCCATATTCTTCAGGTCGGGCATTGTTTTCTTTTTTGGAGAAGACTGAGGCAAAGAAGGCATTGAGGAGTTCTGCCCTTTCTCTGTCCCCTGTTTGCATTTCACCATCTTCTCCTCTAAGTCACCCCACTGTTTCCTTGTTCTTCCTTTTGCTACGGACATACCCATAAAAGCCCCTTTTGTTGCTTTTAACCTCTCTGGCAAGCCTGAGTTCATTCTGTGCTTTAGCTTTTCTGACTTTGTCTCTACATGTGCTGGCTATTTGTTTGAATTCCTCTCTGGTGATTTCCCCCTTTTTCCATTTTTTTGTACATATCCCTTTTAAATCTTAACTCAGTTAAAATTTCTTTAGAAAGCCACCCTGGCTTCTTTAGGCATCTTCCATGTTTCCGTCTCATTGGTATTGCCTGAAGTTGTGCTTTTAATATCTCCCTTTTAACAAACTCCCAACCATCATAAACTCCCTTCCCTTTTAGTATTTCTGTCCATGGGATCTCACCCAGCGTTTCCCTAAGTTTTCTGAAGTCGGCTTTCTTAAAGTCTAGGATTTAAGTCTTACTATGCTTGGTTGCTCCTTACCGCTGAACAATAAACTCCAGAAGAGCATGATCACTCCCACCTAATGATCTTGCCACTTCTACCCCACTAACCAGGTCATCACTATTGGTTAGGACCAGATCTAAAATGGCTGATCCTCTTGTTGCTTCTCCCACTTTCTGGACAATGAAATTGTCTGCAAGGCCAGTGAGGAATCTGTTCGACCTTATGCTCTTGGCTGAGTTTGACATCCAACAAATATCAGGATAGTTGAAATCCCCCATTACTACTATCTCACCTCCTTTTGAATGCTTGGCCATCTGTTCCAGGAAGGCATCATCTGTGTCCTCAGTTTGGCTTGGGGATCTATAGTAAACTCCCACAATGAGATCACTGTTATTTTTCTCTCCCTTAATTTTGACCCAGATACTCTCAATTTGGCTTTGAAGTTTTAAATACTGGATCTCTTCACAGGTATACACATCCCTGACATATAACGCTACTCCTCCTCATTTCCTGTTTGGTCTATTTCTCTGAAATAGATTGTATCCCTCTATTACTACATTAGAAATATTAGTGCCTTAGAAAGCACTGCTAATAACAAGGCCAGTGGAAGTGATGATATTCCAGCTGAACTATTTAAAATTTTAAAAGATGATGCTGTTAAGGTGCTACACCCAATATGCCAGCAAGTTTGGAAAACTCAGCAATGGCCAGAGGATTGGAGAAGATCAGTCTACATCCCAATTCCAAAGAAGGGCAGTGCCAAAGAATGCTCCAACTACCGCACAATTGCGCTCATTTCACACGCTAGCAAGGTTATGCTTAAAATTCTACAAGGCAGGCTTAGGCAGTATGTGGACCGAGAACTCCCAGAAGTGCAAGCTGGATTTCGAAAGGGCAGAGGAACCAGAGACCAAATAGCAAACATGCGCTGGATTATGGAGAAAGCTAGAGAGTTCCAGAAAAACGTCTACTTCTGCTTCATTGACTATGCAAAAGCCTTTGACTGTGTCGACCACAGCAAACTATGGCAAGTTCTTAAAGAAATGGGAGTGCCTGATCACCTCATCTGTCTCCTGAGAAATCTCTATGTGGGACAAGAAGCTACAGTTAGAACTGGATATGGAACAACTGAGTGGTTCAAAATTGGGAAAGGAGTACGACAAGGTTGTATATTGTCTCCCTGCTTATTTAACTTATATGCAGAATTCATCATGCGAAAGGCTGGACTAGATGAATCCCAAGCCGGAATTAAGATTGCCGGAAGAAATATCAACAACCTCAGATATGCAGATGACACAACCTTGATGGCAGAAAGCGAGGAGGAATTAAAGAACCTTTTAATGAGGGTGAAAGAGGAGAGCGCAAAATATGGTCTGAAGCTCAACATCAAAAAAACCAAGATCATGGCCACTGGTCCCATCACCTCCTGGCAAATAGAAGGGGAAGAAATGGAGGCAGTGAGAGATTTTACTTTCTTGGGCTCCTTGATCACTGCAGATGGTGACAGCAGTCACGAAATTAAAAGACGCCTGCTTCTTGGGAGAAAAGCAATGACAAACCTAGACAGCATCTTAAAAAGCAGAGACATCACCTTGCCGACAAAGGTCCGTATAGTTAAAGCTATGGTTTTCCCAGTAGTGATGTATGGAAGTGAGAGCTGGACCATAAAGAAGGCTGATCGCCGAAGAATTGATGCTTTTGAATTATGGTGCTGGAGGAGACTCTTGAGAGTCCCATGGACTGCAAGAAGATCAAACCTATCCATTCTTAAGGAAATCAGCCCTGAGTGCTCCCTGGAAGGACAGATCGTGAAGCTCAGGCTCCAATACTTTGGCCACCTCATGAGAAGAGAAGAATCCTTGGAAAAGACCCTGATGTTGGGAAAGATTGAGGGCACTAGGAGAAGGGGACGACAGAGGACAAGATGGTTGGACAGTGTTCTCGAAGCTACGAACATGAGTTTGACCAAATTGCGGGAGGCAGTGCAAGACAGGAGTGCCTGGCGTGCTATGGTCCATGGGGTCACGAAGAGTCGGACACGACTAAACGACTAAACAACAACAACAATTACTACATTCCAGTCATGAGACTCATCCCACCAGGTTTCAGTGATGCCTATTATGTCGTATTTAGTTTGCTGTACCAAGAGCTCAAGTTCATTTTGTTTATTTCCCATGCTCTGTGCATTAGTATACAGACATTGAAGACCATTTATCATTCCCCCATGTCTCTTATTTAAGGATATTTTCCTCCCACCACTAGGTCTGCGTGCTGTTTGCTCCATTTGGACCTTGACATTTGGATGATTATCTTCAGCACAGACTTCTACCTTCAGGACCACTGTTCCCTCCCCCACATACGTCAGTTTAGAGCCCTCCTGATGAGGTTTTTAGGTTTCATGGCAAAAACATTCCTCCCAACCTTTGTGAGGTGCAGCCCATCACTTGCCAGAAGTCCATCTTCAATAAAATGCAGACTGTGATCTAAGAATCCAAACCTGTTTGCACCATTTGTGAAGCCAGTTGTTCACTTCTCCTATTTTTCCCTCTCTCCCTGGGCCATGTCGTTCAACTGGGAGGACAGATGAAAAGACAATTTGTGCATTTAATTGCTTCAACTTCCTGCCCAGAGCCTCATAATCACTTTTGATCTTCTGGAGGCTATGGCTTACAGTGTCATTGGTTCCCACATGGACCAAAAGGAAGGGGTATTTGTCAGTGGGTTTTATGATTCCTTGCAGCCGTTCTGTTACATCTTTGATATTGGCCCCGGGGAGGCAGCACACCTCTCGAGACATCTTGTCAGGCCCACAGATCACTGCTTCTGTACCCCTCAGTAGGGAATCCCCTATCACCACTACACGCCTCTTCATAGGCTTGGTCAGAATTCTTCCATGTGCTGTCTCTTCCAAGGTTACCTGCATATTCCCGGAGGACTGACTTTGCTGCTCGTCTTCATATTCCTGATCAACTGTGATGAGGGAGACATCTTCAAATGGAGTCTGTTCCTTGTCTTCCGTGTTAAAGGGGAACACTTCAAATCAATTGTGTAGTTCTAAACAAGCAGAGCGATCCCTGGGCCTTCTGCTTCTGTGAGTCACGTTCCTCCATACATCTGGCTCCTGTGTTGGGGAACTGACCTCCTCCTCAGGGATGTCCCCTGTCTCCTCCTTGGTGCAGACAGTGCGCTCTGCTGCATCCAAGGAAGGCTCCAGCTCTTTAATTCCCTGGAGCATAGAGACATGGGCCTGAAGCTGCTGGACCTTGCCTTCCAGTAGGGCAACCTTGTCTTCTAGTAGGGCAACTAACTTGCAATTGTTACAGGTGTAGCTGCCAACATCCTTTGGCAAGAACACAAACATTGCACAGGAATTGCAGGTGACTACGGTTGTTCCCTCTCCCTCCATCTTGAAAAGTTTGAAGTCAGGGGGGAATGAAGAGGAGGCCTAGGTCCCGCCCAATGAATGTGTGACACTTGCTACCCCAAAATCTAAAAGATGGGTCAAACTGACGGCGCGCGCCGCTGCCTTCCAAACAATGACTAGCTCCGCCCACAGCTAGTCAACTGACTCACCAGAAGCCCCGCCCCTCACTTCCAAGGTCACCTACAGGTCACCAGCCAGAAACAAACACACACAAAATAATCCAAGAGGCAGAAGCCTCAGTCGCTGCACTCCAAACACTGACAGATGTTTCCCATGTGTCCCGCTGAAACAACCTGACAGAACAGCCAGAGGAGGACACTTGAGGCAGAGGAGGCAGCCCTGGTTAGCCCTACTACTACGCGAAAACAGTTTTCTAATGGGAGCACCAGCAAGAGCATAGCTGTGTTTTTATACAGCTCCTATTTGTTTCATTGATGCCTGTGCAAACAAACATTCCTGATGGGTGGCAAACCCTCGGTTGCACAGAATTCTCCATGAGAAAAGATTGTGCTTAAAGCAAGGGTGGGGTTCCTGTGTCTACTGGAGCACCAGTTCCCATAATCTGTGCCCACTGGCTGTGCTGGCTGGGGTGCTAGGAGTGGCACCTAGACAGCCACAGACTCACCACCTCTGGTTCACAAAATACAAGAACTGCCTCGTGAGCTCAGACCAAGGGACCCCCTAGCTCAGCTTCCTAACACCGACCAGGCTCTCGCTTGCAAAGTAAGAAAGTTGACATACCAAACCCTTGCTTTTTCCTGTAAGACCAATGGCAATCGTTAACAGTTGTCAACAGCTAGCAGTCAGTCATTCACCCTTTTCCACCTCCCTTCTGAGTAATACCCCTCCCCACCCTCTCACTATATATAAGCGTCTGGTGACTTCTGTTTCAGTGTATCTGAAGAAGTGTGCATGCAAACTCATACCAATGACAAACTTCAACAAAATATAAAAAAAATTCCTTCCAGCAGCACCTTAGACCAACAAAGGTGCTGCTGGAATGATTTTTTTTTACTTTGTTTATACCAATCCTTAAATAGTCATGGTACCATTTCAATCAGCTGTTAAGATTCTTTGTTACCCTCTCTTCGTTCTCTAAGGGCATGGCTTCCTCAATTTATAAAGCTCTAATAACACCAGAATATGGCAGTCTATTATACACAAAAATGCCATGGGAAATGGACCTAGAAGTGCAAATTCCAGTGAAAATTGGATGGCTGTTGAAATCAGTTTCTGCAAAAATCAGGGAATCCTCATTAAAACTTCTGCATACGTGACACTACAGTGATGTGACTATCCTGAATATCTAAGGAAGTCAGTCAAGGATGCATAGTCAAAGGTACATATTTCCATATGTGGTGGTGTAGTGATATCATCAAACCTTTCTGGAGTGCTGTCTTCAAAGAAATAAGCTTGATATATAACAAAACAGTTGAAATGTCTCCTGCACTAGCACTACTTGGGCTTACAATCCAACCCTAATGATTACCTCTTAGCCTTTCTTTGACAGCTGTCTATATGGAGGTAGTCAGATGTTGGAAAACTGGCATTGGGCTTATCATCGATTCTTGGTATACCAGAGTATGGTCAACAGCATTGGCTGATAAATAACAAAGGGAAAACACATTGTTCAGACTGTGGCAGGAATCCACCCAACACTCTTGGGAAAATGTGGGGTGATCTCTTGGAGTAATCAAATTAAACTTTATTACACAGCATGACAAAAGCCTGTAATTTTGTCAGGACATTATTTGTTGTTTACTGTTGTAATGATTGTTTTCTCAAAAGGTCTGTTCTTTACCATAAAAGATGAATAAAAACATTATTTACCTGTCTGTCTATACATTTTTTACAAATTGCACGTGTTTTTCCATGAACATGTCCATATTATAACATATTTGTTTTTTTAATATGTTTTAAGTCCCTTGGAAAGTTATCTGCAAAAAAGTGACAGGTCTAATAAAAAATAACAATAACTGATCAATCGATAACACAACTGCTTCAATCTTGCCACAACTCCCATTGAATAGTGAGTACTGGGACCTCCCACCCACTCTCAAGGCACCAGGATTGGGTGATCAGTAGAAAATGCATAATTGGGGAAAGTTCAGGTCCACAGACTCCCTTTCTCACCTTTGGCTTTCTTGGTAGCGAGGTGCCTGGCCTGCACCATCTGAGGGTGGGCCCCGTTATCCAGGCAGCCATGCAGCAAAAGGCCCCTCAGAGGGGCCTGCAGGGATGGCCTTGCAGCCCCCAAAGTGGAGTAACGCAGTAGGGAAGGCAACTGCCAGAGGCATCTCAGAGGCCCAGCCATGATGTCCTGTTGAAAGGTGCCCTGGAAAGAACCATTAATTCTTACCACAAGGTGATTTAGAAAGGCAAGTAAATAATAGGTGAGGTGGGTTTTCATTCAGTTATATTGTTGTTTAATGAGTGCGCTGGGCTGGTTGCTTTTCTGTGCTAGATATTTCAGAGTTGTTGGGTGTTTAAAATTGTGTTTTTTCTGCTGCCATTGTACAGATGCCCCAAGATGAACAACTAGGGACCAATCTGTGGGAGGAACAAGACATAAATAGCCTTAACCCCATCTTCCACTGCGACCTATCACCTTCCTACAGCTATAGCTCTCCTACCCACGATCCCTTCCAATAGCGTACGATGGGGGGGGGCACAGGGATGGTTGCTCCGGGCACAAAATTGCAAGGAGCAGAAAATTTCAACACCTGGTGCTGCCCCAGTACAGCTGCATGCTTCCGTCACTGGGCTCCATTGAAAACGGCTTCTCCATGTGAACCAGGAAGTGACCTCTCCGGTCAATGAAATGACTGCAATCTTCTGGGTGATGTAGACACAGTGAAGCAGTTGAATGTGCATGCGTACTCTGCCTGCTTCCCTTCCACCAACCCCAACTCTGCATGGCTACAGGGGCTGGCAATCCACGCTACGCCACTTGCCTCCCTCCCCAAACTCCTCGCATATTATGCAGACAACAAAAGTCCACCAACAAAATCTACCACAACTACTTATCCCAGAAGGCATCTGACAGAATTGGGAACAGCGTTACTAAAGTCCACAGAAGCCACCTGGCCACTGTCACACTAGAGCACACCTGCTCCCTGCCATGTCTCACACCCAGAGGGTGAGCCTTCTGGCGGTTACAGACTCTCACTCTGAAGTTTTCTGGAGACATTTTCATATGAAACAGTTCCCACGCACTTTAGGCACTACCCACTCACTATCCAAGCTCCTGCAGAATTGGGGTTGAGGTGAATAGAATGGCTCAGCTGCGCTTGGGCTGGACAGGGATAGCTTGCTCACTGGGGCAAGATGGTTTCAGCATAATACGCTTGGCCCAACTGCACTGGGTGCCAATTAGTCTCCAGGCCCAATTCAAAGTGCTGGTTTTAGTCTATAAAGCCTTAAATAGCTCAGGACTGCAATACCTCAAGGACCACCTCTCTCCATATAAATGGACCCAGACCCTGCAATCATAATCTGAGGCCCTTCTTCGTGTGATCCCTCCATGAGAGGTCCAGAGGGTGGAAACACGAGAACAGGCCTTCTCTGCAGTGGCTCCCCATTTGTGGAATGCTCTCCTCAGGGAGACTCACCTGGCACCTTCATTATACACCTTTAGGTGCCAGGCGAAGAAGACGTTGCTCGGCAACCAGGCCTTGGACTGATTAACATTCCACATCCTTTTAAATGTGTCTGCGTGTGAGAGAGGGGATTATTGGTTTGGTTTGTTCTTGTACTTGTTTTTATTATGTACTTTCTAGTTTTATTTTGTACTCTAAGGTATCTTTATACTGTGAACCACCCTGAGATCTTCGACCTGATGGGCAGTATGCTAATTTAATAAATAACAACAACAACAACAACAATAATAATAGGAGGGAACAGTGCCCTTGCGGCTCCAAAAGGGGCAAAGTCCTTTGGAGTCACCCCTTCTGTGGTGATCGTGGCAGTGATAGGCTTTTATGACCCTGACGTAGCCAGGAGCTATGAGTCAGCCAAGGGTCCCAATCCCAAGGTCCCACCTCCATGGGAGAACCCCAACCCCGGCACTCCTAAGCCCCGCCTCCCCAAACAAGACCCGCCCACCAGCCCCGCCCTCCTCTTTAGATGGAAGCACCAGCGCTTGTAAGCCCCGCCCCCAGCCACATGCCACGCCCTCTCACACACCGCAAACAGAAGCCCCGCCCCCTTCCTTAGTCAGCCTGCGGGGTCAGCCAAGGCCTGCCCCTTCCCGCAGGCCCCGCCCGCCGCCGGAGCCGTCCCCGCTTTCGGCGCATTCCCTTCGGACCGCTTCCCTTTCCCAAGCCTGCGCTTCGCTCACCCGCGAGGCTCCTTGTCGGAGGTGTGGAGGGAAGTGAGCGACAACGCCGGCGCGGGTCGATGACGTTGCGCCCTCCCCGCCCGCTCTTCCGCGCGCCGATGACGTCGACGGAGCGTCGTGACGTTCCTCGGCGCGGACTGGTGACGCCGCAGCCGGAGCGCGAGGGGAGCGGAGAGGAAGAGAGGCGCGCTGAGGGGATGCCGGTGAGTGTGAGGCCGAGGGGGCCGTCAAGTCAGGGCGGCGGCGGCACTCTGCACATGCCCAGAGGGTGACCCTGTCGCTTTTTTAAACCGGCCCTTCCGCCGAAGACCTTAGCCCACGCGCGGGGCCTCCCTCGTCATCCGCACAACAACCTAGCGAGGTAGGCTAGGCGGAGAGCGAGGGAGCTGGGCGGCGGGCGCGTCTCTGCGACCCAAGATCCACGTCGTTGAGACATAGGCAGAAACAAACAAAAAGGAACCGAAGATAAAGTATTGTATATAAAAAAGGAAACTCCCCCGAGCGCCTTTCCAGGGAGATCCCCCCCCCGCGCCCCTCGTGGAGACGGGCAGATAATTACAGTTTTCATTTGGGAGCCCAGCTCAGCTGAAAGACAAGGCTGGGGAGTGGCCTTCTAGCCACCTGGCCAGGCCGCTTCTCAATGTTGCTGGCACTGACTGGCAGCAACACTTCGAGGGAGGGAGAGAATGCTTGACTCTTTGCTTTGAGACCAGCCTCCCCGTTTAAAGAGTTCGGCCTATATCTCTCTTGTTTTTCATTTCTTCAGATGGTCAAAATCCTCCTGTAATCAAGATTAAAAACTTCATCAGTCACAGATGATCTAGTTGAGATTCCTGCATTGCAGGGGGTTGGACCAGATGATCCCTCCCAACTCTACAGTCCATGCAACCTCTGTGATCCATAGTAATCACCTTTGCCCTCCCCCAGTTAGGGCCAGCCCGCCCATGAGGAAAGGTGAGGCAACTGCCGGGTAGCAGGATCCACAGGAGCAGCAGATCTGACCTCCAGGACACACATCACATGTAGATCTTTATTCCCAGTGATTATCTTCACTCCCTACCCCCTGTTCCTGATGTAGAGTTCCAATCCCTCTGGCAAGGAGTGCAGGTGCCAAAATGACTTGGACCAGCCCTGCCGCTTTTCACATTTCTTTACCTACCTTGGTGTTTCCTGAGGCTGTCTGTTTTTAAATGGAAGCTCCCTTGAAGCTTTTCCTGGGGGTGGCTCCATGTCTGAGGGGGCCTTGGGTCCAAGTGTCCTTTTGCATTCCTTGGTTGCCACCCTTTTAATTTCTCACAGTGCTTCAGAGTGACAGCAGGCCATGCACATTGTGGAAATTTAAAAATGTCACAACATCTAGCTGCCTGGTGCTGCTCAGATTGCTGGGTGGGGTGGGTATGGCAGGAATATGAGGCCCAAGGCTGGCATCCATGTTGGCTCTTGCAAGATCCTGGCAAGCTATGTATGTATTTATTTCATGAAATTTGCACACCACTTGATTGTTTAAAAAACCCTCAAAGTGGTTTACAAAAAGAGAAAAGAAGAAAATCATGAAAAAATTACAACCACAATTCAAAACATACAGAAGTTAAAATAGATTAAAATTACCTAGAGGCCCTGGCAGCAAGGATGGCAGGTGCTGTTGCCAGCTCTGGTTTTGCCTGCTGCCATATAAATTTAAGGCCTTTCATTCTCCACCTTTTCAGTCTCTGACAACTTCCAGGGTGGCTTACAAAACGATTCTTAAAGGAGAACTGTGCATAATTAACAAATAATAATAATGAATAACAGAAGAGCACAGATAAAATCAATGTGGTCTCCCCAATCTAACAATGCGAGTAACAAATATACTTAAGTAAAGGATTCACCTGATGCTAAACAGACTACAGTATTTGAGTTTTAATACTTGATTTTTTTTAAAAAAAATTATGTTATGGAGCATTAGACCTCAGCAGCACACAAGCTGCTCCTGGGGGAGTTTCACAGATGGCTCCCCACAACTAAGAAGACCTTCTCTAGTTGGTTGGTTGGTTGGTGCCTGTTGCACCTCCATAGGAAGAAGCACCCAGTGAAGGGACTCAAGGACAACCTGGGCATTTAAGTAGATTTGTGTGGGAGAAGGCAATACTTTTTATTTTTATTTAAATAAATTTTATTACTGAAACCTAAGAAAGAAAACAACACTAGCAAGTCACAATACACTAATACAAAGAAAAAGAAAACAAATAGATAATCCTTATCATTGAAGTCTTCTACATGTCTACTTAGGAAAATGTCCTAGTAAACTGAATGGATCCTACTTCCAGGTTAAGTGTGGATAGGAGTGTTTAGCCTTTGTTAACTGGATGCTACACTGCAGGTGCCTTTAAAGTAGGAATGGGCAACCTGTGGCTCTCCAGATGTTTTTTTGACTTCTGCTCCCATCAGTTCTAGTAGCAATGATGGCAATTTCAGTTCAATGACACCAGGAGGGCTTTACCCAGGCTTTAAAGATCAGCATACCAGCACTGTGTACAGTACAAGAACAGTCTGCTGTATCATCATTACTATCATCAACATCATTACCCCCAAATTGCTCGTACTAGGAAGTGGTGGTGCTATGGTTTAGAGCAGGGTTTCCCAAACTTGGGTCCAGCTGTTTTGGGGCTACAACCCCTATCACCCCTAGCTAGCAGTACAAGTGGTATGGGATGATGGGAATTGTAGTTCAAAACATATGGAGACCCAAGTTTGCAGTGATGTTTCCTGGGGCTAGACCTTGGCATAGGGAGCATATTCAGAAGTGAAGCTCTAAATATCAGCAAGAGATTAAAATTGAGCAGGATTTTTCTCATGGTGCTGATAATCTTGCAGGGTGTACAACCTCTTCCTTTTTCAATTTCACACCACCAACCGCACTCTCTTCGTTGTCTCTCCACCTCCCCAGGTGCGGATGGCGACCGCAGTGCCTCCCACGCAGAGCCTGCGCTTGGAGAATGCATCTATCCTGTCCGAGGGGGCCCTGCAGGATGGACATCGCTTGTGGATCGGAAACCTCGACCCCAAGATTACAGAGTGAGTGAGGGGCAAGGAAGGGAGGGGCTTGGGATTTAGCTCTTGAGTGCCAGGAAAGGAAGGGGATTCTCCAAAGAAAATAAGAAAACACACCATCATTTCTGTTTTGCTGCTATTTGAACTCGGCTTCTGCTAGCATTTAATGTTCTGTTTAATTCCTGTCCAATGTGCCAATTTTACCCACATCTTTGTTATCCCAGTGGCTGAGTCTAGGGGATTATCACCATCATCATCATCATCATCATCATCATCATTATTACAGTTAATTTATTTGTTGTTTAGTCATGTCCACTCTTTGTGACCCCATGGACCAGAGCACACTAGGCACTCCTGTCTTCCACTGCCTCCCGCAGTTTGGTCAAACTCATGTTAGTAGCTTCAAGAACACGGTCCAACCATCTCATCCTCTGTCGTCCCCTTTTTCCTTGTGCCCTCAATCTTTCCCAACATCAGAGTCTTTTCCAGGGAGTCTTCTCTTTCTTCTCATGAGGTGGCCAAAGTCTTGGAGCCTCAACTTCAGGATCTGTCCTTCCAGTGAGCACTCAGGGCTGATTTCCTTCAGAATGGACAGGTTTGATCTTCTTGCAGTCCACGGGACTCTCAAGAGGCTCCTTCAGCACCATAATTTATTTATTAGTTGTCTTTTAAACTGCCATCTCAAGGCAAGTTACACAAAATAATTAAAAGCAGTTTAAAAACACAAAACCAACAAGACTAAAATGGTAACGTTGGTGGTAAACACCCATTCATCCAGCTGGGAAAACTAGTCGAAACAAAAATGTCTCCAGCTGTTTCCAGAAAGTGTGCACCTGTTGTATCTTGAACAGGAGTGCTATTCTACAGAACAAGGGAGCTACTAAAAAAGCCCTGCTCCAGGTTACTGTGGAGCGGGCGTCTGAGATATTTGGAATTTGTGGGAGACACTCTCCCACGGACTGCAGTGAGCTATTGGGTGCATAAGCGGTAAGTCAGTCTGTTGAGTAACTTGGTCCTGAGCTGCATAGGGACTTGCATGCTAGTACCAAAACCTTCAACTTGGCCCAGCAGTAAATTGGCAGCCAGTGCAGATCCTGAATGCAAGGTGTTATAGGCTCTCAATCGTTTGCTCCCACAATCAACCGAGCCGCCATGCTCTGCACCAGCTGCAGCGTCCAGACCAACGCCAAGTGTAGCATTATATAGAGCACATCTCAGTAATCCAGCCATAAGGTTAGCTGTGCATGGACAACTGAGATCAAGCTAACCTGATCCAGGAACAGCTGTAACTGCCTTACCAAGTGTAGTTGGGTGACTATGACTGTGTGACTGTGGCGAGGCCTGGTGGCTGACAGTGCCTCGAGAGAAACTCTATTGGCCCAAGCACCTTCAGGCTTCCTCCGAGCTGCTTCTCTAATAATCGCAGCTGTGTGCACACCCCAGTCCCATTTCTGGTGGCGGCGAACATTTTAAGTGTGTGCATTTGACATTCCCTTGGCCTCCAAATGATTAGCGTGTTTAAATTGCGTGCTAACACATTTGAGCAAGTTGAAGTGGGGCAATTAAACGCCGAGGGAGGAGAGCTTGATTGCTCAGAGGGATATTAGATGTGCCGGGCCAGGGGTTCTGGTGGCCGGCTTTCCTCTCCCCACCCCACCCCCGCAACACACTTTACAAAACAATCTCCAATTTATGCATTCCAAGTAGCTGTTCTTGTTTTATCGCCCGGATATTGTGGGCCTCTCAGCTGTGGAAGCAATTTTTGCCCGGCTTCTTGTGTTTCGGGAAGTGCCTTCAGGTTTTTGTTCCAAGTGCTGTTTCTTTCAGCCCGGCAGCACTCATAATCGTACCTCTAAGTGGAGTCCATCATTAACGTAATGCCCTCTTCAGGCGACTCATTCAGCGCTGCACTGGCTGGCCTCTTCTCAGTTTTTGCATTAATTACCATTTTTTGCCCAGTGTTTATATTGCTGTGGCTTCTTGGGGGTGAGTAATTGTGAGCACTGCTCAATTGACAGGCTGCCTGGGCCTTTTGGGGAAGGGCCTGTTTGGAAAGTTGGGGGTGGGAATTAAAGGCCCAGGAGGTGTGCAAGGAGAAAAGTACATGTTAGGCCTGGTTGATCTGTCCCTTAAGGATTTCAGATTCTGTACTTGGCCAAACAGAGGCATTCCAGGTTTTGTTTTTTTGTTTTTTTGTATATACCTTACAAGGCAGGGAACATCCAAGACCGTTTTCTTTCCCTGAAAATTCTGACCCCAGCATCTAGGAACTGAAGTTCATTTGCCTGACCTTGTAAAATCTGACGTTTTGAAACATCTGTAGATCTGGGGCTCCAGAGTCAGTGGTGTTGAGTGAATTGTTAAGGGAGCTTGGGCTTAGAAAAGGTGGGTTGCTTGGCTTCAAACCTTGCCTTTGTCAGGTGCTTGTTGACCCTTGTGGACATCCAGAAAATGCCCTCCCACTAGAAAATAAGAACCTGGCTCCTGGATCAGAACAAAGGTCCATCTAATGCCTGCTCTCTGCGGCCAAACAAGATGTCCCTGGGAAGACCCACCACAGGGTCTGCTATTGTCATCCGGCCATTAGTATTTAGACATAGACTGCCTCTGAACAAAGAGGTTCCATTTAGCCCTCATGATTACCAGCCACTGATAAACCTCTCTATGAATTTGTAATTTCCTTTTCCAGAGTTGCCTATGTGTGTGTGTTTCCTATCTCCAGACATGCCAGTGCTCCTTCAGCAGCAAAACCTGCTCACGTGTTGAAAGCAAGCACCTAAGAGGAAACACTAAGAGCAGCTTTTCTCAACCTTGGGTCCCCAGATGTTGTTGGACTGCAACTCCTATCATTCCTGACCACTGGCCCTGCTAGCTAGAGATGATGGGAACTGTAGTCCAACAACAGCTGGGGACCAAGGCTGAGAAACATTGTCTTAGAGCCTAGTCTTCCCCCTTTTTAAAAAAAGCTTTATGTGGGTGGGTCGCATAGCTGCCAAGTTATCCCTTTTTTAAGGGATTTCCCCTTATGCTGAATAGGCTTCCTCGCGAGAAAAGGGAAACCTTGGCAGCTATGGTGGGTGGGTGGTGTTTACATGGAAGGAGCAGTCCCTCCCTCCAACCTGCCTCATACAGGTGGAACTCGGAAAATTAGAATATCGTCAAAAAGTGCATTTATTTCAGTAATGCAACTTTTTATTTTTCTATTTTTATTTTATTTTTTACAAATGCTTTCTTTTGGAAATTCCACACTAATAAAACAAATAGTTACAATAATACAAAAATAAACAAAAAATAAACATCGCTATGACATTTCATTAATTACAACAAATAAAGGCTTGACATATCTTGCTTTGCATGTCATGCATCTGTCTCATAGATTGGTTTCACCTTTTAAATTGTGTTACTGAATTAAATGTACTTTTCGACGATATTCTAATTTCCCGAGTTTCACCTGTATAGCAATATACTGTAATTCTAGGAATCTCTTCCGTATTCTGAGTGCAGTTGTTCAAAATGTGGATACCAGCAAGCTAGCTCACAAGGTTGTTGTAAGGGCAGGGAACAATTAAATCATTCCGCTTGTTCAAAGTTCCACAGAAGGTGGGTGGGTGGCAGTGGGGTATTTTAGAAGTAGGCATTCAGTTGTTGGGGCAGAGAGGCTGGTTGACCCTTCAGCAATTCACATAAGCTCAGCCTTGTGGCCTTTGATGTTTGTATGACTCCGAAGAATGTTTTTGAAATCCAATTTAGTCAAAGAACCTGGGTCAAACTCTCATAGGGCACAGTTGTCCTGCTTAGCCGGATGTAATGGTTTAACATTCCTTGTTTATCTCCTGTGGAATTAATATTATTATAATATTTATTTACATCCCACTTTTGTCCCAGACTGGAATTCCAGACATCTTACTCTGATTAAAAACAACACAGATAAAATACAAGAAGCTATAAAAATAATAGTTAAAAACAATTAAACTCTAATAGAATTAATAATATATAATAATTTTTAATAATTTATTATTTATACCCCGCCCATCTGGCCGGGTTCCCCCAGCCACTCTGGGCGGCTTCCAACAAAACATTAAAATACAGAAATTAAAACAATATAAAAGCATATATATTGAAATGCAGATAGTAAAAACAGCACAGTACTTTCTAAAAACACTTTCTGTAAAAAAAAAACCCAGTAAGTCCCCAAAAGTCTGTCAGGATAAAACTGTCATCACCTGCCAGTGCAAGGTCAAGGAAAGAGCCAGTCTAGCTTCTCTAGAGAGGGAGTTCCAAAGTCTGGGAGCTGCTGCCCCTGAGAAGACTGCCTCCTGCATCCCCACCATGCATGCCTGTGAGGGTGCTGAGATGCAAAGAACAGCCTCCCCACAAGATCTCTGAGCCCGGATTTGTTTGTGTGTAGGAATATGGTTTTTCAGATTTACAGGTCATAACCAGAACTTTGAATTGCGTCCAGAAACAGACTGGTAGCCAGTGGAGTTGTTATAACAAGTGAGTCATATGCTTCTGTAATTTGGCTCCTATTTACAACATACTGTACAGACGTACCTTGAAAGTCGAACAGAATCCGTTCCGGAAGTCCGTTCGACTTCCAAAACCAAAACGCAGCCAATTGGAAGCCGCAGAAGCCCCCCTCAGACGTTCGGCTTCCAAAAATAGTTTGCAAACTGGAACAGTCACTTCCTGGTTTGCAGCATTCGGAAGCCAAAACGTTCGGGAACTAAGCTGTTCCAAAACGAAGGTACGACTGTATTTCTATTTTAAAGGTAAAGGTAAAGGACCCCTTACAGTTAAGTCCTGTCGCGAACAATTCTGGGGTTGCTGCGCTCTATAGGCTGAGGGAGCCAGCATGACTAAGCCACTTCTGGCAAACCAGAGCAGTGCACAGAAATGTCGTTTACCTTCCCACTGGAGCAGTACCTATTTATCTACTTGCACTTTGACATGCTTTCAAACTGCTAGGTGGGCAGGAGCTGGGACCGAACAACGGGAGCTCACTTTGTCGCGGGGATTCGAACCGCCGACCTTCCGATCAGCAAGCCCTAGGCTCTGTGGTTTAGACCACAGCGCCACCCGCATCCCTATTTCCATTTTACAAGTGGGGAATAGCAGAGGGTGAGGGGAGAGAGGAGGAGGAACTTTGGACAGCTATACTCCATTGCATTTTTGGCTGAAACGGCACCAAAACCACAATCTGGAGTGGGATGTTAGTTGCTGTTTCTAGCCTGCTTCTGTCCAGTATTCTAAATATTTGTTTCAGTTCCTAAGTTCTAAGTAAGGCCTGCCACCCCCTCTTCCAACACACACATGTTGAAGTCCACTGACCAGAGCTTGGTGAAAAAGGAAGGCTGGGAGCATCGGGAGAGAACACAGGCATTTGGAAGTGGGGGCAATATTTCTGTCTGTGACCACACATGCTCAGGACTAGGGATTTGTTTTCAATACTAGAGCTCAGCTCATAGCCCTTCCACACACAAATCCACTCCAGGTTTTTCCCCTAAGCTTTTTTTCTGTTTCAGAAAAGTGGTGGAGGCATTTTTGTTTATGCTCTTGTTAAACTCTTGTGAGTCAACGGTCCTTTGCTTATCTTCTGCAAAGAACCCAAAGCGCTCCCCTTCAGTCCCAGCCTACCTTGCTTAAACTGCACTGACTTCCATTTGGGAGGGTTGTTTGTGGTTGTTACCAAGGTTGCATTGATGCCACAGTTTGCCCCTTGCAAAATGCCCTTCTTACGCAGGAGTACATGTTACTGTCTTTTAGATAGAGCACTGCGTTTTAGCCTCTGCCTCGTGGGGTGTTTTTTTTGGGGGGGGGAGACTTTTGAAGAGGTACAGCTATGCCACACCTCTGCCTGCTGCATTGAGATCCATCCTGATGAGCTTTGCTCAGCAAACAGCATATTTTAACAACAGCTTGCTGGTTCCCAGCGGGACAGGATTCCCAGCCTTAATGGCTTTAGCATGTGGTTAGGACCATTCCCTGTATCCTTGGGACAGCATTGTTCAGAGGAAGCCTTGACTCGGTGTTTGAATAGCTCTTAGGGTGCCAGGAGGAAGACTGGCGGAAAAGGAAGCGGAGCTTGGACGGGCTGTCCCACACTTGCCTTGGATGACAGGAAGTAGGAATGGGGACCTGGCTGCAGCCCACAGTAGAGCTTTGACCTTCCCCTTCCCCTGCCTCGTCCCAGGTACCTCATCAAGATGCTCCAGGAATTTCCAACTTCTTGTTCCTTCTTCACAATGCAGCTCTCCAGTTGCTCACAAACTCTTTCTGGGCCTCTTTAATAATTCCTTGCATCCAAAAATACTGGAAGTAAAGAACTGGAAGATAAGGGAGAGATGCAGAATTCCAGACCAGTGATGAATCCAGGAAACTGTCGTCTTGTGACTCAAGAGAGCTGGGTGCTCTGTTAGTGCCTCTGTGATCAGCTTCCAGTTTGTGTATGCGGTTTCAGAATAATAAGCTAGAGTGTGACATGTGGGTAAACTACACAGCATATACACACACACACAAACAGGTGGCTTTTATATTTTCTTTATTTCTTTATATTTTCTTTAAAAGGAGCAAAGAAAACTACACTGGTATAACAGGCAGTTCCTGTTGGACAGCCAAGCTCCACAGAGTGCAAAGGCCCATGTGCAGAAGGAGAGCTCAGCATGCAGCTCAGCTCAGACATAAGCAGAGCCCTAAAACTGGATCAGACAAAAGTAGGCCCATCTAGTCCAGCATCCAGTTTCCCCATTTCACTTAAACACCACATGCTACAAATTATAGTAACACCAACACTTTGCAATACCAATAACAACAGAAAAACTGAAGGCAACAGGTTAAAGATCAACAGGCTGATATTAATAGGGTTCAGGCCCAGAACATCCTTTGGCTTATTTGATGGCCTGTGTGAATATGCCACATTTGTAGGCTCCCTGGCTGTTTTTTCAAGAGTACCAGTGGTTTATGTACTTAACAGCCTAATCTTATTACTCAGAATTAAGCTTCACTGAGTTCAGTGAGGCTAACTCCTAGGTACCGTGTTTCTCATATTTTAAGGCATCCCTAAAAAATAAGGCATGGCAGGATTTTCAAGACCTTGCGAAATATAAGGCATACCCCAAAAATAAGACATGAGCAGGACCCGGCAAAGGCAGCAGTGCGCGCTTTGCCGAGCTCCAAGCCGGCGGCGGGCTGCTGCTGTCCCGCTCAATTTCCCTGCCCCCTCTCGCGAGACTCGCCGCCGGGTCCGCTCTCGCGCACATGGCCCGGTGAGAGGGAGCCTCCCCTGCGCGCGCGTCTGCGCTCACCCTCCCCCCTCCCTCCCCCTTTTCGGCCCAGCGCGCCGCCTTGCCTGTTCGTGTGCCGCGCGTGTGAGGCGAGCGGGAAGGCAGGAGACCCAGGAGAGCCTGGCGGCCGCCGAGAACCCCACCACCGCTCTTCCCGCCCAGGACGAGGGGCCCGGAGGAGGAGAGCCCGGCGGCGGCGGAGAAGGAGAAAGAGGCGGCAGCAGCAGCGGCGACTCAGAGGCCGAGCTGCTGGACGGGCCTTCCGCGGAGGAGCCTGTGGGGAAGAAGGAGCTGGAGCCCGAAAAAGGCGGCAGTGAGGAGAAGGAGGAGGAGGAGAAGCCGCGAAGCAGCAGCCCGCCGCCGGCTTGGAGCTCGAGCCGGCAAAGGTACCGTAGCAGCGGCGCTTTGCCGAGCTCCAACAGAGCGGGAGCTGGCAAAGGCAGCAGCGCGCACGTTGCCGAGCTCCAAGCCGGCGGCGGGCTGCTGCCTTTGCTGGTTCCCGCTCAGTCGTGGCTCGGCAAAAAATTAGACACCCCCGAAAATAAGCCATAGGCTTATTTTCTTCGAAAAAAAAAATATAAGACATGTCTTAAAATATGAGAAACACGGTAAGTCTGTGTAGGATGCTCGCTGGGGCTGATGGGAGTAGGAGGCCAGCAACCTTTGGAAGGACCCTGTCATTGACCCACAGCTCCTCATATTCTTTCCATTTCTGGCTCACCCTGCCTTGGCAAGGCCAGGGTTCCAGGGCTTCCACTTCAGTGCTCAGGATTCAGTTGCCTGACCATCTCCTCTTTCATGTGGACAGCCCTGTCTCTGCCAACTTGAGAAATCCCTGTGTGAAATGAACATCAGAGTGGAGAGGGGCATTGCTAACTCTGCCCATGTCTGAACACTGCAGTGGTATTCTAAATTGTTTTCAATTTAGCATTTCTCACCCACCCAACCCACCCAGCAAAATCTGGCATATCATTTAAGCTCTATGTCCCTGAGGCTTCATTGCTTTCCAGCTGTGCTCAGTGGAGACACCGCAGGGAAAGATGTGCAGTGAATCCTGATGAAATCAAGGTTGACGCACAGCCACACAAACATGCATTTAAATGAGACACCCCAACAGGACTTGCTAAAGGAAAGCTAGGTGTGTGCTTCTCTCGGCCAAGTAGCAAAAGGTGTTTGTGTTTTCAGGTGAGGACAATGTTCTGAACAATGCTTTTTATGGGGACAAGATTATGGAACCAATAGGGTGGTGGCCCCAAAAAGTTTGGGAACAACAGCTCTCCAAAGTTTTAAACTAAGAAGAAAAGTTCACCAGTGCTTTTCTGGCTTTGTTAAAAGGGCTTTTGGGATAGACTTTGCTTTCTGTGTCCACACCATAAGACCCAGGTGTTCTTCCACCACTTCATTAGGGTCTTCTTGGTTCAGGGCAAACTGAGTTGGCCCTTGTTTCCCTCCTGTTCCAGGAACACATCTGTAGCAACCTGGCCTGGGAGATCACTTCAGTTCCTGGAATGTCCTTCCTTGTACTGGGCTTCAGAGAACTTGCTGGCACCCGTGTGGGTGCAAGGTCACTGCATTGAATTTGGCAGCTGAAAGCCACAGCAGCCTTGGACTGTGTGAACTGCCCCACCCTCAGAACGGTCCTCAGCTCTCACTCATCAGTATCAGTGAACAAAGCCCTTAATAACTTGGGAACAGTTTACCTGCAAGATCGCCTTACCCTGTATATGCCCACTCGGCGGCTTCTGTCTGTAAGAACTGGCACTTACAGTTGGCACATAAGACTTATGAGAAATCAATCTTTTGATGTGGAGGCACCTACACTCTGGAACTCCCTGCCTGTTCATAACAGGCAGGCACCTTCACACTTTTCGATATCTGCTAAAACATTGCTGTTTAGATATTTATATATTTATAATCCCAATGCATTTATCATTTATTGCTAGTTTTAATTTTTTTAATGCTTTGATTGTTTTTACTAATAATCGTACTGTTTCATTCTTTTTCTGAACCGCTTTGAGGTTCTGCAGTCAAGTAGGACATAGAACTAACTAATTCAATCCCTTGGCCACCTTGAAACAGGTTTTTGCTGATAAGCTGGGCACCACTATGCCATAAATCTTTTGACTTTTGGGGTCCTAAAATTTCCTTTATTGAAAGTGTTAATAACTTTTCTCCCCTCCAAACCCTCCCCTCCCCCAACATACTGGGCACAACTTCACTTTTTCCCATTCCCAAGCAACACCTGGGAGCTGCTTGAATTGAGTTGGCCTAGTGGTTTGTCCTCCTTCCCTTTCATAGAATCCTAGAGTTGGAAGAGACCACAAGGGCCATCCAGTCCAACCCCCTGCCAAGCAGGAAACACCATCAAAGCATTCCTGACAGATGGCTGTCAAGCCTCCGCTTAAAGACCTCCAAAGAAGGAGACTCCACCACACTCCTTGGCAGCAAATTCCACTGTCAAACAGCTCTTTCACTCAAACCCACTTAACCAACAGAGGTCATCATCTTGGCTTCTCTCCCTCCTCCTCCTTCCAGGTACCACCTTCTCAAGCTCCTTCAGAAGTTTGGCAAAGTGAAGCAATTTGACTTCCTTTTCCACAAGTCTGGTGTGTTGGAAGGGCAGCCCAGAGGCTACTGCTTTGTGAACTTTGAAACCAAACAGGTAGGTTGGCTTGTCCTGAGTCAGGCCATTGCTTTATCTAGTTCAGCAGTGTCTTCTCCAGGCTTCCCCAGCCTGGTTTGCTCCAGGTGTTGCTGGACTACAACATTATCATCCATGGCTGGGGCTGGTGGAAGTTGGGGTCCCAACCACATCTGCAGAGCACCCGGTTTAGGTAAGGTGGCTCTCCAGGGACCCAGGCAGGTGGATTGAATCTAGGGCTCTGCCACTGTTCTGTGTCCCCATCCCCAAAGCGCCGTCTGTGCTCTTGATCCTTGAGGGTCAGTCAGTTTAGAGCATTCCACAGCTTTAAGGATTCTGTTTGGGATGTAGGCTTGGCTGTGCCAGGTAACTGTAGTAGGCCATCCTTCCCCAACCTGGTGCCCTCCAGATGTTTTGCTGAACTCCCAACAAACTTTTTTTGGGGGGGGGGTTTCCATAGAAATTCTTTTATTTTTCCTGCCTCCCCGATGGAGTTTCATTGTATAGCAATTTTTCCTGCCTTCGGAGCTATATCTTTTGTTGCTGGCCTTTCTGTCAGCAGTGTTGCCTTGGGAAAATTGGAAGTGAGAGAGATTTGCTGTGTGTCTTGGAATGGTGCGTTGGTCATTTTAAAAACACTCATTGACTGCCTTCTGTTCAGGTTCTGCAAACTGCACTCAAGTATTGAGTAGAGCTTTCTGAGCATTACAGGGGGTTGGACTAGATGACCATTGGTTCGAATGTGTTGCTGATAATGCCTAGGTTGCAAGTTTGATCCCTGTATGGGGCAGCTGCATATTCCTGCTTTGCAGTGTGTTGGACTAGATCAGGGATGTCCAACAGGTCGATTGGGATTGACTGGCCGATCCCCGGGAGGTTCTAGTCGATTGCGGGCTCCTGACCTGAACCCCAATAAAATGGGGGTAGATCATTTCCAGTTTTAACTCTGTGAGTAGATCGCAGTCTCCTGTAAGTTGACCACCCCTGGGTCACTTCCAACTGTACAGTTCTATGATTCCAGCTTTACAATTTGATGGTTTTAAAAGAGCAGCTGGGAAAATTAAAAGTCTGGTGCATCCTGCTGGCCACTTAGAAACCTGGGCACCTGTTATCCCTTTAAATTCTATGCTGCAGCCCCTTTTGAAATGAAACCCCCCCTCAAAAACCTGGCATTACCTATTAACTGCCCAGACATATTCAGCTGAAGCCCCTGGGAAAGAGGTTCATTCCTTGATGGTGTTTTTCTCCTGCAGGAAGCTGAGCAGGCGATCCAGTCCCTCAACGGCAAGCTAGCCCTCTCCAAAAAGCTGGTGGTGCGATGGGCTCACGCCCAGGTCAAGGTAAGCAGAACCTGGCCGTCGTCAGAGCCACTCCCATTTCCCTGTATTCCTTTTGCTTGTTTGTGGGTTGAGCCTGTTTCCCTTCTTGTCAAATAATTTCTGCTGTTTCTCTTTCCACCAACACCCCTAATTGCCCAGAGATATGATCAGAACAAGAATGACAAGATACTTCCCATCAGCCTGGAACCCTCATCCAGCTCAGAGCCAACCCAGTCTAATCTGAGGTGAGAATTGTGCTTTTGCCATGTCTGCAGCATACTGTATGCTTGGGGAGGTGCAGCTTCAGCTGGAGAAACCTCAAGAAGAGGCCTGCAGGATCAGACCCATATCCAGCTGCCTCTTCCCCACAGCAGCTAACCAGGTGCCTCTGGGAAACCCACAAGCCAGGAACTTCTTGTTGAATACCAGTGACTGCTATTCAGAGGTAGACTGCCTTGAACATGGAGGTTCCATACTGTATGTGGACAAACCCTTATCCTCCATCAGTTTATACAAACCCCCTTTAAAGCTATCAACACTTTAAACATTATGTGAAGAAGTCCTTATTTTGGTCCTGAACTTGCCCCCCCCCCCATCCTACTGCTTCAAGTCCCCATTGTGTTCTATAGGGCAACATTGTGAACTTCTGAATGAATGAATCTTTATTTGCATCAGCCATTGGATCTCCTTGCCTAAAGCTAGACTGGCTCCTCCTTGGCTTTTGGCCAGCAGGTCTTCACAGTTTTATTCTGGCAGGCCTTTGGGATCTGACACTTTTTAAAGGAAAGAGCTTTAATAGTGCTGTTTTCTTTTTGTTCTTTGTATGTTAATAGGTTTTTTTATATAGTCATACCTCATGATATGTCAGCTTCATATTGCGTCTTTTCAGGTTATGGGTGTGCTTTGCGCATGCGCGGAAGAGCCACATTGCCTCATGTGCATGCACAGATGCGGCACTTCATGCTGCAGCCTTTTCATGTTGCGAACGGGCCTCCGGAACGGATCTCGCTCGCAACATGAGGTACCACTGTATTGTTTTAATTCTACTAGAGTTTGATTCCTTTTTAACTGTTATCTTTTATACATTTTATCTGTGTTGTTTTTAATTTGAGTAAGCTGCCTTGAGTCCCAATTTGGGGGAAAGGCAGGATACAAACAAATCAATAATAATGATTATGACAGTTACATGATTCTGCAGCTCTAAGTCAACTGTCAACATTAGATTCTGATTTTAAATCAAGGCCCAGGACAGACAGGCTGACGTTTCAACCAGATTTACTCTTCCCTTCCTCCACAGTGTCAGCACGAAGATCAAAGCCATCGAGGCCAAGCTGAAGATGATGGCAGAGAACCCAGATGCAGAGATCCCCCCGGCAGCGCCATATTCCTACTTTAAGCCCCCAGACAAAAAACGGATTGCCCCATACTCCAAAGCGGCCTGGAAGTCCAAGAGATGATTTGCTGTCTGAGGCAACATCTCTCTCTGGCACTAACAAAGGTCCACCAGGATGAAAGGCGGACTGTATTGGATGGTACTTCATTGCCTCCCCAGAGAGTGTGACATCCTGGGCTTTTCAGAACCTTCTCCTGCATCTTCCATTTGCACGTGGGAGCAAATCCTCTCCTGGTGGTGGTGGTGGGGGGACTGCAACACCATCTCCAGATCTGTAAAGAACCCAAGGTTGTTTTCAGTAGTAAAACCTGAAGCATCTACTCCTGTGGCTAGTTCTGCATCAAGAGTCCAGATATATGTGTGAGTTCTCACTCTCTCTCACAGACACCGCAACACACTCCTGGCTGTATTTCTCCAGCCTAAAGATACAGAGTCCTGATGCAGCTAGTAGTCAGGCTAGAAAACGGTATCTTTGACAAGCACCTGAACAGGGGATGAATTCTGTGACCTCAGCAGCTGAGCCAGCCAGGTGTCTCATGTGTCCGGCACCTTTGGGACACAACCCTGAATTCTGGCAAGAATGGGATGGGATTTCTGTGTTGGGTTTTCTGCCGACATCAACTCATCTGGGTGTATGTATCAAAACTTTCTAATGATTGTACAGGAATAAACTTTATGCAGACTTTCGAAGTGCACATTTTGAAGCAAAATAGTCTAATGTGAAATGCTTGCAAATGCAGCAAAACTGGGCATTTTCTGCCTTTTCAAACCAGAAAGTCCCAATTCTGCACCCATATCATACACACTGATCTCATTTGTATATTTTACTCCTTTGTATCATTATGCATTGGGGTGGGGGTGGGGAACAGGTGTACAAGGTACTGAAGTTGTGTGCCCCACCCGGCAACAAATGCAAACAAATCCAGCCACCCCACTGACCCCTTCAGTGTCACCTGGCATTATAGCTTGAAGCTTTTTCCATCTGGAAAAGCTAAAATCACCTAATGTGTTTTAGATGACAGCTAAGATAGTCAAGAAGCAGGATTTTGCACAAGTTTCTATCCTCTTGCAGAATCCTAACACACATCCAACTCTGGCAATGGCAAGGGCGAATCTCCAGCACTTAAACATTTGCTACTGCTGCCTTGTCAGGCTGCAATGTTTAGGTTGAGTGCTGAGATGAATAAATTAAAATCCTTTAAATCATGCATATAATGTAGGTGGTTATAAGCATTCAGATGGCATGCACTATCTTGAATGATGTATTTTCTCACACACAGAATAAATGCTGCTTCTAAGATGTTGCTACAGTATAATATATTATTATTATCATCATTTCTATACCGCTTTATATTTTTAAGAAAAGTCTCAAAGTGGTTTACAGAATATTAAAATATCAATCAAATATAGAGTATACAGTCAAAGCAATATAATTAACAGAAAACTAAATTATTATCTTAAAGATGAAACATCATAAAGGAGGTCAACTACAGAATACATATCCAGCATAAAGTTAACAAAAACAATCTTAAAACATTTAAAAATAAAACATTGCTAAGTGAAGTCAAATATAAAATGCACATTTAAAACAGCATAATTAACAAGAGAATAAAATATCAGCATGTCACAGCTGTTTGGCAGGCACAAAAAGATGGGGCAAAAGAATCCAATAATTGGGATTTATTGTCAGGCATAGTGATGTCCCTCTGGTCTCCCAGGAGCCTCTTTTGTAGGGCTGGTGAATCTGGCCAGGTGGAAAGGGCCTTGCAGGGAGCGGCCTTCACACTCACAGACAAGCATAATGCACACACATTACTAAAAGCAAAGAAATTACGCTTTGTGGTTCTTTGGCTCATGTAGTCCAGCATCCTGTTCTCCCAGTGGCCAACCCAGATGGGAAGCCTGCAAGCAGACCCAGAGCACAACACCAACTCTTCCCCACCTGCAGTTCCCCATAACTGGCATTCAGAGGCATAGTGCCTCCCAACAATCCAGGTGGAGCATACCCTTCATGGCTTGGAATCACAGATAGTGCTATGAATTTGTTTAATCTTTTAAACCCATCCAAGTTGATAGTCATTCCACATCTTGAGAGTGAATTCCATAGTTTTAACTGCTGTGTGACAAAGGATTTCCTTTTGTTTGTCCTGACTCAACCAACATACATTCAGCTTCATTGCATGTCCACAAGTTCTAGTGTCGTGATTGGGGGGCGGGGGCGGTCCTTGAGCCACTGTCTTCCTAAAACATGCATAATGTTTTATACCTCTTACAAGTCTCTCCTTAGTCACCACCTCTAAAAAGCTCCCAAAATTGTAACCTCAAAGAGAATTGCTTCAACTGCTGGATCATTGGGTTGTCCTCTTCTGAGCAGGCATTTGAGCCTCTGCCTTAAGTTGCATCAACCAATTTAGGACACCCTTTGGTCTTTTACAGGAAGGCAGTTGTGAAAGGCATATTGCAAACCTGAGCTCTCAAGCCAGTCTAAGGCAGTGGTGGAGAGGCTTCAGTCCAGTTAAGGCTGTTGGACTCCAACTGCCATCAGCTCCAGCCAGCCTGGCCAATGTCCAGGGGTGATGGAGTTGTAGTTCAGAACAGGAGCATCCTTGGCTGCCTTATCAACACAGATCTGTTGTCTATCCAACTTGGCATTGTCTACACTGGCCGGCAGCAGCTAGCTCTCCAGCATTTCAGGCAAGAGTCTTTCCCAGCCCTAAATGGAAGTTCTAGAGGTTGAATGCAATGCAAAATAGATGTTCCACCACTGAGCTAGGGGTCCTTCCATCACTTGGGGGGGCCACTGGTACCACCCCTTGCTCTAAGGCGGGGGTCCCCAAACTAAGGCCCGGGGGCCAGATGCGGCCCAATCGCCTTCTAAATCCGGCCCGCGGAGGATCTGGCAATCAGCCATGGAGGAAGGTGGGCAGTTGGTGGGTCTCAGTTTGTCTTTTGTTGTTGCCAGCCTAATGTGTTTTTGAGGTTTTTGGTGCAGCCTCAGCGTCAGCCTCTGGAGCAGCCTCCAAAATGACTTCCTCTCTCTTGCACTGGCCAATTTGGATGTCAAACTCAATCAGGGTGATTATCTATTGCTGGCGCTCCATCTTCTCATGTTACTTCCCTAGGCCTGAGTCTACAGAGAAGCCCCAGCGAGGTCCTTGCGCCACAGAGGTGATCAAATTTCTAAGCAGGCCCTCTTTGGATGCGGCTGCCAAGAGGCCAAGGTGACGGGCAGATGGGATTTGCTTTCATGCTGCCAGGCAGGCTCAGGTGGGCTGGTGCCCAAAGCAGAGACGGGTGCCAACCAGTCAAAAGCCAGCTCTCCCTCCCTCCCTCCCTCCCTCCCTCCCTCCCTCCCTCCCTCCCTCCCTCCCTCCCTCCCTTTGCACAGTTGATGGGGTGGCTCAACTTCACTGCCTGCCCAAGTCACTCTTAGGGCCATGTGCAAATCCTGCGGCATGCACTTTCATTCATTAGCCAAGGACACAGTACTTCAGCTTCTCTGCTGGCATCAGGCATTTTGGGTTTGTCCCAGAATTCAGCATCCTGAGAATTCGTTGTGAAAAGAACAAGATTCTAGTCATGACGGTAGAAAGTTGGTGAAATGATAAAACAATAAAATTATCATTTAATAATTTACAACCATAATTTAAAACATACAAAAAAAGTTAAGGTTACAGGTAGGTAGCCGTGTTGGTCTGGGTCGAAGTAAAATAAAAAAATTCCTTCAGTAGCACCTTAAAGACCAACTAAGTTTTTATTTTGGTATGAGCTTTCGTGTGCATGGTACCTGAAGAAGTGTGCATGCACACAAAAGCTCATACCAAAATAAAAACTTAGTTGGTCTTTAAGGTGCTACTGAAGGAATTTTTTTATTAAAAAAAAGTTAAAACCACAGTACATGTGGTGGGGGTGTAAATATGTACAACTTTTTTGGCAAAGGGTGTTTAAGGAGATAACAGAAAACACTGGGTTAAAGCTGACCGAAGGTAGCATTGTTATCAATTTATGATGGGGTGGGAGCTACGCAGGCTAGGAAGGACCTGTTCACATTTATTGATAGCTGCACGAATTATTTTAGCCAGGAAGTGGAAGGGGCAAGCAGAATATAAAAAGGAAGAATGGTATAAAGAGGTGGGGGGGTATAGCTATTAATGATAAATTAACCCGTGTCATTAAGGTAAGATGGGGAATACGTAGGAGAAATGATTTTGATGAGATATGGAGGGAGTTTGTAGAATTTGTACTGTTCAAACAAAAAAGGGTCAAACCATCGCAAGAGGTGTTGAAACTTTGGGAGGTTGGATATTTACAATGGAATGGTCTCGGGGTTGGGTGCACATGTTTATTCTTATTTATTTATGATTATTAAAAATAATTTAAAAAATAAAATGAATTATAAAGGCGGGGACACCCACAGTAGACTAGATTAAAATAAATTAAAGCTCATACAAGCTTTTTAAACATATGGGTAGGCTTGTCTAAATAAGAATGTTTTAGCAGGCACACACACACACACACACACAAAATTACAGCAAAGGCACCATCTGCCTGATATAAATGGGCAGTGAGTTCCAAAGTGTAAGTCATAGAATCATAGAATCATAGAATCATAGAGTTGGAAGAGACCACAAGGGCCATCCAGTCCAACCCCCTGCCAAGCAGGAAACACCATCTACAACTCCCATGATCCCTAGCTAACAGGGCCAGTGGTCAGGGATCATGGAAGTTGCGGTTCCAAAACATCTGGAGAGCCAAGGTTGCCTATGCCTGGTGTAAGTCCAGGAGAATACCATGGTCAATGGTATAAAATGCTGATGAGATATCAAGAAGCAGGACTAAGATTCAAAACTCTGCAGAGGAGAGGGCGGCAGAGGCAGACTCGGTTCCATGGCCAGGCCAGAATGGAATGGATCTAAACAATCTCTCTCCTCCTAGACAGAGCCTGCAGCTGCCCCACCATAGGCTCTCCTCCAACTTCCTTAAAAGCGGGGTATTGGCCACTGGCCAAAAGCTGTTGCCATCCAAAGGGCCCAGAGCTGGCTTCTTTAGCAGTGGGCAATTCACTGCCTCTTTCAATCCAGCAAGGACCACTCCCTCACACTCTGCACCCAACCAGTCAACCCCCCCCCCCAAAAAAAAAGCCAGGAGGGACAAGAGCCAGAGGGCATGTGGTCGGATGCATTGCCAGCAATACCTTGTCCAAATCAGCTGATTGCATGAGGTGAAACTGATTGTACAAAATATCCTTAATAGTGGCACTGGGTACTTCAACTGGAGCTGCAACAGTGTAGAGCCAAGATCACTCTGTAGTGGGGTGACTCAAAGTGCATAGCAAGTTGGTCACAGCAGGTATTCGAGTGCTCCAAAAGTCCCTCCCCCACGCTGGGAGTCGGTAACCTCTGAACCAACTAAAACAACTATAACTGGTTGGCTGCTAGAGAGTGCACTGCCACATGGCAGGCACAATTACATGTTCTGACCAGTGTTTGCTTGGTTTCAGAGTGAGACCGTGCCACTTGTGCTCCAACCCTTGCCCAGCTTGCTTCATAGTGTGGAGCTCCTCAGAGGACCAAGGGGCTGTTTGTGTCACAATCCGTTGCATGGGCGGCAAGAGTCCAGAACTGGTCCACCAGGGCCAAGGTATGGGCAGTGACGCTGGTAGCTGTCTAGCTGGTGGGCCCACAGTCAGGAGCAAGTCCATCAGAGGTCAGGGACCAGAGGAGGCCAGGATGCAGGAGAACTGCATCAAACCGGAACAGGAACTAGCTAAGCATGGCATGAAATCACGTTGCTGTAGCAACAACCCAGGGTGAAGTGCAGACCTTACTCCTCCTGAGCTTGCCTCCAGGTGCAGCACATTACCTCATCAGACCACGCCTGCCAGCCTGTACCTGTTTCCTCCAAAGCAAGCATGGCCAGGGCCTGATCCCTGCAAATACTCACAGCACTCAGGGCCTGGTCCCTACAAAAACACTCACGGTGCTCATTACAGTTTGGGTTCCCCAAATTCCACTTGGAAGCAATGGTGTCAGCTGCCCGTTTCATCTTGAGATGAGTTCTTTGACAGGACCCCCAGCTTTCTCCACTGAAAAATCCCCCAGAGCATTCAGGGACACATCAGGTTGCATCAATCTCTGAGGGCTCACAGGGAGAAAATGCCATTGTCAATCCAAACTTAATGAGACAATGGTCTGACCATGACAAGCCCTCCCATTTTTGGTCCATCTCTCATAGCACTTGGGGCAACGATCCCATTGAGAGTGCCCTCTCTTACATACCTGATGTGCATGTGCATTAAGTGTCTACATGTGAGGACATGTAATATACATTGGTGGTTAAAAGCATCATGTAATGCACACACACCCAACCCCAAACACATTTGATTCCCATCTAGTAAACAAATAGCATGTTATTTGCATGATGGAGCATGATAGTTAACATAAGATGACATAAGAACATCAGAAGAGCCTGTTGGTCAGGCTAATGGCCCATCTAGTCTAGCTTCCTGTTCTCATAGTGGCCAACTGGATGCCTGTGGGAAACCCGCAAGCAGAATTTGAGCACTCTCCCCTCCTGTGGTTTCCAGAAACTGGCATTCAGGAGCATTTGCTGCCCCTGACCACAGAAGCAGAGCAGAGCCATCATGGCTAGTAGCCATTAATAGCCTTCTGCTCTGTTTTTCTTTTCTTTTCCTCTTTTGAAGCCATGATCTAAGTTGGTGGTCATTCCTGCATCCTCTGGGAGGGAGTTCCATAGATTGCTGCATGAAGAGGGACTTTCTTTTATCTGTCCTGAATCATCTAACATTCAGCTCCATTGGATGAGAGGGAGAGTTGGACTGAGGTCGCTTCAGACACACACACACACACACACACACACACACACACACACACACACACACAATACTTAAGGGGGTCAGGCCTCCTCAAGTTGATGGGCATCATCATTCAAGTGGTGTGTGCGCTCTGGACCTTTGGATTAGTTATGTGGGGCAGGGCTTATAGAATCATAGGGTTGGAAGGGACCACCAATGGTCATCTAATACAGGACTCTCAACTGATGCTTTGATGACCGATGGCCATCCAACCTTTGCTTGAAAACCTCCAAGGAAGGAGAGTCCACCACCTCCCGAGGGAGACTGTTCCACTAACACCTCCTACCATGGAAAAGTTTTTCCTGGTGTTTAATTTGAATCTCCTTTCTTGTCACTTGAAGCCATTGGTTCGAGTCCCACCTTCCAGAGCAAGAGAAAACAAGCTAGTTCCACCTTCCATGTGACAGCCCTTGAGATATTTGAAGGTGGCTCTCACATCACCTCTCAGTCTCCTCTTTTCCATGCTAAACCTACACAGTTCCTTCAACTGTTCCTCATAAGGCTTGGCTTCTAGACTCTTGATCATCCTAGTTGCCCTCCTCTGCACACCTTCCAGCTGTCAACAGCCTTCCTAAATTGTGGTGCCCAGAACAGTATTCCAGGTGTGGTCTGACGGAGGTAGAATAGTGGTGCTATTACTTCTGTCAATGCAGCCAATAACAGCATTAGCTTACCTGCCACCGCCCCCCCCAATATTTTATTCAAGATGGCACTTAAAATAATGAATAAAATAGTAAATAAAATCATAGCTCCAAGTCCTTTGCCACCCACTAGCCCCCTAACCCTCTCCACATTCCCAAGCCAGTACTTCTGTTCCACGCACTCTGAATAGCTCATCCTATAACTTTCACTTATATTTGTGTGTGAGCCTAAATTATTAGAAGGGGACTTGAGGAGGCTCAGCCTCTCTCTCACTGTCCTCCTCCATGCGAGCTCCCTTCATGGTGAGAGGCAGAAGAATGCTGCACATCCTCAGAGGCACTCTTTTCCGTTCACGCCTCTTCATTCAACGACGTGCAAGATCCGAGCCCTGCGGGAATATCCACCCTCCGGGTCCTTCTCTCTCCTCTGCTGCTCTAGCCGCCCCGTCTAGTTTCAGGAAAGAAAGGAAGGAGGAACAGGAGCGGGGAGCGTCCTAGTTTTTTTGTTTCGTTTTTTAAAGAAGGAACATTAAAGTTGTTTCCAGCAGTCGCCTCGGGTGAGTCACGTCTGGGCGGCCGCTGCCGAGGGGAGCTCCCCTCGTCGTGTGCCCCCAACTACCCACCCCCGTCCATGTTCTGGAAGAATGAGACCTCAACCCCCCAGTCCGAGGGCCAGCAGTCGCGGACCGAGGTGAGGCATGGCATTGTGCGGATGGGCAGGAAAAGCGGAGAAGAGCCCTTCTGTGCATGTGGTGGGAGCCGGGGGAGAGAGCCTCCCGTGCCCCGTGCAAACTCCAGAGAGGAGAGCGGGGTGGGCAAATGAATGTCCTGAAGTGGGGGGAGAAAAACATGCCATCCTGATTTGGAGGTGGGGTCGTAGTTTTGAGAACCTGGTCCCTAATCCCTCAAGCAAGAAGGAGCCAGTCCCGCCCCCGCCCCCGCCCCCACCTGAGCTGGATGACACCTAGGCTCGCTTGGAATGGGGAGGACTGAGAGATTGTGTGTGTCCCCACAAAAAAGGAGCATACAAGGATAAAAGAGGCCTAACTGCAACCCCCCCCTCCGCCCAGCTTTCCACGTCTTTGACAGAAGAGGGAAAACTCCCCAGCTTCTATAGAGGAGGACAGATGTGACCTCACCCCCCCCATGTAGGTGCCACCCTAACCCCTTCCCTGCCTTTTGCGGGGGTGGGGAGAGAGAGTGAGATCACCTCCTTGATCTCCCAGGTGACTCTGTCTCCCCATCTCCTGCATCTCTTTTCTTGGGGGGCATGTTTCGAGAAATTCCTTCTGCTTTTAGTGCCTTGGGACGGTGGTCTCCTCGAGAGCAAAAGGGCCTCCTTACGAGTCAATAAAATAAAATGCCGTCTGGAAGCCTCCTTGGTGGTGGTGGTGGTAGCGTATAGTGGAGGAGAGTGTTGGTTGGAGAATGATGCAAAATTTCGGGTAGGGAGAGAGGAAAGAGAGTCTTCTCACGGGTTTTTTTGTGTGGTGGGGAGGTAGAAATCGCCTCCTCCCTCTTTCTGCTGCGCGCGGGTGGGGGTCTCAGTTCTTTGGTGCTCGGGGAGAGGGAGGAGAAAGTGCGACTGCAGTGGGGGAAGAGAGGAGCAGGAAAGGGGCAGGCAGGCGCTGCTTTTACGCAGCCCACCCGACGGCGAGGCTGATTGATAAGCGCTGCCTTTCTGGCTGGGCTTCGGCGCTAATTGCAGGCGCTTCGGGGCGGCGTAGGGAGGAGGACGGCGTGGACACGGCTGCAGCAGCAGCTTTGGCGAAGCAAAGCGAGCCTGGAGCGCAGCGATTACCTCGAGAGCCGCTTTTCAAAGCCACCCCCCTTCTCTCCTTTCCTCCCCCCCCCCGCAAATTGCTCCATTAACAAGCCCTACCGCCTCTACCTTTCTTCTTTTCCTTCTCTCTCCCTCTCTCCCTCTCCCTCTTTTTTGATCGACGCCGTTTCTATGGCCACTACAAAGTTGAGGTTTATTGTCTGGAGCGGGCTTATATAGAGGGGGGGGCATGGAGCCCCGCAGCTAGAGCCTTTCCGCCGGTTTCAGAAGCAGCAGCAGCAGCAGCGAGGAACATCTCCACCGCGCGCCTTGACGAATGGTAAGCCTGCTTCCGACGGGGAGGACGAGGCGCAGCTGGCTGAGAAATGGAGGAAGGAAGAAAGGGGGAGAAGGAAGAAGCAGGAGAGAGCGGCTGGTCCTCCGCCTCTCGGGGAGCCCTGGGGTGCTGTCGGGCTCCCGCCGAGCTGCGCCGCACGTCTAACGCCTCTTGGTTTTCTCTCGCTCTCCGCAGGCCCAGCCGGACGGGGAAGCGCTCCCGGGCGCCCTGGATAAAGAAGAGGCGCGCTCGGGCGCCAGCACGCCCTCCACACCCTCCGTCTGCTCCCCGCCGTCCTCCGCCTCCTCCTCCTTGCCGTCGGGGACCAAGAACGTCTGCTCCAGTTGCGGCCTGGAGATTGTGGACCGGTACCTGCTCAAGGTAAAGGGGAGCCGCGTAGGGGGGAATGGTTGGTGGGTAGGTGTGTTGTGGGGCAGGGGCAGTGAACGGACAAGGTTTTTTCTTACTGCCAGCCCCCTCAGCCCTCATCCCAGGTCCCATTGCCTCTCCCCCCTCCTCGCAGGTGAACAACCTCACTTGGCACGTGCGTTGCCTGGAATGCTCTGTGTGCCGGACCTCGCTTCGCCAGCAAAACAGCTGCTACGTCAAGAACAAAGAAATCTTTTGCAAAATGGACTATTTCAGGTAGGCTCCAGGAGGCCGTGGGGATGGACTGAACTGTGGGACTGAGGGAGGGCGAATCCGGAGCGATTCCGCTTGCTTTGGAATTTCCTGGTTGTTCTGGAAAGGTCTCCTGAACGCCTGGGCGGGTTTACTCTCACTTTTAAAGTAATGGTTTCATATGCAGCGCAGCGAAGTTTACTTGGGAGGAACTCGAGGTGGGCCTGGAGCTTTAAGAGAGAAATTTTCTCAACTTTGGAGAATGGAAGAGAATGGGAGTCTTGGGTTTCTTGTGTTGTTTTGCCCCGTAGCGTTCATATTCGATTTGCGGGATGCGGCTAATGATGCATTCACTGGTACCTAAAGAAGGATTCGAACTGAACGTGTGAACAAAGCATTAACTCAGGTGCGCATTGTTCAATCATCGGGTCTTTGCCCACCAAATCTTGGCCAAAAAAAAGTGCGGGGAGGCTGACCCCTATAGATATATTTAGGTGCGCGCACCCAGTTAGGCAGGATTCTGAATTTGCTCGATTTTGATTTATACTAGTTCTTAACCCTGATTAATCCGAATTTAAAATTTTTTAAAGTAAACTTTAAAACAGGCGTCCCAATCTCAAACCAGTTCCTTCCTTTTTAAGATTAGGATTTGGTAATGAAAACGAAGTCCCGCTCGGATTCCTGGCTAGGCGGAACTCCGGAGGGGAGGCGGGCGCTGGTTTTGGTTTGGAGCTGCCCGCCTCCAACATCCTTTTCTGAGGGGGGCAGCTCTGCAGGTCGGAAGCGGGTGCGCTTTGACAGCGGAGGCAGAAAAGTTCTGGAGCCTCTCCACTTTTTGGCCTTAGCCGGATTCAGCGCTCGGATTGTCTCCAGGTGTGTTGTTGTCCGCCCGGGCCGGAGATTTGGAGTGAGCGAAGCGGGCAGCTGCACTTTCCCGTAGAAAAGAGGGTGCAACTAAATCCGAAGCGTCTCTTTCTTGCAGGAACAGAGAGCTAGGGTTTCATAGGGGGGGGGCTTTCAAAAATATATATAAAAGCGGAGAGACACCCCTCCAAGAGGTTGAATACGGCTAGGTTATTCTGGAAAAGTGGGGGAGAATTCGAATTATACCTAGGGCACCTGAGCGCTTCCCAGGGCTGTGGCTGACCCCCGAGAGGCGAGCACTGGGGGTGGGGTGAGTCCAGATTCGATGACGGGGTTTCTCTCCCTTTCGCATAAATTTGCTGAGGAGACTGAAGAATCAAGGTGCGGGGGGTGGGCGCCGGGTCTCTGGGTCAGGGCCATCCCTTGCTCGGCGGACGAAGCCCCCTTTCTAAGGGCTGCAGAACAGGCTTCCGCGGAGGTTGATCCGGTGCCTCTTAGTCCAGTGCTAGAGAGGACAGGCAGGCCTCTGGGGCAAGGGGCGGAGCAGGAAATCTCCTGCAGCGGTGAAGCCAGCCAAGGCCAAAGGACAACAACGCCTCGCTCCCCCCCCCCAACCAACGCACCCCTGCCTCGACCGTTTTCTGTAGCTAAGAGAAGGACCCGCTCAAATAGTTTTTGTGAGGTTTTGTTTTGTGTGTCGTTTTATACAACCTACGTGCGCTTTTACCTAGTTTGGATTTGACGGGTCGCGCGGCCCGTTTGGAAAGGCCGTGTGCCCCCCTCCCGCTTTCTCAAACTGACCTACCCTTCCGTACAGTGGGTTTGCTTTATAATACTACGGTTTTTGAGAGGATAAATGAGATCAGGAGGGCTGGGCGATGATCGGCAGGGAAACGGGCGTCCTTCTGGAATAAAGAGAAAACGGCCGGCGCCTTTGCTTCGGCGCCCGCGACCCGTCGTGCTAAAGAGAGGAAGGGGGGCGTCGGCTGTGTGCCCCAGAATGCTCTGGAGCCCGAGCCCTTCGTTGGCACTTGCTGAAATAACGATAGTAATAGTAATGATAATAAAAATATTATTATAACACCTATTCAGGCTATAAAGAGGGTCGGATATATTTCAAATAAACATAAGAACAGAAGTGAAGTAGTGTTCGCTGGGCCTGGCCATTGGCCCATCTGATATCTTTCAAAGTGTCCTGAAAATGCCTTTCAAATAAACAAAACGGAATAAAGTCTTCTAGCCTACCCAATTTTGCACGCCAAGGTAACCAGGGAGGGTTGCAAACTATTGTAGTTTGCTTTGCTTTCCCAAATAATGGTCAGCGAATTTTGTGACTTACTCCAGGAGCTGGAGGCGGACCCACCCAAGCAAATCCGAACTCCGGGGTTTGACAGCGCTGGATCAAAAAAGGAACCTGGGATTGCTGGCGGAAGGTGGGGACTGGGGGTGGGGGCTTGCCCTAGCTCACGAGGGGAAGGCTCTTCCCATGGAATCGGGCCCTCCTAAAAGAAAGTCCTTCTTTGTCCATTCCTTAGCTTGGGACCCCGTTCTCTCCTCAACGCCCTCCCGGCCTGCCGTCGAGGAGGTCCGAGGCGGGCAGACCCTTTCTGGGGGTAATTGCTTCGGAAAAGGGGGAGAGCTCGCCCTCTCGCCAGGCGCTGCCCCCCTAATGCACCTTGAGGCGGCCGCGCAGCGCCAGGTTTCCTCGAGGGACCAAGGGACCAAGGGAGTCACCTTTTCCGGAAGGGGAAAAACAAAGCAGGCGAGCTCTGTTTGAGAGCGCGCTGCTGAAATTACAGCGCTGCGGAGCTGTCTGATTTTTAAACCTTTCCTTACCATGCCACCTAACTGAAAGTAGTAGTTGTAATAGTTTTGTTTTATTGTTGTTCCCACCATAGTTATATCCACTGAAATGAATGGACATGGCTAACGGGTTTCAGTTGTTCGAGCGGAGCAGAACAACTTATATGCAGTTTTTCCTGTGCCCATTATTTTGTATTCAACGAATTTCTACTCAAAATGCAACCGCTGAGCCCTTAGTAAGGTCCATTCATATCAGTGGGTCTACTCTGAGTGTGATTAGGACCGATTGCAACTTATTTACTGTTAATAATACAACACCAACATCTAGGCAAATTCTCGGGTTTTCGAAGTTCTCCTTTCAGCTGCGTTTCCTAAAATAAAGCCTAGTCGAGTTCCCAGGGGCTTACTTACGCACGAGTGGGTGGATCGGGGTCTTCATCCCAATGTCCTTCTCAGTCTTTGGCATTTGCCACCCGCCCCCGCCGCTCCCCGCTGTCGTGTGTCTGGACTCTACGCCACTGGACAACCGCCCGCGTTATAGCATTGCCCCGGATTCAAAAAGAAAGAGAACCCCGCAAACCAAAAATGCCCGAAAACGGGGTAGGGAGAAAAAGAAGGAAAAAGAAAGAACAAGATAGAGGAAGCTACGAATCGTTACGATTTTGTGTTTGCAAACAAGCACTGTTGTGGCAAGATTTCGAGCCGAAATGGATTCGAAGCGACTCCCGTTTGTTATTTACACAGCGCAAGTGCTCTCGGTTTTTAAAAACTCATACTAGCTAGGGTGAGAAATAATGGGGAGCATGTGGTGGTTTAGGGTTCAGGAGATCTCCCCAAGCCGAAGCGGCGGTGGCGGGAAGATGGTGCTAAAATGTTTGGCGTGAGTTAAGGAACCTGAAAAATGCGTCCCATTCCAAGGCTTCTCCCGCCGCCCCGCTTGCCTGCCTTGGGGAGGCTGACCTCGCCTGGCTGGGACAGTGTCTGCCCCCCCCCCCCGCAGTGGGGGGTAGCCTGCCATGAATCCCCTCTCTCTCCCAGCAAAGGAACTTGCAAATGAGGGTCGCGGCTGGAGGCTTGGTTCTGCGTTCCCGCAGGCGAGAGCTGCTGGGCGAGCAGCCTCTTCGGGGCGGAGGTCGGCTCTCCTTTCCAATCTGGCTCTTTGCTCATCTCTAGATAGCCTACTTGCGCCGCGGTCCCGGCCAGGGATTTTTTATAAGAGACAAAGAGGATCTTAAGGCTGCGATCTTGCAAGGTTCACTCCCTCTACCTGGGAGTAAATCTCACCGGGGCACGGGGGAGTCGCCATAAGTAAAAACCTGCGCGGGATTTGCGCTGTAAGGCTGTAAATTCTCGGGGTGGAGAGCGGGAAAATGTTCTATGGAGCGCAGTGGCTCTTGCTTCCGAACAACTTGCGTTGCGGAAAACGGAACATTCTTCTTACATTCAAGCGGTATGCGGAAAGAGATTTGCTCTTGAAGAGGACAAAAACATAAATTGTAATACAGGGAGCGGAGAGATTTGATAAAAGTGAAAACCCTGCTTTTGTTCTTTAAAACACTGCGCACTAGAGGGCGGCGAGCAGGTTTGAAAAATTCAGGTGATGCTCCTCCAACCCCGCTCCGGTCTTGGGCTTCGCCTTCATCATCTGTCATTTTCCGGGACACCAAAATCCATGCCACATCTTGACTAAATGTGTCCCCTCCTCCCCACCCCAAAAAGGTGTAAATCAAAATCGAGGTCTTGACAAGTTTCGGGGGGGGGGGAGTATTAATTGGACGCTAAACACCCGCCCCCCGAAAAGCAACATCCTTCTGAAGCAAACTCTGATTGAGGCTCTTGCCGGGTGTCTCTGAATGGAGATTGCAGGGGAAGGAAGGGTTGCGATTAGACTCGCAGGAGAGGGGGCTTTTTTTTTTTTTTTTTTTAGAATGGCGATTGAAACTTCAAAGGCAGAACAAAAGTCAGTTAAACCCACAACACTTATTTTCCAGTTATTTAATCCATAATTTATTTTTACTTTTAGCAACCAAAGGAACTGTTATTTCCCACTGCTGCCTTTCCTCACTTTCCCGCAATAAACCTAGAGATCCACATCTACTGGTGAAATCCAGAATATGTTCGTAATAATAATAATAATTTGAAATTCTTGCTGTATTATCAAAGAAGTTAAAAACTGAAACACTGAATTAAAATGACCATTCACTTATTTACACACATACTTACTAAGACCTAATGGCATATATATATATATATATATATATATATATATATATATATATATATATCTCCTACTTATAATTAATCTGAGCATGTATCAATGCTTATTATTTTCCCCATTTTAATATGCACATTTCTGAGTTAAGATGCTGCATGGAATGTGCTGTACACTTTGTTTTTACACACACACACACACACACACACACACACACACACACACATATAGGTATCTCCTACCCAATGATATATTATCTTGAACACCCACACATACACTCTGCATAAACTACATTTTTTAAAAAGGTGAAAAGCAACCTTGTGGCAACTTGAAGATAAGCCTACTTGGGGGTAGATGTTTTCTGTTCCTTGACTATTGGCATCAGAGCAAATCCAAGAGATGGTTACTTTCCAGCAATACACCCCCCCCATCTAACCTAATCTAGTATTTTCTCTATGCTACCGAGACATCTAAAATGTTGCATTCCACTGTCAGCTGGCGAAGTTATTTCAAAGCAGTTTTAATTTGTCACTCTCCTGCTCGGCTGGGCTCCAATGCAAATTCACCACCTGGTGTTGGGGCATGGCTTGGGTCTCCTCCTTACTCTGCAAGATGGTTTTAAAGCAACCGTTTAGACCTGGCTCAGGTGAAATGCAGCAGTGAGGTGAGTAATTCATGTCTGATGGCAAGAAGATGCAATAACACAAAAGGTATCACCACCAGATGCTGCATTTTAAGTAGAAAGAGCACTGAGCATCGCCTAGGTGGATGGCTGGGATGGTGAGGAAAGCAAGTCACAGCAAATTGCCTTTCACTCTTGGTCTATCTTGCTCAGCTTTGTCTGCACTGACTGGCAGCTGCTCTCCAGGGTTTCAGGCAGGCTTCTCCCTCATTCCTATGTGGAGAGGCCATTGGGGATTGGGACCTTCTTCTGCATGCAAGGCAGGAGCTGTGCCACTGAGCGAAGTCCCTTCCTTGAAAGAGCTGCAAGGGGAGGAGAAGGAGAGGAGAGAGAGCTGAAGAGCAGTCAGTCAAGCAGAGGATGAGGAAGCCTTGAGAAATGGAAGGAGATGTTGCAGTGGGACCACCTGCCTTGGGAGCAGGGTGGGCTCTCTGTCACTGGAGGTATCTGAATAGAAGCTGGGTGGCCAGCTGCCAGAGGTGTTGAGGTTGCACCTTCCATTGCAGTTCCTGCTCTGAGCAGTGGGTTGGGCTAAGCGGCCTCTGAGTTTATTTCAATTCTATTTCCAGTATGGGTAGTCTAACACTCAAAAGCATGCAACCCCACAAATGTTTTTGCCTTGACTTTCCTCAAGGCTTTGTGGTGTTCTCAGAGGGTTCAGCATGGCTGTCACCTATTGCAGGTGGGTAGACTACAAGCTGAGCCCCACTGACAATAACAGAACTTACTTCTGTGTAGACACATATAGAATGGTACTATTGTTCTTTAGGATGCTTTGCATGTGCAGAGGGCCAAGACATTATTATAAGTGGTTTTTGTTTGCTTGAAGATCCCTTATATTATATGTAGATCCCTACATATGTAGGAGGTTGTATCTGTTTGTGGAGGCTGAAATGTTGCTGTAATTGAGATTTAACGATGTTAGGCTGGTGGTTAGACTTAAAAGATAAATAATGATGCTGTTCTGTTCGTTTTAGGTGTTTAACATTTTATGCAATTTTGTTTCTATTTTGTGGTGGTTCTTTTACCATATTTTGGGGTTTTTAAATATTATGAGAATAAGCTGCATAGGAAGGGTATTTGTTATAGAAAAGCAGAACCCAAGTTGAACTGCCCTGAGACTTCTGGGTATAGGGTGGTATGTATATAAATTCAATTATTAATAATAATTAATAATAATTGATGATGGAGATAATGCAAGCAGGGAGGGAGCTCACTTGCACCTACCAGGGCCACAATTAAGGTACAAGTTTACATGAGAATAAGCCCCACTGAACTCCCGAGGGCTTGCTTCTGAGTAGACATTTAAAAGTTTGTGCTGGTAAGCTACTTGTTAGCTTGAAAGTTCAAATACCATCAGTGTAAAGTTAATCTATGGAACTCACTCCCACAGGAGGATTAGACAAATTCATGGAGGAGAAGGCTACTTGTAGCTACTTGCCAGGATGGATATGCTCTGCCTCCATGATCAGAGGCCGTGATGCTTCTGAATACCAGTGTCTGGAAACCACGGGAGGGCAGAGTGATCTCCTTGTGCTCGAATCCTGTTGGTTTCCCACAGGCATCTGATGCATCCTTGTGGGAACAGGACGTTGGACTAAATGGGCTATTATTGGCCTGATTGAGCAGGCTTTTATTATGTTCTTAAAAGGATGCCACTGTTGCTTTTACTTTGTCCTTTAAAACAAAAACCACAATTTCTTTCCTTCTATCAGGCAGATCCTTGGGTTGTTTTGGCCTGAAAGGTAAACTCTCTACTAGCTTTAGACACAAACTGAGCTTGGCAAAGAGGTGAAAGGAGGTCTCTCTCTCTCTCTCTCTCTCTCTCTCTCCCTCCCTCCCTCCCTCCCTCCCTCCCTCCCTCCCTCCCTCCCTCCCTCCCTCTCTGAGAAAGCCTGTAATCAGAGGAGGAAATGTTATTTTTAGGACTATTCTGGGCACAGATGAATTGTGCTAACGAGACATAGAAAGCAAGGGAGGAGAATATTGAATTGGAAGATACATGTACCTATACAATGTTAGGTACATACTTTTTAAAATGCAGATGTGGGAAATCTGAGTCTCTGTGCGCGCGCTGAACAAAGCACCATGTTTTAGAAACAGCCACAAATAGATGTGAAGGCAGGAGTGTTTGAACCAGATTAGATCCACCCATGTATGCAGAGTGGAATACAAACTAATATTGAAGGCATGCATTGTGAGGGGGGAGGCATCAGTTGCTGCCTGATTAAAAATATGCCTTAATTATATGGATTTGACTATTCATGCACCACAGCCCTGTGAAGTAGGCTGGCATAAAAAATTCCTGCACCTCAGCTTGAGAAATCCTTCCCGTGGTGTGGGCTGCTGGCAGTTTCTCAGTAGGGAACGAAATGCATTTCAGAGCCTGCTTAAAGGGGGTGGTGGCTATGGGGCCTTCCAGATGTTGCTGGACTCCAGATGCCATCACTCGTAGCCATCAGCCATATGTTGACTGAGGTTGTTGGGAGTCCAACAACATCTGAGGGGCCACAGATTCCCCATCCCTTTTGTAAGGTCTGACACTAACAACAGGCAATGAGGCTCTCAGCACTTGACTTAAATATGAGTGGTTTAAATTACTGTAAGCACATTCCACTGGGGTTTGAAGCCTGAATGCAGATGGCAATTTAAACCTGAAAGGAGGAAGGCCTCCCCACTGGGGTTCAGTGGGGAGCACACTACGCACTGCCAGGGTTGCTGTTTGGATGTTTTTTTATTTGGCTGCACAAGCACTGCAGCCTTTGTGTCTTCACTTTCTTGCTGTGCAGTCAGGTCATTTTGGACTTGGGCTTAAGAGTCTTGGACACAGCCCTCCTCTTCCACCGTCCACGTGTGGCAAGTCAGGCTGGCCTGCTGCTCATTCTGCTGAGTGGGGCTCCCAGGCTACTTCCCCAAAGGGCTATCCTGAGAACACGGCTGCAAGTGTGTGTCTGAAGCTTGCTGTGGCTCAGAGAAATGATCTCAGGTCTTGCTGAGAATTCAATACAGATCTGAGCTGAGGCAAATGTTGATACAGTACAGCTAATGTTTTGTGTGTGATTCTAAATGTTACTTTGTTGCCTTGATAACTTTGCTTTTGTAGCACCTTCTTGTAACACCCACCAATTTAGTCCTTACGATATTTACTTACACCTCAAATTTAACTTACCGGTAAACATTTTTCAAAAGAGGTTTTTTAATTATTTGTTTTATTATTACATCCTGCTTTTCCTACACAAAGTTGTACATTTCTTTGTCTGAATGGGCAGGTGATATTATAAAAATCCAGTTTTAACTTAATAACTAAAAGCATGATCCAAAAGCTCTTGTTCATTGAAAGAATATCATTTTTAAAGGTCTGATGTATTACTGGAACAGGGGGCAGAAAAACTAGAGTTAAAACAATGTATGTAAACCTGCCCTCCCTGATTAAAATGTGCCTCCCCAAAATTAATGGGTAACAGTTGATTTATCTACCAAGTAAGTTGGAAAACGCTTTCAGTCACTACTCAAAGTGGTTGTGTAGAACAATATAAAAAAATTCCTTCAGTAGCACCTTAAAGACCAACTAAGTTTTTATTTTGGTATGAGCTTTCGTGTGCATGCACACTTCTTCAGATTGTTCTACACTTCTACACAGATTGTTCTGTGTAGAACAATGTAAGTGTTGCAGGTCTATTCAAAAATCATTTTTCTTCTCTCTGGTGCTGCTGGTGGGGACCCAAGCTTTCCCTGAGCCTGTTGCAGCAATGAAAAATTAATTAATACCGCTCCTTTGTTTGTACAACCATGCAAACAGAGTATCTCACAGCCAGCTTGCTGCATTCCCCATATGCAAGAAATTAGCACAGTCTTGGTTGTTCCTCCTCGCTTCCCTTGCTTCCCCCTCTTTCCAATTTGATTTCGAGACTCTTCAGACACAACTCCTCACTTGCATTTTTCAGATGCAGTTCTGCTCCGGTTGTCCGGAGCTGCATAAGAGCAATGGGGGACGGGGTCAGTGCTCCCAACTTGGGTGATGTTCCATGGGACCCACTTTATCTGCTTTGTGGCCAACAGTGCCGGTGAGGTTGGCTCAGAGTTTGCACGGGGTCCATCTCTGTGTTGGATATGAAGACGAGTGAGCTGATAGTGCCAAAAGTTGGCTGTAATCATTGGACCTGGCTCTTGGGAGCTTGATAGTCAAATGTTCTTTTGCTCCTAATCATTTGGAAATTGAAGAAAAGAACCAGGGCTTCATCCTTAATATGCTGAGTACTGCTTTAGCTCTACAAAGCCGCAGGAGGAGCAGTTAACCTCCAAACTCAGCCCTCAGCACCACTGCCACATTCCAGAGCTGGGAATGGCACAATTCTGTTGGGACAAAGTGGGTGCAAAGAGCCTGCAATGTGAAGCAAATGAGCCAAGGGCCATGCTGAGGAGACAGGCCTCACCTCTGCCCCATTCTTCCTCCCTCCTCACAGGGCAGGTATCTATTACAGTGGTTCTCAAACTTCTATTGCCTGTGGACCACTTGAAAATGGCTGGAGGTCTCAATAGACCAGGCATCCCCAAACTTTGGCCCTCCAGATGTTTTGGACTACAATTCCCATTATCCCTGAGCACTGGTCCTGTTAGCTAGGGATCATGGGAGTTGTAGGCCAAAATATCTGGAGGGCCGCAGTTTGGGGATGCCTGCAATAGACCATCTAAGCCACTGATAGCAAACTCGGCCCTCCAGCTGTTTTGGGACTACAACTCCCATCATCCCTAGCTAACAGGAGTAGTGGTCAGGGATGATGGGAATTGTAGTCCCAAAACAGCTGGAGGGCTGAGTTTGCTATCACTGTCTTAAGCCTTTTCCCTATCTTCTGCAAATCAAAGAACATGGAGTCCCCCAAGTATCAATATTGGGATCTGTGCATTTTAACTTGTTCATAAACCATCTAACGTTAGGTGTGAGCAGTGAGGTGGTCAAGTTCTGATGACACTAAATTGTTCAGGGTCAATAAAACAGAGCTCTGAAAGGAATGGGCAGTAAAACAGCAAATGCAATTCATTGTAAAACTGTGCAGTGTGATATATGTTGGCCCAAAACCACCTTAATTTCACATATATGCTCATGGGGTATGAATTGGTGGTGATGGACCAGGAACAAGATCTTGGGCTTGCTGTGGTTAGCTCAACGATGTCTGTCCAGTGTGTGGCAGCCATGAAAAACACAAATTATATGCTAGGGATCATTAGGAAAGGAATTGAAAATAAAACTGTTGATACCATAATGCTATTATACAAATCTATTTTGTGAGCAAATTTGGAATATTGTGTTCAGTTCTGGTCACTGCACTTCGAAAAGAAATAAAAAAGTTCCTTCCAGTAGCACCTTAGAGACCAACTAAGTTTGTCGTTGATATGAGCTTTTGTGTGCATGCACACTACTTCAGATACACATGCACACAAAAGCTCATACCAATGAAAAACTTAGTTGGTCTCTAAGGTGCTACTGGAAGGAATTTTTTTATTTTGTTTCGGCTACGGCAGACCAACATGGCTTACTGGCTGAGTTTCCCCAGCCACTCTGGGAGGCTTCCAACAGAACAGAACATTAAAATGCAATAATTTAGTAAACATGTCCTCTAAAAGTAAGAGGTGGCATGATAGAAGTTTATAAAATTATGCATGGAAGGGAGAAAGTAGACGGAGAAAAGTTTTTATCCCTCTCTTATAACACTAGAACTTGTGAGCATCCAATGAAATTGAATGTTGGAAGGTTCAGGAAGATAAAGGAAAGTCCTTCATGCAGCAGAGAGTTAAACCATGAAACCCCCTCCCCCAGGGCTGCTGACTTGGATGGCTTTAAAAGAGGATTGGACAAATTCATGGAGGAGGATAAGGCTATTGATGGCCACTAGCCAGGATGGCCATGCTCTGCTTCCACAGTTGGGGGCAGCAATGCTTCTGAATACCAGTTTCTGGAAAGCACAAGAGGGCCCATGTGCCCAGGTCCTGCTCCCCGGTTTCCTACCAGCATCTGGTTGGTCACTGTGAGATCAGGATGCTGGTCTAGATGGGCCACTGGCACTTCTTATGTTCTCATGTTCATCTGCAAGGAGGAAGGAAGCCTGCTCCCAGCCAGGATGACTCAAAGAATGAGCAAGACCACAGATGGGTCATGGGGGAATGGCCCCTTATCTTGCAAAGGGAGGTAGATTCCTCTGCCAGGAGAATGTTCTCAGTCCTTAGTATGGAACTGAAGGGGAAGCAATTGTCTGCACTAGGTTAGGAGTTAAGTTCCCTCAAGTGGAATTTTGAACTCCTGCCATGTTTTGGCTGGGAGGTGTATTTCCGCTGCACAGTGGAGAATGATCACCAGTGCAAGTCATGAGAAGCGATGCACAATCTGTGGCAAACCTGTATCCTGTTGTTGTTGTTGTTGTTGTTGTTGTTGTTACCTATATCCCACTTTTGTTGGACTTCGTTTCACAATGTCAGCCCCGACCAGCATGGCCAAGGATCAATCAAGGATAATGGGAGCTGTGGCTTGTCTACACCTGGGCAGCCACATGTTCCCCTTCCCTGGTCTACAGTATAAATGAGAGCTGCTTTAAGCAATCAACACTACCCACCTTTCACCCCAAGGAACCTTGGGAATTGTAGCATTTCAAAAAGCTATGATTCCCAATGCTATTTCCCAATGGCAGTGAAACAGTTTCAGGTGATATAGCATGAGTGCACTTTCTCTGGTTCCTCCAGGTGGATGTCATCTAGATCAGGCATCCCCAAACTGCGGCCCTCCAGATGTTTTGGCCTACAACTCCCATGATCCCTACCTAACAGGACCAGTGGTCAGGGATGATGGGAATTGTAGTCCAAAACATCTGGAGGAGGGCCAAAGTTTGGAGATGCCTATCTAGAGGAACAGGTGTGCTATATCTCTTTGTTGGACCAAGGTTTTGTTGCTACATTTTTTATTTGTTTGTTTGTTTGTTTATTGCATTTATATCCCTCCTTTTTCTCCAAGGAGCTCAAGGTAGCATACTTAATCGCCACAGCAACCCCGTGGGGGGTAGGTTAGGCTGAGAGGCAGTGGCTGGCCCAAGGTCACACCCAGTGAACTTCATGCCGAAGTAGGGATTCGAACCCTGGTCTCCCAGGTCCTAGTCTGGCACTCTGACCACTACTCCACACTGGCTTTTGATTCACTGTCCCAGGGGATTCACCTTCCTGAGGCTACTGTTTCAGCATTTCAGTCTGAAAGGGAGTGTGACCTATTAGGGCTGGTGGTATAGTACGAGAAGAGTGAGCAGGAGGCGACCCAAGGCACTGGCAGCTTCTTTACTCTGTGTTTCTCTCTCCTTGCAGTCGGTTTGGTACAAAATGCGCCCGTTGTGGGAGGCAGATCTATGCCAGCGACTGGGTCAGGAGAGCCCGCGGCAACGCCTACCACCTGGCCTGCTTTGCTTGCTTCTCCTGCAAACGGCAGCTGTCCACTGGAGAGGAGTTTGGCCTAGTGGAGGAGAAAGTCCTGTGCCGGATTCACTATGACACCATGATCGAGAACCTCAAGCGCGCAGCAGAGAATGGTAGGTGGAAACATACCCCCCCCACGGATGTCTGCTTTACTCCCTTTGTGAGACGGTAGGAGGTGTGATTCCTTCCCCTCGATCCTAAAATTGGCCTCCATGTGTTTCTAGGTGTTGAATGTTTTCCAGATACATGCTAGAAATTTGCCAGAAGTTTACCAAATACTTGATCTCTACATTTGTCACCTATTATTTTTTTTTGTTCCGTTATTTCATGCACGACAATATCTGATGGTCAGCATGTGATGGCATTCAGTATCTGACAAGGGTTGCCATTTTCAATTTGGCGCTTACTATTTATTATTTGTTGATTGCATTTATACCCTACCTTTCCTTCCAAGGGTCTCAAGGTGGTGCCCATGGTTCTTCCCCCCATTCTTCATGTAACCCCCCCCCACAGCCCTGCAAGGTAGGTTAGGCTGAGAGAGGCAGCGATTGACTGCAAGGTCACACCCAGTGTCCTTCATGGCCAAGTGGGGGTCTGTCCCAGGTCCAACTCTGGCACTCTGGCACATCTAGTCCAACCCCTGGCAATGCAGGAAATCTTCTTGCCCATTGTGGGGCTTCAACTCATGACCCTGAGGTTAACAGTCTCATGCTCTACTGGCTGAGCGATCCCAATGTAAGGCCTGGCTCAAAACATTTTGCCACCTGAGGCAAAGGACAAGATGGGAGGAACGGCTTCCTTCCAACAAACTCAGCTCTTGGGGAAACCAGCAATATCGCAAGTGCTCCTGTAAACGGAGGGCAAGGGAGAGGGAGGGGGTGGGGAGAGAAAGCAAGCACCTTCCTCCATGGAAGCTGCCACTGCCAAGATGATACTACCGTAAGTAAAAGGGGCCAGCAGCCCAATTCCTCCTGACCTACAGAGGCAGACAGAATGATATGGAAATAGTCAAGTCTGACAATTTTAGAAGATTTGTGAATATCCATTCCCGAGTTAGAACTATGAACACACAATTGAGCACCTGCCTGGTGAAAGGGGGCACCACTTCTGCCACCGCCAGAGAAACTGGGTGTTTCTGTGACAGACATTCCCTTGGAAATACAGTTGCAGTTGAAATTATTCAACTCCCATTGCAAATCAGGCGAAATTCAGCCGAAAATGCCACTTCACCTGGCTTCTCCAGTCTTACCATAAGTTGAATTTTCAGCTGAATTTTGGGGAACAATTTGAAGCATCTGTTGTACAGAGCTATCTGCATGGCTTGGGTGGGATTTGCTCCTTGCAAACAGTGGAAAGTTGAAGAATTTCAGTTGCAAGTGTAGCTGGGATTTTTAATCTGCTTCCAGAGCCAGCATTCTTTTGAGATGGGACGAGCAGCCTTCTTCCTCCCTGGAGCTCACACTTGCATGCCATCTGTGTGCCTGAATCCTACCCAGTGCCAGATTTACATATAAGCTAAACAGGCTATGGCTTAGGGCCCCACTCTCTTGGGGGCCCCTTAAAAATTTAAAGGGGAAAAACTGGATGTGCATTTCCAAAATATGAGATAAAAAACAAATAAAATAAAACCTACATACATTTAGAGCTTAATAATTATTTCACTATTAACATTCTTAATTGTATTCCACTATTAATATACTTCTTCTTAATTGTATTTCAGTTCAACAATTACTTTGATAAAATGCATATTTTGTTATGTGCAAATGGCTTGAGATACCTATTAGGTCCATCAATTACCATATATTCAAGACAAAAAACAGCGACAATTTGTTGTTGACAAAGGACAGCTGGACTGTGACATATAAAAGGCCCCATTACCTTCAGTAGCTGAGGGGCCTCATCTAACTTAAATCCGGCCCTGAGCCTACCAATGAGTCCCACTTGCGCTGCGACCAGTCAAATCAGTCTCTGGCAAACTGCAGGCAACCTCCCCTGGCCCGCAGCAAGGCTTTCCAATGGAAGTCCTTCATTTCTGAGACGCTCTGGTGAACACTGCAGAGGAGCCATCCTTCTCAACAGCTTCGAGTTGCAAACTCAGAAAGTGTCAGAATTGGGAGACATGCCTAGAGCCTCAGCTACCTCTGCTGTGGGACGGTTGCTACTAATTCATGCCACACTTTTAAAGGCACAGTATAAACATAGCATGATATTTATATGCTTGTCATAAAAAACACCAGAAGAGGAGCCATTTGTGGCATCAGACCAAAAGCCCATCTGGTCCGCCATCAAGTTTCCAACAGTGGCCAAACAGATGTGCATTCAGGAAGCCCAGAAGTGGGGCACAAAGGCCTACAACCCTCCTTATTGATTCCCTCCTACCAGCTGGCTTTCAGGGCTGTACCTGGAGCACATTTACCTGCAATGGCTAGCAGCCACTGATAGACCTCCTCCATGAACTTCTCTGGCCCACTTATAAAGCCATCTAAGGCAATGACCACGATCTAATATTGTTAATTATCCACTGTGTGGATTTATTTAGGTTGTTCTGATTTTTTTTGCCAACCCATTTCAGTAGACACCTCTGAGTTTAGGGTGGTAGCTGGCGTCTCCAGATAGGGCTTGAGAGTTCCCTGTCTGAATAACTACTGCTGACCTGTAGACAATACTGAACTAGATTGTTTGACGCAGTGTAAGAGGGATTCCTATTTTCTATGAAAGGTGAAGGGGAATGAATATATTTCTTTCTACACTATCAATAATTTTATTCACCTCTCTCATGCACTTCCTTTCAATTCCCCGCTAAATTAAAATACTCCAATCCTAGTAGCCCTTCCTCATAGGAGAGTTGCTCCAGCCCCTTGATCATTTTAGTTGCCCTCTGACAGCTTTACAAAACGGTTTTGAGAAAGGCAGCAAAAACATGACATTCCGAAATAAGCCACAGCACAATATTTCAGCATTTGAAATTATTTTCAACCCCTTTCTGACTGGCTCCTCAGAAGGGGAGTCATCTTTTCACAGTTGCTTGCCACACACCAAGTCAACATTTTCACCAAGCTACCATAGAATCATAGAACTGCAGATTTTGAAGGGACCCTAAGGGTCATCTAGTCCAACCCCCTGCAACGCAAGAATCACAGTTCAAGAATCCTTGGCAGATGTCCCTCCAACCTCTGCTTAAAAACCTCCAATGAAGGAGACCCCACCACTGAGGTTCCCAGTCATCATCAGCTCAGACTCTGTTGGTGCATAATATGTGAGGTTAGGGTTTGTGCATCAGCTGCTGTTTGCTTACATTGAACTCTCTTTTCCCTTTTTTTGCCCACCCACTCAATTCGGAAATACTCTTTTGGAGCTCCATGCAGATCTTTGGGGAACCCCACTGCTTGGCATCCTCCACTGCAACTGAGAACTACCCATTTATTCCTCCTCTCTTCTTCTCTGTTCTTTAATTAGTCACCCAACCAGAAGAGGACCTGTACTCTTATCCACTCTAGAACTCATGGACATCTAATGAAGGAAGGATAAAATAGTGTCCTCCTCATGCAAACAAACTATGGAACTCCCTCCCACAGGAGGCAGTGATGGCCACCGACTTGGATGTCTTTAAAAGAGGATTGGACAAGTTAACGGAGGAAGAGGAGGAGAGGGCTATCAAAGGCTACTAGCCATTTTTACTATGTCCTGCCTCCACAGTTGGAGGCAGCAATGCTTCTCAATACCAGATGCTAGAAACCACAGGAGGGGGAGGGTGTGGCTCTTGTGCTCAGGTCCTGCTTGCTGGTTTCGTACTGGGACATCTGCTTGGCCACTGTGAGAACAGGGTGCTGGACTAGATGGGGCCCCTGTGGCCTTATCCAGCAAGTTCTTCTTATATTCTTTTTGCCCAACATGGGGCTGGAACCCACAACCCTGAGATTGAGTTTCATGCTCTACCAACTGAGCTGTCAAACAGCTTCTGGCTCCCAATTGTTTAATGTGTAGCAACAACTAAGTGTGCTCTATCCTCCTTAAGGAGCAAATTGTCATGACCAGAATTGGATTTTTTTGTGAATGGATTGTTCCAGTTTAGTTTAGTTCCAGTACTGAAAACAAATTGCTAGGCTTAAAGTATGCTCTGAGGCATCCTGTTTTTTCATTCAAACTAATATGTCTTTTCCACTAGATCTTGAGTTTCTAGTAAAGAAAAATGCAAAGTAAGTCTGATAAGCCTAAAGCCTGCTTGCCCCTCTTCTACAGTGAAGATAAATGTAAATTCACTCATCTCCTCTGTCAACTCCTTATTATCTTTCAGTAAGACTTTCACATCTTTGTAAACAGTCGTCCCAGCTGCTCCCCTGCCTCTGATTTGCATACATTTTTTACTGTTTATAGCAATATACTCTTTAGATCTGGATTCTGTGCTTGGACACTAGATCTGTAGGTATTTGAAGTACACACAGCTGATATCTGTGTACAGTGGTACCTCTACTTACGAATAACTCTACTTACGAATATTTCTACTTACGAATGGAGCTCCATCCGCCATCTTGGATGCGGTTTAGATAGGCTTTTTTCTACTTACAAATTTTTAGATAGGATTGCTTTGACTTACGAATTTTTTCTCCCAATGCATTCCTATGGGATTCAACTTACAATTTTTTTTAGACTTACAAATGTGCATTCGGAACGCATTAAATTCGTAAGTAGAGGTACCACTGTATGTACAGAGCCTTGTGCTCAATGCAATGGATTTTCTAGCTTTCCCACTTCTCAGAAGTTGCCTTATTACCTCAACATTCATTTGTATCATCAAAGTATGTGCTTCTCCCTATTTGGACAAGACTTACACTTCCTAAAGCAAGCTCATTTGCCTTTTATAGCTTTATCGACCCTGCTTTTTAACCACTCTGGCATTCTTTTGGATTGGTTCCATCTTTCTTACCATAATCCACGGTGCACATTTCATCCAAGCTTCTATCATGGTGGTTTTAAATAACCACCAAGTGACCTCCTTGCCTCTTCCTTTTAACCAATCTTAACATTTATGATCTAGTTAGAGAGAGCAATGTTTTTTAACAAAGCATCTCACACCAGTCTTGGCCATGCCTTGTGATTGACAGCAATATCCATGGATGATTGTCTCACAACAAAGAGAGAACATGAACATGAGATGGTATGGTTGTGGATTGTGCAGAATTGCCTATGAATCTGTGGCTGCACAGAACCTGCTTATGCAGTCATTTCCAATTTGTGTGTGTGTGTGTGTGTGTGTGTGAACTTCATTAAGTAATCAAAATATTTTTCAACAAAACACAGAGGCAGGTGGTGACTTGCTATTATAGATAGTTGGATATGGCAGTGGAACATGAAGAGGTTAAATCGAAAGTAAGACAAGAAAATAATAATATTGTTCTTGCAGAATGGAGAGGACTAGTAATAATGGATATAGGTATGTAATCATTACCAAATGAAGCCAAATTTGGTGGGAACCTGCTGGTGATGACTTTGTTTTTTAATGTACATCAAAAACATCCACCACATGGCAGCAGAGTCAATTGGCTTGGCGATGTCTGGTGAAATACGCATTGAATGAGCCAGCGTTTCTGAAATTGAAATATGTAGGGTCTTCTGAAACGAAATATGAAGGGAAAAGTGTGACTTATTTCTCCATCGCTCGGTAACAATCTATCCACAGCCAACAAGCATTTAATAAGAGTTTTACATACCATAGTAGTTCTGCATCATCAACTTTGAATACAGTACTGATAATACGAACATAGAGCCTGTGTTCTGTTTGTTCTTAAATCATTATTAGAGGAGATTCTGTGCTGGATACAAGAACCCAACATCATATGGGGGACCAGATGTTTTGGGAATATGCACATGGGCTTCTCAGGACCCCCACATTTCCCTTCTTCAAGGCAGTGGATTTTCAGGTCTTTGAACAAAGGGGGAAAGAGAACAGCACTCAACGAGGGTCCCACGTGGTCCTCTTCAGCCCGGGTGCTTTCCTCCTCCTCCAAATTAATGTGTGTGTGATTCCCAAAAGATAAAACTTTGCCCAAGTGCTAAGAAGTTGTCTGATTTTTCTTTTCTGAGCAAACATGAGACTGGTGCGGGGGGGGGGGGGAGGCGTATGTAACAGGCCATCTTGGGCTGCAGATGGAAACGATTTCAGAGAAGGGGAGAGATCTCAAAACGAAAATAATCTGTGTTTCTGTTTACAAGGTTTAAGCGAGGAGATGAAAACAAAATCAAACCAAGATGCAGGAGTGAGCTGGGGAAGGGGGTGGGTGTCTGAGTCGCTCATTTGTGGCATGTCCTGGGCTAGTGTGGTCCAGCGGCTTGTTAGCGGCTTAGACTTGGACCCGGGTTCAGGCGCTTTCTGAGCTAGGGAAGCTTGCTGGGTGACCTTGCTCAAGCAAAAAGGGATCTGCCTTGACTTTCAACCTCTTGTTTGCAGAAGGGGGATCTGAGTGACAAAGAGTAAGGCTGTGCTCACAATCCTGTTTACTGGGCACGCAATTGGGTTTTTACTCTGCCTTCACACGACATTATAAATGCATCTGTATCCTGTACTTTGTTATGAGATGCTGCTATTTGATGCGGTTGGGTCTCAAATATTTGAAGGGCTGCCGCATGGAAGATGGAGCAAGCTTGTTTTCTGCTGCTCTGGAGGGTATGACCCAAACCAATGGATTGGAACAGCAAGAAAGGAGATTCTGACTAAACAATAGGAAGATTAGAGCTGTTCAAGAGTGGAACAGACTCCCTTGGAAGGTGGGGGACTCTCCTTCATTGGAGGTTTCTAAGCAAAGGTTGGATGCCCACCTGTCATGGATTCTTTAGGTGTGATTCCTGCATGCAGAGGATTGAGCTAGATCATGGGTAGGCAAACTAAGGCCCGGGGGCTGGATGCGGCCCAATCGTCTTCTAAATCCGGCCCGCGGATGGTCCAGGAATCAGCATGTTTTTGCATGGTTAGAATGTGTCCTTTTATTTAAAATGCATCTCTGGGTTATTTGTGGGGTATAGGAATTCGTTCATTTCCCCCCTCCAAAATATAGTCTGCCCCCCCCCAAGGTCTGAGGGACAGTGGACCGGCCCCCTGCTGAAAAAGTTTGCTGACCCCTGAGCTAGATGGCCCTCGAGGACCCCTTCTAACTATGTAGTTCTATGATTATGTAAATCAGCTTCACACCAATTGGAGTCCTGAAGCTGCTTCTAATCTATCTCTAGCCAAGGCGTGGAGACCCCTGCAGAGAGTAAAGGCATCCCCACCCATCAACACCACCCCTGGAATGTACACGAACAGTAATGATACTGACACTAAGGAGGCCATGCTGGTGTGAACAACTGAGGGGGAAAAGAGCATCAGAGGGACATGCAAGAATTTGCGCTCTAAGGCAGCTATTTGAACACACCCTACTAATGAGAGGTTGGTGCCATTCCCCTGAGTTTTGGGGATCAAATAGGTTTGGCACACAGGTCAGCATCAGGCCCTGGCTGTATAAATGGAGGCAGCTCTCCTATCTTGCCTAGTAGGGGCTGCCCCTTCCGTGACTGCTGCAGATGGTGACAGCAGTCACGAAATTAAAAGACGCCTGCTTCTCGGGAGAAAAGCAATGACAAACCTAGACAGCATCTTCAAAAGCAGAGACATCACCTTGCCGACAAAGGTCCGTATAGTTAAAGCTATGGTTTTCCCAGTAGTGATGTATGGAAGTGAGAGCTGGACCATAAAGAAGGCTGATCGCCGAAGAATTGATGCTTTTGAATTCTGGTGCTGGAAGAGACTCTTGAGAGTCCCATGGACTGCAAGAAGATCAAACCTCTCCATTCTGAAGGAAATCAGCCCTGAGTGCTCACTGGAAGGACAGATCCTGAAGCTGAGGCTCCAATACTTTGGCCACCTCACGAGAAGAGGAGACTCCCTGGAAAAGACCCTGATGTTGGGAAAGATGGAGGGCACAAGGAGAAGGGGACGACAGAGGATGAGATGGTTGGACAGTGTTCTCGAAGCTACGAACATGAGTTTGGCCAAACTGTGGGAGGCAGTGCAAGACAGGAGTGCCTGGCGTGCTATGGTCCGTGGGGTCACCAAGAGTCGGACACGACTAAACGACTAAACAACAACAGGGGCTGCCCCATAGCAAGCAACAAAGCTGCAGGCATCTTTTTCTTAGAGGTTGCCAGGTTCAGACATGATGAGAGTCACATACAGGGGCAAGGTGAGGCATTCCACTTGAATTCTGTGGTGGTTTAAGAACAGCAGATTGGCAAGAATTCAGATTATTTCCCTGCCATGGAGCAGGGTGGGTGTGTGCGTGTGTGGCCTGTTCTGTTTGGGTTTTCCCTCTTTTTGTCTCCTGCCATGTTTGGCCCAAAATGTCTGGTGGTGTAGAAATGACAAAGGTTTTGCTGGCCCCCATTTCTAGTAAACTCTGTCTTCTTAGACACTAATGATATTTGGGATACCCCCCCCCCAATTGAAATATATATTTTTTTGTTTTGGGGGTTGGGGGGGAGGGGAAGTTGGTTTGTTGTTTTTACTCCTGCTGAAGGACTAATGGGTAATTTCATCTGGGAGCTGGAAAGGAACTCCTTCTTTGCTTCAAAAGGGGATTCAATAAATCAAGGAGGACAGATGTCAGTGGCTATTATTAGGTATGGTGGCTAAATTGAACCTCCATGTCCAGACGCAGTCTGCCTCTGTATACTAGTGGCTGAGAAGCAACAGGGTGTGTGTGTGTGTGTGCTAATGCATTTGTGTCTGGCTTGTGTCTCTCTACTAATTTGTCTAATCCTCTTTTCAAGCAATCCAAGTTGTGTGGTCACCAGCAAGTTCCATAGTTTAACTGTGTGCTATGCGAAAAAGCAGGGACGTGGGTGGCGCTGTGGTCTAAACCACAGAGCATAGCTGTCAAGTTTTCCCTTTTCTCGCGAGGAAGCCTATTCAGCATAAGGGAATTTCCCTTAAAAAAAGGGAAAACTTGACAGCTATGCCACAGAGCCTAGGGATTGCCGATCAGAAGGTCTGCAGTTCGAATCCCCGCGATGGGATGAGCTCCCGTTGCTTGGTCCCTGCTCCTGCCAACCTAGCAGTTCAAAAGCACCTCAAAGTGCAACTAGATAAATAGGTACCACTACAGCGGGAAGGTAAATGGCATTTCCGTGTGTTGCTTTGGTTTGCCAGAAGCGGCTTAGGCAAGCTGACCACATGACCTGGAAAAACTGTCTGCGGACAAACGCTGGCTCCCTCACCCAATAAAGCGAGATGAGCGCTGCAACCCCAGAGGAGGAGTCCCTTTACTTTTACCTATGCGAAAAAGCACTTTCTGCCCCCAAACGCCCAGCATTCCATTCTATGGAACAGGCCATCCAGCTTGTTTCTAGTAATCTGAGAGACGGACAAAATGCATCTCTCAGTCCACTTTCCCCACCCTGTGCATAACTTTGTATACAAGCCTCAAATGTTGTTACTTTTCCTCATCGTGAGGAGTTGCTCTTCCGGTCCCTTGATAATTTTTGTTGCCCCCTTTTTTGTCCAACTCTACAATAGTCTTTTTTTTAGTATTCCAAGTTTTGTTGTGCCACAGATTAGTACAAAGCCCTGCCTGCATCACAACCCCCTCCCTGCTCCTCTGCTGGCTCAACTTGCTGAACTGAAGTCCCAACTTGATGCAGTCACTACTTTGGCATTCGTCTCTAGACATCTGAAGCAAAGCCCTCCCAGTTTCAAGGTGTCATTTGTGCCTCCCGCTGCCTGCCTCTCTGCCCAGGGTAGGCCCTGCCCTGCCCTCCCAGCCCTTCCTGTGGCTCAGGATGCCGATTCCCAGAAGAGGGAGATGTCAGCCTTGAGGGCAGATGGTGGGCAGAGGCCAGGTGGCAGCTGTGGGTGGGGTGTCCCTTCCTGCTTGCTCCAGGGAGGGGACACGAAAAGCATAAGCGGCAATTCCATTTGGCATGTACGTTTCCTCTGGGAATCACAAAGCGATTTCGCCTGTGTTGCGAGGCTTTTCTGGGGAATGGAAAATAAACACATGTTGCTGAATCTGAGCCCCATTAATCATCCCGCAACAACGAGTCAAACTGTTAAAAAGGAAGAAAATTCCTTCAACTGGGGCCAAGATAATCACATCCCAAATCTTGCCTCCAAACTGAATATCTCGGAGGGTGAGGGAATGCCTGGCCAAAGCTGCTGAAGGGTTCCCACAGTTGCTAGAGTCTCGTCTGCGGTAAGACTCGAGTCCCTGTCACCACTCAGAAGATATGGCTAAACATAGGAGTTAACCCTTGTGTGACCCTGGAGCTGGTGGCTGCAAGAGCCACAGAATAAATGTGCTCACTGTGGGCAAGGTGGTTTGAGCACATGACCTCCAAACCTGTCCTGACTGCGCTGGCTGCCAATCAGTTTCTGGGCCCAATCCAAAGTGATGGTTTTGACCTACAAAGCCTTAAACAGCTCAGGACCACAATACCTCAAGAACCGCTTCTCCACGTATGAACTGACCCAGACCCTACGATCATCATCTGAGACCCTTCTTGGTGTGCCTCCTCCATGAGAGGTCTGGAGGGTGGCGACATGAGAATGGGCCTTTTCTGCAGTGGCTCCCCACTTGTGGAATGCTCTCCCTAGGAAGGTTTGCCTGGCTCCTTTATTACAGATATTTAGTTGCCAAGCAAAAACATTCGTCTTCTCCCAGACCTTTGGCTAATTAAACAATCTATAGCCTTTTAAACAGTGTGTCTGTAGGAGTGGGGGGGGGTATTGTTTTTGCTTGTTACTGTGTTGTGTATTTTTGTCTGATCATCAGATAAAGGGTGGTATAAAAATGTTGTTGTTGTTGTTGTTGTTGTTGTTGTTGTTGTTGTTGTTGTTGTTGTTGTAGCAGCCCCCAATGTGACTTATGCCTGTGGGTTCTGAAACAGTGGCTTTCTCTCTCTTTTTGTGGGTGTCCTTGGCACAGAATATTCTTGAGCATCCTATGTGTGGACGGGCAGTTGTGGAATGCTAATCAACAGTGCAGCTTCTGTGAGGAAAGTGAAAGGTTGATCTGACCAGTGAAGGTGGAGGAACAATACAGAGCCTGCAAGGGATTATGAGCTGTTGGACATAAAAGAGGAGCTTAGTGACTAGGACCCCAGAGAAAGCATAAAGTTGAGGAGAGCTTGTGCTTGATAGCAGCTGATGTGGGGGTGCTGTGTTCTCGGCAACCCGCCATCTTGTCCTGAATATTGGGAAACGGGCCAACAATTTGAGCTGGACCTGGCTTTCATTAACAAACTGACGCTGGGTGGAAAAGAATCACCCATGCAGACTGGGGCAGCAAGGATATCCTTTCTCCACTTCTGTTTCTCTCATTAAAGCTGTTGTAGCTGCGATAGGGGAAAATGAGGAGGAAATGCCCAAATAAATGACTGGTGGGGTGCTGGTGGTGGAGGGGAGGGAACTGGATGGTCTAATTATCCTAGGTCTTTTAGGTGGTGGTAGGATCTGGTGATGACTGGCAAATTTGGGTGAGAATATGTGGTAGGTAGATATTCCACATATTCTCATCCAAATTTTCCAGCCATCACCTGCTCCAGATCCATCTATATATATATATATATATACCCATTTAGGGCTGTGGTTAAGAGTGTTGGACTAGGACCTGGAAGAGACCTGGGTTCAAATCCTCACTCAGCCATGGAGCTCACTCGGTGACCTTGGGGACCAGTCACTGTGTCTCAGCCCAACCTACCTCACAGGGTTGTTGTGGGGATTAAATGAGAAGGTAGGGACCATGTACACCACCTTAAGCTCCTTGGAGGAAAAAGGTAGAATATAAATGCAATAAAATATAAGAAGAAGAAAAAAAACAAATTATAAAACCACAATGGATCACCAGTACTTTGAAATGTGCCCAGAACAGTTAGCAGTGTAGGAGTTGGTAAAGATGCACACATTTCCCAATCAAGGGCCTAGTCCTCATGAACAAGCTCAGGCTGAGAGAAATGCTCGAAGGACACACATATAGCTTTGTCCAGGTACCTTAAAGCTTTTCAGACCCAGGACCCACTTTTAACCCAAACATGCATTTTGGGATCCACTTCTTAACATTTCACCATATAATTGCACAGTGGTAGTGCTCCTGTTGCCGCCTGCTTTATATCAGGTCTCAGCCCACTAGTGCAGTGGTTCCCAAAGTGGGCGGTGGGATTACCTGTGTGTGTGTGTGTGTGTGCGCACACACATGTGTGTGCTAAGACACAAGGGGGTGGCAGGGGGCACTGGAGGTGTAAATGACTATCAGACTTTGAAAAGCTGACATCACCGGATCAAGTTCATCCATTGTGCCGAATGACTTTGAATAAATGTGCAATTAATCATTACAGTTTTGACTTCTATTGTGTTATTATCTTCCTTACTTGGATTGTGCAAATGGCTATTCTGAAAAATGTTTTTTTGTAGGGTGCAGAAGGGGGGCACTGGGGATGAGCTTGTGGAACCGGGGGGGGGGGGAGGCCTTGAAAAGTTTGGGAACTCCTGTACTAGTGGGTCCTGACCCACCAGCTGAAGACCAGCGTTCAGTCAATACGCACCATTCACCCTTTGTTCTCTTGCAGGCAATGGCATTACACTGGAAGGGGCGGTCCCATCTGAGCAAGACAGCCAGCCAAAGCCAGCAAAGAGAGCGCGGACATCCTTCACAGCAGAGCAGCTACAGGTAGAGAGCCGGGTGGGCTCTCTCAAGAGTGGTAGTGGGATGCAGGAAGAGGAGGATGCTGGCATCATGCCTGGGTTACTCTTGAGTATTGTCCTCCTCTTAGGTCATGCAAGCACAATTCGCTCAGGACAACAACCCAGATGCGCAGACCCTTCAAAAGCTGGCAGACATGACAGGGCTGAGCAGGAGAGTGATTCAGGTGAGGTTCTGAGCGCAGCACTGGTGGCCAAAAGGACTTGCCCTCTGGGCCACCCAAACCACCCGTCTGCATCAGACCAAAAGATCCATCTAGCCGAGCTCCTTGGTCTCTTATGCCAACCCGCAGGATGCCTACGGAAGCTTTGCAACCAGGTGCTATGGGCATCTCAGACCCTGTTTTTTGTTTGGTTCCCTGAATTGTGGGTGGGTGGGGTGGTCGGGTGGGGTTTGCAAACATTCCACGGAGGTGACAGTCTCAGAATATTACCCAGAAACCGAGATGCTGTAAGGGAACCAAAAGGAGCAGGGTGGGGTGGAGGAAATTGCCCCTGCAGAGCATTGCAAAGGACTGTGGAAGGAAAAGGTACAGGGAAGCTAGCAGTTTCATAGGACCATAGAGTTGGAAGGAACCCAAAGGCCCATCTAGTCCAACCCCCTGCAATGCAGGTTTGAGGGAGAGCTAGTGCAAATGTTAAGGAAAAGCATGGAGTGCTTTCTTAATCATAAACTCTCAGGACTGGGAAATATTTTAATGCTTCCCATGGCAAGAACTGTTTGTGCAGAGGATTCTAGCATGGCAGGGGGGGGGCTTTCCCCCTAAAGAGCTAAGTTTCCAAATGCAGGGTGTGTGCATGTATTTTAAACAACAAGGGTGCATTCAAAAACATGACCCTCTCCAGCAGTATGAATAATGCCATTCCGGGTAAGCTGTACTGCAACCTTTCCCAAAATTCTGAATTGGCTTGAAGGGGGAGGGAGGGGAGACTGTAAAATACCCACGGAATGCTCTACTCAACAAACAAGGATGAAGGGCAGTGAAGGAGGAACGAGATGCTAAAATGTCTGATTTATTACTCACAAAATAATGTTGAATTGACTTGAGGTGGGTGTGCAGTAAGACACTCTGGCAATGGCTGTGGTGACTGTGGATGATACCCATTCTGAAACAGAGACATCACAGAAAGAGATGAACTCCCTGCCTGGGTTACTTCCTCTCTCCGGTAGCCTTGCTGTCATATGGCACTCCTGGGGGTGGGCTAGATGACTCTTTGGGCCCCTTCCAACTCTACAGTTCTATGATTCCATCTTGCAGACATCCTTTTTGCTACCAACCTGACTGCTCCCCAAGACCCCTCTTTTGCCCATCCATGGTATATATTTTTATGCAGACATCATGTTGCTTCTGTTTTCCTCTGATGTATTCTCAACCAGGGTGAAACCGAAGCACAAGGAGTGGTATTCAACTAAGTCTTACTAAGAGCAGACCTACTGGACTTAATGGGCCATGTTCATTGAATTCAACAGATCTACTCTCGAGTAAAACTTAGCAAGTTTTTTTTCTTTTAAATCAACACAGCTGTGGCTCCCTCTCAAAACGCCTCTTGCATTCCAGGTCTGGTTTCAGAACTGCAGAGCGCGCCATAAAAAGCACACGCCCCAACACACGGTGCCCCCATCTGGAGGCTCCCAGTCCCGCATCCCTTCGGTGTTGCCTGACGACATCCACTATTCCCCCTTCAGCACTCCTGAGCGGGCCAGGATGGTGACGCTCCACAGCTACATAGAAAGTAAGTGTTGACAGCCACGCTTAAAAACAGCGTAGCGGCTGAGAAAGCTGACGTAGCATGCATTAGGTTCAAGTCTCATCACTGCAAGGATAGCCAGGCAAACCCCCCACCCTCTCTCTCTCTTTCTCTCTCTCGGCCTCAATCCAGTTTGCATGATGGGGGTATCAGTACTGACCTATGCTGCAAGGTAGTGCAGGTGACACACCTGAAACATTAGGGCTGCAATCCTAAACACATGTGCTAGGGGGGTGGGTAACCTCCAGCCCCTGTTAGCCATGGCCTTATTTCACAGGGCGCTCAGATTCATTTCATATGGGTGGCAAGTACGGAAAAAGGGAGGGGAGAGAGAGGGAGAGGGAGAGGGAGAGGGAGGGAGGGAGAGAGAGAGAGAGAGAAAGAGCTGCCCCCTTCTGCCTCTGACCCCAGCCACCAGTGGACCCTAGGTCAGGCATAGGCAAACTCCGGCCCTCCAGATGTTTGGGACTTCAATTCCCACCACCCCTAGCTAACAGGACCAGTGGTCAGGGATGATGGGAATTGTAGTCCCAAACATCTGGAGGGCTATGCCTGCCCTAGGTCCTCACCAGTGTCAGCCTATGGTCCACAACCCCCAACAGATTGATTTATTTTAGCCCATATATCTATACTACTTAATACATAAAATATCTCTAAGCTGCTGGAAGATTCAGGATGGATAAAAGAAAGGACTCCTTTGCACAGCGCATAGTCCAACTGCGGAACTCCCTCCCACAGGAGGCAGTGGTGGCCACTAACCTGGAAGGCTTTAAAAGAGGATCAGGCAGATTCGTGGAGGAGGAGGAGAGGACTGTCAACGGTTACTAGCCGTCATGGCTTGGCTCAGCCTCCACAGGAGGGGAGAAAGTGCTCTTGTGCTCGGGCCCTGCTTGCAGACTTCCCACAGGCATCTGGGTGGCCACTGTGAGAACAGGAGGCTGGACTAGAGGGGCCCACTTTGGCCTGATCCATCGGGGCTCTCCTTAGGTTCTTACATGGTGGTATCAGTACTGTAGCTCCTTCTTCTGACAGCCTCTTGGCTCTCACTCATGGGTCACATCTCTTGGCAAAGAGGGTCTCCTCAACCTGCTGAGCTCACTCCAAAGAGAGTGTGAATCTTGAGAGAGAAAAAGATTATCCACCCCTAGACTAGGTAAGGAGCCCCACTGAATAAATTGGGATGGAGTTGTGAAGAAGTGTACAGACGATTATTGTGATCCAAGGTGTTGAGTGACCAAGAATCTCTCCATGAAACAAACCAACTGACCCTGTCAAAAGGATGGAATTTAAATGTGGAGGGAGGTGCCTTTCCTGAGGATGAATCCCCCCCAATTTGCTTCTTGGGTTTCCATAAGGCTTGCGTTGCTCCTCACAGAGATCTGAAATCCTGCTCCAGTCTCACACAACTAAGCACAGGTGCAACTCAAGGGGCTCTCTGTTACCTGCCTTTCATGACCTCTCACATGTGGCAGCTGCAGTGGGGCCATCCTTGTGTCTTTGGGACACTGCACATGTGCGCAATGGTGTGGGGAGATAGCATCAGCTGGGACTGGAGTACCAGTTACCAGAACATGCAGCAGATTGAGGTACTGAGGTGGGTGGTGGGTGGGAAAGATCACTTGCAGAGACTCAAGTTTGGCTACTGTAACCCTATTTGGTGCACAAATACAGGGTGAGTCTTTTAAAAGGGGCTTTTAAAAGACTCACCCAGTACTTTGAGATAAATATTTTGGGAGAATTGGGATACTAACCTTCCGAGAACAGAATACTTCACAGTGTCTTCTTGCTTTCTCCTTAAAACCAATATTTTTGTAACTGGTGTTTCTCATGCCCTGTGACTTCCTCTCCTTGCCCTCCACTTGTGAAGCCAAGGGGCACGAAACTCTCAAAAGCACACCAGCAATACTTTTTGTTTGATCACAAAAGAATAAGGCTCGAAGCTGCCGTCTCATTCACAGGTCAGGTACAGTGTGGACAGATGCATTGCCGCCTCCCTTATGCTGCCCCTCCTGTGCACCTCAAAGCTGACATGGAAGGACCCCTATCGAGTCGGGGGGAGAAGGTAAAGGTGGTCTCACTTATGCAATAACCAGTGCTGCTTCCACAGCTCCCATCCCACTGCCCCACCTCCACAATTTCACAACACTATTCCCACAAAACCTGAAGCCGATGCAAAAGAGCCACCCAGTCTAGCTAGAGCAGTGATAGCCAAACTCGGCCCCCCAGCTGTTTTGGGACTACAATTCCCATCATCCGTGACCACGGGTACAGTTTCTTTTTGGATGGGGATGAATCCATAGCTTGGAACTGGGGATTATGCTTTGTATGCAGGTCACTGGTTCAGTCTCTAAGATATTGGGTAGCAGGACTGAGGAAGACCTCATTAGCTGAAACCTTGGGAGAGCGGTTGTCAATTGGAGTAAGAGGTCCTGGGCTTGGTGGAGCAATGGCCTGACTTAGTTTGTTCTGAGCTGCTCACTTCCTTGCCAAGGGGTGAGAAGCTCCAAGAGACAACACCAAATATTCCAAGACTTATGGAATATTTGCAACTCTTGCTTTATTTTCAGATACACAAGCAGAGCACAAGTGGAGGCAAACAGCTGGTGCCTCCTGCAATGTGGTAGATCAGCTTCCTTGCATACAATCCCCAAGGGCAGAGACCTTGAACCCCCACCCCCACCCCTGCAGCCTTCAAGAAGCTCTAAGCTTTGCTTCTTGTCGCCTCTACACGCAGTCAGACGTGTGGCTCACAGCATATTTCTTTCCACATTTCATAGAATTGTAAGTTGGAAGGGACCCCCAAGGGTCATCTAATCCAACCCCTTCTATATATGAAAGCCTACCAGACTGCATCTTACTTCAACACTGGTGATGAGACAGCACTGCCATACTAAGGGCAGAAAGGTACTGGGAAGGGGAGAGAGAGGGGGAAAGGGCAGGCCTGCAAGAGGTACACAGTTCTGCCCTCTAACCCATCACTGTCTGAGGCCACTGCCTCGTGGCTGGGCTTCCCCCCTGCAAGCTGGCGTGGTGTCACCTTTCCCACGCGCAGCCAATCTCACATATACTGTATTCCCAACCATCTCCCTGCTATCATCCAGGGCTACTATTTGACAACTTGCCTAAAAGAGGAGTGGTTGGACAGCACAGTATATTCACTTGGAGCCCCTCAACCAGTCTGGCACCTGCCTTTCTTTAAGAGGAAGAGATGAGGCAGGGGGAGGCATTGCTGACAAGAAGCCTAGAGGGCTCAGGGTGATGCTGGGGAGGTCCGTATAAGTCTTGAGAGGCTCAGGGGCACAAAGTGATCCTCTGTTGGTGAAAGAGGCACTGTAGACTGGGGTCTGTGTTGTTGCACAGGCCCCTACCATAGCTCTGGATTCTCCAATTGTGTGTTGCTGAGTCCCTCTGTATGGCTTTCTTGACAGGTAATCTTGTTCCAGTACTGACTGCTCCTGCTCTTCCTGACCTCCCAGGGATGCTTGCGGTGGTGGCATTGCCTCTGAATCATACACACCAGCCAGTCCACAGCAACTGCAGACCCTCATGCTGCGGTAACCCACCCGTGGTGGCACTCCTGATCCCCTTCCACGAATCCGGCACCTGAATCTCTACAACTCTGCAGCACATTCCCGCGGACCGCTGAGCCCCTGACTTCCTTTCCTTGTGGAACCGTTTGGCTTTCAAAGACTCCAAGGCATGGCAGAGGCAACCAAGGACTTCAGTTCAGCAGTTTTAACAGCATGCACTGTGGACTTGTATCTTTCAAATGCTTTACAACCATTTGGTCTTTGACCTTCCCTGTAGGGAACATGCCCACCTACTCCTTTGACAGGCAGGGGGTCTTCAGCTCTGGACACAAAATGGGCTATCTGTGCCAGGAGAGTTTCATCCAAGCGCCACACACACTTCCAACCCAGTCACCACCCAGCATCAGGGAGTGTGTGCGTTTGTGGAATCAAAACCTTCCTAATTCCTAGGAGCCACAACCAAGTTGTCAGGGTCTAGGTCCCAGCACAGAACTGAGAAAATAATTGACTATTCCTTGGTGTCAGCACCAAACTTTTAACAGCTGGCAATGACCAGGTGCCTGGGATTCTTAGTGTTGCAAAAACTATTGATTTGTTTACCACTTGTGGGGCATTGGCCAAAGTGCAGTACACTACAGAAATAAACGGTGATGATGATGAATGAAACCTGGAATTTCAACTTGACATCCCCTCCCCTATACAAAGCACCGTACTGTCTACTCTGACTGGCAGCAGCTCTCCAAGGTCTCAAGCTCTGCTTCACCATAAATAGATGGCTGCCGGATAATACATTGGTGCCAGTGTAAACTAGCCCTCTGTCAAAAATATTCACTGCCCTCCTGTAGATCTACCCCCCCTTTTTATCATCCATCCAAAATGTATGCAGTGCCACAGCCACTCCTTGGGAACAAGTCCATGAGGAATTACTTACCACCCCTCCGTTAGGATTGTTCCCTTAGCCTCCTTCCCCGAGGACTGATTCTCCTGGGAAGCTGGCTCAAAAGGCAAAGGCACAGGTTTCCCTGTCACTGCAGCGTTGCCAAGCTGGGTTGGTCCACAATTTCAGTGGTTTTGATCTCTGTGGTTGAGGCTTTTACCAATACTCATAGCAGTGGGAGTTGGGAGCAGGGGCCAGCTCAGACTAGCTTCTTAAAGGTAAAAATGGGGGTGCCCGGGGGTGGGGTAGGGACGTGTCCTCCTTTTCCGGAATGGTTCCCGAGTTTCTGGTTGAGGGCTGCAGTACTATTTGGGCATGGCTGGAGCAGCTGTCTCCATGGCTGCCTTGCACCCAGAAGCCACAGATTTGCTGTTGGGGATGCAGGAATGCACAAGATCTTTGTCTCCTCTGCTGGGAGGAAGTATTGCCACTTGGTACTCTGCTCATGTGCCTTTGAAACCAAACACGAACACATTACTCAATGTGGTAACTGAGGGAAAAGGGACTGACGGTACAACTCAGTCCTAAGCACCCTTCCTCAGAAGCTCAACAGAGCTCTGCACTCTCCAGTGTGCAGAAAGTTGCAATCTTAAGAATGGATGCAGACCAGGCACACACAGCAGCAGGCCTTCCTAGGATTCCCCATAGCTGCTATTAAAGGTAAAAGCAGCTGCAAAGATGCAGACTGGATCAGGCCCATGGTGCTGGGCGAGCTCTTTTTTTCCCTCATAAAAAAAAACCAGCCTGCATTTTCTCAATTTAAATTGTCCCTCCCCCAAAGCTGCTTTTGCTTATAGTGGAAAACATGCAGGCACACTATGAGTGTGAGGACTTGCCCAGTGCAGCAGAATGGACAGTTGCAATCAACTATTATATCTAAAGTGAGAATTGTAATCTCTCTCTCTCCCCCCCTCCCCCCTCCCCGCCAATCCTATTCCTCATCTCTGCAGGAAGCCTTAGGCTGTGTTCCTTGCAAATCTCAGGAAGCAGCCAGGACTAGCTTTTTAAATGAGAAATCTTTTGGCTCTGCCGTGCAAAAACTGGAAACAATTCATGATTAGTTAAACGATGTCTATGGAAAATAAACGACTGTCCTGAGAATGTAACACATCCCCTAATTATTTTAGTTCACTAACTCTCGTTGGCCAATGTGTTTACACTGACTGATGGTGCTGAAAAAAGTCTTATGCCGGGTCCAAACAAACAAATCTGAGTAAAGATGCTCTTTGCATTTAGCTTGCTGACTCTGTAGTTGTCAAGAGTTTTACAGGGCAAGAAAGCCAATGTTCCAACCCTGATCCAACAGTTGATACGCATGCAGTGGCTTTGAGGTTTGTACATGAAGCTCCATGTACGCTGCAGCTGCTCCATTCGTTTCACTGTCCCATTGAACTGAACAGGCAAGCCCTCTGCTCCCATGGAACTCAGCATGATCACTGGAAGCCCTCTGGTGCTTTGGACTATGGGGCAGCTACACTTTTGTAAGATATTTACCAAACTGGTTCCTGACTGTGCCTCTCTTCTGCCAAATCTTTTGGACTAAAATTAATTGGAAGTCTTTTGAAATACTTGAATTTGAAACATGGGTGCTAAAATGTTATGTACTTTCTTGCCCACCCCAGAGCCAGTGAGTTAAGTCCCCACTAGACTGGCCAATGATCCTATTTTAACGGACAGTGGCCTAGATGGGGCTGGCTGCACTTCATACAAAGACAAAACTTGGTATTGAGCATGGAACCCAGCTTTGTTTTTTTAAAAAAGATATATAAAGTTTCTAGCCCTTAAGGCTATAAATGTGGATTATCTGGCAGAACATTAGAAGGCAGGGCACATATTTGGAATGCTTCCCAGGAAGTAAGGAAGGCAAGACTTTCATGCATAGCCCTCCCCGCCCCCCTCCTTGGCAAAACCAGAATGAATCAGGCAAATTATGCTTGATTTGCATAACTGATGCAGGTTGAACCTGACATGGCTTCTTCAGAAGCTGGAGCTATGTCCCCTCCCTCCCTCCTTTCTTTCTTGCTTTGATTAGCTTCACACTCCAGAACAAGGAGTGCCTAGGACTGTGGTGTAAACTGGGCAACAGGGGCTTCGGACACCAGTGATACCAGATAAAAGGGAGGTCTTGCAAGGTGATGCCAGCTGCAGAAACTCAGCCAAGTTTTTCTTGAAAAAGAAGCAGATTGTTTTGTTTGTAGCATGTTGCAATTGTGCATGTCTTGGCTAAAAAATACCCTTCTAAAGAGCAGGCAGTCAAGATCAATATTTATTTAAGGAGAGAAAATGAGGGGGGGAGGATGTAAAGCACTTTTTAAATTGTAAAACCAATGTCTGTTTTGTTACCTACTTTTCCTGTTGTGCTTTGTAAATGTCTTATTTGTGTAATAAATAAAGTTAATGCAAGTCGAAGTGCTGGCACTTACATCAAAGGAAACGGTGCAATTCCATTTTTCTTTTATTTCAGAAACGCTTCTGCAGCCCTAGAATTCCAAAGGCAGCCCGCCCCATCACCTTTGTTGAGAACACCGATGTTCGTGGGAAATGGGTTTCATTCTCCCCCTTTGGCAAACCAGTTATTAAAAACCATCGCTTCTGAGCTTGCCGTTACAACAGCCAATTAATATCCAAGTGCAGGGGAAAGATCCACTGTAGCTTGTGGGTGGGTGTGCAACCAGTATATAATATGGTGTTGAGAGACGGCAAGGCAGCCTTTTGAGTTAATTCTTTTGTGCTCACAGTATAGACTATAAAAAGCCTACCAGGTTGCACACCTTGTGGGAATATTATAGTAAATATAGGGTGATTATTTGCACAATTTCCTCTTAATGCCGCTGATGAAGTGAGGGGTTTACATCTTATTTGGTTAGCAAAGGTAACAAAAAACTACCCTAATGGAGAAATTATAGGTGCAGAGTCCTTCAGCAGGGAAGCAGAAGGCTTCAATGGGAAGTCTGTTTCTCTGTTTTCCTTAATGAGGTTTCCTCCTTTGGCTTGTAACCAATGATCTCGTCCCAACCTTTCCGACAGGTCTTAACAATCCAGTCATGTTCATCATCATCTGAGGGGGTGGGATTGGGGGGGGAGAAACAAAAGAAGCATCAATAATGAGTCAATTCAGACTGCCCTCCTTGCCTTATTGGATGTCCCTTTTTGCCAAATGGACAAAGATGCATTTAAAAGGTGTTCCAATCAAAGATCTTCATAGTATTCCTGTGATATGGGGGGGGGGGACAGTTCATGTTAGAAGCTGGTAAGCATAAAAATGAGCACAGATCAGAGCCACAAGAGTTCCTGAAACTTTTGAAGGCACAGGAAGAAAAAACACAGAAGAAAACAATTTCAGGTTATCACCAAACCTTTGTGGCTCTTGTTACAATAAAAACAAAACCAGTATTTTGGGTGGCATGTAAAAATAGCTCACATTTACAGGGTTTGTCAATTTGATATAATCTTTTAAAACTCTTCCAATTCATTAATTTAAATCATTTTGCAGAGTGCCAAAATTTTCACACAGGTGCCTTTGTTCGGCATCCTCAAGCAAGTGCAAGATAATTTGATTAAATTAGCCTTCACCAACCTGGTGCCCCCAGATGTTTTGGACTACAAGTCCCAGCATTAAACAGGCAGATGCTGGCTGGGGTTGGTGAGAGTCGCAATCCAAAACACCTGGGAGACACCAGGTTGGCAAAGACTGGATTAAATCATTGAGATCTACCACACATTGACAGAAGGAATATTTTGATTATTTTCATTCAAGCATTTTAATCTGGAAGGGTTTCAAAAAAGAAACTAGTGTCTTCGCAACACACCAATTGGGATTCTTATACATAGATTAATTGGGCTCATCCACACTTTTGCTTGGCCCGTATTTTGATAGTACTATGTACTGATTAATTCATCTGAGTCTGAGAGCTTTTCTTGTCATTTTGTAGCTGTTCCTTATGAACAGTCTTACCTGCTGATTCAGATCTTCTTGGATGCACGGAAAACCTGAAAAGAGATTCTGCTTAACCAAAATTCAATTCAGCGAGTAAGATCAGGTTTTAGCAAGGCATAGTTACAGAATAACAAGAAAAGCTCTTGGACCGGGGTGGGTGGGGGAGGAACTAAATGGTACACAAATACTGAGTCAAGCAGAAGTGTGGATGACCCCATTGACCAACGTGTTAGTTGACTGATCTGTTTAACCGATTAAAGTTAAAGCCCTACCGAGCATAAAATTGTATCACCATCCCAGATCTATTGGCACTTAGGTCTTGTTGAAATCAGGGTTTTATTCTTCCCCTCCTCCTACAAGAGTCCTAGATATTCTTATGTGTGACCTCATTCCTTATTTCATTCAGTTATAAGCAGACCTTATTCTCATATTTGCAGCTGCAGCCAAATGCAATGCTAACACTTCAGCTCAAAATGTTTTTTTCCTGTTCCATCCATTTCAACAGGATTTGTTTTCAAATAAGCATGCTTAGCACTGCGGCCTAAGCCAAAAATCGACATCCTAACCAAATAACCTAAATAACCATAATAACCTAAAAGTTATTAAATGCAAGTTCGGTTGAAATTAATGGAAATAAGGGTGCTCTCTTGTAGCCCCTATTCGTTTTCGCAGGCTCCATCAGCATACTTGACCAGCAGAATGCACCCTTTAAAAGTTGGCGCTGGATATTGCATTTCCCTATCCAAAACCTTGCTCCCTACCCCCTTGTTTAAGTAAACCCCATACTACAGCAAGCCGCATCATTTTAAATTTCAGCCTCCTGCCCTTCCTGCATATGGAGGCCTCTCCTACAGCCCAGTAAAGGCCAGGCTGGGAGTGAATGACTGGACCAAGGTCACCCAGTGAGCTTGGCAGCTGAGCCAGTGATGTGAAGCCAGGCTTCTGTGGGTGCTGCTACAATCAATCCACTGAACCACACGCCTTCAAAACCTCAGTGGCAAAGCACCTACTTTGCCTGCAATCCCTGGCATCCCCAGGTAGGACTGAGAAAGACCTCCACCTGAAATCCTGGCAAACCATTACCAGTCACAGAACCACAGAATTGTAGAGTTGGAAGAAACCACAAGGGCTATCTAGTCAAATCTACAATCCTGAGATTAAGAGTCTCATGCTATACCAGTCATTGTAGAGAATACAGAGCTAAGATGAATGAATGGTTGGACTCGGTATAATACAGCTTCCTCCAAAATGGCTCAGTTATTAAGTTGGGTGAAACATTGCATTGCTTTCTTTTCAAGTAAGTACCTGCTCTGGCTTCCATGCTTGAAGGCATTATTTGCATGCATAAGGCCTGATGCTCCCAGTTAGAATATATTGAGTGGGACAAGTCTCTCTCTGCTCAAGACCTAGCTAGCAGGACTCGTGGTCAGGGATGATAGGAGCTGCACTCCAACAACAGCTGGGGAACCAAGGTTGAGAAACACTGGATTACTGGATCACCCAAGGGCTGCAAACCACAACTGAGGTTAAGCTTGTCTTTCAACTGCTTTCCAGACAGCTAGTGTGCACTGGTGTTTATCTGTAAGGTGTGGGGTATCGCAAACCAGAGACTTGCTTCAGATTTGGTAGGACCTGGAAGGCAAAGATGTGTCACATTTAAAGCCTGAGGAGCTGTTTCAGTCACCACGAATGAGCATGGTTCTTGACTGGCCAAAACGATGGAACACAAGGCATTTTCCAAGCTCCTCTGTTGTTGTGGTAGGATGAGTCTGGCCTCTCTCAATCCAAGAGTTGTGGTGAGGATCTATAAAAAATGTCCATGTTCGGTACCAGTTAGAATACCAGCTGAGGAAGTCAACGAGGTAGGACTTGTGCCTTTGTGCTCCTGCAGGCACCTGACAAACCACTGTGCTAAACAGAATGCTGGACCAAATGGGCCTTTGGGGGGTCTCTTCTTAGAATCACGGAATTGTAGAGTTGGAAGAGACCCTGAGGATCATCTAGTCCAACCCCCTTGCAAGGCAGGAATCTCAACTAAAGCATCCGTGACAGATGGCCAGCCAGCCTCTGCTTAAAATCCTCCAAGGAAGGAGAGTCCAACACATTCCAAGGGAGTCTGTTCCACTGTCGAACAGCTCTTACTGTCAGAAAGTTATTATCACATACACCTTTAAGTTCTAATGCCCATGTATTTTGAATCAATGACCAAATCTGTGCTGAATGACTTGGGACCATAACACCACAGGCCTGCAGGGCCCTGGCAACATGTGAAGAGGCTCAAACCTGTTGGAAACTAAAGAGTTAAAAGAGATGGGCTGAGCATACTACTTCTGCCACCCTAAAAGGAGGAGGCTGCCTGATAATCACTGTAGTTGCTGGGTATTTGAATCAGTGCAGCTGCAGCCTCTTCAGCAGTCACCCCTGAAACAAGACAAACTGGGTTTATTGTACTAAGCGAATGTTCAGGCTCCTCCTTGATTGTTCGTAATTGGCGGCCAGGGACTTAACAGCCTCTCGACCACCCTTTTTACACTTTACCTGACTGTGCAGCTAACAATTTAAATCACAGATGCCGATCTGGCTTGGCAGCAGCTGCTTGTTAACCACGCAGATCCCCTCGTGCCATCCCCGGCGGCTTCCATAACCCCACAACACCAGGGTGAGCATGGAGAGTTGTGTTTCATCCATATTTAAAGCAGAATTGAAGCCTGGAGTTTGATTAGTGCTCCCCAGACAGCAAGTTGTAATTACTTTTCTTTTTCTTTTTGCAAAGGCAATTGTTGGGTTATATTAATGCGAACACCAAAGCACATCTTCACCTTCATATGTGATTTCCTCTGGGTGGTTTTTTTTTAAATGTGGTGGTAGGGAGTCGGGGTGGGGAGAGAAATAATACAAATACTCTTTAATCAACTGGAAATTATCACCCCGGTGCAATTAGGCAGCTCTCCACATTGTGGGTGAGAATCAAATCCACGCTTGCTCGTTTAATCTTTTAAAAGTTCTTTCTTTCTCCATTGCCCCCTTTTTGGTGGCCCCTGTTAATGGTGAAGTAGAAATCACTTAGATTGGGGAAGGGTGGGGGGGAAGGGAAGGACTTCAGTGCGTGAAGCAACAAAAGAAAGTTGCTCTCTGTAGAAAGGAGAAAGGGGCCACCCAGGCACACTTAGCAATAAAAGGATAAAGCAATGGTTGATGTTCCAAGGCATTCTACACTAGCCCAGGAAGTACGGCAGGTATCAGCAGGTCAGGTGAAGATCTGCCCAGAATTCCTGGAAGGTGCATCCAAGCAGCAGCAGCTTCTCTCTGGGTCAGTTTTGTTTCCGAAAATCAAGCCATGGCCAAAGCACAATTTTGCAAGTAGGGCAGAAATGTCCCCTGCCTAGTACCCTGGAGAGCTGCTGCCACTCAGCACTGACAATACTGAGCCAGGTGCATCAATGGCCTGACTTGAAATAAGGCAGGTTCATACGTCCTTATATTCGCTCTCCTACACCACCGACCATGGTGTCAGTCTCCAACTTCCTTTTCACTCAATTGTATTGCTGGATCGCTTGCTGCCTGCAGTACTTTCCCACCCTTGGGCCTAAGCATCCAGCCCCCAGAAGAGCTCAGGCTAACCTTGGGGATAAAAAGAAGTCCCCATGCTAGGGTGATCTTTGCAGCAGAGCACTTGCTCTGAATCAAACCTCTGGACCAGAGCTTCATCTAGTCCAGCATCCTGCTTCCCACAGTCACCAACCAGATCCTCCAGGAAGTTCACAAGCTAGGAATGAAAATGTATGATTGCATGATCATATGATATGCTATGGTATGATTTGATATGATTGTATGATATTCTATGATATGATATGACTGACTGAACCCAAATAGTGCTCACTAATAGTTCCTAGTCATCCTGGGGTGCTGCAGGGTTCTGTCCTGGGCCTGCTGTTGCTCAGTGTTTGGATGAAGGAACTGAGGGGATGTTCACCCAATTTGCAGGTGACATCATACTGGAAGGGGTAGCTAATGCTGCAGAAGACAGAATCAGGATTCAAGATGACCTTAACAGACTGGAGAACTAGGCACAAGCTAACAAAATGAATTCCAACGGGGACAACTGCCATGTTCTGCACTTAGGCATCTAGAACCAGCTGTACAAATATAAGATGGAAAATGCTGGCTTGCCAGTAGTACATGTGAATAGGATCACAATGTGATGCGGCAGCAAAAAAAAAAGAGGAAGGGGGGGAAGCTCACGCTATTCTAGACTACATCAACAGAAATATATTGTCTAGGGACAGGGCCGGCCCTATGGCAAGGCTGGGTGGTGCAGGGCGCCAGGGGGGCGCTGCGCAGCCGCGCTTCACCCACCAGACAGCCGCGCTGGGAAATGGGGTGGGGTGGGGTGGGCGCCAGAGGGATCTTCGCACCACAGTGCCAGATATGCTTAAGACGGCCCTGTCTGGGGAAGTCATAGGGCTGCTCTATTCTGCCTTGGTCAGAGTCAGACCACGTCTGCAGTCCAGTGTCCAGTTCTGGGCACCACAATGTTAGGAGGATATTGAGAAACTGTAACATGTGAAGAGGAGGGTGACCAAATCGATCAAGGGTCTGGAAATTAGGCCTTATGAGGAATGGTGGAGGGAGTTGGGTACATTTAGCCTGGATAAGAGCAGACTGAGGGGAGGTAGCCATCGTCAACTACCTAAAGAGCTGTCACGTAAGATGTCTTCTCTTACTCTGGAGCATGGCACCCAAACAAATGGATTCAAGTTACAAGAAAGGAGATTCTGACTAAACAGCAGGAAGAACTTCTGACAGTTTAAGAGCTGTTCAACAGTGGAGCAGAATCCCTCAGGAGGGGGTGGACTCTCTTTTCCTTGGAGGTTTTTAAGCAGAGGTTGGATGGCTATCTGTCATGGGTGTTTTAGTTGAGATTCTGCATTGCAGGGGGTTGGACTAGATAACCCTCAGGTTCCCTTCCAACTCTACAGTTCTCTGATTCTATGAGCTGATTTGGAGTGGTACACTGCCTCTGAATCTGGAGGTTTTATCTAGCCGTCATTTCCAAATTCTGTGGTCAGACCGCCATGAGTTTGTCAAATTCCCTTTCAAAGCCATTTAAGCTTGGGGTCATCACCACACCTTGTGGCTGTAAAGTTTGTAAGTTAATGATGCACTGTATGAAGAAGTTCTTTAGTCATGGCTGTCTCTCCTGAACTGAATGGCAATCAATTCAAGTGAGTTCTTCCTAAGCTATACTGCTATAGGGGGAAGGATGGAAAAGACGGATTTCTCTGCTCCACGTATTAATTTACAAACCTCAATCATATCCCCTCCACCTTAACTCTACTCGGGTTTTTTTCTTAATTAAGAAGTCTGCAGAACTCTACCTCTTCCCTAAGCTGCCCAAATAGGTTCTTGCACTATTAAGAAACGGTGGAGCCCCATCCATGGCTTGCTTTTATAAGAGAAATGGGGTAAATGCGATCTGTAGGAACCTGTAAAAATCCAGGAACTTCCCTGTCCCAGAAAGCATTTAAAAGCAAAATGCAAAATGCTTTTAAATAGTGATTTTTGGAAATGCCCTGTGAAACTTCTTCACACTGCGGAAGCATGAAGGCACTTCCAGCCCAGGGCCATGCCTGCTCATTGAAACACCGCCCCCCCCCCACTATACTCCACTGCATCTTGGCTGACAAGCGGAAACTTTAAAATACTCAATTAACCTTCACCCCATAATGCTTTACTCTCTCATTTCCATTTAACTCATACAATTCCAAATTGCCCATTAAAAGGAAATTCTCAGCCTGGATGACATTTTTTACACTTGTTAATGTTACACCACACAGTTGCCCAGCATGCATCACAATCTTCTCAGCATCTGCAGTGGGAGAGCTAAAACCCAAACACTCCGCTATTCTTGGCAAGCTGAGGATTGGAACTTAAACCTTTGCAGGTTTCATAGCAGCAATTGTTTTAAGGTCCGGAAACCGGGAGAATTTAGATCTTGCCATCTTGCGCAAGACAGACTCTCAGGCAACTGTGATTGGCAGACGCTCCCCATGGTGTCAGGCAGAGGTTGTTCCCAGCCCTGCTACCCAGTATCTTCATCATCATCATCATCTGGTTACAGGTAGGTAGCCGTGTTGGTCTGGATCGAAGTAAAATAAAAAAATTCCTTCAGTAGCACCTTAAAGACCAACTAAGTTTTTATTTTGGTATGAGCTTTCGTGTGCATGCACACTTCTTCAGATACAGTGAAATGGAAGTTTCCAGGCACTTATGTAGAGAAGGGGTGGGGAGGGGTGGGGATGGGGAGGGGGGATCACTCAGAAGGGTGGTGGAAATGGGTGATTGACTGACTGATAGCTGTTGATGACCGCAAACGACTGCAAATGGTTTTGCATGAAAAAGCAAGGGTTGAGATGGCTGAAGATCGCTTATCATGTATAATGAGATAAGAACCCGATATCTCTGTTCAAACCAGGTCCCTCCATGGTTTTGAGCTTGGTGATAAGTTGCAATTCAGCAACTTCTCTTTCCAGTCTATTTCTGAAATTCTTTTGTAGTAAGACAGCTACTTTGAGATCTTGTATAGAATGTCCTGGGAGATTGAAGTGTTCTCCTACTGGTTTTTCTGTCTTCTGGTTCCTGATGTCAGATTTATGTCCATTTATCCTTTGGCGTAGGGTTTGGCCTGTTTGTCCAATATAGAGAGCTGAAGGGCACTGTTGGCATTTGATGGCATACACAATGTTAGAGGATGAGCAATTAAATAGTCCTGAGATGGTATGTTGGATGTTGTTGGGGCCAGTAATGGTGTTGTCTGGGTGTATGTGGCAGCAAAGTTGGCATCTGGGTTTATTGCAGGCTCTGGTACCAGTGTCCATGTTAAGTCTGGTGGTTGTATTATTGTGGGTGAGGAGTTGTTTAAGATTGGGTGGCTGTCTGTAGGCAATGAAAGGTCTTCCTCCCAGAGCTTGAGAAAGGGAGCGGTCATTGTCCAGGAGAGGCTGTAGATCTCTGATGATGCGTTGTACTGTTTTAGCTTGGGAGCTGTATGTGATGACTAGTGGTGTTCTGTTATTTTCTTTTTTGGGTCTGTCTTGCAGCAGGTTCTCTCTAGGTATCTGTCTGGCTCTGTTGATCTGTTGTTTAACTTCATCAGGTGGATATTTTAGTTCTAAAAAGGTTTGCTGTAGATCTCTTAGGTGAGATTCTCTGTCTGTAGAGTTGGAACAGATGCGGTTGTAACGTAAGGCCTGGCTGTATACGATGGATTGTTTGGTATGTTTGGGATGGTAGCTAGAAGCATGTAGATATGTTTGTCGGTCAGTTGGTTTTCTGTATAAGGTGGTGTCTATACGTCCATCCTGTATTTTTATAGTAGTGTCCAAAAAATGTATTTCTTGCATAGATTGGTTCATTGTTAGGTTGATGGTGGGGTGAAAGTCATTGAATGTCTGGTGGAAGGTTTCCAGGGTCTGTTGTCCATGTGTCCAGATAATAAAAATATCGTCAATGTATCGCAGGTACAGGAGAGGTTTGAGTGGGTAGGAGTTAAGGAAACGTTGTTCTAAATCTGCCATGAAGATGTTGGCATACTGTGGGGCCATGCGGGTGCCCATGGCTGTGCCGCTGATCTGGAGGAACAGGTCATCACCAAATTTGAAGTGGTTGTGGGTAAGGACAAAGTGGCAGAGTTTGGTAGCAAAGTCCGCTGTGGTTTTATCTGAAATGGTGTTCCTTATGGCTTGTAAACCATCATTGTGTGGGATGTTGGTATATAGAGATTCCACATCCATAGTGGCTAGTATAGTATTGTTAGGAAGATTGTTCAAATATTGTATTTTCCTCAGAAAATCTGTGGTGTCACGTACGTAGCTGGGAGCACTGATAGCATATGGTTTCAGAACAGAGTCCATATAGCCGGAAACACCCACTGTAATGGTGCCAATACCTGAGATGATGGGGCGTCCTGGGTTTCCTGGTTTGTGTATTTTGGGTAGAAGATAGAAAGTTCCTGGCCGAGGTTCCGCTGGTGTGTTTGTGAGGATCTGTTCTTGGATGTGTAGGGGTAGCTCCTTAATAATCTTGTTCAGTTCTTTTTTGTATGCTTGTGTGGGGTCTGAGTCCAATTTCATGTAAAAGGCAGTATTGGAAAGTTGTCTGTGGGCCTCTTGGATGTAATCAGTTTTGTTCATGATGACGACAGCTCCACCCTTGTCTGCCTCTTTAATTATAATGTCTGGGTTGTTCCTGAGATTTTCTATGGCTCTCCTTTCAGCATGGTTTAGATTTTGTTGTAAGCGATGGTGTTTTCTGGTCACATCCGTTTGGATTCTGTGGCGGAAGCATTCGATGTACAGATCTAGTGTGGTATTGCGTCCATCAGGAGGGGTCCATGTGGAGTCCCTTTTTGTGTAACTTCTTTTCGGTGGTAGTTGGTGGTCAATGTTCTGTTCATTGATGCGTTTGGAGGGTGATGGTTGTTCCCCAGTAAGTTGAGAGGTGTTGTGTTGTGGGGATGTAGTTTGTTCTACTTTGTCTTGTTCTTGTGTGTGATGAAAATACTCCTTCAGGCGTAAACGGCGGAAAAATGCTTCCAGGTCCCCGCAGAACTGAATCATGTGTTGGGATTTGGCAGGGCAGAATGATAGTCCCCGTGAAAGGACGGATTCCTCAGCTGGGCTGAGTGTTTGCTGTGAAAGATTGACAGGCCTTACGTTATAACCGCATCTGTTCCAACTCTACAGACAGAGAATCTCACCTAAGAGATCTACAGCAAACCTTTTTAGAACTAAAATATCCACCTGATGAAGTTAAACAACAGATCAACAGAGCCAGACAGATACCTAGAGAGAACCTGCTGCAAGACAGACCCAAAAAAGAAAATAACAGAACACCACTAGTCATCACATACAGCTCCCAAGCTAAAACAGTACAACGCATCATCAGAGATCTACAGCCTCTCCTGGACAATGACCGCTCCCTTTCTCAAGCTCTGGGAGGAAGACCTTTCATTGCCTACAGACAGCCACCCAATCTTAAACAACTCCTCACCCACAATAATACAACCACCAGACTTAACATGGACACTGGTACCAGAGCCTGCAATAAACCCAGATGCCAACTTTGCTGCCACATACACCCAGACAACACCATTACTGGCCCCAACAACATCCAACATACCATCTCAGGACTATTTAATTGCTCATCCTCTAACATTGTGTATGCCATCAAATGCCAACAGTGCCCTTCAGCTCTCTATATTGGACAAACAGGCCAAACCCTACGCCAAAGGATAAATGGACATAAATCTGACATCAGGAACCAGAAGACAGAAAAACCAGTAGGAGAACACTTCAATCTCCCAGGACATTCTATACAAGATCTCAAAGTAGCTGTCTTACTACAAAAGAATTTCAGAAATAGACTGGAAAGAGAAGTTGCTGAATTGCAACTTATCACCAAGCTCAAAACCATGGAGGGACCTGGTTTGAACAGAGATATCGGGTTCTTATCTCATTATACATGATAAGCGATCTTCAGCCATCTCAACCCTTGCTTTTTCATGCAAAACCATTTGCAGTCGTTTGCGGTCATCAACAGCTATCAGTCAGTCAATCACCCATTTCCACCACCCTTCTGAGTGATCCCCCCTCCCCATCCCCACCCCTCCCCACCCCTTCTCTACATAAGTGCCTGGAAACTTCCATTTCACTGTATCTGAAGAAGTGTGCATGCACACGAAAGCTCATACCAAAATAAAAACTTAGTTGGTCTTTAAGGTGCTACTGAAGGAATTTTTTTATTTTATCATCATCATCATCATTTACAAACCACTAAATATGCAAACTCCCTAAGCAGTTTACATAAAACACAGAAAGATAATTAAAAGAATGTATATACAACATTTAAAACCAAAGATACAAAGGAATACATCATTAAACCAGAGAAGCTATCAATATAACATTCAGTGAAATACTGATAAATAATAGAACAGAACAATGTGATGAATTTTATAGGCCCGGGAATGCTTGTTTAAACATAGGTGTGTAAAGCTTGCTACTATTTCTGCTTCATGAACAGCACATCGAAGGGTGTTCTAGAGAATGGGTGGAATTCTGAGCCTGACTGGGGTGGATGAGAGTCCAACAATAGTTTGGGGTCCACAGGTCCCCACTCTTGTGATTTAAAACATGAAAACAGCACCAGAATTTTGGGGGCTCTCAGACAAGGCATCCTCTGTGGAACCCCTTAACCTAGAAGGTGCCTGCTTCAAAGAGATCTCTACTGATTTTTTGGGGAAATGGTGGGTGGCTATCACCTCCATGATACACACGGAAGGTGTGGTGGGAAGATGTTTAAATTTCTCCCCTCCACATCTCCTCAGGGAGGCCTGCTTTGAAAATGGCTCAAATCTTTGTATTGTCAGGAAGATGAGCCCATAGGGTAGTGATGGGGAGCCTCTGGCCTTCCAGATGTTGCTGAATTACAATTTCCATCAGCCCCAGAATGCATAATCAGTGGCCACGTGTGTTGGGGATCAGTTCAGCAACATTGCCATAGGAGACGAGTAGAAAAGATGGCCAGGAGAGAAAGTTACAGCTGCTGTTATTTATTTAGAGTACAGTACTTGTATCTGACTTTCTATCCCCAGGAATCTCTCAGAGTGCCTCACAAAAGCTTCTAACAATAAAAAGCAGTGTTAAATCTGATACCAGGAACTGATATGCTGGTGCCAGGATTATTCGGGTGGTAATTCCTGCCCTCATTATTGAGCTTGTCCTTCAGTCTGTGCCTACTAGCAGCACTAAGGTCCTCCGGGGCAATGGAGTGGTGCTCAGCAGTTGGGACTTGCTCAGCCCATGATGGAGACTAGCCTTCCCTTGCTGGCTGTTGCCAAGATTGCTCCCAAAGATGTATTTTAAGGAAAGAGAGAACCATCCTCCACAGCTGCATTCCAGAGCTCTGGGGTGCTGTTTCTGGTAAGGTGCCTCAGCCCTATGGGTAAATGGCCCTTGGAATATAGAGCTGCCACCTTGTCTTGAGCGGGGAGGAGAGAAAAGAGAGAACAGCCTGGAGAGGGTTGCCTCTCTCAACTGCTGGAGGTTCCAGCTGAAGTGCCCACTCCTTTCTGCAGCTGACACCACAGAAACCCATCTTGCTCCTTGGAGAGTTGTCAAATGACTCTGCTGAAGACAGCAACACGAAAAGACAAGAGGAGATCAAATACTGTACTGGGTTTCTGTTCCCCCAGTTCAGGAAGGCGGGAGCTTAGAGAGAACTGTTGCTGCAGCAGTGAGCTCTGACAATGGGCCAAGAGACAAAGTAAAGGCAGTTCTTCCTACTAATGAAACTTTCTTTAAATCCTAGGAGTAGACAGATTTTTTGCATTCATATATTAATATGGTACAACTCCATGGTCATTTTTAAAACTCAGGAGATGATTCATCAGCATGCTTAGATCGGCTGTGATCTTAAATATTGCTTTGTTTCTTAGGAAAAAAATGATCTGCATTCAGAAAAATTTCAAAAAAGGTTCCAGTTCTGTGTGGAAGGTCTGAAGCTCTTATCATTGCTATAAGGTCAGCCATTAATCTCTCATGTTGTGACTGGGCAGTATGGCCCAGGATGCAGGGTGTTCAACAGCAGCTTTCACTGAACTGGTGCCCCTCAGCTGCTTTGGACATTCAACTTGTAGTCCAAGATGCCCAACCTGGCTAGGCCTGCTGGGAGCTGTAGTCCCAAACCTGTAGTCCCAGGTTCAATCTCCAGCACCTCCAATGAAAGCCAGTGTTTAGAGTGTTAGTGTTGGACTAGGGCCTGGAAGACTAGGGTTCAAATCCCCACTTAGCCAGGCATACTCTCTCAGCCTAACCTACCTCACAGGGTTATTGTGGGGATAAAATAGGGAGGGTATTTAGAAGAGTCAAGTGTTTATGCCACTTTGAAGTCTTTGGAGAAAGGGTGGGATATAAATCTAATAATAAATATATTCCACCATATATTTATTGGAATATATTTAATGGTGGAATATATGCAGTTGGCAAAGACAACAGGTAGAATAAGAGGACAAATGAAACAAGTAGTCAACATGGAATGGGGAGTATTCAAAGAATATTTAAGAAATAATAACATAAACGGAAACCCCTTTGGCAGAGTTAGACTGAACCTGGTATAGTGTAAATATACAATTACAAAAAAGTGATGAAAATATTATATATATATATATATATATATATATATATATATATATATATATATATGAAAATATTCAAACAATAAGCAAGATTGGAAGTCATTTTTGAGATTCTGTTAACAGATTATAAGTTCGAAAGTTATAGAACGATGTTATTTGTTATTGTTTTTGCATAATATGTGTGTGTATGTAATGTGTTTGTTTTATAACTTTTAAATAATAAAGATATATATTTTTAAAAAATCTAATAATAAATATATACAGGATCAGCAGTAAGAAATGGGAGAGATCTTTATGTGTCTGAGGCTCTAGAGAGCCACTGCCAGTCAGAGCAAGCAATAATGGGATGTCCAGGAATAAAGCAGCTGCCCACATCTCAAAACCCCCAAGCGGCGCTTCCAGGCATTAGGTTTATGCGTTGAACTGTATGGGAATATTTTTGACATTCCCAGTCCAAGCAGAAAAATGATCAATAAATGGGCAGCAAACTATAGCATGTTAAAAACAAGAACAACCCACGTCCCATCTACCTCTCCTCTGCTCACGTAGCTATGTGATGGAAAAACAGCAAAACAATTGGCACAATTTGGTTTTGTTCCATGCTCAGGAGCAGAGACTAAAAGTGCTCACAATTAATTTCTGCAAAAGCTGAACATTCTTGCAAACAGGTCTGGCGCCCGTTCCTTTGAAGAATACACTGATTACCAACAATTTCTCAGGGCCTGCCACAAACATTATGTCTTTTGTCATGAGAAAAAAAAAGCAAAATCAACCATCTGGCAAATGCCCCAGAGCTAAAATCTTTCACACGGCTTGTAATTCACAATGATTATATATACAAAAGCAAGTAAGAGTTATAGTATAGCATATTTTTTTAAAAAAAAATCAAATAAAAATAAGCAGTGAAGAACTTGAGGTGATTGATCAAAAACCCAGTGTATTTCATTTGCAAAGTGTCTAAATAACCATATTTTTTGTTTTGTTTTTTAATGCATTCCTTTTTTTCATTCCTGGAGAGCTGTCAAAGGAGTTCACATTTGTAGGAGTCGGACCTCCTCTGAATTTGGAACAGCAATGAAGAAAAAAGGCAACTGGCATATAAATGACTAAATTGTCCTGTGTTTCAAGGGCCACTTCGAACACTCTGCTTTCTAAAGGCACAGGTGTGCTCTCAGGAGCCGCTGGAGGGAGGGGAGGCATGTGCCAGTGCAGGCAAGGCAGGAACAAGGGCTCAGCCTTCGTGCCGCCTATGCATGGGACGGAAATGAAAGGCCTGTAGTGTATAGTTTGCAGTTACGTGCAAACTGGACCAACATGGGAGGGTGAAAGAAAGCAGCATGATGGAAGGACATTCATACATGACCTTGGTTGGAGCCATTGCAACAGCAGATGCTCTTTTTACAGGAAGGGTCATAGAATCATAGAGTTGGAAGAGACCACAAGAGCCATCCAGTCCAACCCCCTGCCAAGCAGGAAACACCATCAAAGCATTCTTGACATATGCCTGTCAAGCCTCTGCTTAAAGACCTCCAAAGAAGGAGACTCCACCACACTCCTTGGCAGCAAATTCCACTGCCGAACAGCTCTTACTGTCAGGAAGTTCTTCCTAATGTTGAGGTGGAATCTTCTTTCTTGAAGTTTGCATCCATTGCTCCGTGTCCGCTTCTCTGGAGCAGCAGAAAACAATCTTTCTCCCTCCTCTATATGACATCCTTTGATATATTTGAACATGGCTATCATATCACCCCTTAACCTTCTCTCCTCCAGGCTAAACATACCCAGCTCCCTAAGCCGTTCCTCATAAAAGCATCGCTTCCAGGCCTTTGACCATTTTGGTTGCCCTCTTCTGGACACGTTCCAGCTTGTCAGTATCCTTCTTGAACTGTGGTGCCCAGAACTGGACACAGTACTCCAGGTGAGGTCTGACCAGAGCGGAATACAGTGGTACTATTACTTCCCTAGATCTAGATGCTATACTCCTATTGATGCAGCCCAGAATTGCATTGGCTTTTTTAGCTGCTGCATCACACTGCTGACTCATGTCAAGTTTGTGGTCTACCACGACTCCTAGATCCTTTTCACATGTACTGCTCTCAAGCCAGGGTCATATTTAAGCTGCAGAGCTTTGCCTGGAGAAGGTCAAAGGTTCAGCCCCCCAGCTACTCTTCAGGTAGGGTTGGGAATGTGACTTCCCAGACACCTTGGAAATCAGCTTCTAATCAGTTAGCAATAGATGGACCAGTGGTCTGACTGTGTACGAGGCAACTTCCCATATTCCTTTCAGCCCTTCAGGTATGTAGGCTATGAGATTCTCATAGAGTCTTCACTCCAAAAAGCCTCTGATTCTTCCACCTAGCACCTTCACAGGCTCCCGTTTCTCAAGCACAAGGCTTTTTCTCAGCCACTATCCCAGCATGTGCTGCATTGCCACTTAGTTGCATCCTGTTACCAACAAGCAAACCACCTCTCAATTTTCCGACTCTGCCCTCCGTCCTGACACCAATACCCAGATCCTTCTGTCCTCAATTCCTCTTCAACTTTGTTTTTCATCCTGGTCTAACAAACCTCCTCCGGCTCTTGTAGGAGCTGAGCTGTATTGCTTGGTCAGCAGTCAAAATATTGAACATTCTTCCCCAGCTGTTAGAACATTTGTGAACATTCTGTGACCTCAAAGGATCTATCACACTCTGGCTTCTGCCATTCGCAAAGGGACCCAAGGCCACAGGGAGGCTGCCCACGCTGGCTCCCAGGAAAAACATCAAAGAATGGAGCAAAGCCTGGCCTTGCCAATCAGCCAAAGATGCAGCTACAGGGGAACTGCTTCCTGCTCCTCTCTATTTGCCTTGTTTTTCTGGTTTGTAAGCCTTATGGGTGTAAGCCTGTCTTTCCCTTCTCCCTGCCTTTGTTTTAGTGATGTGACCTGCTTTGGGGACAATAATGGATTGAAAAGCAGAACAAAAATATAGCAAATAATGAAACCCATCTATCTACCTATATATGATGGTACTGAGCAGCAGTGAAGACCCATTCAGGACTCCCCCCCCCCCCTCTTTAGAATCTCACTTCTCACCTTTGCCTGGGCAGAGCTCAGGGTCTCCTATCCCAGCTTCTGAATAACATTTGTGATCTCAAGTTGGCAGAGGAAAGAGGAAGAAAGCATGAGGCTAAGAAAAAGCTGATCTGATCTCGAGCCCAGCTCTTTAGGAAAACGGCATAATTTAAGCAAGCCCACCAGGGTTTTGCCAAAGGTTTCTGAATGCTTCCTGCCATCTGCTTTTGATGCTTCCAAGACCTGGCCAGCAGCCTGACGGGGTTTTCCTGCCTTTCCTGTAAAGAAGCAGTCCTGGATCTGTTCCCTCTCGCTCCCGACCACTTCCTTGGCTTCTTTCGCATACAGCCTGGCTATTTACCCGCCTATTTTGTCACCTCTGTGGCCTTGAGCCTTGAACGACTTCTCTTGGGGCTACTGGAGTTCCTCTGATGTCAGGCAAGCCCTGGCTCTTTCAATTGTGTTGGTGCCCTTAAAGGAAGGGATGGACTCCTGAGCTGCATCCCATCTTCACACCCATGTCCTCAAAGCAAAAAGAGCCTGGGGGCCCTCCTGGACACTCGGCAGACAATTGCTTTGCAAAACGGGACATATACAATGGGCCATTTAATCGGGGCTGATACTGTTGTAAGTTTATAGTAATAAAGTGTAACAAAGGAGAGTTCAAAGCAGAGATTTTAAAAAAAAGGAATTCCTAGGCGTTCCCGCCTGGGTTGATCTGTCTAGGTTCCTGTGTTTTTGGAAAGCGTGTGCTTATCATATGCATCAGCAGAGCTACCGCATTCCAGTATTTTGGGATAGTGCCACCAGGAGCCATTTAGATCTGCTCGTGCTTAGTGGCTGGAAGTAGAGATTACACCACAAACTCCACACTTATTCCCCGCTCCCTGCCTCACCCACTACAAAGGCCACTAAGAACCATGTGGCGTAGTGAGTAGAGACCCAGGCTCAAACCTTTCCTTGGCCATGGAGCTAATTGAGGGAAACCCTTTAAGACAAGCCTAGGTGTGGGAGGCTGTTGAGAAAATAATGGGGACCCCTTATACGGTTCCCTAAGCAACTGGTCTCCTGCCAACCTAGCAGTTCGAAAGCACGTCAAAGTGGAAGTAGAAAAATAGGTACCGCTCTGGCGGGAAGGTAAACGGCGTTTCCATGCGCTGCTCTAGTTTTACCAGAAGCAGCTTAGTCATGCTGGCCACATGACCTGGAAAAACTGTCTGCGGACAAACGCCTGCTCCCTCGGCCTGTAAAGCGAGATGAGCGCTGCAACCCCAGAGTCATTCGCGACTGGGCTTAATTGTCAGGGGTCCCTTTACCTTTAAGCAACTGGTGGGGGGCAGGATGCAAAAGTTAAAAAATAAAATCCTGATGTGAGTGTTTCCTGGTTTGTGGCAAACCACAGCTTGACAAAATGTCAGAATGGTTAAATTATGGGGGTGTGAGGGTGTGGGTCTTTTAAAACTGTAGACCTTGTTTTTTCCCCTAATTCAAAAGGAATTGAAAGATAGCAGGAAATCCTAAATATATTAACACTGTATACAACTTTTTTTAAACCCTGTACCATTATGCCTTATTTGGAAAATTTAACAGTATTATTATCCTCAGCCTTATCCTCAGAAAAACAATCCTTTACTCACTCTCCAAATTATTAACTCAAACTCAACCATAACATTGAACAGGAGATTGAAAAACTATAACATACATTACTTATTATTTATTAATTTATTGCTCTTATTAGTTGTTTTCCTTTATAAGTGGTAACCCAAAGAGACTTACAAAATAATGTATTAGGGATGCATCCTCTAGATTGGCAATACTGAATGAAGCTTATCTGTTTCTTCATAAATAAATATTGTATTTGTGCTTGCTTACTCCTTAAATAACAAGACAATTTTGCCATAACAGCATATTCCCATTACATATTCCCAGCATATTCCCAGACTTTTTCATGCCAATCAATTACCGAGGGTATAAAATGATTGTCTTCACTTCTTTGCATAAATTACTGTATATGCTGTTAACATATACGAAACAAATTCCTTCTGTTGTCCTTCCTGACTCTTACATAATTTAATAAAAAGCAGAACAGGATGATGGGAAATTTTATATCCTAAAATTTCAATAATTTTTTACTTCTAATTCCCTCCTTTTTTGCTTTTATATGCCTTTTATATTTCATTATTAGTTTCTCAAATTCAATTTGCTCTTGTACATGCCTTCCACCAGGGCCAGCTCACCCATGGGGCAAGGTGAGGCAACTGCCAGATCCGGCCTTCAAGGAACACACCACCTGCTACCACACACTCCTTGCAGGCGGGATCTGCCACCTCCTTAGCAGCACACTCCTCCTCAATGCTGCCTCTGCAGCAGCCCAGTGAATAGGAGGCACTGTTGGTCACCTCCCACCCCTAGGGAAGAAATGGTGGGAGCTGCCCTCTGGGGTCTCCTGGAATTTGCACCTGCCAAGCGTGATTCTGAGCAGGCCCCTTTCTGCCCTGCAACAACCTTTGATTCCCATCTCAACCGCTGATCGCCTTGTTCCTGATGCAGATCCTCACTCACTCCTTCTTCCCTGGTGGGGGGATGCCATTTTGTGGTTCACCTCAGATGCCAAAATGTTTTGGGCCAGCCTTGCCTTCCACTGAGTATGGTATTCCTGCACACGTGATCTGTTCATAAAATGGCAGAATTCTATTTTGCAATTTCCTCTTAATTTCTACGAAAGAAATAATTGAACCCCAAATTATATATTGCATGCTCCCAAGGTCAACCCCCCCCCCATTTCCATAGATGACATCTTTGTTGAGAGTCCTGAATCCTTGTAACTGAAATTGCATCTGATGGTGAAGGTTTAGGATTCAGTAACTAGACCATTAGAAGTACATAGTAAGCACAAAAATACAGGTGAAACTCAGAAAATTAGAATATCATCGAAAAGTACATTGATTTCAGTAACGCAACTTAAAAAGCGAAACCAATCTATGGGATAGATGCATGACACGCAAAGCAAGATATGTCAAGCCTTGATTTGTTGTCATTGTCGTTATTTGTTGTTAGGCGGGTCAGTTATAAATGGAATGTCATTAAGGAAATGTCATAGCGATATTGATTTTTGTTGATTTTTGTATGATTGTAACTATTTGTTTGATTCCTGTGGAATTTCCAAAAGAAGGCATTTGTAAAAATTAAATGGAAAATAAAAAATAAGAAGTTGCATTACTGAAATCAATGCACTTTTTAACGATATTCTAATTTTCCGAGTTTCACCTGTATTGTATTGCTCATCTGATTGACAAAGCCATACCTGCATTCCTCAGAAACCGGTGGTGGTAATCAACAACCACTCTGGTTTTGGGGTTATAGAAGCCGTCACCACAGTCGTAGCAGCCTGGTGGGATGACCCGAGGAGGATCCAGGTTTGTAAGCTGGGAAATGCCTTAAAATTGAAAACAGGCTGATATCAGCATATGAAGTCACTTAAAATATCCAGGTCTTTAAGGAGAATAGACAATAAATAATCACTTATATTGGGGAATATGATAGCATTTTTATCCAAAGCTTCAAGGGACTCCCATGTACATGCCGTGTGAGCAAAGGCTGTTCATTCATTTTAATACTGAAAAAAAGCCCTATGCATCCGACCTAGGCATCAGATCTCTGCGATCAAGGCACAATAGCCAATGAAAACACAGCAGCCCACGTGGGCAGTGGAACCAGTTATGGGAGGAAATAGCAACGAAGCAGCAGCAGCAGCTATTTATTCGGTTAGCTGCTGCCAACCCCAGCAGGCTGGGGGGTCCAAGGACCACCTATTGAGGCTTCTCCTTCTTAGAAAGTAAAGGTAAAGGGACCCTGACCATTAGGTCCAGTCGCAGACGACTCTGGGGTCGCACACTCATCTCACTTTACTGGCCAAGGGAGCTGGCATTTGTCCGCAGACAGCTTCCGGGTCATGTAGCCAGCATGACTAAGCCGCTTCTGGTGAACCAGAGCAGCGCACACAAATGCCGTTTACCTTCCTGCTGGAGCAATACCTATTTATCTACTTGCACTTTGACATTCTTTCAAACTGCTAGGTGGGTAGGAGCTGGGACCGAGCAACGGGAGCTCGCATCGCAGGAATTCGAACCGCCGACCTTCTGATCGGCAAGCCCTAGGCTCTGTGGTTTAGACCACAGCCCACCCACATCCCGTTCTTAGAAAGTAAAGGGTAAAGGGACCCCTGACCATTAGGTCCAGTCGTGACCGACTCTGGGGTTGCGGCGCTCAACTCGCTCTATTGGCCGAGGGAGCCGGCGCACAGCTTCCAGGTCATGTGGCCAGCATGACTAAGCTGCTTCTGGTGAACCAGAGCAGCGCACGGAAACACCGTTTACCTTCCTGCCGGAGTGGTAGCTATTTATCTACTTGCACTTTGACATGCTTTCGAACTGCTACGTGGGCAGGAGCTGGGACCAAGCAACGGGAGCTCACCCTGTCGCGGGGATTCAATTAACGCAGTTGGTCTGTTACATCGAAAAGCTTAACCAAGGCAGTACCTGCTGGCTTCAGGCCTTTACAGATTTCTGTATAAAACCTTCTGTCATAGCCATCACAATAATGCCATTTGTCGTCTTTATACTCCAGTCCATCTGCAAATGTATATTTCCCCTGCAATGGGAAGTTTGGGGTTAAGGATAGCTCTGTTGGATAAAGAACAGAGCATGTTGCTTCCCCACAGTGATCAACCAGATGCCATTGGAAAGCCCACAAACAGCAGGTTTGTATGAACACACCAGAGAACTATTTTGCTCTCAAGGGTAATGGGTGCTGATAGAAGTACCTAGGAACGTTAGAGTATACCTCCTGGATCAGATCAGATTGCTTAGAAGTTGTTTTAAATTGATTTTAATATTTATTTTAGTGCCCACCCCTGGGCCTTAGGGTGAGGGGAAGGCAATAAAAAGAAATACGAAATGGGAGCTTGAAATAACATAATAAAACAGCAAATAAAAACAAACCAGCAAATGGATGTTGGCCTAGCTGGCCTAGCCTCTGAAGAGAGCAGCAGTTGCAGAATGGCCTCTGAAATGGATCTCAGTTGAAAGGCAGGGTTGCCTTCCCCAGTCTGAGGAACCAATGAAGTTGTTTTGGCCTGCAGCACCCATCAACCCGAGCTGTGGTGACCAGTATTTGGGGGGGGCAGGTAAGCTCTGTCCCACATAACTGATCACATGATATGGCCCATGTATACCATTTGAATGGAAATGTCCATCAATTGGGGGGGCTCCAATATTTTTGGGGGGCATGCAAAGGGACCTCGGCCCCTAGGAGTTGGCTCCTCTGGTGGTGACTGAGGCTGAATAGCCCCTGAGGCTGAGGGGCGCCACAATAGGGAAGAGTGCTTCAGATGTACAAGCATGTGCTGTATACCTCTATGCATATTCCATTTTCCCAAGTCCCTTCATATTTGCTTCCTCCAGGGAAGTGCAAAACACCTTTGCCATGAAACATCCCATCTTTCATTTCGCCTACATACTTCGTTTCTGTTGGGAGGGTGTAAGAGCCCTTGCCCTCCAACCTGCAGAAAAGTCCACATGGAGAATACAATTTAACACAACCAACAAAGGGTTCAGACTGCTTAGATTAGGAGTCCCAACATGCACACTTAAGGGTGGTGGTAATAACATTGTTAATTCTGCACCACTTTTCTATCAAAACATCCAGAGTGTTTTTCAGGTTGTTGTTTTTTTTAAGTGTGGGGGAGATAATCATAAAACGGTAAATAAAAAACAAAAGCAGCAGCAGCAAGAAGAGCAGCTGAAACCAACTGTCACAGGAGAATAATAAATAATATTGGGTGATATCTAACTCAACCATACAGTCATACCTCGGTTTAAATACGTTTTGGTTTGAGTATTTTCAGTTTAAGTACTCCGCAGACCCGTCTGGAACGGATTAATCCACTTTCCATTACTTTCAATGGGAAAGTTCACTTCAGGTTAAGTACGCTTCAGATTAAGTACAGACTTCTGGAACCAATTGTGTACAGTACTTAAACCGAGGTACCACTGTACTCAGACCCACTGGTGTCGTTAAAACCATTGCCTTCTTCGCCTTCTTCTTCTTTTTAGTGAAATCCAGTATTAGTCATACTCAGAAAAGTATCCATGCAAATGCATGGATATCAATGGGTCTACTCTAAGAATGACTAATACTGTACTGGATATCGTTCACACATGGCATTTTAAAAAACAGGATGAAACCGTTTACGTACATGTATGTGGTACATGTATGTGATTAGCGTACATGTATGTGATTACGTACATGTATGTGATTAGCACAGGAGCGGGGCTCATTCACGTAAGGTATTTTGCTTAACAGACACGGGAAACCGGTTCAGACATACAGTAGTTTTTTTTAACATGGTCATGGGGGGGGGCGCTCACACGTTGTTGTTTTTAACATGGACACAGGTAAACCCGTTCACTTCTTGTTTTTAAAACAAACACAGGTGGGGAAACCGTTCGCATATAGTATTTTTTTTAGCACGGACACGAGAAAAAACCCTTCACACGTAGTGTTCCCCCCCCCCCAAACACGGGAGTCATTTCTCGAGTGGGGGTGGGGGTGGGCCCCACTTACTCGCCCGCCCGCCCGCCCGCTCTGCCTCCCTCCCGACCTGCCGTTGACGCGCTCCCCTCGGTAGTAGCTGCCGGTGTACTCCATGCCCGGCCACCCGCGCTTAGGTAGGCCAGGCCCGGCTGTTGGAGCGCAGGCCCCGGCAAACTGCGGTCGCCACAGCAACGAGCCGCCGGGCAGGGTGGGGGTGGGGAGGAGGAGCGAGAAGAGTGGTAAGCGGCCCAACCCTCCGCGAGGAGGAGCTCTTTTAGCCACGCCCCCTGAGTCCCTCCTCTGATGCGGAGAGAGATGAGACTGAGGAGCAAGGCTAAATGCGCATGCCCAAATTCTCCTCCTAGAGAGTGACGGTGACGGGAAGGAGGTAGCGGGAGGTAGGCGCATGCGCATATCCCAGACATAGCGTGCCCCCGGGACGGCAAGGAGGCGCATGCGCAGTTTCTGCCTTGGCGTCCGGGCTGGTTCGTGAGGGCCGGTGGCGAAGGAGAGTCCAAGGGGAGAGGCCTGGTCGGGATACGCAGGTCCAGCTCGCCCGCCCGCGGCTATGCCCACGCTGGAGGTGCCCACGCTGGACGAACTAGAAGTGGATGAGGTGAGCGTGAGAAATAGCGCGCGGGGGGGGGAGGATGATCTTGATCCCACCCCCCACAAATGTATGGGGGGGACCCCCACCTCAGTTTCACCCTCATATTTCCCGCCTTTTCGCTCCTAATGAGCTCCATGAGGAGTCGTACGCGGTGTTCTCCATCCCCCCCTTATTAAATTCCACAACAACAACAGCACCCCCCAATTTGCAGGCAGGGTCGACCCTCCCCTCGCTGTTAAAGAGCTTCCTCCCCCTCCCCCCCATTTAAGACCCAAAATGTCAGAGAAACGTCATTTCACAAACGTACATATACACACAAACCCCGAAGTGACCCGTGGCGCCCCTTTGGGCCAGGTTTTGGCCATTCCATCCATTCTCAATAAAATAGATAAAAGCTAAGTAATATCTGTTCTAAATAAAAGCCCCCAAGGAGGATGGCAGCAGGAATTCAAACCCTTCACAGCAGGCGTTGCCAGCCTGGTAGCCCCCCCCCCAAAAAAACTCCATTTATTTATTTATAGCATTTGTATCCCGCTTTTCTCCCTGAAGGATGGTGTACGTGGTTCTCCCCTGCTCCTCGTTTGATCCCCACAGGTAACGTAAACAGTAAAGGACCCCTGGACAGTTAAGTCCAGCCAAAGGCGACTGGGGAGTGCAGCACTCACCTCACTTTTCAGGCCGAGGGAGCCGGTGTTTGTCCGCAGACAGCTTTCTGGCCACAACAACCACCCTGTGGGGTAGGCCAGGCTGAGTGGCAGCTTCTGACCCTCAAGGTCACCCAATGAGCCTCATGGCAGAGCAGGGATTTGAACCATGGTCTCTCCCCATGTCCTAGTCCGACACTAACCACTGCCCCATGCTGGCTCTCCCAAGGACTCTCTTCAAAAGCCTCATGGCTGAGTGTGGTTCAAATCCGTCCTGAGCCGTGAAGTTCACTGGGTGACCTTTGGGGCGGGGCCAGCAGCCATCTCCCAACCTGACCTACCTTACAGGGTTGTTCTGAGGATATAATGGGCTGGTGGGACCACCTTGAGCTCCTTGGAGGAAAAGGTACAGTGAGCCCACAATTTACATTTAACTTGAGCACATTCAGCTTTATGTGCTTCATTGAATCATAGAATCTTAGAACTGGAAGGAACCCAAAGGTCATCTAGTCCAACCCCTGCAATGCTTGACAAAAAAGTAACAAAACAAAATAAAAGGGGGACGGAAAATGGGTGGGAATCCAGGAAAAAAGACTTTGGCAACCCCACCCACCATTCAACCCAGTGTGCTTTGACTATACACAGTTTTGGTTTTGGTGCAAAAATCCCTGGATTCAACTCCTGTGTAAACTGCAAGTTTACTGTATATAAATGCAATAAATAAAACAATAATTTTCAGAGGGGTACCAAAAATAACAAAGGGCCTCGTAGATTTCTATGGCAGAATATGGATTCTTATCCATGAAGGGTTATTTTGTATGAAAACTCCTACCTGGTTGCCAACTGGCTTTTGTTTTTTAATTCAAATTATATATTCTGGATTGACAATCTTCTCTCCTCCCACTACTTTGGCCGCTGATGTCAGTGATATCAATAAGATGCACAATCTTGTGCAAAACATTTGTGTAGAGAGGGGTGTGATTTATTAAGAGTATTGTATTGCTTATCATAGGGACCCAGGTGGCGCTGTGGGTTAAACCACTGAGCCTAGGGCTTGCTGATCAGAAGGTCAGCGGTTCGAATCCCTGCGACGGGGTGAGCTCCCGTTGCTCGGTCCCAGCTCCTGCCAACCTAGCAGTTCGAAAGCATGTCAAAATGCAAGTAGATAAATAGGAACCGGTACAGCGGGAAGGTAAATGGTGTTTCTGTGTGCTGCTCTGGTTCGCCAGAAGTGGCTTTGTCATGCTGGCCACATGACCTGGAAGCTATACGCCGGCTCCCTCGGCCAATAATGCGAGATGAGCGTGCAACCCCAGAGTTGGTCACGACTGGACCTAATGGTCAGGAGTCACTTTACCTTTATCTTATTGCTTATCATAAGCCCTGGGGGGATTATACACTCCACTCTCTAAATACCTTGATATATACAGTATATATACACACACATTTACAGTATATGTATCTTTTACCTCCTACCACATTCATACTAACCCTTGTTCTCAAAAAATGTTTAGAAGTGGACGTTCAGATTCTCATTGTCTTAATTAGTGTCATCCTACATAAAACATTTCCTGTTATTATTTCTATATATAATTTTTAAAGATTGTTTTTAATTAATTGTATTTATACATTCTATTAATTTTATGTGTGTTCATAATTATCTTGTTGTAGCTCCTACACTCTGGAACTCCCTGTGCCTTGACTAAGCCAGAACTTTCACTGTGCTCTCCTCTGCACCTGCTGAAATTCCTTTGTTTAGGCAAGCGTGCCCAGACATGTAAAGTTGACATGTAATTTAATCTCTAATCTTAGTTTGCAACATATATATCGAATATATTTGACTGGTTGTTTTTATTTATGTCTTGATTTTTTTAAAAAAATATGTTTTGTGTTCAACGTTTATGGACAACTTCAATCCATATTTCATATTCTTTGCAAACCATGTTGAGGTTTTATTTACAATTAGGTGGTATACAAATTCTGTTAAATGAATAATATATTGTGTTGTAATGTTTGATAGTACACAAGCTTCATTATGTGCTGCCCCTTGGCATTCTTGTGAGTGCAGGACCTTATTCACATTTTACATATATGAGAAGGAGAATGCATGCCTGCAGCCTGGCTCTTCTTCATTCAATAGGCTCTCGTGGCGCTTGTAAGAGTCCTATGCATTGCCACACACACACACACACACACACACAGCCAGCCTATAGCTAACTCTCTGGCTTGCTCCTCAGGTAAAAGTATCCTCAGCCATACTGAAAGCAGCAGCTCACCATTATGGCTCACAGTGTGACAAGCCTAACAAGGAGTTCATGCTTTGCCGCTGGGAAGAGAAGGACCCACGGAAATGTTTAAAGGAAGGCAAGGAAGTGAACAAGTGTGCAATGGACTTCTTCAGGTATGCCATTTGAAGAGTCTTGGTGAGTCAGACCAAAGGCCCATCTAATATTACTGATCTTGGGGGCTTATTTTTGCCTGCAGGGTAGGGTTAAACAAAATCCTTCAAATAAATAAAATTAGTCTCATGCCCTTCTAGTAATTTTGCCATCTTCCTTTAGTCAGAAATGCATTTTTAATATTTGAGATCCTGCCTCCCAAAGGCCTTGCAGGTTCATAGTGCAAAAGGAAACTACTGAATCTCTTCCCCTACAGCAAATTTTACTTATGTCTTGTTAGACATTGGTTAAATTATCTTGTGAATGTTGTTGCTGTTAGGTACCTACAATTTTTTAACAGAAAGGCAGGGTAAATGTAACCGGTAAATAAGTGAGTAAATAATTTTGCTTACGTCAAAATAAGCAAGTGACATGACACTGTTTTAACTATTACTATTCTTTTTTTCATAACCTACTTACTCCCCCCGCTCCAAAAGTAACTCTGTATAGGGTTAAATAAAAACATTCCTTCAGTAGCACCTTAAAGACCAACTAAGTTTTTATTTTGGTATGAGCTTTTGCGTGCATGCACACTTCTTCACTTAAGGTGCTACTGAAGGAAATTTTTTATTTTGCTTCAACTCAGACCAACACGGCTACCTACCTGTAACTATCTGTATAGGGTTGCCAGACTCAACAGAGGACAGGACTTCTGTGCCTTTAATTGCCCTGCTCTCTTAAAGAGAAACCTTCAGACCCTTTGTTTAATTTCCAAGCAAAGGGTCTGCTGGTTTCTCTTTAAGGTTTCCAGACTCTTTTGAGAGCAGGGCAATTAAAGGCACAGAAGTCCTGTCCTCTATTGAGTCTGGCAACCCTAACTCTGTAGCAAAATCATATTTCTGAAATGACCCTATAAGACACACAGGTTCATACAAGGGAAGGGATCTGAATCCAGATTTCCTTTACAATCTGCTCGGGCAATTATCGTACTTGTGACAACTGCTGTGTCACCCACCCACCCACCCTTGTTTCTGCTCAGATATCTTCTGTTTTAACTTCCCTCTAATTCTATAGTGAGTTCAAATGGTTACCTGTTATTTTCTTTAATTGATGAGTCATTCATGCCTTGTAGCTCCTTTCCCCTCCATGATGGGAATAACTTCCTAATTTTGAAAAGTTCTTGTCAGTGATAGGCATAGCTGCCAAGTTATCCCTTTTTTACAGGGATTTTCCCTTATGCTGAATAGGCTTTCTCGCGAGAAAAGCGAAAACTTGGCAGCTATGGTGATAGGTCACATCTGACTTAGATTTTAAATTGTCAAAATGTCATGTATCACATGCTGGAAGAACTTTAAACACAGTTTTATGAATCCACTATGCTTCCTTCAGTTTTGTAGAAAAACTGAAAGGCAATAACACTAACACTGTTTACTTTTTGTGATTGGGTGCTATCCTGTTGTTGCTCTCCTCAGTTTTGGATTGACAAACATATTTGTGTTACAGTATTTGCCATAGGGATTTTGCACGGTATGGGGATGGTAACATGAATGTAGAAAATATTTGCAGTCTGAGTTGGCATTATAGGCCAGAGTTTCTCTGTTTTCACTAGGACTTAGTTTTGTGGTACTTCAGCTGTAACCAGATACATAGCTTGCTGTGGTCTTCAAATCCATGTGTGAGCAAAATACAAAGGTGCCTTTTAAGAATCACTCTGCCTTCTTTTTCACTTCAGGAAACATTAATGCAGCATCTTTGTGTTTCTAGACAGCTTAAGCTACACTGTGCGGAGCCATTTACCCAATACTGGACTTGCATTGACTATAATAACCTGCTAGAGCTTCGCCACTGCCGGAAGCAGCAGCAGGTCTTTGATGAGTGCGTCCTGGATAAGTTGGGTTGGGTGAGACCTGATCTGGGACAGCTGTCAAAGGTAACTGAATGTGTATGGTGGCTCTTTCTTACATGTACTGGGTGTTAACCTAATCACTTCTTGCAAGGGGTTTTTCATCTTGCCTCTCATCTGAATGGTAGTGTTGTCACCTGATTGCACTTTGGCCCAGGAGAGATTTACAAACTCAGCCAGTCTTTCCTCAGGGCTAGCTCCCCAAGCATTGAGGCCGCTATCTAGAAATTCCAGCCTTTTCAGCAGTTTTGCCTGCTAGATAATTGTGATGGCAGAAATTGAGCATCCACACAGTGGAAAATTTGGCTCCTGAGCTAGTATTGGAAAAGGTAGCTGGTTTCTGGGTTTCAAGTTGTGTCTCTGGCCCCAGTTCCCAAGCAGTGTTCAATGCCATTGTTTAAAATAAGCAAATAAGTTTAATGCAGAGAAGTGCTTTCCTTATCTCCTGTTTCTGACTGTGCCATATAGGGATGAAGTAAACTAGAGTTTAGCTTGCCCCGATGTGCAAACCCAGGTTCATACAGGCTCGTAGTTTGTCTCCAAATCAAAAGCAGAAACCAAAGTCTGTTTTTGGCTTCCTGCTTGTAGTTTGTTTACCTCCACACTACAAGTCTGCAGGAACCTGAATTTGCACATAACAACAAATCAGACTCTCTTGTTTAGGGCTGGTTTGCTGTCCTGTGTAGCACAGTCAGGAGAGGGGAAGGAGCTTGCCCACATTAAACCATAGTTTATTTTAAACCATTATTTTGATGTCTTGGAGCACCCATGTGTGTTCCCTGCAGGTCAGAGTGAGCCTTATAAGAACCACTTTCTAAATTACTATTGGGGAAAATAACCGAAGGACATGGAGGGTGTGTGTGTGACATGGAGTGGAAGGACAGCAGCTTAGCAGGAGGATATATGCTTTGCATACAGAAGGCTCTCTGCTTCAATCCTGGCCCATAGTTCAGGCTTCTTCCTTGATCTACTGCTGCCACTTGGGGCACAGCTGGCCTCAGTGGTGCACAATGCCTTCTACCAAGTTAGGCTGGTGGCCTAACCATGATGCTGTCTGGACTGCAATAATCTGGCTGGAGTAGTCTATACTGGTAAACTCAAGATTGGGTCATTGTGGTGCAATTTCTGTGAAGCTGCCTTTGAAAGCTGTTCAGAAACTGCAGAAGAGTGCAGCTGCCAAGCTCAAGATGAACTGATTTTGGAACACCAATCCTGACACAGCTGCACAGGCAGCCTGTATGTGTCTAGGCCCAAATCAAAGTGCTGGTTTTAACCTCAAACACACAGCTCAGGACCCCAATATTTTTTCAGGTTACCTCTCTCAGTATGAACCTACCCAGACCTTTTGGTCTTTATTTGACACCTTCCTTTGGGTGCCCCTTCAAAGAAACTTTGGAAGATGGCAGCATGGCAGAGGGTCTTTTCTGTTTTGGCTCCCATAAGACTTACCTCTTCTCCCAGGCATTTGACAACAAGGCTGATAGCTTGTTTTGCTGGTGAAGCTTTTTGTTGATTTTTTTTCCTGCTGGGTTACTGCAGTGATTTTACTGAAACATCACTTGGGGGGGGGGTTATAGACTCTTAAGCTTTTAAAAGTCACTTAGATACTTTTGTATTAAGTCACTAAAGAGTTAAATAAATAACCATCCAGTATCTGGAGGGCACCAGCTTCACCACTTCTGGTACATAATAAGGCACCTCTCTATACTCGGATTCCTTGATGCTGGTTTGTTTGCACTTAGTACCATTCAGGTGGACTGGCTTCCTTTTGCAAAGCTTCCTGTTTGTCACTCTTTCCAGGCTGCTTGCTGCTCACCATGCACTTCAATGTGATTCTTTCCCTTCCAGGTCACCAAAGTGAAGACTGAGCGGCCCCTGCCTGAGAATCCCTATCATTCTAGGGAAAGACCACAACCAAACCCACCAACTGAAGGCGAGTTGCAGCCGTCCAAATATGGAAGCAAGTTTTTCTTCTTTACCTTTTAAACTGGCTATCTTGGCTCCTTCAAAACAACACCAGAATTCTTGATGACTGTAAATAACTCTTTCCTGGTGTTTTGAATGCCCTCTGTATTTGGTAGTCATTAAGGATAATAAACTTCAAATGGTATGGTTTGCCTAATGTATTTTCTTGTATGTGTAGGTTTTGTTTCTGAAAAGTAAAAGTGCAAGAAAGTTCTAAGTCTGGAATAACATCCCTTAAACAATTCCAAGGAAATCCCCCATTGGCTCAGGATGCAATTGGTTATACTTAAGAAAGATGTTTTGAGCAGCCAGCCAGCTCCAGCCTCCACATCTGGAGGGCACCCGGTTGGGGAAGGCTGGTTTCCGGTGTTTGACTTAGCGTCACTTCTTTATGTTAGGCATATCAATTACAGAAATATTGTTAGAATATATTTAATTGCCTTGATCATAGGTCAACAAAGTGTACACAGATCAGTGCCACATCAAGAAAACATAAATAAAAAACAGGTAATTACAGACATGTTTACAAATCAGACTATACAACATGCAAATGTTTTTGAAACAGCCGGATACCCTTAAAAGAATTTGCCAGGTGGGTGTCCATATAATTTTGTTTGTTTAGATCCTTCTGGTTCTGCTGCCAACGGGACTGCTTTTTCAATTGTAGTCCTGTCTTTGAGAAAGATTTATAAGTGTTTGAGCTGTTAAATCCCAAAAGCAAATGGTCATGTACAGTTTATACTTCTTTGGACTCTGGGGTTGGCCTTTTTTTAAAAGTCTTTTGAAATTACATTTTACTGAATTTTCCTTTCCTGGTTTCCAAACTGAGTTCACTTGTCAAAATCTTGGATTCCCTCCATGTATTGGACTACAGCTCTCTTTTTTTTATAACTATTTATTAAATTTTCCAATTAAACACATTTAAAACAATATACAAAACAAACAAACAAACAAACATTCAAAATACATACATCACTCTTTTAACAATTCTCATTACTCATTACAAAATACTCCGCCGAGTTTGACTTCCCTCCCTCCCCTCAATAGGTTTTCTAATCCGCTCTTATCTCGCAGTTCCTTTATATCTAGTCTTTAAAGTCAATTCATAGGATTTATTTCAAGCCTGCAAGTGTCTTTAAACCTCTACAATTCTTTTCCATATAATCCACAAATTTACTCCAATCCCTTAGAAACCTTGTCTCCCTCTGGTTTCGAATCCTGCTAGTCAGTCTCGCTAATTCTGCATATTCAATCATCTTTGTCTGCCAGTCTCCGATTGTCGGTAAGTCCTGGGTCTTCCATTTTTGGGCCAATAATGTCCTTGCCGCGGTTGTCGCATACAAAAATAAGGTATTATCCTCCTTGGTTATCTCTTGACCTATCATTCCTAACAAAAAGGCTTCCGGTCTCTTGGGAAAGGTATACTTAAGAATCTTTTTCAGTTCATTATATATCATTTCCCAATAGCCTTTAACCTTTTCACATTTCCACCACATATGATAAAAGTCCCCTTCCTTTTCATTGCATTTCCAGCACATTCTATTACTCATTCTATACATTTTTGCTAATTTCACCGGGGTTAAATGCCATCTATACATCATCTTCCAAACATTCTCTTTCAAAGCAGTACATTCTCTTTCAAAGCAGTACAGATGTATTGGACTACAGCTCAAATCAGCCTTGCCCAACATAGTCTGAACCATCTGGAGGGTACCATCTGGAGGGTACCTGGAGGGCAAAAGCTTTCATTAGGTATTTCTGGTCCCTCTTGCCCTGTTTCCCCCTCTCATGCTGGGACACTTGCTGCTTTCAATGTCTCCTTGTAATGTTCAGCAGCGTTGAGTCTTTAGCAGAAGAACGATTCTCCAGGTAGGTTGAAACCCATTTCCTTGGAAGATTGCCTTCCCTTGGGTGTGTACCAGGTGTACCTAGTGGCTAAACTACACCCAGCTGAATTGAATGGAGCCGGGTTAAGGTACGGGCCTTGTCAAAGAAGGTGCTGCACATTTTGTGGGTGACTTTTTCATCTTCCATAACAGCAGCTGCTAATTCTTCTGCCCTCACCACCCTGCAGTGCTGAATTTAGGGTGGTGTGATTGGTTTCCCTGCACAGGGTGCTGAGCTGAAGGGGTGTAAAACAGCAGCAGCAGCAACATTTATATGGATGCCTACTAAGAAGATCCACTAAAAAAAACTGCACCAAAAGGAATTACAGTGGTACCTCCGCTTGCAAACGGGATCCGTTCTGGAGCTCCGGTGTGGCCTGCGATAGAATGTTGCAGCATGAAGTGCTGCTCTCCAGGGTGCCAGCCAGCCACACATGCCTCTTCCATGCTACTCCATTCACTCCCCACACCTTCGCCATACCCCACTGCAGCATTCTGTGGCCACAGCACCCTCAGTCCTCACTGAAATGCTTCCCAAACTTGCTTTTCTAAAAACATTCCCCTCTGCATCGAGAAGTGTCCCCTCCTACTGGTAGCTCAGTGGTCAAACACCGACTTTGCATGCTGGCGGCCCCAGGTTGAATCCCCAGTGGCATCTCCGTATAGGGCTGGGAATCCCTCCTGCGGTTGCACTAATTGGATGGCTCAGTTGGTTAGAGCATGGTGCTGATGACGCCAATGTTGTGTGAGACAGCTGCCTATTCCTACATTGCAGAGAGTTGGGCTGGATGATCCTCGCGGTGCCTTCTGACTGATTCTAAGATAATGCCAGTCAGTGTAGGCAACAGAGCTCAGCTTTTTATGTTCCCTTAGGGGGGACAAAAAAAAAAAGCAAGGACTGGCGGTACTATGTTTTCCCTTCAAGCTTGATGGCATCACATCAGCCTTCTAGAAACTTCAGTCATGGGCATAACTGCTGCTTTGCGCCTGGCATTATTCACCTGTGTCGCTGCTGGGCTCCCTCTCTGTGCCACTGCCCAACTCTGATGCCACCCCATGCCCACTTTCTGTGCCACTTCATCTGCTCAAGCTACGTGAGCCTGTGGCACAGGGGAAGACTCTGGACAAAAACTGATAACCCCTTCCCGCAAATATTTCTTATTCCCACGATAATTCAGTTTGGTACAGTTGCCTTTAATGGATCTTCTCAGTAGGCGCCCATATAAATTCAGGCATTATTATTATTATTATTATTATTATTATTATTATTATTATTATTATTATTATTAAACTGCTGTTGCTGTTGCTACTATTTTGTGCCCCCTTGACTCAGCTTCCTATGTGGGAGACAACCTGCACCACCCTGAAGAATCTGGTACTGTTGGGGCAGTAGGAAAGGGTCAGTGCCAACCACCTTCCTATGGGGCAATCCCAATGCAGTTGCCGCCCCATGTTTTGGGGAACCTTCCCTTTGGTTCTTTACTTATGCAGCCTAAAACTATGCATATACAGTGGTACCTCGGTTTATGAACACAATTGGTTCCGGAAGTCTGTTCATAAACTGAAGCGTTCATAAAGTGAAGCGAACTTTCCCATTGAAAGTAATGGAAAGTGGATTAATCTGTTCCAGATGGTCCACGGAGTACTTAAACTGAAGCGTTCATAAACTGAATCAAACTTTCCCATTGAAAGTAATGGAAAGTGGGTTAATCCGTTCCAGACAGGTCCGCGAAGTACTCAACCTGAAGCGTACTTAACCCGAAGCATGGGTGTAATTGGTTCCGGATGTCTGTTCATAAACTGAAGCGTTCATAAACTGAAGCGAACTTTCTCATTGAAAGTAATGGAAAGTGAATTAATCCGTTCCAGATGGGTCCGCGGCATTCGTAAACCGAAAATTCGTAAACCGAGGTGTTCATAAACCGAGGTTCCACTGTATTAGTAAGTGCACCTTGTTAATATTCCTGGTTGAATCCCAGTTTGAGACGGTCCTCTTAGCCCTTCCTGACCTTCTGGAGGTGCTGCTTGCTGCCCCCTCGGCCTCTGAGAGTTCCTTGTATGTCACACAAGCACGGGTGCTAGGAACGTATCTGCGAGGGACAGGGGATATCGCGAAGTCCCTCCCCTCCTGAGTTCCAGCCCATCCCCGAGCGCAGGGGAAAGCAGGGAGAGTTCCGACGCAAGTGGGGAAGCAGGAAGTGGGGTCCGAGGCTCAGGCAGGGTAGAGGAGCCATCGTCCCAGGTGGGACAGGAAGGGGAAAGCCAGGGGGGCAGACCTATCCCCCCAACTCCGGAATTGCGCAGAAAACGTAGGGGGAAGAGGCTGGGTCTCCCCAAGTTGTTATGTTGGAGAAAAACGCGCCAAACGCCATTCAGCGGTTCTGACTCAAGCGGATAAGATGTGTCTCTGTAAATAGTACTGCCTTTAGCACTGTAAATACGCAGCACCAATAAAAAGATAAAATGCAGAGCTGTGTGGAGTCGTTACTCTGAAGTAGCCCACCCGGGCCACTGTGTGAAGGAGAACTGGATTTCTGAATCAGTTCCCTAGATTGGGGTTGGATAACACTGGCTCAGAAAAAGGTTTCAATGAATGGTTAGCTCTTCCAGCCAGCTAACCATGCAAACCTCTGTTCCTGGCCTCCACCTCAGTTTTCTCAATAGACTGTGGCTCCTGAGCATACTTAATCCTCTTCGAATTGTTCACCACTTTGTTGTTGTTGTTGTTGTTGTTGTTGTTGTTGTTGTTGTTGTTGTTGTTGTTGTTGTTGTTGTTGTTGTTTTAAGCACTGCTGTAGATTTCCCCACGGATGCTGATACTGCCCTCTTGTTTTTCACTGCCCTCATTTTGGCCTCAGAGCTGTCATCACTCACCGCCTGAGCTTGCTGTTAGAAGGAGGGGTGATTTACTTTGCTGGAACAAACCACGAGCCTGTCTAGACTGGGATTTTGAGTCCAACAGATCCCCTTGTGTGGATCTCACTGGGAATCATTCTGTCTCTCAAACACAAGCACACAGCTTCTCCTGAAATGCACATTCTCTCTCTCTCTCTCTCTCTCTCTGAACAGGAGTTTGCTTATCCCCACATTGGGGGGGGGGCAATGACATAGTGTGTTTGTGGGGGCCCCACAGGGCAGTTTCCCCCTGGTGCAAAATTATTGGAGTGCATAATTTCAACCCTTGGTGCTGCCTCAATACAGTTGTGCACTTCTGTCACTGGGCTCCATTGAAATCGGCTTCTCCATGAGAACCAGGAAGTCTCCAGATAACTGAACAACTCTTCTTTTCTCTGTGGCTGCAGTCACCTGGGTGATGTGGATGCCATGAGGCAGTTGAATGTGCATGCATACTCTGTCTGTCTCTCCCCCCCCCCCCAACATGCTGGCAACCCACACTACACCATTGGCAGGGGGCAATTCCTCAGCCTGTTGGCAAGAATCGAGACTGCCTGCAAAACCTCTGCTCTTGTCCAACAAAGCAGCATGGCTGGGAAAGGCTCTTTGCCTCTCTGCTGGCTGATTTCCCTCTTTTAAAGCTTGAGAGGCTGTCCTAGAAGCTGCCTCTAGGGGTCTGCTGTCTGCTCAGAGTAGCGTCTGTTCAGCATTACCCTTAATGCTTTTGTCAATCATTGGTGCCCCCCCTCCCCGCTGCCCGCAGAACCCTAATGGTTTCTTAGAAAACCTTTGAGCAATCAAACATCAAGACTGTGTTAAGAACATAAAGCCATCTTGCACGAATTTACCAGGACATTTCCTTGGCAGAGAGAGAGGAGACCCAGGCGAATTCGACATGGGAGTGTTTAAAAAATTATTATTTTTTACCTTCAGCGTGGAAGAACTCCACTTGTGCTTGGGGTGTAGGCCATAACCTTTGCCAAAACTCATCATGCTGGGCCTGAAGATAACTGTTTATGGCAGAGATTTTCGTGTTGGGGCTCTGCTACCTCGTTACACTGAATGTGTATCCTCTCTTGCACACACATGATCTCGGACTGAGGCCTCTTGCATATCTGGCTATGAACTTCACTTGGCAGTAGAGGAAATGGCACCTGAGATAAAAAGTGCAGCAAAACAGCTTTGCTTAAAAACGGTGGTTGTTGTTGTTACCCCCCCCCCCCGCTCCCGCTCCCTGCACTCTTTCTTTTTGCGTGCAGCTCTGGTTGCCTCACCGCAAAAAGGATATCATTGAGTTGGAAAAGGTTCAGAAAAGGACAGCCAAAATGATTGAGGAGGTGGAGCGACTTCCCTATGGTGAAAGGTTCCAGAGTATGGGACTTAGTTTGGAGAAGAGGAGACACAGAAGTTTATAAACTCATGCATCGTGTAGAGAAAGAAAAGTTTTTCTCTCTCTCATAATACCAGAACTCATGGACATCGAATGAAACTGAAAGTTAGAAGATCCAGGACAGAAAAAAAAGAAGTTCCTCATGCAGCACAAACTTTGGAACTCACTCCCGCAGGAGGGCAGATATGGCCACCAAACTGGATGGCTTTCTCAGAGAATTAAAAAGGGATTTGACAAATCATGCAAGAGGGGGCATATGAAGGCTACCAGCTAAGATGGCCATGCTCTGCCTTCACAGTTGGAAGGCAGCAGCGCTTCTGAATACCAGTGGCTGGAAGCCGCAGGAGAGGAGGGTGCTCTGTGCGAAGGTCCTACTTGTGGGTTTCCCATCTGGCTGGCCCCTGTCAGAGCAGGATGCTGACCATTCAGCAACATCTCTTCCAAGTAGCACCACTTGCTCCTCTCTCTCTCCTTCTCTCACCTTTTTAGAAATGCAGTTTCTCTTCTTTACAGTAGAGGTTTTCAACCATTTTGAGTCCATGGCTCCCTTGACCAACTCCGTTCTTTCTGCGGCACCTCTGTGGGGCTCAGGAGCCCAGTTATGTCACCCCTTGTTTGCAGAGCTGGCAGCCTCTCACTCTTGGGAGCCCTCTGGGCAGCCACGGCCACCCCCTGGTCTCTGAGCTACCCCCAACCCCCGCCCCAAAGAGAGGTGCCTCCTTACAATGCCCCACGGGGGTCTGGGAAGAGGGTGCTCCCTGCCTTAGTGGCCCGATGGAAACTGGCCAAAGGTGAAAGTGAGGACAGCACCTTAACCTTGGGAGGCAGTAGTGGCAGAAGCGGGCACTGCCGGGTGTGCATGGCAGAATGGCTCCCCTTCCACCGGGCGGGCCATGCACACACAGCAAGCCCAAGAAAGGCCAGCACAGCACAGCACCTGCCTGCCTGCCTGCCCTCCCACTTGTTTGTCCATTCCCAACAGCAAGGGCTGGTGGACTGGCTGGCTGGGCTCCATTGTCCACTTACTCGTTTACTCCAAGACGGCCTCAGCTCTTGGCAACCAACACCCCGTGTGGCCAGCCCCAGAGGCACCACTCATGGAATTTGTAGCCAGGGCTGCTGCAACAAACAGCTGTGCAAGCCTTTGAGGAGGCAGAGACGCAGAAAGGCATCAGAGGAGGGAAGGAAGGAAAGAGTCACCCCAACCATCATTCAAGGCACCCCAGAGTGCCATGACACACTGGTTGAAAATCACTGCTTTACATCAATAAACAACACATACAGCAGGTCATCATAAAAAAAACCCTGTCAGGAGTGAGCCAGCAGTAAATCACACCATGCAAATTGGAGTTAACTCTTTGTTAGCAAAAACCGCACAATCTGCACAGGAGTGTCATGCTTAGTGAGCACGGCCTCCCGCATCCTCTGCTTCAGCTTCTGCCTGATTCTGAACTTCTCTCTGCCATAGATATCCCTTCTCACTAGACCTTGTTACCTCTTCCACTTCTAACACTTCCTCATCCCAGTCTTCTCCCTGTGGCCACTCGTCATTGTCCCCCCACCCCACTCCCTGGGCTGTTGAGCCTTCTTCCCTAGGGGTTTCCCCTCCTGGTTCCTCCAGCCAAGAACACAAAGGGTTTGTTTGCTTTTGATGGGAATAAATTTGGCAGTTCAAAAATGCAAGTCAGGCAACAGTTGCGTTGTGTTTGTTAGATGGTGTCAAAAGTGACTGATCATGTGGAAAAGTAAATTAAGCAGTTCTGGCTCACCTAGAACCCTCTCAGGTCCTGATCAAGCATACCCTTTTCTGCTCTCCGCAGGATCCACTGCTACTCTAATATGAAGGAACAGGTAGGTAGCCGTGTTGGTCTGAGTCGAAGCAAAATGAAAAAATTCCTTCAGTAGCACCTTAAAGACCAACTAAGTTTATATTTTGGTATGAGCTTTCGTGTGCATGCACACTTCTTCAGATACCTGAAGGTATTCTTAGTGTGCATGCACACGAAAGCTCATACCAAAATATAAACTTAGTTGGTCTTTAAGGTGCTACTGAAGGAATTTTTTCATTTTAATATGAAGGAAATAACCTAGAACACATAGAGCTCACCCCTGACAAGCCATGCAAAGATGTGAGTGCTATGATATAGGTGGGCAATGCCAAAAGTATTTAAACAGCATCCTTAATGGGACAAAGTTAATAGGGACACTTGCTAGTGCCTTATAGTCCCATGCACATGGGCAGTTTTTAAATATTCCTTTAGAAGAGTCATGGCCAATTCATGGCATTTCTGTAAAGTTGTATTTTGAGTTGCTAAACCTTTGGCTAACATGCTGTGATGGTATCTGAAGAAGTGTGCATGCACACGAAAGCTCATACCAAAATAAAAACTTAGTTGGTCTTTAAGGTGCTACTGAAGGAATTTTTTTTATTATGCTGTGATGGGTTAGACCAGTGATGGCGAACCTATGACACGCATGTCAGACGTGACACGCAGAGCCCTCACTGCTGGCATGCGCCCCATCGGCCCATTCATGCTGCTGTTGTTGTTGTTGTTGTTGTTGTTGTTGTTGTTGTTGTTGTTGTTGTTGTTGTTGTTGTTGTTTCCCCCATTTGTTCTCCTCACGCTACAGCTTGTCCTGCCCCTGTTGTCTCCGCTGTTAAAACCCGGATCCTTTTTTGTTTGTTTTTTGTTGCTGGTAGCCAGAGATTGGTTTTTTAACCCTTTCTGTGCTGTTTTTTCTGGTGCTTTGGCAGACAATGATTGGGTGTAACAACGTTCATTTTTTAACCCGTTCTCTGCTGGGGTTTTTGGCGCTTTGGCAGACTATGTCGGTGCTGTGTGTTAGTTCCAGCGAAGGTATTATTCGTCATTTATTTCTGTTCTCTTTCCCCCCCAAAAGTGCAGCAGCTTTGGGGCACCCCCCCAAAAGCAAAACAACTTTTGCACCCCCCAAAAAAACCTCCAAAACTTTGGTCAGCAGCTCCCCCCCAAAAGCTCAACAACTCTGGGCACTTTGTGATAAATAAAGGGTTTTTGGTTTGGTTTGGTTAAATAATTAGTTTTTTGTTAATTAAATACAGTTATATATTACATTACATATATTACATATATTTTGTTATTTAAGCTATAAATACCGCGAAATTATGGTTATTTTTCTCGAAGTGACACCCCACCCGAGTTATGCTTGGTTTTTTGGCGAATTTTGACACACCAAGCTCAAAAGGTTGCCCATCACTGGGTTAGACCTAACCTGGGGCAGGGGGACCTCTGGGTGCTTTGGACCACCTGATTGAGGAAGGCTGGGTCCAGTGCTCCCAGTACACCAGTCGCACAACCTGGTGAGTCAGCCATTTACACTGTTTCCTTCTCCTCCTAAACATTTTCCCCTCCTCCGGCCTGTTTCCCAGCCCTTCATCAAGATCTGTTTTTCCTCTCCTTCAGAGTAAGCTTGCATCTCCTTATGCCACGTAGGAATTTCGAGCCACTAGCAAGGACAGCTTCAATAAATACAGAGTGAGTGTACCTAATGTTCTCCTGCAGGCCACAGATGTCTAGTGGTGATAGTGTGTTAAGGACATGTGTGGTACAAGGGTGGCACTGTGGTGTAAACCACTGAGCCTTGGGCTTGCTGATCGGAAGGTCGGCAGTTTGAATCCCCGCGATGGGGTGAGCTCCTGTTGTTCGGTTCCTGCTCCTGCCAACCTAGCAGTTCGAAAGCATGTCAAAGTGCAAGTAGATAAATATGTACCGCTCAGGCGGGAAGGTAAATGGCGTTTCTGTGCACTGCTCTGGTTTCGCCAGAAGTGGCTTAGTCCTGCTGGCCACATGACCCGGAAAATCTGTCTGCGGACAAACGCTGGCTCCCTCGGCCTGTAAAGTGAGATGAGTGCCGCAACCCCAGAGTCGTTAGCGACTGGATTTAACTGTCAGGGGTCCTTTACCTTTACCTTTAAAGGACCCACAGACGTTTCAGTGGCTGAACCTTGTTGAATGCTAAGAGGCTCCCTCTTGTGGACGCTTTAGGAACAGCTGCCTTGTGCTGAGTCAAAACCATTGGTCCATTTCACTTTTTATTGCCTACACTGGCTGGCAGCAGCTTTCTGTGTTTTCAGATGTGAACTCTCCCAGCTCTACCTCGAGCTGCCTTTGAGGAAAGTCACATCCAAGTGCAATGCCCCAAACTACTTTGTCCATTACTCCACCTAGCCCAGAGCTGCCTTCCTTGAATCATAGAATTGTAGAGATGGGACCCGGGAGGTACTCTCAAAGCAGTCCAACCCCCTGCGATCACAGATGAAGAATCCCCAACAGGTGGCCATCCAACCTCTGTTTAGAAACCAAGGAGAGCCCACCACCTCTCTTAGTGGTCCATTCCACTGCCAAATGGAAAGTTAATCCTAGTGTTTAGTCAGAATCAAATTTCTTGTTAATTGAAGCCATTGTTTTGAGTCCTACTCGCTGGAGCAGAAGAAAACAAGCCCTTGAGATCTTTGAAGATGGCTATCACATCACAGCTCAGTCTTCTGCAGGGTAAACATACCTAACATTATGGTCCTCCTCGACAGGTACAGGCTGGCCCTCCAAATTTTCAGAAGGCCTTTCCTTTCACCTGCTGCCATAGAAAAGGGGGACCCTGTGAGCAGCCTTCTGGAACTCCAGCCAATAGCCAGAGGGTCATGGGAATTGGAGCCCAGTAGGTATTTTAGGTCTGAGTTTTGCTCTCCCACCCCCACCCCCACTGCCCTTTTGCTAGCTCAGGACCAATGAAAGTTCTTTCCAATGGAAATAATTATTATTAATCACCCCCTCCTCATTTCACCACCACAGCAACCCTTAGGGGTTGGCAAGGTTGAGAGAGGCATCAACTGGCCAGAGGTCACCCAGTGGCCAAATGGGCTTTTGTTGGGGGGCGCGAAACTCAGTTTGCTATGTCTTTATTGATTAAGGGCGGGGGCAACTGCTCCTCCCTGCCCCCCTTTGACTACGCCCATGTCTCCAGCCATGGCTCTCAGACCCTGGCTTAGAACCTTGGGCGCATGGCTCCCTGCGCTGAAAACCTCAAGTTTCTCGAGAGAGCCGGCTGCTGCTTAGTGCTTTCTCCTCAACGGACTTATAACACACACACACACACAGTATATATATACACAAGGTGGCCCAATTGCTGCCGTATGTGTGCCACCTGAGAGCGAAGCGCCACGTCTTTCTATGTCCTTGTGGGCTCGGAGATGCTCTTGGTTGTTTAGAGTTCATGCACCACTTTGGTGCTATTAGTAGTCATGTTTTATAACAAGAGTGGCGATTGGGGTGGGGAGGGGAGGCTCCTCAGTTTGGGGGAAACGCGGGAGGGAAGAATAACAGCAACAGGAAACTGAGATTGTTTCCAGTCATCATCATCTCTCTCTCTCTCTCTCTCCCTCCCTCCCCCCACCCGGGCTTCGCATAATCGCCGGCCTACTGCACAACTATCCAGCCACCCACGTCTCCCGCCAATCCCCGGGAACAGATCTGAAATAACAATTACGTTAAGCGCTATAGCCGCCTTTCATCTGCTCGCTCCTTGCAACGTGTGGAAAGTTGAAGGCTGCCCCGGCGGGGTCACCATCCTTTGGAGGACCGGCTGCTGCAGATTTGCAAGTGGTGTTAACGTGTATATAAACACAATAAATAAATATCTTCAAATTCCACAGGTTGGATCAAAATGGTACGGCAGCCACAGCAGAACAGGTTGAGAACGCCTATCATTCCACCAAAAACCACTTATTATCCTTTGGCCACATGCGCACGCACGTGTGCGCGCACACACACACACGGGAAATTGTGTGCGCTCCGCAAAATACATAACTCTAATGCTCAGCACTTGCTTTGCATCCAAAAGGTCCCCCAAGGTCAGCCTGTTGAAAAGCAGCAGGGGGGGGGGCTGGGACTGGGGAGAGCTGTTCTCTGCCCTAGACCTTTGCCAGCCTGAGCAGGCAATACAATGCTGGATGGAACTGTCTTCTTCTTCTTCTTCTTCTTCTTCTTCTTCTTCTTCTTCTTCTTCTTCTTCTTCTTCTTCTTCTTCTTCTTCTTCTTCTTCTTCTTCTTCTTCCATCCCTCGTAGCCGAGTAAGATTGTCTTCCATAAACACGGTTTTAAAAATGAGTCCGTAAGTGACTGTGGAGGCCAATTCTGGATCCACTGTAAACGGTGGCTTTAAATTTAGATTCAGTAAAGTGAACAAATAAAAAAATAAAAAAACTCATAAATATTAGAGCAGGTTGAAGGCAGCATAAGGATGAACACTATCATCAAACTTACTATTCCAAAAAAATTATCCAAAATAAAGTGGCTTGTTAAGATGCCCTAATTATTGTGCATTCATGATTGTTTGTGTTCAGGAGGGTCTCAGGGCATTTTCAATCTCATTTGCCCCTGCAAAGCTTTTAGGGGGTTGGTCAGTATCCATACCTTTCTGCAGAAATACAGTACTCCAATTTTTCATAATCTTCATTCTTTTGTTTTCTTTTGTCCCACTTAAGCCGCTCTATCTGCTCATGAGTGCTGCTCCAGGAAGCAGTCATACTCTAACACTGGGGAAGCAACACAGAACAACTAATGACACAGAATTGTGTGTGGACAACCCAACCGTGAATCCACAACTAATGCACTGCTATCGCACCACTGCTGTGCTGCAAAATATAACCACAAAAATCCCTCCACCATGTGTGGGTGTGTTAAACCACAGAGCCTAGGGCTTGCCGATCAGAAGGTCGGCAGTTCGATTGAATCCCCGTGACGGGGTGAGCTCCTGTTGCTCGGTCCCAGCTCCTGCCAACCTAGCAGTTCAAAAGCATGTCAAAGTGCAAGTAGATAAATAGGTACCGCTCTGGCGGGAAGGTAAACGGTGTTTCCGTGCGCTGCTCTGGTTTGCCAGAAGCGGCTTTGTCATGCTGGCCACATGACCTGGAAGCTGTATACCAGCTCCCTCAGCCAGTAAAGCAAGATGAGTGCCACAACTCCAGAGTCAGTCACGACTGGACCTAATGGTCAGGGGTCCTTTACCTTTATGTGTGTGTATTTTCAGTCTTTGAGCCTTTTGTGTAAAGGTCCCAGGTCCAGCCTCTGGCACCTCCAGTATAAAGGATCTGAGTTTGGTGCGCTGACAAAAGGCTTTCCCCTGCATGACCCCCATAGACAGCCTCTGCCTTTCAGAGTTGACAATAGCGGGTTTCATGGACCATTGATAGTTGACTTGAGAAAAGGGACTTGGCTATGTTAGGCAACTTGAACCTCTTGTAACATCTACTTAATCAACTTAAATCAAGCAGCAGTTTATGCTCTGAGTATTCAAAACATAAAGTTGTCTCTCGGGCAGATGTTTTATGATTTCCCTTTGTTAAAAACTGAATATCTGACTCCTCTCACCTTTTCTTATAACACTAGCAAGCTCTCAGGGCAGCTTCCAAAGTCATAAAATTGCACAGGAGCCAGGGGGGTTATATGCCATTTAAAAGCAATAGGAATGCAGAATGTCCATAATGGAAGACAATAAAACAGCTACCGGTAGGTTGCCACCAGGTGTGTGATGCAATGGAAGCCCTGGGCATTTTTATTCTATTTTAATTGTCGCTGCTTGAAATAAAAAAGCCATCATGGTTGGCCCATGCACCACTCCTGTGACAAGGCCTCTGACCTTCAACTTTCTCTTCCTACTACCAAATAATATTTCTGGGACTTCATCAGATTTTTGGGGTGGTGGGGTGGGGTGGAACAACTTAAACATGAATGCCAAGAAGAACAAGACCAGCAAGAAAACGAGCTCTCACTATTTATTTATTTATTTATTTATTTATTTATTTATTTATTTATTTAAACCCAGCCCATCTGGCTGGGTTTCCACAGCCACTCTGGGCAGCTAACAGCATATATCGAAACATAATAAAACATCAAACATTAAAAACTACCCGATACAGGGCTGCCTTCAGATGTCTTCTAAAAGTTATGTACTGTAGTTCTTTATCTCGTTGATATCCGAAGGGAGGGTGTTCCACAGGGAGGGCACCACTACCAAGAACGCCCTCTGACTGGTTCTCTGAAGCATTTTTCTTCCACAAGGAGAATGAAACTAAAGTGTCGAACTAGGACCTGGGACTGGGAGACCTGGTTTCAAGTCCCCACTTGGCCACAACACTCACTGGGTGTGACCTTGGAAGCCAGTTGCTAACTCTCAGCCTAACCTACTCCACAAGGTTGTTGTTAGGTTTAAAATGGTGTGGGAAGAGGAGAACTATGTATGCTGCTTTGAGCTCCTTGGAGGAAAGTTTGGGACAGGTAAATAAATTAACAACCTCCAGAGGGCAAGCTTTTTCCATGCCTGTTTCTGCCCTCTGTGTTCTGTGGTCCTGCTCACTGGCCCACAGCAAAACCCTACTCCTGCTGATCTTTCTCTCCTCCTAGGCTTATCCAGCCATAAGGGAAGAGGAAGGCAAGGAGGGCTGTGCTCTCGCTCAGGGCCATGTGTCGCTCGCATCCCTTCCCTCTGCCAAGGCCAGCTTCCTGAAGTTTGGTTCCTTGCTGGCCTCTGCTGACCCTTCCCTTCCTGTGTTTGGCTGGGAGGGCGGGGAGGCCACGAGCCCCCAGAGCTGCACCCCGGCTCAGGCACCGTGCCTTGGCAGCGGTGTGCAGGACTGGGGTCAAGACCCCCTGTCAGTGGCTTCCTGATGGCCAAACGCCTGGCTGGCCCACACCCAGCAGGGTCTTCCTTTCAGATGGACTTGGAGGCGAGAGGGAGAAGGATCAGAGTTCTGCTGGATCAGAGCAAAGCCCCAGTGTTCTCCTTCTCGCAGGTACCTGCCCAAAGCCCACCCACAGGCCACAAAGGCAATGGCCCTCCACTGGTACCTTGTTCCATTTGTTCGCTTATGGGATTTACTCTAACCACTACACCACACTGCTCTCCAGAGGGGAGAGTCTCTTGGAACATGGAAGGTGTCCTCATGACTGTCTAATAAGAGACAAATGCCTCTGGGGAAACCCCCAAGTAGACTTGAAGTCAGCAGCGCTTCCCCGTATATGGCTCTCTGAGGTAGACTGTGTGTGGAAATGGAGGTTCCATTCCTCTAATGGCTAATGAGAATGTAATAAGAACAAAGGCACACCTAGCTGTGCCTCCTCTTTCCAACCAGATGTCTCTGGGAAATATGTTGGAAGTTTGCAAAATTATGCATGACAGGGATAAAAGGGACAGGGAAATGGTCCCCCCCCCCTAATATTAGAACTGGTGGACATCCTATGATGTTGAAAGATTCAGGACAGAAAAGACTTACCATGCAGTACAGTGCAGAGTTAAACTATTGAACTCGCTCCCACAGCCTGACCACCAATTTGGATGGCTTTTAAAAAGATGGCTTTTGCCACTATGGCTCTACTTGGTCAGAGGCAGCAGCGAATCTGAATGCCTATTGCTGGGAGACATGAGAGGGGAGAGGGTTCTTGTGCTGGGGCCCTGCTTGCAGGCTTCACATTGGGTCACCTGGTTGCCACTGTGAGACAGGATGCTGGACTAGATGGGCCATTGGCCTGGCTCAACAGGTGAGCCTCTCGTTCTTATGTTGTTGGTGTTTACAGTGTGTGTGTGTGTGTGTGTGTGTGTGTGTGTGTGTGTGTGTGTGTGTTCTTTTTGGGAAGGATGGTTTGGCCCATTTCCTGAGATTCTTGGTGTCTCTGCCTCTTTCCTTGGCAGCCTCGTTTGAGGAGAGGAGAAGCATCATTGAGAATGCAAATCTTGACCCTTTTGGGGGGGCTGCTTCTCCTTTTTTAAAACTGCCAAGCACTAGCAGTAATTCATGTAGTAACCATGGCAACTGCCACGTACATTTACATATTCTTCCACTTAATCACAGGGCCATCCAAGACAACTCTTTGCCAGTTCTTTTGACATAATTTGCTGTTTTCATTTGCTAAACCGGGAACTGTAATCCACAGGGATTTTATCATTATTATTTTTAAAGAAATCTGCATTTTTTACTCATTGGAAAAAAATCACTGGCTGGTCTTCCTTCCTTCCTTCCTTCCTTCCTTCCTTCCTTCCTTCCTTCCTTCCTTCCTAACTTTTCTGATCAGAGTACTGGCATATCTGTTTTTCCTTGACCGTTGCTCAAAAATCCATGCCCAAAACTCCTTGCGGACAAAATCTATTGTGTGATTCTATAACCAGAGCAGTGTTGGGTTTGCAAGTCTAGATTCCAGGCAGACTGTGCTTCGTCTATGGCACTCTGCACATGCTCACTCTTTGTTTTTGCAGCACCATTTAAGAAGGATATTTGGCAAAATGGAAGGTGTGCAGAGAAGGGCATATATGATAATCAAGGGTCTGGAAACCAGGCTTTATGAGGGAAGATTTAAGAAGCTGGATATGTTTAGCCTGAGAGGAGATATGATACCCATCTTCAAATATCTCAAGGGTTGTCACATGGAAGATCGAGGTTTGGACTTTCTGACAGTAAGAGCCATTCAACAGTGAAATGGACCTTCTTGGAAAGTTGTGGAGTCTCCTTTGCTGGAGGTTTTTAAACAGAGGGTGGAAAGCCTTCTGTCAGAGGTTATTTAGCTGGATTCCTGTATTGCAGGGCGTTGGACTAGATGGCCTTCAGGATCCGTTCTTACTTTATAATTCCATAAATGGGAGAGGGGGAAATCCGCCTATGATCCTGAGTGGGACCAATGTTCCATCTAGGAGTTGGCATTGCTGTGGAATTGTATGCTTGGAAGGGACCCCAAGGGCCATCTAATTCAACCCCACCCCCACCCCCCATGCAGGAATAATGCCTACCGTATGTCTTTGCCAATCTGCCTAATCACTTCTAAGATGTACGGTAGCTCCTCTTAAGTTTTTACAGGATTGATTTTATTTTATTTTCCATACAAAACTGTAGTGATTAAAATATTTTAAAATTTCAGATAAAGTAACACACACACACACACACCCCAATTGCAGTACTTCAGGATTCAGAGCACCCTATATTCTACAAGCAGGATTCGATGCTGGTCTAGATGACCCTTGGAGATCCCTTCCAGCTATGCAGTTCTGTGATTCTATAGTTTTAAATGGGTAGCCGCCAGACACTGCTGTACCCAGTTCCTTGCTGAACGCTTTCCCCCATGTGAGCAAATTGCAGTCCTGGAGCCATTGGACATCTATGTCTCCTCTGAGAGAAGTCTCCATCTTGGCTTGGCTCCATCTTCTGTAGCGTTGCTTTAGAGCAGTGTTTCTCAACCTTTTTTGGGCAAAGGCACACTTGTTTCATGAAAAAAATCACGAGGCACACCACCATTAGAAAATGTTAAAAAAATTAACTCTGTGCCTATATTGACTATATATAAAGTAATTCTCCCACGGCACACCAGGCAACATCTCGCGGCACACTAGTGTGCCGCGGAACAGTAGTTGAGAAACACTGCTTTAGAGAACGGTCTTCCCCAGCAGCCACACCTGATGCCAACTGGGACACCCTTTCAGCATCCGATAGAGAGGCCTGCTTTCTCCCAACCCCTAAGATGTGGAACTCCCTCCCCACAGAGATGTTCTTGGCCCCTTGACTGTACAGCCTCCAATGAATGCTCCTCCTCCTCCTCCTCCTCCTCCTCCTCTACCTCTTCACCTTGTCCGTTGGCACCTGAGATGTATGTTTTCAGGATCCGCCCTATTCTTACTTACTGACTTTTTACAGTTACACCCCATCTTTCCTCCAAGGAGCTCAGGGTAGACTGCATACTTCCTCCCCATTTTATCCTCACAACAACAACAACAACAACAACGAAATGGGGAAGAGGAGAAGTGTGTGCATCACCTTTATCTCCTTGGGAGGGAAGAGGTAGGGTATAAATGTTGACAAACAAACAAACCCTGTAAGTCAGGCTGAGAGTAGGCAGTGACTAGCCAGAACAAACATCATGGCTGAGTTGGGGGGGATTTGAACCCGGGTCTCCCAGGTCTTCACCCAACACTCAAACTACTGCGCCACAGTGGCTCTTGTTGAATATTCTCAAGAAAATGACATTCTTGTGAGTGTAATAGGTTTGGCTGTTTTTATTTCTGAATTTTAAATGGTTGTAGTAACCTGAACTGAGACCTGCAGGCAAATGTGCAGGTAATAAATGTGATAATTATAATTAATAATATGATGTGGGGTGGAAATACTTGATTTATAGGGGTTTTATAATTTTATTTTCCATTTTACAGATACTTTAACTGGGGGGGGGGGGTTCACGCATCAATCTTACATATCAAATCTTCCTTTCAACCTTCCTCCCCCCTTCTGTGGTTGCTTATGTTATAACTTTTATCACTGCATACGGTATCCAACCAATTCAAATCCTATTTACTAATTCTCATTTTCCCTTAAGTTAGTCTCACTTCACATTTTTACATCAATCCTGCTAATGTTTTAAGTTGTTTGCAATAATTCCTAAAAAAATCCACAAATATTCCCAATTCTTCTTGGTTTCTTATTCTTCTGGTAAGATTTGCCATTTCTGCATACTCTATCAGTTTTAGTTGCCAATCCTCCTTAATTGGAGCTGTTTCTTCTTTCCATCTCTGGGCATAAATAATTGAGGCAGCCATTGTAGCATAAATAAACTCCCCCCCCCCTGCTCCTTGGGTCCCTTTGAACCAATTATTCCTAAAAGAAAAGCTTCTGGATTTTTAACAAACATTACAAACATTATCTTCAACATTTTCCCCAACTCATTATAAATCATTCCCCCAGAAAGCCTTTGCTACCTTACATGACCACCACATATGGAAAAAGGTACTCTCTTTTTCCTTGCATTTCCAGCAGATATCTGATTCCGACTTGTACATTTTTGCCAATTTACTAAGTGTCAGATATAATCCATACATCATTTTCATATAATTTTCTTTTAACAATATAACATACGGTGGTCGATTTCAAATCTACATTCCACAATCTTTCCCATGCTGTCATTTCAATGTTATGCCTTATATCCATTTTGCCCAGTGCTTCATCTGTGATTTTACCTGTTCATCTTTTGTTTCCTGTTTTAACAACATCTTGCACATTTTAGACATTATTTTTTTTATTATTATCTAGTAGGTCTCGTTTTAATTGAGAAAATTGGTTTGCAAAAGGACTTGCTTTATAGGTTTGACCACCTCTTCATCTGTCTTATATTCTTCCCACATTTGTAAGAACTTGATCATTTAGTGCGGCAGTGAAGGAAAAGAAGAAGGTAAAACACAGCTACAGGATATAAATTCCCTCTGCAAGTTAATGGATATGGATATGGATTTATAGTGGTACCTTGGGTTGCGGACCCAATCCATTCCGGGGTGCCGTTCGCAACACAATGCTTTTTGCGCATGCGTGAAGTGTGCAGAACGCTTCTGCACATTCGCGCGTGGCGGAACTCGGAAGTAAACACTTCCGGGTCCGCCGCATTCACAACCCGGAAGAATGCAACCCGCAGCAGACACAACCCTAGGTATGACTGTGTTAAACACAATTGAAAATCATCACATCAGTGCTGCTGGAACAAAGGATTAAGATCAGAATTGTGGAACTTGGACTAATTAAGAGAATTGGCGCAGGATCAAAGAATAACATCAACTCCTGATAGCCGGAACACAGGAAGTCATCCAAAAATGTTTAATTTGGAACTGTTTAATTGGCTCTTTTGATTATATTGTGATTTGGCATGATTTGGCATTGTATTAATGTGGCCTCCATTGGATTGTTATTAATGAAAAATTAATAATAATTTTAAAAAATCGGTCAGTTCAGCTCCTACGATCCTTGCAACAGCTTGATGGAACCTCCATGTTCCTCCATGTCTACCAGCTGCTAGGAAGACAACAGGAAAGGGCTCATGCTGTTACCCCCCCAGCTTCTGGTTTTCCTGGTTAGCTAATGTGGGAAAAGAGGATACTGGGTTAGGTGTGTCCCAGCAGTCCTCCACTGATATTCTTGCTAGCCATGATAGCTGGGAATGGAACTTCCATGCCAGGAGGCAGTCTACCTCAGAATGCAATGTGTTAGGGACACAAAACTGGCCTGTCTTATGAGCTTCTTAGCCATCACTGGAAATAGGATGTGGAACTTAATGGCCATTTAATATCAGGGCTGTTCTTATTTGAGGATTGTGGGAGAAGTGCTGGCCACATTGGAGACACCCCCCAGCAACAACACTGTGCCTATCCCCTCAGAGTAAACACCACAGCAGATCAGCTCTGGGGTGAAAGTGCTGCAGCCTCCCTTGCATGAAGGCAGCTATGTAGAATAGGAGGAACTTGACCCACTGGCTCTCTGGCCAATGTAGTTGCTGACCCCTGCTTGGTGAGGCCTTGCCTGAATGTCTTCTTCAGGTGAAGCTGGAAACTGAGCGGGTCTCTGGAAATCACTGAGGACTGCTTTCAGAGGGCACTTCGACACCACTGCATTAAAATATGTTAAAAATAGATGCAAAGGTGGCCAAGCACTCTTGGAACAATCATTTTGTGAAAGTGTGATTATCCCAACAGAAATCTATTGCTCTACTGTTGAACTACCCTCCTTCCCTGCAACACTGTTGGGTTTGCTATTTTGGGAAAGACACACAGAGGGATTTTGTTACTTAATCCCATTAATGTATTGCATGTCATAGAATCATAGAGCTGGAAGGGGCTCCAAGGGTCTTCTAGTTCAGCCCCTGCAGTGCAGGAATTGTCATGTCATCTGAAACTGGTTTAACTGGTTTAACTGGTCGCCTAGGAAGGAAATGGTTCTTCAGATATGAAGGAGGGCCGAGTCCATTTAGTACAGTGGTGTCCAAACTTTTTTCAAAGAGGGCCACATTTGATGAAGGGAAGGTCCATGAGGGCCGACCAAAGTTGTTGACCTTTTTTTAGGATTGAAGTTGTTGAGGATTTTTTAAGGATTTTACCCCAGGAAACAAACTGCCACAGGCGCTGGATTAAACTGACTGACAGGCCCCCAAAACGGACTTTGGACATGCCTGATTTAGTAGATGCTTACTCACTTGCTTTCAGGTTTGCGAGGCCCTGCTTTCATAGCCCCTACCCTGTATGCTGTACCAAGTAAGATCCCCACACACAACAATAATTCGATTTTATTTATTTAATTCATAAGATTTATACGCTGTTCAAAGAATCCCTCATAGCATTTTGCAGAAGAAGAAGAAAAGAAAAAAAGTATAGAACTATAAATAAAAACAGCCACGCAAAACATTCAAAAATAAACTAAAGCCACTAAAAACTGATTAAAATACATAAGAACATTTTACATATCTGGGTAGGCTTGCCTCAACAAAAATGTTTTCTGTAAGGGGCCGGAAAGAGTATAGCGAAGCCGCATTTCCCTGGGCCTAATAGACAGGGACTTCCTTCTGCTCCAAATGCGGTGTTGGCAGGTGAAATCAGACTTGCCTCGCTGGACTCCCTGGCTGCACCATTTCCATCACTCCCCCATGCAGCTGTGGAAAGGAGGTGGCGAATCCAGCCCTGTGAATGCAGGGCAGAGAGGGTGCTGGGCAAAGAAAGGGTGGGAGGGGCTCTAGGTCTTGTGCCAGCGGGCCAAGGGAGAGCACAGGGCGACCTGGCATCTGCCCAAGGGTGCTCTGTGCTGGTGCCTGGCCTGAGTGGAATTGTGGAATATGGGCCAATCCATCCTACCGCCTCCTGATCTGAGGAATAACTCCTAGCCCCCCGCAGCTCATTCCTGGCTCCCTCCTAAGCTAGGAAGGGAAGAGTTCCTGGGAAGGGGGTGGGGGAAGCCTTTGCAAGCCTGCCTTCCATGCCTTTTGAAAATGCATACTGTTGTGATGAAGTCAGCCTGAGAGACCCAGAGAGGGGTCTTGGGCTGGTGGGGGCGGGGGCTGGCTCTGGCAAGGATTAGTAGAGCATAAACAGTCTCAAAGAAGGGTGGGTGTGAGAATTCTCCCAGAAGAGAGAAACACACAGCGTTTGGTGCAAGCGGCAACTATTGGGAGCCTGCAAAAGTTAATAAAATGAAATGAAATGGCCACTTAGCTGCATTGGGTGCCAAGAAAGCTGATCTTGGGAAATGCAAGTGGCATCATCAGGTGGTGTAAGTCTTCTCAGCATTTTGTCAAAAGAGACAAACCCCTAATTATGTCTGAAAGGAGGAAGCCTTTCATGAAGTCCCAGATCAGCTTCCCTCAACCTGGCACCCTCCAAAAGTTTTGGATGGCAACTCCCATCCTCAGTCACCCTTGGCTGCTCTGGCTGAGGCTCCCCCATGCTTTTGAACATCTACATGCAGCCGCTGGGAGAGATCATCAGGGGGTTTGGGCTGGGTGTTCATCAGTATGCGGACGATACCCAGCTCTACCTCTCTTTCAAATCAGAACCAGTGAAGGCGGTGAAGGTCCTGTGTGAGTGCCTGGAGGCGGTCGGAGGATAGATGGCGGCTAACAGATTGAGGTTGAATCCTGACAAGACCTAAGTACTGTTTCTGGCGGACAGGGGGCGGGGAGGTGTGGGGGACTCCCTGGTCCTGAATGGGGTAACTGTGCCCCTGAAAGACCAGGTGCGCAGCCTGGGAGTCATTTTGGACTCACAGCTGTCCATGGAGGCGCAGGTCAATTCTGTGTCCAGGGCAGCTGTCTACCAGCTCCATCTGGTACGCAGGCTGAGACCCTACCTGCCCGCAGACTGTCTCGCCAGAGTGGTACATGCTCTAGTTATCTCTTGCTTGGACTACTGCAATGTGCTCTATGTGGGGCTACCTTTGAAGGTGACCCGGAAACTACAATTAATCCAGAATGCGGGAGCTAGACTGGTGACTGGGAACAGCCACCGAGACCACATAACACCTGTCTTGAAAGACCTACATTGGCTCCCAGTACGTTTCCGAGCACAATTCAAAGTGTTGGTGCTGACCTTTAAAGCCCTAAACATCCTCAGTCCAGTATACCTGAAGGAGCATCTCCACCTCCATCGTTCTGCCCGGACACTGAGATCCAGCACCGAGGGCCTTCTGGTGGTTCCCTTATTGCGAGAAGCCAAGTTACAGGGAACCAGGCAGAGGGCCTTCTCAGTAGTGGCACCCGCCCTGTGGAACGCCCTCCCACCAGATGTCAAAGAGAAAAACAACTACCAGACTTTTAGAGGACATCTGAAGGCAGCCCTGTTTAGGGAAGCTTTTAATGTTTAATAAATTATTGTATTTTAATATTTCTGTTGGAAGCCGCCCAGAGTTGCTGGGGAAAGTTGCTGGAGAAACCCAGCCAGCTGGGCGGGGTATAAATAATAAATTGTTGTTGTTGTCCAAAATAGCTTGTGCTCCAGATGCATGGGGAGTTGGTGAAGATGACACAGGGGTTGTTCCAGATTTTGGGAAGGTGGTCTGAAGGGCCCCTAGACAGCCTTCTCCATCGCTGCCTCCTTGCCACTGCCCAGTCACTAAATTTATCCCTGGGCCCAGTGCTCAAGGTGTATCAGGCTCAGGTCCAAGCTCTCTGAAAGGTGGTGCTGTTTTTATTGTAATTATCTGTATGTTGTTAATAGATTTTTCATAGATTCATAGAATTGTAGAGTTGGAAGGAGGGCACAAGGGTCATCTAGTCCAACCCCAATGTGGGGCTCGAACCTGCGACCCTGAGATTAAGAGCTCCACGGAGACAGCTGCTATCCAGCATATAGGTAAAGGGACCCCTGACCATTAGGTCCAGTCGTGGACGACTCTGGGGTTGCGCACTCATCTCGCATTATTGGCCGGGGGAGCCGGCGTATAGCTTCCAGGTCATGTGGCCAGCATGACAAAGCTGCTTCTGGAGAACCAGAGCAGCACACGGAAACACCGTTTACCTTCCCGCTGTAGCGGTCCCTATTTATCTACTTGCACTTTGAAGTGCTTTTGAACTGCTAGGTTGGCAGGAGCTGGGACCAAGCAACGGGAGCTCACCTCGTCGCGGGGATTTGAACCGCTGACTTCTGATCAGCAAGCCCTATGCTCTGTGGTTTAACCCACAGCGCCACCTGCGTTCCCCATCCAGCATATAGTCCATGTTTAATAGTTTTTCAATTATTGTTTTTCCTCTGTTTTTTAGTAGTTTTTATTTTTATATGTAAGCCACCTTGAGTCCCTGTCAGGGAAAAAGACTGTGCATAAATAAATGAAGAAATAGGGTGCTCCTGAGCATGGATGGAAAACCCTTCCCTTTCTACTACATCTCGAAGGACAAGACATGCAGAGGCTAAGGCTCTTTATCTCCAGTGTGCCAAGAAGGAGTCCACAGCAAAAAGAGAGAGGTTGGCCTTTTCTTCTTTTCCCTGACTTCACCTTGCTATACAGTTTTGATTCCTGTTTTAAACTGGTGTTCATGCAGCTGTTTGTCAAGTCGCAGTCCCACCCTGAAGCCACTAGAGGTCATGAGGAACACCCTCCCTGATTCTTGGGAGCAAGCAGGGGTTGAAGCCAACTTGTGAACAGTCTCTGTCAATGGGCAGAGGGGGCAGTTGGCCAACCAGAAAGATTGTCCAGAGGGGTATGGGTGTAGCCCAGTGTTCCAATGAAGGAATATTGGAAATTAACCTTACAATTATTTGGGTGGCGTCCAATATATTCTCAGAAGCCAGAGGAGAAGGGTTTTCATAAGACTAACCCTGCAGCTGGATCAGGCCCCTTTAAAACCACCCAAGCTCATGGCCATTACATCACATGGAAACCTAATTCCATAGTTTAGTTAACAACAACAACAATTTTCTTTTTTATACCCTGCCCATCTGACTGGGCGGCTTCCAATATAAATAAAAACAGATTAAAACTATACAGGGCTGCCTTCAGATGTCTTCTAAAGGTTGTATAGTTACTCATCTCCTTGGCTTGGGGGGGGGTCACATAACTCCATACCCTCCAACTTTTCCGCAGTGAAAATAGGGACATCCTAAGGAAAAGCAGGACATTCCAGGATCAAATCAGAAACCGGGACGGCTTCTGTAAATCCAGGACTGTCCCTGAAAAATAGAGACACTTGGAGGCTCAGCAATAAAACATCAAACATTAATACAGTAGTGACAATCTGATCCAGTATAAAAAGTCACAATAACTTTAAAATAAACAACTTACATCAAATAAAGCAACATTTAACAATCCATCAGAATCTAAGAGTAAGCAGTAAAATTAAACATCAGCAAATAATAATTAAACAGTTTAAGTTGTGTTGTGTAAAGAAGGACTTTCTTTTGTGTGTCCTCACTCTGCAAACATTCAGTTTCACTGCATGACCCCGAGTTCCGGTATTGTTAAAGAAGAAGAAAACCCCCCAATCTCTCTCCAGTTTCTGCACACAAAGTATAATTTTATACATTTCTGTCATGGCTCCTTTTACTCACTTTGTTTGCCTTTTCTCTAAACTAAAAGGCCCCAAAGGTGTATTAGTTTAGAAAAAAGGTGAGCAGCTCTTCTAGGGTAGAATGACAGTGGTGCTTATTTTCATTACAGGAGGGGTGGTTTTTTGGGGTGTGTGTGTGTGTGAGGGTAGACTGTATATGAGGAGATGTGCTGAACCAACCAAACCAGTTCATTTGTTAAGGTAATGGCTTTGGCTGGCCAGTTAAGTACTTCCATGTGCTTGTCCAAAGAAGTTGCTGTGTTGCCATAGGGACAAATGGGTGGGCCTTTTCCTACCTCACCTAACTTGGTGCCACCTCTGTCCAGGACCCTAAAGCTGTGACTTGGGGCTTACCAGGAACTCTAATGGGGAAACAAGATCTGTCAGGGCATTAATGCTGTGACCCCCTCCACCCTAGGCTCAGGTTGTAAAGGTAAAGGTAAAGGGACCCCTGACCATTAGGTCCAGTCGTGACCGACTCTGGGGTTGCGGCGCTCATCTCGCGTTATTGGCCAAGGGAGCCGGCGTACAGCTTCCAGGTCATGTGGCCAGCATGACTAAGCCGCTTCTGGCAAACCAGAGCAGCGCACGGAAACACCATTTACCTTCCCGCCAGAGCGGTACCTATTTATCTACTTGCACTTTGACATGCTTTTGAACTGCTAGGTTGGCAGGAGCTGGGACCGAGCAACGGGAGCTCATCCCATCGCAGGGATTCAAACCGCCAACCTTCTGATTGGCAAGCCCTAGGCTCTGTGGTTTAACCCACAGCGCCACCCGCGTCCCAGTAGGCTCAGGTTGTACAGATGTCGCGTAAATAAAACCATGTATCCTGAATACACCACAGCTCCACTGACCTTCATTCTGAAGAAACCACACCCTGGAGCCCCTCCAACTGGGAGACTGGGGTGCCTGCAACATTATTATCAACTTACATACTCAAAGAAAACTCTGACCTACAAACACTGCTAGTTGAAAGTCAGCTGCACAAAACACAACGAAATGCCCATATGTTCAGTTAAGATGGTTGCAACGCACCCATTTTACCTAATGGCAGCAACCTCCTTTTTGTTTTCAGTTTCAGTTCTGCATGGAGAAGGTGAACGCCTCCAGCCCTATGGTGGAAGGGGCCCTTGCATCACCTGGAAAGGCCATAGCTCAGGGGCAGAGAATCTGCCTTTCAAGCAGAAGGTCCCGGGTTCAATCCCCAATGGTGTCTCCCGGCAGGGTTGCGAGAGACTCCCTGCCTGGAATGCCAGAGAGCTATTGCTGCCAGTCAGTGTAGACAATACCAAGCAAGATACTTCCTATGTTCCTACACTTGCGAGCAGGTCTAATGGGGAAACAAGATCTCCGAAGGGTGGTTCATGGCCTGTCAGAATCTGCCCCGTTCGCAGGGAGGGGGAGGAACAGCAACCCCCTACCCCCAGGGAGAGGGAGAGCCATTTTGCTAGATGATACAACCTCATTCTCTTTGCTGGGCTCAGGATTGGGCTGCAACCTGGGGCTTGGCGGCCTGCATGTCTGGGCCCCAGAGTGCCATTTCCTCATCGTTTTAAAGAGCCTTTTCCTCACATTAATCTCCTTTATTTTTTATTTTGACAAATTTACATTTCCAGGAAGTTGCAAAGGTCAGAGCTGCATCTGTTGCTGGTTAGCTCGCAAGGAAGTGCTGGGTGGGTTGGTTGGTGCTGGTGCTACTTGGGGGGGGGGGAAATATGGTGGTTATTGTTCTAATTTTTTAAAAAAATTCTTTTTGCAGCAGTTTCCAAAGCAACAGGGAGTGAAGTCATTTTTAAAGAAGAAGCTAAGAAAGAAAAGAGTCGGCTGGTGGCCTCAAAGGCCGCTAATGATGGCGGTGATGAAAATCAGATTGCCCCTCTAATTTCTTCAGGGTGGGGTGGGGGGAAATTGGAACGATTTTTCATCCCTCTGACTCTGGCTGGCTGAAGTGCGGGAAGGTCGTCCATTTTGGCTTGGGGGGGGGCTGTTCGCTCTGCCTAGCTTGACTTTCCTTTGGCTGAGCCACCCCCACCCCCACCCCCTTGGCGCTGAGGAGCTTGTGAGGACTGGAAGACGTTGGCTAGCTGATATGTCAAGTGCAGCTCTCCCCCCCCCCAACAATTTGTGGCTTCTTTAGGTCCCTGAATTCCTCAGCCACCCTTCCTGCAAAACTCCTTCCTGCCTTCCCCTTCAGGATTGTCTGCCCGAGTGCTTGGTGCCTCCTGTCCTCAGCCTTGTCTTGCCACCAGCCATCTTTGCCCCAGGCTTTTGGGGTTTTTTTCCTGCCCCCCCATTTCTTCAGCTCCCTTGACTCTTGACCAGCTTTCTCTTTCCACTTAGACCCCAGCCCCTCCCCAGATGCCGCCAAAAAGTTTCCTTCAAGAACACAGACTCATAGAGTTGGAAGGGACCCCAGAGGTCATGTAACCCAACCCACGGCAAGGCAGGGATACCAAGCCTCTTTCTTTCACGTTGCTGTTTCCTGCCCCATTCTCAACAGAAAATGATGCCAGCCCCGGTATGGTAACCCTTGCAAGATAAACAACGTCCCTGTCTCTCACAGTCCATCCATGTCTGAGGGTTCATCTCAAGAGGCTGAGGTCACAATGTCATCTGTGCTGCGTGGGGCGATGGGAGCTGTAGTCCAGAACATCTGGAGGGCACCAGGCTGGAGGAGGAGGATATGTTGTATGTGCAGAATGATGCGGTTAGGGTGTTTTTCCTACCCCTACAATGCAATTAAAAAACAAACCAACCCACAACCAACATTTTGAAGAAAACATGTAAATTTTTGCATAATCATATAAATATTACAATGGCAAAATAGAAAGGTCTTGCATGAATAAAATATGTATTAACAACAATTATACAATTCACACACCTGCATAAGAATGATCAATTTGGACTTTATATCCAAACAAGTGTTGTGCAATTAGGCCTATATCATTTTTCGCCAAATAGAGAAGCTTCTGGATCTAGGTCATCAGACTTTATATCCATTTTGTATATTCAGTTGTGGGGAGTCATTTATTCCTAAAATCATCAGCCTTTTGACTTCTGCCTCTTCACTGAACAAATTCTGTAAGCTGAGGCAATTCCTTCATGCTGTATGTAGGTTGGGAAGAGGCTTGTTTTTTAGAAACCCATGCTGGGTCTTAGTAATCACAGCATCCCGTTCTAACTGCCCACAGACTGACTGTTAAATGGCCTGTTCAAGAACCTTTCCTAGTATCAAAGTAAAGCTCACTGGTCAGTACTGTAGTTACCTGGGTCTCTCCCCCCCCCTTGTTGAAGATGGGGACAACATTTTTCTGCCTCCACAAAATGGCTCAGCTCTGATGGGCAGAGTTAACTTAGATAAAGTAAAGACTGCAAGTAGGGGGTGAGTAGATCACGAGACAAACAGTGATCTTGTGTGGTTTAAAACAACGCATGCATTAGTTAGAAGTTCAGAAGAATTAAATGTATTAGCTTTTCTCCAACCAGTTTAACATTTAAGATGTATGGTTAGTTCAGCAGCGATGGTTTGGGTGCTTATATTATTGGTATTAGTCATTGGAATCTGAATATTCTCAGCAGGTGCAAATGTTATCATGTTAGTAACACAAAAATGAGATGACACATTTGTTTTATATCCCATGCAAATATTTTTAGTTGGTCCACTCTTGCCAGGAGACCCTGATTCCCTCCCCCCTTCTGGGGCCCAATCCTGCTCTCAGCGGCCCTGACTCTCCCACCACTTCTGTGTAGGGTTGCCAGACTCAATAGAGGGCAGGACTTCTGTGCCTTTCATTGCCCTTGAAACAAAATTCTTTGCATACACTGGGTCCTGGGCCACAAATGTCCGGGGGTTCCTGCCTTTCCCCACCACTACCTCATCCTGAGCTCTGTCGGGGTGAAGTCGGTCCAGTCTAGTTGCAAGGCGCCGGCCCATTAGTAATTCAGCTGGGCTCCGGCCCGTCGTTGTGCTTGGGGTGCTGTGCTGTGCTAGAAGAAATGCGGCAAGGCGGTATTCCCAGTCCCCTTGTGTCATGCGGCGGAGGCTGTCCTTGGTGGTCCGCACCATGCGCTCCGCTTGGCCATTGGTGGCAGGGTGGAATGGTGCTGAGCAGATGTGGCGGATGGCGTTCTGCGCTGTGAAGGTCTGGAACTCCTCTGACGTGAATGCGGTTCCATTGTCCGAGACGAGGGTGTCAGGGAGCCCGTGGGTCGCAAACAGCTTACGTAGTACCCGGATGGCTGCCGCCGTAGAAGTGGATGGTACCAGTGCGACCTCCAGCCATTTGGTGTAGGAATCCACCACTATGAAGAATGTTTTTCCCTGGAAGGGGCCAGCGAAGTCCACGTGCAAGCGTGACCATGGATGTCGGGCGGACTCCCAGGGCTGGACTGGGGCCCTTGGGGGATCCGGGCGGGATTCTTGGCAGGTCTGGCAGTGTTGGACCCAGGCCTCTATCTCTCTGTCAATCCCCGGCCACCACACATAACTCCTGGCAAGGGCCTTCATCCTCACTACCCCTGGGTGTGTCTCGTGTAGGGCTGTGAGGACCCTTTTGCGGAGGGGCTGGGGAACAACAACCCTGCTTCCCCATAACAGGCACCCCTTGTGGGCCGACAGTTCATGTTTGCGGTTTGTGTAGCCAGCGAATTCTGGCCCGGGGCTGCTGCTGGGCCATCCTCGCCACACCCAGTCCAGGACCCGGGAGATGACCCTATCTTTTGTGGAATGGTGCGCAACTTCTTGTGCCTGAATGGGTCGGTCGGGAAGCAGCTCCAGGGTCATAACCTCTTGCGCAGGCGCTGGGTCGGGGCCTGTTTCTGGTAGTGGTAGCCTGCTAAGGGCGTCTGCGTGGCCCATCGCCTTCCCAGGGCGGTGGATTAGTGCATACTGGTAGCCGGCAAGGAAAATTGACCACCTGAGGACACGTGGAGACAACACTTGGGGGGTCTGCTTCTCAGGGGCAAACAGGCCAAGCAACGGCTTGTGGTCAGTCACTATGGTAAAGGGCCGCCCGTACAAGAAATCATGGAATTTTTTTACGCCCTTCACGATTGCCAGACCCTCCTTGTCAATCTGTGAGTAGTTTCGTTCGGCTGCAGCAAGCGTCTGGGAGAAGTATGCCACCGGCACCTCTCTTCCATCTGGGAGTTGGTGTCCCAGGACAGCGCCGATGCCATAGGGAGAGGCGTCGCATGCCAGCACCACTGGCAGCCTCTCGTCGAAGTGTGCTAAGACCGAGTTCGAGACGAGCAAGTCCTTGACTGCCTGGAATGCGGCCCTTTGTCGCTGGCCCCACACCCAAGGGGCCCTTTTATCTAGGAGTCTGTGTAGGGCCTCCGCTACCGCTGCCTTATGGGGAAGGAAGGCATGGTAAAAGTTCAATAGTCCCAAGAATGACTGAAGTTCGGGCTTGCTCTTGGGCGCTGGGGCCTCACAAATGGCCCGTACCTTGTCACCGGTTGGATGGACCCCTTCTGCGTCCACCTTAAATCCCAGAAAGTCCACCTGCGGCACTCCCAGTAAACACTTTTCCCGCTTCACCTTGAGGCCCGCCGTCTGGAAACGGTGCAGGACGGAGCGGAGGCGGTCCTCAAATTCCTCTGGTGTGGGCCCGGCGATCAGTACATCATCGAAGAAGGGGGTGACACCAGGAATCCCTTTAAGGAGAGAGTCCATTAGATTCTGGAATATGCCTGGTGCCACGCTAACGCCAAATTGCAGCCGCTTTACTCTGAATGCCCCTCTGTGCGTCACAATCGTCTGAGCCTCTGCTGTGGCTTCGTCCACAGGCAACTGTTGATACGCTTGGGCCAAGTCCAGTTTGCCAAAGATTTTTGACCCAGCCAGGGTGGCGAGGACATGGCTGACCACTGGCACTGGGTATGCATGGGCCGTGAGAGCCTTGTTTATGGTGCATTTGTAGTCTGCACAGATGCGGACCGAACCGTTAGGCTTGACGGGTGTGACAATTGGAGTTTCCCAGGGGGCGTTGGGCACCGGCTCCAGCACTCCTTGCTCCACGAGCCGGTCCAATTCCTCGTCTATGCGGGGTTTCAGGGCAAACGGGACCCGGCGGGCCTTGTGCCTGATGGGTCGTACAGCGGGGTCTAGCTGTAGGGCAATGGGGGGTCCTGTATATCGTCCCAATGCCCCATCGAAAACCCCTGGAAACTCTTTGCATATGGTGTCCACGTCCACTTGTAAGCTAGTGCGGTTCACCCCGGTAACGGCTAGCCCCAGAGGTCCAAACCATGCCAGTCCCAGTAAGCTAACGTAGGGGCCCTTAACTACCAGCAAGTCCAATTGTTGCTTTCGCCCTCGATATTGCACCCTGAAGGTCCCCACCCCCATAGTAGGGACCTTACGTTTCTGGAAGTCCCGGAGGGTGAATAGGGCCGGCCTTAGTTTGGGACCCCCATTAGGGCACAGTTCCCTTAATGTTCGGGCCGAGATTATGGATAGAGTTGAACCCGTGTCCAGCTCCATGCGGCATGGGGCTCCCTCTATCTGTACCTCTATATAAATTTTCTCTGTGCTGGGATGGGGCAACTGGAATACCTGGTAGTCCGTGATCTCCGTCGAGTTGCCTTGGTGCATGGTGCCGTGTGACCTGGGGCTCCTGGGTCGGTCATCTGATGCTTGTCGACGGGTGAGTCGAGCCCGACACACCCGGGCGATGTGTCCCAATTTTCTGCACTGCCTGCACTCTGCGTTGCGGAAACGACAGGTCCTCCTCTCGTGGTTCTCCCCGCAGCTTGCACAGTTCCCTCCTTCTCGTCGAGGCTGCTGTGGTGTGTGTGCTGCTTGAGTGCGCCGCTGTACTCGGTGTACTTCCTCCCTGTCAGATTCAGATTCGTCGGTGAGGTCTTCGTGGTAGACCCTCGGTTGGGATGGCGGGGCCGGTCGTGCCTCTTGCGTTGACCTCTCGGCGGCTTCGGTTGCCAGGGCTTCCTCCAGAGCAATCTGGAACGTGAGGTCTTTTTTGGCGTAGAGGCGTCGTTGCAACATCTCGTCCCTCAGGCCACCGACGAGGCGGTCACGAAGCATGTTCTCCAATTCTGAGAAGTTGCATAACCGGGCGGCTTGGCGGAGGGAGGTCACAAACCCAGTTATGGTTTCCCCCGGGGCTTGCCGTTTTGCGTAGAAGGCATTTCGGCAAGCTACCACCGAGGGCTGTGGTGAGAAGTGCTCCTTCAGCTGTTCCATTATTGTTTTGTAAGAGACGGTAGCGACATCTCTAGGTGCAAGGAGAGCCCGGGCGATTTCAAACGTCTCCTCTCCACAGACGCTGAAGAATGTCGCCCTCTTCATGGCATCGTTGGTGACTTCTTTCGCTTGCAGGAGGAAGTTGAAACGGGCGGCGTACCCTTCCCAGTCTCCTGATGCTGGTTTGAATGGCGAGAAGCTGCTGTCGGTTGCCATTCTGGGTTCCTTGGGTCCTGGAGCTGAAGCCTGGATGCACGGTGCGATGCAGCGGTGCAGCAGGTGGCGGTGCTGTGGTGCAGTGCGTGGTGGTGGTCAGCTCAGCAGGATCCCATCCTCGTCGCCAGTGAAATATACTCGGAGTCAAGAGCGAATTTCATGCTCTTTATTCAGCTCATAGTCATCAAGGAGGAGAAGAGAAGACGAATGGCTCTTTTCCCAAAACCATCTGCTTATATACATTATTTACACAATGGGCCTTGCGTGATTGGCTACTTCAGGGCTACACCTGTGGGCCAATTATATTGTGGATTGACTTTTGCCTGCAGCCTGATTGGCTGCTCCTACAGGCCAATCAGGTAGCAGATTCACTTCTGCCAGCCGCCTGATTGGCTGCTCCAGCAGGCCAATCAGGTTGCGGATTCACTTCCACCTGGAGTTGGATTGGGTAGCTCCCGCTGATTCTGAATCCTATTGTTCTAGGATTCAGCTCAGTACATAACAGCCCTGCTCTCTTTTGAGTCTGGAAACCTTAAAGAGAAACCAGCAGACCCTTTGTTTCATTTCCAAGCAAAGTCTGGCAACCTTACTTCTGTGCATTGATTAAACCACTCCACTTTGGGGTGCTCCCCTACTTTCTGATTCTATCAGTGAGTCATCTCTGCCTCTTGCAGTCCTTCTTATCCAGAGATTGAGGCTTGCTCCTGAAATAACCTTTCACTTCTCTCGCACAAGAAGAAGAAGAAGAGTTTGGATTTGATACCCCACTTTATCACTACCCAAAGGAGTTTCGAAGGGGCTAACATTCTCCTTTCCCTTCCTCCCCCACAACAAACACTCTGTGAGGTGAGTGAGGCTGAGAGACTTCAGAGAAGTGGGACTAGCCCAAGGTCAGCCAGCAGCTGCATGGGGAGGAGCGGAGACGCGAACCCGGTTCACCAGATTACGAGTCCACTGCTCTTAACCACCACACCACAACAGTCAGTGTTCTGTTGCTGACAGGCTTAACTTGCCATGCCATGCCGTGCCATCATTGCATCTCAGCTTATGTGTGGCTACAGGCAGCTTTCAGCCTGTACCCTGTTAAAGTTTTGTTATTTTGCAAAGAATGGTTCCCAATAAAAGGCAATTTCTTTGAAAACAAGTTGGGGAGTACCCAGTGCCAAGAAAAAGAGCCCAGGAGATTTATAGCTGAGGAAATACTTCCCCCAACTCTAAGGACAGCTCCAGCAGGAACAATAGCTGATGCGCTGCATGAGCCAAACTGATGGGGTTCGGGGTGGTGGTAGTGGGGAAGTTTTATCAGTGCTTTTTCCTTTGTGGTCCCCTCCCTTCCTGGAAATGCAAGATTCAAACCCCCTCCCCCCTCCCGGGCCTGCTAGTGTGTAATCAGCAGGAATCGAAATATCCGCACTCGGAAAAAGTCATGAAGAGGGTGTCATTGGCCGGTGATTGATGGGTCCAGACGGCACAGTGGTGTGTCTCAGTTGGTGTGGTGGCCGAGTGCCAGCTCTCAAGCAATATCCACATATTCTTTCAGTGTCTTTGCAAGCCCCTCCGGGACCCTCCAAGGGAAGCTAATGGACCTCTCTCTCTCTTCTCTGTCACACACACAGACATCCTTCCACACACTGGATTTGCTTTATTACCAAATGCCTCTGGCAGGGACTTGACCACAGTGCAGCTCCGAGTCTGCATCCTCTGCGGAGACGAGGAGAGGTCACTGTCTTGCTCTCAGAGAGCATAGAGACAAGGCACATTTCAGTCAGGGTGGGGACGGCTTTTACCCAGCCTCTGCTGCCCAGTTGATCTCCCTGGGTGCTTTCTGGACAGCGAGAAAAAATGTAGCTGGTGGGCCTTTGAGAGGCAGGCTTCCAGCCCCTTATCTTGATAGCCTTCCTGACAATTTAGACCAGTGGTTCCCAACTGGTGGTCAGCGGACCCCAGGAGGTCCGCGTAACACCCCCCCCCCCGTGGGGTCCATGGCACATACTTGTCAACTGTCTGGGGCATCCTGTTTTAGAGAGGGGGCAAGCCCTTAGATGAAAGCACAGTGCCCAAAAACTTGTGAGATCACAGCTGGATGCATGTCTCACATGAGATTTTTTTTTTAAAAAGGTAAAGGACCCCTGACAGTTAAGTTCAGTCGCAGACGACTCTGTGGTTGTGGCGCTCATCTCGCTTTACAGGCTGAGGGAGCCAACGTTTGCCTGCAGACAATTTTTCCGGTCGTGTGGCCAGCATGACTAAGTCGCTTCTGGCGAACCAGAGCAGCGCACGGAAACGCTGTTTACCTTCCCGCCAGAGCGGTACCTATTTATGTACTTGCACTTTTTGGGCGTGCTTTCGAACTGCTAGGTGGGCAGGAGCTGGGACCGAGCAATGGGAGCTTACCTCGTCACGGGGATTCGAACCGCCGACCTTCTGATCGGTAAGCCCAAGAGGCTCAGTGGTTTAGACCACAGCGCCATCCAACTCATGTCCTTGAACAGCAATAATAATACTGCATGCAACCTAATTTCCAACCAGTGAGGAAATCTGGCGGTTCCTTCACTAACCCCAGAATTCAGGAGTGAAGGTGAATGCAGGCTGTGATCTCCCAAGGTTAGACTGTACCCCATTTTGTGTCTGTTGTGGGAGGGGATTCCAGGCTCCCATCTTGAAAGTCGCTATCCATTGGCCACAGGGCTGGCCCACTATTAGGCAGAGGTGAGGCAACGGGCAGCAGTTGCTGGAGGGCAGAGACCTCCCCCTGCTACCATTCCTGTCCTGGTGCCACTTAGTGTTTCCATACCGCAGGCAGGGTGAAGGGTGGTGCTATCTCGCCACCAGTGTCAAAGGAGGACTCGTATTACAGTCCTGTTGCACCACCTCTTCCTTCACCTCAGCCAGCAGAAGGCCTTGGTCTGGCCCTGAGGCTTCAGCACCACATGGAGCCATTTTCTGGCAGCTGCATTTGGAATACTGGGCTCCGCTCTGACCGCCTCGTCTGAGGAAAAGATATTGCAGAACTGGAAAAGGTTGAGAAAAAGGCAGCTGAAATGATTGAGGGGATGGGTTGATTCCCCTTTGAGGAAAAGTTGCAGCATTTGGGTTTAGAGAAGCGGTGAGTAAGGGACGGCATGATAGTAGTTTACAAAACGATGTGTGTTGTGGGGAAAGTGGGGGAGAGAAAGACTTTCCCCCCCTCCATCTCTCTTTAAAACTCCAGTGAAGCTAAATAGACTATTCAGGGCAGACAAAAGAAAGCCCTTCTTTATGCAGCGCGCAGTTAAAACTGTGGAACTCCCCCCCAAAAGAGGCAGTGATGAGCACAAACATGGACGGCTTCAAAAGAGGACTGAACAAATTTATCAAGGAGTTAAGGCTATCCATGGCTCCTAGCCACAATGACTATGCTCCGTCTCCAGTTGCTGGAAACCACAGGAGAGGAGAGGTTTTCCATTGAGGTATCTGGTTGACTGCTGTGAGAACAGGATGCTGGGCTATTGGCCTGATCCAGCAGGCTCTTCTTACATTCTTATGTCTCCATAAGCATCTCCTGGGCCTGCTAAGGTAGCCTGCAGACCCCAGATGTGCCACCAGTGCAGAAGGAGGACTCACCTGCCAGGCCAGTTGGCTGATGTCTTCTATGAGCCAAAGCAGAGAGCGGGGACTTCCATCTCATCCTTCCCCACAGCAGGCAGAAGAATGTCCTGGGCTGGCCCTGAATGCTTGACGCCACAGGAGGCCTCTCTCTGGATCTTAGGGGGCCTCTGAGTCCAAGGCAGGCTCCCCGGGCGCCTGTTCCCACCCACTCTCTGTGTTAACGCACCCTTGCCCGATACTTAGGATATGAAATAATTACCCTAAGTGATCAGATTTTAATTAGGCAGCGCAGAGGATGATCATTGTGTTCCAAATTGTTGCGGAGTGCTCCGTTATGCACCAGCCAAACTTGGGCTCTACCATTATGCCCAGTGGGTGGCCGCAAGACAATCAGGAAGTAATTAGTTTGGCGTGTGTGTGTGTGTGTGCGTGTGCTGCTGCACCGCTCACCGGGGAGTGCCTTGCTGTGTTTCATGAATGAGCCAGCTCCAGAGGAGCTTGAGATCAGGATGGCACAGTCTCTTTCTCTCTCTTTCTTGTTCCTTTTGGATTCTTGTGCAATGCAGTAAATTTACCGTATGTCTTTGTAAGGCAGACCTGCAATTACAACCATCAATACTCATTTGGAAATGGGGAAAATACCAAGGGCTTGGCTGATCCTGCTGGACGCCGCAGATTTTCTAAGGGGATTCAGAGGAGGTGCATATGTGGGGTTAAGGATCTGCCAGCTTGCATTTCAACAGACAGGGGATCGGCGAGTTGCAAAAGTATAAGGATCAAGCTGAAGATCTTTCTGGCCCAGTGTGCTGCCTCCAACAGTGGACAGCCAGGTGCCTCTGGACAGCCTTTCTCAGCATTGGGGCCCTGGCCTAAATGTTGTTGGATACAACTCCCACCATCCCTGGCCACTGGTACTGCTAGCTAGCAATGATGGGCCCCAATGTTGAGAAAGGCAGCATGGAAGCTAGCTGGCAACCTGCTTCTCACAGAGGACACTCCACTTCTGTGAGTTTCTATCAACAGGGGTGGTTCAAAGCTAATTCAAAGAATCATAGAAATGTAGAGTCGGAAGGCACCCCGAAGGTCATCCAGTCCAACCCCCTGCAATGCAGGAGTCTCAGCTAAAGCATCCATGACAGATGGCCAACCAACCTCTGTGTGAAAACCTCCAAGAAAGGAAAGTCCACCACTTCTCAAGGGAGTCTGTTCCACTGTCGAACAGCTCTAACTGTCAGAAAGGTTTTTCCGAATATTTAGTCGGTTTCACCTTTCTTGTAACCTCAGTCCATTGGTTTGAGTCCTACCCTCCATGGCAGGAGAAAACAAGCTTGTTCCCTCCTTCATGTGACAGCCCTTAAGATATTGGAATATGGCTATCCTATCTCTTCTCAGTCTCCTCTTTTCCAGGCTAAGCATATCCAGCTCCTTCAACTGTCCCTCATAAGGCTTGGTTTCCAGACCCCAGATCATCTTGGCCGCCCTCCTTTGCACACCTTCCAGCTTGTCAACATCCTTCTTAAATTGTTGTGCCCAGAATTGGACACAGTATTCCAGGTGTGGCAGAATAAAGTGGAACTGTAACTTCCCTTGATTTGGACACTCCCTGCTTGTGATTCCCAGGAACAAGTGTGTTCAGAGGCATTGTGAACCCACTAGGCGGCATATAGCCATTGTGACTACTGTAGTAGCCTTGATAGTGAGGTTGTCTGATTCCTCTTTGACGGCCACCTCAGGCATTAATATTAAAGGAGATGAAGAAAACCTCTCTATCTGATTTCCCCCTTTTCCTAAACTAAAGATAAGAATCTGGAGGCAGAGGGACATGATAGAGCTGTTAAAAATGATGCATGGTGTGGATCCTGCCTAATCCTGCCTTTTAAACCCATCTGAACTATGTGGCTTGCACTCTATCTTGTGATGGGGAGTTCCACCTGCTCAACAGGTGCTGTGTGGTAAAGAAGTCCTTCCTTTTCTCCATCCCAGATCAACTACTGGTCAGGTCCTGCTTCACTACCATGTCAAATGGACATGGGCAGAGATTCTAAGATTAGAATTTGTCTAATATTATTTTTTCAAGAAGAAAAGCCAGCCAAGCGAAGATTCAATTGCCATGTTTGTTCTGTGAAGGACACACACATGAAGCTGCCCCACGCTGCTTCACAACATGGATCTCCCTGGCTCTGTACTGCCTGCAATGCAATAAGAGCTGTTCGACAGTGGAATTTGCTGCCAAGGAGTGTGGTGGAGTCTCCTTCTTTGGAGGTCTTTAAGCAGAGGCTTGACAGCCATCTGTCAGGAATGCTTTGATGGTGTTTCCTGCTTGGCAGGGGGTTGGACTGGATGGCCCTTGTGGTCTCTTCCAACTCTAGGATTCTATGATTCTATGAATGCTGGCCCTGGCAGCAGCTTCCTGGCGTTTCAACCCAGAGATGTCTCCCAGCCCTACCTGGAGACCCCAGATACTGCCTGCATAGGAGGCAGGTGCTCTCCCACTGAACCTATTGCATTTCACCCCAAAAACATGAAGGAAGATTATAGTCCTCATGGTTCTGAGTAAAGGGCCATATTAATTTGGAGCACAGGAAAGCGTCTCCACCGAGTGAGACCAGTGATCCATTGAGGTCAGTGCTGTCTACACTGACTGCCAGCAGCACGATGGAGTTTCAGGAAAGGAGCCTTTCCCAGTCCTATCTGGAGATGACACTGGAGATTGAACCTGGGACCTTCTGCATGCAAAGCAGATCACCTGCCACTGAGCTATAGTCCTTCACCATAGCCCTACAGGATGAGTACAGCAGCCTTTAAAACAACTGGATTGTTTCTCTCTTTCTACCCCCCACCCCCTTCCTTATCAGAAGTTGCCTGCAACTTTTACCTCTCTTAACACAAAGGAAACTTTGTGTGTGTGTGTGTGTATGTGTGTGTGTGTGTGTGTGTGTGTGTGTGTGGTGTTTTAAATAGCAGAGATGCTCACTCCATTGAAATGATTGGCATACTGGAGAGTGGAGAAAAACCAAATTGTTTATACCCTAATGAATAGGATCTTGATTGCAAGATCCTGTTTGGAAAATTATAGTGCCTGAATGGAAGCCGTACAATTACATCCCTCAAATGCTGCATATTCATTTCATCTGCTTTGCATAGAGATTAGCAAGCGTGCCCCTGATGCAGACTCTGAAATTAAAGCCAGCTCCGATTTTAGTCACAGGTTACTAACTAAATGCCATTGTTGGATGGGTAGGAATCTTTACCACCTGCGTGCCAGATGATTGCCGAACAGCTTTATCCAGACAGCAAAAAGAGAAGGGATATGTGGCTCCTCTTTCCCTTGCAAGGGAGCTGGATAACGAGGGCTGCACATCTCACAATCTACATTCGCAATGGCACGGGGCAGAACTGGGCCCCAGCATACTGCACAGAAGGTGCAGGCGCTCACTTTTTTCGAACATAGGAAGTGGTTGCTGGATCAGGCAAATGGCCCATCTAGTCCAGCATCCTGTTCTGACAGTGGCCAACCAGATAACAATGGGAAACCTGCAAGCAGGATTCAAGCACAAGAGTAACTCTCCCCTCCTGGGGCTGCTTCCAGCAACTGGCTTTCAGGAGCTTCGCTGCTTTCAACTAGTGACTAGTAGCTACAGATAGCCTTATCTTCCTCCATCAATTTGTCTAATCCTCTTTTAAGGGCACCCAATTCTGGCTCCTGAGGGAGGGAGCTCCATAGTTTGTGCTGCATGAAGAACTACCCTACTTCCTTTTCTCTGTCCTCAATCTTCCAGCATTCAGCCTCATTTGATGTCCACAATGTTATGCAAGGTGAGGGATGGGGGATGGGGGAACGGGACTTTTTGTGCCCACTTCCTCCAGCCTGTGCATCATTTTATAAACTGATATCATGTTACCTCTCCCCTTCTCTAAAAAGTCTCAAATGCTGTGCCCTTTCCTCATAAGGGAGTCCCTTCATCTCCTTGAATTGATCATTACTGTTGCCGTTTTCTGACCCTTTCCCAACTCTCTCCTTTTTGAGGTAAGGTGACCAGAAATGCAGCATAAAGTTGTATTCGGACCCATTCCACACATGCAGTAGAATCAGGTGATAGAATAGAGCCATAACATTTCAGGCGTCTGTCTGGAGGGGGTGTGGAATCACATTTTTGAAAGCTTCCCTCTGGGGTAAGGGGAAAGACAGCAACACAACAAGTGAGATGAGATTGAGCCCATGTGTGCAAATAAATAAATAAATAAAAGCAGCAAAGTTTTCACACACAAAAAAAAAAACACCTGTGAGGCAACTGCCTTGGGCAGCAGGATCCAGAAGGGCAGCAGGACCCGACATGGGTCTTTACTAAGGTCACCAGATTTTTTTCAAAGAATCTGGGGGCACTTTTTTTTTTGAAAATAGGAAAAAAAGTTATTTGTTAAAAATCATTTTTTTTAAAAAAGAAGAAAAGAAAAGAAAAGAAAAGAAAAGAAAAGAAAAGAAAAGAAAAGAAGAAGAAGAAGAAGAAGAAGAAGAAGAAGAAGAAGAAGAAGAAGAAGAAGAAGAAGAAGAATCTATTCTGGGTGTCCTCTGTTGCGCAGCGTTCCTCTGGGCCTGATCTCTTGGGGCGCTGTCTGCCATGGAGTAGGCTCGGGTCGGCCCTGGGCTCAGCCAGATGTCCTTGCCCTCCTGGTGCTCTCCTACCTCTCTTCCTTAGCGGCAAGGTTGGGGCTCCCCTCTTTTTTCTCCTTCCTCTTTCTCTCTCTTCCTTCTCCTTCTCCTTTCCTCCTTCTCCCTGCTTCGGCTCTGGGGGTTTTACTGGCCCTGGAGCACTCTCACTCCCGGCTTGATTTGGGTCATGGGGGGGGGGTCAGCGGTTCCCCACCGGCAGCAGCAGTCTCAGCAGCCCAGAGCCAGCCTGGTAGTGAAGTTGGCTCTGGTTGGCTTCAAGAGCTGCTCGCTGCCGTGGCGCCCACAATTTTGCCTCACCGGAAGTCCCCATATGTCATGTCTTGTGCCGTTGAGCCAATCATGCAACATTCATTCCCTACTAATAAATCTACAACACTTAAAATATAAATCCGGGGACATTAAATGAAATCTGGGGACGGTTTTTGTCCGGGAAACGGGGACGTCAGGTAACCATAGTCTTGAACCCCACCCCACCCCACATTCCTGTTGCAGATCTTCATTCACCCATTCTTCGGCGGGTGGGGTGGAGGCGGCCTGACAACATATACAGTTAGACTATGGAATTCACTGCCCCAATATATGTCCATCAGAAAGGCTTTTCTTCTCTCATAACAGCAGAACTAATGAACATTGAATGGAGCTGAATATTAGAAGACATGGGACAATTTTTTTTTTTTAAAAAAGAAAGTATTTCATAAAGGACATGGTCACACCGTGGAATCCACTCCTGCAGGAGGCAATGATGGCCACATACTTGGATGGTTTTAAAAGAGGATTGGATTAATTCATGGAGGAAGAGAAGACTACCCTAGACCGCAAGCCTCGATGGCTCGCTCGGCTCTGCCTTTGCAGTCAGAAGCAGCCATGATTCTGAACACCAGCTGCTGGAAGCCACAGAGGGAGGGGAATGTGTTGGTCTTGTGCTCGGATCCTGCTTCTTGGTGGTTGCCCACAGGCATCTTCTTGGTCACTGTGAGACCAGGGTGCTGGAACAGATGGGCCAATGGCCTGATCCCACAGGCTCTTCCTATGCTCTTATGTCCTTATTATATGACTTGTCTAATCTGCCTTTAGACAATTAATTTACCGTATTTTTCTGCATATAAGACTAGGTTTTGTAACCAAAAAATTTGGTTTAAAAATGGGGCTCGTCTTATACACGGGTAGTGCTGAGGGGTGTTTTCTCAATTTGGAGTCCCTCAAAATAGGGGCGTCTTATAAATGGGGGCGTCTTGTACACAGGAAAATATGGCAATTTATATCCCTCTCTTCCTCCTCAAGAAGCCCAGGGCAGAAAATATATATTCAGGGTTTCTTTTTTTCCCCTTTAAAAAATAATCTAAAAACTATTACAATTAAAAACATCTAAAAGCAGTTATGGCTAAACACATTCTTCCATCCAAAGGATAGCTCAGTTAGTTAGTGCATGGTGCTGATAACGCCAAGGTCTCAGAGATATATAGATATATAGATATAGAATTTTTTATTAAGTTTTCAACAAAAGTAGCAAAAAAGGGTAAAAAAGCTAACAGTAACAAATGCAATAACATCCATAAACAAAGAGATTTATACATAAAACCATATCAAATCCATAAAGTGGGATTCTCTGAATCCCATGACTTCCTCCCCACCCCCCACCCCCCACCCCATTCCTGGTCCCATAAATTTCTTATCAACTGCTTAACATTTCTACTCCAATTTTTTTCTAACCTCAGATTTCCTATAGGATTTCTAAAATTGCAAGTGCTCTTAAAATCATCCCAATGTATTTATCTGTTTACAGTACTTTGGCAAATACATATTAACATTTCCCATTCTTTTTTAAATTTCTTGTCATCTTGATTTCTGAGCTTTCCAGTTAGTTTCACCATTTCTGCATAGTCCATTAATTTGGTTTGCCACTCTTCTTTAGTCGGGACTGCTTCTTCTTTCCATCTTTGGGCTAACAGCATCCAAGTGGCCGTCGGAGCATACATGAACAATTTTTCCTGACCTTTTGGAATTTCTGCTCCTACAATACCTAATAGAAAAGTTTTTTTAAAAAATAAAGGTTATTCTACCCCCCCCATTTCATTATATATCATTTCCAGTTTTTTTAACCTTCCTACATTCCCACCACATATGATAAAACATACCCTGTTTCTTTACATTTCCAACACTTATTAGAGCCTAACAGGGGTTAGATACCAAGGTTGCAGGTTCAATCCCTGTATGGGACAACTGCATATTCCTGCATTTCAGGGGGTTGGACTAGATGATCCCCAGGGTTTCTTCCAGCTCTACAGGTCTATCATTTCTATTATCCAAAGGTCTCAGGTTTGCCTTGAGCAGTGATCTCCAGTCATCAAAATATCTGGGTAACTAGGAATGTTTTTCAAATTCCCTCTGAAAGTTAAAGAAGTTAAGAATGATGGAGACAGGCACACATCACTAGGGGAGCATTTTCCACAATTGGGGAGCCACCTCTGAAAAGGCCCTGTCACAGGCAGCTCCTAGTGGTGGTACGGCCAACAAGTCCTCACATGCTGAATGTAGGGTGCAGGGTGGTTGGTACTGGGAAAGGCGCTCTTTTAGGTACTTGGGTCCTAAGCCATTTAGGAAGAGGGTAAGGCTATCTCATAAACAGCTACTAGTCATACTGGTTGTGAGCTGCTGCCAGGATTACTAGTGGGACACCTGTCTGCATCAGCTGTGGTGGGAAGGGCCAGAGCTCAGCATATGCTTTGTATGCAGAAGGTCCCTAGTTCCGTCTTTGTCATCTCTAGTTGGGGCTGGGAAAGAAAGCATTCTTTGTGTTCCAGTTTAATTCAGTCCTTTATTCAGAACCGTGGTGTGTGTGTGTTTGTTTCATTTTGATTTTATCTTGTATTTTGCGATTTTATCTTGCCTTTTTTACACTGTGAACCATCCTGAAAGCACACACACACACACACAGTTTTAGAATCACAGAATTGTAGATTTGGAAGGGACCCAGAGGGTTATCTACCGGTAGTCCAAGCCCTTGCAATGCAGGAATCACAGCTAGAGAATTCATGACAGATGGCCATCCAACCTCTCTTTAAAAACCTCCAAGGAAGGAGAGTTCATCACCTTCCAAGGGAACCCATTCCATTGTTGAACAGTTGTTACCATCAAAAATTCTTCCTAAGGTTTAGTCGGAATTTACTTTCTCATCGTTTGAACCCATTGGCCCAAGCCCTCCCCTCAGGAGCAGGAGAAATATAGCTTGTTCCACTTTTCATGTGACAGCCCTTCAGATATTTGAAGGTGGCTCTCGTATCACCTCTCAGGCTCCTTTTCTCCAGGCTGAACACACCCAACTTTCTCCACTGTTCCTCACAAGGCTTGCTCCTCCTCCAGCAGCAACATGTGCCAGCAACCTTGCTTTGAATAGCGCAGAGGTCCCTCCAAGCCTTTTTGCCATTGAGGGATGGAAGGTTCTGTCAATTACAGCTCTCTCTGTTTCTCATTTTCCAATCTTAAACTCAGTGGCTCTATGTGTTTGTGCAGCATTTTGTGATTCTCTTAAATAAAACAAATCCTCAGAAAAATTCAGCATTTCTGTGTGAATTTCTCCCGGTTACCACATTTTTGTCCACAGTCTTGACGAATGTGTTTTTTCCCCACAAGCCATTTCTTCTAATGTAATGCATTTCTGTGTGTTACCTTCACTGATGTATTCATTTTTATGCGCAATTTCCACCAGTGTGTTCATCTCCCCATCTAAAAGTTGTTTGGTTGGAAAATTGCACCACAAAATTCAGATAAGTGAGAATTCCAAAGGATTTTGGTTTTGGGTCTCAAGTTGTTTTGGTTTTGGGTCTCAAGTTGTTTTAGGAAAGTGCTAATTTGATAAATTTGGTTTAATCAAATTTCTCTCACCAACCCCCCCTGCATTGCTGGGAACAGCATCTCTTTGGCAGAGCCGTCTTTCCTATTGGGCTTACTGGGAGGTTGTGCCAGGGCGCTGGCCTCTCAGGGGTGCCCCAGCCAGTAGGGGAGCTGTGCGGCTTTGCCGGTGGCCTCCCCTTTCCTGCACACCTGCCAGTTGTGCCCCGTCAACCATATGGCTGGCGGGCGTGAGCTTCCTTCCCAAGCCTCCGTGGGAGGAGAGTGATCCCGCAGAGGCTTGGGAAAAGGTCAACAACTCTGGGAAAGGGAGGGGGGGATGCCAGAGGGATCTTTGCACCACGGCGCCAGATATTCTTAAAACGGCCCTTTTTGGACACCTTATCCAAGGCTACAAAGGGTCGTATAGTTAAAGCTATGGTTTTCCCAGTAGTGATGTATGGAAGTGATTGCCGAAGAATGGATGCTTTTGAATTATGGTGCTGCAGGAGACTCTTGAGAGTCCCATGGACTGCAATAAGATCAAACCTATCCATTCTGAAGGAAATCAGCCCTGAGTGCTCACTGGAAGGACAGATCCTGAAGCTGAGGCTCCAATACTTTGGCCACCTCATGAGAAGAGGGGACTCCCTGGAAAAGACCTTGATGTTGGGAAAGATAGAGGGCACAAGGAGAAGGGGACGACAGACGACAAGATGGCTGGACAGTGTTCTCGAAGCTATGAACATGAGTTTGACCAAACTGAGGGAGGCAGTGGAAGACAGGAGTGCCTGGCGTGCTATGGTACATGGGGTCACGAAGAGTCAGACACGACTAAACGACTAAACAACAACAAATCCAAGGCTAACATGTGGTGGTGGTGGGGACTGACTTCCCCCCTGCTTTTTGTGGTCGGGGTCATATATACACAGAAGCAGTTTGGATGCTGGCTGTGGGTCCATCTGGGAATTTTGGGGGCGGCAGCTCACTTGTTCTGCATGCAGAAGGTTCAAGGTTAAATCGCCAGTCCACTTAAAAGGATTAAATCACAGATGTGATGAGGAAGACCCCTCTCTGCCTCAGCCCTTGGAGAGCTGGTGCCAGCTTAGGTGGATAAGTAGACTGAACCCCAATACGAGGCAGCATATAGAATCATTGAATCGTAGAGTTGGAAGGGACCCCAAGGGTCATCTAGTCCAACCCCATGCAATGCAGGAAACACAACTAAACGACCCATGACAGGTGGCCATCCAACCTCTGCTTAAAAGCCTCCAAGGAAGGAGAGTCCACCACCTCTGGAGAAAGACTGTTCTCCTGTCAAACAGCACTTCATCACCAGAAAGTTCTCCCTGGTGTTTGGTCAGAATCTCCTTCCTTGTAACTTGAAGTCATTGGTTTGAGTCCTACCCTCTGCAGCAGGAGGAAACAAGCTTGCTCCATCCTCCCTGGGACAACCCTTTAGATATTGGAAGATGTCTGTCAGTCTCGTCTTTTCCAGTCTAAACATACCCAGCTCCTTCAACTGTTCCTCATAAGGCTTGGCTTCTAGACCCTTGATCATCTTGGTTGCCCTCCTCTGCACACCTTCCAGCTTCTCAACATCTTTCCTAAATTGTGGCACCCAGAGAAGAGGAAGGCTAACTTCTACTGAGCCATTGACCGTGCTTGCTGTGGTGGACGGCAGCTAGAGCCCCACAGCTCCTGGAGGGCACCAGATTCGTCTCACCTGATTTAGATAGGATGAAAATGCTTGGGGAACGTTTACCTCCTTCACAGAGCTGCACTGCAGTTCAAATGAGTCCCTTGTTTGGGAGATTGAGCAGACCAGGAATGAAGAGAGTTCACTGTTATTGCGCGCGCACACACACACACAGAGAAACAGACACACAGAGGGGGAGGCTGTTCTTACAGGGAATACTGATTTGCCTCTAATGCCCAGGTCAGAAGATTCAGGTCAAAATAAAGTCCTTCAAGCAGTGCAGACTTAAACAGTGGAAGTTGCTTCAAAGGACAAGGGCTCAAAGACACTCTGTGTGCTAAAAAGAACCTCGTGATCTCAAGATACAGTACTGTGCCTGCCAGGCGCCGTGAACCGGATAAATTAGAACAGGGCTGCCCTCTGCTGGTTTGATTATGGAGTGATCTGAAAAAATCCCCAATGTTCACTATTAGATGGATATTTAGCTAGCTAGGTTGCGTGTTTGTGTGTAGTCCTTTAATGAACCCAGGAGCCTCAACTCCGACTCCCCACAATTTTAGCCAAATCATGTCTGTCTCTGTCCTTCTGAAAACATTAGCTAAAGGGGTTGGTTGTATCACAAAGCAAGGGGGGGCACTCGTCCGCTGCAAGAATGTGAACCAAATCTTTGAGGGGGGGGCATATTTAGGATCCATTTTGAACCCACCTTGTATGCTGGCCCATTCAGCGGAGGGCAAGGAATCAAATATTTGCAAGCTGAATAAAAAAGTAACTCCTTCCGGACAAGAGGCACTTGTCAAGTAAAGAGGAATTGGGTTCTGATCCTGCTTAGATGAAATCAGTGGGTTAAGGGTGCCAAAATATTGGCATGGAAGTGAACTTTCGGTCTGTGTGAATCCTGGAGATTCCATAAGAAGATAAGAACCTTTGCACAGCATGAAGAAGTACTTTAGTTTATCTGTCCTTAATCTTCCACTGTTGACAAGTTCCTGTGTTATGAGAGAAGGAGAAAAACATTTCTCTACTGTCTCCACGCTGTGGTCCACATGAATTCTGCAGATGCCATTGTCTAGATTCAATAGAGTATGTGGCACAGGTTCATGTCAGTGTGTGTGTGTGGATTTGCACAGGCCACAGCTGGCCCTCACAGACCTCCCATGCAGCCTGCTGCAGATGTCCAAGCTAACGACGACACCCCCTTTCTTGCTCTCAAATTTTGCTGATTTGACCTCCCCGCATCCCACTAAACCGCTGTTTGGTACATTGAAGACAAGCAGAATTTCAGTGGGAAGGAAGTTGCTGTGGGCCGAGCCATCCTTGTGAACCTGCTTCTCTCAGGCTGGGAAACAGCTTTTGCATAGCAAGGAGTTTTCTCCCTTTGTGCCAGCAGGGAAAGCTTCGACATGCCAGGACTGTGCTGTCCCCAGCAGCACCTCTACATTCAAAGTTACAGATAGGTAGCCGTGTTGGTCTGCCGTAGTCGAAACAAAAACAAAAAATTCCAGTAGCACCTTAGAGACCAACTAAGTTTGTCATTGGTATGAGCTTTCGTGTGCATGCACACTTCTTCAGATACACTGAAACAGAAGTTACCAGACCCTTATATATAGTGAGAGGGTTGGGGGGGTATTACTCAGGTGGTGATTGGCTGATAGGTGTGGTATCTCACCTATCATGGTATTTCCATATCTGAAGATGGGTGCTTGCTTCACCACACCAACACCCCAGCAGATCTTGCTTCTCCATTAGGTTTTCAGAGGGACCCCAAGTCACAGATTTGGGGTTCAGCACAGAGCAAGACATGTCTGTGTCTCCCCAGCTTCCAGCATCAGCCAAAACATTTCTCACCTGTTGTTCTCCCATAAGGTGGGGGAAATCCCACTCACTTATCATGATGGCGACCTCTTTGGACATGGAGAGGATTGTACTTAACTGGCCAGCCTTAACAAAGGAACTTATCCAATCTTCTACTACAGGGGTGGCCAACTCCCAAGAGCCTGCGATCTACTCACAAAGACTGGCAGTGATCTACTCCCTTTTGGGGAGTTCAAGGTCAAAGTTGTTGAGCTTTTTTTAGGGAAGAGGGAAGGGGCCAAGGGCCAAAAAGTTGCCAGAGATCAGTTTCTTTGGGGAGAGCCACTGATCACGATCTACCTGTTGGACGTGCCTGTTCTATTAGATTCTAAGCCTCCTTGATATAGAATCACAGGCCTGCAGGTGAGCCACCAGCACCATCCAGGCTGAATCCCCAATTCTATAACACCTGGGACAGCTCAGTTGATTGAGCATGAGACTCTTAATCTTGGGGTTATAGGTTTGAGCCCCACACAGGGCATAGGATTCCTGCATTGCAGAGGGTTGGACTAGATAACCCTTGTGGTCCCTTCCAGCTCTACAATTCTATGACTCTCTCTCTCTTTCTGTACAATGAAAAAATTCCTTCAGTAGCACCTTAAAGACCAACTAAGTTTATATTTTGGTATGAGCTTTCGTGTGCATGCACACTTCTTCAGGCGAAGCAAAATAAAAAAATTCCTTCAGTAGCACCTTAAAGACCAACTAAGTTTATATTTTGGTATGAGCTTTCGTGTGCATGCACACGAAAGCTCATACCAAAATATAAACTTAGTTGGTCTTTAAGGTGCTACTGAAGGAATTTTTTTATTTTGCTTCAACTCAGACCAACATGGCTACCTACCTCTTTCTGTACAATGGTTAGCAAAACAAAAACAAAAACCCAGGAACCTAGAACACAGTAATGCCCATGAAGGGCTTCTGCTTTGCAGAATTGCATGCACACACATCAAACTGTAACACAAGAACTCATGGCAAAAAAACCTTTCAGCTGCCTGTTTCTTTCTGTGCAATTGTACAAACATTGTCTTGTTCACAACAGTTCACAGCTGCATTTTCCCCAGAGCAGACTCCTTTAAATTAATGGGTCTAAGTTACCCATGCCCATTTAATTCAATCAACCCCGCTCTGAAATAACAAAAGAAGAGATTGGGAGTCTGTGGCCCTGCATATGCTTGACCCCCAGTTCCTGTCAGGGAGTTCTTAGAATCACTGAAGTGTAGAGTTGGGGGGGACCCTAGGGGTCATCTAGTCCAACCCCCTGCAATGGCAGGAATCAAACTTAAAAGAATCCCTGACAGATGGTCATCCAGTCTCTGTTTAAAAATCTCCAGTGAGTTGTAGTTCAGCAGCTTCTGGAAGGCTACAGGCTCCTCTTCCTCCTTCTGCTTCCTTTCCCTTTCCCTCAATAACTGACACACACCCCTCAATAACTGCCATGGTTTGCAGGAAGAGGCACGGGGTGTTTCAATGCAGATCTACCCAGATCCAGTTACACGATTTGCCATAACTCAGTGGCAAGTCACTTTGCAAGAAGAGAGTGCCAAGTCTGATCCCCGGCGTCCCCAATATGGGCTGGGGGGAAAATTTCTTTCAAAAATTTGCAAGAAACACTGAGCGTCATAAACCCCTCTGAAATTCTGGGCGGCTCTTTGCATACAATAACTCCAGGATCCTCTCCCATGAAACAGTGCAGTGACTATGGGCACTGAAGGAAGAAGCAGGGAAGAGATCCTGCTTAATACCCTTGGGAGAGTTGCTGTTTTAGGAATTGGTCACAATGTTCTCCATTGTAAGCAAAGGGGCCAGTCTTCAAGTGTCCAGGGCCAACTCAACTCACTCGCTTGGCAGATCACAAACCATTTTCCATTTTAAACCTTCATTAATACATATAGATTTTCATTTCTGTGTCAATTAAACTGATTATACTTAACATACCTAGCCTCCTCCCTTGTGCCCTTGGCAAGATGTTGGCTGCCCAGAACAGCAAAAGGAGCAGGCATGCTTCTAGCCACTGCAGGCCAGAATGGAGAGGGGCGATTTTTGCACACACCCCAGGCCTGCGCCCTTGGCGGGAGCGAAATTCCTATGCAACCTGTAGGTATGCCCCAGCTTAAAAGTGAGCAAGGCAGGAGTGTAATAAAGGTGGCAATGTTAAATTAATTATGGCCACCAGAGGGCAAGATAGGACTGTGCTGCTCACAGGCATGCCGCTGTGTGGCTAGAAATCCTAGTGTTTGCAGGGTAAAGAATCAGGGATCAGCAAACTTTTTCAGCAGGGGGGGCAGGCTTTTTTTTTTTAAATGAACAAATTCCTATGCCCCACAAATAACCCAGAGATGCATTTTAAACAAAAGGACACATTCTACTCATGTAAAAACAAACAACCCAGAGATGCATTTGAAATAAAAGGACACATTCTATTCATGTGAAAACATGCTGATTCCCGGACTGTCCGCGGGCCGGATTTAGAAGGCGATTGGGCCGCATCCGGCCCCCGGGTCTTAGTTTGGGAACCCCTTGGTAAAGATTATGGGCAAGAGTTAATCCAAAGGCCCTTGAAGAAGGCAGTGGCAGTATTCAGTACCCTCCAGATCTGGACTACAGAGCCAGCATGGAATAATGGTTAAGGGCGATGGACTAGTATCTGGGAGACCAGGTTTCTGATCCACCACTTAGCCATGAAGCCTCCTGGGCGTGGCCTTGTCACTGTACCTCAGCCTTGTTAGAATATTGGGGTGTAAAGCCCAATATTCTTCCTCTTGCCACTGGCTTCGGTAAAGAAGATAGCAAACAATCGTAGCTTTGAACTACGTTTATTAGAGAACGATGGTTAAGTGTAAACGCCATCACTCTCATTCAGTCAAAAGTGAAAGTAGAAAAAGAACAAAGAACATCACATGACAGGAGTCAGGTTACAGCCGGGGGGCTCCTGTATGGGAATGTACAGCAGTCTTATAAATTAAACAATTCAGTCACATGCAGCTTTCCCCCCTTGCATAGGATTTATGCTAACAAGCCTAACCTACCTCACAAGGTTGTTGTAGGAGGGGGAAGAACTGTGCACATGTTACCTTGAGCTCCTTGGAGAACAAAGTGGGGGATACAATTCTATCAACAAATGAAAACTGCCAAGTGCAGAATGAGCAAGGTGGGAGCCATACCCCAACCACATCTAGAGAGCACCAGGCTGGGGGAGGCTGCACTCTCACACATTTTCTAGGTGCTAGAGAGAGAAAATGTACCAAATCAAGGAAGGGCTTTGATGTACTTCAGGCTTCTAAGGCAGTCATGCCAAGCTTTCTCGCTTTTTTGAAGTGTACTTATCTTTGGCTTGCACCATTTTCTAAAAGAAGACTTTTAAAAGCCCCCCAGCACTGCTGAACCTGAAGCATTAGGCTGGCTTAATGTATTTTCAGTATCCCTCCTAGAATATTCTGCATGAAATCATTTTTTTAAAGTGTTTTGAGCTGATGTTCAGCCGCAGAAACAGGTTTTTTGGACACCAGACCAGAGACTCTAACCGTCTGTACAATCATGTAGGCTCCAAGGCGGCATGAGCGCTGTTCTGGTGTAGTGGTTAGGGCATGTTGGAATAGGGTCTGGGAGACCAGGGTTCAAATCTCGACTCGGCCATGTAGCCCCCCACTTGGTTGACCTTCAGGGCCAGTCGCTGCCTTTCATCACAGCGTAGTCGTGTAGATTAATTGAGGGGAGAGAACCATGTGAGCCCCCTTGAGCTCCCTGGAGGGGAAAAGTAGGGCATATATGTAATAAAATAAAATAATTGGGAAGATGAAGAAACACTCCAACTAGATTTTATGCCGTGGGGGATGCATTGGATGATGAATGACAGAACATGGGTTTTGCTTTGTTTTTTTGAGAAATTAATGCACCAGGAACCAAAACGACCCCCCTCCACCCCCAGGAGAGGAAACTTAAAATGCCAGTGGGCTTGTTAAGCTGAAGAATCCATCTGTGTTAGATAGGTGGGAAACAGGCAAAAACCACCTCCCTCCTCGCCCTCGCCAGGGAAGTGTGAGTACCAAAAAGACCACTCTGACAAAATGTAAGGAGAAAGAAATCTGTAATTATACTCATGGTCCCAACAACATTGAACGCTTTACACGATAAATTCAAACTTTCCCTCTCTCTCGAAGTCTTCGACAACAATTTACAGGATAACACTTGGAAATAAAGCTCTCAAGTAGGCTTTAAATTATGACACAATTTCTCTCCCTCCCCTCCCAAGAAAAGCCCCCGACTCAAATCTCTGGGGCCCAGCATTTTGCCCTGACAAGAAACCTGTGGCAGATCGTTCAAGTTGGCAGCTCTGGCACTCTGCACATGCTTCTGCAACCTCCCCTGCGGGTTGTTCTGGATTTTTTATTTCAAGTGGAGCTCGGCTGCGAAGCAAGGGTACCAGTGTGAACTGGGAGATGTAAGCCATAAAGAACAAAGATTTTGTGGGGAGGAGACCAGAAGATACATCCTAAATTAGTCTTTCTTAACCTGGTAGCCTCCAGGCGTCCTGGACCGCAGCTCCCAGGTTGCAAAAGAGAGTCCTGCATTTTATATATAAAAAAATCCTGATTATTTCAAACAGGTGGTTTTTTTTTTTTTAACCACTGGGTTTCCATCCTCTGTGCTAACTTGGAAATAGGTTTGAGAGAATGTGAAACTGTGTGGTTTTTGGCTCAGAGGCTCCTATAGATGATAAAAGAAAGCAAGAGGGGGACACCTTCCTCTCCTCCCACCTTGTTGAGGTGCGTGTGTGTCAGCTGTTTAGTTCCCCACTATTGCAGCACTGTGATAGAAGAAATCAGCACCATCCGTGGAACTTCAGCCTGCCATGCAGCAGATTCTCACTGAGCACATTGCACATGGCCAGAAATATCCAAGTATGGAACACACACATGGTCCCATCGATTGTTAAGGGCACACACAAACACATGAAAAGTGACATTTCCCTTCCAAACATACGGAAGCGTTCTGCACGGGCATTGACTTGCCTGGGTGCTCACTCGTCATGCCTTGAGTACATCTACCTGTAGGAGTCAGGATTTTCACCTTGCCCCCCTGCTGAATACTCAACTGGCTAAATGTAGCTGTGCCTTTTTGAAAGCAGCCTGATCAGCACATGTGTTGACAAGCAAATGTTAAAATCTCTGTGCCTCCATCCCAGGTCATCCAGTTTGTCGAGGCTTCTGGTCTTTTGAGGACCTCTGCTTGTGTGGAAGACAAAGGCAGTGAGTAGACCCTTCTTTTGGAGAGCACATGGCTTCCAGCTCAAAGTCTCCCACTTTTGCTCCTTGGGCATTGCTCTTACGGAACTGGTGGCCATTTCAGAGACTCCCCTCTGGCACCACAGCACCCTACAAGCCACCTCTAAACCCCACGGTCCGTGTCTGACAACCGGTGCAAGCTAATAGCCTGCTCCCCAAGTGCATTATGCGCGAGCAACGCAGGCCCCCGAGGTGTCCAGCTCATCCTCCGAGAGACTGATGCGCAAACAGGCTTCATTGCCAGCCGAGGAGAGGAAAGGACGCCGGACAGACAAGCTGCCATCCAGATCCCTGGTGGGGCCTTTCTCGGCTCGTCCCGAGGTCCCTTTTGCTGGGGGTGCCTGTCCACCCTCCCCAGCCCGCTCCTGGCTTAGGGCCGCCTGGTTTTCGGCACGGCCGCAACTGTGACCTCTTCCCAGCGTCCTGGGCTCAGACTCCAAGCTGGCCAGGGAGAAGATGGTGCTGCTGGCGAGTGTGGACATGCTGTGGCCGGGCCCAGAGGTGCTGCTGGTGGTGGTTGCTGTGGTGTCCGCCTCTGCTTCTAGGCTGGGCAAGGTGGTTTTGCTTGACCTCCTCCGCAGGGTTGGAGGGGGTGGGTTCAGCCTGGGGATGAGGGGCTGCAACCTGCCAAATGGAGAAGGGGTGGGTGGCTTTGGGTGGCCTTCAAAGGCTTCTCGTGACTTTGCACACTGCCCTGATGTTTGGCAGAGATACTTCTACAAATAAATAACTTTATGTTGTGAACGACCCTGTGATCTTCGGATAAAGGGCAGTGTGCAAACTTAATCAGGAATAAAAAAAATAAACAGTGGTGCCTCGCTAGACGAAATTAATTCGTTCCACGGGTCTTTTCTTATAGCGAAAAATTCGTCTAGCGAATCCCATAGGAATGCATTGAAATTTTTTTGATTTTTTTTTTTGCCCATAGGAACGCATTAATTGAATTTCAATGCATTCCTATGGGAAACCACGATTCGCTAGACGAATTTTTCGTAAAACGCATTCGTCTAGCGAGGCAACCTCCGCAGGAAAAATCATTTCGTTAAGCGGAAATTTCGTTAAGCAGGTCATTCGTTAAGCGAGGCACCACTGTACTGTATTTTTCCGTGTATAAGACGCCCCCATGTATAAGATGTCCCTTTTTTGGGGGGGCCCTCCAAATTAAGAAAACACCCCTCAGCACTACCCGTGTATAAAACGAATCCCAATTTTAAACCTAATTTTTTGGTTTTGAAAAAACCTAGACTTGTACATGGAAAAATACGGTATATTTTATTTGTATTCACCTATTCATTTTAAAAAATAGATATATCAGATCAGTCTACAATCAGTATAGATAAAATCATACAATAAAAACCCTGTAAGAATGCTAAGATCAGAAATCAGCCAACTACCGTGGAAGGACGTGTTCTTAAGTAGCTGCGTGCACAGGCCAGGCAAAATGGAAAAGTTTTCAGCAGGCATTTGAAAGTTGAAACAGAAAGTGCTTGCTGGATCTCTAGGGGCAGAGTGTTCCACACGGCTGGGCTGATGGACACCAAAGGCTCGGTTTCTTGGTGTCGTCAAATTAGCCTCACCAACTGAGGTAACAACCAGCAATGCTCCTGCTGATGATCTGAGTGATCAAGCTGGGATACTGTATAAAAGGGTTCAGGGCTTTGTAAATGAATACAAGGGCCTTGACCCTGGCTCAGTAGCAGATGGGCAGCCAGTGCAGATGCCTGAACAAGGGGGTCACATCCTGTCAGCCAGGTGACCCCACCAGCATCCTGGCCACTGCACTCTGCAGTCGCTGGAGCCTCAGAAAACAGACCCACACAGAGCGCATTGCAGCCTCGAGGTGCTTTTAAATTGGAGGTGCTGCCCAGAAATTGACCCAGGGACGTTCTGCATGCAAAGCAGCTGTTCCACCCTTGGCTTGCCTGTAGTGAGATTTGAGCAGCAGCCCCTACAACTTTGCAATTCTAGCAAACAGTAGTTGGGTGCTATCTTGGGGCAGCAGCATTCTCCGATACTAAACTGACATTCAGTATGATCGCTTATTGCAGGCATCCCCAAACTGCAGCCCTCCAGATGTTTTGGCCTACAACTCCCATGATCCCTAGCTAAGAGGACCAGTGGTCAAGGATGATGGGAATTGTAGTCCAAAACATCTGGAGGGCCGAAGTTTGGGGATGCCTGGCTTATTGTGTGCAATTAATTTGAAAGCCTTCCAGTTTAAACTGCACAAATTAACTGCACACAAGGCAGAGAGCTTTAAAACTCTTTGCATTCTTTCCCCTGGTGCCGGGAAGAGATTTTAAGCAAGATCTCACGAGAGCACCCTGCGATCCGAGCAGGACTTGCCGGGTAAGCAAGGCAGAGAGCGTAATTGTGCAAGACGTGATCGTCCTGTGTTGAGAAAGGGGTTTTTCCTGGCTGGAATGTGTCCTCAAATCAGGATGGTGCCTCTCACCTGCCTGGATGGGTATAGAGATGGGGGAGGTGGGAGCACAGGAATCTTGCGGTGGTGAATCTGCATTTGTAGGGCTCTGTGTGAAGGGGTGCGCCACACCCTTGGCTCCACTCACTTCTGCCTCTGGCCATGTGGCCATGTGGCCCCCTGAAAGCTGCTCAAGAGGAAACGTGGCCCTTGGGCTGAGAAAAATCCCCCCCAGCCATCTGTGAGCAAAACAGCTGACCACATATGCTGGCTTTTGAAAGCCCCCCAAATTCTGCTAACCTACCCTGTTTCTCCTAAAATAAGACATACCCATAAAATAAGCCGTAGCAGGATTTCTAAGCATATGCCCAATATAAGCCATACCCCGAAAATAGGACATAGTGATAGGCACAGTTCTGGAGGGCGCCAAGGAAGAGGCAAGGCTGGACGCATAAGAAAAAATAAGACACCGCCTGGAAATAAGCCATAGTGTGTCTTCTTGAGTGTGTCTCCTCCCCCCCAGAACCCACCTCTGCCACCAGTGGGCTCTAGAGTAACGAGAGAAGACAGAGAAGGGTGTCCGCCCAGCTATCTCTCATACATGTCTTATAAAAAATAAAAATAAAAGCCCTCCCCCCCACAAAAATAAAAATCCCCTTCCCCCCCACAAAAGGAAAAACAAAAAAAGAGCGAAAAGGAAAAAGAAAAAGAAAAAAAACATGAAAAAGAAAGGAAAAAAGAAAGGAAAAAACTAAAAAACTATTACTCTCTTCTTTTTCATCTCATAATCATATTTACGGGCTTCCCCTACCTCCCCCTTTAGTGATTTTCATTTTAAATCATTTGTGCAGTTTTCTTATCATGTTCCCCATTCTATTTTCCTAACTCTCCAATCATATTATTAAACTATCCTTACTTTCTATTAAATTCTCTTTTTAAAAATCATCCTTTCCCCACCCCTCCCCCCATACATACATCTGTGCTCCCCCCCCCAATGTTTGCTTCTTTTTTGCAGACTGTTTTTCTTGTGGGCTTTCTGTCCGTCCATAAATTTTTGCTTCTTCTCCTCCACAAAAGAGGTATTCCAGTTTTCGGATTGATCTTTGTCTTCAGGTAGTTCCTGTGTTCCATCTTTATTTTCTTTGCTTATGTTATAGTTCAGTTCATATGTCTTGTCCTCATATTGTACCTTTTCTCTAAGTAAGTCCTCTTTCTGTGAATCTTGGTTTATTTCTTCCAACTGTTGTTGGGTCTTATACATTCCAATTTTGATTTGCCACAAGAGTCTCATCACTTTCCCCTGGAACCCAGGTGCATAATCTTTTGTTGACATTTTTTCTAAGTTTACAAGGTCAGAGCAAAACTTGAGAAACAAGAAAAGGTTACAGATTGCAACTGTACCACATAGTCCAGACTGGCTACTGTATATCCATTCCAAATGTTATAACTTCCACTTTATATTTATTTCAAGCAGGATATGGCAAATTTCAATTTAAACTGTCCAATTTTTAAAGTTCCGCTCAATTTAGCCTCCTGCTGTCAAAACTAAAAGTCTTTAAACAATCAAATCTTTACTCTCCTTCCGTATCACATTCTGCTCGCTGTTCCGTCCGGGCGGCCAATTTCAGAGTAGAGAGGGGTTCTCCCTTCCTCAATTAAATCTGATTGCAGGGATTCTTACTGCCCAAAGCATATTCTCCCACTTTGCCCTGCCTCTGGGGGAGAACCCTTAATCAGTCCTTTGGAATGTTCAAATAAAAAGCTTCTTAGAACCGGCTCCAGGTCCCCTCCTTCAACTGCTTCCTCCTCAATCAGTGGGGGGAGATAGGCTTCCGTTCTTTTAATCTCACCCCCGTTCCAATTTTTAAATCCAATTAATTTTAATTTTAAGTCCATTTACTCATGGTCTCTAACTTTCCAAATCCTTCTTTGGAAATATCCAGCGCTTTCCGCCTCCGGCACGGAGCTTCCCTCTGCGAGGGCAACGATGGTGCTCAAAATGGCCCCCGCGACTACAACCCTTCTCGCTCCGGAGCTCTTATTAGGGGGGTTGGACTAGATGACCCTAGGGAACCCTTCCAATTCTACTATTCTGTGGCCCCTGCTGCCCCCTTGCCTTGTAGTGCCACCTCAGGCCACCCCCACTGCCTTAAATCAAACTCCCCAATGCAGCTATGAAGTGGAGCATGGCAAGCTTGGTCCAGTCACTCTATCTCGACCTAATCTACCTTGCAGGGGGGGCTGAGAGGGCAGAACGCAGTTGCAAAGTGGAGGTACCTGTTCCTGCTCTTCTGGGCCTCCCCGGAGAGAGAAAAAACATTGCACTGGGCTCTTACCTGGCTGGTCCTGTCCTTCAGGATCACACCAGATTGTGGGTTGGGTGCGGCCAAGTGCAGCTCACAGGCTCGGGACCGTTTTCTTCGTCAGCCATTGCTGCCCCAGCCAGCTGGAAACCTTCAAAGTGACACAACAACAGAGAGCAGAGGGGGTCACTCTCCCAAGGGCGAAGGAGCCCATCTTGTTGGGGGGGGGCTGCTGCTTTGCAACCTGGGAGAGCGTTGCCTTTAAGGGGGCCCCCGTTTCAACCTCATGCAGGAACTCCTTTATCAACTCAGCCAAGAGGCGGCAACATGGTGCTTCCCGCTTCCAGGCACATTTAGACAGGTCAAAACAAAAGAAAAACATTCCTTCCAGTAGCACCTTAGAGACCAACTAAGTTTGTCATTGGTATGAGCTTTCGTGTGCATGCATACTTCTTTAGACAGGTGTTGGACCTTACTGGGGCTTCAGCACCAAATGAAGGCTTTTTGTCAATTCAGACAAAACTTCCCACAGGGCTGAGCCCAGCCATGTCCAGCATCAACTGGACAAAGCAGCAGAATTGTACTATATCAGAATCTATACTAAAATAAAAAAATCCCTTCAGTAGCACCTTAAAGACCAACTAAGTTTTTATTTTGGTATGAGCTTTCGTGTGCATGCACACTTCTTCAGATACACATGAAAGCTCATACCAAAATAAAAACTTACCCTGTTTCTCATATTTTAAGACATACCCATAAAATAAGCCATAGCAGGATTTTCAAGCATTCAAGGAATATAAGCCATACCCCGAAAATAAGACATAGTGATAGGTGCAGCAGCAATGCCGGCCGCGGCAGGAGGAGGAAAAAAATAAGACATCCCTTGAAAATAAGCCATAGTGTGTTTTTTTGAGGAAAAAATAAATATAAGACGTGTCTTATAATATGAGAAACACGGTAGTTGGTCTTTAAGGTGCTACTGAAGGAATTTTTTTATTTTACTTCGACCCAGACCAACACGGCTACCTACCTGTAACCAGAATCTATACTATTTCTCTCCCCCCCCCATCCACATTTGTTTTTATTTTCATTTCCTAATGACCCAGGTGGCGCTGTGGTTAAACCACTGAGCCTAGGGCTTGCTGATCAGAAGGTCGGCGGTTCGAATCCCTGTGACGGGGTGAGCTCCCGTTGCTCGGTCCCAGCTCCTGCCCACCTAGCAGTTCAAAAGCATGTCAAAGTGCAAGTAGATAAATAGGTACCGCTCTGGTGGGAAGGTAAACGGTGTTTCCGTGCGCTGCTCTGGTTTGCCAGAAGCGGCTTTGTCATGCTGGCCACATGACCTGGAAGCTATACGCCGGCTCCCTCGGCCAATAATGTGAGATGAGCGCGCAACCCCAGAGTCGGTCACGACTGGACCTAATGGTCAGGGGTCCCTTTACCTTTACCTTACTGCATGGAAAGCAATAACAGTAATGAAGAGTGAGAGAAATGATCAAAGGACAAAGTCAGGAGGGGGAGGAGGAAAAGGACAGAAATGAGGAGGGGGTTGGTAGATTCCGAAAACAGCACTGCATATTATCCAATAATGTTTTCCCAGAGAACTCCACCGAGAGGAGGGCAGCTCCCAAAGAGGTCCCTTTATTTTAGTACATTTTATAAATGGATGCCAAGCATAATTTACAAAGTTGTCTTTCATTTTTGGGTGGCATAAGGTTCAGGTATATTTTGTTAACTTTTTTCATTAATGCAATGGTCCAGATCTTGAAATACCAATACTAGGGTGATGACTTTTTCATTTTTTTCCCTCAAAAATTATTTCCTGTAGCACAAATGGATGAACTTTTGCCTATTAATAAAATTAATAAAATATTTTAAAAGTTCACGCACAAACTGTTTTTATTTTTTTTGGATGCCGTTTTACCATTTCATAAAATTGTATTAACAATTCTATATATATTCCGTATCAAATTTGGACGCAACACCACATTCCACAATGGGGAGTGTTCTTAGCAACATAGGCTCTACAAATGTCACACCTGCTGGGAAAAGAGCCTACAGGAGAGGTAGCAAAACATTGTCCTCTAGCGGCGTCTCTACTGTTACTGCAGCTAAAAAAAGCTTCCTTGTGTGTTTGATGACCCTACATAATGTTGTATATATGTGACTCTCAAGCTTGGGTTCAATTTTATATCTGCCTACAGTGACTTCAAAAATGGTAAAAAAACTGATCAATAAAATTTTTAAAATCATTTTGTGCGTGAGATTTTTTTTATCAAATCTATTTGAAAGTAAAACTTTATCTAATCTTTAATGAAAGCTCATCAAATTATGATACAGGGAAATGAGGTCGTAAAAAAGTCATCACCCTAAGTTTCCTGGAGCTGACATTTTCCGTATCATTTCCTATATGTTCTTGTTCTACAGTATGTGCTGTTATTTAAAAAACAACAACAAGACCAATTGCAGTCAGTCATTAACAGTCATCAACAGGTTTACCACTACTATCAGCCAATCACCCATTCCCACCATCCTTCTGAGTAATACCCCTCCCCACCCTCTTGACTGTACATAAGGGTCTGGTGACTTCTGTTTCAGTGTATCTGAAGAAGTGTGCATGCACACGAAAGCTCATACCTATGACAAACTTAGTTGGTCTCTAAGCTGCTACTCGAAGGAATTTTTTTTTCGTTTTGACTACGTGAGACCAACATGGCTACCTCCTGTAACTAAAACATCAAGAAGAACCTCCTCTTGTACATAGCTTTGAATTTTTTAAAAACGCGAATGGATTAATGTGTTAGATGGTCAGGATGGACGTAAGAGACCAGGGTCCAAATCTAAACCCCCCCCATGGCCATGAAGTTCACTCAGTGTGACCTTGGGGGGCCAACGACTAACTCTCAGCCTAAATTACCTTGCAGGGCTGTTCTGAGGATTTTAGTGAGGAGTGGGGAGAGCAAGGTACTATGCCACCTTAAGCTCCTTGGAGAAAAAGCTGGGACATCAGTGCAAGAAAGAAGGCGCTTTGAGGATTTGCAACTAAACTCTCTGACAGTAAGAACCATTTGACAGTGAAATGTTCTCCCTCAGGAGGCTGTGGGCTCTCATTCCTTGGAGGTTTTGAAGCAGAGGCTGGATAGCCATCAGTCATGGATGCTTTGGCTGAGATTCCTGCATTTTTTTGGGTGGGGGGTGGGGGTGGGGGTTTGGAATGGATGATCCTTATTGATCCTTTCCAATACTACAATTCTACGATTCTATGCTCCCTACCGACATACATAAAATTTATGAAATAAGAAAGTCATAGTTATTTAAATAAACAAGCAAAGACCAATCTGTTGGGGGGGGGAATCCATGCTCTCATCTTCTTTTAGGTGCCCCCTTATGCTTCAAAAAACCAGTTAGTGTTTATCCTCCTCCTTCTTACCACCAGGCAGGTATTTTAAATTTTAATATTAAGAAACCAGGCCCCACCCCCGAACCCTTTTGAAATGCCCACGCAGATCCGACCCGGACCCCCTCACCTTCCACCTGAGGGTCGTCTGCAGAATTGTTGCTGGCTCCATCTGCCTGGCCGTCGGCATTCTGCAGGGCATGTTGGAGGCTCAGCTTGTGGCAGACCTCGAAGGCCTGGCCCACTGTCCGGACCACCCGCATGGGCAGATTGTCCTTCAGATTTGCTCCAATGAGGTGGAAGCAATTACCAGTTTAGGGGATTGAGCCACCTGGACCAAGTTAGCAGCTTTGCCAATCTGGTAGCGCAGACAGAGGACAGCTGTCAGGTACTGCCTGGGTGGGTCAGCAGGGGAACCCCAGGAATTTGCACCAGCAGACACAGAGAGGCCAGCTGGAATGGAGGCCGGGTTGGCATTCCCTCTTGAGGAGGACAGCAGGACCCATATGAGCCCAATGGGCAGGGGGGGGGCAACTGAAGGGAGCTGAGCCACTAGTGACCATCTTTTAGCCCACCAAAGGGCCAGGGGTCAACCTGGAAGAATAGGGCAGCTTTTCATATAGGTTGTGTTTTTATTTCTCACTGCCACCAGTATAAATGAAAGCCTGGTTCCTTTAAGAGTACACGGAACCTTCAGTCGCAAAAACGATGGAACTCACAGGTGGATAATACCTTTTATTTTAATAAACCTTATTTCTTTGCAAAGGGAATACTTGAAGGCGTTGATACTATACTACACCTTTGGAGCTGCGCCGGATCTTTGTGTGCATGCCGGGAGAATCCGCAACAACCTACCTGTAAACAGGATCCTGCATGACCACCATCTTCCCCTCGTCCCAGGCCCACTCCTTTCTCTGCAGACAGGAACAAAACATTAGTATAGCTCTCTCCTCCTCCTCCATGAATTTGCCTAGTGCCCCTTTAATGCAATCTAAGTTGGTGGCCGTCTCTGCCTCCTGTAGAAGTGAGTTCCACAGTTTAACTATGTACTTTATTTCGCCTGTCCTGAATCTTCCAGCATTCTGAATCCCCTGAGGACCCCATTAGTTTCTAGAACTAGGAGAGAGGGAAAGGGAGGTCCATCTACTTCTTCAACCTCATGCGTGATTTTCAACAACATTCACACTCTCCCCTCACCTTCTTTCCAAACCAAGAAGTCTCAAATGTTGCTAAGGGAGTTTGCCCTCCATCCCCTTGATCATTTTTTGCAGGATGAGTGGGTGGGGGCCCTTTTCCTGCCCCCTCCCAGCTCTCCAGCATGACTTGTCTAGGCCCCACTCCTCACCTTCTGCTTCTTGCGCAAGATCACCTTCACTCCGTCCACCGAGATAATGATGTTGACCTTCTTCTTTTTGATGTTCTTGGCCTTAAATTCATACTGCGGGGAGGAAGAGGGCAGAGAGATGCATTAGGGTGGCCAGTTGCCATCCAGCTTGGCCCCAAGGCTTTGCACACCACACCTTTCCAGTGTGGGGGGGAGGGGAAGGTCATGGCAGCAGCCCTGATACTTGGCTAGTGGATAAAAATACCTATCCAATTTCCACCTCTGGATTTCATGATGGTCAATTTGTAAATGCAACCATTTGCACCCGCTGCATTACCCATCCTGATTTTTGTTCATTGCAAACTGCAAAGCCCCTCCCCGACCTTCCTCTCTCTCTCTCAGCCGGAAGCACAGGGCTACTTTTATCTCAGCTCAGGAGGGAGGCAGGCAGGCAGGCAGGCAGGGCCTGCAGGGGGATTGTTCAAAGACCACTTGTGGGGGGGGGGGCTGTCAGACTGAAACGGCCCCTGATGCAGCTGCACCACTTAAATATTCATTAAAGCGGGTTTTGAATGAAGCAGCAGAACGGAGCAGTTTTTGTGTGTGTGTTGTAGCAAACAAAACAGCCCTCCCCAAAGCCCAAATAAAATCATTTGGAGAGAAAGTCAGTCGGATGATGATAATAATAATAATAATAATAATAATAATAATAATAATAATAATAACAATTTATTATTTATACCCCGCCCATCTGGCTGGATTTCTCCAGCCACTCTGGGTGGCTTCCAGCAGAAATATTAAAAATACAATAAAAACCAGACATTAAAAACAGGGCTGCCTTCAGGTGTCTTCTAAAAGTCACATACTGTTTATTTCCTTGACATCTGATGGGAGGGTGTTCCACAGGGTGGCGCCACTACCAAGAAGGCCCTCTGATTTCATCTTTTGATTTGAAGGGCTCAGTCTTGAAATGCAGGTAGTTGTGCTTACTCGACGGGGTGCAGATGTGTGAACTCTGCACATCCTCGGAGGCGCCTGCATTTGCTTCATGGCAAGGGTCCCAAGCTCAGTCTCAGCTGTGTTTTAAGCCTTCCTCACTTGACCTTCCGCCAGTAGCCTTTCTCCACCCTGCCCTGAACTTTGCTCTCCACCTACTCAAGTCAGAAGGCTGGATTAGCCTAGCCTAGCCTCCCCCCACCCACAACCTTGCCTACTCCCAAGGTCTAGGGCTGAAGGCAGCAAGCAGGCAAGAACAGTGCCCCACCACCACCACTTGGTCCCCGTTAAGCTGTGACCTCTTGATCAATCCATGAATTATTACACAGGGCAAGCTGTTTAGAAAGCTAAATTTAGCCACAAAGTGTGAACACACAGAGAGAGGGAAAGAGGAAGAAAGGAAGAAAGAAATGCAGGCCGGCCAGGTGGGTTCTTATTTACACAAAAAAGAGAGTTCAGGGGTGCTGGACAGGGCATGATCCGTGCTGAAAGGACAGCAGCTGCTCCGCCAAAGCGGATCCTTCAGAAGCATTGCCACCACAAACTCTGCCTGTGGCTAAGAACATGGCTTATCTCTCCCCTAACACACACACATACTGGATATGCACCTGTGGGGCCAAAATCAGCCAGGTGCTGCTTGTTCTTTCGAATACAGCAGGCATCCCCAAACTTCGGCTCTCCAGATGTTTTGGACTACAATTCCCATCATCCCCAACCACTGGTCCTGTTAGCTAGGGATCATGGGAGTTGTAGGCCAAAACATCTGGAGGGTGTTTGAAAAAAGCAAAATCCTGGTGTTTGGTAACTCATGCAAGAGTTATAGCTGGGTTTTTGGAGGTAAACCCATCCAGCAGGTCTTTAAATTCAATTATCTAGGAATCACCCTTCACCACGGGCTCCTCTGGTCTCCACATCGAGGCGTGGCGGTGAACGCCAGTAAGATATCCATGCAGGCAATTACGCGATTTTTTTACAACAAGGGGCAACTCGCATATCCCTTCTGCACTCAAGATCTTCAATGCCAAGACCATTTCACAACTGCTCTACGGCATTCCAATCTGGATCCCGGGGTTCACCCAGACAGTAGAGCAAGTGCAATCAGCCTTCCTCTACAAGATTTTATCTGTTCCAAGATGCGTCCCATATGCAGTTTTATGTTTAGAGGGAGCTCAACACAAGGTGGAATCTGTCGCCTGGGCAAGATTCCTTATATTCTGACTAAAAATCTGCCTCAACTCTGACAGAGATCCCTTCCTCCAGGTAATGCTTTCAGACACCTTCTTCCCCCCAGGGCTGCAACACTTCAACAGGAAGGTACAGCAACTGGGGCTTTCAGTAGAACTTCTCCGCTCAATGTCCTTACAATCTGCCAAAGCCACAGTCATAACAAGGTTGTGGGACATTGAGAGACAGGATCTTGTAGCGGCAGCAGACAAAACATGTTCCCCCCTTCTTTTCCACCTCCCGTGGGCTTATGAAACAAAACCTAATTATCTTGACTTCCTACTGAACCCACAAGAAAGAAGGGCATTTTCGTTGGCCAGGTTCAACGCAAATCCATCGAACCCCAGAGGACAGGATCACACTTCAAAATGACCTTAACAGATTAGACAACTGGGCCAAAGCAAACAAAATGAATTTTAACAAGGAGAAATGTAAGGTACTACACTTGGGCAAAAAAAATGAAAGGCACAAATACAGGATGGGAGACACCTGGCTTGAGAGCGGTACATGTGAAAAGGATCTAGGAGTCCTGGTAGACCACAAACTTGACATGAGTCAGCAGTGTGATGCAGCAGCTCAAAAAGCCAATGCGATTCTGGGCTGCATCAATAGGAGTATAGCATCTAGATCTAGGGAAGTAATGGTACCACTGTATTCTGCTCTGGTCAGACCTCACCTGGAGTACTGTGTCCAGTTCTGGGCACCACAATTCAAGAAGGATACTGACAAGCTGGAACGTGTCCAGAGGAGGGCAACCAAAATGGTCAAAGGCCTGGAAACGATGCCTTATGAGGAACGGCTTAGGGAGCTGGGTATGTTTAGCCTGGAGAAGAGAAGGTTAAGGGGTGATATGATAGCCATGTTCAAATATATAAAAGGATGTCATATAGAGGAGGGAGAAAGGTTGTTTTTTGCTGCTCCAGAGAAGCGGACACGGAGCAATGGATTCAAACTACAAGAAAGAAGATTCCACCTAAACATCAGGAAGAACTTCCTGACAGTAAGAGCTGTTCGGCAGTGGACTTTGCTACCAAGGAGTGTGGTGGAGTCTCCTTCTTTGGAGGTCTTTAAGCAGAGGCTTGACAGGCATATGTCAAGAATGCTTTGATGGTTTTTCCTGCTCGGCAGGGGGTTGGACTGGATGGCCCTCGTGGTCTCTTCCAACGCTATGATTCTATGATTCTAAAAGCCTACTTGAAGCTGCCTGCTATAAAAATGGGAAAGCATAGCTTTAAGAGCGATGGAACGGGCAACCTCTGAAGGTGGTGGACTCTCCTTCGATGGAAGTTTTCACACAGGGGGTTGGACTGGATGGCCCTCGTGGTCTCTTCCAACTCTATGATTCTATGATTCCTGTGGGGAAGATTCTCAGGCAGGGCGAAGGATGAGAGGATCTGTCCGTGTCATGACCCTCAGGTGGGAAGCCTTCTACATATGGTTTTTCATTGTAATCTCTACGTCGACCTTCGTCAACAATTCCTGGACCGGCTCTGCATCCCCAGAAGGAGACCAGAGCGGGAAATCTTACAATTCCTTTTGCTGGGGAAGGACCCGGTCCTCACCAAGATGGTGGCTCAATATCTTAATTTACTATTTTCTCGTCGTTAAACTCTGCAGTCGTCTGAATTATTAGAAGCCCCATTGTCGTGAAAGCGGATAGCAGATTATTCCCTTCTCTCTCTTAACACAGCGTTTGCCACAGTGACAGTTTTAATCTGTTATTATTTTGTCTGCAAGTTTGTTTGATGCCAATAAAGGTTTTACTTACTTACATGTGTTGCAAAGTGCAATATACAATTGTGACACTAGATGACTGTGAGCTATAGCAAATTCAATGCATTTTTCAAAACAATTTTTAAAAAAGCATTTTCACAACGATTTTAACATGTGTAGATTCCACCCTCCTGATCTTTTGTTGTTGTTGTTAAAGTTTTTATTTATATAAAAAAAACTTTACTAAGGGGTTTAAATATTTTGCAATGAAGCAAAACAAAGAGTCAGGTGGCGACTTGCTATTATAGATCCAGCGTACATGGCTGGATATATGACATTGGAACCTGAATGAGTAGGATGGCTGTTCTTGCAGGAACAATGAAGCCTTGCAGTAGTGGATATCAGTATCTACCAAATCAGTACCAAATGAAGTATGATTCGGTGGGAGCCTGCCAGCCATGCGCTTGCGTCTTAATATACGCCAGAAAACACCCTCAACATGGCAGCGGAGTCCATTGGCTTAGCGGTGACGTGTGAAACATGTGCATTTGGTGAAACGTGCGTTTCATTTGGTGATCTCTCCAGCAACCCCACCCTGAGCTAAAATATTATGCCAGGGGGTGAAAACCTCCCCTGCACACACACATTCTTAGGGCTGTGCATGATTTCACAAGCATCAGTCATGTCCCACTTGCAGAATGAAATGAGCTTGGAGAAGAGCGTGATGGATGGAGCCTCATCAGAATTATCTGGAGGGGAGAGGGGGGGAGTTTAATGAGCACAGACCTCCCTTTGGCAGGCAAGAGGCGTTTCTCTGGAGGTGCTGCAGACACAAGGAGAATCCGTAATGCTGCCATCTTGTGTGGGCATCTTGCAAAGGAGCTATTTCGGGCTGTATGGATTTACAAGCCAGAGAGAGGTGGGGAGAGATTCATTCACTTAGCACAGGAAAAGAACAAAAATCCCTTGAGCCAGTCTTCACAGAATGGACTCCCTGAATAGCAGCAGAGATGGAAGACAGGACGTTTGGAGGAGGAAAAAAGAAGCGTGGGGTGGGGGGGGCTGGCATGCAGCTGGGGGACCCGGGGCTAGCAGCCTGCTTTAAGGTAGTAGGGCTTGGAGGGTGTGGTGGGGGGCAGATGTCTGGGCAGGGCAGCTAGGCTTATCCCAGGGGGCTGGAATGCTGGTTCGGAAGAATCCTTGGCCGCTCACCCCTTCTTGGAAGCAAGGAGCGCCGCGGAGCCAGGCCAACCTTCTGAAAGGAGCTTCTCTGCTTGACTTTTGTGAACGAAGGATGATGTTGCTCTTGAGAAAAAGCCTCCGTTTCCGGCTCCCATGCTCACCTCCTGGCTCCAGGATGCCTTGTTTGCATCACTCTGTGTGCTGGCACAAGCCGGGGCCCAGATGACATAATGACACAGACCGTTCCTCAAGCAGCAGGCGTACCCCACACCTCTCGTGCAGGAATGCACAGCCTGCCCCATCCCAGGACTTGGCCACCTCCCTGGGTGGAACATTTCATGGCTCCATGCCTGTGTTCATCTGTCAGTATAGTACTGGCTGGCTCCAGGCTTCAGCTCAGAAGGGGAGCACGGACAACATCAGAAGAGGGGCAGTTTAAAAAACCCAAACCAGCATGCCAAGGAGTCACAGAATAATAAAATCATAGTGTTGCGAGGGACCCCAAGGGTCACCTAGTCCAACCCCCTGCAATGCAGGAATCACAGCTAAAGAACCCCTGACAGGCGGCCATCCAACCTCTGCTTAAAAACCTCCAAGGAAGGAGAGCCCACCGCCTCCCAAGGGAGAACGTCCCACTGTCAAACAGCTCTTAGTGTCAGAAAGTTCTTCCTGATGTTTAGATGGAATCTCCTTTTTTGTAACTTGAAGCCATAGTTCCGAGTCCTACCCTCCGCAGGAGAAAACAAGCTTGTTCCATCTTCCATGGGACAGACCTTGAGATATTTGAAGCTGGCTATCATATCTTCTTTTCTAGGCTCAACATTCCCAACTCTCTCAACCCTCCCTCCTAAGGCTTACTTGATCATCTGGGTCACCCTGCTCTGCATACCTTTCAGCTTGTCAATGAGATAATAATATGAATTAGCAAAGGCCAGCTGGTATTATTTTCAGAAACCTGCTGAGGTAACAGATAAAGGGCAGGTAGAAAATTTATAATAAATTGAGAAGGTTTGGAGACAGTGACCTTTTAATGGAAAGCCATAGGTTGCTAGGCAGATACAAAGAACCTGAGAAGAGCCTACTGGGTCAGGCCAGCAGTGGCCCATCTAGCGCCCAGCACCCTGTTCTCACAGTAGCAGCAGATCAGATGCCTGTGGGGAAACCTACAAGCTGGATCCGAGCACAAGAGCCCTCTGTCCTACGGCTTCCAGCACCTGGTATTCTTGAAGCGTTGTTGCTGCGTCCAGCTGTGGAGTCTGAGCATAGATGTTATGGCTACCAGCCACTGATAGCCCTCTCCTCCTCCTCCTCCACGAATTTGTCTAACTCACTTTTAAAGCCATTCAGGTTGGAGGCCATTACTATCACTTGGGTGAATGAGTTCAACTATGCCGTGAAGAAGTACTTTTATCTGTGCTAAATCTTCCAACTGGTCCCATCACCTCCTGGCAAATAGAAGGGGAAGAAATGGAGGCAGTGAGAGATTTGACTTTCTTGGGCTCCTTGATCACTGCAGATGGTGACAGCAGTCACAAAAATTAAAAGACGCCTGCTTCTTGGGAGAAAAGCAATGACAAACCTAGACAGCATCTTAAAAAGCAGAGACATCACCTTGCCGACAAAGGTCTGTATAGTTAAAGCTATGGTTTTCCCAGTAGTGATGTATGGAAGTGAGAGCTGGACCATAAAGAAGGCTGATCGCCGAAGAATGGATGCTTTTGAATTATTTTGCTGGAGGAGACTCTTGAGAGTCCCATGGACTGCAAGAAGATCAAACCTCTCCATTCTGAAGGAAATCAGCCCTGAGTGCTCACTGGAAGGACAGATCCTGAAGCTGAGGCTCCAATACTTTGGCCACCTCATGAGAAGAGAAGAATCCTTGGAAAAGACCCTGATGTTGGGAAAGATTGAGGGCACTAGGAGAAGGGAATGACAGAGGACGAGATGGTTATAGACAGTGTTCTCGAAGCTACGAACATGAGTTTGACCAAACTGCGGGAGGCAGTGGAAGACAGGAGTGCCTGGCGTGCTATGGTTCATGGGGTCACGAAGAGTCGGACACGACTAAACGACTAAACAACAACAAATCTTCCAACATTCATCTTCATTGAATATCCACAAGAGAGAGTGAGAAAAACCATTTTTCTTTCCACCTTCTCCACACTATGCAGAATTTTGTATGCCTCTTTCACATCACCTCTTACTTGCCTTTTGTCTGATCAAAGAAGTGCCTAGCGGTGCTACCTTTCCTCATAGGAGAGTCACTCCACCCGCTTGGTAATTTTGGTTGCCCTTTTCTGACCTTTTTCCAACTCTACAGTATTCTTTTTGCAGTGAGGCCACCAAAACTGTACATGCAAGGACAGGGGCGTACCCAGGATCAAAATTAGGGGGGGCAAGGGGCGGGGGCAAGGGGTGGGAGGGGAGGGGCCCCAGTGGGAATGTGGGTGGGGCTACATGGCCTGCGCCTCCCAGTTCTTCCGAAGAGGCGGTCCCAGGCTTCCGCTCTCGGCGCGAAGCTCCAGAGGCACGTGGGGAACACGAGCCTGTGGCTGCCTTCTCCGCTTACGCTCCCCACTCCCGCTTAACGCTCCTCCGCTTACGCTCCCCGCGCGCCTCTGGAGCTTCGTGCCGGGAGTGGGAGCCTGGGGCTGCCACGCTGCGCCCCTCAGCCTTTTGCTTCGGGGGGGGGGAATTGCCCCCTCCTGCCCCCCCGCCTACGCCCATGTGCAAGGAAGCAGAGTTCAACTGTGGTCCACTAAAGTTTACACTATCGTAGATATACTAGTCTTTAAGGCAGTGATGGCAAACCTATGACACACGTGTCAGACGTGACACACAGAGCCCTCACTGCTGGCATGTGCCCCATTGGCCCATTCACGCTGTTGTTGTCCCCCCCCCCATTTGTTCTACTGCTCCTCCTACAGCTTGTCTCCACTACAGCTTGTCTCCGCTGTTGCTAGTAGCCAGCGGTTGGTTTTTTAACCCGTTCTGTGCTAGTTTTGTGGCACTTTGGCAGACTATGTCGGTGCTGCGTGTTAGTTCCAGCGAAGGTATTATTCGTCATTTATTTCTGTTCTCTTCCCCCCCCCCCAAAGCACAGCAGCTTTGGGGCATCCCCCCAAAAAGCAAAGCAACTTTTGCACCCCCCCAAAAAAAACTTCCAAAACTTTGGTTAGCAGCTCCCCCCAAACAGCTCAACAACTCTGGGCACTTTGTGATAAATAAGGGTTTTTTGGTTTGGTTTGGTTAAATAATTAGTTTTTGGTTTATTAAATACAGTTATATATTAAAGGTAAAGGTAAAGGGACCCCTGACCATTAGGTCCAGTCGTGACCAACTCTCTGGGGTTGCGCGCTCATCTCGCATTATTGGCCGAGGGAGCCGGCGTATAGCTTCCAGGTCATGTGGCCAGCATGTCAAAGCCACTTCTGGCGAACCAGAGCAGCACACGGAAACGCCGTTTTCCTTCCCGCTGTAGCGGTTCCTATTTATCTACTTGCATTTTGACGTGGTTTTGAACTGCTAGGTTGGCAGGAGCTGGGACCGAGCAACAGGAGCTCACCCCGTCACAGGGATTCGAACCGCTGACCTTCTGATCAGCAAGCCCTAGGCTCAGTGGTTTAACCCACAGCGCCACCTGGGTCCCTCTCACAGTTATATATTACAATTATACATTTTTGTTATTTAAACTATGAATATCATGAAATTATGGGCTTTTCTCGTAGTGACACACCACCCGAGTTATGCTCGGTTTTTTGGCGAATTTTGACACACCAAGCTCAAAAGGTTGCCCATCACTGCTTTAAGGTGTTAGCATAATTTTTTGCCAGAGACTTGCGTTGTGCTGGAAATCTAGCCAAGGGTATCTGAAGAAGTGTGCATGCACATGAAAGCTCATACCTATGGCAAATTTAGTTGGCCTCTAAGTTGCTACTGGAAGGATTTTTAATTTATTTTTTGTTTTGACTACGTCAGACCAACACGGCGACCTACCAGGGACATCTGTAATGCTAGTTCACTCTTTACTGCTCCACCATGGAATCTCTTGCCTGTGAGACAGGGTGCCCCCAGGGCTGTTTTAAGCAAATCCGGCATTGTGGTGCAAATATCCCTCCATCGCACACACCCCCATTTCCCAGAGTTGTCAACTTTTTAAAGGGGGGGACCCCAAAGTTGCTGACCTTTAGGGAGCTGACACCGTGCTTACACATGATCTCTGCTTGGGAAAAGAAATTTATTCATGTTAAATAGTTTGATACATTACATTGTATGGTATAGTTTTTTCTCACATTCTAAGGTTCTCCTAACACCTTAATCCTTTGCTTTAATAAGGGAGACCTTAAAACAACGTGCGAACATATTTAAAAATAATTAAAATTTGAAATCCACTACATCAAGGCAGCTCTAAAAAAATGCTCAGTTTTTTTATTTAAAAAAAATTCTGTCTAGCAGATTCGTTGGTCATAAAACATTGTTCAATGTGGAAAATGTGAAAAGTGACCAAAAAAAAAAAAAGTCACTAAAAGTCAATGTGTATCAAACATTTTCTCAATTGGAGCCATGGTTAGTTTGCTTTCATCTCATAAACACATACTGTATGCTTCAAATACCAATTAAGAGATTTTGCGTACTGTTGGTCAGATAACCTTGTTAACATCAGTAGAATTCACAACAACAACAAAATGCTTGCCCCTAGCACATTTCACAGCTTCAACTGCTACAGACTGTCACTGAAAACAATGCATTGGTCAGTCTGAACCATGTCAAGTAAGCTATGAAAGTAGCATATCCACAACACAAACTGTGTAAGTACTTTCTTTTCAAGTCTTAATTCCATAATGGGTACAATATGAGGGAGCCACTACTCCCAGCCTGTGAAAAGTAGTGGAACTTGGCTATCAGACATTTTGAAAATGTGATAGTTTACAGCAGTGATGGGCAACCTTTTGAGCTTGGTGTGTCAAAATTCGCCCAAAAACCAAGCATAACTTGGGTGGTGTGTCACTTCAAGGCAAAAACCATAATTTTGCGATATTTATAGTTTAAATTAAAAAAATGTATAATTGTAACATATAACTGTATTTAATAAACCAAAAACTAATTATTTAACCAAAAACCCCTTATTTATCACAAAGTGCCCAGAGTTGTTGAGCTTTTGGGGGGAGCTGCTGACCAAAGTTTTGGAGGTTTTTTGGGGGGATGCAAAAGTTGCTTTGCTTTTGGGGGGGGGATGCCCCAAAGCTGCTGCGCTTGGGGGGGGGGAAGAGAACAGAAATAAATGACAGATAATACCTTCGCTGGAACTAACACACAGCACCGACATAGTCTGCCAAAGCGCCAAAAAACCAGCACATAATGGGTTAAAAATGAACACTGTTACACCCAATCATCGTCTGCCAAAACGCCAGAAAAACAGCACAGAAAGGGTTAAAAAACCAATCTCTGGCTACCAGCAGCAACAACAACAACAACAAAGGATCCGGGTTTTGACAATGGGTTTCAGCAGCGGAGGCAAGCTGTAGCGTGAGGAGGAGTGGGAGAACAAATGGGGACAACAACAACAACAACAACAACAACAACAACAACAACAACAACAACAGAGCAATTGGGCCAATGGGGCGTGTGCCAGCAGTGAGGGCTCTGCGTGTCACCTCTGACACACGTGTCATAGGTTCGCCATCATTAGTTTACAGCACATTCTTGTAGCCCAGTGCCAGGTTACAAGCATTGCAGTGGGTTGGACCCTTGGGTCCCTTCCAGCTTTACAGTTCTAAGATTTAATAAAAGGTCCTTACAACATAATGCAATTTAGTCCCATATGATTATGCAATTATAAATAAGTGAGTCCCCCACCCTGAGAATAATGCACTCAAGTAAACTGGCTTGTGCAGATCTTTTGGGGTAAGATACTTTGGTCATAATAACAGGCTACATCCTGTTGTATATTGTCTCCCTGCTTATTTAACTTATATGCAGAATTCATCATGCAAAAGGCTGGACTAGATGAATCCCAAGCCGGAATTAAGATTGCCGGAAGAAATATCAACAACCTCAGATATGCAGATGACACAACCTTGATGGCAGAAAGCGAGGAGGAATTAAAGAACCTTTGAATGAGGGTGAAAGAGGAGAGCGCAAAAGATGGTCTGAAGCTCAACATCAAAAAAACCAAGATCATGGCCACTGGTCCCATCACGTCCTGGCAAATAGAAGGGGAAGAAATGGAGGCAGTGAGAGATTTTACTTTCTTGGGCTCCTTGATCACTGCAGATGGTGACAGCAGTCACGAATTTAAAAGACGCCTGCTTCTTGGGAGAAAAGCAATGACAAACCTAGACAGCATCTTCAAAAGCAGAGACATCACCTTGCCAACAAAGGTCCGTAAAGTTAAAGCTATGGTTTTCCCAGTAGTGATGTATGGAAGTGAGAGCTGGACCATCAAGAAGGCTGATCGCTGAAGAATGGATGCTTTTGAATTCTGGTGCTGGAGGAGACTCTTGAGAGTCCCATGGACTGCAAGAAGATCAAACCTATCCATTCTGAAGGAAATCAGCTCTGAGTGCTCACTGGAAGGACAGATCCTGAAGCTGAGTCTCCAATACTTTGGCCACCTCATGAGAAATCCTACTGAGGGCAGACCCTTTGAAATTAATGTTTGGATTTTTAATTCATTTCAGTGAGTCTCCTCTGAGTAGGACTAGCATCTGATGAAACTGTGTTTGTGTGTTGTTGGGGGGGGGGGTTGTGTGTGGGAGGGAGGGAGGGAGAGATATGTAAACCTACATAGTAGGAGGAGGGCAAATGAAGGATGAGAGCAAATGCAAAAAGGTGATCTTCAACAGGTCCCTTCCAACTCTACAATACTATAATTCTAGAGCAGTGATCTACCCAGTTGGAAGTGATGACCCTTGATCTACATATCCATAATTCATACTTCATCCATTGTTATTTTCCTAATTTTACCCAAATCTCTACTGATTGCAAGTGTATTGTCCAAGCTTGTTAATATATCGATTTATTTACATTATTTTGCATATATATAACAATTATTTCCCATTCTTTTTCCTAACTTTGGCATACTTATATTTCGGCGATTATCAAATGACTCATGTTTAAGATTGTGCTCACCTTCTTCACAGGCTCCTCTTTGTCTCAGAGACTGTATTTTCAACCTCTTTCCAACCATCGAGGCATCCTCAAGTGTTGCCTGCTTCCCACCCCTACCATCCATATCTAACCTACATGTCTCCTGAATTCTTTCATATTAGTCTCATCCATTTCCCCCTCAATTTTCCTCCCTTTCTTGCTTCAATACATTCACCGCTTCTGTTACCAATGGCTCTCTCTATCTTAGGAGTCGATTCTGACACCATTTCAATATTTTCATCCATTCGGGCTCAAATCTCGTATGCTAAATTATCCCAAATTTCCTTCACCTCTTTAATCAACTCTTTCCACACAGAGAGCCCCCCCCCCAAATTCCAAGCAAACCTTGTCTCTTCCCATGTTTTAAACTACTCAAAATACTCAGGACCGAGTGAAATGAAAGCAATTCACTCTGCCTTCCCTGGTTCTCAAAACAGTCATCAGTTTTACAACAGTACATTATCACTTTGTCAAGGACACTTTCCCAGGAAACAGCTTCCTGTACTTTCCCTCCAGCCCGGTTACCCACTGTTGTCTCACCCTTCCAGCAAAGCAGGGGAGCGCATATATAGCCCTGGCCGGATTCTTTTCCCTCTGCTTAACGCAGGACGAGGGGGGGTTCCGCCACCGCTTGCAAGAGTGCGCTCCTCCGGTGTGGTCCCTGCAGCTACGATGGCTTCGCCGGACAACGGCCTGGAGAACATACTTTGTGCCTACGAGAGCCAGTTGGCCGAGGTCCGAGGGGAGCTCCACGAGCAAGTCTTGAAGTACGCTGCTCTTCAGGTCGAGCTGGAGACCCTGCAGGAAGAGCACAGGCAGCTGCTCGCCAGGTGAGAGCCTCTAGAGGGCGTGCCTTCCTTCTCCCTTGATCCCGCTTTCTTTTCTTCTTAAAACAAGGGTTCTTCATTTAGTCCATAGATTTCAAGTTTTCTGAAGTTAAATGTCGAAACAAAATTTTTAAAATGCCTCCCAGTAGCACCTTAGAGACCAACTAAGTTTGTCATTGATATGAGATTTCGTGTGTATGCACACTTCTTCAGATACGGATGCACATGAAAGCTCATACCAATGACAAACCTAGTTGGTCTCTAAGGTGCTACTGGAAGGAATTTTTTTTATTTTGTTTCAACTACGGATACCTACCTGTAACTGAAGTTAAATGTGTTCATGGCTGGAGCCGGGGGGGGGGGGGAACAGTTGCACCCCTCTTAAATCAAGTAACTAAATAAAAAATACTTAACTTAAAGTAAGTAACTGGGGGACCCAGGTGGCGCTGTGGTTAAACCACTGAGCCTAGGGCTTGCTGATCAGAAGGTCGGCGGTTCGAATCCCTGTGACGGGGTGAGCTCCCGTTGCTTGGTCCCAGCTCCTGCCAACCTAGCAGTTCGAAAGCACATCAAAATGCAAGTAGATAAATAGGTACCGCTACAGCGGGAAGGTAAACGGCGTTTCCATGTGCTGCTCTGGTTTGCCAGAAGTGGCTTTGTCATGCTGGCCACATGACCTGGAAGCTATACGCCGGCTCCCTTGGCCAATAATGCGAGATGAGCGCGCAACCCCAGAGTCGGTCACGACTGGACCTAATGGTCAGGGGTCCCTTTACCTTTACCTTTTAACTTAAAGTAGAAATTATTATTATTATTATTATTATTATTATTATTATTATTATTATTACTACCGTGCCCATCTGTCTGGGTTTCCCCAGCCACTCTGGGCGGCTTCCAATAGAATATTAAAATCACCAAACATTAAAAGCTTCCCTAAACAGGGCTGCCTTCAGATGTCTTCTAAAAGTCAGATACTGTAGTTGTTTATTTATTTGACATCTGATGGGAGGGCGTTCCACAGGGTGGGCACCACCATTGAGAAGGCCCTCTGTCTGGTTCCCTGTAACCTCACTTCTCGCAGGGAGGGAGCCGCCAGAAGGCCCTCGGAGCTGGACCTCAGGGCTGTATGATGGGGGTGGAGACGCTCCTTCAGGTATCCTGGGCCAAGGCTGTTTGGGGCTTTAAATGTCAGCACCAACATGTACTGGGAGCCAATGTAGGTTTTTCAGGACCGGTCTTATGTGGTCTCAGAGGCCCCTCCCAAAATCCAAAATATTTTGACAGATGGTTCTGAGCACTTAGGAGTCAAAGGAAAGTAATTTAAAAGAACTGTTGTTGAGACATTTCATTCCGAATTTGCTAGATAGAGCCAGACAGAGGATAATGACAAGTAGTGGCTAACCCCCCACCCCCCCAATATCCTTGCTATGCCCATGGATTTGTGTTTTTATTGTGTGGTCTCATTTTCTTGCTCTGAACTACTATAGGATGAATGCTGAGGCATATAGACCCATAGAATGGTAGAGTTGGAAGGGGTCCCAAGGTCATCTAGTCGAGCCCCCTGCAATGCAGGAATCTCGACTAGATGGCTATCCATCCTTCACTCTCCCTCCTAGTGATAGAGCTTGTGATGTCCGAATTTGATTTAAAAATGCTAAAAGCCATACCTGTTGAGATGCAAAGCCTTTTATTTACACTTGCAATCTGCTTGTTCTCAGGAATTCTAAAAATGAGAATGATTTAAGCCTGGCAGTCACTCGTGTGAAGGACCTCGATGCTCAGCTCTACTGCAAAGAGGCCGAATTGGCGACATCTTTGAGAAGACAGCAAAACCTGCAGAACCATCTTCAAGAGTCAGAGCATGAAATTGCCTCTGTAAGGGTTTGTTCTGTAAAATCTAAACTGTCCTGCTGAAATGACAAATGTTGTTAATAGATATTCAGGTCACAAGTAAAATGTTCTGTTATTTTTGGGTGTATTTTGAGAGGTGAGAAGTTCCAGGGGCAGCAGGTCTTACCTGCATTTGGAAGGTCACTGGGGGCTTATGGAACCTTGTGATATTTAAGGGCTCCTTGTGCCCCTGTCTGGTCACTACAGTCGCACTCACCCGATTTCCCCTCCACAACTGATAGGAGCTTTGTTTTTACCTCCTCCCATATTGTGGTCCCAATGAAATTTGCCCCCTGGAAGCTGCTTCCCCCCACAAGAAGTGAAGTTGCTACTGAGTCTGATAGCAGTTTCCAAACTTGGATGGGAAGGGGCTCTCACCATGGTTTCACGCAAAGTTACAGCCCTGTAATGGCACATCTAAAAATGTACACTTTGGCTGGGTACAGAACATGCATTTAAAGCACAGTTCCTCCCTGCTCCCAAAGAACCTTGGGGAACTATAGTTTAAGGGTGCTGGGAACGGTAGCTCTGCGAGGGTTAAATCAGGATTTTTTGAGTGGTGAGGCAAGTGTGTGGTCTGAATACATCCTAAAGGCAAGGTTTCAATAAAGCCTCACATTTGGTTCTTAAGTTGTCAGAATATCTTGAACTGGCCAAACTTACAGGTTAAATAAGAAATTATTCTACAGTAATGAGAAAATAAGGGGAGAGTGGAAAGCCATTATAAATTATATGAAGAGAACTGATTCCCAGATCCATACTTGGTTTAGCTTAGAATAAAAAAATCTTACAGGTAATTAGAATATTTCTCCAAAACTTTAATCATTGCAGACAACCAGTGATATGAGGAATAAAGATCCACATGGAGTTAGTTGGAAGTCACTTTTTTCTTTCTTCTTCTTCTTGGGCATTATTTTTTTGTTTTTGTTTTTTCTCTTTTTTTAAAGGAGAATATGTTTTATATTTTCGATTGTAGTTTATGTTATTATGTTTATATCCTTGTAAATTTGTTTTTGTATTTTCTTCTGTTTTTGTATTATTTGTTCATTTTTTCAATGCTTGTTTGTATGATGTATAAGTATCATATATATATCCATCCTCACATTTGCTAGGACATAGTCTGAAACCTATGGCTTAACCAGTGCTTTTTTTTCCAGCCGGAACTCAACAAAAATCAGTTCTGGCACCTCTCAGGTGGGCACCATTGCCATTGTAAGAGAACATGGGAGGTGTCCATGGCGAGTTTTGGCACCTCTTTTTCTAGAAAAATAGCACTGGGCCTAACACAAAGTCTGCACTAGCAGAAATCCAAAAAAGAAAGGCAGATGTACACAGATGCACAACCGATCCATTAATCTATGTTGCTCTCTGTGTCTACACCAGTCTCTCTTGTGTTCCATTGTTTGACTTTTTAACTAGTGGTATGTTTGCTTGGTGAACAATAGTATGTTATATGCCTAAGAACAATGACATTGCACAATACAAAACCTGCAGTTAATAAGAGTAACATAACCTTGCTTGCAGGCTTGTAATCCCAAATGAACGTGAGGAAAAGGGAAAGGAGTATGAGAAGATGGATTTCGAGTTCTGTTAAAACATGTTGGTTTCCCAAGGTTCTCCTTTTGGCTTATTAAACACTGTGGCTGAACAGGAGTCTTGGAGGTACCCTGTTTCTCATATTTTAAGGCATCCCCATAAAATAAGCCATAGCAGGATTTTTAAGCATTCAAGGAATATAAGCCATACCCCGAAAATAAGACATAGTGATAGGAGCAGCAGCAATGCCGGCCGCGGCAGGATGAGGAGGAAAAAAATAAGACATCCCTTGAAAATAAGCCATAGTGTGTTTTTTTGAGGAAAAAATAAATATAAGACGTGTCTTATAATATGAGAAACACGGTATTTAAGGGAAGCACAAAGGATTTGCTAACTTTCTCCTTTCCTAGCTCCAGGCAATGGTGAATGATTCCAAATGCCATCTTCAGAATGAGATGTTGAAAAGAACAGATCTAGAAAACCAAGTGGAAGCCCTGAAGAAACACATGACGTTTCTAAAGAACCTCCATGAAGATGTACGTACTTCTGCCTTTTTAGACTTCCTTAATTCCAGCTGCTGTTTAATTTAAAACACTAAAATTAAGGTCAATAACTTGGTGAAATAGTGGAGGGCCAAAAATGATTATAACCCTGGACTGCTGTGTTTAATTGTTCCTATTTTGCCCCTCTCCTAGCATGAATGGGATAAACAAACCAAAAAGCATTGGCTTCCTGTTGTATCTTGACCAGGGATCAGGGTTTGTTGCTTTCTAATAAGCCTTGATCAGTAACTCTGGAGAAATAAGCCACAAACCTGGGTTTGGATGACGTGCTAAGCCACACCATGGCTTAGCTGGCAGCAGTTTAGCAGCAGTGCCGGCTCTACGGCCAGGCTGGGTGGCGCAGGGCGCCACGACGCTGGCCTGCCAGGGGGGCGCCACGCAGCTGCTTCTGCCCGCCCACCGCCCGCTTCGCCGCAGAGCACTAAGCGCTGCGCGCTAAGCCCGCCCGCCGTGGAGCAGCGCCCTTGGCGGCAGCTCTGCGTGCGGAGCCCGGCCACCTAGAAAACGGGGCGGCGGGGGGTGGGGGCGGGATCCGTCGCACCACGGCACCAGGGTGCCAAAGGTGCCTAAGACGGCCCTGTTTAGCAGGACCATAGGAGAATCAAAGTGGGCACAGTCTCGTCTCTGGGAGGCTACGGTTGTTCTAAGGACTATATTTTTGGGGGGAGGGGGGAGAGAACAAATTCCTATGCCCCACATATAACCCAGAGATGCATTTTAAATAAAAGGACACATTCTACTCATGTAAAAACATGCTGATTCCCGGACCGCCTGCCCGCCGGATTTAGAAGGCGATTGGGCCACATCCGGCCCCCGGGCCTTAGTTTGCCCACCCATGTGCTAAGCCATGGTTTGCATTACACGCAAACTGAAGTAGTATGTTGTATTCCATTCAGTTGTGCCCCAAGGGAGACAGTTAGTTGCATTTGCAGAAGAAAATAAAAATACAAGGAGCAAACAAGGGGGGCTTCAACGTAGATTGCACCTCTTTTAATTGCTCTTAATGTATCATGGATGATCAAATTCAGGCCAAAGTTTAACCATAAAGAAATGCTGCATGTTCTTTATTCCAGGGCGGTACAGTACTGGTACTCCAATTTGCTTGTCTGCTTGGCTGAAACATACTGTTGTTTTTAATGCAGAGCCTCTTAAATCCTTCCTTCCTGCTGTATTTCCCTTCTCTTCCTAGGAGCTAAAGTACAAGAAGCAGTTCTACAAGAGCAAGATTCGAGAAATAGTGTTTCGCCATCACCAGGAATTGGAGAATGCTCTCAAGGAGAAGGAACGCGGCCCTCGTCACCGAAGAAGCAAGTCAGCATGAGCAAGTTGCTACCCTGCTGGGCCTGCCAAGTTCATGCAATTAAACAGCAAGGTCTCATAGTTGTTTTAAGAAAGGGCTCCTCCTGATAACCTGTTTATTCAACATTCACCCTGATTTGCTTGTACAAAGGTTACAGCATGGTTAGATTATGTCCAGTCTTTGTTGAGCATTTGTTCACCAGGCAGTGATGTGACCATGAGCATTCATCCTTTTCTGCATCCTGTACGCATGGGGTATTTACATCTCTTCCCTTTAATAATTTGTTCATCACACACTTTTCAATGCATTTCCTCGTTACCTTCCAAACATGCAAAAAAATCCTGGGAGGTGGGACAACACAGCTCTTTAACCCACTTCAAATGCACAAGCCTAGAGCTCCAGTTTGAATTTGAATCACTCTGGCAAATTAATGCCAGTCTGGAGGTATCCAAAAGAGGTCAGTTTAGTTAATTCTGTACATTTATATACTCCCCTTCAGCCAAATAGTTCACAGAGTTTGGTTGGTTGGTTTCCAACAAGATAATATAATAACAATGAAAGTGGTGTAATTAAACATAAAAGTAATAAGGCTTGCATATATATATATTTTAAAAAGACCACAATAAAATTCAGAATGTTAAAGACTAGGAGAACAGAAAAGTAATTGTGCCACCAAAGAGATAGCAAAGTCATGAAAGAGACCCTACTAACAAAACCTCCCCGCCCCATTTGTGCTGGAAATGTAAAAAGGAGGTGGGTACATTTTATCGTTTAGGGTGGGGATGCAAAGAAATAAAAAGATTCTGGAGTGAGTTATATGAAGAGTTAAAGAAATTGTTTAAAATCACATTAAAAAACACAACCAGAATCTTTTTTTATTAGGGTCAATCTCGGAGGAGATCCCCACAAAGAATACAAATGTATTTCTATAGGCCACAGCAGCGGCTAGATTGTTAATTGCTAAAAATTGGAAAGGGGAGAAAATCCCAACAATATTAGAATGGAGAAGTAAAATGTGTGAATTGGTAGACATGGTGAAGTTAACGGCAAATATTAGAGGTCAATCAAATCAAGAAATAATAAAGGAATGGGATGGTGTGAAGGATTATATGATGGTACATTGCTCCGGAATCGAGATTTTGGTAGATATGGTGTAAAACTGTGTAGGAGAAAATAAGAAGAAAAATAAAAGGAAGGAAGTTCATAAGATAAGATTATAGAAAAAAGTAACATAACTTAGAAGAGAAAGTTACAGGTAGGTAGCCGTGTTGGTCTGAGTCGAAGCAAAATAAAAAATTCCTTCAGTAGCACCTTAAAGACCAACTAAGTTTATATTTTGGTATGAGCTTTCGTGTGCATGCACACTTCTTCAGATACCTATCTGAAGAAGTGTGCATGCACACGAAAGCTCATACCAAAATATAAACTTAGTTGGTCTTTAAGGTGCTACTGAAGGAATTTTTTATTTTGCTTAGAAGAGAAAGTTGAATATTGAACTAATGAAATCACACATGGGAGGGGGGAGGGGGAGGGAGAGGGATAATGAGATTGGAAAGGGGTTTGATGAATGTAGTGTATGTAATGGATTTTTTGGTATCTATGGTTGATTTTATTTTGTGTAAAAGTTTGAAATTGAATAAAGTCTTTTTTAAAAGAAAAAGAAAACTTCCCCCCCAATTGACACTTGTATCAAAAGCCTGGTAGAAACACAGCTTCATAAGGTCCATTAAAAGGTCCTACACCTACTACCAATGCAGGGTATTTAAAACACAACGACTCAGCAACATCTGCACACACAGCAAAGGCATCTGGGGTCATTTTGCAATGCACCGTACAAATACACAGAGACATTGTACTGCTTTATTCTGGTTGAGGAGAGACTGCCACCCACTGAGAAAACCTTTCTGTATTTAAACTCAGTACTGAAGATAATCAGTCTAGCAAGTTATAGATACATAGCCTATTTCTGCAGTAAGCTGTAAAGAGGCTTATGGTAGCTCATTCTTTATATGACAGGTTGGTGTTTGAATGGTAGCTATGGGATAAGTGTGCCCCTGAGGGACCAGGTGTGCAGTCTGGGAGTCATTTTGGACTCACAGCGGTCCATGGAGGCACAGGTTAATTCTGTGTCCAGGGCGGCTATCTACCAGCTCCATCTGGTACACAGGCTGAGACCCTACCTGCCTGCAGACTGTCTAGCAAGAGTGGTGCATGCTCTAGTTATCTCCCGCTTGGACTACTTCAATGCGCTCTATGTGGGGCTACCTTTGAAGGTGACCCGGAAACTGCAATTAATCCAGAATGCGGCAGCTAGACTGGTGACTGGGAGCAGCCGCCGAGACCACATAACACTGGTCTTGAAAGATCTACATTGGCTCCTAGTACGTTTCCAAGCACAATTCAAAGTGTTGGTGCTGACCTTTAAAGCCCTAAATGGCCTCGGTCCTGTATACCTGAAGGAGTGTCTCCACCCCCATTGTTCAGCCCAGACACTGAGGTCCAGCGCCGAGGCCTTCTGGCGGTTCCCTCACTGCGAGATGCCAAGCTACAGGGAACCAGGCAGAGGGCCTTCTTGGTAGTGGCGCCTTCCCTGTGGAACACCCTCCCATCAGAGGTCAGAGAGATAAACAACTACCTGACATTTAGAAAATACCTAAAGGCAGTCCTGTTTAGGGAAGTTTTTTATCTGTGATATTTTATTGTATTTTAATTTGTGTTGGAAGCCGCTCAGAGTGGCTGGGGGGGACCCCGCCAGAAGGGCGAGGTATAAATAATAAATTATTATTATTATTACCACTACTACTACTATAAGCAAAGAAATTGCCACTGGGCAGTGAAATCACATGTCAGTTTTCTACAATAAACTACAGTACTGTACTAAATTCATTGTTTGTTTCAATTAATTTGCACAAGGGTGTATTTGGCATGTTGCGGTTTAATGACAGATTTATCTGCACTGGAATAGAAACAGTTTAAAAACAATCTTGATATCAAAGTATCATAGGATTTGCAAAAAAATTCAAAGTGCAACAAGGATGCAGTAACCCCCTGAAACTTAATAGGGCTGCCTTGATTTTAGGCAAACTTTCTCTTTTCATAAACAGAGAAATCTCAAACAAGGTCTGTAAGTGTTACTTTTTAGCGAATTTTTGGTGCAAATGTAAATACAGAGCCAAGCAAAAAACAAAAAGTATAAATAGAAAGAAGTTCGAAATCAATAAGATACAGGATCAATAAGGTAGAGATTCTAGTCTTTCGTTCGAACGTGTCTTTTCAGACTCAGGACCCACTTTTAACCCAAACATGCATTTGGGGACCCTTTTTTTCTTAATCTTTTACACCCTATATTTGTGCGGTGGTTGTGCTCTAGCAGGATCAGGCCGCAACCCATCGGCCAAAGAGCAGAGCTCTGGAGCTCATCCTCTGCACTCCCCTCCGGAAACATCCCACCACCTGCTTCGGCGGCCGATGTGAAAAGGTTGGCTGTCCAAATGCCAGAATGAGACCTGGGGGCAGATCAGACTTGGCGTTACTAAGGCCATTCCATTAGGGCCTCTGGTTTCTGCAGGAGGTTATCTCAGGCCTTCCCTTCCTACCTACTACGAGGGTGGAAGGAGAGAGTGTCAAGGATTATCACCGCGTTGGGGCAGGCGTGGAATCAAAGATTGGTAGAGTTGGATGGGGCCTCAAGGGTCGTCCACTCTAGTCCATCTCCCTGCAATGCAGGATTCACAACTAAAGCATCCCTGACAGATGGCTGGAAACGTTCCGGGAAGTTCCAGCGGCAAGTGGCCGTTTCGCCTCCAAAGACCCCACGTTCAATCCTTGGCATCTTCGGTTCAAAGGATCCGGCTGCAAATCTGGAAGTATCTCCAACCCGCTTCGAGCTGAAGGAGGATTTAGGCATAAACATGCAGAGCGTTACACTGCAAGTAGGCGGAATCGCTTCAGCTCAGACAAACAACTTCGAAGGTTGTTTTCTGCTGCTCCAGAGAAGCGGACACGGAGCAATGGATTCAAACTACAAGAAAAAAGATTCCACCTAAACATTAGGAAGAACTTCCTGACAGTAAGAGCTGCTCGGCAGTGGAATTTGCTACCAAGGAGTGTGGTGGAGTCTCCTTCTCCAAAGAGGAGAAGGAGGCTTGACCGGCATATGTCAAGAATGCTTTGGTGTTTCCTGCTCGGCAGGGGGTTGGACTGGATGGCCCTTGTGGTCTCTTCCAGCTCTATGATTCTAAGCAAGCGCCCAGTATCAACAGCTAACAGTTACGCATCCTCGCGGAAAACAGGACGTGGAAGCGGGGGCGTTCCTTATGCCTGGGGGCGGGACTGCGTGGTGGCTGCAATTTCCCCTAGCCTTTCCTCTCCTTCCTCCTGAGGCCTGACTCCCACCAGTTGCTTTTTAAAAGCTTGGTCGGTTGCAAATTTGTCTTATTTCCCGCTCCCTCTGGCCAATGGAAGGGGAACCCTGCATAGGTGGACGAGTGCACGCCTGAAATCGGTGCACTCAGGCGAGGGGGGGGGGCGTGGATTTGGAAGTGACACTGGTTTCCGTGCTGTGGTTGCAAGAGGGGATCTTGCAAGTAACCGACCTCCACAGGCGGAACTTGGCGGAGGCGACGTTCCGTTTCTTCCCGGGGAACGTTCCACAAACTTTGGCGCGCGCGCTCCCCAGGGACAGTTTTGTCGTTGTTGCAAATTGCAAAAAGACTCTCTTTCCCCTTTGCAAAAGCTCAGCAAGCAGCACAGAGAGGGAGGGTGATGGCGTGCCTGGAAGAGGAGATCCGGGCTCGGCTGGAGCGTGCCGGCCAGTCCCACTTGCTGCGCTTCTGGGGCGAGCTGGACCCGGCGCAGCGAGACTCGCTGCTGGAGGCGCTGGCGAAGCTGGACGCCGAGGAGCTGGGCGAGCATTGCCGGAAGGCGGCGAAGGCCTGCGCGCAGGAGGAAGAGCCGCGCCAGGAGAGACTGGGCTGCCGGATAGAGCCCGTCCCTCCAGAGTTCTTCGGCAGCGTCTGCAGGAGCGACCGGCGGACTTTGGAGCAGTGGGAGGAAGAGGGTAAGGCCAGGAGAGACCTGGCTTTTGGTAGCCCTTTTGACCGCTGGGGGTTGCAGATGAAGGAGGATGAGCAAGGCAGGCACATGGCTGGATAATGATGGACCTTTGGTCCGACCTATTAGTGCTTTAATTACGTTTTTATTTTCAGAGAGTGGGCGTGTGGAGATTGGAGAACGGACTACTGTACAGTAGGTTTTGTTCTTGTAACACCGCCTTTCCTTGTTCGGTCACGCCCACTTAATAAGACACACCCACCTACCCCTTTGGAATAACAGTACAGTGGAACCTCGGTTTATGAACACCTCGGTTTATGAATTTTCGGTTTATGAACACTGTGGACCCATCTGGAACGGATTAATTCATTTTCCATTACTTTCAATGGGAAAGTTCGCTTCAGTTTATGAACGCTTCAGTTTATGAACAGACTTCCGGAACCAATTACACCCATGCTTCAGTTTATGAACGCTTCAGTTTAAGTACTCTGCGGACCGTCTGGAACGGATTAATCCACTTTCCATTACTTTCAATGGAAAAGTTCGCTTCAGTTTATGAAAGCTTCAGTTTATGAACAGACTTCCGGAACCAATTGTGTTCATAAACCGAGGTACCACTGTATACTGTACTGTAGTGGACGACATATAAACCAGCATATTTCTCTTGTTCATTGTTCAATGTAGAAACAACCTGAGTAAAGAAAGGAAGATTGCACAACTTTCACACAGTAAAATAAGTTTTGTGCCACCAAAAATTGTACACTTAGACACCAGGAAACTGTTCCCTATGAGGTTCCCTTGCATTGTCTGTGGCCCAAGATGCTGTTGTTGGGCAAAACATTTTACGGAGTGATCCCCCCCCCCCCGTCCCGGAAGCCAGCCTCCTTCCTCCAGCTTCCTCCAGCTTGATAATCTTCAGTTGCCATTGGTGGCAATATTTGGCTAGGGCTGTTGGGAGTTGTAGGCCACCCGTTTATGAAGGGCGGGCGCCATGTTGGCAAAGCCTTCAGTAAGGGTTGTGTTTGCAAAACACAGTTTGGCATGCCTGGGTGTCTGTGTGTTGTGTGCTTTGGGATGAGCCACAACTTGCCTTGGGAGCTGTGCAAACACCAGTTCTGCGTTCAGAATACTTGTGCACCTGTGTAACATAATTTTAATACCTGTAACAAAAATTATATAATGTACTGATTATTGGACAGAAAGCCTCTGAGCAGTTTACAAAGACACTTGGGACTGAGGATACCAACCAACTGCCTAGAAGACCAAAGCACCTCTGGGCATGTGTAGAGAGAGCTGTAGGAACACACACATCAACAGGACCTAGGGCTACTAGAGGCTTCCCCCTGCCTCGCTCTAAGTGCTAAGTAGTACTGTCTGGGATTGCTTTTTACCTTCTCCTTCCCAGTTCCTTTTCCTTTTTTGTTGTATATTTTTGATGGAAAGTCTGAGGGAAGAAACAGACTTAACTGTGATCGTAAACTGTTCTGGGCAACGTTCTTGGCTGAAGAGTTAGAATAAAAGTACTTAAAATGATTTAAATTCCCAAGCATTGCCTCTGTTTTTAAAGCTTCTTCTTGAGCTGTCAGACCTGTTCAGTGATGAGGGGAAAGAAGTCAGCTGGGTCTACAGAAATTGCACCCCCACCCCCGTGCCTCCTTTAGATGATTCTTGCTTGGGGTGCAGGTGGGCACTGGCAGGGGAAGAGGGGTGCAGGGGGGAGCGCAACGTCCCCAGCAGTGCGATCCTGGTAGGGTGCCATCGCTGCTGCCCCCATTACGGGTGGGGGGGCTTCCAGGCCCCCAAAGGAGACTCTCACCCTGTGCATTGTCTCCATGGGCAACCATCTGGACTGATGCCAATAATCTCTTAATCTCAGGGTCGTGGGTTTGACAAAAGATTGGGCAAAAGATTCCTGCATTGCACTAGACTAGACGGCTCTCGTGGTCCCTTCCTTCCAACTGTGATTTGAACGAGATGCATATTTGCTCCGATGATCTTTCTCTTGTCTCCTTCAAGGGCTCCGTAAGATCTCCCAGAACAAGGTGGCCGTGCTCCTTCTGGCTGGAGGGCAAGGGACACGCCTCGGGGTGCCTTACCCTAAGGGCATGTATGATGTGGGGCTGCCGAGCCGGAAGACCCTCTATCAGATCCAGGCAGAGCGGATCCGCAGAGTGGAGCAGCTGGCTGGTGATAAGTTTGGAACTCGCTGCACAGTCCCTTGGTGGGTAGCTGGCTCCTGGGGTCTTCAGGCACTGGCCAATAGCTCTTGTGGTCACATGGTGTCCCAGAATTCTTTGCTGTTGTTCCATTTGCTGAATGGCGGGGTGGCTTTATGCCAATCTGATGCCCTCTACTTGGTTTGCAGTGTGACTCCCATTGGCAAAGTCTGTTTAGCTCAGGGGTCGGCAACCTATGGTTCTTGGGCCACAAGCAGCCCATGGGGGTCGTTCAACCAGCCCACAAGCTGCCCCCAAACTGAGCCGCTGGCTCAGTGAGTTCCCGTGTGCTGTGCTAAACCAGTGCAGTGTGGCGTGGGACTCGCTTCCGTGACACTGGAAACTGTGTCTGCGCATGTGCAGACACCAGAAATCGCGGGCACGCAGGCAGTCCAGCCCACAGAGGGATCTCCGCTGGAGTGAACTGGCCCAGGCAAGGTAAACCTGGCCGACCCCTGTTTAGACATTTAACTAGGATATTTCCAAAGCGCCAAAAATATCAGGACTGCCCCCTGAAATCTTTGTCAGATAATCAACTGAATGTTAATCAGTTGGTTAAACCTACATAAATTTGCATGTAACTGAAACAGTACCTCTGGAGAGGGGGAGAAGCATATTCGGGACTTTTCATTTTAAGAGGTAAGGGGGTGACACAATATAAGTTTATAAAATGACATATTCATGGTGTGGGGAAAAGTTTTCCTCCCTCCCTCATAATACTAGAATTCATGGACATCCAATGAAGCTGAATGAAGCTGGAATGACTTCTTCACTCAGCGCATGGTTAAACTGTGGAACTCCCTCCCACAGGAGGCAGGGATGGTCACCAACTTGGGTGGCTTTAGAAGGGGACTGGACAAATTTGTGGCAGAGGAGAGGGCTATCAATGGCTCCTAGTCCCAGTAGCTCTGCTCCCAGAGGCAGCAATGGTTATGAACCAGTTGCTGGATGCTACAGGACGGGAGAGGGCTCTTGGGCTCTCAGTCCTGTTCAGGGGTTCCCACAGACACCTGGCTGGCCACTGTGAAAACAGGGTTCTGTTTAGGGCTGGGCGATACCTGGTTTTTAACGTTGTCATATATCACCACCTAAACATCACAATGTATAAATATATCACAATAGCTGAAATAAGGATGGAGCTATGTAGAGGCATTGTTTGGCTTCCAAGGTTTCTTCCCCCTGCGTTGTGGCACTGCTGTTTACTTCTGTGGTTTTGAATCTTCAAAAGAAAGGCATGTGCCTGTCTTTGGCATGCTCGCTTTTCATGCCCTGGGTGTGCCCAACTGCAAAAAAGTAATGTGCTCTGCTTGCTTTGGTTGTGTGAATCCAAGCCTGCTGGTTTCCTCGTCCAATGCTTCTAACTGCAGTGCCCCCGTGTGCCTCCCCTGCAGGTACATTATGACCAGCGAGTTCACTTTGGGACCGACAGGGAAATTCTTCCAGGAGCACAACTACTTTAACCTGGAGAAGTCCAACGTCGTCATGTTTGAGCAGAGGATGCTCCCAGCTGTGGCATTTGATGGGAAAGCGATCTTGGAAGAGAAAGGCAGGATTGCCATGGCGCCAGGTAGGCAGCACTTTTCCTGAACTTGGGGAAGTGTGTCCTTCTTGGGAGCTTCTGAAGGCCTCTCATTGGCACCGTTTTGAATATTTGAGTGAAAAGGGGCATTGTGTGTGTAGCAAATCCTTCACATGTGGCAAGGGCAGAGCTTTCTCGTAGCAGCACAGCTGTATCATTTTTCTTTTTTAGAATTGATTCGTTATTTTTTAAAATGCAACCACAATAAAAGGAAAGAAAAAAAAAGTAGATGGAAAGCACCATACGCTGGAAGGAGAAAAGTAGAATAGAATAGAATAGAATAGAATAGAATAGTAATTTATTCACCAAGTACTTACATACTTGGAATTTGCTTTGGCTAATTTTACAATGTAAACGTACTTTATACAAAACATCTGTTAAATATCTGTGTGAGGATCGAAGTGTGCAGAACACTATTTCAAGCAAAGAGGAGCCACTCCGACTGCGCCTGGAGCTTTTGACTTCTGTCCCCGTAGTGAATTCAGAACAGGTTTGAGGTGGTTGTTGGTGCCTCTGGCGCCAAGTGAATTGCTCTAGTTGATAATGCTTGACTTTGCTATAAAACTGATTCAGGTCGTTTGCCAATTTTTGACTCTCCGGAGCAGAAGAATATGTTCTCTTATATTCAGTAAAAGAAGATGTTCTCTTATATTCAGAAATGTTCTGTAAATTCTTCCAAAGAGTAGCCGAGACATGTTTGTACAGAGTTAAAGCACAGCTCTGAAGGGATGATACAGTGTTAACTCTTACAAAGATTCCCTTTACAAATAATGAAGATTTATAAAAAATAAAAGTACTGTATTCTCCACCTGTGAGTTGCATTGTTGTTGAGAGTAAAGGTTCTATATAGCTTTAAGTGAGCCAGACATATGCATATACTGATTGCACTGAGAGACCATATACCTCAATATTTGTATAGGGAATACAATCATGCCATATAATACATAAAAAGGTAAGGGGACCCCTGACCGTTAGGTCCAGTCGCAGACGACTTTGGGGTTGCAACGCTCATCTCACTTTATTGGCTGAGGGAGACGGTGTACAGCTTCCGGGTCATGTGGCCAGCATGACAAAGCTGCTTCTGGCAAACCAGAGCAGCGCATGGAAACACTGTTTACCTTCCTTCCGGAGCAGTACTTATTTATCTACTTGCACTTTGACGTGCTTTCAAACTGCTAGGTTGGGAGGAGCAGGGACTGAGCAACGGGAGCTCACCCCATCGCAGGGATTCAAACCACCGACCTGCTGATCAGCAAGCCCTAGGCTCTGTGGTTTAACCCACAGCGCTACCCACATACTATTATAATTATTTTTTAGGTCTCTTGCCTGCCCTTCACTGTGAAGCTCTAGGATGGGTTTCATTTTTTTAAAAATTGTTTGTTTATAATATTTGTACCCTGCTCTTCAGCCTTAAAGACTCCCAGATTGGGTTACTTATAGTCAAAACAAGATAGTCCCTTCCCACAGGCTTACAATCCAAAAGGAAAATACACAGAAGGAAAAGGGAACAGGGAGGGAAGAGGAAAATAAAATAAAAACCAGACACCAATTTATAAACTGTTTTTAAAAACAATAAGAATATTACAATCAAGAGGATAGGATGTGTCCTAAAATATATATCCCAGCTTTCAAAGGCCAGGGTAAGGCCATATTTTATCAGGTTGACAGATCAGGGAATCATTTCCCCCTTTGACCTGCACCCCTGAAGGTGGGCTGCATGCATTTTTAAAAATCCAAGTGCTACATGTGCATTTGTTTGGTTATAAATTCCTCCGGCACCATTTACAAGCAGTGGTAAAACCGGTAACAGAGATTGCAGGTGAGAGGCAAAGGTGGGTGGTTGATAGCATTGGCGCTGGCCAGTTGGTGCTGGTCCTAACCCAGTTTCTGTCTAGTCGTTAACTCATTCCTTGTGTGCTGCAGATGGCAATGGCGGTTTGTACCGCGCCCTGATGGACAACAAGATCCTGGAGCACATGGAGCAGTGTGGCATCCAGTACATCCATGTCTACTGTGTGGACAACATCCTTGTCAAAATGGCAGATCCTGTCTTCATTGGTTTCTGTGTCTTGAAAGGGGCTGACTGCGGTGCTAAGGTGAAAGAAAACAAAACATTGGGCAGGGAGGATTGGACAATTCCCTTGTGTGCATGGCGGAGGGTTGTCATGGTGAAGGATGAGCAAGTGTGTGTGAGAGAGAGAGTGTGAGAGAGAAGATCTCCATCTCTGCTAGGAGTGACTCGTGTTCACTTCTAGCAAACATCCAAATGACAATTACGTGGCTCATCTAAGTAAAGGACAATTGCATCTTACGCTTGATTAAGTGGTGCAATTTTAACCTTATGTGGTTGAAAGCCAGCTGGCTGAAATCCCACAAATTAATCGCAGGCAAGGCTTAAAAGAGTTTAAAAGTTCATTTTGCATCGGGGGGGGGGGGGTAAGGAGAGTGCTTTTAAGTTGTTAGATGGAATCAGATGGAATCTGATTAACAATCCCTCCTTACTCAAATGAACCTTCCTCCTTTGTTGTTGCATTTTTTAAAAGTAGAGCATCTCTCCTCTAGATCTGCTTTTGCCTCCATGTAATTGTGTTGCGTGTCTTCCGCCGGCCTCCGAACCATAAACATGTTGAATATAGATAGTGTCTGAGATAGACAGTATATGGAACTTTAAGTAGCCTTAAAGCAAAATGAAACAAAACATGAAAAGTGAGTTTACTAGATGAACTTGGAACACCTGTGGGAAGTGCCTAGGGAAAATCTTAGAAGGGTGTCGGGGGGTGACCGGCAGAGATCCTTCCCCCCACTCCCTGGGCCTGCAACAGTTGAGTAATCTCATGCCTAACAGGCAAACATGCATATGCACCCAATTAATTGACCTTGTGAATTTCAGAATCCAGCATCCTCTGAGTGGAATTGATCTGCAGATTCAAGAATTACCCAGCCCCTCTACCTTTGTGGTTATTTTACTTGCTACCTGACTGGCCCAAAAATTCTAATTTTTTGTTTTTGTTTTTTTGTGTTAAGGTAGTGGAAAAAGCCTACCCCACAGAGCCTGTTGGGGTGGTGTGCTCTGTGGACGGAGTATATCAGGTGGTGGAATACAGTGAGATCCCCTTGGAAACGGCACAGAGGAGAAATGCGGATGGCCGGTTGACATACAGCGCTGGAAATATCTGCAATCACTTCTTCAGTCTTGACTTCCTGAAGGCTGTCACAGAGTAAGCCCTGCAGTTGTGCCTTCACTTTCCCATGACCTGTTTCAGAGTTTACGTGTGGGATCTGCATCCTGGAAATCAGTTCTGACGGAAATAATAATAATAATAATAATAATAATAATAATAATAATAATTTGTACCCCAGCCACTCTGGGTGGCTTCCAACAAAAATTTAAAATACATTAAAATGTCACACATTACAAACTTCCCTGAACAGGGCTGCCTTCAGATGTCTTCTAAATGTCAGGTAGTTATTTATCTCTTTGACATCTGATGGGAGGGTGTTCCACAGGGTGGGTGCCACTACCGAGAAGGCCCTCTGCCTGGTTCCTTGTAGCTTTGCTTCTCGCAACGAGGGAACCGCCAGAAGGCCCTCAGCGCTGGACCTCAGTGTCCGGGCAGAATGATGGGGGTGGAGACGCTCCTTCAGGTATACTGGACCGAGGCTGTTTAGGGCTTTAAAGGTCAGGACCAACACTTTGAATTGTGCTCGGAAACGTACTGGGAGCCAATGTGAGTCTTTCAGGACCGGTGTTATGTGGTCTCGGCGGCCGCTCCCAGTCACCAGTCTAGCTGCCGCATTCTGGATTAGTTGTAGTTTCCGGGTCACCTTCAAAGGTAGCCCCACATAGAGTGCATTGCAGTAGTCCAAGTGGGAGATAACTAGAGCATGCAGCACTCTGGCTAGACAGTCCGTGGGGAGGTAGGGTCTCATCCTGTGTACCAGATGGAAAATGGGGTGGGAAGGGATCTCTTACATTTCTGAGCATTGTATCAGCATTGTGACAAACTGAGCTCCTAGTTTTCTGGTTAGAAGCTGTAGAATCATAGTGCTTTAGACTTGGTAGAGTACCCTCCAATGGTCATCTGGTCCAACCCCCTTCAATGCAGGAATCAGAGCTAAGGAATCCCTGACAAATGGCCATCCAAACTCTGTGTGACAACTCCAATATACCAGTGAATCATTATCCAAAGATTTCCAGGAAGTGTCCTGCGAATCGCCAAAAATAACTTATGCACAGTTTTCCTCCCCTTTCCCCATGAAAATAGCTCAGCAGAAAGGCCCCCACCAGTAGTTTGCCAAACACACCGCCCCTCCTGCAGAAAAACAGGGAAACAAAATAAGGGGATGAAGCTCCCCCACCAGAAGGGAAAGCTAAAGATATGATCAAGAAGTGCCATGATGAAACTTTCCTCCCACTCCCCCCTGTTTTTTAAATTAAACTTGTGCATAAAGTAAAAGGTAAAGGGACCCCTGACCATTAGGTCCAGTCGTGACCGACTCTGGGGTTGCGCGCTCATCTCACATTATTGGCCGAGGGAGCCGGCGTATAGCTTCCAGGTCATGTGGCCAGCATGACAAAGCCGCTTCTGGCAAACCAGAGCAGCACATGGAAACGCCGTTTTTGTTGTTGTTTCGTTTTTGTTGTTGTTTAGTCGTTTAGTCGTGTCCGACTCTTCGTGACCCCATGGACCATAGCACGCCAGGCACTCCTGTCTTGCACTGCCTCCCGTAGTTTGGTCAAACTCATGTTCGTAGCTTCGAGAACACTGTCCAACCATCTTGTCCTCTGTCGTCCCCTTCTCCTTGTGCCCTCAATCTTTCCCAACATCAGGGTCTTTTCCAAGGATTCTTCTCTTCTCATGAGGTGGCCAAAGTATTGGAGCCTCAGCTTCACGATCTGTCCTTCCAGGGAGCACTCAGGGCTGATTTCCTTAAGAATGGATAGGTTTGATCTTCTAGCAGTCCATGGGACTCTCAAGAGTCTCCTCCAGCACCATAATTCAAAAGCATCAATTCTTTGGCGATCAGCCTTCTTTATGGTCCAGCTCTCACTTCCATACATCACTACTGGGAAAACCATAGCTTTAACTATACGGACCTTTGTCGGCAAGGTGATGTCTCTGCTTTTTAAGATGCTGTCTAGGTTTGTTATTGCTTTTCTCCCAAGAAGCAGGCGTCTTTTAATTTCGTGACTGCTGTCACCATCTGCAGTGATCAAGGAGCCCAAGAAAGTAAAATCTCTCACTGCCTCCATTTCTTCCCCTTCTATTTGCCAGGAGGTGATGGGACCAGTGGCCATGATCTTGGTTTTTTTGATGTTGAGCTTCAGACCATATTTTGCGCTCTCCTCTTTCACCCTCATTAAAAGGTTCTTTAATTCCTCCTCGCTTTCTGCCATCAAGGTTGTGTCATCTGCATATCTGAGGTTGTTGATATTTCTTCCGGCAATCTTAATTCCTGCTTGGGATTCATCTAGTCCAGCCTTTCGCATGATGAATTCTGCATATAAGTTAAATAAGCAGGGAGACAATATACAACCTTGTCGTACTCCTTTCCCAATTTTGAACCACTCAGTTGTTCCATATCCAGTTCTAACTGTAGCTTCTTGTCCCACATAGAGATTTCTCAGGAGACAGATGAGGTGATCAGGCACTCCCATTTCTTTAAGAACTTGCCATAGTTTGCTGTGGTCGACACAGTCAAAGGCTTTTGCATAGTCAATGAAGCTGAAACGCTGTTTACCTTCCCGCTATAGCGGTTCCTATTTATCTACTTGCATTTTGACGTGCTTTCGAACTCCTAGGTTGGCAGGAGCTGGGACCAAGCAACGGGAGCTCACCCCGTCACAGGGATTCGAACCGCCGACCTTCTGATCAGCAAGCCCTAGGCTCAGTGGTTTAACCACAGCGCCACCTGGGTCCCTAGCAAACTTGTGCATAGAATCATATAATTGTAGAGTTGGAAGGTCTACCAGGTCCAACCCACTGAAACACTGAAAGGTTGTTCTTCCGTCTCTCATAACACTGTAACTCTGGATCAGGCGTAGGCAACCTTGGCTCTCCAGATGTTTTGGAACTCCAACTCCCATGATCCCTAGCTAACAGGGTCAGTGGTTAGGGATCATGGGAGTTGTAGTTCCAAAACATCTGGAGAGCCAAGGTTGCCTACGCCTGCTCTTGATCATCCAAGGGTGATCCATTGATTTGTGGCAGTAGATTTCAGGCAGGTGAAAAGGCAGGATGTGCCCCTCCTTCCCCTTACAGCTGTGCAGTGCAAGGAATGACCTGAATGATCTTGCTGCACAACAACTTTTGAGCAGAGCAGAGTTTGAGGAAATCTCCTGTGCGCTTATGTCTCTGTCCTTCCTGCCCACCAGGAAGTTTGAGCCCTGCTTGAAACGCCATGTGGCTGTCAAGAAAGTCCCTTTCGTCGACCAGGAGGGCAATCGGGTGAAGCCGCTAAAACCCAACGGGATAAAGCTGGAGAAGTTTGTGTTTGATGTCTTCCAGTTTTCCAAGTTAGTGCCAGATGTGTCTCTTTTCTCTTTCTCTGTATCCTATTCTTTTGGGGTGGGAGTGGGGGGAGACTCACTCAATTGGCCTTAGCCAGCCTGGTGCCTGCCAAACGTTTTGTACTACACCTCCCATCCGCTTCTGCTGGGCCTGATGGGAGCTGTAGTCCAAAACATTTGGAGTGTGAAATGATAATGGAACCAGCAGCTACAGGGCAGGGAGTTGTGACAACACAGGTGTCTCCCAAACTTCGGATAGCTTCTGGTTATGTTTTCTGAATTAAAATGGCAAGAGCATTTTCTTTTTTGAGGGATTGATTATTGCAGTCAGTAGATGAGAACATTACATGTGCAGCTGCTGTAACAGGGCAGAATGGCATGCCCCAGTAGCCTCTAGACTACTACCATGAGTTACATGTGGGGCTGCCTATGAAAACCGTTTGGAATTTATATGCCTGGCTGCATTACTTTCCATAAAAGAAAACTCTTCAAAAGATGTAAATGTGACAATCCATCATGAATTGGGAAAAGGTGGTTTGCATCTGCTTTGCATGCAGAAAGTTCCAGGTTCAATCTCAAAGGAGGCCTGGGAAAGACTCGCTGCCTGAAACCCAGGAGAGCTGCTACCAGTCAGTGTAAACCGTGCTGAGCCAGCCGAACCAAGGGTCTGACTCTGCAGAAGGCAGCTTCCTGTGCTCCTAATAACATGGATGGCTCCACCAACAACAGTGAAATTTTAAGCTTCTTTATTAGAGGTTTTCTGAGCAGTGCTTTACACCAATTGTGCTGTAGAGGTATGTGTGTAGATAGATAGATGATAGATAGATAGATAGATAGATAGATAGATAGATATAGATAGATAGATAGATAGATAGATAGTGATTGATTGCATTCTGCTAGAATCCAGAGACCCAGCTTGAATGCAGCATGTTTTCCGATCACCTATCTAGAAATATTTAGTTCACATCCACACCATAAATTAAAAGCACCCTTATACTGCTCTAACAGTCAGGGAGAAGCATGGGGGCTGTACAGGTGAAACTCAGAAAATTAGAATATCGTCAAAAAGTGCATTTATTTCAGTAATGCAACTTACTATTTTTTATTTTCCTTTTAATTTTTACAAACGCTTTCTTTGGGAAATTCCACACTAATAAAACAAATAGTTACAATAATACAAAAATAAACAAAAACAAACATCACTATGACATTTCATTAATTACATTCCATTTATAGTATAATTGACCCGCCTAACGACAAATAATTACAATTACAACAAATAAAGGCTTGACATACCTTGCTTTGCATGTCATGCATCTATCTCATGTATTGGTTTCACCTTTTAAGTTGCATTACTGATAAAAATGCACTTTTCAACGATATTCTAATTTTTCGAGTTTCACCTGTATTTTGTTAAGAGTGCTGGGAATTATAGGCCTGTGAAGTCAGCACCCTTAGACTACTTTTGCGGTGTGGAAGCCATGGTGGCTAAATTATTTATTCATTAATTAAATTTATTAGTCACATGGGGGGGCATGGCAACTGAAAAAGCCCACACCATACATACATTAAAACCTGGGGGGGGGGAGAGAAGAAATACATTAAAACATCCTAAAGTAAAGGTAAAGGGGACCCCTGACCATTAGGTCCAGTCGTGATTGACTCTGGGGTTGTGACGCTCATCTTGCTTTACCGGCCTAGTGAGCTGGTGTACAGCTTCCAGGTCATGTGGCCAGCATGACAAAACCGCTTCTGGCGAACCAGAGCAGCGCATGGAAATGCCGTTTACCTTCCCGCGGTAGCAGTACCTATTAATCTACTTGCACTTTGATGTGCTTTCGAACTGCTACCGTGTTTCTCATATTATAAGACACGTCTTATATTTATTTTTTCCTCAAAAAAACACACTATGGCTTATTTTCAAGGGATGTCTTATTTTTTTCCTCCTCATCCTGCCACGGCCGGCATTGCTGCTGCGCCTATCACTATGTCTTATTTTCGGGGTATGGCTTATATTCCTTGAATGCTTAAAAATCCTGCTATGGCTTATTTTATGGGTATGTCTTAAAATATGAGAAACAGGGTAGGTGGGCAGGAGCTGGGACCAAGCAATGGGAGCTCACCCCGTCGTGGGGATTCGAACCGCCGACCTTCTGATCGGCAAGCCCTAGGCTCTGTGGTTTAACCCACAGCGCCCCCCGTGTCCCATAATTAAAACTTTGAAACATCCTACCCACTCTTAAAAGGCCAAAGGTGGTTAAAAGCCAAAGCCCCAGTTAAAAAGGAAGGCTTTTGCCTGGTGCCTGAAGATACGTAACAATGGCACCAGGCGAGCCTTGCCGGGGAGAGCTTTCTACAAGCGGAAAGCCACCACAGAAAAGTCCCTGTTCTCCTTTTGCCACTCTCCAGACCTCCTGGGCCTCAGATGATGGCTGCAGGGTGCAGGCTGGTTCCTATAGTATAAAAGTGCTTTAAATGTCTGGTGCGGGTGTGGCTTTAGTTTGCTTTTGCAGTCAAGTCCAACTGGAATTGGCAGCTTGGAGAACAGCTGCAAGGTCCCCCTGCATTCCTTTCATGGATAAGGCAAGTTACGTTTTCCTGGATTCTGGAACGTACTGTGGCCTCAACGGCTCCATGCTGCACACACAGGAGGGCACGACCACAGCTGAAACTCCCATTTTAAGCCTCCAGTTTCTCCATTTTGTTAACAGGAAGTTCGTAGCCTTTGAGGTCCCGAGGGAAGAGGAGTTCTCGCCTTTGAAGAACTCCGATGCGGCCGACAAAGACACTCCCACCACAGCTCGCCGGTCACTCCTCTGCCAGCACTACCGTTGGGCTGTGAAGGCAGGAGCTCGATTTGTCAATGGCAATGGCCAGAGGATACCTGAGGAACCAAGGTCTGTGAAGGCCCCTCCCATTTATTGCAGAAACTGTAGTTTACCCCGAGGGGCCAGGAAGCACTAGATCAGTGATGGTGAACCTATGACACGCGTGTCAGACGTAACACGCAGAGCCCTCACTGCTGCCACGCGCCCCATCGGCCCATTCACACTTGTTGTTTCCCTCCATTTGTTCTCCTGCTCCTCCTACAGCTTGTCTCCGCTGTTAAAACGCAGATCCTTTGTTGTTGTTGTTGTTGTTGCTGGTAGCCAGAGATTGGTTTTTTAACCCTTTCTGTGCTGTTTTTTGGGCACTTTGGCAGACTATGTCAGTGCTGCATGTTAGTTCCAGCGAAGGTATTATTAATCATTTATTTCTGTTCTCTCCCCCCCCCAAAGCGCAGCAGCTTTGGGGCACCCCCCCCAAAAGCAAAGCAACTTTTGCACCCCCCAAAAAAACCTCCAAAACTTTGGTCAGCAGCTCCCCCCAAAAAGCTCAATAACTCTGGGCACTTTGTGATAAATAAGGGGTTTTTTGGTTTGGTTTGGTTAAATAATTAGTTTTTGGTTTATTAAATACAGTTATATATTACAATTATACCTTTTGTTATTTAAACTATAAATACCGCAAAATTATTGTTTTTTTCTCGAAGTGACACACCACCCGAGTTATGCTCGTTTTTTTGGCGAATTTTGACACACCAAGCTCAAAAGGTTGCCCATCGCTGCACTAGATGAATTTGTGACATGAAATGCTGCCACAGTGAAACTGTGTCTGTGTGTGTGTCTGTGTCTGTGTGTGTGTGTGTGTGTCTGACTGACTTTAAACAGTCATGGCTTCCTGCAAAGGACCCTGGGAATTATTTAAGGGTGCTGAGAGTTGTTAGAAGACCCCCCTACTCCTCTTACGGGGCTACAATTGGTTTAGCAGTCAAGTCCTCTTCCCAGGAAACTCGGGGAGCTGCAGTTATGAATGCGGAATAGCTGGGGGTCTGGTCAGGACTAACTGTTAAATATCTGTTTAACATCCTTGGAACAGATTTTTGGCCTCATTCACACCATACATTTGAAGCACTATGATACTACCGTACTTTAAACAGGCGTGGCAAAAAAAATGAAAGGCACAAATACAGGATGGGAGACACCTGGCTTGAGAGCAGTACATGTGAAAAGGATCTAGGAGTCTTGGTAGACCACAGACTTGACATGAGTGAGCAGTGTGATGCAGCAGCTCAAAAAGCCAATGTAATTCTGGGCTTCATCAATAGGAGTATAGCATCTAGATCTAGGGAAGTAACAGTACCACTGTATTCTGCTCTGCTCAGACCTCACCTGGAGTACTGTGTCCAGTTCTGGGCACCACAGTTCAAGAAGGATACTGGATGGCCCTTGTGGTCTCTTCCAATTCTACGATTCTATGAGTCTATGATTCTCCCAAAGGATTCTGGGAGCTGTAGTTTGTTAAAGGTTCTCAGAATCCCCTCTCCCAGAGCTGCAATTTCCAGAGTTCCCCGGTGATTGTTAAACCACACTGGGAGTTGGTGCTTTGGGAGGGAAATTGGGGTGGTGGGGGGTTGTCTCCTAACCCCTCTCAGCAGCCTTTGCAAACCACAGCTCCCAGGACTCATGGCTGTTCAAAGCAGTATGATAGTGCCTTAAATGTATAGCTCAGATGAGATCTTCTTGTGGAGATAAATTGTGCCCTCTGGGGTTTATACCAGGGAGGGGAAGAGTGTAACAGAGCAGCTTTCTCCAAGATGGGGCTGGATCCAGCCATCTGCTGCAGCCACCAAAATGGATGTTGTATTCCAGAAGCATTTGGAAGGCACTAGATTAGGAGAAGTTGTGGTTAACACATCTTAGAATCATAGAATCATAGAGTTGGAAGAGACCACATGGGCCATCCAATGTAACCCCCTGCCAAGCAGGAAACATCACCCAAGCATTCCTGACAGATGGCTGTCAAGCCTCTGCTTAAAGACCTCCAAAGAAGGAGACTCCACCACACGCCTTGGCAGCAAATTCCACTGCCAAACAGCTCTTACTGTCAGGAAGTTCTTCCTAATGTTGAGGTGGAATCTTCTTTCTTGAAGTTTGAATCCATTGCTCCGTGTCCGCTTCTCTGGAGCAGCAGAAAACAACCTTTCTCCCTCCTCCATATGGCATCCTTTCATATATTTGAACATGGCTATCATATCACCCCTTAACCTTCTCTTCTCCAGGCTAAACATACCCAGCTCCCTAAGCCGTTCCTCATAAGGCATCGTTTCCAGGCCTTTGACCATTTTGGTTGCCCTCTTCTGGACACGTTCCAGCTTGTCAGTATCCTTCTTGAACTGTGGTGCCCAGAACTGGACACAGTACTCCAGGTGAGGTCTGACCAGAGCAGAATACAGTGGTACTATTACTTCCCTAGATCTAGATGCTATACTCCTATTGATGCAGCCCAGAATTGCATTGGCTTTTTGAGCTGCTGCATCACACTGTTGACTCATGTCAAGTTTCCTAGATCCTTTTCACATGTACTGCTCTCAAGCCAGGTGTCTCCCATCCTGTATTTGTGCCTTTCATTCCCCCCCCCCCAAGTGTAGTACTTTACATTTCTCCTTGTTAAAATTCATCTTTTTTGCTTTGGCCCAGTTGTCTAATCTTAATATTGCCCAGGGAAGGCTTTTTATGTTTTATTTTAAAGGTGGGGTGTAATAATAAAGCACAGGGGGGTTCAGGATTCAAAGCTTATTAGGGCCATCCTCTCTGATCTGGGGTGCCTTTCTCCCCATCCCAGGTGTGTGATGCCATAAAATAATAGAATTGCATGGCTGGAAGGCACCCCCAAGTGTCATCTAGTCCGGTCTCCTGCGTACAGAAGTACACTGCAGTTATACATTCTGGTTGCAGTTGTTTGGGTGGCAAGGGAAAAACACTTGGCTAATACTCTGGTGATTCTGTTTAGTGTTTACTTCATTTATATACGACTTGTCTTCCAAGCACCTATGGTAGATTACAGTTTTAAAATACCAAAACCAAACAGATGATACGAAATGTGAAGTTGGCCTGGGGCTGCGTTGAGCAATTTCTGTTGTTGCCTGCCTCTCTTTTCTGTGGTTTGCCCTATGTTTGCAGAGAGACACTATTTTCATTTTTCTCTCTTTTCAGTTTATCAGGAGATGATGACCCACCCGCTGTATGTGAGATTTCACCTCTAGTCTCTTACTTTGGGGAGGTGAGAGCACCATTTTATGTGAACTCCTGTTAAGGATTCAGTATCTGCTTCTAAAGGAAATAATTTCTTATTTCTGAGCCAGTGCAAAGAATATTGGAGATGTTGTAGAGCAGGCATAGGCAAAATCTGGCTCTCCAGATGTTTAGGAACTACAATTCCCATCATCCCTAGGTAACAGGACCAGTGGTCAAGGGTGATGGGAATTGTAGTCTCAAAAACATCTGGAGGGCCGGAGTTTGCCTATGCCTGTTGTAGCCCTGAGACTGAAGAATGTTCAGCCGATGGCAAATATGGGATAAAACTCCACATGGGCAAACTCTTTTTTCATAAGGGATCAGGCAATAGCGTCTTTCAGCTGTCCATAGCCTGGAACCACAGAGCTATAAAGGTTTTTCTCCCAATTGGCATTTGTGATGCTGGTTACATATAATTACATGGGACATACAAAAAACACAAAATACTTTTGTGTCAGAATAAAAAAAAAAAAAAGCAGCTAAGAATAATTTATTTTCTTTTATTATTATTATTATTAGTAGTAGTAGTAGTAGTAGTAGTAGCAATAAAATCTTTTTGATTGTTTTACAAGTGTTTGTATGTCACTTTTAGAGTTAACAACCTAGGCAGGTCCTTGTCTACAGAGGTTTAAAATCCAGAATAGGCAGGAGGGACTTAAGGGAGAATCAGCATGTAACACGAAATAAAGGCTGAAAGATGGGTTACAGCAGGGGTCAGCAAACTTTTTCAGCAGGGGGCCGGTCCACTGTCCCTCAGACCTGGGGGGGGGCTGGACTGTATTTCTAGGGGGGGGAAAACAAATTCCTTTGCCCCAGGAATAACCTAGAGATGCATTTTAAATAAAAGTACACATTCTACTCATGTCAAAACACCAGGCAGGCTACAAAGGTAGCTCCACCCACTTTCATCTCTGGCCCTGACCATCACTGTCATGCGAATTCTGAAAGCTTGCCCATAAGGGAATGTGGCCTTTGGCTCAAAATTGTTTTCTTTTGCAGGGACTAGAGAAGTACCTGAAAGCCAAAGACCTCCAGTCACCTTTTCTTCTCGATGAAACCAAAGCAGAAACATTAACAAGAGCTTGAATGAAGACACAACTTGGAAGATTCTCCTCTGCGACCACCTTTTTGCTTGACTGTTGCTTTATATTTAAGAAAAGAATAATTTTGAGAAACTATCAGCCAAAAATCTTCTAACTTTTCTTCTTCTGGGTTGGGGTTGTGCCTGGAGAGTGATGAAGTCCTCTGTTTCTGCCCTTGTTTGTCCCGATAGCATTCTCTGCAACTTGCAAAGAGCTGTCTGAAATAAGACCTGCCATCCTTACTATAGCTGAGAGGTCCCTTGTGTGTAATGCTGAAATTGGAGTTATAGGTAAGGTAGCCATGTTGGTCTGACGTAGTCGGAACAAAATAAAAAAATTCCTTCCAGTAGCACCTTAGAGACCAACTAAGTTTGTCCTTGGTATGAGCTTTCATGTACATGCACACTTCTTCAGATACACTGAAACAAAAGTCACCAGACCCTTATATATAGTGAGAGGGTGGGGAGGGGTTTTACTCAGAAGGATGGTGGGAATGGGTGATTGGCTGAATTTTGTGCTGAAATTGGAGGCAGTCTTGGGAATTCTTTGCTGGTGTCAACACTCAAAGGAACCTGAGAGGCAGGAGATAGCTGAGAGGAACCTCCAAATAGCGCTGCACATATTCCATACATATGATTTATCAATGCAGGGTGAAGGGTCCCTGTATTATCTTGGAGTATGACTCAGTGGCAGAACAAACAGGAGGACCCATGTTTGATTATCAACAACTCTACTTAAGAGGATGTTAGGTGGTAGGTCTGGAGAAAGCTCTCTGCTCCAGACCTTGGAGATAAGCTTCCAGTGCATAGCAATCAGTGCTTACCTAAATGTGCATTTGCAAGAACTTTATGCACTCAAAGTTAAAGGCATTGTCTGTGTCCAAAAGCTCTTGCCTCATCTTGGAAGTACTGCCCTTATTGCAGAAGAGACAGGATCTGAATTGCATCTATTTTGGCAGTGCCATTTTGAATCTGGTGTGAAAGCTTCCCTCTTCGCAAATCTTTGTTTTCTTTCTCCTTTTTAATTGTTTTCTTTCTCCTTTTTAATTATCCCAAAACCGTCTTTTGATACTGATAATGCCCTCCCTGATCTGGTACCCTCTAGTTGTTTTAGGACACTACAGTTTCTCTAATCTATGACCATGCTGACTGGGGCTGATGGGAATCCAACCATAGCTGAAGTCGCCACATTGGGGAAAGCTGCTTTATACATGTTCTGGAAGAAGGTGATGAAAACCCTACATTGCCGATTTTGTAATTTTCGCATATTAAAGGTGATTTTTAAAGCCTTAACTTGCCTTTTGTGTTTCTTTTTTTTAAAAAAACTGGCCTTACTCCAAGACCTGGCACAAAGACAGAAAAAGCTACAAGAGGAGTTGCAGTGCCCAGCCTCAGCAACCCCCAAATCAGTTGTCCTTCCATAGTTTACTAGTTTACTTCCCTAGACATGGATGCAGGGTGGGTGGATGGAAGCTATATATACAGGACCACCTGCCTTCTGCACTAAACACCATCAGGCACACAGGCAATCCAGATTAGATGGCAACGAAAGGCTCAGCTGTGTAAATGATGCAAATCATAACAGCTTGCATAATGTATTTGTTTTTTTGCGCAACTTACTCTCTTCCTGCTAGCCAATAGAAGGGCAAGGCTTCTGGTGGTTCCTGCCCACTGAAAATCTTACTCTGCCACTTCTGTCTTCACGTATCAGCTGGTACTGCCCACATTTACAGAACTTTTTTTTAAAAAAAGTTTGCAGCCATAATGACTTTTTAAAGTTTAAAATTTAAGTTGCCAAAATAAAAGCTTTTAAATGTGAGCAATATCAGAAGATCTGCAAATGGAAAACCAAGGTCCTTGAAAGGCCAGACACTACAGTGCCATATGAAGAATTGAGGAGTTACCGATTTGTAACGTGGATCCAGAGCCCTTCCTGTCCATTAGTGGTCTGATTTATTTTGCAGTATGTTTTCCACGAGCCAATTAGTGGCATTCTGCTGATTAGCAGTATTCCACATTGTGCCAAAGATGAAAAAAAATTCTGGGCAAAAGTATGCCTGTGCGTTCTGGTCAACATATGGCTGCTTGAAGGAATGGGCAATAATAACATCCTTTAGGTCAGGTTTAATGTGTGACTCAGTCCAGATGTTATAGACCAGTGGTCCTCAACCATGGGCCTCCAGATGTTTTGAGACTACAATTCCCATCATTCCTGACCACTGGTCCTGCTAGCTAGGGATCATGGGAGTTGTAGGCCAAAAACATCTGGAGGCCCAAGGTTGAGGACCACTGTTATAGACTACACCTCTTTTCAATCCTGATGGGTCAGGCTGGGCTGAGGCTGAGGAGCATTGTAGTCCAACGTGGAGAGCCACAAATACGTCACTCCTGGTTTATGATGAGAGGCTGGGTATAGATAAATGTCTTAACGGATATCTATATATATATAAATGCAAAAATCTTGAAATTGCCGGCCGCTATGTTCTCCGAAACCGCTTGACCGATTGTCCTGAAATTTTGACACAGCGATCCAGTCCACTCCCCGAGGGTTGTAGGGGACATGAAAAACCTCAAATCACACACCTTGGCAGGATTTGACCTGCTTTTCCACCAAGTCAAACAGCGCCCTCAAGTGGAATTCCTCCCACAGTACACCCCCTCCCTTCCTGAGAAATCTAAGCCACACCCACAAACCAAATGACATCATCAACCAAGCAACTGAAACCACCAAGGCGGCCATTATCAGACAGACAAGGCCGCTTTCCAGACTAGGCCAAGTGGAGGTAAGGGGGGGGGGCGAATAGAGGGCAGGGATACGTAATGGGTCAGAACATGGGGGGGGGGGGGAGACACAGGGATGAAACCTGCCCTCTCCACAATATCTCACCTCGGCTTTGCAGACTAGGCTGCTTTCCAAACTAGGCCAGGTGGAGGTAAGGGGGGGCAAATAGAGGGCAGGGATAAGTAATGGGTCAGAACAGGGTGGGGGGAGACACAGGGATGAAACCTGCCCTCTCCACAGTGTCTTGCCTCGACTCAGGGGGACTCTGAGGCTCAGGGGGATCTGAAGGGGGGCTATTACCCTCCAGTTCACAGACTAACGCACAGCAACGCGTGCAGGGCCAGCTAGTTAAACATAAAGTGCTGAGTGCCCTATTAAAGCAAGCAGTCTGATCCAAAATCCCATTTTGAGGTTTGCAGTCCTATCAACATGTGGGGAGTTTTCTGAGATATATATAATTAAAAGCACTTTCCTGTTGCAAGTTGCCTCAGGCACTTTTTAGTAGCAGGCATATAATAAAATAGCTGAGATTGCAGGGGGCTGGCCTGGATGACCTCCAGGGTCCCTTCCAGCTGTTACAATTCCACGAAATAAAAGTTTCAAAAGACAAGCAGATGAATCCATGTTGCATTTACTTTTATTTTAAAAATATTCACGCACCTTTCATCTCTCCGTAAACTAGTTTGGTGCAGTGGTCAAGAGTGCCCTGGAGAGACCAGACAGACCTCGGAGAGACCAGGGCTCACTCCCCACTCAGGCCAGGCACTGACTCTCTCGGCGGAGCCTACCTCACAGGGTTGTTGTGATGACCAAGCGGCGAGAGGGAGACCCACGCCCACCCCACTGAGATCCTCTGGGGTGGGGAGCGGAGCGCGGCATATAAAATGGCAATAAATACAACAAGGCCTCCAGCGGGCATGACGCAAAGCAGCAATGTCCTTTTTAAAAAGACGCCTGTGATTTATGGGCCATGGCAAATAGTCTTTTGCTGGCGGGCCCACTTTTAACCCTTTCACCGCAGGGGAACAGAGAAAGGCTCCGCGGCCTTGTTTCCAGGCTGTCGCTGGGCGCTGTTGCTAAGGAGCGAACCATAGAGTTTTCCTCCCCACCCACCCAGGAACGAGGGAAGTAGAGCGCAGACGCGGAAGCGGCCGCTCTGCGCCTTCATCTCTACGGGCTCGGCGGATGCGAGAAAAAAACCAAAACATGGCAGCCGGCGGAGGAGCGGCCCGCGGATCCTGAGGGGCCACTGCCTGCGCCGACATGTACTCCTCCGCCGCCTCCTCTTCGACGCCACTGCCACCCTCCACCAGGCGGGATTTCATCACCGTGACCCTCAGCCCCGGCGGGGCGCTCGACGCAGCGGCGGCCGCCAGCGGCGGCTACAACAACAGCAAGGCCTGGCGGAGGCGCTCCTGCTGGCGGGTGAGGGGAGAAGCCATAGAGAGGGGCTGGTGGGGGGTGCGTAGAGAGGCTGAGCGGCGCCCTCTGCTGGAGAGGCAGTAAGGGCCGCAGCGCTCTGCCCTCTTCAGGCTGGGGTGGGAAGTGCCGCGCAGGGCGCATGCGTGCGTGCGTTAAGACTTGGAAAGCCAGGAAGCCCCGAGGGTGGGCATTGCATAGCGACAGTCCTGAGGGTGGTTACTGTCCCCCTTCAACCTCACCAATCCAATCCAAATGGAGGGACCCCGAAGGTTATCCAGCCCGGCCCCCTGCAGCGCAGGAATCTCGGCATCCAGGACAGATGACCACCCAGAGCCCACCACCTCCCGAGGGAGACCGTTCTACTGTCGAACAGCTGTTACTGTCACAGAAAGTTCTTCCTGAGGTTTGGTCGGGTTCAAGTCCTCCCCTCTGGAGCTGGAGAAAACAAGTTTGTTCTCTCTTCCACTTGACAGCCCTTAAGATTTAGATTTAGTTGAAGGGCCAGGTGAGAAATGCAGTAACTTCCTCTGATCCCTTCCCTGCAGTCTGCAATGGTTGGATTTCTGCCTCTCTTTTCTGAATCATTGGGTATTGTTGTAGAATTACTGAATGATTGATTGCTTTCATATCCCACCTTCTCCTCCAAGAAGCTCAAGGCACATGGTTCTGAGTACCATAGTAAAGCATGCAGTGTGATCCACTCCCTCATTTAATCCCCACAGCAACCCTGTGGGGTAGGTTAGGCCAAGATGCAGTGACTGTCCCATAGCCACCCGGTGAGCTTCATGAGTGAGAAGGGGGTTGAACTTTGGTCTCTGAGGTCCTAGCTTGACGTCCTAACCACTACCGGTACATCAGCACCAGCTCTCAATCACCTTGTGGGGAAAGGGTGTGGGGATTCTGCTTGCTCTCCTTTCCCCCCGTTTGTGCTGCTATTTTATTATTTTTATTATTGTTGTTGTTATCGTTTTTGATGCCTTCTTGATGGTCCAGCTCTCACTTCCATACATCACTACTGGGAAAACCATAGCTTTAACTATACGGACCTTTGTAGGCAAGGTGATGTCTCTGCTTTTTAAGATGCTGCCTAGGTTTGTCATTGCTTTTCTCCCAAGAAGCAGGTGTCTTTTAATTTCGTGACTGCTGTTACCACCTGCAGTGATCAAGGAACCCAAGAAAGTAAAATCTCTCACTGCCTCCATTTCTTCCCCTTCTATTTGCCAGGAGGTGATGGGACCAGTGGCCATGATCTTAGTTTTTTGGATGTTGAGCTTCAGACCATATTTTGCGCTCTCCTCTTTCACCCTCATTAAAAGCTTCTTTAATTCCTCCTCACTTTCTGCCATCAAGGTTGTGTCATCTGCATATCTGAGGTTGTTGATATTTCTTCCGGCAATCTTAATTCCAGTTTGGGATTCATCTAGTCCAGCCTTTGGCATGATGAATTCTGCATATAAGTTAAATAAGCAGGGAGACAATATACAACCTTGTCGTACTCCTTTCCCAATTTTGAACCAATCAGTTGTTCCATATCCAATTCTAACTGTAGCTTCTTGTCCCACATAGAGATTTCTCAGGAGACAGATGAGGTGATCAGGCACTCCCATTTCTTGAAGAACTTGCCATAGTTTGCTGTGGTCGACACAGTCAAAGGCTTTGCATAGTCAATGAAGCAGAAGTAGACGTTTTTCTGGAACTCTCTAGCTTTCTCCATAATCCAGCGCATGTTTGCTATTTGGTCTCTGGTTCCTCTGCCCTTTCGAAATCCAGCTTGCACTTCTGGGAGTTCTCGGTCCACATACTGCCTAAGCCTGCCTTGTAGAATTTTAAGCATAACCTTGCTAGCGTGTGAAATGAGTGCAATTTTGCGGTAGTTGGAGCATTCTTTGGCACTGCCCTTCTTGGGGATTGGGATGTAGACTGATCTTCTCCAATCCTCTGGCCACTGCTGAGTTTTCCAAACTTGCTGGCATATTGGGTGTAGCACCTTAACAGCATCATCTTTTAAAATTTTAAATATTTCATGTGGAATATCATCACTTCCACTGGCCTTATTATTAGCAGTGCTTTCTTGAAGTATATTGTACATTAATTAAGAGCATAAAATAAAGACCACAAGAACAAGGTGAGGTTGAGTTGCGTGGCCAGCTGGAAGAGAGAGAGGCCCTTTTCAGTGGTGGTGCCCCAGTGATGGAATGCCCACCCCGGAGAAGGCCAGCAGGCACTTACTTGGTTTGCCTTTCAGTGCCAGGCAAAAGCCATAATGTTTCCCCAGGCTTTTTAGACTTAAAAGCAATCTAGCTTTAAAAATCTTGTTCCCTCTTTACTCCAATCCTCTGGCCACTGCTGAGTTTTCCTGAGTTGTTGTTGTTTGTTGTTTGTTGTTTTGTTATAATGGTTGATTGGGGTTTTTAAGGGTAATATTACGGATAGTAAATGTTGGTGTGTTTACCTTTGTTCCTTCAAAGGGCAGGGTTATAAAAAGAACAGGAAGAGTCCCATAGGTGCAGAAAACTGGACCATTAGTAATAATTTATAAGAATCTCAATTCCAACATGTTTTGAGAACAAACCTGGAGTTTACAGTTTAGATTAATAGACTCCTGCCCCTTCTGGGTTCATTTCAGCTTTTAAAGATAATTATGTGAACAAAGGTCCTTGGAGTTCCAGGATCCTTCTTTCTTCAGTGGTCAACCAGATGACCCCCCCCACTGGAAGGCTTGGAGGAAGCCTTAAAGGCACCCACCCCCCAAGTTTGGTGCTGCTAGTATCTAGTATTCTGAATACAGGCGTTCCAGCCCAGCTCCTCCTATGTTCTTCTGATAATTCAATCAGGCCAGAGGGGGCCTGTCAGGTCAAGCATCCTTTCCCCCCAGTAGCCAGCCAGTTGCCCAATAGAAAGCCCACATGTGAGGGATAAATATAACCCCCCTCTCCCATTGTTGCTTCCTAGCAACTGATACTCAGAGCCATGCTGCCTCTGAAATCTGGTGGCTCAATACAGCCATCACAATTAGTAATCATTGATAGCCTTTCCTCCCACTTGTTCTTCCCCCCTCCCCTTGATTTTCAGACCAACATTTCTTCCCCAAAGCAACTTGCATCAGTTCATGATGCTGGCAGCAGGTGCTGTACCTTCAAGGTGTGGGCAGGGTGCCTTTCTCTCCCCACTGAATCATCACAATAACAAAAGACAGACCTCGGGTGCAACAGGAAACAGAAAGGTGGCACTAGCCCCGGCAGCGTCCTTTTTGAGAAAGAAACCTTGAGCAGAGAACCGTCTCTGCGTTTTCCTCCGACAGCTGCTGCTGTCGAGCCATGAAAAAGTCAAGAAGCGGCCTTGATCCAGATCTCATGAGCTGTGCTGTATGTAAGAGGAATCTCTGGCATTTTTTGTTTTCGTTTTAGGCAAGATGCTGACAAAGAGAGGGAGGTGCCCAAGTGCTGTGAAATCAGGGCAATTGTGGAGGCGCGTGAGACAAGGAAGGTTCATGTTGCTTCCCTTTATAAACCTTATAATACAATTCAGTCCGTGGTGCCATCTCTCTCCTTTCTAATCCCTCCTTAATGGGATAGCTAGGGTGGCTGCATAGAACCTCCATGTTCAGAGGCAGTGTGCCTCTTGAGTGCTAGAGGGAGGGAGTGCTAGAGGGGCTGGCCTCTGTTGGAACCGAGTGTTGGATTGGTCAGTCCGAGCCAGCAGGACTGCTCTTCTGCTCTAACTTTCTCTCCACAGTCACAGCACATTTTAAGTTGTGTTTTTGCTTGCTGTTTGTTCCTTTCCCCTCCCTTCCCCTCTCCCAAACAGTTAAATTTCAGGCTTTAAGGGTGTGTGTGTGTGTGTGTGTGTACTGTTTTATACTATAGAGCAGAGTGGGCAGAAAATAAGTCAGGAGCTGTAGGTAGATTGGGATCCACTACTAGATCTCTGGGTAATCTGAAGAACATCAATAATGATTTCTCACTCCCAGTTGCTTAAAAATTTACTGTGTACAGTTCTGGTTGCCTTACCACAAAAATGTTATTGTAGAGTTGGAGGGCAACCAAAATTATCAGTTGGGAGTGGAGTGACTTTCCGATACATTTGGGACTTCTTAATTTAGAAAAAAGGCGAATAAGAGGTGGCAAGATAGAAGTTTATAAAATGATGCTTGGTATGAAGAAAGTGGATAGAGAAAAGTTTTTCTTCCTTTATTATAATGCTCACTGAATGTTGGAAGATCCTGTGTTCCTAACAATGGCATCAACAAATTTATTCCAAATATTGCTGAATACTGAAAACTAGGGAGGCGGGAACCCAGAGTGGATATTTTATGTAGAAGGGCTGTGTGCTCTGCTCAGTTCGGGTGCTCATAAGAAGTTCCCGGGCTCAGAATTCTTTCATTCCAAGATTTGCTTTTTTTCCCCAAGATTTGCTTCGATCTTGGGGTTTCAGTAAAAAAGCAAAGTGGATTCAGCAAAGCTGAAGTCTGCCCACCCTTATTGTAAAGTTTCATATGTGGTAAAGGATCACTGTCTACATAATTGCTTCAGAGATGCATCCTTGCTTTTCTGTGTAGAGTGAAAAGGGAGATACAAACTGGGAAGTGTTTAGTGCAGCTTGTGAAAACATTGTGGTGTCAATGCATTCATGTCAGGAGCTAGGGTTCTTTTCTGATTTAGACTTGTGAGTTTTGGGCATTATTTATATATTGCTATATAAATAGCACAGTTTTATATTTGCATTTCTGATTTCTTGGTGTATTGTTTCAATCTCAGAAATGGAAGCAGCTGTCCCGCCTCCAGCGGAGCTTGATCCTCTTCCTGTTTGCCTTTTTGGCTGTCTGCGGAGTCATCACTTACGCAAACATGTCCGAACCCTGGAAAAGTAGGTCTATTTCACTTACTTAGATTTTCTGCAGCTTAGTAAGGTTTCAGATTTGTAATTTGTAATTTTTAAAAAGCAACTAAAGCTTTCATCCTAAATTCAGGACAGGTTTGGAAAGTTCTATACACAGAGAGGGTCCTGTAAGCAAAAGGAAGAGGCCCTTTATTGGTGGGAGGCCAGTTTTAAAGCAGCAACCACTGGAGAAAAATTAAGGGCATCTTTGCTTACGGTATTTTCAGAGGCTGTTCTGCTTCTTTTGTGTTACTGTAATCAGAGGTGCTGAATGCAAGTTTAGACCACGGTGAAAATCCCCCCCCCACCTCCCTAAGCAAGGGCTAAAAAGTATTTACATGGGATGTAAAACAAATTCATGATCTCATTTGGGTATTAATAAAAAAATGATATTTGTTTGCTGCTGAGAAAGTTAAGATCCTAATGACTTATATCAGTAGTATAAGCATATAAGCATCTACACGATCGTTGCTGAACTAGTCAAACACTTGAAACATTCAACTTGTACTTCATTGTATTCACATGGTGTTCACTTACGAAAACCTACAAATGTGACCACATTGTAAGATGAGACTGTGCTGTCATATTGTCAAAGCATAGAGGCGAATGTTCGTAGACGTTTGGAAATACTCAGAAATCATAGAATCGTTGGCGTAACATGGAAGGACAACTTATAGAGAACTCTTTGACTTTTCAGAAGTAGTAAGATTTTAAAAAGGAGGGACTTGGACAAGTGGTGATGGATTGGTTACAGTATCATCAAATAAATGATGTGTTAAAACTGGACAAAAAAAGGGGTTTTTCGACCCAAAGTTCACAATTTGAAAGAGAGATTATTGATAGTAAAGAAAAATAATTTCTAAAATGTATAAACTACTATTAGAGTGGGAGACAAAAGATCAATTGGTAAAAAATGAATTGGTAAAATGGGTAAAAATATATATGATCCATTGGGCAAGGAATAAAGGGCATAATATAGAAATGAGTGCCTGGGAGAAATTATGGAAAAAAGATCTATAATTTACTGCATGTTACACACTGAAGGAAAACCATATGAAAATGATCTATAGGTGGTATTTAACGCCAAGAGGGGACCCAGGTGGCGCTGTGGGTTAAACCACATAGTCTAGGGCTTGCTGATCAGAAGGTCGGCAGTTCGAATCCCTGCAACGGGGTGAGCTCCCGTTGCTCGGTCCCAGCTCCTGCCCACCTAGCAGTTCGAAAGCACGTCAAAGTGCAAGTAGATAAATAGGGACCGCTCTGGCGGGAAGGTAAACGGCGTTTCCGTGTGCTGCTCTGGTTCGCCAGAAGCAGCTTTGTCATGCTGGCCACATGACCCGGAAGCTGTCTGCGGACAAACACCGGCTCCCTCAGCCTATAGAGCGAGATGAGCGCCGCAACCCCAGAGTCGGACACGACTGGACCTGATGGTCAGGGGCCCCTTTACCTTTACCTTTACCTAAATTAGCTAAGATGTATAAAACTGAAGCTGAGAGTTGTTGGAAATGTAAAGAAAAAGACGGCACATTTGATCACATATGGTGGACATGTGAAAAGGTTAAAAACTTCTGGGAAATGATGAGTTGAAAAAAAATGTTTAAAACCCCAGAAGCTTTTCTTTTAGGTATAACAGATGTAAATATACCCAGGGATCACAAATCTCTTTTTATGTATGCTACTACAACTGCATGGATGGTGTCTGCTCAGAGATAAAGGGAAGATAAACTACCAACGAAGGAAGAATGGCAGACAAAGTTAATAGAATATATAGAAATGGCAAGACTGGCAAACAAAATAAGAGATCAGGATAAAAAACTATTTGAGGAAGATTGGAAATGTTTTATGGAATATTTAGAGACATATTGTAAACATATTAAGAAGTTAACAGTAACAGAATGAATTCAGCAGTAAAAAAAATACTGAGATATGAAGATGAGCAAGATAAGATATAGGGAGAAATTATAATATGTAGTGGAAAAGTAAGTAATAAAATGCACCATGGAAGGGGGGGAAGGGGAATTAATATCAATTGTGTATTTCTTTTATTTGAAAAGTTGTTATTGTTTCAAGTGTAAAATGAAAATGAAATGGGGGGGGGAGAATCATAGAATTGGAAGGGGCCACAAGGGTCATCTAGTCCAGCCCCCTGCAGTGCAGGCTTGAACTCACAACCATTAGATTAAGAGTCTCTTGCTCTACTGACGGAGCCAACTTGCTGTTGATGCTTAGTTCACGGCACACATTTGCAAGCTATTATTTTGGAATTGTGCGTGCATTGAAGATGAAATACATATTTTGTTAATACGTTACATAAAACATGTGCCAATTAGTCAGGACCCCCTCTGGACTGCCAGGCTCCAGCTGCACCTGCTGCCCTGTCACCAGCCTTGACTGTAATAATGAATGAATCAAAAGATCAAACCCTGTCTCAGCTCTTTGGGCTAATATGTAACGAAAAAAAGAAATTATGCCAGTTCTTCTTGGTGGGTGATTTTTGTTGTGGGAGCAAGATACATTGGACAGGGCACAATGATTTGGTTTCCATGGTTTTGTTTATTGTTCTGGTAAGCCTGAAGCCAGCATGTAAACATGTTTAACTGGGTGAGATTTTACCAGGAGTCTTGGACGTTCATTTCATTATGTTGCATCAGGCGGCATTCACTGCAGTTAATTTCTCTTTTCAGGCCTAACCAGCAGAGCTTCAGAGGAACAGAAGACTTATATGGAGATCCCTGGGTTGAAGCCAGCAAATCAGGCAGTTCTCCCGATTCCACAAAACGCTGATGCCAATCTGGGGGATTTTTCACTTCAAGTAATTCTCTTCCCAATATCTTTTTTGGAATTTAGAGGGTTGGGGGTAGCAGCCTAAAACACAGCAAGCACCCTCTGTATCTAAGCGTGTGATAATATTTTATTATTTGGCTAATTGTGCTGTTTAAAATGTGGGTTTTATTTTTGACTTCCTTTAGTAATGCTTCCTTTTGAAAAGATGAGTAAGAGGTGACATGATGAAAGTTTATAAAATGATGCATGGCATGGAGAAACGGGATACAGAGTTTTTTCCTCCCATAAAATGATGCATGGCATGGAGAAACGGGATACAGAAAAGTTTTTTCTCCTCCCATAACACTGGAACTCATGGACATCCAGTGAAGCTGAATGTTGGAAGACTGAGGAAGAGAAAATAAAGTACTTTTTCACGCAGCACATAGTTAAACTTTGGAACCAGCTCCCACATGAGGAAGTACTTCCCGCCACCTTGGATGGATTAAAAAGAGGATTAGACATGGTGGGAAGTCATTTTCTTCCTCTGCTCCATTTCCTTAGAAACCTCCGAAGCAGCTTCCTGTCCGGCGGGGACCTCCTAACCTACAGATCAGGCCACCATGGAGAGACTCGAGATTGAACTCCCAAGATGAAGCAGCCAAGGAGGAGGGAGAAGCTGGCCAGGCTGGTAAAGAACAAAAAACGGAGAAGTCCGTCATCAGGTAGTTGGCTGGAGGAGCCTTGCTTGGTTGCAAGAAAGTTATAGCACACATTTCGACCCTTTAGGAGAGACAAGCGCAGGAGCAGCAGGAATAGAGATGTGAAGCTAACATGGAAAACATTTAGTGACAGATGTCTGGGCTTCAGTTCAGCTGAAGGTTAAGTTCTGAGACTGTAAGGATAAGCTAGAGGCTGGCACACAGAGGACCTGGGAGTCTTCTGGGCATAAGGTGCAGTAAGGGAGAACCATTTAAGAGACTTTTGTGCGGAGAAATCTGCAGCCCTAGGAAAAGGGGAGCAGCTATCTTTGGGGATGCAGCAACCCCAATCCTTCATTGAGCCTCTGCTGTGCATCTTTCTGACGTTGCTGTGACAGCAGACACCAGCCAGTATTCCTTGAATAGTTCTCTTTTTGCAGCTGGAGAGGAGCAGTCATTGAGCCGGACCACGGCACAGAACCTCCTTCCAACAAAATAAAGGAACCAGACAGGCCCTTGCCTGTGGAATCCGAAGATACTAAAGAGCCAGGTAATGAGTCAAGGGGAACCCCCATCTCTGGTGAGGTCATAGCTTATTCCTGCCATGCAGGCAGTTGCTGGTTACTGATGTCTGAAACAGACATGCCTGTGGGTTCAGAGACTCTGTTGGGGAAATATCAAGGTTCAAGCCTGATACCCTGGGCTGCTTGGAACAGCCAATAGAATCCAGATGCCAGTCGTCAGTAAAACAGGGTGTTTATTTAGGTGTTGCAGGGCCGAGGCATCACACAACCTCACCCAGCAAGTAGTGAGGAGGGTGGCACACCAAAGATGAAAAAAGCACAAGCATGTATACAGTTACAAGCAAAGGGTCAGGTCTGTTCATATATGGTAATAACTTTCACCTTCTAACTTCTACAAGAGATGGCAACAGGCTTCTAACTTCCTTATCTCTTCTCCTACAACAGTTTATAATAACAAGTTCCTGCTTATGTGCTACTTTGTCCTTCTCTCACGGTTCTGTTGTGAACACAGCCTTCACATTCCAACCTTCACTAGCTCAGTCCTTCTCAAACACTTTTCAATTTCCATTCTATAATTTATCTGACATATTAGTGAAGGTGGGGGCTCAAGCTTCCTTCCTGCCTGCCATTTCTTTCAGACAGTATGGCAGCATCTAACATTCAAATATGGTTTATTTTAACCTTTTTTAATGCTCATCTTTGGTTTTGTTTTAGCCATGGTTTGTTGGAACAAACTAGGATCAGTCTTGTGGACAGACAAAGCAACCCTGCCTAATAGGGAGGTGTGCTGGAAAGAAAACCAGGTTCATGCCAGTACATTGCATTCAAAAATTAATGGGAGATCATGGTTAGCACAAGCCAGTGTTTGTAAGCCAACTTCAATCCATAGTTTCACATTCTGAGTTGTTGAGTTGTTAGCCCCCCCCCCCAATTTATTAAACTTATTAGTCACTTGTCACCTGAAGGTCTCCAAACAACTTACAGTATAAATAAATAAATAAATAAATAAATAAATAAATAAATAAATAAATACACACACAACCATAAGGGAAGAAAATAAATAAGGGGATTATATAATACATTAGTATATTGTCTAACAAAACACTTATGAAAGAGCAAAGAAATAAATTGCCTTATAAATAATAACAGTGTTAACTATAAGCTTAACTAATAAGTTTCATAAATGGGGGGGGGAATGGTTTGATAGTTGACTAGAGTAGGCAAATCATGCAATGTCAGAAGGGGCCCTTGCCTAAACAGAACCCAGAGAGCTGGTCCCAGCAGCTAAGTTCCTGTGTCCTAGAGTTGAGTTCTTTTGCTTTCTGATTTTAGTACCTCTCAATGAGCGCCAGATGGCAGTGATAGAAGCATTCCGCCACGCTTGGAAAGGCTACAAGGAGTTCGCCTGGGGCCACGACGAGCTGAAGCCCATCTCTAAGTCGTTCAGCGAATGGTTTGGCCTTGGCCTAACACTCATTGATGCCCTGGACACCATGTGGATCATGGGCTTGAAAGAAGGTCTGCCCCATTTCTCCCATGTCAGCTTTTTCACTTGGCCTCATTTACTTGATTTATTTTGCCAAATGTCTATGCCACTTCATCGTGGCAGAACCTCTTGAGTGGTTTATGGGAAGTGTTAAAATCAACAGTAAGACAATTAAAAGCAAATAATGAAAAGCAATTATAAAAGCAAAGTCAGTAAACAAAAAGAAGAGATATAAAAGAGTGTGATGCAGCAGCTAAAAAAGCCAATGCAATTCTGGGCTGCATCAATAGGAGTATAGCATCTAGATCAAGGGAAGTAATAGTACCACTGTATTCTGCTCTGGCCGGACCTCACCTGGAGTACTGTGTCCAGTTCTGGGCACCACAGTTCAAGAAGGATACTGACAAGCTTGAACGTGTCCAGAAGAGGGCAACCAAAATGGTCAAAGGCCTGGAAACAATGCCTTATGAGGAACGGCTTAGGGAGCTGGGTATGTTTAGCCTGGAGAAGAGAAGGTTGAGGGGTGATATGATAGCCATGTTCAAATATATGAAAGGATGTCATATGGAGGAGGGAGAAAGGTTGTTTTCTGCTGCTCCAGAGAAGCGGACACGGAGCAATGGATTCAAACTTCAAGAAAGAAGATTCCACCTCAACATCAGGAAGAACTTCCTGACAGTAAGAGCTGTTCGGCAGTGGAATTTGCTGCCAAGGAGTGTGGTGGAGTCTCCTTCTTTGGAGGTCTTTAAGCAGAGGCTTGACAGGCATATGTCAAGAATGCTTTGATGGTGTTTCCTGCTTGGCAGGGGGTTGGACTGGATGGCCCTTGCGGTCTCTTCCAACTCTATGATTCTATGAAAACATGCCAGCTTTTATGTGTCTTGATAGGCTTGCTCAAACAAAAATGTTTTAAGCTGGTGCCAGAAAAAATACAGTGAAGGCACTTGCCCATTGCCAATAGGCAGGGAGTTCCAAAGAGCAGGTATTGCTGTGCCAAAAGAATGATTTATTGCAGCTGCAGAACAGGTCTTATGTGGCACCTACAACAGTGGCAGATCTGCAGATCAGAGTGGTCAAATGGGCACGTGCAGAGTGAGGCAATGCCCTCCACTTCATTGTTTCTCTCGCTCCGCCAGTGTTATCTGAGGAGCAAGAACCTTTCTGCCAGAGGTGGCGCATTGCCTTGAATATTAGCACGCTTTGCTGTAGCTGCAGAAGATTTTCTTTTTTGTCTTTTGTGTGTGAGTTCGGGGGGAGGGGATTTAGTTTGGGCCCCCAACCCCAGGTTGACCGTGTCTTCTATGGAGAGCTTCACCTGCCCCCTAACCCCCCCCCACTTCCACATGCATGAATGGTAGAGAGCTATATTGGGCAGGGGCCGTACCTGCAGCAGAGCACACTGTGCAGATAGATGCAGAAGGCACTGGCATCATCTCCAGTTAAAAGGGTCCACGCGACAAGTGATGGCAAATACACTTTTCTGCATGAAAAGCTGGAGAGCTGCTGCCAGTTAGAGTAGGCAGCACTGGACTAGATGAACGCATTTCCTGACTGGGCATAAAGGCAGCTTCTCCCGCTCCTAGGCCAACGAAGGAAACCTGTGTCCAGCAGCTTGGGAGGCTGTTCTTTTTTACCTGGCATCCAGGAGATGTGGCCTTAAGAATGAGGGTGGGGGTGGTGGGCTTTCCTGAGTTTTCCCTTCCCCAGCAGCCCAGAAAACCTTGGCGCAGGGTTTGCTTTGACAAGCTCTTGACTCCCTTCCCCAACGCAGAGTTCAAAGAAGCAAGGAAGTGGGTTGCCACGGACCTCAACTTCAATAAGAATGTGGATGTCAACCTGTTTGAGAGCGCCATTCGGATCCTTGGGGGCCTGTTGAGCACTTACCACCTCTCGGGGGACAGCCTCTTCCTAGAAAAAGCTGTAAGTAACCCTGCGATCTTGCAGTCCAACAACAACCAACACACACACACACCCCTTGCCGCTGCTGCCACCGAATCCCCACAATAATGTCTGGACGTTTCTGGAACTCTTGAGAAAGTAGCAGCCCTCTGAAGTTGAAAACTGAGGGCAGCCAGTTTAAAACCAGTATCTGTTTCCATTGTCTAATTGGATGCTTTCCATACCCACCCCTGCCACCTTGTCATGAGTCCCATAGACACATTGTAGAGAGGATTGGGGTGTTGGAGGAGCTGCCTGTGGTGACCCTGGGGAGACAGGCTTTACCCTGGCCTTGAGAGCCTGGAATCCAATCTTGGGAAGGGTCCCAGTGATGTAGCCTCCCAGCACTCTGCTCTGTCCCCTTCCTGCATCACCTCGGAGTGCTGCGTCCACTCTACAACCCCCAGCTCCAGTGCCAGTTTTGCCTCTGATCCTGACACCTCCTGTACCACCAGAGTCCGCTTCAGCTCATCCTCTTAGGAGAAGTTAGGCACTCATCAGGAAGAAAGGGTATTCAAGGAAGACTGGAAAATGTTTGTTGAATATATGAAGAATAATTGTAAGCAAATTCAAACATTAGCAGGATTAGATTTCAGCACTATAAATTATGTTGAGATAAATTGGATAAAATAGGATACAGAGTGAATAGAATATGAAACAGCAAGGGACAGTTAAAAGGAGCCATGGAATGGGGGGGAAGGGAAGTCAATGTTTAATGTATTGTATTTGGTGTATGTTAATGTAAAAAAATTGTAACAGTGAAAATCCCACATAACGGGACCTGGGTTGTGTGTGTGCTTGTCTTCATTTGCTTAGCCAGACACAGCCCCTGTTGTTTCTTTGAACCCTGTTTTGTACCACACTAATTTGAGCATTGAAGATATTGGCAGAGACTGTACTCTTGAGTTCGAGTTCTCAGTCCGGTTAGAACCAGGACAGCTGCTGATAAATGGCTCTGCAAATCCAAGTATTGGAGAAATCCTTTTGTGTGCTTTGGATGTCATGAGGGAGACCCTCAAGGGCAGCCTCCCCCAATCTGGTGCCCTCCAGATGTTGTGGACTGAAACGGCCAGTGGTCAGGCACGATGGGAGCTACAGCCCAATATCTGAGTCTGGGGAATACTGCTTTGCCTTTTCTCCTCTCAGTGACACTTCAAAGCAGCCCACCCATGGCAGATCCAGCTATCAAGTAAATGATATTCTGTTTGGTTGCTGAGCTTGGATGCAGCAAACCACTTAGCTTCTTTGATATCCCTGAAAGAGTTGTTGACTTATGCTTCTTGAATGGCTACCCTCTCCCCCTACCCCCCCCCGCTCCGCTCCATGTTTAAAGGCAAGCTGTGTTTGAAACTGATGGAAATGTCAAGAGCCCTTGGTAATATTGTGCAATATAGCGGGGGTGTGGGTCTGTTCCAAAATGTCAGGCATGAGCCCTTAGGCCCTTCTGAAGTAGCTCCTTGGACCCCAGCAAGTCAGTGCTAGCTTTGGCTCCCACTTTCTTTCTTGTTGGTACTGTCTGCATTTGGGCCTTCTATATTTCTCCATTTAGAAACTCCTATCCATCTTGGTCTCCCTTCTCTTTGAGTATTTCTGACCATGGGATCTCACCCAGTAGCTCCTTCAGCTTTTCAAAATTGGCCTTCTGAAAGTCCAGAGTGCATGTCCAACTAGACTCCGCTTTCCTTTGCCTCTGTATCCTGGAACCCAGGAAGACATAATCACTTCCTCCCAAGTTTCCACTTTGTTGATCAGTTCCTTCCTGTTGGTGAGGACCAGGTCCAGAATAGATTGTCCCCTTGTTGCTTCTTCCACCTTCTGGGAAATGAAATTGTCAGTGATGCAATGGAGGAATTTGGTGAACCTTTCATTCGTGGCAGAATTTAGTTCCAACAGATATTGGGGAAGTTGAAGTCTCCCATGACTACTATACCTCTATATCTGTATTGCATGGGGGCCTTCCTTACTTGTGAGGTGTGACAGTGAGGTCCAGTGGGCCTGGCTGATGACAGCCCTGTTAACTGAATGCATGGCTGGAAATATTCCCCTTTGGTACATACAGCAAACCAACTCGGGTGGCTTGTAGAATAGCAAGTTTGAACCTGCACCAGGCAAACAAACTCAATGAAGCACTCGCATCCAGGTGGCAATCCCAAGTCCAGTGGCAACATAGCAATGCCTTGCAGACCGATTTAGCTGCCAATTTAGCTTATTCCTGCATTGCATTGGGTTGGACTAGATGACCCTTTGAGTACCTTCTAACCCTACAGTTCTGTAATTCATCAAAATGGTTTTTGCTTACGGTGAATAATAAAATGATATTGGCTGTTCTCTCTTCTCCTCCTGTCTCTTCTCCCATGCCACCCTGCCAATATTACATATTCTTGACTGTTCAGAAAGATATTGGCAGCAGGCTCATGCCGGCCTTCAACACCCCATCAAAGATTCCATTTTCGGATGTCAACATTGGCCGGGGCACAGCGCATCCTCCTCGCTGGACATCTGATAGCACCGTGGCAGAGGTGACCAGCATCCAGCTGGAGTTCAGGGAGCTTTCACGCCTTACTGGGGAAGAGAAATTTCAGGTATAGCTGTTGGTGAGCTCTTCTCTCCTTCCTTTTCTGATGGCATGCAGAGGGTGACCATTGGCCATCTAGCCCCGCCCCCTTCCACCCCTTGCCAGAAAATGGGAATGTTCATCCATGCCATCCTGACTTTTGCACGCCAGAAGTGGATATAAATAGCTTCTGGGACGTATATCATTCCTATGCTATATGGACTCAGGCACTTAAACTAAGACATCCAGAATGGAACAGATGGGGGGGAGGGGTTGGAGAGAGAATTGTCTGATATGATCCCAATGATTCCAAACCACCCCCAGTATTTCCAGTAACCAATGCAGCAGGATTTAAGGTTCTATTAAAATGCAGTGTAAATTAGTTTCTCTTTTGGCAAGTTAATAGAGAAATAAATGAGCATGGAGAACAGGCTTGCCCATGCCTATTAGCCCAGCTAGCAAATGAAGGCCTTCTTGTTTAGATCTGGTATACCTCGAACTATTGGATTCTGAGAACGGGCAACCGGAGGGGACTGTTGCCCAGGAAGTCTTGCGGCCACTGAGAGAGAGGCACGTGGCCGGCCACCGTTGGAAGCAGGGTGCTGGGCAGCATGGATCCTTGGCCTGGTCCAGGAAGGCTGTTCTGGCATTTTTGCTTGCCTCTGAGAAATCAACATTTGAAACCCATTCCATCTGTTTTTGTACGTTTCCCTGGGGGTGGGGGTTGTGTAAGCGTACAAATGAGTCTCCCTTGTTTGTACATGTAGAAAGCAGTGGATGGGGTGATGAGACATGTCCACACCCTTGCTGGCAAGAACGACGGCTTGGTGCCTATGTTCATCAACACCAACAGTGGGCAGTTTACCCACTTGGGGGTCTATACTCTTGGAGCCCGAGCAGACAGCTACTATGAGTACCTGCTCAAGCAATGGATCCAGGGAGGGAAGAAGGAAAACGAGTAAGTCCTTTTTACTTTCCCTCCATCGCCTCCTCATTTCTTTTTTTTAAAAAAACTCCAGATTACATTGAACCTTGCTGGAAGTGGGGAATAGGTGGGCATCAAGGGACCTGTTGAAGATCTGTGCCCTCCATATGGAGGAAGAATATTGAGTGACCTGGATGGAAACGCAACAGCATGTTGGAAATCTGCCCACTCCCCCAGGCATTTCACGATCCTCCTAAACCAGACTTCCCTATCCTGGTGCCCTTCAGATGCTTTGGACTACAGCTCCCATCACCCCCAGCCAGCATGACTGTATGACACTAGAGCAGGTGGTAGTGCAGCTGGGGCTGATGGAAGTTGTAGGATCTGGGAGGGTGCCAGTTTGAATAAGGCTGTCCTAATGTTTTTTTCTCTTCTGAAAAAAACCATTTTGCTCTATGACCTGTGACAGTTCATTCACAGTTTGACACACACAAGGTAAATGTGAATGTCACACAGGCTGCAAGTGTGAAAGAGCTCTGGGTAGTATCTTGTCTGCTGACAGCAGTCACAGTGCTTAAAAAACCAAGCCCTCCTGATGTGTGTGTGTTTATAATTGTCAGGCTTTTGGAAGATTACGTGAAGGGTGTCGAGGGGGTGAAGATGCACCTTCTCCGGAAATCGCAACCAAGGAGACTGACTTTTGTTGGTGAACTTGCTCATGGCCGCTTCAGCGCTAAAATGGTGGGCTTCCTTTCCACGGCTGGGAGAGCTATTTGTTAACATTGTTTTCTCTTGACCACTCTGTTCTGTAAAGAGGGCTGATTCCTAGTTCCATTTTGCTCCTCCCTGAACCACCAGACTTCACCTGTTTTTATCTGTAAGGGTGTCCTGGTCTTTGACTTGCACCTCTCCTCTTTTTTCATGAAAGTTGGGCAGCAATCCTGTACATCCTTTCTTGACTATGATCTCCAATGAATACAATGGGATCTGGTTCTGAGTGTATGTGGACTGCTAGCCAATTTTTTTCCTTCCTATTCCCCAAACAAAATCTTAATTCCAGTGGATAAAACTAGCTGAATTTGTCAATGCACTACCACATTTTGGTGGGTGCCCTCTTAGTGTTGTAGATCTGTCTTTTTCTAGGCTCTGGGGCACCTAAAAAAACATTTCGCTGTTCATTCAAGGAGTAGCTCCCATGAAAACTGTTGGGTTTCCACTCCTCAGTTGTCCATTGCACAGCCACAGGGAACGGCTGCCGTCTGTGTCCTAGGGTGCAATCTTCAGCTCATGTCTGGCAGCATTCTTCCTCTTACCTCCCCATCCTTGTTTCATTCTGGGTTGTCTCTATTAAGATCATAAGCCTTTATTTTTTAATTTCCACCCCCAAGTGCACTGTCAGAAAAGCAGTATATATAGTAAAAATAAAAAATAAAAAATCCCACATTGAAATGCAGGGAGCTGGTGGACCTGCCCATTATTCCATTCCAATGGTGCACATGCCCAAGAACCCTTTTCAACACCCTCTGGTTCTGTTCCAGGGCTCCTTGCAGACAAATTGCCAGAGAAGCCCCCCCCCCCCGCGTGCGTACGCATAGACGTTGAAAACTCTTATAGAGAGATTTGGTTCTTCCTTAACTCTTGCCATCTGTTTCCTGAGCAGGATCACCTGGTCTGCTTCTTGCCCGGAGCCCTGGCTCTCGGTGCCCACAATGGGCTCCCCGCGGACCACATGGCCTTGGCAGTGGAGCTGGCAGAAACCTGCTACCAGATGTACGCGCAAGTTGAGACGGGCCTGAGCCCAGAGATTGTCCACTTCAACATGCATGCCCAAAAGGACCGGAAGGATGTGGAGATAAAGGTGAGCAACTCAGGGGGTGGGGGGTCTCAGCCCTGAGTTAATCTAACAGTCTTTTCCTCCACGGACCCCCTTCCCTTTTTAAGCAGCAGGACTGCTGTGTCCTCTTGTCTTCAGCAAAGTTTCCACTCTCCCATTTCTCCACCCCAGCAAGGCTTACAGGCCCAAGGCCCACCCCCAGCACCTCCACTTCCAAGTACGGCAGAAGCAACCTGAGGCAGGGACACAGCCGCCCAGCCTCTGGTCGCTGCTGTTACAGGCACGAGTGGGACAGATGCACCAACATACAAGGTTTGACTGTTGGTCCAGGTGTTCCGTCTGTCTTTACAACTGTATGTAGAGAGTGATTTGCAAATTGTATTATTGAGCTAGATCTGATCCTATAGTTTGCATTGCCTGCATTGTATGAATTCTGACTGTATGGCTGTAGCCCTGGGGTGTCTTGCTTAGAATGCTTTCCAGTGCCTCTGTGTCTCTGCACCAAAGTGTGTCAAAGGGCAAAGCAAAAAGGAACAGGATGCCCAGCTCAAGGCTGGATGATGGCTGGCTTTGTCTGACGCGCAGTCTGATGCGCAGAACAGGCAAGATAAGCCAAGGCTGCTTGAGGCAGGCACCGGGGCAGCATTAGTCAGCATGTGTTTACGCACATGGCGTAATGTGTGTTTATGAGAACAACCGGACACAGGAAGATACGCACACCCCCTTGCATGCGTGACCCCTTGCGTGCGCACTCTTACAGAGGAGGGGGAAAGAGCCCAAAAGAAGGGTATAAGAAAGCTTTGCAATTTGTGTTGCCTCACTCTGTCGTGGAGGACCACCTTGAGTCTCTCTATATGTAGAGATTAAAACTCTTTCTCTGAAACTCAACCTGGTGTCGTTTTGACTATCTCTGTCCTGCTTGGGGCAACCAAAGGACCCTTTACTAGCTGATAAGGCTACATGTATTATTCCGATATTGGGTTTTTTTGGGGTGTGTGTGTGCGGAGGTCTAAAACTGAGAGGTTAAAGACCACCTACCCGAGAGTCCCAATTTGTAGCTTTGGGTATCTTGGCAACTGTGCAACTTCATGGGAAGGCCTTTGGAAGAGTCTTCCCTGGGCAGCTTGCCTGGCACCATCTTTGTGGTGTTTTAGTGCCATGAGAAGCTTTCTATTCAACGAACGGTTAGCTGGTATCACCTGGGCCTTGTGATTCTTAGCTCTGTGTCAGGGGTGCAACTGAGTTTCGCTTTTGTGGCTTCCGGACTTCTTTGCATTCACATTGTTTTCCTATTTATTAAAAGACATCTAGATGTTATCAATGTTATGAAGCAACAAATGTAATAAGAAGAATAACTTAAGAAAATAAATAAGCAAGCTGTTGTGTACTACAAACACCTATTAGGGATGTATACTCTGGCATGCATATATACATTATATATAAAAACAGACCTGCTCAGTAGGTATATTGCAAACATTTTGGATCAAGAAAAGTAAGGATTATGGTAAAATGGAGGAAGGAGAGGCCAACACACATACTAGGGTGATGACTTTTTTAAAAAACAAAATCCTCAAAAATTATTTCCTGTAGCACAAGGGATGAACTTTTGCCTATTAATGACTAACATGAGGTATATTCCATTGAAATATTTAAAAAGGTCACGCACAAACCGTTTTTAATTTTTTTGTATGCCATTTTACCATTTCATAAAATTGTATTAACAATTCTATATATATTCCGTATCAAATTTGGACACAACACCACATTCCACAATGGGGAGCGTTCTTAGCAACATACGCTATACAAATGTCACACCTGTGCAAGGTAAAAGCCCCTTTTTGGGACCTCAAAGCTCAGCTAGCAGACCCTGCCGGACATGCTGGGAAAAGAACCTACAGGAGAGGTAGCAAAGGATCGCCCTCTAGCGGCGTCTATACTGTTACTGCAGCTAAAAAAAGCTTCATTGTGTGTTTGATGACCCTATATAATGTTGTATATATGTGACTCTAAAGCTTGGGTTCAATTTTATATCTGCCTACAGTGACTTCAAAAATGGTCAAAAAATGATTAAATTTTTAAAATAATTTTGTGCGTGAGGTTTTTTGTCTCAAATCTCTTTGAAAGTAAGATTTTATCTAATCTTTAATGAAAGCTCATCAAATTATGATACAGAGAAATGAGGTTGTAAAAAAGTCATCACCCTAACACACACACATCTCTCAGGGTATAAATGGCCCCTTTCTTCTTTAATTCTTTTTTTTTCCCTACCCCAGGCAGCGGACAGGCACAATCTTCTGCGCCCTGAGACAGTGGAGAGCCTTTTCTACCTGTATCGATTCACTGGTGATAAGAAGTACCAGGATTGGGGCTGGGAGATATTGCAGAGCTTCAATAAATACACACGGGTAAAGTGGATCTCTGGGGTGCGCTTTGGAAGGTCTTGGGCAGCCTTGGTCCATATCTTCACACAATGCACAGCTGATTTGTGAAATCTGCTGCCACAAAATGCGAATGCCTTGAGATTAATTAACTTCAAAGGGTGTGTGCATGTGCATAAGGAATCCAGTGGCTATTAGTCATAGTGGCTAAATGAAGCCTCCATGTTCAGAGGCAGCATAGCTCTGAAGACCACTTGCTGAGGAGCAACAGCAGGGGAAACCAGTTGTCTTTATGCCCTGCTTGAGGACTTGACCTAGAGGCAACTGGCTGGCCCCTGTTGGAAGCAAGTGGTTGGACTTGATGTGTTCTTTGGTATGATCCAGTAGGGATGCTCTTAAGGTGTTTGTTTTTAAAGATTATATCTCATTTTTTTGTGTGAGCTGTCCAGGCCAGCCTCTACCAACCTGGTGTCCTTCAGACGTTTTAGGCCGCAACTCCCATTAGCCTCCAGCACAGTGAGTTGAAGTCTGAAACGCTTGGCAGACATCAGGTGGAAGAAGGCTGGCTTAGAACATTCAAGGCAGTCATATGCAAGAATGATAACACCAGGCAATGCAGGAAAGGTGATGTTCTTGGAGGGTGTCCTCCTGGGCACAACCCTCCCCCACTTTTCCTCATGACATAGAAAACATGGGATTTGGAAACCTAATGTGGAGGGGGGTGGGGAATGGCTGGTGCAGGTGTGTGTGTCATTACATTTGCCAAGCAATAACCAAATGGCTCTAGGCCAGTGTTTCCCAACCTTGTGCCTCCAGATGTTTTGGGACTACAACTCCCATCATCCCTAGCTAGCAAGACCAGTGGTCAGGAATGATGGGAATTATAGTCCGAAAACAGCTGGAGGCACAAGGTTGGGAAACACTGCTCTAGGCAAGGAGCAGTCCCATGCTTAGCTTTGTTTTCTTGGGATCCTTCTGCCCAGGTCCCGACTGGCGGCTACACCTCCATCAACAATGTCCAGAGCACCAGCAACCCGGAGCCAAGAGACAAGATGGAGAGCTTTTTCCTCGGGGAAACGCTCAAGTACCTTTTCCTGCTCTTCTCCGATGATGTGGACCTGATAAACCTCGACAAGTATGTCTTCAACACAGAAGCTCACCCTCTTCCAATTTGGCCATCAGCATAAAATGAAAGATGGAGGCACCAACCATTCCCGGTCTTGATCGTCTCCCAGCTTGTTGGGGTCTGAAGGGAGGTGTGCAGAGTTTTGTGGGTTCATTTTTTTTGCTGGCAGCACGTCAGAAAGGTTTACGGAAGGGGAGCTCCAGACACACACACCCCGACACACTACCCTTGCGTCTTATCTCTCCGTCCACAAAGACTTGGTTGGGCAAGCAATGAAGTGCAGTGCTGAATCCTGCCTGGAGCACGAGACCTTTGAGAGGAGAAACGGGGAATGGCATTTATTTGACCCGGTGAGATCCACCAAGCCTTAGATTTCATATTGATGTCCGAAGGAACGTCCTGGTGAGAGGAGACTCATTTGGGAATGCCAATAAGCTCTCACTTTACAGCATCGTTCCACTGTATGAGCCTGTGCCATGTCTGTCTGGTAGAGGGAACAGAAAGAGATAGGCACCCTCATCCATCCCAGATTTAGAATCCTTGTTGCTGGTGCCGTTTGCTGATTTCCCACTTACATTCCAAGCCAGAAGGCTCTGCTGCTGGCCACACAAAAAAAGCTGACCCTTTTTAGCAGTGTTACCAGTGGCGACATCTTCATGGCACTCTGAATAATCTTGTGATGCTCGTACCGTTGAGAACTGTGGGGCAGTTTAAGCGCTAAGGCTGCTGGTTTGGGTGGAGGGTTGTGTACACTTCTAGGTGTGTCACTCTCTATATTTCTTAACTTATTTGCAGAAATGCAGGAAGACAATGTGAAAAAGAAATTTTACATTCTTAAAAAAGGGTTATCTGTGCAGAAGTTTATAGATGTATAGTTAATGTTTCAGCTCAGGTATTCCAACTGAAAGCTGCTTCCTGAAGCTCCAGGAGTCCTGAATAAATGTGTGAGGTCGTTGCCATTTCCTCCCCTGGATTGGAACCCATGCCTGAAATAAGCAGGCTTGCTGTTCTTTCCTTCGCTGTGTGATGGCTCAGCTGGGCCTTTGCTGGAAAAGAGGGTTCTTGTTTGGCAAACACAGCTAGAAAGCAGTTGCTTCCAGGGTCCAGTTTCTATGGTGAAGTCCGAAAGAGAATGGTAATGATTGTGACTGTTAGGAAATGGGTTAGCACAGAGGATGTATCGATTCCCCTGACCTCATTGGGTGTCTCAAAGAGAATGTTAGCCTGAAACAGTAGGCTTGATAAGAAAATGCTGTGGTGGCTTTTTAAATACAGGTCATGGAGTAAACCTAATGTATTAAGTGCAAATGTATTAAATAACCTAATGGGGTTTTGAGGTCTTGAAAGCTCTTGCTAAGGGGAAAGCTTAGCTTGAGGCAGTAGGGGCTCTTTGGCAGTATTCTGGCTCTGATGCTCCTGCTTCGTGTTCATCATCTTGCTGGCCACCTCCAGGGTTAGCGCAGAGTGGTGAAGGGCCTTGTGCAATAACCTGAGTTTAGGTCAACCAAGGAGCGGGGGCATTTCCTGGGTCTGTTGCATGTGCTACCCTTTCATTTGCCCTTGCTGTGGCTTCATGTGGAATTCAGGGTACATGTTTCAGAAATGTCTTGTCTGCAGTTTTTGTTTTTGCTTATGCTTGCACAGCACCACCTCTCCCTTATAGTTTGTTAGCCATTATTTCTTCCACCTCCTTCACCACCTCCTCCTCCTCCTCCTCCCACTGAATCCCAAGCTCCAGAAGAGGAATCCCAGATTGGAGGGGTGGAGAGGGTGCTGGAAACAATCCTCTCTAGTCACCCAATAATTTTCATTGCCTGCCGTGGAATTCCCAGCCTCTGTTGCTTTTTGCTTTTCTCAGTAGTATGTTCTGTCAGGCCTGTCTTGTAACCACTTAGTCACTGTTTTTGAGCTGGAACAAATTCTTTAAATATCAAGGGTAACAAATTAGTGGGAAGATGCCCTGTGGCATCGACGTCGGAATGAATAAGAGAGCAGAGCTTGGACTGGCACATGAGAATTTCCTGCAATGAATGATGTTCTTGGTAGATCCTACTTGTCTTTTCTTTTTTAGAATTGTGACATCAGTTCAGAGTGTCTTTTGCGAGCCATATCAAATCTGGCACGTGTTGGTGGTGGTGGACTCGCTTTGCCCATGACAAGAGATGCACAACAACAACTTGTCATAAGACTTTCCAATCAAAAAGCAAGTTTCCAGAGACTGAGGTTTGGGTTCTGACTTAATAGCTGGAGCAGCGCAGTGGACAAGAGCCTGCAGGTAGTGATCCAGTTCAAGTCTCACCACTGCTAGGTATAGTCTCAGCCTCAGGTTTCCCTGCAAAAGTGCATGGATTGCAGCAGCTCTACCTTGAAGGATGGTGGTTAGGATCTCGGAGATAAAAAGTGCGATATAATTGATAAGGATTAATAACTCCAAATTTTGCTGCTGAAACCATGGGTTTTCAGAGGAAGGCACTGGGTGCCAGTTGTTTTACCTGAAGCCTGTCTTCCTGGTTGTAGGGCAGTGTCTCCCGAGTGGCAGCAGAAAAGCAGTCACAAGCCACATGACCCTGCCTGCCCTGGGCAGTACTGGAACATTAGTCCGAGAAAGATTTATGTGTGCGTGTTTGTGTGTACAATTTAGAATACTGTGGTGTTCCTGTTCCCCACTCTCCTCACCCAAGTGCACCCTGGAATTTAAAAGCCATATTCTAAAGCTGAAAAGTTGCCCCGTCTCGGGAAGGCCAACGCTTAAACTTTGCACTGGGGCCTGCTGCACCCAAGGGTAAAGAGGGGGCGAGTGGGTCTAGGAGCTGGAGGCGAGCGCTTTCTCTAGGAAGGAGGCAGAAGCTGGTAGACAGGTGCTGATGTATCCCTTGGTAACATGCAGGTAGCCAGGCACAAGGTGGAGTCTTTTTGGCACTGAGCAACCTACCGTGCTGGAACACGCTGTCCGACTCCTGGGCCTCCACCCAGAGACGTAACAGCAGAACAAATGAGCTGCACCTGCAGAATGCGGCTTTTGCTGGTGCAGAATCCTGAATTCTCACTCCCCTCACATGCAGAATATTCACAGCTCCCCACAAAAGCCAAATCCTCTTCATTCTCTCTTTTTTTCAAAGCACTTCCAAAAAAAAAAGTGTATTGTCATTTTTCTCACTCTGCAATGCCACAGGTCTGCAAACATTCCATGTTTAATCTTCCATGGTTATGAGTAGGCAGGTGGGTTATGGGTACAGTGTTGTGAATAGGAACATGTCTTACTGTGAAATGCTGCTGATGAATATTGCCAGTTCTTTCTCCAATGTCTTAAAGGAGGGGAAACGCGAGCTGCCCACCCTCCTCCTCCGAACAAGAGAAAGAACAACCAGGAGTCTAGTTGGCAACTTGCTGCAAACTGATAGGAAGTGAAGGCCAGATCTTCCAGCCACCAAACCTCACGCCTAGATGCTGAGTTGCTGCTGTGTTTACTCCCCCGTTTGGTACAGGAGCTGCAGGGTGGAGGAGCTTCCAAGACTTGGCCTATTCCCTTTTCCCATGCAGCTGCTTTAAAGCTGACTGCCTTCCTTCTCTTCCCCTGCCAAAGAAGAAGAAAAGAACGAAGCCTTGCTGTGTTTGTTATCTGGTCCACCCTGTTTGTTACATAGACGGACCCCATCCCATCGTGAATGTGCAAATGATTTTAGGTGTACTTCACCTTTTTAAGAGGTGGAAGAGATATATCTTAAATAAGATTTAAATAAAAAACCCCATTGTATTTAGTCCAGCTAATCCACAGAATCCTATTCCACTTTAATAAACTTGTAATTTATTTTGAGACGCTGTTTTTTCTGTGTTCTGGTTTACTGCTTATGCATCATCACTCCCTCCGGGCAGCTCAGCGCCTGACTTTGCTTGATCTTGCACTGAACTAAATGGGGCATAGGTGCCATGTTCCAGTCAAGCTGTAGGCAGTGACCAAAAACAAAACAAAACAAAACTCATTGACACCAATGGTCCACAGAACAGCTAGAGAGCAATGCCCATCCATGTGTTCTTTTAAGGCTGACTGGGAACACCCTCGTGGTGGGGGGCATAGCTGTGTCACAGGACACCTGCTTTACACGCAGAAGTCCCCAGGTTCAACCCTTGAACAGGGGGCAGGTAATGGGCCCGAGATGTGGGGGAACAATGGAGTACTGGGCTAGACGGGCCAACAGTCTGACGGTGTGTGGGGGCCTGAGCTTATTCCAAGCCATTTCAGTGAGAGGGTAGAATAATCAACATACTTGCCTTGGGGTCAGTTATAAGCTCCATTAAGACACAGGCTGTTCTTGTTCTTCTCAGCAATGGCAATTTGCCTGCTTTAAAACAACACAGGAGACGAGTGAGCTTGAAAGCCTCAGCTAGCGAGAGCAGTTCCTTTCTCCGGAGAGAGCTGGCAGGCTCACTTTAGGAAATAATGTCTCATGTATACCTGGACCCAATCCAATGTTCAGGAAACCAACAAAGCAGGACAGAGCTCCTGAGGGAATCTCTCCAGTTTTATTCTTGTTTTTTTTTTTTTTTTAAGTTTTAAAAACAAACTTTATTGAATCTTCCATTAAAAACATTACAAATACATAAAAAGAAAAAATATCTGTACAACAAATCCACACATATAAGATCACTTCCCAACTCCTGACGTACTGCTTGATTCTCATATTCCCCTTAATCTTGTGTTGTCATTTCATTACAAATATCATAAACATATTACTTTCTTCATATCTTATAGCTTCTTTAAAACAAATCCCTGTACTCCTCTAGCTAAGACAGACCCTTAATTCCGTTTTAACATTCTTTTTTTTAAAATATTCCTCTACATATTCCCATTTTTTTATCAATTTTTGCTTCGATGTATTTCTTATAGCGGCAGTCATTTTGTCCAAGTTCATAAATTCGACTAATCTTATCTGCCATTCTGTTATTCCAGGAATCTCTTCTTTTTTCCACTTCTGACCTATCAATAAACGTGCTGCCGCACACCCATAAAGGAAGATATCTCTTCTATCCTTAGGAAGATTATCCGGGAGAAAACTTAACAGAAAATATTCCGGTTTTTTCTTAAAGGTGACCTTAACTATCTTTTTTAATTCCTCATAAACCTCTCCCCAAAATTTTTTAATTTTAGTGCAACCCCACCAACAATGCATATAGTTTTATTCTTGTTTTTACAATCCTGTTGCAGAGAAGAGTCATTGACTCAGCAGCCCAACAACCAACTGGCAAACTGTAGGCAGGACTCCTAGCTGGTTTTGGTACCCAAATGCTGCCTTGATTACTCCTGCTAAAGTCTGGCTGGATAGTAGTTGGGAGTGAGCTATTTCGAGGCCCCAGCTGCTGCCTTGACCCAGTCACGGATGATGTTTGCTTCTTGGAGACGAGCCTCTCTGGCTGAAGGTGGATCGGCTGGGTTGGAACCCCTGTTGGAACACAGAAAACCCACAGGAAGCAAATGCCAAATCGAGGGAACCGCACCTGGCAGTTTTTCAATTCGGCTATTTTGGAGCTCTTTTTGGGATGAAATGACACTTCTGGTTTATGCCTGCTCCTCCGGGGTAAACTGCCTCTAAACACAGAGGCTCTATTTATCTATCACAGGTGTTAGTCCCACCTTCTGTGAATTTAAGAGGGCTAGTCTTGCACTGGAGAAGAGAGAATGAGGAATTGGGCGTCTTAACATACCTGCACTGAAATAGCCCAGATTGAATTGCTGAATGCAATCTTTACTAACCTGGTGCCCTCCTGATGTTTTGGATGTTAATGGGTGTTGTAGTTCAAAACATCTGGAGGGTGCCCGGTTGGCAAAGGCTGGCTGAATGTCATTTAATAAGTGAAGAGTTAAAAATGTATTTACTTATAGGTTTTTAAAGGGATCTCCTGTCTGAAGGAGGATCTTGAAGGATTCATTAAACCTTCAGTGGTGGCACCCATGTTGGTTACATAGCTCCTGGCCATTTCTGCAAATACACACCTGAGATCTAGGTGATGGGCACCTCCCTTGATAAATATCGCTATCAACGAGGAGCTCAGGTTCTTTCTAACCTGCAATGACAATGAATGGAAGTCAGACTTTTCTGGTAAAGCGTTCCAAGTTCACAGCTATAAGAGAGCAGGCAGAATTTGGAGAGGGTGATAACGTACTCCACCACTGGCCCAGGGATCCAAGTCTCCGTTTGAGAAGATGATGTTGCTTGCAGCAGTCAGATCTGAGGGGATTAAGCAAGAAACTAAGATTATTTGCTTGTCTGGTAGAAGCTCTTTAAATTGCACCAAAGCAGCTGCATGATGAGCTGAGGCCCAGTGCCAGAGCACCTGCTTTGCATGCAGAAGGTCCCAGGTTCAACCCCTGGTATCTCCAGGTACAGCTGGGAGAAGCCCCAGCCAGAAATCCTGGAGAGCCACTGCCAGTCAGTGTGGACAATACTGAGCTAGATGAGGCAATAGTCTGACCCAGTAGAAAGCAGTATGGTGACAACTCACATGAAATAGACTCCCAAATGTAATGCCCAAGTGTCTTTCATGGGCTAGCTCAGGGGTCAGCAAACTTTTTCAGCAGGGGGCCGGTCCACTGTCCCTCAGACCTCGTGGGGGGCCAGACTATATTTTGGGGAAAAAATATGAACGAATTCCTATGCCCAACAAATAACCCAGAGATGCATTTTAAATAAAAGGGCACATTCTACTCATGTAAAAACATGCTGATTCCCGGACCATCCGAGGGCCAGATTTAGAAGGAGGTTGCGCCGCATCCGGCCCCTGGGCCTTAGTTTGGGAACCCCTGGGCTAGCTGAAATTCAAGGGGAGCTCTGGAGGACTGAGAGCAGCGTTCAAGGCAGTCGAGGAAAAGGACATGACCTAGACTGGGGAGGGGAGGGAGCTGCCTTGTTACAGAGTTGGACCACCTGTACCTCAAACCAATATTGACTACTCTGGCTGACAGCAGCTCTCCCATCAGGGCACCCATCAGGAGGTGACAAGGTTTGCCGAAAAGGGTTTCTGGTTGCTGATCTCACCAGTGAGGTACAATCCCAAGCCAAAGGGAGAGGGAATGAAGAAAAAAACTCTGTCTGCCTACCACCACCCCAGAAGCTTGTCCATAGCCATGAAGGCCGAGGGAGAACCCCCCATTTCTGAAAGCAGTACTGTTCCCTGGCAGCATCCGTGAAGGGGATCTCTGGGAACATGTCGGTCACGTTGTTGCTGTTGAAGGTTAAGTTGATTTCAGTGCAGGCCTGAAGAAAGAAGTGATGCTTCAGCAGCTGTACTGGTCCCAAAGAGGGGAAAAACGGCAATGAAGTCTGGGCATGTGTTTTTCATTTGAGCCCACCTGGCAGAGTCTGCACCAGAGGGCATACCGACTTTATTTCTACTAGTTACAGATTAAAGAACATAACAAACACGTATGAGAGGAGCAGCCCTCATACAGACATCCTGTCTCATCTCAAGACAGAGCAGAAAGAAAAAGTACAATAGTACCAGAGATGGAAGTCACAGGCATAGGCTTCCTTTCTCACAGAACAGAAAGTAAACAATAGGGTCGGATGATCCTTGCAATGGGAGGAGTGAAATACTAATAGGTAAGTCCCCACGCGCAGCGCTAAACCAGTGCAGCGTGGGGACTCTCTTCTGCGGCTCCGTAAATCGCTTCTGCACATGCCCAGATGCCGGAAATTGTTTCTGTGCATGTCTGCAGCACCGGAAATTGCTTCTACACAGACAATGGAAATTACTTCTGCACAGGCGCGATTTTCAGCACCTGGGCATGCGCAGAAGCGATTTCTGGCGCCATGGACATGCGCAGACGCAATTTCTGGTGTTGCACTGCACTGGTTCAGCCCACGGAGGATCTCTGCAGGAGTGATCCAGCCCATGCCCAGTAAGCCTTGCCCACCCCTGGTCTAGAGCATCTTTCCCTGTGGCAGCAGCCCCTCCTCCAGCATGGCTGGGGCTGCTGGTCGTCAGAGTCAACACAGCATCTGGCAGGCACCAGATTGGCGAAGGTGACACTCTTGTTAAATTTCACTCCTCTTCCCCCAGGCTTACCTGATAGTCCCATGCAGAGGCGTCTGATCCTGTGCCACAACCTGTGGGGTCAGCGCATTTCTGGTACAACTTGTAAATATTGAAGCATGGAACTATCCCAGTGGAGTTATAGAACAGCCCTAGGTGAGTAAAGGAGAGGAGGTTATGACGCTGCTCATTTCAAGGGGTCAGATTAGATGGCTTATTATCATCTATAACACCAGTATGTTTAATAGCAGCAGCAATTAATTTGTTGTTGTTGTTGTTGTTGTTGTTGTTGTTGTTGTTGTTGTTGTTGTTGTTGTATGCCACCCATCTGACTGGGTTGCCCAAGCCATTCTGGGCATCAAAGCAAACCACAACAATAAATCACCAAAACCCTTAATACAATTTAGTAAAATCAGAGTCATTCAACAGTAATAATTAAATTTACATCCTGCCCTTCCTTCCCAAAGGAGCCCAGGACACCAGACAACAAGAAATAAACAATAAAAACACTTGAGAATGTAATAATAATAATAACAATAACAATTTATAATTTATACCCCGCCCATCTGGCTGGGTTTCCCCAGCCACTCTGGGTGGCTTCCAACAGAAAAATGAAATAAAATAATCTATTAAACATTAAAAGCCTCCCTAAACAGGGCTGCCTTCTAAAAATCTGGTAGCTGTTTTTCTCTTTGACATCTGATGGGAGGGTGTTGCAGAGGGCGGGCGCCACCACCGAGAAGGCCCTCTGCCTGGTTCCCTGCAACTTGGCTTCTCGCAATGAGGGAACCGCCAGAAGGCCCTCGGTACTGGACATCAGTGTCCGGGCAGAACAATGGGGGTGGAGACACTCCTTCAGGTAGAGTGTCCGGAAGAGCCCTGCCGGATCTGGCCAGTGGCACATCTAGTCCAGCATCCTGTTTTCATGGTGGTCAAGCAGATTCTTCAATGGGAAACCTGCAAGCAAAACATGAGCACAAGAGCCCACTCCCTCCCTGCTTCTGGTTTCCAGAAACTGGGATTCAGAAGCATTTATTGCCTCAGACCATGGAAGCAGAGCAGAGCCATTATGGCTAGTAGTCATTCATAGCATTGCTCTCCTCCATGAATTCGTCCAATCCTCTTTTAAGGCCATCCAAGTCAGCAACCATCGTTACCTCCTCTGGGAGTGAATGCCATAGTTTAACTTTGCCCTGCATTAAGAAGTATTTTCTTTTCTCGGTCCTGAATATTCCAACATTCAGCTTCATTGGATGCCCATGAGTTCTTGTGCTGGCAGGGGTGGGGGAGGGACTTCTCTGTCCACTCTGTCCATGTCATGCATGATTTTATGAACTTCTATCATGTCACCTCTTCGTTGCCTTTCCTCCAGACTAAATAGTCCCAAATGCTGAGACTTTTCTTTGTAGGGGAATCTCTTCACCCCCTTCATCTTAAAAGCACCTTGAAAGCAATTCCAATATAGATACCATCTGGGAAATATCTGTACTTAAAAAGGCTTGTGGGGAGACAGAAGTCTTCGGTTGGTGCCAAAAAAGAAGAAGACTTCTAGTAAATATTTTTTCCAGGGCAGGAGAGATTCCAAAGGGTCGGTGCCACAACCCAAGAGGATTGCAAAGAAAGGACCTCCTGTTAAATTAGGACCTGCAGAACACAGTATACAAGGGGTGAGACAAACTCTCAGGTGTCCTGGTCCCAGTGCTTTTTTTTGGGGGGGGGGACGATGCAGGGGCACACATACCCCTAAACATTTTGTGAATCTCAATTTGGCCTTATTGGGGGCAGTATTTCAATATGAGTAGGAAAATGAGAGTACTCCTAAACATATTTTTAAGGAAAAAAGCCCTGCCTCGTCCCAAGCTATACATCAAAACCAGCACTTTGAACTTAGCCCGGTATCTAACTGGTAAATGCCAGAGAAACAGCTGGAAGCAGAGCTTTCCTCTTCCTATGCTGCCACCTAGCAAACATCCACATGCAAGGCCAGTGGGTGCAGCAGCCTGATCCTAGGCAAGGACTCAAAAAAAAAGCTGCAGGCAAGTCTGGACTTGCTTCCCTGGCCCGCTGCAAGCCACTTCAGGCATGACCAGGAAGCTGAGTAGATACTGCACCTTTGTGGACATGAATAGGCTCGTGGAGGTGGGGGTAAGGAAATGGGTGTTCTTGGAAATGACATGTCAGCTGACCTGCTCTCATAGTAGCCCAAACAAAAACTTCAGGCAGCCCCACTTCCAGAGAAACCACCAGTTGGAGTTTCTCTATTCAAGAGGCATGCCTTTAGATTTTAAAGAGAGGTCCTGAACATATTACCTTCTTCTAAGGCAACCTCCAGTGGATTACCAGACTCCAGCTTTTAGGAGGGATGGATCTTGCCAGTCTAGTCGGGGCCAAGAGCCAGAGTCTTTGCTCAGACACCTACCTGTCCAAACTTCTAGAGGGCCTCAGCAATCTGCGCACGAAGAATATCCTGTGCGATGTCACACTGGAGGCAGAGGGCGTCTCTTTCTCTGCACACAAAGTCATTCTGGCCGCAGCCAGCAACTACTGCAAGGTGCATTTTTCTGGAGATGCTGCAAGCCACAACAGTCACATCAAGCTGTCACGCGTCACTGCCCAGGGCCTGCAAAACATCCTGTCCTTTGTCTACTCCAACAAGCTGGAGCTGACGCTTCAGAATGTCGAGGAGACCTTCCAGGCAGCAGAGATGCTTCTGGTGCGCGATGTGATGTGCTTGTGCTTCCGGTTTCTGGAGGAGGGCTTGGATCGGCACACCTGCCTAGCAGTCCTTGAGATCGCAAAGAGGCTTGGCCCGAAAGAGTTGAGGCAGAAAGCCATGAGCTGCGTGAGTCGGCACTGCAGCCACATTCTGGCAGATCCGCCGCAGCTGCAGGAGCTGGACGCAGCTACTCTGTGCGAGATCTTAGACACTGCAGACACCAAGGACCTCAGCGAGCTGGAACTGTTCCGTGCAGCTGAATGCTGGCTGCTCCACAACAACACACACCTGAAAGATGCAGCCGAGGTTTTGCAGCACATTCGGTTTCCCCTCATACCTCTCCATGACCTGCAGACGTTCGTCCAGGACGTGCCCTTCATGAAGACAGAACCCACTTGCCGCCAGTACCTCCAGGAGGCCTTGGATTATCACTCCCGGCTCCATGCTCAGCCGACTCTGCAGAGTGAGCGAACCAAGGTCCGTGCTGGCGTTGACATGCTGGTTGTCCTTGGTGGCAGATCTGTGGACAACGCCATCTGTGGCAGCATGTGGGTTGCTGATCGGAACTGCCTTTTGTGGAAAAAGATTGGGGAACTCCACAGGCCCGTGTACAACCACTGTGTTGCTGTGATCCAAGGCTTTGTCTTTGTGATGGGGGGCCAGGACAGGTTTGACCCTACAGGACAATGTCCTTCAAACCAGGTAAGCACAAAGCTTAAAACGAAGAGAAGCCTACAGCAGCTCAGTCACACACAACGTTAGTCTTGAAAAGGAGAAAGTAGATAGCCCAAATATGTATCATTGATCCCTATCTGATCCTATTAGGGCTTCTGCTTCTGGGTCACTCATTGTGAAAGCTAGTTCCTCAGAAAGCCAACACTAACCCTCGTATGATGCTTTTTCGTTTGTACAAATGCTTTGGAATAGCCCTTGTCCCAGACGCTGTCCCATCCCTCCCATTCTGCTCTGAGGTTGTTTTTTAAAAAGAGAAGCTTAATCTGTGTTTGTGCATCTCCACCTAACCCTTGCTCCCTTCTTTATATGTGTGTGTGTGCAGAGTTTGCTCTTAACCTTGCACAATCATTGGTGGCAGCACAGTCCCAGAGACACCAGGGGGTCCACCCTCCAAACACACATCCCAGCAAAGTTATGAGTGCCCATAGGGGTAGGTGCAAGCAAAAGGCAGCCCAGTTCCCCAAAGAATGAGCCCTTTAATCCTCAGAGGAGGAAGCACCAAATACAGCAGTCTTGGTACACAGTCATAAAAGGACAAAGAGTGACTTACCCTACTAATCAGGCTGCAATAAAGAGGTACAGACGGGAATCACAACAAGCACAAACATCTGAGCGAGTAGAAGGCCTAACCAGTTGGGCACATAACAAGTCTCATCTCTGACATGACCAGACATACTCTGGTAACTTCCAGGCTGGATTACCACAATGCGCTCTACATGGGGCTGCCCTTGAAGACAACTTGGAAACTTCAGTTGGCCCAAATGCAGCAGCAAGATTACTGGTTGGGATTCAATTTAGAATTTATATAATTCCCATTTAAAACAATTGCATTCATTTGCCAGGTTCAATTTAGGGTGCTCATGCTAACTTTTAAAGCCTTAAGCAACTTGGGATACAAATATGTGAAAGACCGCCTCCTTCCCTATAGACCCTCTTGGGTACAGAGAAGGCTCTCAGAATAACTGCTCCACCATCAGAAATATGGGTGGCCTGGGAGGTAGGCCTAAGCACCTTCATTATGCAGCTTTCATGGTGCCAAAGACTCGCCTCTCTCCCCTGGCCTTTGACGCCTGAGATAAATATTTTTAGGACCCACTCTAGTTGTGATTGTAATGTGCTTTAAACTGTTTCTAACATTGTATCTTACATCTTCCATTCTTGTCACCCTTCCTGGGACCTTCTGGTGAAGGCTGGGCAACAAGAATAGAATTCTTAGTTCTGGGCTTTTTAAGTGAGCAAACTGCATGGATTTCACAAGCTCTGCCCATGTTGATAGGTCCGCACACTCTGTCTTCTTCATAACCTCAGTCCTCCTTTGATCTATCTGGGAGGCCTCTCTTGTGTGGTTGTATATTCCTTGTCTAACTACTATCAAGGGGAGACATACAACAAAATGCTGTACTGTCTCCCCAGTTACTCAGTGGGAGTGTCCCTGCTTGGGACTTTGCTTAACCTGGAGCCTTTGAAGCACTGTTTGGGGCTTGCAGAAGGCCGTGCATTCTTCTGGAATAAGAGTAAACACCCCTAGCTGAGTCACTATGCAAGAATGATGCCCCAACCCCAGAATGCAAAAGGGAGAAGGAAAGACTTGATGCTACTGACTTTTCTTTCTTTCTTTCTTTCTTTCTTTCTTTCTTTCTTTCTTTCTTTCTTTCTTTCTTTCTTTCTTTCTTTCTTGCACACCCCCCCCCCCTGGGGAGGGGAAAAGCTGAAAGAATAAGGTTGGGCTGGTGGCTGAAGCAAGGGTAAATATTTCAGATGGGCAGAGTATAAACTGGTGTGTCATCCGAGGAGCAGCCTGCAACAAAGCCATCCTATGTGGAACGCCACATTCCTACTGCAGCCACATGCACCAGCAGGGCAGGGATGTAAAAGATCTGGGGCCCACAGGCACAATTTTGCAGAGTTTACATGTGCTAATAATTTATATGCACAGATGCAGGTTTAGAATTGAAACGCCGCAGAAGGCATGTTGGCTAATTTCCCATCCAAACTGCCACATAAAAGTCCTTCAACTGATTTGCCCCCCCAGATCATCTCAGATCAGTTCCTCTGCATTTACAGCCAAACCGTTTCCCAACAATCCCGTTTCCCTTTCACCTGCCCCCATTCTGTTGTCCTCCACATCGCTTCTACATCATTAGGACATCTTACTCTGGTACAGTTCCAGTTCCCTGTCATCCATCACACACCCCAGAAAGACTAGGGGCACTTTGGAAAGGGCTCAGGGCAAGGAAGGCATGCCCCATGGACTCAAATCTAGCAAGTGATAGAAAGGAATGAACTATGTGCCCCACAGAATCCTTGTCAAGCTGCTGCAGGATTCCACAGCCAAGTTGCTCGCAGGGCCAAAACTGTTTGAGAATTTTAGTTACACAGGTCCTGGCTCAACTGCACTGGCTGCCAATCCGTTTGAAGACCAACCAGTCTTGGTTTTGTCCTATAAAGCCTTTAATGGCTAAAGACCGCAATACCTGAAGAACCGCTATGTGAACTGATCCGGACCCTGAGATCATCCTGAGGCCCTTCTTTGTATGCCTGCTCCCCAAGAGGTCCAGAGGGTGGCAACATGACATGAGAACAGAGCCTTTTCTGTAGTGGCTCCCCATTTGTGAAATGCCCCTCAGGGAGGTTCGGCTGGCGCCTTCATTGTACACCTTTAGGCCCCAAGTAGAAACGTTCCCCTATGAGGCTTTTAATTATATGCGGCCTCTGAGAAGTGGGTGGGTTGTTTTTAATGTATTTATTCTCCCCGTTTGGTTTTAATGTATCTACGTGAGGTTTTTGTGTGTGTCTACGTGGTTGTAAGTTGCTTTGGGTTGCCCTGGGCAAGATAAAGCAATTTATGAATTTAGTACAGTAAATCATTATGATCATCCTCATCCCCATTCACAAGCTTAGTATAAGATCAGCTCAGCATTAACCCTTGCAATACAAACCCACCAAGCAGCAGAGAGGAAAACGAGCCTTCTCGCTGAAGGGGACTCCTTGCCTGCTTCTGACTTAGCTACTAGCTGCTGCAGGAGAGCCCTTAAATGTCTCTCCCCTGCCTGCCCAGAGTGCTGAACGATTCCCAGCCTGCCAGCTGGAGCCCTGTCATCCCTTTGCTCCTTGCGGCTCCAGGTGTTCAGGTTTGACCCACGACACGGCAGCTGGCTCCAAGTGGCAAGCATGCTGGGACGGCGGACTCGCTTCCACGCAGGGGTGTTGAACGACTGCCTCGTGGCTGTGGGCGGGGGAGCCCTGCTGGGGACGCTCACCGACACGGCAGAGGAATACCAGCCGGCGGAGAACAAATGGCAGCCCATCACGCCCTTCCCAATGCCCGTGGCAGACCACGCAGGGGCCACCCACAAGGGGATCCTCTACGTCTCAGGTGAGAGACCACTGATGGCTTGACCGAGGGGGACCACCATCGGAAGTCTTGGCCCAGGGTGGAGGGAGGGGGTGGGAGGCTGGACGTTGGCCATTCTCCAAGAGGGGGCTCCTGGTGCTTGTTCACCTCACCTTCTAGAATGCAGACCACTTTTAAGGATTGCTGATTTTAAGGGAGCGTACAGACAAAGCAGAAAGGGAGGGTTCCTGGTGATGTGGCTGTGACCTGTGCTCCTGTAAACTCCAGCTTAGACTGCTGTAATATGCTCTACTAGGGGTTGCCCCTGAAGAGGATTCGGAAACTACCATTACCTCAGAATGCAGCTGCTGGGGTTTCAAACTAGCTTCATGTATTCATTATCATGTAGATAAATAGGGACCGCTACAGCGGGAAGGTAAATGGCATTTCCGTGCGTTGCTCTGGTTCGCCAGAAGCGGCTTTGTCATGCTGGCCACATGACCTGGAAGCTGTCTGCGGACAAATGCTGGCTCCCTCGGCCAGTAAAGCGAGATGAGCGCCACAACCCCAGAGTGGGTCACGACTGGACCTAATGGTCAGGGGCCCCTTTAGCTTTATTCATCCTTTGCACTTCTAAGTTTGCCCTTTACCAAATGGGCCCAGGGCAGGGTACAAAAGTATCTCGCTTGAAGCATATTGCACATTAATTAAGAGCATAAAATAAAGACCACAAGAACAATGGCAGGTGGATTGCACTGGCACAATTCAAAGTGCTGCTTCTGACCTTTAGAGCCCTTTCCAACATTAGACTGGCATACTTGAAGCATGTTAAAACTCTTCTGTATGCAGGGTCCCCCACCTCCTCAGGTGAGGTTGAGTTGCGTGGCCAGCTGGAAGAGAGAGAGGGGCCCTTTTCAGTGGTGGTGCCCCAATGGTGGAATGCCCACCCCGGAGAAGGCCAGCAGGCACTTACTTGGTTTGCCTTTCAGTGCCAGGCAAAAGCCATAATGTTTCCCCAGGCTTTTTAGACTTAAAAGCAATCTAGCTTTAAATATCTTGTTCCCTCTTTACTCTTCACATCCCTAATTTTGTTTGGATAGGTATTGTTTGGGTTTTAATTATTTTTCTATCTTCTGCTTCTTACGGAAACTGCCCTAGGGATTTATTAAAATTGAAGGGCAGTGTGTGTGTGTGTGTGTGTGTGTGTGTGTGTGTGTGTGTGTAATCTGTACTGAAAAAGCAGCATCCCAGTGCATAAATGGGGTGGGGGAGAGGCAGGATCAGGTGATTGAGCAAGGGAAAGGAAGGGCCCTGGATTGGAGTGCCTGAGAGGAGGGTTGAGTACACTCCCTTCCTATCATGCTCAACCGACTGCCGGGGGCCGGAGGGGAGGGCCAAGAGTAGAGAAGAGGAGACAGCCATGATGGGGGAGCCAACCAGTAGAGAACAGCGCAAAAACAAAACTATACCGTGATAAATCCCTGAAACGAGAGATTTGATAAAGTGAATGATATTAAAACTAAACTGATAATTGTTCAAAAAAACAAAATTAGCTTAAATCTCCCCAAAGAAACCTTGATATAGAAAAAACATACCCGTGTTTCCCCCTTTTTAAGACGTAGTCATAATATAAGACGTAGCAGGATTTTCAAGCATTTGAGAAATATAAGCCACACCCTGAAAATAAGCCATACCTAAGACGGCCCTGGATAGAGCTCCTGAGGGTGGCCAGCCTCGCTATCGCCACCTCCGCTACTGCTGCCACCCCGCACGCTCTTCGTCCCCCTGTTGTTGTTTTAGTTAGTTTCTCCCCGCTGCAGCGTCTCCCGGGTCCCGCATGCTGAAGCGCGGGCAGATAAAGGTTCGCTCCGCATAGGATCGGCCTGCCGCGGCTGCAGAGCGGAGCACCGAGCCAGCGGCCTAGCCTCTTTCTCTTTTTTTTGCCCAGCTGAGGAGACCTGCAGCCCCGCCGCCGGAATCGGCGGCTGCAGAGCGGAGCGCTCCGCAGCGCCGAGTGCGCGGAGCGCCCTGCAGCTGGCGGAGCGCCGAGCCAGCGGCCTGGCCTCTTCCTGGCCCGGCCGAGGAGACCTGCCGCCCCGCCATTGGAATCGGCGGCTGCAGGGCGGAGCGCTCCGCAGCGCCGAGCGCTCGGAGCGTCCTGCAGCGGGCAGAGCGCCGAGCCAACAGCCTGGCCTCTTCCTGCCCCAGCCGAGGAGGTCTGCCGCCCCGCCGTCAGAATCGGCGGCTGCAGAGCGGAGCGCTCCGCAGCGCCGAGTGCGCGGAGCGCCCTGCAGCTGGCGGAGCGCCGAGCCAGCGGCCTGGCCTCTTCCTGGCCCGGCTGAGGAGACCTGCCGCCCCGCCATTGGAATCGGCGGCTGCAGGGCGGAGCGCTCCGCAGCGCCGAGCGCTCGGAGCGTCCTGCAGCGGGCGGAGCGCCGAGCCAACAGCCTGGCCTCTTCCTGCCCCAGCCGAGGAGGTCTGCCGCCCCGCCGCCGGAATCGGCGGCTGCAGAGCGGAGCGCTCCGCAGCGCCGAGCGCCCGGCAGCGCTGGGCAGAGCAAAGAGCCAGCGACCTGTCACCTCGGTGCCTGGAACCTGCTGCTGCTGCGCAGAGCGCCCAGCAGCACCATGCAGAGCACCCAGCAGCACCCCGAGCCCTCGGCCCGGCCCGGCCAAGGAGGCCTTAAGGTACCATAAAAACATAATTAAAAAATTAAGACATCCCCTGAAAATAAGACACCGTGTGTTTTTTTGAGGAAAAAAAGTTATAAGACGGTGTCTTAAAAAAGGGGAAACACGGTAAATTTCTCAAAGAAACCTCTAAATAAAGTAAACCTTGACGAGGTGCCGGCTGAGTGACTCATTTCACTGGAAAATCTCTATCTGTTTCCTCAGAAGGAAAATATTTAGGGGCTGAGGTTTTCTTATCAAAAACTAGACAGGAAATGTAGACTCTGAAGAGAACTGAAAGCTACACCACAGTCTGGGGTGAAATTCCCCAAAATAAGACTCTAGTTTTGTTTAAACCAAAGGTTAGCTAATCCTATGAGACAGTTCAAATAATGAATATCATAGCTACAGTCGTACCTCGGGTTACGACCACCTTGGGTTGCGAACAATTCGGGTTACGAACTCCGTAAACCCGGAAGTATTTTTTACTCCACGCATGCGCAAAGTGCGAAAATAGCGAAAATACCGCTTTGCGCATGCGCAAAATGGTGGTTCGGGTCGCGTTCGGGTTATGAACTGCGACCCGGAACGGATCATGTTCGTAACCCGAGGTATTACTGTATTTGAAAAAGATTAGGTAGAGGGCTGTAAAAGCTCTCCTGGTTGTGATGTTATAACGCCATTGCTAAGACTGCTCAGCACTGTGAGCACACTTTGCACCCCCTTTTAAGATCCAGTCTCTTAAGACTTGGGAGAGGCCTTGGCTAAGTGGTAGGCAACAGGCTCCGCCGCGACACTTCGTTTCCACAGGACCTTGAGAAAAGGCTACTGTGCAACCCAAAGGGAAAACCACAGCCACCCAACCAGAAGGGCTGTCTTCTCTCGCCCGTTTTCACCAGGGGGATTCGCCGCTGGCCAACCTTTACGCGACACATACAGCTATCTCTCCCGCCTGCGTCGCTGGGTCAGGAACCAGCCCATGACTTTTGCCCGGTGTGACCACGGAATGGCAATTGCTGGAGACAGAATCTTCTGCATAGGAGGAAGGGCCCTGGCAAACGTATGTTGAACTTCATTTATTTAACTAGTTGTGGTGGGCCCAAACGCCAGCCCCAGGTACTCCATGTCTGGTGTTGCCCTGAGCTACACAATGTGCTCTCATTGCCCACTTCCTGGTGGCCAGGCTCCCTTCCCAGAAGGGGGAGCACCCCCTTCTGTACACTCTGACAATGGGAGCAATGGCTCTAGAGAGAAAAAGGAGGGTCCCTCCTAAGGTGGGTGCTGGATACCTGTCAATATTCACACATGCGGAAGAGTGGCTGTTGCGCTCAGGTCTGCTTGTGGGTTTCCCACAGGAATCTGGGTGTCCACTTTGAGAGCAGGATGCTGGACCAGAAGGGGCCCCCTCTGGCCTGATTCAGGTGCAGGGCTCCTCTTGCGATCCATGGCAGCCTTCCTCAAACTGGTGACCTCCAAGTGTTTTGGGCTCCCACCTCCCATCACCAATGACCACCAGTCATTTTGGCTGAGACTGATGGGAGACATGGTCCAATATATGGGGGGGGGAGGGCACCTGGTTGGAAGAGGCTGCTCTCTGCACCACAATATTCTAGGTTTCCTGACAGGGCATTGAAGTATTTCTTGCTTTACCACACACCCACACACGCCCCAGCCATATGGAACTAGCAAGCCCTTTAAAAAATAGAAACTCTTCATGCCCCTTCCAAATCTTCAATTCTATGTAGCTGGATCATGTGGTTTGCCCAATATATTTTACTACCTGGGACTGAAAGGCCAGGTGGCTCCCCCTTATTTGCTAATTAACAAGGCTGCCAAGTTTAATCAAACAGATTATTTTTTTAAAGGTGCTGCCAACTAACTGGGCAGCAGGTTTTTTAAAAGAGAGGATTATCTGAAAAAAGAAAAGAAGCAAAAAAAAAAAAAAGGCTTGTCCATTATGTGACTGATTCCCTATTTGACCCATAGTCTTAAGGTTTGTTTAAGCGAGTAGCATCCCAGAGTTAGACAGACTGGGTTCCATGACTGAGAAGCAGATTCCTGTCAGTTTTAGATGTTTTATTTCCCCAAAGGGTTGGCGTTTTGCAGATAATAAACCTAACACGTGGACAGAAAATACAATCATTTGGGGAAAACACGGGTTCCCTGGAACACACCTACATGGTCTGTCTCCTGATGAAGTCAGAAACGTCTTCATTACAATCTTGGTCTTTAAAATTTGTTGGAAGCCACCCAGAGTGACTGGGGCAACCCAGTCAGATGGGGGGGGGCATATAAATCATCATCATCATCATCATCATCATCATCATCATCATTCCTCTGCATATACTCAGGTGTTCCCTTGAACTAAAACCAGAGCAGATTGGTAGCATTCCTACTAACTGATTAACACCGGGGTGGGGGGTGGCAGCTGAACAATGCATTGCAAAGGTCTCTTGTGCAATTAGCGGAAACGGCCACACCAGCACAGCTTCTACACCAACTGACAAGAGCTGCTCTTTGGCCTCTTGAAAGCCAGGGGTGGCTCACATGCAACCTTCCCAATGTTTCTGGACTACTGGGTAGGCGGGTCTGGTGGGAGTTGCATTCTGAAACATCTACGGGGCACCAGGAAGGGAAAGGCTGCCTTATAACAACTTCTGTGTCAGGTTTGCCCAGGGGTCTGCCTGAACAACTGGCAGGCCGTGCTGTCTGCTGGAGCCGCAGCATACCTCCCTCGCCCTCCACTGAACAGGGACGGGATCCACCCTTCTGATATTTGGTTCTTTACAGGCTCAGGAATGGGTTCCTGTGAACGAGATGGAGTACTACTGCCCGGTTAGTGATCAGTGGACCCTGCTCAGTCTCTCGCCCTTCGACCTTTGTCAGTTTGGTCTTGCTGTGCACGAGCAGCAATTGTACATCACGGGTGGTGGATCAGTGAGACAGAAGAGGAAAGAGGACGGCGTCTACATCTGCAACCCTGGTGGGAAAGCGTGGGAAAAGGCGGGCTCCTTGCCCAAGGCTTTGGTGGATCATGCCTCTTTCTTTGTCCAGCTGCCGCGCCACCTGGTCGCAGGTGAGCGGCAGCAGAATGGAGAGGGGCCTTCAGCTGCTAGCAAGAAGAAATCCACCCTCAACCTGCTCATCACTAGCAAGACTTCAACCCAGCCAACTCTTTAGGCTGTGGGCAAAACCCAGGAGGAAGATCTCTGGTAGAAGCCCCACTGAAATGAATGCAAGTTGCACCTGATTATTTCCAAGCCTGTGGCCACATTCAGATGGCCTCCCCATCCACGGCCTGGACGACTGGGAATGAGCCTAAGGTTCGTGTACTCCATCCTCCACATATGAGGGCAGGAGATTAGAATCTCCCAGTAGCTTACCAGTCTGTCTAAATGTGGCAGTTTGAGCAAACCATAGTTTGCCTGTAAGGCAGAATCCAGAGACATGCTTTTATCCCGGCTTGGAATCCTGCTTTGTGTGCAAACCAGAAGCAGAAATGTCTAACCTTCCTTTGTGTACTGAAGAAAGGCTGGTAGGAGGTGAGAGGAGAGAGAAGGGAGCACGCAAGCTCAAGGCTTGCCCCTGCTCCCCTCAAAAGCGTGGCTTAAAGAGGACTGTCTGAATACAGCCTACATAACATGCACATTTTCAGGCCTAACACAACCTGAGAGAAAGCACAGTGCTCATGTACACTTTGGAAGGAAGTCAGATGTCTTACAGTCACTCACCACTAAGAGCTGCCAAGCCCCTGATCCGGTCCTTGTTCAGCAGCATCAGCTCACAGCCAATCTGAGTTAAACACACAAACACACACACACAAATTAGGTTTTTAGAGAGCCAAAGAGAAATTGGAAGCAAGTTACAGGATCTTAGCTGAAACTAACAAAATACATTGGTCACTGCAAAAATAAAAATGAAATAAAACAATGATGGAAAAAGCTGCTTACAAAGGCTGGTTATGGCTAAGGTGAAAGTTCAAAAGACTGACAGAATAACTTCTGGGTTTCCTGTGCATTTTCAGCCTACCAGACCTAGAGTCAAAGGGGAGTTCCAGCATTAACATTATACAATTTCACCCTAGCAGATGGTCATAAAATGATCCCATTGCTATGTAAACAGTATACTTCTTATATTATGTACCTATACAGTGGTACCTCTGGTTGTGAACGGGATCCATTCCGGAGGCCCGTTCACAACATGAAAAGCCCGCAACCTTAAGCGCTGTATCTGCGCAAGTGCACGGTGCAATTTGGTGCTTGTGCGCATGCACGAAGCAACCTGAAAAAACGTAACATGAAGCAAACGTAACATGAGGTATGACTATTATATTAGGACTCTCCTTCCTTGGAGGTTTTTTAGAGCGGTTGGATGGCTATCTGTCATGGGTGCTTTAGTTGAGATTCCTGCTTTGCAGGGGGTTGAACTAGATGACCCTTGGGGTCCCTTCCAATTCTACATTTCTAAGATTCTATGTTTATCATCCGTAAAATGGCAACAAACACCCTCCTCTTCTGTAATGCTCGCTCAAGTTTCCTCCCTGTTGAGCAGACAGTGTGGACAGACCAGACCAGAAATACTTTGGTGCGGCCTTTTGAGGGGGCACCTGCAAACACTCGCAACATTAACCAGGGTCTCTTGCAAGAAAGAACGAGGAACCCAGGTTTTTATAACTACGTTAACCTGTGTCGGGTATAAATCAGTACCAGGCAGGATAAGCTCCACAAAAGATGGCTGGCGGTAGTGTGGTTTGAGATGTTTTAAAATACAGTCATACCTTGACATTCGAACACTTCAACTTCCGAAGGTTTCGACTTCCGAAGTCGACAACCCCAGAAGTCTTTTTGCCGCACGGTCTGCACCTGCACAGAACGGCGCGCGCAGTCAGCGCATGCGCACAAGTGGTGCTTCGACGTCCAAAAACCTCGACTTACAAAGACGGCCGCGGAATGGATCGTCTTCGTAAGTTAAGGTACCACTGTAAGCAAACATTCAAATGACTACTATAGGTAGGCCTATAGACATGCTGTGAGAGCTTCAGCCCAGCCCAGTGGCAAACTGTGGAGCTGGGGAAGTTGAGCGTTCTCTGGCTCATTAATTTGCCTGATCTGGGCAGGCCTCACCTTGACAGGATTTGCTGGGAAATGGCCCATAAAGTCCGTCTCGTAAGGGTAGTCCATCATGGCTATCATGGTGAAGGCATTCCGGGCAAATCCGAAGAGCTGGTAGACATCATCCTTAGACGAAAGCTTTTGGCATGTAGACATCCCATGGCTGATCTTCTCGTAAGCTGAATGTGGAGAAGAGAGATGTGCAGTGTGGTGAATGATTAAGTGTGTCTCACCACATTCATAGAGGCTAGTATGCTTTAGGATAGCAGCCTAAGTATAGTGTTTGGGCTATGCAGTGCTTGGATGAGTGAGCTTTTCCGCTTTCATTCAAAAGAAAAATGAAGTGCCTAGACCTCATGGTTTTAAACTCCAGTGCTTAGTCAACTGACTGCTTACATTGTGGGGGGGGGGCAATGTGTACAGTGGTACCTCGGTTTATGAACACAATTGGTTCCCGAAGTCTGTTCATTAACTGAAGCGTTCATAAACTGAAGCGAACTTTCCCATTGAAAGTAATGGAAAGTGGATTAATCTGTTCCAGACGGTCCGCAGGGTACTTAAACTGAAGCGTTCATAAACTGAAGCGAACTTTCCCATTGAAAGTAATGGAAAGTGGATTAATCCATTTCAGATGGGTCCACGGAGTACTTAAACTGAAGCGTTCATAAACTGAAGCATGGGTGTAATTGGTTCCGGAAGTCTGTTCATAACCTGAAGCGTTCATAAACTGAAGCGAACTTTCCCATTGAAAGTAATGGAAAATGAATTAATCCATTCCAGATGGGTCCGCGGTGTTCATAAACCGAAAATTCATAAACCGAGGTGTTCATAAACCGAGGTTCCACTGTATTAGCTATAGAAGTGCTGCCCAATTAAAGTGGGCACATTTCCTTCAAAAATTGTTTATTTTCCTATGGACACTCAAGATGGGAGGGGTACTGCTTTCCTAAAACACCATTTTAAAGCAATTTGTTTATTCTATAGCTGCTCCAGAGGTCTTGTATCTTAAAAGTCCTCTCTCCCAAGGGGCTGTTCCTTGTCTGACAGGTGAGCTCACTTTACCTCCAGCCAGGTACAGGTCTTTGATTTGCCTAAATGCTTCTCGTACAGCCTTGGCACAGTCCGGACTGTAGTTCTGAAAGTCCTGGAAAAAGAGAGAGACAAAATGCCTTTTCTGATTTAAGTGAATTGCATCTTTGAGGGAGCCTGCGACTTTCATACCACTTCACAGGTTCAGGCACATCATTTTACGATGAGGATTAGGAGGTTTGCCTAGAAAGAGGAAATGAGCCCACTCAAAAGCTTACCGCTGTGACATCCCTGAAGAACTGATTGGAGTCTCCAATCCCAGCCACAGACAACACAGGGGCACTGGCAGCTAGAGCGCCAGCCACTATGTTGGGATACTTCATTCTCATGTAGGCACTCAGCATCCCTCCGTAACTGGAGGGCAGGGAAGAAAAGCGAGAGAAAAAGAAGCAAGTTATGTTCTTTGACACCATGAGACACTCAGGTGGACTGATTGCTCACTGGAAAGGGACAGAAGTCTCTTCAAATTGTTGGCCTGAATTAGCAGGTGCAGATTGGCCACCCTCAAAGAGTCAGAATACAAGAGCCAAGAGGAAGTGGGCAAAATGGCTGAACTTTGGCTTCTTCCCTTCCCAAGTAGCTCGCGCCAAACTCAGACCCCATTGCTCAGAAGGAAAGGGTATTATTGGCCCCAGGTAAGAGGGGAAGAAAAGTGTGGCCCCTGCTCAGTGTGATTCTTGGGGCAAATGATCTTTTTACTTCAGACAAGGGACAGCTATTATCCTAGGGGAGGAGCTATAATTTCCCTGGAGACTTTAGAGCAGGCATCCCCAAACTTCGGCCCTCCAGATGTTTTGGACTACAATTCCCATCATCCCTGACCACTGGTCCTGTTATCTAGGGATCATGGGAGTTGTAGGCCAAAACATCTGGAGGGCCGCAGTTTGGGGATGCCTGCTTTAGAGTGTTTCCAGTTGGAGTGCTGTAGAGAACAAGCACATGACAAGATCTGCCAAGGCATGCCTGTGTCCAGGGTGGCCCACTAAGCATGCCATGATGCATGCCCCAGAGAGAATACAATTCAGGGCACTGAACTTCCAACCTAAACAGTCCCAGAGTAAATACCGATTCAAGCAATCCCCAGTTTGGGGGGAAAGCTAGCATTGCACGCACCTAACATACTGGGCTCCAATCTTTTCATACTTCAACTTCTTTTGGCCCATGAGCTCTCTTCACCTTCCTTGGTGCTGGACCTTAAAAGCCCTAAACGGCCTCGGTCCTATATACCTGAAGGAGCGTCTCCACCCCCATTGTTCAGCCCGGACACTGAGGTCCAGCGCCGAGGGCCTTCTGGCGGTTCCCTCACTGCGAGAAGCAAAGCTACAGGGAACCAGGCGGAGGGCCTTCTCGGTAGTGGCACCCGCCCTGAGGAATGCCTTTCCATCGGAGGTCAAGGAGAACAACAACTACTGTACCTGACATTTAGAAAACACCTAAAGGCAGCCCTGTTTAGGGAAGTTTTTAATCTGTGATATTTTAATGTATTTCAGTATTTGTTGGAAGCCGCCCAGAGTGGCGGGGAAAACCCAGCCAGATGGGCGGGATATAAATAAATAAATAAATAAATAAATGGCCATAGTTAAGTCAACCCTTTGGAGAAATCTTGGTTACTATGAAGTTTAGATGGTGGTGCCTAAACATTTGAAATATCTGCCTCATTCCCTGTTCAGAACAGGACCCCACCCCCACCCTCCAAAAGACAGCTGGTATACAGCAACTTGGAAATATTTTGCCAGCCCTGCACGAAGAACATTGCACACATCAGCTGCAGATAACTGCTAGGAGGAACAAGCGAGGGAGCCCTCACCTGCCTCCAAATGCAATGACAGGGGAGTCCTGCGCTGCGTACTGCTTCTTCAGTGCCATGATGAGAACTGCATAGTCAGCGAGGGCTTGCTCCACACTCAGAAGGCCAGCGTTTTCCCTCTGCAATGACGCTGCCCCAAATGGAAGCGACTTCCCATAGTATCTCTGAAAAGCCAGTAGAGGAGCAGAAGAGACATCTCAGACAACAAGGTCACCATAATCCTCATCAAGCACACTGCCTTAGGCAATAGGGACACCTTTGCAAAAAACACTCACATGCTCCGCAAAGACCACCAGGGCATTCTGCTGCTCAGCTAGCTCCAGGATGAAGCCGCTGTTCTGAGCAAAGGCCCAGACATCTCCTTCATTCCCGGTGTAGAAGAAGATGGGTCCAGCCTCCCTCTTCCAGTATTTATCTGTGTGACGCAGCAGAAGTACATTAAGGCAACTAAGAAGAATCCCGTTTAAGGACACAGAGACCTCTAAGAAACTTGCCTGTACAGTGGTGCCTCTGCTTAACGAATGCCCTGCTTAATGAAATTTCCGCTATACGAATAGGTTTTGCGATCGGAGGTTGCCTCGCAAGACGAGGTTTTTTATGGCCGCTGCTTCGTCTTGTGAAGCGTGGCCATAAAAACCTCCAATCACAAAACCTACAGGGCATTCCTCTAGCGAAAGGGGAAGGAGCTGCAGCGCAGGAAGAAGGCAAAGGAAGATCAGCTGAGAGGCGCTGACAGCTGTCACCGCCTCTCAGCTGATCTTTCTTTGCCTTCTTCCTGCGCTGCAGCTCGTTCCCCTTTGTGTTCCGCTGGTCTCTGCCGGTGAGGGGCAACCGGCAGAGACCAGTGGAACACAAAGGCTGTAGCGTGAGAAGAAGGGGGGGAGAAGTGGATTCGCTGGCCGCCTCCCCCAAGCCAAGGGGAAGGCAGGCGGCAAAACGTCCCCCCATTGGCGCGCTTTGCCTCCGGGTGACGGAGGCGAAGCGCGCCGATGCGGGGGTGTTTTGCCGTCTGCCTTCCCCTTGGCCTGGGGGAGGCAGCCAGCGAAAACGTCCCCCCCATCGGTGCTCTTCGCCTCCGGGTGACGGAGACGAAGCGCACCGATGCGGGGGTGTTTTGCTGCCATTAATTTACTTTTAATGCATTCCTATGGGAAACGGTGCCTCGCTAGACGAAATTTTCGTAGGACGAATTGAGTCCTGGAACGAATTAATTTCGTCTAGCGAGGCACCACTGTATTAGGATTGCCATATTCGTTTCCCTTCTACAATAGCACAATGCTCAACTTTCTGATTGGTCTTCAGCATTGGAACTGGCACTAATTGCACCTTTGGGTGCTGCCAGAGTGAAAATGGAGGCTGGGGCCCAGCTGCTGGGCCCTTCAGATGTTGTTAGGACTACCATAATCCCTGTCATCAGCTGTGCTGGCTGAGGCAGAGAGCAGGAGCCCCACAAGATCTGGAGGGCCCATCTGTGTGCCACAGCAATCAGCCCTGCGGGGAGGTGGGCTCTTTGAAGCACTGCTTTTGCCCACAGATTGTTAATCACTCCAGATAAGTGGACACCTGCTCAAATTAACTAAGGAATGTAGAATGATATGGACATATTTGATATTAAGGGGCTGTCCACATCAGGGAAGCCCCCATAGCTCAACAGTAAAGTTCACGTATTTCAAAAAGAAGGGCCCAAGTTCGATCTCTGGCATCTCCAGGAAACAAAAACATTTTAAGTAGCCGGACTAGGAAAGGCCAGCCTCTGCCTGAAGCCTTGAAGGACCGCTTCAGTCAGAGGAGGCAACATGGGACGAGATGGGCCAAAGGTCTAACTTGGTATGAGACAAAATGGGCCATTAACACACAATTAATTTATGGAAGGTGCTGGTGACACTAGCTTTTGGATTCCCATAGCATTTATTTATTTCGTACACATATAATAAGAAGACTTCTCTCCGTCTTCTCTGAGAAGACTATTGGTCTCATGTCCCGCTTGTGGGCCTCCCAGAGGACCTGGCTGGTCATTGTGGTGAGACAGGATACTGAAATAGATAAATGCTTGCTCCAATCTAGAAGACATCTTTTCATGTTTTTATATATTTTCATCACCACTTCAAAAGCATACCTGTGATGAGGTATCTCTGGGCAAAAGTTTTGTTGCTGTAGGTTTCGAAGTTGAAGTGATCTAGCCACTGCTCAAAAAATTTCTCTTTGAAGTCAATCTGGGGGTTTCTGTAACCTTAAAAGAAACAAACCACGTCACTTTCAGATAGAAGGGGGGTAAAAAAATGGCACAGTCAATCCACTGACCATGGAAAAGTTGTCAACTACCCCAATATCTGCTCCGTTAAATCTGCTCTGCTGTGGATTCTATTGTACAAGAACAGCTAGGCTTTACTTCCTTTCCTCTGCCACTCCAAAATGCTGGCTGTATTTCTCTGTTATAGTGGTGCCTCGCTAAACGAATTTAATTTTCTCCTCACCGCCGCCTCCCGCCTGGAACGGACAGGCGGCGGGGGAAGACCTTTGCCTTCTTCCCGCGCTAGTGTTCCGCTGGTCTCTGCCGGTTGCCCCTAACTGCTTGTGGCAACTGGCAGAGACCAGCGGAACACAAAGGGGAACCAGCTGCAGTGCGAAAAGAAGGCAAAGGAAAATCAGCTGAGAGGCGCTCAGCTGATCTTCCTTTGCCTTCTTTCCGCGCTGCAGCTGGTTCCCCTTTCACTAGACAAATGCCCCTTTCGCTAGGTTTTGTGATCAGAGGTTTTTATGGCCACGCTTCGCAAGACAAAGCAGCGGCCATAGAAAACCTTGTCGTCTTGCGAGGAAACCTCCGATCGCAAAACCTATTCGTTAAGCGAAAAATTCATCTTACAGGGCATTCGTCTAGCGAGGCACCACTGTACTGTCAAACAATTATTCAAGGCTGCAAATTTGGTGAAGCATGTGCTGCAGAAATTAATATTATTATTTTTTTAAAAAAAGCAAAAAACATGGCATTTCTGGTCAGGTCTGGATACAGTGGTACCTCTGGATACGTACCTGATCCGTTCCGGGATGGTCTCACACCGAAAAGTACATATCTGGAGCAGCGCTTCCGTGTATGTGTGAAGACTGTTTTTGCGCATGTGCGCACGCGGCGAAGCCCAGAAGTAAACACTTCTGGGTCTGCCACGTACTTAACCTGAAAATACGCAACCTGAAGCGGACACAACCAGAGGTATGACTGTATTAAGAAATGTAAAAGGAAGGTAAGGAGGATTGAAGTAGGGCTGGAACTGTTTGTTGCTCCAAAACATGAAGTTGTGGAGCTCAAATCTTCCCAGGAAGCATGTCCACTAGCCCTTGACACACAAGCCATGGCTGATATTGCTCAAAACTGTGGAAGTGTCTATTGCAAGACAGAATTATAAACTGCAACCAGCTGATTTGAAGTTACTGAATGAGAGGGGTGGTGCTCTCTGCAAATGCTCAGAAGCACTCCTACCCAAAACAGCCCCAGAAAACACTAGCAAAGCAGCTTTATATGTTCACCAAGTGGACCGGGATGGGGTGGGGGCTCTGAGTTGTGGGGGTTAATTATAAGGGAATTGCTCCTGAGCCTGTGAAGACTGTACTTCTCCATCACATGCTTTCCGCCTCACAAACAAACTCAACCCAGGAAGACCCTGAAATAAGGAATTAACGAAGAACGAATAAATACATTCACAAAGGAGACTGCATGTATTCCTGTGCACTCTTGCCTCCCTTCCCCCTGATGCACCTGAGCATGTGCAGAGTTGCATGCCCCTGCGATCACCACCACCTATATCCGCATTTTTCACCGACTAGAACCTTACGCCTGCATGGGATGGAAGAAAAGGAAAGGAGGGCGTCTCTGAGCATGGGCAGAGTTCCAGAGTGGGGTGGGCGGGAAATGACGGCAACGGAGCTCCAGGAGGAATGGAGCGGGAAGCTGACCCTCTCTCTGGGAGCAGCGGACCCGAGGCCTGCCCGCCGCCGCCTCACCTGCAAGGACCCCCAGCATTATCGCCAGAGCGAGGAGGCGCAGGTAGAGCGCGGGTCGCGTATCCATGACCACGGCGTGGGTCCCTTCTTCTGCAGCGTGGCTAAGGGGTGGCGGCGGTGTCACGTGCGAGGAGCCCAGCGCGTCACGTGAAAGACCGGCCGGCAGAGGGGCGGGGCGAAGGGACGGCCACGTGATTTCCCCCCGAAGGGGCGGGGAAGGAGGAAGGGGACATCAAAGGGACATCAAAGGGCACTGACCCCGCTCCGCAGGCGCGTCTTAGCCATAGAGGCTAGTGGCGCCGGGCGCTGGAGGGCGCCAGGGAAGAGGTCCGGGGGCCACGGCTCGGTAGGGGATGCGTGGAGGCGCCGGGCGCGGCCAGCAAAACTCCCACCGAGGTCTCCTTTGCCGGCTGCTCGCCTGTAGCGCTGCATCGACCGCCGGCCGAACCGCAGGCAGCATGGTGCGCCTTCGCTCCGGGGGAGGCATCGGGACTCCGCCTCCTACCGGCCCCTTGCTGGCGCTACTGCGCGGACAGAGCTCCCCAAGCAGCCGCACCGCTAGCCGACGCCCGCCCGCCCGCCCGGGGAGCCCGGCAGGCAGGCAGGCAGCGGTGGGCCATAGCTGCCAAGTTTTCCCTTTTCTCGCGAGGAAGCCTATTCAGCATAAGGGAAAATCCCTTAAAAAAGGGATAACTTGGCAGCTATGCGGTGGGCTCGCCACCCCTGGCCGGCCCCCCCCCCGTCAGCCGCTGCGCCACACCGCCTCCCTTCCTGCTGCACAAAGCCAGCAGGCAGCGGCGACCTGTCGTGGCGGGCGCTGTCGCTCAGCCGGGGCCAAAGGGGGCCTCGCTTGCCCTGCGGAGCCACTTGCCTCGCTCTCCTAAGCGACTCGCTGGCCAACCCAGCTCCTCGCGGCCGCTGGGCAGCAGCGAGAGCGCCGGCAGCGGCCCCAATGGTGCCCTCCGCTCCAGGCTAGATTTTGGGAAGGGAGGGGGCGCCAGAGGGACCTTTGCAACAGGGCGCTGGATGTAGTTAAGACGGGCCTGCCGCCCCGCTCCCTCTCCATTGCATTCTGCACATGCTCAAGAGCACGCCTTTCTTATATTAAAAAAAGGGAACCCTGAAGGCCGGTCGGACGCGTATTTAAATTGCTTTCCTGGACCCTGCAATAAATGGTTTGCTTATGTAAATACAATTTACTTGTTTTATTTATTTATATTACATTTATTTTCTTGTTTTGTAAAAATTATGTGCCGCTTGATTGTAACACACACACGCACACACACACACACACACACACACACCTTCAAAAGCAGATTGCAAAGAGAATAACATTAACAAACTTCAAAGAAAAGTAATAGACTGAAAACACAGCAGCATTCTGAATTTATATCCCACCTGCCTTCCAGGGAGCTCATGGTGGCCTCCATGGTTCGTTCTTTCTCCATTTTATCCTCACAACAAGCTTCATTAACTATGAACCCTGAAATCTGGGTTCCCCTCCAAACCAGTGCCAAAGTTTTGTGGTGGTTTTGCAGCAAACACCCAAACTGAATAACTGATTCTCAAACTGGAGGTGATGGATGAGTGTCACCCCAAAATCCAGCCTTGTTTGATGGCTATGACCCCTGATTTAAGTATCAGTTACCGGTATTCAGGTTGGAGGCCACTGCAGAGCATGGGGTCTTCACTGCAAAATGATTGCCAAACTTTGGCACCAGTTTGGAGGAGCCCCACATTTTGGGGTTCATAGTTAATGAAGCTCTGTGAAGCAGGTTAGGCTGATTATTCCCCAAGGCCACACCTAGTAAGCTTCATGGCTCAGTGTGGGATTCGAACCCTGGTCTCCCTGATGTCCAGCACTCTAACCACTACCCCACCACTGGCTCTCATATATAATATAAATATATTTTGCAGATGTGTAATCCATTTGACAGTTTATTAAATCCCAGCATGTAGCCATGATGACTAGTATGCTGCCCTGTCAATGATGTCCTGGGTGCATGTCTGACTCCTGGAAGAGAAGTCCTATGATTTTGATTGTGGTTTTTGTGGATGTTCTTGATGAAAATGACAAGGTTCCATAAAGATCTACGCCCAGAACCATGTTTCTGTGCATCACAGTGCCGCAAACAGGAGCGGCCCAAGCCATTTAGCTGTTTGAGCCAACAGTGCATTCCCCATTCTGTGTGGGAAATCTGACTAGACTGGTAGTTGAGTCTTTCCTCAGCTCTGGTGATGGACCCCAGGGTGCTAGGGCAGTAAGCTAGCTTAGAGCTTGTAGGGCAGGCCCCATGACCCAAATTTCTAGCCACTTCCCACCCTTCAGAATTTGTCACAAAAGGCAGCTGTCTCACTTTGTCTCATGGAAGGGTTGGCCCTCACTGCAAAGCACCAGGTCCATGATGTTTAACGTTCAGTCAATTGTGAGCTGGAATGGTGGCGAGAAAACTGCAATCTCAAGAGGATCTGAAGAAGTGTGCATGCACACGAAAGCTCATATCAAAATAAAAACTTAGTTGGTCTTTAAGATGCTAATGAAGGAATTTTTTAAAAAATTTTATTTTGCTTCAACTCAGACCAACACGGCTACCTACTTGTATCAAGAGGATCTGTTTTGCTGGATCCAAATTTGTGCACATGTTCCCTCTCTCTTTCTCAACTCACTTTTTCTCCTTCCTACACCCTCTGCCCCCATTTTACAGTTGTTATAGAAATAATAAATGGTTTGGCTTTTGCTGCCCAACTCCCCAAGGGACTGAGTACCTTAAGTCCATGATCGGTCAGAGATGAATGGATGGAGGCACTGGCAGAGGAATGGGGGGGGAGTGCACCGCCCCCAGGACCATCGAGGAGGGGGTATCATCACGGCCTCCCCGACACGTGCCGCACACCCCCCCCCACTGCGCCACACCTCCAAGACACACACCACGCCCCCGCAGTCGGCACACCATGCCCCGCAGGCAATGTGCCATACCCCCGGGATGCCCGCCCCGTGGGACAATGTTCTGTGCCCCTGGGATGCACGCCAGCCACGCCCCCACCTGCTCTCTGCCCCCCCCCCGGTGCCAGAGAATGCAGCTTCACCACAGGATGGAGGCAAGATCCATAGAAAGCAAAGCAGATCTTTATTTTTCTGTTGCAACAGAGTTCCCTCCCATCCTTGCAAGGAGGTAGGAGAGACCCAGAACAATGATGCAGAAGCCCCTATAGAGACTTTTGAAATTGCCCACCCTGTAGCCCAAGATAAAGGTAAAGGTACCCCTGACTGTGCTCAGCTTAACAAATACTTCCCAGACGGCATTTGAAAAGGGAGGTGTAAGCAGTGGTGAACGGTGCTGCTTGGCTGCCCGGGGTGGCACATACGCAGTCCGTCCTGGCACGTGTGTTGTGATGTCACGACGCAGCCTGACGCTACCCCCGCCAAACAGGAGCTAGGGGCAACCTGCCCCCCGCCCCTCCCTTGATACGTGCCTGGGTATAAGCCCCTACAGTACAAAGACAACTGGAAAGCTTTTCCCATTTCCTTCCTCCTTGCAGAGAAATATTTGAGGTCAATTTGGGGGAGTCAAAATGGCTTCAGGATTGTTCTCCTGTACTATTTCAGAGGGCTGTGGTCTATACCACTGAGCCTAGGGCTTGCTGATCAGAAGGTCGGCAGTTCAAATCACCGCGAAGGGGTGATCTCCCATTGCTCGGTCCCTGCTCCTGCCCAACTAGCATTTCGAAAGCCTGTCAAAGTGCAAGTAGATAAATAGGTACCGCTCTGGCGGGAAGGTAAACGGCCATTCTGTGAGCTGCTCTGGTTCGCCAGAAGCGGCTTAGTCATGCTGGCCACATGACCCGGAAAAACAGTCTGCGGACAAACACCGGCTCCCTCGGCCAGTAAAGCGAGATGAGCGTGCAACCCTAGAGTTGTCCGCAACTAGACCTAATGGTTAGGGGTCCCTTTACCTTTACTATTTCAGACACGTGGTTTAGACACTTATGTATGTGTTCGCCTTGTACATTTATGAGCATTTATTCTATATTTGAGAACTTAGAATTCTTATAACACAGATCACTATTCTTTAACTCCTACCCTCTGAGGCACTCCACTTTCCCGTCAGCTTCTGAATCTTGAAAATAACACAGAACTGAAGCTCTTCCAGCTTCACTTCTATGTACATACAGAACAAGGATAACATGACATCTATCCAGGTGAGATGGGAACAGACTCCCCCATTTGTCTCTATGGCAATGGAGCTCACTCTTTTAAGATACAGATGATAGTACAGTAGAACCTCGGCTTACTTCGGGTTGCAAAAGCGGCAAACCTGGAAGTATTTTTCCGGGTTTCACTGCTCATGCATGCACAGAAGCGCTCTATCATGCTGTGCGCATGCACAGAACAGGCACCTCCTCCTGCGGAAACCTTGGGGTCCAACCGGAGCTCCAGAACAGATTCTTTCAGTAACTAAAGATACCACTGTACCTAGCCCCCTCCCAGCTATAAGGCCATTATCCTAGACAAAGGAAGTGTTCTGATGGGTTTCCTCTTATATACTCTACCCTTGCAGATACAAGGTCAAAGGTTTGGAAGGGACCCAAAAATGTCATCCAGACTGAGTCCTCAAACCATGTTGGCATCTGTCTCAGGAGACAATAGAGTGTACCCTCCACCTGTCTTACATACTGTACTCCACTCTGGATTTGTGTAAGATTTCCTCCTGAGCCTTTTCTTTTCTTGAAGTTCTCCTACAAGGTAGCAGAGGCCTAGGGTCAGAGCTTCCCTTCCCCCAGATGGGTTACCTTCCCAGGTGGATTGGCCCCACCTGCCCCTCACTTCCTTCTACAGCCCGTGCAGATACCACCTTCTTGACTGTTGGGCCCACTCTTGGTCTTGTCTCCTCAATCCTTTGGAGCCTCTCTTCGTATACAGAGTCCCAAACTCACGGAGGGTTTGTGACCCACGGGCTACCCTCACCTGATGCAGCCGGCCACTCGAAGCCATTCTCAGGATTGTGGCTGCTGTCACATGCTGGCAGCTTCTAGGAGCCACAGGTGAGTGCTGAGTGCAGGGTGGGGGGACCAAAGGGGGATGAACTACCTCAGAAGGAGCACAGCATGTCCCCCACCAGAGGTAGTACCCCTCCCCTAACGTCACAGACATCCAGCCCCAAACCTATACCAGTACTTTTCAAGGGAGGTAGGATGTTATCAACTTCATCACCTCATAGTGGAAGAAGCAATGAGTTAGGGGTGCTCAGGGGCTTGCAGGGGCAGCAGGTGACGTCTCCAAAGGTCCCCTTGCACTCTCAGACACCACACTGGCAATCCCTGAAGGCTCCCGGTGCCTTTAGCTCCTCACTGAGACAGTTTCGCTCTATAGCTGTGAGGGGGCACCAGACAGCAGGTGTCCCCACCCCTGACTGCTACTCAGTGGAACAAAAATGCATGTATTTGGGATGACAGGCCACACAGCCAGGGAGAATATGACAGCCCTCAGCTGTGGGCTCCTTTTCATGCATCTGCCTCAAACTGCTGGAGAGGCAAGTTTCAAACTGAAATTCAAAATGGTGTTGTCTCTTTAACATGTAAGGAGGGAGACGGGATGTTTTATAGTGGGATACCCAGGAAACACCGTCTTTGTCCAACTGGTCTGTTTTGGGCTACAACTCCCACAAGGCCTTGCTTCAGACAGCCATGCTAGGGAGTTCTAGTACTAAATATCTAGGGTACCTGGTTAGGGAAGGCTGCTCTTTGGGAAGCAATCATATATACCAGAGGTGAGTGGCCTGGGGCCTTTCAGATGTTGCTGGACACCAACTTCCACCATCTCTGCCCACTAGCCATGCTTGTAGGGGCTGAGAGCAGCTGGAGTCTAGTGATCTCTGAAGGGCCACAGGTTAGCCATGCCTGCCTTACCAACTGATGTTCAGAGATAGACTGTCTTTGGACATGCAGGTTCCATCCTCGGCTAGGAAGATACGAGGACAAGAGCTTTCTCTCATTGTTGCTCTGTAGCCTCTGATATTCAGAGGCAGATTCTTCTGGAATATGGAGGCTGGTGCTAATGTCCTCCAAGCACCTTCTGGCAAAGGACTGAACTTGATCACCATAAGACAGCCTTAAAGTTAATTATTTCCCCCCACTTCATGCACTGAAGTAGCTTGAAGAGGCGGACAGCGACATGCTGGAAAGCCAACTCATAATTGTAGAGTTGAGTTTCCACTTGAAGGGCTAAAAATAGTCTTAATAATCAATTTGGGGGCAGGAGATCTCAGAGAATTGGATTGTTGTACAAGAAAAGGTCAGTTCCAGGTTAGGAGAGAGAAAGTTCAATGTGCATTCAGTGAATGTTATTCAATGTAGATAACATTCAGGGTCCTCAAGCTCCCCCCCTCAAGAGAAAACAGTAAGAGAATTTAATGCTCCAAAGCACATTGCAATTCATATGGTAACTATTAATACTGAGAAACGGAATGATGGAGTGGGTTGTGGGTTCAAATTTCTGCTCAACCCATCAGCATCTCCCAGCCCCTCTATCCCACTCTACCTTGCAGTGCTGCTGTGTGAATAAAATGGGGTGGGGGCACCACAAACATCACTGGAGAACATAAATGCAATGAATATAAGTTGTTGTTGTTTAGTCGTTTAGTGGTGTCTGACTCTTCGTGACCCCATGGACCAGAGCACGCCAGGCACTCCTGTCTTGCACTGCCTCCCGCAGTTTGGTCAAACTCATGTTCGTAGCTTCGAGAACACTGTCCAACCATCTCGTCCTCTGTCGTCCCCTTCTCCTTGTGCCCTCCATCTTTCCTAACATCAGGGTCTTTTCTAGGGCGTCTTCTCTTCTAATGAGATGGCCAAAGTAAATAAATATAAGTAAATAAATGTTAATGCATCTGTCAGATGGATGCTGCTCTTTAGTAGTTTTCCTCAGCATGGATTAATCACAACCTTTGTGGGTTAATGATGTAAAAACCACCACATTCCTTTTTAGGTAAAGAAAATTATGGATTCAAAGAAGCCATTTAGGTCCTGCACCTTAATGTAGCCTGGAATCATCAGTAAGCTTACTAGGAAGTAGGCCCCACTGCACAAACATACTGTAATTACTTCTGAGTAAACAAGGAAGGGATCGCAGTTTAACAACGAATTATCTCTTGTAATCTATTAAAAACTAACACGAAAACACTTGTCTGGCATTTTGGTGTCACGTGCACACTGACTGCAATAGGGAGACGCGTTTATACTGAAGACAGAATACCGCTCCATGTAAGCGTCAACCTTCACAACCCACTGAAAGTTTTTGCGTAGCGCTCCGCGGCCGTCAAAGAGCGCGTTGGATCCAATCCATTCTCCGCTGCTTGTGAAGTGCCCGATGGCACTGAGCTCTTATTTGTCCAGAGGGCGGCGCTGAACCCGACTGCCTCGCCTTTCTCCCCCCAGACTTGGGCTGTCGGGTCGGGAGCTAAACGCGGCGGAGCGTGCCTTGGAGCGAGCTCATCGGAAACCGGCGCCAGCTGTGCATTTACGCACGGCGCGCCTCCGCTTCGCCGGAAAGAAGCTGCACTCCAGCCGGCAAGAGGAGAAGAAGGCAGCAAGGCGCCTTCCAGCAGAAGCTGAGCACGCATCGGGGGCCCCAGCAGGTGAGTGCGCTGCTGCTCCTCGGGCCCATTAGCCTTGCTAGCCAGCGCGTAAAGTTCTTTCTCCTCCAAGGCGTAGGAAGAGTCGACCCCCAAACCGGTGTCTTGTCCTACAGATGAGACAGGAGAAGAGCGGTTTCATCTGAGCCCCGAGACCCGTTTGGTGGAGCAGGTAAAGAAATCACCTAAACCGATTCCCACTGAGCCCGGGTAAAGCGCCTTCCTTTCCCTCCGCGGATTAACCTAAGCTTATCGTCTATTAGGTTTAGGGACGAAGGGCAGAGAACGATGGGTGAGCCCCGGTGCTTGTCTAGCAGCAAGCTGGGAGGGCAGAGACTAAGGAAGGCTCCCGGGCGTGCTCAGCGCAACTGCCCAATCCGCCTTTGCAGACCCCAGCAGTGTTGGGTTTGAGCGCGCTTTCTCGCTCTCCCCGCCTCATTACACAGATTTCTCTCTCCTATCCATAAGGGTTTTCTTAAGGTAGAAAAAAGTCCTGACGTTTTAAATAAAAAAATCCAGTTTCTTTGAAGGCATCGCATAACAGAAGCGAGATCAGTTGCAGGTAATGGTCCAGCTTTGTAATGGGGCTTCCGTTAAGAGCCATTGGGATAATTCCCTAACCCCCAGGGGGTGGGCTGGCCGGGTTTTTTACTCCCTTCTCAAACTCATCCTTTTTCCAGAACTGGATTTGCCAGCCGTTTTCAGCAGCCTTTAACAATAGTAGTAATAAGTGATAGGTTGTGGCTAACGAAGTTCTACTCAGAGTTGTTGTTGTTGTTTAGTCGTTTAGTCGTGTCCGACTCTTCGTGACCCCATGGACCATAGCACGCCAGGCACTCCTGTCTTGCACTGCCTCCCGCAGTTTGGTCAAACTCATGTTCGTAGCTTCGAGAACACTGTCCAACCATCTCGTCCTCTGTCGTCCCCTTCTCCTAGTGCCCTCCATCTTTCCCAACATCAGGGTCTTTTCCAAGGATTCTTCTCTTCTCATGAGGTGGCCAAAGTATTGGAGCCTCAGCTTCACGATCTGTCCTTCCAGGGAGCACTCAGGGCTGATTTCCTTAAGAATGGATAGGTTTGATCTTCTAGCAGTCCATGGGACTCTCAAGAGTCTCCTCCAGCACCATAATTCAAAAGCATCAATTCTTCGACGATCAGCCTTCTTTATGGTCCAGCTCTCACTTCCATACATCACTACTGGGAAAACCATAGCTTTAACTATACGGACCTTTGTCGGCAAAGTGATGTCTCTGCTTTTTAAGATGCTGTCTAGGTTTGTCATTGCTTTTCTCCCAAGAAGCAGGCGTCTTTTAATTTCGTGACTGTAGGTCCACTGAAATAATTGAACCTAAGTTCAATTGTGTTCAACTGTAGGTCCACTGAAATAATTGAACCTAAGTTTGACTGCCTGCCATCAGGTGAAGACTTTGTTCCAAGTGGCTTTTCAGAACTGACTGCTTTTAATGAATGGGGTGGGGCTGTGCTGTGCTGTTTTTATTGTAATTATTTGTCTATTTTAAACAAATGTTATATATGTATATAACTTTAATTCTCTTTTATTGTTTTACAATGATTTAATGTTTTTAAAGTAATTATTTTTATTTGTAAGCTGCCTTGAGTCATGTCAGGTGAAAATGTGAGGTATAAATAAATATGTAAGAAGTATTAGCAGTTACTCATGTCCATTAACTTCAGTGCATTGGATACAACCTTGTGCCTTTAAGCACATTTGGCATTCATTTAACCATAACCACCATTCTCAGGTGGCGCTGTGGGTTAAACCACATAGACTAGGGCTTGCTGATCAGAAGGTCGGCGGTTCGAATCCCCGCGACGGGGTGATCTCCCATTGCTTGGTCCCAGCTCCTGCCAACCTAGCAGTTCGAAAGCATGTCAAAGTGCAAGTACAGTAGATAAATAGGTACTGCTACAGCGCGAAGGTAAACGGTGTTTCCGTGCGCTGCTCTGGTTCGCCAGAAGCGGCTTTGTCATGCTGGCCACATGACCTGGAAGCTGTACGCTGGCTCCCTCGGCCAATAAAGCGAGATGAGCGCCGCAACCCCAGAGTCGGTCACGACTGAACCTAATGGTCAGGGGTCCCTTTACCTGTACCATTCTCATGTGCTTGCAAGTTTGGGAACTGAGGTTCTGAGGCAGGCAAAGTCTGAACCCCCACGCCCCATTTTTTAAATTAAAAAATAACAAGTTGCTATAAGTTTTGTGGGGAAATCCCTGCTTGGTGGTTTCAGCTGCTTTTTTTTTATTATTTTCCTTTGGTTCCCCAACTGATAAAGCTGTATGTGTTACAGCTTGCTTTTTAAAGCACAACAGAGATGTTGGCCCATCTGGTCTCATATTGCCTTGTTCTGACTGGCAGAAGCTTTCCACGGTCTGTCATGGAGATAGGCTTTCCCCAGCCAAGTGAAGAGTGTTGCTGCAATTTAGTCAAACGCTGCAGATTTATTCACATGGACGAAGTTGATAAGCACCTTGTAAATTAATGCAAGGAGGACCTTGACCATTGCCTAGACCAGGCATAGGCAACATTGGCTCTCCAGATGTTTTGGAACTACAACTCCATGACCACTGGCCCTGTTAGCTAGGGATCATGGGAGTTGTAGTTCCAAAATATCTGGAGAGCCAAGGTTGTCTATGCTTGGCCTAGACCATTGCCTAGTCATGGGCATCTTGTACAAGTTTTTCAGCACCAGAGTTATGTGCTGACTGTAGTCTGTCCCAAGCAACAGTCCAGCCTCAGCAATTTGCACCAGCTGGGGCTTCCACACTGAGCTAAAGGGTATCCACACCACAGAGAGCACATTGCAATCTTGAGGTTACAGATTATTATTACGTACATTATTATTACTTAATAAATCCTGCCTTTTCCCCAGATCGGGATACCAGGCGGCGTACAACATTTAGGAACATCATTATAAAATACAATAAAAACGAGTTGGTTGTTAAAACTCAGTCATAAAATTTATACAAAATGCAGTTAAAATGCAACAACATGGGATAAAGAGTGTACATCTTCATGCTTTTTTATTTTATGCAGTGCACATACTTACATTTGCAGCCTACTTATATTTCTATTCTTCTAACACCCGTTCATCAGTTAATGCTCATGAAAGTGCACAGTCAAGAGAGCAGTGACTTCTGTCCCAGAGGGTTAGCATTTGCAAGCTTAAGTTGCGGGAGAGAATAGTTTGATTGAATGTTGGGAGACACTTCTTAATGGTAAGAGGCTGTTGTGACGATCACCCAAATTGTAAGATCCTTGGAGTAGAGACTCTCCTTTTGTACTTCTTGCAAAGTGCCATGCCACACCCACAGCACTATACAAATACAGTTGTGCTTGCTTTGGAATTCTGGTAAATCAGCATAAAATGCAACCAGGTGACTTATTCTTCATGGCTTCTGCTGCTTTTTGGTGCAAATGCTATATTTTCTGCTGCTGCTTTTTTTGGTAAATGTCACAGAGGTGGGGCCAGGCATTTGGCAAAGATGCTTCTGCCTGGGGCAGGATTCAGTTTTCACTGGCTGCTAAGCTTCCTCCTGGCCTGCTAGGGGCCTGTTCAGTTTTGTTGGGGCAACTGGAGGAGACCTTGACTTGTAAAGCACGCCTAGGGACCACTCTCCGATGTTGGGAAATGGGAAGGGAGTTTACTCCTAATGCAGCCTTCCTCAGCCTGGTGCCCTCCAGATGTTTTGGGAATACAAATTCCAGCAGCTGTAGCCAGCGTGGATCCAAATCTAAAGAGCCAGTGCGGTGTAGTGGTTAGAGCTTTGGACTGGGATCTGGGAGACTGTGATTTGAATCCCTACTTGGCCAAGGAGCTTACCAGGCAGCCTCTCAGCCTAACCCACCTCACAAGGTTGTGGGGATTAAATGAGGAGGGGAGAACCATGAGCTCATTGGAGAAAATGTAGGCTTTAAATGCAACTAATAAAACAATGAAACTCCAGACTGGAACCTCAAGGACTTTGAATGGGGTTTGGAGCCTCCCTCACAGAAGGGAGGTGACGTATGGCAGTGTGAATCCTTGCCTTTTGCTGGGTTGACAGAATAGGACCCCATGCCTCCAGCCCAGACTGTGGAAAGCTCAGGACAGTGGGTTCACCCTCCAGGGGTCTCCAAAGCTCCAGCCTGGCCAAGACTGAGGCCAAGTTGCCTCTCCCTGGGTCACATGGCTTGGCTTCCTTGTGTGAGTTATTATCTGTAGCACCATGTGCCCACGGTGGCATATGTGTTAATACACACACACACACACACACACGGATCTGGATTGTGGTGATTAGTAGTTGGACATCTCAGCCCGTCAGTCAGTTGTGTGAACTAGATGATCTCTGGGCTCCTGCCTTAGGACTCAACAGTAGCAGCACCTGGCGTGAATACATACTGTTTCCTAGCAACCAGACCCAACCTCCTGTACTGAAACATTTAATTCTTTCCTTAAAAACAGAAAAGGAAAGCTGTCCCTCAGGTAGTTCTTTGTGCTTTCTCATAGTGCAGGGAGGGAGGAGGGAGAGATGCAATTGTGTGCAATGACGAGTCTCCCATCGGCTGTTTTTGCAAAGAGTTGTGGTGGCTCGAATTTCACCCGGTGACCTGTGTGCTAATGGAGTTGGCACCCAGTTTCTGCTGTGGATGGACTTTTTCCCAGGCAAATCCTCCTCTATGGGTCTCTTAGGTCCTACACAAGGTGTTTTTCCTTTTGAATGTGATCTGCAGGGTGCGAGTTTGTGTGTGTGCATGCCTACTCAGCATACATTGGAACAGAGTAAGTATTCTAATAATTTTGATGATCACGTTACTGAACCTTGTTTGATTGGGTATGATTTTGCTTTTATTATGATTGAAGTGCCAGATATTGAAATAGCAGTAAGAATAATTACATAAATAATTGTACAGTCTGTCACAAGGAAAATGGAAATTCTGTGGCGGCTATGAATTTAGAAAATATGCATGCCTTGGCTCCTTTCAGGAGGAGGAGAGTTCCATAATGCATTCATGGGGGGGGGGAGAGAGAGAGAGAGAGAGAGAGAGAGAGAGAGAGAGAGAGAGAGAGAGAGAGAGAGAGAGTTGATGCCTTTTCCCCTGACCACAAGCTTCAATCTCAGCCCCACAAGATCAATTAGTCTTTGCCAACATACTTCCAAATTTTCTCTGTGTTAACGCTTTTTACCCAGACGTTTCAACATGACTTCTGTTTCTTCTTTAGCAAGGCTGAGAGGCTAAAAAGTGTTGCATTCTCAACAATCTTTCTCCATACTGCTTTCTTTACCAACCTCTGGTGCCCTCCAGATGCTTTGGACTACAACTTGTATCAGCACATCCCTATCTATGGTGTAGGGCTTGGAGGGAGTCATAGTCTAAAACACCTGGACTGAGACTATAGAAACAGAGGCTGCCTTATGCTAGAGATAGAGTGTGGGTTCATCTGGACCAGTGTTGCCTGCTTTGACTGCCAGCAGTGGCTTTCCAGGCTCCCAGGCAGAGAGAAACCACCCCCACCAACTCCCTGAGGTTATTTCAATTGTATATGCCAACCTTCTACCTGCAAAGCAGGGGTTGTTATGCCACTGAGCTCTCCCTCAGAGACACGTGGAGATTCTTGAACATGGGTAGGCAATCTTTTATTTAAAATGCATCTCTGGGTTATTTGTGGGGCACAGGAATTCATTCTTTTTCTTTCTTTCCAAAATATAGTCTGCCGCCCCACAAGGTCTGAGGGACAGTAGTCTGGCCCCCTGCTGAAAAAGCCCCCCCCCAATTCACAGAAGGGTTATTTCCCTTTCCCTTTGTACATTCCCTATTCATTCTCCCACCCCCTGCTCATTTCCTTCTCCCCCCCCCCAATATGTATTACTTAGTTGGAACAAGGGGTGGGGGTGGGGGGGGAGAGGATTTCATTTGATTCACATTTATAGGTGAACTTGGCTAATTGCCACTTTCTGAAACAACATAAGAGCTGAAATACCATCACCATCAAATACTTACATGTCTCTGAGTTTTGCAATGCTGTTCTCTAACCAAGTTCATCAGGTGTACAAAAGGCATATTATGGGGGTTAAGTGCTACATGCAAAACACATTATATTAGGGGAAATCGTTTTGCCAATATATTAGGATAATTTCTGGTGTTGATTCTGCATCCAAGTCTTTAGTTTACCTGGTCAAAAAAAAATCCACTATCAGAGCAATTTAAATTCCAGGCTCTTAGCTAATTCTGTTAAGAGAAAACAAACCAAGGGCCAGTTTTTTTCTTTATGCATATTTGGACCCAGAGGGGGGAAATGTCTCTGGTGCTAATCAAACTGCTTCTGTGTTCATTATGTATTATGTATCCCTCTATGCCACTCGGGTGGCGCTATGGGTTAAACCACAGAGCCTAGGGCTTGCCGATCAGAAGGTCGGTGGTTTGAATCCCCGCGAAGGAGTGAGCTCCTGTTGCCCGGTCCCAGCTCCTGCCAACCTCCCCTGCAGTTTGAAAGCATGAAGTGCAAGTAGATAAATAGGTACCGCTCCAGTGGGAAGGTAAACGGTGTTTCCGTGTGCTGCTCTGGTTCGCCAGAAGCGGTTTTGTCATGCTGGCTACATGACCTGGAAGCTGTACCCCGGCTCCCTCGGCCAGTAAAGTGAGATGAGCGCTGCAACCCCAGAGTCGGTCACGACTGGACCTAGTGGTCAGGGGTCCCTTTACCCTTTACCTTTATGCCACCGCATAGGTGGATGTAAATGGCATCTGTCTTTTGATGGATAACATAGCCCCACACCCCTGAGAGTCATTGGGAAGCCACAGTTCTCCTCCCAGAGCTGCAGTTTCTAGAGCAGTGTAACAATCCATCTCCTCAGGGAACTTTTGGAATTGTAGCTCATGGTGGGGGGGGGGGGATAGTGCAGTATCTCTCAACACCCCTATCAAACTATAGCTCCCAGAATTCTTTGGGGGAAGCTGTGGCTATTTAGAATGGTGTTGTACTTCTTCAAATGTGTTATGTAAACTCTTAAAGAGTTTACCCAATAGAAACAGCCAGCCAGCAGGCGACCTTTTAAAACCCAGACATTTGGCCTCGTGGCACTTAACTTTCCGCTTTTCATTGGCTCTCTGGATGCAATAGGAAATTCTTGCTAGGTTGCATGGTATGGCCTTGGAGACCGACACCCCCACCCCCAATCCAACCATACCATTTAGGTTGAATATACAAAGGCCCCATTTCATAGCTAGTTACTGTTTTGGAAGACTGCGGAGCTATCCAGCTCTCCTCCCAGAGGCCAGCCATCAAGCTGGTTATTTCCAGCCAAGCTTCCGTCCTTCTCTACCCTCCCCATCCCCTGAGCCTGTGTGTCTGTGTCTGAAGAGAAGACAAAAGCGCCTCTCTGCTTGCCATAAGAATGGGGTTCCTGCTTGGGCGCAGTGCTGTGAATGGCTTGTCTCTAGTGCCTGGCGAAGGGGCATGATGCCAATTCACCTCTACACAAAAGGCTCTTTGAGGGAAGGAGGCAAAGAGGAAGGCTGGGCAGGCAGGAGGCTGATTGTGAGAAGAGCCATAAACTTGAGGAAATACATGTTTCCCATAGAATGTCAGATGCCAAGGTAGGGGGTGCGACGGCACAACGGCCCTTTCCCCCCTGGCGCCATTGGGGCCCGTCCTCTCACTTAAAAATAGTTGTTGTTGTTGTTTAGTCGTTTAGTCGTGTCCGACTCTTCGTGACCCCACGGACCAGAGCATGCCAGGCACTCCTGTCTTCCACTGCCTCCTGCAGTTTGGTCAAACTCATGTTGGTAGCTTCAAGAACACTGTCCAACCATCTCGTCTTCTGTCGTCCCCTTCTCCTTCTGCCCTCCATCTTTCCCAACATCAGGGTCTTTTCCAAGGATTCTTCTCATGAGGTGGCCAAAGTCTTGGAGCCTCAGCTTCAGGATCTGTCCTTCCAGTGAGCACTCAGGGCTGATTTCCTTCAGAATGGATAGGTTTAATCTTCTTGCAGTCCACACTTAAAAATACTGTGTGCACCCAACTCACAGAACACCAATCCCACAAATTCTCACAGGCTATCTCAGATCTTGTGCGGGACTTGCATGAGGTAAAACTTAATAATTAGGAGTCTCAGGCAGAATTTGTTCTAATAAATAAACAATAACGATTTTATTTAACAAGGAAGTTTATGACATGAGTGGATAAAACTTAGGATACTTCAGTTTACAATGTTATTTCACTTCAAGGTTTTCTCAGTTGTTTCACAATACTTTGGTTCTTAACTTAATACTTTGGTTCTGAACAAGGTGGTACAGTGGTACCTCGGTTTATGAACACAATTGGTTCCGGAGGTCTGTTCATAAACTGAAGCGTTCATAAACTGAAGCGAACTTTCCCATTGAAAGTAATGGAAAGTGAATTAATCCGTTCCAGACGGTCCGCGGAGTACTTAAAGTGAAGCGTTCATAAACTGAAGCGAACTTTCACATTGAAAGTAATGGAAAGTGGATTAATCCGTTCCAGACGGGTCCACGGAGTACTTAAAGTGAAGCGTTCATAAACTGAAGCATGGGTGTAATTGGTTCCGGAAGTCTGTTCATAAACTGAAGCGTTCATAAACTGAAGCGAACTTTCCCATTGAAAGTAATGGAAAATGAATTAATCCGTTCCAGATGGGTCCGCGGCGTTCATAAACCGAAAATTCATAAACCGAGGTGTTCATAAACCGAGGTTCCACTGTACTTTCTGTCGGTTGCATACTCCTTTGATAACCCTACTCCTGAGGTACTCCAAGTAATAGACCCAAGGTTTCACTGGTTTGGGAGTCTTGTCTTACTAGAAGAATCTCTCCCCTCCTGACTGGAATGAGACCTAAGTAGACGGTCTCTTTCCAGCTTCTTCTCCTGTCTCAACCTCAGCCTCCCAGTCAATTCCTGGCCTATTACTCTCATAGGACACCACACACTGTCCTTCACACTAAGCTCAGAGACGCTTTTCTCTAGTCTGTGATATTTTCCTCAGAGTGGATGTTTCGACCCAGAACCAACTCTCCCTCCCTATCCTCCCGACCTCAATCCCAACCTGCTCCAAAACCTCCTCCCAACACTCCCTCCAAAACTGTCCAGATCCTCTCCTTTTCAACTCCCCCCTCCTGGAACCTAAGCCAATCGGAGGCTGCCATACATTAACCCTTTTCTGGCATGGGGAAAAGAAAAAGAAAATACTTGGGGACCCAACCTGCCCCAGCAAAAAGAAACTTTTTTGTCACAAGGGGTACTTTCATGCTATGCCCTGGGGGCCTTTGGCTACTCAATTCCTTGATACATTCATTTTCTTCTCCTATTCATATCGCACCTTTCACCCACAATGGAACCTGAGGTGGTACCTCCTTGGGTCTTGTGGCCTCCCATTTAGGCACTGACTGGGCCCAGTCCTACTTAGCTTCAGCAAGATGGTGCCCTCATGTGCCCTTGGTGGCTAGGAGTGCCTTTTATTAACACTGGCTGATTCACCAGTTCCAGCCCCATTTGGGTAGAGATGACTTAGCCACTGTACTCCATGCTCTGGTGACTTAGAGGCTGGATTACTACAATGCACTCTCCATGGGACTGCCCTTGAAGACAGCTTGGAAACTTAACTTTGTCCATAATGCAGCTGCCATATTGCTGGGTGGGATTCAGTTTAGATTTCATATAACCCCTGTTTTTAAAAAGCTGCCCTGGCAGCCAGTTTGTTTCTGGGCCCAATCAAAGGTGTTTACTTAGTGTTTAAAATCCTAAATGACTTGGGCCCAAATATCTGAAAGGCCACCTCCTTCCCTACAGAACCCTTTGGATGCTAAGATGGCTAGTTCTTCTGCCCTCAGAGATTCAGAGCGTCAGTGACCCAGGAGAAGACCTTCTCTGTGGTGGCCCCAGTTGTGGAACTCCCTCCCCACAAACACACGCTCGGCACCTTCATTACATAGCTTTTGGCAAATGTTGAAGATGTGCCTCTGTACCCTGGCCGTTGATGCTTGAGGTGCATATTTTTAAAACTTACGACTTGCAGTTATAAGCTGCTTAAATCTGTTTCTAATACTGATCAGTAATGGTGGAAGAGGGTGCCTCATCAGAGCTCCAGGGAAGAATGGTGCTGGCCGTGGCCCTGGGCACCCAGTAGGCCCCACAAGAATGCTCCAGAAAGTTCTAGAACCATCTTGAACATTCTGGAACAGTCTTGCAGCCTGCAGGGCTCTCCTGGTAGATGTGCACCACTTTCTGGGGTAGATGAACCAAGGGATAAGTAGTTACAGGTAGGTAGCCGTGTTAGTCTGACATAGTCGAAAGGAAAAAAAATTCCTTCCAGTAGCACCCTAGAGGCCAACTAAGTTTGTTATTGGTATGAGCTTTCGTGTGCATGCAAGGGAGAGGTAGTTTTCCTGAAGTTTGAAAGCCCTTGGGCATGGGTGGGGAGGTCTCAGTGGCAGAATCTGGCCATTCAGAAGCCCTGGTCTTTGTTCTCTCCTCCAGTGCTTAAGCCTGGCTGGGATGCACCCTTGCACTCTGGCAATGCTTCTTTCTTTCCTGGATGGTGAAAGGAGACATTTCCTGTTTAGGGTGAAGTATGCTTGAAGCTTGTGCAGAAGCTCCTGACTTTTGCTGGAATGTAGCATGTTGTAGAAAGGTGAAAGGCACACATGCATTGCTCCACCTGCTTTTGGTTCTGACCCAGCCTGTCAATGGCATATGGTCCCTCAGAAGCTTGTCCATAGGGGAATGTGGCCCTTGGGCAGCATAATTCTTCACCTTGGGACATAGGAAGCTGTCAGTCAGCTGGTGAGGATGGCTGAAAGCTCTGTCCCCTGGAAGGGACCTCCTGTTTGCAAAGCAACCACGACAACAGCCAGCCTTGCAGGGCTTCTTCACCCATTTGGCAGAGCCGACAATCAAACCTGTTCTTCCTTCTGCCTCCTCTTTGCAGCACCTGTCTCTGAGATGTGTGAAATGGGGCTGGTCTCTGCTGAGCCATCCAGCCTGACGCCATACTATGGGGAGATGCCGGACGCTTATTGCCAGGATGACCGCTGGCAGAGGTTGCGCACGGCTGTCAGGAAGCTGGAATTCTGGGAAAACTTTGAGATGGAATTGATTGGCAGCGGCTTCTTCTCCAAAGTGTTCAAGGTATGACTGAAGCGAAATGCAGCCTTTCGCAATGCTTTGACACTGGCTTAAGCTCCCAGTGCAGATTCACCCTCAGGAGGGCAGGGCGCTTGCAAACCCTTTGCACCTTGCCTGCTTGTGCTGCCCCTTCAGTACAGCTCCACTGTCAGAGAAGGGAGAGAGTGTTATTCTGGCAGCCTTTTTGTGCTGCTGTAAAACAGAAGCCTGTTGCAGCCTGGAAAGGGCAGGTAAGGCTGTACTGTGGTGGTGGAGGAGCATCTGTTTTGTGTGCCAGGGGTGTCTATGTGGTTGGGGGTTCCAGGTTTAATTCCCTGCATCTTCCGGTAAGGCTAAGAGACAGACCCCCTGCCTGCCAGCCCCACAGAGCTGCTGCCGGTGAGAGGACACAGCACTGAACAAGACAGTCTGGTGGCCTTACACGAGATAACACAGCTTCCTGTGTTCCTAGACCAGGGGTAGGTAGGCAACCTAAGGCCTGGGGGCTGGATGCAACCCAATTGTCTTCTAAATCCTGCGCACGGACGGTCCGGGAATCAGCGTGCTTTTACATGAGTAGAATGTGCCCTTTTATTTAAAATGCATCTCTGGGTTATATGTGGGACACAGGAATTCGTTCGTTCTTTTTTCAAAATATACTCCGGCCCCCCACAAGGTCTGAGGGACAGTGAACTGCCCCCCCTGCTGAAAAAGGTTGCTGACCCCTGTCCTAGACCTTTACTCAAGCCTGTGTACGTTAAACCCACAGCATAACAGTGGTAAAAATAAGCTCAGCCGGGTTTCCTGAGAAAAGGGAAAGGGCACTGTTTCAGACAAGGAAGGTCAGCTGTAAAAATTGCCAGTCTCCTGCCAGCCTTCCTGATGCAAGCAGATTTGGAGGCATAGCACATTCTCTCCTTCCCAGGCACCCCCTCCCCTGGCAACTGGCAGCCATGAGCCGGTTCCCAATCCGTCATCCCCACCTACTCACTGCAGCCTCCTGACTCTCTTGTTCCTCCCACTCCTGCAAATTGCTGTGGTGATAGTTACTATCTCCTTCCCCCTCCCTGCACCCCTACACACACACATGCACACACACACACACACAATTTTCTTGCAGCAATTCTCCCCCTTCTTTCTCGGCGCTCTGTAGAATCCCAGCAGCCAGCAAAGCTGGAGCCATTTCACTGTAGAATGAAACTGTTTTAGATAACATGAAGGATTCCAAGAGATCCACTATGAAGCCTTTGTTTAGAATAGAGAGGGGGTCTCTCATTGGACATAGGTGAAATTGTGTTTTCTCATGCTGAGGGCATCGTCCTTCTTGTTTTATAATGCCCAGTGATGAAATAGCATATGATGTTTGGGTTTGTATGGCATCCAGGGGAGCTGTTCCCTGGGGTTTAATCGATTGGTTCCTAAACTCCTTTGGGTTACTGCCCCCTTGGTTCCATAAACTCACCCAATAAAAAGCATTGGTCAGAACAACACAATAAAATTTGAAACCGTAACAGTTAATTGCTCGTGTATTCAAAATCCAATTAAAACTTAAGTTTAGTTACCAAAATTGATTAACTTGATCCAGAGACATCAGCTTCTCAGAGTCTGATAGTTACTTAGCAAGAGTCTTAGATGCCACATTTAGTCACTTCACTAACACATTGGATGGGATACCACTTTCCCAATGTCTAGTTTAAAGTTACTTAGCAGGAGTCTCAAATCACCGCATTTATTACTCTGCAATCAATTTCTTTGCAAAGTTGGATGACCACACTAAAACCATGTTCCGCCAAATGTGATGTTGGGAATGCAAGGAGAAGCTGCTTAGCTGCTGTGCACAGTGCAGGATAGTGATTGGAAGTTTCCTTCCTTGACTCTTGGTACAATTCCCTAGTCTTTGAGACCCCCGAGTATAGGGCAGTACTGTATATGAATGCAATAAATGACCGTCATCATCATCATCATCATCATCATCATCATCATCATCATCTTTGGCTTCAGCTCAATGCCACCTTGTAGTTCAGTTACCGGCAGCTCCTCTTCCACTACCGCAACTTCTTCAATATCAGAAAATAGATTTATCACCCAATCTGGAATTTCCATCAAAAGATCTTCAAATTGTGCAGACGTATCTTTATGCAACTCTAACTTGGTCAATAGTAAATAAGCAGTGAATGCGCTCAGAGGGACCACCTTCAGAGCCCCCCTGCTGCCACATTGCCTCTTAGTGCCCCTTTAGGTAATCCTATACCCCCCTACTTTGGGAACTGCTGTCGGAACCCGTTTATCAATTAAGCCAGAGGCTGGGGAGCTGGTTCCCTCTAGATGTAGGTAGCCCAGGTCCCACCATCCCTGATGCTGGCTGGCTTTGGAGCCTAGCAATGTGGAGTCCACAGATGTTCCCAACCCCTGAATTAAAGGTTGCAGCCAAGGAGGCAGCAATGAGCACACTGTAGCCGTTGGCCCTCCTGCAGTGGCAGCAGCGAGTGATACATTCCTTGGAGGCTGGATCTGCTGCCCCTGTAGATCATGCCACCTGAGACAGCCGCCTCACCTTGCCTCATGGGTGGGCCAGCCTGGACCAGAGGTCATTCCCACCATGAGTGGAGGAAAGTCCCTTGCAGCCACACCAACAATCCTGTGGGATATTTGATGTCACACGAGAAAGCTGCACAGGGGTATGGGGCTGGCAGTGCAAATTTTTAAAGGAACATTCCCTTCTCTAAGCTGAGATTGATTTATATATAGGGCATGGGTCCCCATATTGCATTCCACTTAAGAGTCATCTATTTCCAGCTCTAGGCCCTTCTCCCAGGTAAGTGTAAAAGCTTCTAATGGGTCTGCCTAGATATATCAATAAGTTCCTGTAGAGAGATTTTTTTATTTGCCTTTCACAACTTGCATGCTCAGAGGCTGTGTACCTCTGGATACCTGTTATAGGGGACAGGGGACAGTGGAGAAAGTTGTTGTCTTCAAGCCCTGAGGTTTCTAATAGGCCATTGTGGGGGAAGCCCAGTGACACCCCCCCCAGTTGCTTTCAGTCATACTGACCATTGGTCCTGCTGGCTGGAGCTGAGGGGAGTTTGAGTCCAAAAGCTGGAGGGCACCTAAAGCAGTTGCTCCCAAAGTGGGCAGTATCCATGCTCTGGGGACTGGGCAGGCCAGTTGGTGGGATTACCTGTGGAGTGAGGCAACAGCTTCCATTGTAACCTTTTCTTTCTTGAATCTTAATGCCAAATTGATTGAATTCCTGATGACTTCTGACTCAAGGTAGTCCAGTGTGGGAGCACTGATATTTCGCTGAGCCCAGAGAGAAGCAGATGGTGGGTGAAGTGAGAGAATCCGGAAGGCTTCCGATTGTGGGTGCCAAATACCCTGAACTGGTGGTCCAGTTTGGAGATGCCCTGAAAGTGAGTAAGAGGAGGCAAGGCATGGACATTAGGTAGCAAATGCCACCACTGTCCTGAGCAAAACATATTTTATTAGGAAGAGGCGCATGGAGCCGAGTGAAGACTTCCTGCAATGCCTGTTTGCAAAGGTCGCTCCACAATTTTGCATCCATTAGAGGTGGCATAGTGACTGTTTTATGGAGCTGAACAGCTGAGCTGACCCCATCAATCTTGTTTTGAAGCTGGGAATGTGGAACAGCCAAGGTAGTGCACAAAGAGAGATGCAGGAGGCGATGAAGGTCAGATCGGAGATAGAAGTGCTAAGCAGCTATCAGTTAATTAAAAGGCCTCCAACAAATCAACAAGGGACCCTTTTAAAGTGTGCCTGTGGATGAATCTGAAATTTGCATATGTCAGTTTCAGTAAGAGGACCTCACAAATTCTAGCACTAATTATTGGAAAGAGAGATATGCTTTTAATGTATTTTTTGTTTTGTTTTCATTCCCTAGCCCAGTAATGATTCAGAATTCACATTAGTGTACCCTTAGCACACAGCTGCACTGAGTGTAGAATTACTCTTCTTGGCCAATAAATAAAGCTTTAGTTGATTTAATCTAACACTCCCACTTTCTGAAATTTGCAGCTCTGGCACTAAAAGATAAATGGAAATTTAGCTGCAGCAGATATTACTTGCTAAAGATAAAGGAATCAGCCCCACTAGAAAAATCAATATGTAAACTAGAGAATCCTCTAGAGGTAAAAAAAATGTAAGGACAATTTTCTTTCTTTAGTTAGCTTTTTAAAATGTTAAATAATGAACAGAACCATTCTACCCAGCCTATGAATGGCTGTGGATAATACAGGGGAAAAGGAATAGTATGCGCAGAGCCTCACAAACTAAGGTTCACTGGAAATGCAGTCTTTCTAGAAAGTAAGGTGTACCCATGTCAGTGGTGTTTTTATTTTTATAGTCTTGGTTCTAATTTCTATTATACAAAAAGTCTGGAATGTATCACTGAAGTCCCCATCCCCTATTTTTGTCTCTGCTTCAATATTTCTCACCAGTTTCCTGCTGGTATTGTTTTGTTTTATGCTTGAGTGTGCATCTTAATAAAGTTCCTTATAATACACTACTATAAAGAATACACACACACACACACACACACACACACACCTGGAAGCTGTTTTGGTGGATTTCAGCAGGCCTTGTGTATAAAGGTCTCTTCCAATTAACCAGAGCACCCCCTTGCTGCCCCAGCTGGAAAATTCACATTTGGTGAATTTTGGTGAATTCACAGCTGGAAAATTCACATTCCATGGGTGCCACAGGCAAGGAGTGGCTGTTTATAAATTCACTGTGGGAGAAGTGCAGTGATGCGGCAACGTCTTTGGCAGGTGGCATTTGGAGCCTTTAATCTGTTTAAAGTGTCCAGATAAAGGGATGTAACAGCACTACAGTCCTCGCTTCTGCCTTGGTCAAACCTCACCTGGAGTCCTGCGTCCAGTTTAAAAAGGCTATATTGACAAGCTGGAAGGTGGGGAGAGGAGGGTGACCGAGGGTCTGTAAGCCAAGCCTTATGGCGTATGAGGGACAGTTGAAGGAACTGGGAATGTTTAGCCTGGAGAAGAGGAGACTGAGAATTGGCAGAATAGCCATCTTCAGATACCCATGGAAGATGGAGCGTGCTTGTTTTTCTGTTGTGCCAGAGGGGAGGATCCAAACCAATGGATTAAAATTGCAAGAAAGATTCCAACTAAACATTTGAAGAACTTTTTGATGATAAGAGCTGTTTGACTGTGGAACGGACTACCTTGGAAGGTGGGAGACTCTTATGCCTTGGTAGGTTTTTAAGTGGAGTTTGGATGGCCATCTGTCAAGTATTCTTTAGTTGTGATCCCTGCATTGCCAGGGCTGGACTAGATGACCCTTGGGGTTCCCTTTGACCTCTATAATTCTATGAGTCTGTTATTCTAATCTTCTACGTCATATCCTTTGTGTGTTCTTTGGTACCTTAAGCCTCTGTGCTCTCCCAAACTTTGTTTAAACTGTTTCCATCTTACTGAGCAAATCACTACTATGATAGGGAGGGGAAAGTGTCAACAAAGGGCCTCTGTTCAGTCTGATAGCTTGATCAGAATGATCCAGCATGTACCAGCTTTAATTTAAGTTCACCTCCAAGTGCCAGGGTTTCAAAGGAGCCATCAAGGTTATGTGACATTATACCAAGGTGATCCTAGTATGGTTGTTTTAAATTCTGTTGCTCTCCAGGGCTGCCCAGAGATAGGGAAAGGCATAGACCTCGTCCTCACTAGGAAGACGTATCCATGCATAGTAAAGCTGTGGACTTCTCTACCGCAGGCCATGTCATGAGCCACTAGCTTAGATGGCTTTAAAATGAGGTTGGACAGATTCAGGGAGGAGTATTATCTGTGTAGACAATACTAAGACAGATGGGTCTGCAGTCTGACTTGAAGGTATTATTATTATTATTATTATTATTATTATTATTATTAATCCTGCCAAGTCAGGTAATAAGTGGCAATTTAATTTACATACTGCTTAATGCCTAGGTGGCTTCTAAGCAGCTCGCAAAACAGAAAAACTATTGCACAACATTATTTAAAAACAGAATTTAAATACAACCCTTTACATCCTGCTTGTGGGCCTATCAGAGGCACCTGCTTGGCCACTGCAGGAAACAGGATCGTAGAATCATACAGTTGGAAGCGAACCTGAGAATCATCTAGCCAATCATCTAGCCAATGCAGGATTATGCAGCTGTATGGGGACTGAACCTGCAACTTTGGTTTAATCAGCACATGCCCATACCAACTGCTGGTTGCTGAAACAGGGACGTAGGAGGCTGCCTTATACCGAGTGAGACCGCATCAAGCTCAGTAATGGGAACATGAGAAGATTCTGCTGGATCAGGCCAATGGCCCATCTAGTCCAGCATCCTGTTCCCACAGTAGCTAACCAGATACCTCAGTGGGAGACCAGCAAGCAGGATTCAAGCTCTAGAGCAGTGGCTCCCAGCAACTAGTATTCAAAAGCATTGTTGCTTCCAACTGTGGAGGCAGAGCACAGGCATTTTGTGTAGCAGCCATTGACTGCCCTCTCTTTCATGAACCTGTCTCCCCCTCTTGTAAAGCCATCCAGGTTGGTGGCCGCCACTGACTCTAGTGGGAGGGAGTTCCCTACTTAGACTATGCCCTGCAATCTGCATGAATAAGTACTTTCTTTTACCTGTTCTGAATCTTCCAAAAACTCACAGGTTGCCCAAAGCCCTGGAGGCAAAGCAATGGTGGTGAAGATCTACAAGAACGACGCAGACCAGGAGGGGATCGTACGCGAGATCAGCTTGCTGCAGAAGCTCTCCCATCCCAACATTGTCAGGTGGGTCTCTAGGTGGCAGGTGACATGGGGTGGCTCCCCCACTAGCCAGGGGCGTAGCCAGGATCAAAACTAGGGGGGGGGCAAGCCATGGTCATTCAGGGGCGGGGCCAAGGCACAGGAGGGGAGGGGCCACGAAGTGGGAATGTGGGCGGGGCTACAGGCCAGCGGGCCTGATGACATTGTGGCAGTGGCGGAGGCAGCGGCCACCTTGTGCTTCTGGGGCTGGCAGCGTTGGCGGCTACCCTGCTTGGCTGGAGAGGACGGGAGGGTCGGGCAGGCGAGAGGGGGTGGCAGGGCGGGCGAGGGCGAGGCAAGGCATGGCCGCAGCCACGACGGCTCCGAGGCGTTGCTGCATATCAGCATAATATTTCAACCATGGTTCAAGCCCCACCTTATGAAAAAATTCCTGCATTGCAGGGGGTTGGACTAGATGACCCTTGTGGTCCCTTCCGACTACAATTCTATGATTCTATTGATATATTACCATAGCATATGCATCATTCTGCTTTCTTGAATTGTCCTACTCCTAGGCATAGCAGCCAACTCCTAGAGGCCTAGGTGCCTCCCCCCCCCAATTACTGGTAAATACCATATTTGAAAGAGTCACCCCCCCCATGTTGATGGGCTTTCTATGTGGGGCTTATCTGCCCCCCCCTATTTTATTAAGGATGGAAGAGGGAGGGAAGGAAGGAAGAAATAGAGAGAGGGATAACTCATATTTGTGGGTGCCTCTGGGTGACGCTGTGATGCTGGAACTCTGCAGGTACAGGAGCCTTGTAAGCAGCTTTCTCTCTGCTTGATTTACAGCAGGCACGTCCAACAGGTAGATTGTGATCTACCAGTAGATCACTGGGTGTCTGTGGTAGATCACTGGTAGGTCACTGCCACCCCTAAAAAAAGCTCACCCAAAATTTTCCTCCTCCCTAAAAAAAGTTGAACTATGACCTGAAGCCCTAAACAAAAATGGGCCTCCCTCCCTCCTAAAAGAAGCTCAACAAGTTTGACCTAAACCCCAAAAAACAGGGCTTCCCTTCCTTAAAAAAACTCAACAGCTTTGACCTGAACCCCCCAAAAGGGGGTAGATCACTCCCAGTTTTAAACTCTGTGAGTAGATCAGAGTCTCTTGGGAGGTGGCCACCCCTGATTTACAGTATACAGATGCAGGAGGAGGGGCAGACTGGAACACCACTGCTTTTTATAAACATCACTGTGTCTGTCAAAGCTACAGCCCCCCCCTTCTTATTCACTTCCTTTTAGCCTTGCAGAGCCACCTTAGTCAAATTGAATCCTCTGAGTCTGCACCCTCATTAAATCACCAATAGAACTCTTAATGCTCCTGAATGCTCATTAACAACTCCCACTTAAGAACAATAGGGTGAAATGGTCAGCTATCGAATCTTGCCTGGGGATATATGCTCCATTGTCTTAACTGCTTAACTACTGGTAGCCACTTTGCTTTATTTATTTGATGTGTTTTTGTTACAGCTGTGTCCCCCCCCCCCAGCAAGCGGAGACTTAGCTGCTCTTGCTAAAGCAAAGCCCTTTCCACTTCAGTTTTTGGAGGGGAAAAGTGCTGGTTATGGTCTGTAAAATACATTAATTTTTTGCTTCTAGGGGGGCAGCTGCCCCCTCCTGCCCCCCCTTGCCTACGCCCATGCCACTAGCCTTGGTGAGGCAGTCTCCTCAGGCAGCAGGCTGGAGACAACTGGGAGGGGCGGCAGATCCAGGGCCCCAAGAAGCATGCCTCACACTACCTCCTGCGCTTGTCTCCCACGGCCATGGTCTGGAAAGAGCGGGAGCGATGCTTCTGCCACCTGCTCCCCTCCGGCTTCCTTTTTGCTCCCTTGCTGCTTTCAGGATGTTGGTTCTTCCCTGAGCGACCTCTAGCTGCCTCAGAGGTGGTGGTGGAAGGGCTCCATTTTTCTGCTTGGCTTCAAGCAACCAATTGTTACTTTGCATAGATATTTGTTATCAATAAATCAATTTGATATTCAGATATTAAGAAATGAACGGAATAAAGAATTGGAGGTTCCGTTAACATCCTGAAAGCAGCAAGGGAGAAAGCAGCTTCATATAGATGTTAAAAAAACATCAGGGAGAGGACGGAACCCTGAGGCACCCCACAAGTGAGAGGCCAGGGGTCTGAACACTCATCCCCCCAACACCACTTTCTGGACACGGCCCAGGAGGAAAGAGCAGAACCACTTTATAAAAGTGCTCCCACCCCCTCTAGGCGGTCTAGAAGGATGTCATGGTTGATGATATCAAAGGCCTCTGAGAGACCCAGCAGAACTAGGAAACAGCTTTCACCTTTATCCCTAGCCCGCCAGAGATACTCAACCAGTGAAACCAAGGCAGTTTCAGTCCCTTGATGAGGCCTGAATCCCGATTGGAAGGGATCCAAATGGTCCGCATCCTCCAGGCGTGCCTGGAGTTGTTCAGCAACCACCCGCTCAATCACCTTGCCCAAGAATGGAAGATTTGAGACTGGGCGATAGTTGGCCATATTGGCCGTGTCCAAATACGTTTATTTAAGAAGCGATTTAATGACCGCCTCTTTTAGTGGGTCTGGGAAGGCTCCCTCACAGAGGGAAGCATTCACCACCCCACAGAGCCCATCGCCCAGCCCTTCCTGGCTCGCTTGTATTAGCCAGGATGGGCAAGGATCAAGAAGACAGGTGGTCGGTTTCACTTGTCCAAGCAGCCTGTCCACATCCTTGGAGGTAGCAGATTGGAACTGATTCCATGCAACTTAACCAGACAGGACTCTAGTACTCTCCCGCTCCAGCCCTGCTCCCACAGTGGAGTGTACCTCTTTCCAAATCTGAGCGACTTTATTTGCAAAAAAACTTTGCAAAATCGTTGCAGGAGATCTTGGAGTCCTTACCAGGCCTGATGACACAGGTGGTTCTGCTAAATTACAAACCACCTGAAAGAGTCTCCTACCGCTGTTTTCTGCAGATGCAATAGAGGTGGTGCAGAGGTTCCTCTTTGCCGTTGCTATTGCCACTTGGTAGGCTCGACTTTGAACTCTAACCCGTATCCGGTATGATTCAGAATGAATTTTCCACCACTGGCGCTCTAGCCGTCTCAGCGATTGTTTCATCACCCTCAGCTCCGGGGGAAACCACAGGGCTGTCCAGGTTCCATTCAATTGGAGAGGGCACTTTCGGAGCCAGACAGTCGATAGCCCTGGTTAACTCCTCATTCCAGTGGGCCACCAGGAAATCAGCTGAAAGGCCATCAACGAGATAAAACATCCCCTCTGGAAACTATTTGGATCCATTAAGTGGTGGGGGCGAACCATCCAAATTGGTCCCACCTCCCTGCAGAGGGGAAGGGTAGTGGAGAAGTCCAGTTGCACCAGGAAGTGATCTGACCACGGCACTTCTTTTGTTTCACTTTTACTGAGTGTCAGATCACCATAGAGGTGAACAGCAGCAGGTCTAAGGCAAGTCCGCGACTATGATTTTTGTACATTATATTCCCTAATAAAGGTATCTTGGGATCTGTGTGAAGGGCAAGAAGCTGTATCCCATCCTGGAGGTAAGGAACAATTCCGCCAATGATTGCTCTTTAATGTTATTATGCCTACAAATATACAAGCAGTAACCATAACATAATAAACTGTTTCCCCATGATGATACTGATTGTTAGGCAGCCCTCAAGACTTGAACCCTTTCCAGTGAGTGCTGGCTGAGGGATCAACTTAGACTTTCGGTGGTGGGCTCCAGATAATACTGTCATTCCCACCTGTTATGTACTGAGCTGAATCCTAGAACAATAGGATTCAGAATCAGCGGGAGCTACCCAATCCAACTCCAGGTGGAAGTGAATCCGCAACCTGATTGGCCTGCTGGAGCAGCCAATCAGGCGGCTGGCAGAAGTGAATCTGCTACCTGATTGGCCTGTAGGAGCAGCCAATCAGGCTGCAGGCAGAAGTCAATCCACAACCTGATTGGCCCACAGGTGTAGCCCTGAAGTAGCCAATCACGCAAGGCCCATTGTGTAAATAATGTATATAAGCAGATGGTTTTGGGAAAAGAGCCATTCTTCTTCTCCTCTTCTCCTTGATGACTATGAGCTGAATAAAGAGCATGAAATTCACTCTCGACTCCGAGTACATTTCACCACCCAAGAGTCATCTCGTTCTTTTAGGACTAACGTGATGGAAGCTTCCACTAGAGCTCCAGCAAACAACAAATCCCTGCACGTAGAAAACTAGCAAGTAGAGCATTTCTGATTTACTAGCTTTCTGTGTGCGAGGATGACTAATGGAGTGGTCTGTCATGGGAACCGTTGCCGGCAAACTGAAGAGGAACACTCCGGGCACAGGTTGCTGTTGGCGGCAATTTAACCTTGGTCCATGAACAGCCTGCTCTGTTTGGCTGGAGCTGGGATCAGTGTCCCTTCCAGCCTCTTATGTAAATGATAATGGGTGTCCCTCTTCAATCCTCTGCTGGTAGTATGTGAATGGTGGGTGCCTGGAAGAGCTGTTGGCCTGCAAAGACATCTCTCTCAGCTGGAAGGAGAAAGTGGACCTGGCTTCAGACATCACCCGGGGGATGGTCTATTTGCACTCCAAGAACATCTACCACCGGGATCTCAACTCCAGGGTAAGCTAACTGGAGATCCTCCTTGGGCAGGGGCAGTCTACCTCTTAAGGACCAGTTGCTGGCTGTGATGGTTGGTGCCCACTGGAACTGTTAGGGCAGAAGACAAGCAGGCTGTCAGAACCAGAGGCAGAGCAGGCAGGGGGGGGTGGCAGTGCCTCTCGCACCCTAACGGACCAGGCTTCACTGGTTGCGAGGCAGCGATAGCAAGGGAGGGTTGTGGTTTTTACGGCCTGCTTGTGGACTTTCCAGGGCATTGGGTTGGCCACTGTGCAAAACAGGACACTAAACTGAGAACTTGCTCCAAATCAGGACATGGACCCATCTAGCTCGGTACCAAGGACAGAAGAAGAGCCCAGTGGCCCGTCTAGTCCAGCATCCTGTTCTCACAGTGGCCAACCTGTGGGAAACCGGCAAGCGGGACCTGAGCACCAAAGCACTCTGCCTTTTCTGTGTTTCCCAGCTACTGGGATTCAGAAGCATTGCTGCCCTTGACCACTCATAGCCTCAGCCTCCATGTATTTGCCCATTCCGCTTTTAAAGCCATCTGTGTGGGAGGAGGGTGTTCCATAGTTCAACACTGCACTGCGTGAAGAAGGACTTTTATCTGTCCTGAATCTTCCAATGTTCAGCTTCGTTGGGTGTCCACAAGTTCTTGCATTATGAGTACTGTCTATATACCAACTGGCGGCAGTTTTCCAGTATTTCAGAGAGGGAATCTTTCCCAGCCCTGCCTGGAGAACCTAGGCATTGAATCTGAAACCTTCTGCATGCAAAGCAGATGATCGGCTACTGAACATCTGGCCTTTCCTGATTGGTCTCTAAGCAAAGACAGTTCTTTATGCTCTTCGGAGATTTTGCAAATTATTTTAATTTTTTTACTCATTGCATAAAATTTATATGCAGCTTGATTGTTAAAAAAACAAAATAACCTCAGAGTGGCTTACAAATTCAACACACATAAACAAGAGCCCTTGCAGGAAATCTTTCACATGAACCTGAAAAGAAAACTGGCTGAATAGGGGAAAGGTGTATCCTTTTTGCTGCCTGCCTCTCCAAGGCAAAGCTCTCCAAGCTAAACAGTGAGGTCATTGCCAATCTACTTAGAGGAGAGGCAGGTGCTGGTTAATGGCACCATCCCTTAATGGGATTTTGACCTCTGCATTTCTTGGGCCTTTTCCAGAAGCCTCCAGATTTGCAGAGCTGTTGGTGGTCGTGGGTAGAGGTTCATGGAAGATTGGGATTTGGGGTCACCCCAAGGGAAACAAGTGGGCAAGAGATTCCTGGAAGAGGGAAGAGTGTATTTGTTTGCAGCAATGATGCAGTGATGCAGCAATAGCTATCATTAAAAGGCAATCAGGCATATTATTGGATAAGGAGGTCTGTCAGTGACTATTAAATTAATGGAACTTCCATGTTGAAGTCAAGTCTACCTCTAACAGCTACAATCGGGGGGGGGGATGCAGCTCTTTGGAGAGTTTTATGTCTTATGTGTGGATTTCTTGGAGGTATCCTGGTGATAATTGTGGGAAGCAATGTGTGTATGTGTGTGTTGATCTAAAAAGGCTCTTCCTACAAAAGGGGTGTCAACTAGGAATGAACAAATCCGCCTCTTTCTCTTTCTAATTTCCTCCACGGTCTTAAATTCTGCATCAGTTTGTGTGGGTTTTTTTAAAAAAAATTCTCACGAGAAGGTCCTCACTTTGGAAACACACACATACACACTTTTGCAAGCAATTTCCCCAAATGTAATTCATGACTATATGTTGTCTACACTAATATATGCATTTGTTACCATAAGTTTGTTTATATCCTGCTTTTTGGCCCAAAGGCCTCCAAAGCAGTGAACAGATTAATACAGAAAGAAATATCCAGTTAAAGTACAGTATGTATAGAAGTACAATGATGCTCGATGCTCCATCAATCCCATTGTATGTGTTTGTGAGCATCTGGGGTGAGATAATGAACCCAGCTCACAAACACATACAATGGGATTGATGGAGCATCTAGCGACTTCACTATTTTATAATTTTATTGAATTGTTGTATTTATTCATTGTACTTCATTTAGGCAAACTAGGCCTTGGCCTAGGGCGCTGAAATGGAGGGGGCGCTGTCGAGTCTGCCCGCCGGCTGCCCGGGCTGCCGCCAGCGCCGGAAGCAACGAGGGAGCGGTGGCGGCGGCAGTGCCCGTAGCTGAAGCCTTCAGCTATGGGTGCTGTTGCTGCCACCGCCGCCGCTTGATCGCTGCTGCCACTGAAGAACTCACAGCGTCCCCTCCATAGGCGGGAGGCGCGAGCCGAAATGAGAGCTCAGCGCCCTCCCGCCTATGGAGGGGACGCAGTGGCGTCAGCGGCGTTGTGCACGACGCACGAGTCATGACGCATGTGCCGGGGGGAGGCGCCAGAAGGTGATTTAGCCTAGGGCGCAAAAAGCCCTAGCACCGTGCCTGGCTCCCTTGATCAACTCCATTCATTCTGCAGCACCCCTGTGGGGCTCAGGAGCCCAGTTAGGTCACCCCTTGCCTGCAGAGCTGGCAGACTCTCACCTTTTTTGAACACCTTCCCTTGTGGAGTGTTCCCTCAGCCTCCTCTCCCCTCTCCTTGGGAGTCTTCCAGGCAGCAGCTGCTGCTGCTGCCCCTGGTCTCTGATCTGCCCCCCCCCAGCCTCACACTGCCCCACAGGGGCCTGGGACTTATCTGTCCATTCCCAACAGCAAGGGCTGGTGGGCTGGCTGGCTGGGCCCCCTCAACCACTTGCTTGCTTACTCTTGAGACGGCCTCTGCGCCTGGCCACCAGCACCCCATGTGGCCAGCCCTAGAGGCACCATTCACCTGGGGAGCTTGTAGCCAGGGCTATCTGGAACAAACAGCTGTGCAAGCCTTTGGGAGGCAGACCCACGAGAGGGCATTAGAAGAGGGAGGGAAGGAAAAGAGAGCCAGGGTTGCAGGGGGTGCTGCAGCACACTGGTTGAAAACCACTGCAGTAAGCTAATCTGGCGCATCTTCCGGGTGCAACTTTTAGTTGATGGGAACCATGGTGGGGGGAGGGTGCTCTTGCGCTCAGCTCCTGCTTGCTGGCTTCCACAGGCATCAGACTGGCCACTGCGAGGAGAGGGTGCTGGACTAGAGGGGCTCTTCTTATTGATCCTCCAGATCTGTAGCATCTTTTGGGGCTAGTACAAGAATTCACACACACCTCCTAGTGGTGCGGCAATTAAACTCCTGGCACACTTGCAAAACTACCGTAAGCAGGATCTGGTGTGATTTCAAATGGGATGAGGGAACACATGTTGAGATTCCTGCATTGGAGGGGGTTGGGCTAGATGACCATCAGGTCCCTTCTAGCTCTACAACTCTGATTCTTGTATCTGTTCAAAGTTGCCACTTAGAGCAACCTTGTAAAGTGTGCCTTGAAATGGGTTTCAGAACTGCCTCATTCGGGTGACCCAACGGGGGCGTGAGGCCCTGGTGACGGATTTCGGCCTAGCCAAGGAAGTGGCGGAGCTTTCTGCGAAGGACCCTGAGAGGAAGCTTTCCTTGGTGGGCTCGGCTTTCTGGATGGCCCCTGAGATGTTACGAGGGGAACCTTATGACCGGAAGGTACCATGTTGCCCCCCCCCATTAGTTTGAGGGCTGTTCTTTGTTGGACCCAATATGGCCCTTATCCCTAGGGTCTTTTGGTTTACTAGAGTAGTGTGCCTTGTTAGTGATGGATGAGCCTAGGAATTTCAGTTTCTCTGGTTCCCAATCTTATGTTCAGCTTATATTCACTTGTATTTTTCTTAAGTCCTCACGTTAATTAGTTGATAACTTAGCACAGTTTCCCATTTCATATGCAGTTTCCCCTAATATTATTTTGCCTTTAATGCCATTTTAAGATAAGATAAGATATCTTTATTGTCATTGTCCCCTTGCGGGAACAACGAAATTACTCGGTTGCTACATCCACTCAGATAAAGCATTCCGCATAATCCAAAATTACAAAAGCTAATTAAAAACAGTAAATATACTACAAAATAACAAGTAAAATAAGATGACTTCAAAGTCCGGGCTTTCCATTTAAGGCCAAAATTGCTCTAGAGAAGAAACTGTTCCTGAGACGGCTCGTTCTTGCCTGCATTGTTCTATATCTCCGTCCCGATGGCAGGAGCTTTTCATGAATATGCATTTTCATACACACTTCCCCAAGTGCTTTTGTGTGTGTGTGTGTGTGTGTGTGAGAGAGAGAGAGAGAGAGAGAGAGAGAGAGAGAGAGAGAGAGAGAGAGCGCACACACACACACATTTTTCTTGGATTGGAGAAATGTATGGCAAAATTTGGAGACGTGTGAATTTCAAGGATAGCTGTGTTTTCGTTCATATCTAGTTTCAGGAAGTATTAATTGGGTAGGTTTGCATAAAAGTGTGAACTGAACAGAATCCACCCCTCACCCCCTGGGTACCATGCCTATTTCTTTTATTTTGCAACATTTATATAATGCTTGATCACTATACAGTCATACCTCAGAAGTTGAATGGAATATGTTCTGGAAGTCCGTTCGACTTCCAAAATGTTCAGAAACCAAAGCGCAGGTTCCAAAAAATGTTCGCAAACCAGAACACTCACTTCCAGGTTTGTGGCGTTTGGGAGCCAAAACATTTGATTCACAAGGCATTCGGGATCTAAGGTACGACTGTAAAACCAAAAAGCAGTTTACAAAAACCCTGTTGTTTAATGTGGATAGTAAATTTCTTGTACCTCCATTCATTCTATGTTGTCCATACAGCATTCTTCTCTTAAATCACTCATTTCCCACACATTCTCCTCTGTTGATCTGGATTTTCTCATACAGTGGTGCCTCGCTAGATGAATTTAATTCGTTCCACAGGTCAATTCGTATAACGAAAAATTCGTCTAGCGAATCCCATAGGAATGCATTTATTTTTCCCCTTTTTTTGCCCATAGGAACACATTAATTGAATTTCAATGCATTCCTATGGGAAACCGTGATTCGCTAGATGAATTTTCCACTAGAATTCGTCTAGCGAGGCAACCTCCGCTCGAAAAATCTCTTCGTTAAGCGAAAAATTCGTCTTACAGGGCATTCGTCTAGCGAGGCACCACTGTACTTGAAAAAGGGGAGGGCATGAAACAATCCGGATTGGAGGAGAGGAAAGTGTGGGCAGGTAGTGATTTAAGAGGAGAGAGTCATATGGGTGGTGGAGAAGCGATGGAGGTACAGGAAGCTTCCTCTCACATTAAACAGATGCAGATGAGCCATCAGTCTCTGACTCAGACAACAGTGTGTGTTGTTTGCTTTTATGCAGAGACCTAGACGGCATCATCCTTAGCTGTGGTGGGTGGAGAGGTCTGCCTGCTTTCAGGTATTTCCAAGCCATTCAGAAGAGATCCACCCACTGATGGCATTTAGCCAACCTCCCCGACAAAAGAGGCACTTGGCAACTTTGCCAGGCTCATTAAGGACTTAATTCTCTCGCACTGGCTCTCCTCCAAGCTCCCAGTCTCACAGGAATGTTGAAAGCAGTCTTTTATTAGCAAGGCACCTCTGTTTGTGGGCTAGTAACCTCAGGGTTCCTGTCTTCCAACCCTTTATTATGTCGCCTCCAACTTCTGTTACGTGAAAGGCTGGATTGTTGGTCCCTCTCCTCACTGCCTGTGGGGCCTCCAGAGACCATCTCCCACTGCCTCCTCCCACTGACCCCTTGCTCCCTCCTACAGGTGGACGTCTTCTCTTTCGGCATTGTCCTGTGCGAAATACTAGGGAGAATCCCAGCTGACCCTGAGGTGCTGCCCCGGACCCAGGTCATTATGGTGCTTTTATCTGCTGTTCCATCTCAAGTAACGTTGGCTGGCACCAAGGCTTTGGCATGTTGCATCATTGCGCCACCCATGCAGTGCCCACAAGGTGCTATGCTCTGTTTAAAAGCACATGCATTGGGAACTCTGCCTACGTAGTGACAGTGGTGGTTTTGTCCAGCGCCATCTGTGTTAGCAGGTGGAGTTTGTATCTTGCAGGAGAAGTTAACTTCAGTGAACTGAATCCTTGCTTGGAGGAAACTTTCCATTGGAAGATGCTCACTCTAAGGCTTGGGATAAAACAAGAAAGCTTAAGGGAAGTACGTTTATTGACAGGAAAGGGTTCTATAGTCCATGCCAGGGGTCCCCAGACTTACCCGGCTTTGGGCCGGAGGGCAGGGGAGTGCGCATGCAGCGGGCTGGAGGGCGGGGGAGTGCGCGCCCGTGCGCATGCGCACACACACTTACTGGCACGGTGGCGCGCTTCCAGGTCAGAAAAATCACCGAAAATCGCCTCCCAGAAGTGCACCGGAAATGACCCCTTCTGGGTCAGGAGAGGCCCATACGCATGCGCACAAACGATTTTTGGCGCTTTTTTCCAATATGGAAGTACGCCGCCGCGCTGCGCGCCATAAGACCGGGTGGCAGCAGTGGGCGGCGGGGGTTGTCGCGGGCTGGATTGGGAGGCCAATTGGGCCACATCTGGTCTATGCTAACTAAGTAGTTGGGGAAACCAATAATAATAATAATAATAATAATAATAATAATAATAATAATTTATTATTTATATGACCCAGGTGGCGTTGTGGGTTAAATCACTGAGCCTAGGGCTTGCTGATCAGAAGGTGGGTGGTTCGAATCCCTGTGACGGGGTGAGCTCCCGTTGCTTGGTCCCAGCTCCTGCCAACCTAGCAGTTCGAAAGCACATCAAAATGCAAGTAGATAAATAGGAACCGCTACAGCGGGAAGGTAAACGGCGTTTCCATGTGCTGCTCTGGTTTGCCAGAAGCGGCTTTGTCATACTGGCCACATGACCTGGAAGCTATACGCCGGCTCCCTTGGCCAATAATGCGAGATGAGCGCGCAACCCCAGAGTCGGTCACGACTGGACCTAATGGTCAGGGGTCCCTTTACCTTTACCTTACTACCCCGCCCATCTGGCCGGGTTCCCGCAGCCACTCTGGGCTGCTTCCAACAAAAAATTAAAATACAGAAATCCATCAAACATTAAAAGCTTCCCTAAACAGGGCTGCCTTGAGATGCCTTCTAAAGGTCTGGTAATTGTTGTTCTCTTTGACCTCTGGTGGGAGGGCGTTCCACAGGGTGGGTGCCACTACCGAGAAGGCCCTCTGCCTGGTTCCCTGTAACTTGGCTTCTCGCAGCGAGGGAACCGCCAGAAGGCCCTCGGCACTGAACCTCAGTGTCCGGGCAGAACGATGGGGGTGGAGACGCTCCTTCAGGTATACTGGACCGAGGCTGTTTAGGACTTTAAAGGTCAACACCAACACTTTGAATTGTGCTCGGAAACGTACTGGGAGCCAATGTAGGTCTTTCAGGACCGGTGTTATGTGGTCTCGGCGGCCACTCCCAGTCACCAGTCTAGCTGCCACATTCTGGGTTAGTTGTAGTTTCCAGGTCACCTTCAAAGGTAGCCCCATGTAGAGCGCATTGCAGTAGTCCAAGCGAGAGAGAACTAGAGCATGCACCTCTCTGGCGAGACAGTCCGCGGGCAGGTAGGGTCTCAGCCTGCGTACTAGGTGGAGCTGATAGACAGCTGCCCTGGACACAGAATTGACCTGTGTCTCCATGGACAGCTGTGAGTCCAGAATGACTCCCAGGCTGCGCACCTGGTCCTTCAGGGGCACAGTGACTCCATTCAGGACCAGGGAGTCCCCCACACCCGCCCGCCTCCTGTCCCCCACGAACAGTACTTCTGTCTTGTCAGGATTCAACCTCAATCTGTTAGCCGCCATCCATCCTCCAACCGCCTCCAGGCACTCACACAGGACCTTCAATGCCTTCACTGGTTCTGATTTGAAAGAGAGGTAGAGCTGGATATCGTCCGCATACTGATGAACACCCAGCCCAAACCCCCTGATGAAGTCTCCCAGCGGCTGCATGTAGATGTTAAAAAGCATGGGGGAGAGGACAGAGCCCCGAGGCACCCCACAGGTGAGAGCCCAGGGGTCTGAACACTCATCCCCCACCACCACTTTCTGAACACGGCCCAGGAGGAAGGAGCGGGACCACTGTATGACATTGCCCCCAGCTCCCAAGCCCTCTAGACTGTCCAGAAGGATGTTATGGTTGATGGTGTCAAAAGCCGCTGAGAGATCCAGCAGAACTAGAAGCCTTGTTTGCCCATTTGTTCTCAGAAGATCAGTGCAGGTGCCAGGCTGTTTTGCTCCCTAGGCAAGGCTTTCTTGTAGACAAAAATAAAATAAAATAAAATCACAAAACTTGAAACTGCTAAATTTATTTTGAATTGCAAGATAATATTTGATTATCTTTCTCAAATACAAAAGAAAATGTTTTAGCACATATATCATTTGAATAATCTTCATGCCAAATAGGCTTCTGAGACGTTGACCAGACTGGCAGGGGCTGAAAGTTGAGGGGTCCAGCAGCCTCTGGCCACAGGTGTTCCCCACTCATTTTAAGGGGTCCTCTTTTGTGGAAGGAGAGTGGAATACCTGGGGCCCAAGTGTAACAGAGGGGGCAGAGGTTTGCCCAAACATGTGGCACAGGCTCTGCTGTTCTTGAGCTGGATATGTGGATGAAAAGCTAAGTCACCTGTGAATCCTTTTATCATTTTCCCTGCTAGGATTACGGCCTGGATGTGGCGTCCTTCTATGGCATGATCAGCGAATGTCCCAAGCAGGTCTTGGATCTGGCTGCCAGCTGCTGCAGGGTAAGGAAGCTACTGGGAGGAGTGAAAAGAAAGTTCTCATCATGCAGTGTATCATTAACTTACAAAAATTGTTGCCGTGGTAGCCAATTAGCTTGGATGGCTTCAAAAGCAGAGAAGAAGCTTCCCCCCCCTTTTTTAAGGACTGTTGACTTTAGTCCCTGGCATCTGGTTAGCCACTATGGGGAGCAGGGTACTGGACGTGATGGAGGTTTAATCCTTCTTGATTAAAAGCGACGCTGCCTCTGGCTGTGGAGGCAGAGTGTAGCCGCCATAGCTAGCGGCCATCGACAGCCTCCGTGAATTTGCCCAATCTTCTTTTAACCTTCCAACATTCCACTTCATTTGGCTTCCTGGCCTTGATTTTTCTCATGCTGCTTCTCCCCGCAACCCCTTTCTCCTCCTTCCAGGTGGAAGCATTCAAGCGCCCGTCGTTCTCAGAGATCTTGGAAGAGCTGGAAGACACTGCAGAGAGGCTGGAGTCTACAGTGGGCAAGCAGACCCCTGGGTGACACACCTGGGACCTGAGCTGCGGATGTACTTGTATATCTTGAAACGAAAAGGGACAGATCTGCGACTTGTCTAGAGGAAGAGGAGGTTCTGTTTGTGCCTGCCCAGCCCCTGGATCTGTCCACTGCAGAGCCTCTCTTACAGAACAGCTTTTAAGAAAAGATGGTCCTGCCAAGGTCCTGTTGCTTGCAGAGCAAGCAAGGTGTGGCACACAAGCAGGGGGGAAGGGCCACCCACCTTTCCAGACCAGTGCCTGCTGAAGAAATGGGCTTTAGGTAGCTCTAGCCTGTGAGCCCAAGGTGCATGGAAAAGGCAGCAAATGCACTGCAGTTTCCAGCCCCAAAACCTGTTCTGGCCTGTTCTGCCCTCCCCCCCACAACATTTTATTGAATTTTTATTCGTATACAAAAACTGTAGGCACCAAAAAAAGAAAAATCTGTTCTTTGGCCTGCTGTTATTCCTCAAGCCTCCCCCACCCCCATTCTCTGGCCGTCTTGCTGTCGCTTCTTGGCTGTATCTGCTTCTTAACTGGTGCCAGGGTGAGGCCAAATGAGAGACAACTATGCACACACAGTGAGCATCCCCGTGTTCTTTTGCAAAGGGAGCAGCCAGTAAGTGCACCCTATTTGCGCACATGCCTGCACAATTGTGCTATGAAGCAGAGCAGAGGCAGCAGAACAAGCAAACCGTATGCCAAACAAGTTCTCCTTCTTTGTCCCATTGGCCTTGGAGTGTGTGTGTGTGTGTGAGAGAGAGAGAGGGGGGGGGCCTATGCCCTGCCCATGGGAGCACCTGCCTTGCCATATTTCTGTTCAGTGGCTAAGCTGCATTCAGGCAGCTCCCTCTTGTGGGCATTTGTAGCAACAATGTGCTCCGCGCACACATTAAATTACCAGCCCCCTGTCTTCAGCCAGGGGCAGGGTGGAGTGGGAACAGATCCAAATACTGTACAGTTCCACCTAAACATTAGGAAGAACTTCTTGACAGTAAGAGCTGTTCGGCAGTGGAATTTGCTGCCAAGGAGTGTGGTGGAGTCTCCTTCTTTGGAGGTCTTTAAGCAGAGGCTTGACAGCCATCTGTCAGGAATGCTTTGATGGTGTTTCCTGCTTGGCAGGGGGTTGGACTGGCTGGCCCTGGTGGTCTCTTCCAACTCTACGATTCTATGATTCATCTTGCCTCAAAACGGATATTGTAAAGTTGGGAAAGATTCAGAAAAGGGCAATCAAAATGGTCAAGGGGATGTAGCGACTCCCTAAGAGATATGGTTGCAGAATTTGAGACTTTTTAGTTTAGAAAAAAAGGCGAGTAAGAAGAGACATGATAGCAGTTTATAAAATATGCATAGCATGGAGAAAGTGTGCAGAGAAAAGCTCCCCTCCCCTCATAATCCTAGAAATTTTGAGTTATCCAATGGAGTGGAATATTGGAAGATTCAGGGCAGATATGAGAAAGTCCTTCACAGCTCATGGTTAAACTATGGAACTCCCTCCCACAGGAGGTAGTGATGACTGCCACCTTACATGGCTTTAAAAGAGGGCTGGGCAAATTCATGGAAAATAAGAAAAGAAAAAGAAAGCAAGGTTATCAATAGCTACCGTATTTTTTGCTCCATAAGACGTACTTTCTCTCTCCTAAAAACGAAGGGACAATATCTGTGCGTCTTATGGAGTGAATGTGTGGTCCCTGGAGCCAAATTGCCCAGGGGCAAAAAGCAAATCCTGGTTTTTTTTAAAAAAATGAAGGGGATGTAGAAAGGAAGCCGCCAAGCAGCTGATCAGCAAGCGATCAGGAGGGAGATAAGGCTGGGGGGGGGAGGTAAAGACAGCGGACTTGCAAAGAGTTATCCTGGTAGAGGAGCGCCGCCTTCTCTTGCCGGCACAAGCCCCTCTGCCCCCACCTCGGCCTGCCTGCCTGCCTCCCTCCTCACTCGCTCGCTCGCTCTAGCTGGAGCTGAGCGTGGAGGAGTTTGCGCCGCCACTCACAGGCTGCACTTCCAGTCAGCCAGCGTGAGAGGGGTAAATGTGCGCACTCCGCTTCCTTGACAGCAAGCCGGGAAGGAGGGGCTCGCTGTAACACAAGCAGGGGGAGAGCCGCAAGTGGAGGGAGAGCCAGTTTGGTGCTGTGTCAAAGTGGCTCTCCTCCTGCTTCCATTACAGCGAGCGCGGAAGGAGGGGCAGACAGGAGCCAGCTCCCGACCACCCCTCCTTCCCTGCTCGCTGTAAATGAGGAGAGAGCCAGTATGATGCCAGTTTGACGCTTTCCCTCCGCCTGCCCCACAGCAAGTGGGCAGCATCAGCAGTGGAGGGATGAGCGGCGAGAAAGGGCTCCCTCCACTGCCACTTGCAAGAGCTTCCTCCGTTGCCACTCGCGAGAGCAGGCATAGGAGACTGTGCCTGCCCTTGTGAGAGGCGGGCAGCGGCGGCGGCGATGAGTGGGAGAGGCGGCTGCTGCAGCAGCAGCAGCACTGCTACCAGCCTGGCCTCGGCCCCTCCACGCCCTCCTTGGCTCGCCTTCACCACCCGCCATCTTGCCGCCCTGCGGGGCCCTCATGAAGCCCTCGCCCTCCTCCTGGCCACTGCTGCCGCTGCCTCGCTGCTCCCCACAGGTTAGGCATGCAGGAGGGCGAGCTGGCAGACGGACGGCACCTCCTTGCTCCCGCACACGTTCACCTCAGGCCGCTTCCCACCCTCACAGGAAGAGGGGCACCCCCTCCCTCCTGTCTGTGTAAGGGGTGGGGGCTCGTCTCCCTCCCCCCTAGGAAGGTGGGGTAGTGTGTGCACACTGTCTCTGCAGTGACTCCTGTGTGTTGTGCTTTGGGCTTCATGGGCAGCTGCTTGCTTCCACCAGTTTCCTCACAGCGTCACCCACAGGCACCCACAAAGTATTCCCCCCCCCCTGTTTTCCTCCTCCAAAAACCAGGTGCGCCTTATGGAGCGAAAAATACGGTTCTAGCTTTAATGGCTATTGACATGTTTTTTATTTCCTTTCAGTGCTAGACCTGAAGGGAGCTTTATCAGGCCTTTCACATGCAAGTCCACACCTCCAGGTTTAGGCAGGGAAAGCTATTCCGTTTTACTGCTGCTGTTAAGCAATTGAGACTCAGAAACTCTTGCCATTATCTACCCAGAGTAAATCCCGCAGATCATTCAGTAGAGGCGGATCTTTGTTCCAGCCAGGAGCTGCCTAATGTCCTTAGTGTGTACGGTGCTTTACAGAGCCTAAGAGGAAAGATCTCTGCCTGAAAGAGCTTACAGTCTAAAATTAGACACTGGAAACAACTGGAAAAGGAGAGAGCAAGGGGCGGGTGGGGTGAATAAGAAAGTCACATGCAGCTGTTTCAGTTGCACGACTTTCATTCAGATCAGATCAAACCTTTATTGTTATACAATTATCAGAATTAAGGAAACAAAACGAGAGGGACATGAAACACACTATGCTGGTATGTTTAGCAGGGCAAAGAAAGAAAATGAAGCAAATAGAAGTAACGCAGAGCGAGGTAAAATGGGCACCGATATTTTAAAAGTTATAGTCATGTCACAAACCTAAAGAGGAAAAATCACAAAATGTCACAGGGGTCTGTTTACTGCAGGTTTTGCTTGCTGGAGGGCAGGACTTGGCCACACTGAAAACAATAGATGCCTTTCAATCTGAAAGGAATAAAATGATGTAACATGCACCTGTTCCTCTGTCAGGTGCTGGCTGGATGACAAAGAGTGGGGGGAAAACCCAGCCCAAGAACTCGGGATAACACAGAGGAAGATGATTTAGACCCAGCACAATGCCAGTGGGACAGTCTGCAGAAGTGGCAAACTGGAAAGCCATACCAGGGCAGGGCAGGGTACCAAGGGCCTCAGTGTGAGTGCAGACACTGACCGAAGGAGAAAATACCACATTTTTCGCTCCATAAGACGCAACTGACCATAAGACGCGCTTAGTTTTTAGAGGAGGAAAACAAGAAAAAATTCTGAATCAAATGTACTGAATGTTGTAATGATGAAGTGGGACAATGCCATTATCACACGGGACAATGCCGTTATCCAAGAGGAAGGGATCTATAGCCTCTCTGTGTAAATTCTGAAATAAAAAAATTACTGTAATTAACTTGTCCTTGTCTTTATCATTTCATGGGCAACCAGCTGGGAACTGCTGACAGCGGCCTGACGCCAGGTCTCAAAGACCTGTTTTGAGGTAGAGAGGCCAGGGTTGTGTACTCTACAGCAGTGTTTCTCAACCAGTGTGCCTCCAGATGTTTTGGGACTACAACTCCCATCATTCCTGACCACTGGTCTTGCTAGCTAGGGATGATGGGAGTTGTAGTCCCAAAACATCTGGAGGCACACTGGTTGAGAAACACTGCTCTACAGTGTGCCAAAGGTGGCTGCACCACCAGTTGGGAGGACAGCATAGACTGAGATATTGGAACTCACTCCATCCCATAAGGAGATACCCAATGCACACCCACAGTGCAGAGCCATGTGGAGATGGTACTAGGCTTGATAGCTACCGAGGCTAGGCTAACCCCCCAATGCGATACAGAGGACCCAGAGACCCATGAGAAAGCGAACAATTCCTTTACAAAGATGAGCACAGACCTTGCGAGGTTGGAAAGTACCCAGTGGCTGGAGTAGGTCCCAGGGTGGTTTGGGGCTCTACCTACTGGAGGGCCAGAATCACTTCCTTGTTTGTGGCTGATTGCATAGGGACAGGGTTCCCAATCTGGACAGTGGGGCTCCTCTGTTCGTGGAATGGTGGCTAAGCTTCTGTGATGGTAGAGTCCCACCCTGTCCTAGAAGGAGGCTGCACCTGCAGCAGCTGGAGGTGAGGTGCTCTATATAATTGATTTGTCCACTTCTTTGACCATCTCTCACCCTTTCGTTCTCAAAGCCCAGATCACTTTCTGCTGCAGCTCAGGTTTAGCATTGTTGATCCACGTTATTACGATATAATTAGGGTTTCTCAGCTGTGCATCAAGAATCAATGTTTTAGATTTCTAATGATAGCATTTTATTAGTTTTCCATGCTATTAACCTCATCCCCACCCACCCCCCACCCCCGTAATGCCTGATTACATTCTGCTAAAGAAAGGAAATCTGTTTGCCATATCCTTGAAGACTCATCCTTCAATACTAGATTTTCTGTGTGCTGGATTAGCACCATAATGGGGCTTCGGTCTGTAGGTTTGTTTGTTTTTTTAAATGCACAATCCTGATCTGGCCCCATTTGGACAGAGCCGACATGGCCACTGTATTGCATGCTCTGGTAACTTTCAGGCTACCATTTTGTTTCCAGGGCCAATTCAAGGTGCTCACTTAGCATTGAAAGCACTGAATGACTCAGACCGCAAATATCTGGAAGGCTGCCTGCTGCCTTTGGGTACAAAGGCCAGCACAAGGAGCCCTCTTGGTTGTTCCTTCACCTTCAGAAGCTTGGGGGTTGGTGGCCCAAGAGAAGGTCTTCTCTGTGGCAGTGAAATTATGGAACACCTGCCCCACAAAGGTGTGCCTGGCACCTTCATTGGAGAGCTTCCAGTGAATGCTGAAGATGAACCTCATTTCTCTGGCCTTTTGATACTTGAGATATTTTTAGGACATTTGTTTAGTCATTTAGTCATGTCCGACTCTTCGTGACCCCATGGACCAGAGCACGCCAGGCACTCCTGTCTTCCACTGCCTCCCGCAGTTTGGTCAAACTCATGTTCGTAGCTTCGAGAACACTGTCCAACCATCTCATCCTCTGTCGTCCCCTTCTCCTTGTGCCCTCCATCTTTCCCAACATCAGGGTCTTTTCCAGGGAGTCTTCTCATGAGGTGGCCACAGTATTGGAGCCTCAGCTTCAGGATCTGTCCTTCCAGTGAGCACTTGGGGCTGATTTCCTTCAGAATGGATAGGTTTGATCTTGATGTTAGGACATACATTATTTCTGTCATTGTGAGTTGTTTTAAACCATTTTTAATATTGTGCTCTAATGATGTAAACCGCCCTAGGACCTTAGGGTGAAAGGCAGCTAATTCATTCTAATCAGAGTTTGTATGGTGGCGGCAGCAGCGGAGCCCGAGTCCCTTCCAGTATACCTGAAGAAGCGTCTCCACCCCCATTGTTCTGCCCGGACACTGAGGTCCAGCACCGAGGGCCTTCTGGCGGTTCCCTCGCTACGAGAAGCCAAGTTACAGGGAACCAGGCAGAGAGGGCCTTCTCGGTAGTGGCACCCACCCTGTGGAATGCCCTCCCACCAGAGGTCAAAGAGAACAACAATTACCAGACCTTTAGAAGGCATCTCAAGGCAGCCCTGCTTAGGGAAGCTTTTAATGTTTGATTTCTGTATTTTAATGCTTGTTGGAAGCCGCCCAGAGTGGGGGAACCCGGCCAGATGGGCGGGGTATAAATAATAAATTATGATGATGATGATGATTATTATTATTCTAATCCCTGGGGTCCTGGATCCAGCAAGGGTTAAAATCTAATGGAGGATTACATAGCTGAGCTCTGCAAGTCTCTCTGTGAGCTAATGGTTGTAGTTCCTTCTTAAGTACTGTTTTTACTATAACAAAGAAAGAGGTTCTATGCCAAAGGGCAAATGGGCGGGCATTCCCTTGGCTGCTAGTGAGAAGGGCAAGAGCCTGTGTGTGTGTGTGTGTGTGTGTGTGTCTGTGTGTGTGCGCAGGAAGAAGCCAGAGAGTAACAGCCATGCAGGATTTCCAATGGAATCCAAGGGTATGGGTAGGCAAACTAAGGCCCGGGAACCTTCTCAATCCGGCCCACGAAGAGTCCGGGAATCAGTGTGTTTTTACATGAAAATAATAATAATAATAATAATAATAATAATAATAATAATAATAATAAATACCCCGCCCATCTGGCTGGGTTTCCCCAGCCACTCTGGGCGGCTTCCAACAGAAAAATGAAATAAAATAATCTATTAAACATTAAAAGCTTCCCTAAACAGGGCTGCCTTCAGATGTCTTCTAAAAATCTGGTAGCAACGAGCTTCTCTCAACGAGCCAATCTTTCAAGACCGGTGTTATGTGGTCTCGGTGGGCGCTCCCAGTCACCAGTCTAGCTGCCGCATTCTGGATTAGTTGTAGTTTCCGGGTCACCTTCAAGGGTAGCCCCACGTAGAGCGCATTGCAGTAATCCAAGCGGGAGATAACTAGAGCATGCACCACTCTGGCGAGACAGTCTGCAGGCAGGTAGGGTCTCAGCCTGCGTACCAGATGGAGCTGATAAACAGCTGCCCTGGACACAGAATGGACCTGCGCCTCCATGGACAGCTGTGAGTCCAGAATGACTCCCAGGCTGCGCACCTGGTCCTTCAGGGGCACAGTTACCCCATTCAGGACCAAGGAGTCCTCCACACCTGCCCGCCCCCTGCCCACCACGAACAGTACTTCTGTCTTGTCAGGATTCAGCCTCAATGTGTGCTTTTATTTAAAATTCAACTCTGGGTTATTTGTGGAGCATAGGAATTCCTTCATCCCCCCCCCCCCCAGCAAATACAGTCCAGTCCCCCACAAGGTCTGAGGGACAGTAGACTGGCCCCCTGCCGAAAAAGTTTGCTGACCCCTGTGCAACAAAATCAAATGAAAAGAATCCAATTCATGTTTTCATGAATGGTACGCTTGGACCTTGAAACTATGAAACTAGAGCTGATGAAGAATAAACTGAAACAGGGCCTTGTCCTGGATTTCTAAAAACTGGATTGCTACTGGAATTTGTCTTATTGTTCTCAACTTAAAACTTTATAAAAATTACCTGGCCATTACCTGGCCAGAGCTCTTGGATTCTTTTCATTTGATGTTCTCAACTCTCCAAGGACCCCTGTCCAAGGCCATGGCTATGGGGGGAGCAAGAGCTTCTTGGGTGAAGATGCTGTGAGCCCCTCCCATCTCAGGCTCCGGTTGTATAGATGTGTAAATGAACCATATATCCTAAAGACACACCACAGCCCCTGCTGTCCCTCATTGCAAGGAAACTGGACCCTGCCTGGGGTAGTGCTTAACAATATCAGCAGCCGCAATGAAAACAATTCCCCCACCCCCAGGCAAAAACCCAACCCAACTAATATCCCTGTGGCGCATTATACAGACATCTTCCTCCAGGGTGCAATGCCCAGCAGAAACACATAAGATTTTGATAAAATAAGGATTTGCATTTATTACCCCAGGATCATTTGCAACCAAATAAATTAACAAAACAATCACCTTTGGCTGAGTGGAGGGGCTTCAATATTTACAGCGAAAAGAAATACACAAAGAAAGAAACGGGATACAAAGGGGACTCCCAATCAGGCTACGTTGGGGGCCACCGCAATGATGGTCGTGGGGGAACGGGAGAGTTTACCTCTCAGGCAGCAATGGTACTCACAGAGATCTTCTCAGCAGTTGCCCCTGTGGCTGCCGTGCTACTTGCTCACAGTGCACCAACAGGGCATCATTACACGAGGTGGTGTGCGGGGACATGCTGAAAAAAGTGGTGGGCCGTGGGGGATGCCACCTTTACGCCCTTCCACAATGCCCCAGAACAACTCGCTGTCCAGAACCTTGTTAGACAGCACCCACTGATGATTTAAGGTGGAAAAATGATATACGTGATGAAGAGAACAAATGTAGCAAAATGAGGGAGCTTTCAACCACTGGACGGCAACTAAGGAAACATGTTTCTTTGTTTTTACAAACAAATGACGACATGAACCTGTTCTTTGGTAGCAACCCCCCCCCCAAAAAACTGGCATTAATAAAGTGAGATTCCCCCTCACATTGCCTGTACAGTAATCCTCATTTTGGGGGAAAACAAAACTGAACAATTAGGAAGGCAAGATTTAGACCGTCATTCAAAAATCTTTGTTTAAAAAATTACACGTCCTGACATCCCCAGTGATGCAACCTCCTGGCCTCGATGACGCCACCCCTCCCCTATTTACTGCTATCCTCCTGACCCCTTGGTTCCAACTCTCCCTTCTTTGCACATCCAAGGAATACAGCGACCATCATGCCAACTTCTCTGATGTCATCGTGCCACTCACTGTGGAGGGATCCTAGCTTGGCGCATAACTGTGTGCTGCTTCCACAAATGTCCCCAACATCAACAGCTTCTCCTGAGAGCAAAAGAGCAGCAACCAAATCAACAACCTGTTCACAAAAGGCTCTTCCGACATCGAGCCAGTCAGATCTGGTTTCTACAAGCCTTCCAAGGAATCTATAGACAAGAGCTGAGAGAGCGTCACAGTTTAGTGAACTAAAATATTTGGGCAAAGTTTGCTCTCCTTCCTGCAGAGGATGAGAGTCAAAATGCTCAAACGGTCCTGCGGCTGAAACAGTTCACTGACCCCTGCTGGTGTGATTTTAGGAGGGCCGTGGAATCATAAGTTACTTCTAACTTCTTCATATTCTTTGGGCATCCAGGATAACTTGACATTTCTTATGGCGCTGGGGATGCCAATTTTATAATCCCAGCAGTACTCAGGGGATAACACCTTGGTTGGTTTGTTGAGGAGGTAATATTTGTTCAGGTGGCTTTCGTCATGCCACACCGCTTCAAAGTTGTGTTCCTTGTCCTCCTTGATGCCTTGATAGCATTGGCGGGTGAGGTTCAGAACATGCCGTGGGGTCCCCCCAAATACGGCCCCGTGGTAATAGTAGTCCCCCTCCCCGTAGGGGATGTACGCAGCCGACTCGGGACGCCTCTCATAACTGAATGCAGTCTTGTCTGCATTGTAAAACCAAGCATGGAGCTGGGCCACGGACTCATCTAGTGTCTCTACTCCATAGTCATTCTGGAAGACCTGGTCAACATCCATGCAGAAGAGGAAGTCTACCTCATGGCGGATGTGGCTCTCGATGAGGTCCCCAATCACCTTCATCCGCATCATGCTGATGTCTTGCCACCGGCTCTCCTTTTCCACCTGGAAGACTTTCAGCACCCGCAGGGGGCCCAGCTCAATAAGAGGCACTTTGGTGAGGTCATCCACCATGATGTAGAAGATCACATTGTGCCCAGTCATGAAGAAGGTGTTTGCAGAAGTCAAGAAGTTCTTCAGGTATTTGTCCAGGTACCTGGGGAATGGAGAGAGACAAATGGAGACAGGTGGGTTCTGGGCAGATCTCCTAACCTAGGGTCCCAGAAGCTGACTTTAAAGCAGGGTGACGATTCCAGTGCTCACCTTTGGACTGAGACCAATATTGTTTTTGAGATGTGAATCAGAACAGATGTGAATAAGGACAGAAGAACCACCTTTGCTCACCTCCATTGCCCTTCCTCTGGGCAAACCCACCATAAGAACATCAGAAGTGTCTGCTGGATCAGGCCAATGGCCCATCTAGGCCAGCATTTTGTCCTCACAGTGGCCAATCAGATGCCTCAGTGAGAAACCCACATGCTTGATCCAAACACAAGAGCATTCTCTCTCCAACCCCCAGCAAGGACTTAAGAAGCATTTGCCACCTCTGACCTTAGAGGCAGAGAATAGTCATTGTGGCTAGTAGCTTTTGACAGCCTTCTCCTCCATTAATTTGTCTGATCTTTTTTTTAAAGCCATTTTAAAGCCATTGGCCTGACCCAGCAGACTTAGGGAGCTGGGTATGTTTAGCATGGAGAAGAGAAGGTTAAGGGGTGATATGATAGCCATGTTCAAATATATGAAAGGATGTCATATGGAGGAGGGAGAAAGATTGTTTTCTGCTGCTCCAGAGAAGCGGACACGGAGCAATGGATTCAAACTTCAAGAAAGAAGATTCCACCTAAACATTAGGAAGAACTTCCTGACAGTAAGAGCTGTTTGACAGTGGAATTTGCTGCCAAGAAGTGTGGTGGAGTCTCCTTCTTTGGAGGTCTTTAAGCAGAGGCTTGACAGCCTTATGTCAAGAATGCTTTGATGGTGTTTCCTGCTTGGCAGGGGGTTGGACTGGATGGCCCTTGTGGTCTCTTCCAACTCTATGATTCTATGATTCTTCTGGGGGAAGAAGATCTGGGTTTCCCCAGAGGAAGGGCACCGGAGGTGACCAAGGGTCATTGTGACAAATACCTGAAAGACTGCCTCCTTCACGGCACACCCTCTCTGGTGCTATGATTGGCAGATGGGGCCTCCTTGGTTGCTCCACCACCCTCAGAAGCTCAATGTGTGTGTGTTGCAGGCTGGGAATGGGTCTTCTCTGGGGCAGCCCCTACCCTGTGGAAACCTCTCCCCAGAGAGGAGTGCCTTCATTGCTCAGCCTCTGATGAATGCTGAAGATGCACATTTCAAGGGTAAGGAGGTGCAGTTTTTAGGACCCACCTTGCAGCTGCAATCTTAAGTTATTTTGCACTGCTTTTGTGTTGTAATTGTTGGAACCTGCCCTGAGTCCTTAAGGCAAAGGACAGGTAATCAATAAATAGGCAGCAGGCCCGAATCCATATCTGAACACAGACTTACTCAAGAGTAACGTGCATCAGATTGGGCTGCAAGTGAACTTACCTCCCAATAGCAAAAACCGTCAAGCCAATGGTGACTTTCTGCTGCTTATAGTAGTTGTCCAAGACCGGTTTCCCAACTGTTCCTTCCCAGATGATGGGTGCTGACCAAGGGGTGAGGGTGGGCATATCCGTTCGTGCTCTGCAAAGAAATGAGAAAAAAGCCATGGATGCCCCAAATGGTGGAAATCTAGTTGGAAGTATATATTAGGTGGGGAATTTCACCCCCACACCACTGCCACCTGAATGCCCTGACTTCTTCATCATTAAAGATGTTTTTGTACATGATTCTCACTAATATACACATTTGTGTACGTGGTTCTTAATAAATGCATTTTGTACACCTTTTTGGCTGGAGAACGGCACTGCAAAATAAAAAAAGCAGAAGTACAAATTTCAAAGGATAGCTGCATTTTTATTTGTTTCTTGGTTCATGAAGCTGACATTTGTAGCATGCCTTAAAATGCATATACATTTAAACGTATGCTGAACAGATTTCTTTCTCCTGCTCCATCCCTGTTCACAGGCTTGGAGCTCAGCTGGAACAAGAACAATACAACACACTGTAAATTAATAACCAACCACATGATGGAAAGTGTCCGCGTTTGCTAAAGTTAGTCAGCTTAGCCAACCACACACCTAGACCTACATCCTGTCCTATCCTCCCAGTGGCCAACCAGGTCCCCAATCGGGTTGCGGATTCACTTCTGCCAGCCGCCTGATTAGCTGCTCCTGCAAGCCAATCAGGTTGCGGATTCACTTCCACCTGGAGTTGGATTGGGTGGATCCTGTGGACCAATCAGACTGCTGATTCTGGATCCTATTGTTCTATGATTCAGCTCAGTACATAACACACACTTTTCAGGCCCCAAACTGGTATGGCTACCAGACCAGTTTGGATCCTCCCTTTTAATGCATCAGCACCTGGAAATACGGATTTGTTCAACTCACTGATCAAACTGCAGTGCTCAAAAGATGTGTGCAGCATTGGGATGGGGCAAAGGGAGGCATCTGACCAGGTGCACACAGAAGGTCCTTGCTTATTAAAAAGTCGCCGGCACAGCTGTGCAATGTCACATTAAACATTTTGTCAGGGAGGGGCAGGAAATGCAGAACTGTTTGCTTGGCAGCATGCTAAATGGAACCAGATGTTGTGCAAATATTTTGGATTATTATGATTTTATAAAACAAAGCTGTTTCCCAGCTACACTTGCCGAAATTTAATTTTAGCAGACTATTTCCAGCCTTGCTTGTTTTCCACTGGAAGCATACAAACACACACACACACACACACACACACACACACACACACACACAGAGAGAGAGAGAGAGAGAGAGAGAGAGAGAGAGAGAGAGAGAGAGAGAGAGAGAGAGACCCTGACAGCTCTAAACAAAAATGTTTTAAAGTTGGAATCGGAGCCAGGCTTCCTGAGTTCATGCTGGTTCTATGAACAAGAGAGCACATTTTTGGAACACCTGTGCCTAGGATAAAATGGTGTCAGTGGCTTTTTGTACATGGTGTCTCTTTATTAACTAATACACTTACTATCCCACTTATTTTGAGCCTGCCCGAAGAGCTAGGAGGAGTCCAAACCAATGGCTTCAAGTTACAAGAAAGGAGATTCTAACTAAACATCAGGAAGAACTTTGTATTTGACAGCGGAGAAGACTCCTACAAGAAGTGATAGACTCTCCTTCACTGGATGTTTTCAAGCAGAGGTTGGGTGGCCATCTGTCAGGGGATTCTTTAGTTGAGATTCCAGCATTGCAGGGGGTTGGACTAGATGACCCTCAGGATCCCTTCCAACGCTACCATTCTATGGTTTTAATATTATAAAAGAAAAGCCAAACCAAAAGCATTTTTGTGTGTGTAAACAACGCTATTTCCCCACTGTCTGAACTGTTTCCTGAGAAGAGCTTCTACTGCAAGAACTTGAGCAAGGACACTTGAAGTCACAGGCTCAAGCAAATGACTGTTCTTGGGTGGGATTACCTTTGTTTTTTTGAGTTGTAAGAAACTGTGGAGTGAGTTTTAGTTATGTGCGCATGGTGGGGACTTTTTGTGTGTCCTTTTTGGACCCTTTTTGGACTTCCTTAAACTGTAACTGGAGGAGATGTGTACTGTATGTCTATTTCACTTTTGCCCACTTCCTGATAGTTGCCACCTTCATTTCTCTACAATTCTACATTAGCTTTAGTCGAAACAAAATTAAAAAATTCCTTCCAGTAGCACCTTAGAGACCAACTAAGTTTGTCATTGGTATGAGCTTTCATGTGCATGCACACTTTTTTAGATACCACACGGAAGTGTGAATTTCAAGGGATAACTGTGCACTGATGAACAGCACACACGAGCTTTCTCCATTGTTCTGTGGCTGTGCCTTGTGAAAACCCAATCTTGCCCACTGGAGTAATGAAGCTTGCGTAAACAAAATCTCTCTTCAGATTTTCTGCACCTCTGATAACTTTATTGATTTATTATTTATTTTGTAAAATGTATACACCATCTGAGTGCAAACAAAACAAAACCCCTCAAAGGTTTACGAAAAGCATAAAACAACAACATTACCAATAAGAATGATGAACAGCATTAACTAAAAACTTTTGAAAAGTTAAAATAACAATAGACTGAAAACAAACTAAAACTCACATCAACTTCCTAAACATGTGAGTAGGCTTGACTAAACAAAATGGTTTTTAGCAGGTGCTGAAAAGAGTACAGTGAAGGTGCCTGCCTGAAATCAATAAGGCAGATGAGAAATGATAAGATAAGATCCCATTCAGCAGGTAAGATGGGATTTTTGCAAGGCTGAGCTGCAGAACAAGAAAAGCTCTCAGCCCTGAGGGCAAATATTTGGTACACAAGCCCATCAAAATACGGGTCAAGAGAAACTGTGGATGAGCCCTTACTTCACATACTGGTTTGCCAAGTGCAAATTAAGCTGAACAGGAAGGATCCCTCCTAATAGTTATCTGCAACCCAGCTTGAACTAGAGGTAGAGAAGACTTCATACAGGGGGAGGTGAGGAGGTCCAGGAATAGTTGCTGGATTGCCTCAAACTTTCTTAGAGACAACCCAAAGCTATAAAGGTAAAGGTAAAGGGACCCCTGACCATTAGGTCCAGTCGTGACCGACTCTGGGGTTGCGCACTCATCTCGCATTATTGGCCGAGGGAGCCGGCCTACAGCTTCCAGGTCATGTGGCCAGCATGACAAAGCTGCTTCTAGTAAACCAGAGCAGCACACGGAAATGCTGTTTACCTTCCCACTTGGAGCTGTACCTATTTATCTACTTGCACTTTGATGTGCTTTCGAACTGCTAGGTTGGCAGGAGCTGGGACCGAGCAACGGGAGCTCACGCCGTCGCAGGGATTTGAACCACCCACCTTCCGATCAGCAAGCCCTAGGTTCTGTGGTTTAACCCACAACACCACCCGCATCCTGCTGCCCAAAGCTATAGTAAGCCCTAAATCATAGATTTGTAGAGTTGGAAGGGAACCCCAAGGGCCATCTAGTCCAACCTCCTGCAATGCAGGAATCACATAGTTCTACTTGCTCTCTAATCAGCAGAGCTCTGCAAGGGTGACCTGTGTTATTACGCCCATTCTGCAGATGCAGGGGTGAGTGGATGAAGCGCTACGGGAATTATGCCCTGACAAAAGTCAGAGGATGAATTTCAGGGGTGTGGTGAGGAATGTGAATAGCTCATTCTCCAGATTTCACAGTAACAGCGCAAGTCCTGTGTTGCAAGCCAATGCCGTTGTGGGTAAGGCTTTGATTGCACCAAGAACTTTCTCCTCTCATTCTGCCATTTCCCTTACCCTCCCTACCCCCCCAACATAAAAAAGTTTTTCCTCCTTACTGTGCATCAAACCAGCTGTTCAATGACAACCCCTTTGGTTCCTTATTCGCATATTCATATCTGTAAGTAGATAAAAAGAAACTGAGAAGCCCTGGAAGCTTGAGTTTTTCTGAGGCCACTGCTGTTCTACAGCTGACTGCAAGCAGAATTAAATGGCCAGTCCTACATGGCACTTAGGAAAGAGCTGCATAATTTGGCAAATTATCCTTCCCCATGCCAAGATCCTTCACAGGATAGTCCCATTCAACAAAGATTCCACTGGTGGTGCATGCTCTAGTTATCTCCCACTTGGACCACTGCAATGCGCTCTACGTGGGGCTACCCTTGAAGGTGACTCGGAAACTACAACTAATCCTGAATGCGGCAGCTAGACTGGTGACTGGGAGTGGCTGCCAAGACCACATAACACCGGTCTTGAAAGACCTACATTGGCTCCCAGTACGTTTCCGAGCACAATTCAAAGTGTTGGTGCTGACCTTGAAAGCCCTAAACGGCCTTGATCCAGTATACCTGAAGGAGCGTCTCCACCCCCATCGTTCCGCCCGGACACTGAGGTCCGGCGCCGAGGGCCTTCCGGCGGTTCCCTCGTTGCGAGAAGCCAAGCTACAGGGAACCAGGCAGAGGGCCTTCTCGGTAGTGGCACCCGCCCTGTGGAACACCCTCCCACCAGATGTCAAAGAGAAAAACAACTACCAGACTTTTAGAGGACATCTGAAGGCAGCCCTGTTTAGGGAAGCTTTTAATCTTTAAGAAATTTGTGTATTCTAATATTTATGTTGGAAGCCGCCCAGAGTGGCTGGGGAAACCTAGCCAGATAGGCGGGGTATTAATAAATAAATTAATAAATAAATATTATTATTATTATTATTACTCCATGCAACTGTACCTTTGATTAGTAGCTTCCGGCTTCTCAATCAAGCTGTAGCCTCCCTTTTTACAGCCAGAATAGCAGCTGTTTTCTTATCTAATCTATACAGCTGTGGTAAATGAATTAGATGAAAAGGACAGGACTAAAGGTCTCCTTTAGGAACAGCAGGGCTGACCAAGGGTACGGTACTGCACACAGGAAGCAAGTAACTAGCCTCTTGAAAACAAAAGGGAGGGACCAAAGGTAACAACTAATTATATGGGTTGTGGGCACCAAAGCATCAATAGAACCTTGCCAATCTACACTGAAGAAGCTGGGGCTGCAACTGCATTAAATAAAAAGGGCCTCAAAATAGCCTTTATAGAACCATAGACCAGGCTTCCTCAACCTCAGCTCTCCAGATGTTTTGAGACTACAATTCCCATAATCCCTGACCATTGTTCCTGCTAGCTAGGGATCATAGGAGTTGTAGGCCAAAAACATCTGGAGGGCCGAGGTTGAGGAAGCCTGTCATAGACTTACTTACTTACTTACTTACTTACTTACTTACTTACTTACTTACTTACTTACTTACTAAATTTGTATACCACCCTTCATTTGGAGAACTCAGGGCAGTTCACAATATAAAAATACAATATAAGCACAAAATATATGATAGAAAACAAAACAGAACAAAACCAACAAGCCCATCTCCCCTGCACTGCCTCCCACAAACACATTTAAATAAAAGGGGTGTTTATCAGCCAAAGGCCTGGCTGGAAAGGAAGGTTTTTGCCTGGCACCTAAAGGTGTATAATGAGGGCGGCAGGCAACCCCCCCCCTTGGGGGAATGTAGTTGGAAAAGGCCCAAGGGGGTCCCAGAGTCTTCAGTATGAGGGCTGAGGGCTGGAATATATAAAACAAGGAAAGTACCTCTGAGCTTATGCAGAGGGCTAGCCCAACAGTCAGCAACCAAATGCAGTCTCTGCATCGGCACATGAGCTCAACATGCTCATATGTTAAAAGTCCCAGATGCAGTTTGATTTCCTGTATGGCCACTATGGAAGGGGCTTGTTGATTTCAGTTTTGGCTCATACTGTATAAGTATATGGTCCTCTTACCGTGAGTTAAACCAGGTGCGTATGGCCAGCCACTGCTCTGTCTGGTTTTTCAACTGGGCAATCTTTAGGCTCCTGTATATGAAAGGAGAAAACAAAAAGATACTTGGAAGATGAACCTGGAAGGATGTGTTGGGGCAGCTAGACCTGGTGGCAACAGCCTGTTTTCTGCATGCAGAAGGCTCCAGGTGCAACTGAGGAGATCTCCAGGACCTGAGTAGCACCCAGAGGGCAACTGCCAGTCAGAGGAGACCAGGCTTTGCCCTCCAGTTGTTTGGAGCTGTCATCCAAAACATCTGGAGGCCCCAGGGTTGCGAATGCTGGTTCTAGGCAATGCCAGAGTAGATGGAGTGAACTGCCTGACAAGGCAGCTGGTGTAGATGGGCCCATAAGATTGTCAGCAGAGGGATGGAAACACACAAATTGTGCTTCCTGGTTAAACATATTTCTATCCTTGGCAGAGTGTCACAGCTCAGCTGACATGGCTTGGCAATGTTGCAAGCAAGCGGCCTGCACCTCCTACAGGCATCTCATTCTGCACAGACAGCTGTGGGCAAAATCTGACACCTGGGCCACTTCCCCCAAACTAAATAGGAATAAAAAGCAGCCTCAGAAGGCTGCGTTTATGGAGGAGTTTATGGGGGAATAATACAGGTATTGGGGATGTTTGCCTGTGAATGGAAAAGCATACTGGGTGTGTGTTAGTGGGAAAAGGGCAAGAGAAGAAAGGGTAAAGCAGCCCCCTCCCCCTTAAACTGAACCTGCCTTGGTGGTGTTTTATTTTAAAAGGACTTCTGGAAAAGGAGGCAGACAAAAATCTGTGTTTTGGCTAATTTGGTGCCATGCCTCCTTCCTGGGACATGACACAGAAGGGGGACCACCCAGGCTATTGGTTTTTGTACACAGCTGAGGAGTTGTTGTTGTTGTTGTTGTTTAGTCGTGTCTGACTCTTCGCGACCCCATGGACCATAGCACGCCAGGCACTCCTGTCTTCCACTGCCTCCCGCAGTTTGGTCAAACTCATGTTGGTAGCTTCGAGAACACCGTCCAACCATCTTGTCCTCTGTCGTCCCCTTCTCCTTGTGCCCTCCATCTTTCCCAGCATCAGGGTCTTTTCCAAGGAGTCTTCTCTTCTCATGAGGTGGCCAAAGTATTGGAGCCTCAGCTTCAGGATCTGTCCTTCCAGTGAGCACTCAGGGCTGATTTCCTTAAGAATGGATAGGTTTGATCTTCTTGCAGTCCATGGAACTCTCAAGAGTCTCCTCCGGCACCATAATTCAGAAGCATCAATTGTTCAGCGATCAGCCTTCTTGATGGTCCAACTCTCACTTCCATACATCACTACTGGGAAAACCATAGCTTTAACGGCAAGGTGATGTCTCTGCTTTTTAAGATGCTGTCTAGGTTTGTCATTGCTTTTCTCCCAAGAGGCAGGCGTCTTTTAATTTCGTGACTGCTGTCACCATCTGCAGTGATCATGGAGCCCAAGAAAGTCAAATCTCTCACTGCCTCCATTTCTTCCCCTTCTATTTGCCAGGAGGTGATGGGACCATCAAGGTTGTGTCATCTGCATATCTGAGGTATGTCAGATATGCAGCTGAGGAGTAGCAGGTGGTTTTGTGCATTCAGGACACAGCATCGCTGGAAACAGTTTGAAGTTGCAGTAGGGCACAAGCAGAAGCTGTCCACACCTCCAGTCCGAGGGAAGAGCTGTGTGGCAGGAGTCCTGGCCTTGAACTCCTAGCCCAGACATTGTCACTTGGATTTGCTCCAAGATCTGAACTTGGGGATGGTGGGGTGAGGAAGAAAGGAAGAAGGAAGGAAGGAAGGAAGGAAGGAAGGAAGGAAGGAAGGAAGGAAGGAAGGAAGGAAGGAAGGAAGGAAGAAGGAACAGCTCTCCTGGGCAGCAGTTGCTCTTCAAGACAGCCCAAATATGTGTTGACAAAACTGTATAACAAAATATTATCCTTTTGCACAGGTCTGTGAGCTTGCTTTTCCTGTTTCCCTTCTCATCTTCCCTCCCCATGTGCCATGTCTTTTAGGACAAGGACTGTCTTCGTAAAGATTTTTGCAATGCTGCTCCAATATCCTGTTTGGCTAATGAGTAGGGTAGGGTAGGGCAATTGCTTTAAAAGAATCATTAAAAGACCCCCCCCCCTTGCCCAAGAACCCTGGCAACCATGAGCAAGACAAACCTATGAGCAAGACAGAGACCCCTCTGCATGTTGTCAGCAGAAAGAGCTAGCAAAGTAAAGAGCAGATGCTCACCTGTTCTTGTACATCCACATTAATGTCCCTTCCCTGCAAAAACAGGAATAAAATGTTATTTATTTCCTTGCAGACTTCTTGTTATATCACAAAGCTGGAAGGGCAGTGCAGCCCTCCTGAGAATAAATCCCCTGTTGTAGTTAATACCATCATATGTTGAGCAGATCCACACGTGTGTGTCAGGGTCAAGCCCTGTGGACTGTCCTTGTGCCCTTCGCGCAGACCAGCAAGCCACCTCTTAATTAGGAGAAGGGCTCAGTGACACAGCATCTACTTAGCATGTAGAGGGTCCTGGGTTCAAGACCTGGCATCTCCAAGTAGAACTGACTGAGACAGGGAAAGATTCTTCTCTGTGGGAAACCCTGGAGAGCTGCTGCCAGTCAGTGTGGACAATACTAAGCTAGATGGACAAACTGGCTGCACTCAGTAAAAAGCACTTTTTCTGTTCTCCTATGAAAAGAATCTGTTCTCAAGTTCTCCCCTGCTAAAGTTCACATCTTGGATACATTCCTTTGTGCATCGGGCTATTTGCTGAATATTCATTAATGTTTTAATAATGATATTTTATTCCCATATTTCAACAATTTGATAGTTTTATATTTGGCAACCTGGCATAGCAGGTTTCTACTCTCAATCATAGCTGTCAAGTTTTTTCCTTTTCTCACGGGGAAGCCTATTCCGCATGAGGGAATTTCCCTTAAAAAAAGGGAGAACTTGACAGCTACGCTCTCAAGGGAGGAAATGTGATGGCGTGGGATCTGTGGCAACTAATGAAACTTCATACCAAACCCACCCCACAACTGAAATAAAAGTAATCAGGACTGGGCCTCCTTTCCTTCAAATGTCACCTGCGGGCAGCCATTCCATCAAACAGTCTCACTGGGAAGGATGGGAAGGCACAGGGTTCATCCCATTAGCTTTGCTCAAAGCCCACCTCCACTACGGTAGGTAAAATTGTTTAGTAATTGGTACCCGTTTTACTTTTCCCTCTCCCCTTCCTCTACTCCTTTCCGGGCATGTTTCTTAAGACTGTAAGCCTTCAGGGAAGAGGCTGTCTTGCTTTAATTCAGTGACTCTCAAAGGGTGTGTCATGTGCCAAATGCGGCAGGAAGATTCAAGGACAATCAGTATTATTGGGAATTTTCTTATGTAACTGCATTTATACTTTCTGAATGTCCCATTACCATATTATAAATTAGTTGTGTTCTATGTTATAAATCAAGCACTGCTAGGAGTTGTTTCTCTCCCCCCGCCATGCATTTCTTACCAATAAAAAATTCAGTGTGGCAAGCAAAGTTTTATTCTGAAACTGTCGCCCAGAGAGAGTGAGAGCCACTGTTTTAATTGTTAGCATGAAAGCCATCCTGGGAGCCTTTTCAGCTGAAGAACAGAGTACAAATGCTCAAAACAAAACAAAGCAACAGCACTTGTGGTTGCAGGCTGCTATCTGCATGGTAGTGCCAACGATTTCTATAGCACTTGGGGGAATGGGATTGACAAAGTGCTTTCTCAAAGATGATGAAGACATGACACTCACAAGGTGGACAGGCGTTATTATTGGGCCACCAAGGACAAATCAGGGCCGGCTCTAGGGGAAGGTTGGCGGGTGCCGGGCCGTCAGGGGGGCACCGGGCGACAGAGCCACATGGCAGCCCACCAGCCGCGGAAAGAAATGGGGCGGGGCGGGGGCGCTGGAGCGATCTCTGCACCACGGCACCCAACAATGTTAAGACAGCCCTGGGACAAATTATGAAAACAGAATACACAGCTTGAAAGCAGAGTGTGGAACTAAATATCCAGAAGCACCCTCCAACGGTTAAGATTCATAACTAAAATTAATATGAATGTAATAAATAATTCCAATGGAATGGTGGATGCACGAAGCCTACCAGAGTTAGCAAAATGACAAAATTCTTATAGCATTAAAGTTGTGCTTTCAGAGCTAGCCCTGGAGTAGCCCAAAATTGGAGCTCTGTTGTTTTCTGAAGAAGGCAGCCCTGTTTAGGGAAGTTTTAAGGATTGATGGTTTTTTTTGTTATGTTTTTAGATATGTTGTAAGCCACCCAGAGTGGATAGGGAAACCCAGCCAGATGGGCGGGGTATAAATAATAAAATTATTATTGTTGTTATTATTATTAGACAAAAGCATGACAAGGTCAAGTTGCTGTGGAAAATTATTTCAGAAGAAAAAATACAAATGGCATGCTTTATCCATTTTGCTTTAGTTAAAGAGCTGCAGATCAAATCGTTAAAAAAAAGCTGACCAAGCCTAATTCTTCTCCATCTATAATGAGAAACAAGATGTTAGGTGTCTTTGATCCCAAACCATGGGTAGGCAAACTAAGGCCCGGGGCCCGGATCCAGCCCAATCGCCTTCTCAATCCGGCCTGCAGAAGGTCTGGGAATCAGCGTGTTTTTATATGAGTAGAATGTGTGCTTTTAAAAAAAAATGCAACTATGGGTTATTTGTGGGGCATAGGAATTTGATCATTTTTTTCCAAAATATAGTCTGCCCCCCCCCCAACAAGGTCTGAGGGACAGTGGGCCAGCCCCCTGCTGAAAAAGTTTATTGACCCCTGTCCTAAACACTTGCTTCTTGTAAGAACAGTACAGTACATTCTAAATGATTTCCAGGATGCCAGGATCGCTTTTCCTACTTACCTGTCCAGGTAAGCAAAAATTGCCAGTGATAATATTGCCAAGAAGGAAATCCATAGCAGAGCTGTCTTCCCCCTGGAGAGCGTCATCCTTATCAGAAAGAAAAAAAGATGTTTGCCAATATCTTCACCGAGAAGCGTTTAGGGAAAGCCTGGAAATGGTTCTGGTCTGAAATGGGACCCAGCCCCACCCCACCTGAATTGGTTATCATTGCCAGACAGAAGCCCTGGAGTGAGTGTCACAGCACTCACGCTGAAGCCATTCTGTGAGTAGGGATAGAAAATTCTGCTCATTTCAATTCTCTCATTTTCTCATTTTCCCAGTCTTAAATTCAGTTCCCCACATTTCTGCAGCAACATATATGTATTTTAATGCAAACTCTACCCTAGCACATGCATTTTTGGTGAACATTTTCTGGTTGGAGAACTGCAGCACAAAATTTGCATGAGTACAGATTTGAGATGCTCTGTTTCAGGTTTCGTAATGCTTTGGGAAGTGTGAATATGGTAAGGTAAAGGTAAAGAGACCCCTGACCATTAGGTCCATTTGTGGACGACTCTGGGGTTGCGGCGCTTATCTCGTGTTATTGGCCGAGGGAGCCGTCGTACAGCTTCCCGGTCAAGTGGCCAGCATGACAAAGCCGCTTCTGGCGAACCAGAGCAGTACACGGAAATGCCGTTTACCCGCTGTAGTGGTACCTATTTATCTACTTGCACTTTGACGTGCTTTCGAACTGCTAGGTTGGCAGGAGCTGGGACTGAGCAACAGGAGCTCACTCCGCCGCAGGGATTTGAACCGCCGACCTTCCGACCTTCTGATCGGCAAGCCCTAGGCTCTGTGGTTTAACCCATAGTGCCACCCGCGTCCCTTGTGAATATGGTAGCTTCAGCTTTAAATGCAAACCCATACCAGGCAAGTTTCCTGGGAAGAATAAGGTGTGACTGTCAAGGTGACTTAAGCCTTTAAGCACCCTCCCCTCTGACTCACAGTGCAAAGCTCTGCATGCTTGCAGAATAAATCCCCACTTATTTCAAACTGCAGCTTACTCCCTAGGAGCATGCAAAACATTGTGCAGTCTTTTTTTTTTTAAAAAAAAGAGTTTGTCACTGGGCAAACCATTTTCTGTACAACTATATCCAGCTTTGCTTGCTTGTTAAATATATAATGTATATATATATATATATATATATATATATATATATATATATATATACACATACATACACACACACACACACACACACACACACACATATACACATACACACACACACACACACACACACAGTCCTGCTTTTGTAGACCAAGAATTCTACAAAATGAAGAAAATGAAAATTTCAGGGGAAACAGCTACTGAAACATTGGAAAAATAATTAAAATTGGCCAAAAATTGATTTAAACACACCAGCAGCCTACATATCTGGGTAGACTTGTCTAAACAAAAAGCCTTTTAAGCAGGCACTGAAAAAGAGTACAGTGAAAACAACTGCCGGATGTCAATCTGAAGGAAGTTCCAAAGAGCAGGTCCTGCCATGCTAAAAGACCTGTTTCTTACAAATGCAGAATGGTATTCTGTAGCCACTGTAACAGCGCCAGTTAGATCCATCAAGGCAGTCAAGCAGGAGTATATAGGGTTAGGCGATCTTGCAGGTAAACTGGTCCCGAAGATTTTAAGGGCTTCATACCGGTAGTAACGCATTGAACCTGGCCCAGTAGCAAATTAGCAGCAAATGCAGATCTAAGTATTAGGATTAGGGGCAGCCACTTACTTTTGTTTTGTTGTGTGGATTTTATCACCTGAGAAGTCAGCATCAATCTTGTGATCTTTAGGTGCAAGTAGCAATGCTGGTTCTAAAAAGAAGGAATAAAACAGAGTTGTTATAAAACCTCTTCTAGGTTCTCACTTCAAGGGAAGCCCCATGGACCAAGCGTTCAGCCCATATAGATGTTGCTGGACTCCAGCTCCCCATAGTGCCAGCCAGTTGCCTAAGTCCCCTCCTCTCCAGGGTTCTTTCCAAGCAACCAGAGACTGTTTCTGCACTACAAGCAGCATCAGCAGGGGTTCAAATCCCCACAGGTGTGGGGTTGCACCAGGTGTATAGGGGCACTTCAACCTTCCCCCCACCCTGCTATAGTCCAGAGTACAACCGCCCCCCTCCCAAAAAAAGCAGGATCATTCTACTATCTGAGACACCAGCTCTCTCTAACTCCTCCACCTACCTCACTGAATGGTTCCTATTTATCCCAATTGGTCGTTATAAGAGCTCTGTAACCTTAAGAAACTGGAGCCTTTATTTGCTTTCCTTCCCTCCTCTTTCATGCTGCTTCTTTTAAAATGCAAATCTAAGGACAAAGACCAATCAAACACACATATTCCACAATTTTTCGGTCCCCTCCCAGCCTATTCAGAGTGCCAAAAGTATTTTCTGAGCCCAGTACACTATATGTGGATTGGAAATGTGTGTTACCTTCTGTGCATGGGTTGGAGAGCCCCCCAAATAAATCAGTTGTCACAGTGTGACATAGCACTTAGAGGACCTACCGGTAGGAGACCAGGGTTCAAATCCCCACTTGGCCATGACACTCACTGGATGTGACCGTGGGGGCCAGGCACTGCCTCTCAGCCTAATCTACTTTGCAGGGTTGTTGTGTGGATTAGAATATCAGTGATAAAATGAATGTACTGCCAAGAATGCTATTTTTATTTCAATCAGCCCTGGTAATAGGCTGTAGCAAGCAAAACTCATCAGGAACTGACCTAACATTTAAAAATTTTCCCCTTTGGCGTTTGTGACATGACCATAACTTTTATCATGTTGCTGTTTATCTTAATTTATTTTATGCCACTTTTATTTATTTTATTTTACCATATTGTACACATTTGTGCCTCATTTTTTCCACTCTTTAGCTTTTGACCACAAATCCAATAAATATTTAATTTGTTTTGCATGTTCACTTGTTTATATCCAGTGAAAGTTGCCAACTGATGAGAAGGGAGCAATTCTTAGCTTGCTTATTTTGCCTTTAACAGCAGCTTGATCTGTAGAAATTATGCAAATGAAGTTCTCACAACACTGACTTCTTCCATATGTATGAAGGCCAACCTACTTTTAGAGAGCAGAATGGTGGTTGGCTGAAAAGCTGGCAACCCAGTATTATATTTCACTTTTTTTGCTTTTGCAGAAGTTTGGAAAATGCCACCAAATATGAAAAGAAAACCAAAGCACGGACAGCATTTCTGTATCCAAATCTCCAATCATCTGCGACTTCAAGGACCTACACCTTTGATTTCCACCCTCTAATGTAGTGTTTCCTAAATGGTTGACCCAGGAGGGCCACGTAACCCACACATGGGGTTCATGGTCCATGCCCATCAACTGTCCAGGACATCCCTTTTAGGGGGCATGGTGCCTCCAACATGAGCAAGGTCACAGTGCCCCCAAATGCAAGTTTTGGAGCACTGTGCTCTTGCGCAGTTCATCTAAGCCATGAGGGAGTGCAGCCTGGAAGACGCACAGCCCAGTTTTGCACTGAGAGGGTATGATGGCACAATTCACATAACGAAAACTACCAAAGAGATATTGACATTTTCAAAATTAGGGTCCATGGCTTGGCTTCTGAAAAACAGGAGGTCCACAACACTTAGCTAATTGGGAACCACTGTTCTAATGGCTCCACCATCATGCAAATGTCTTAAAATAGTCCCTTGTTTGCAAACTTCTCTGAGTCTTACAAGAAAATTCACATGCATATAGACAGCAATGACCACAAACTCCAAGAAAACAACCCCCTACATGTCAGCCCAGTGAGAATTTCCAGACCAGGTAATATCAACTTCCACAGAATGCTAAGCCTATTGTCAGTATTAAAAGCCAAAGCTTGTTCAAATTTTGGCAGTGAGCAAGGAGCAACCCCAGTCAGAGAGGGACTGGCTGATTTTGCCAATTTAATCTCTTCCAAGCACCCGAGGGAAAAGAAACCCAAAGTACCATCTATTAGAATCAACTAAGATGCCACAAAATAGTGCAATTTTTATTTTTTAATTCTTCTTCTTTTAGTTTTTCATGCTGGACTTGAAAGCCACATGGTGGGGAGAATTAGATTTGATTAGGAACACAAGAACATATCAGGCTGCCTTTATGCTGACTCAGATCACTGGTCTACCTTGCTCAGTACTGTACTGTCTACACTGATTTGCAGCAATGGCACTCCCAGGGTTTCAGGCAGAAATCTCCCAGTCCTACCTGGAGTTGCCAGTGATATAAATTGGAACCTTCTGCATGCATGGCAGATGTTCCCGCACTGAGCTATGTCTCTTCTCTTAGGATTCTGCCAGGTGCAAAGAGAGCTGGTATTGTGCCGTGGTTAGCATGTTGGACTGGGACCTGGAAGACTACGGTTCAAATCCCCCACTTGGCCATGAAACTCATGAGGGGACCTTGGGCCAGTCACCCAATCATAGGATCATAGAAATGTGGAGTTGGAAGAGACCCAAATGGACACATCCCTCCCTACACCATGTTAATTTCTCTCCATTTCTCATTTTTCCAATTTTAAATTCAGTTCTTTATCAATTTCTGATTATTATTATTATTATTGTCTGCATGAAAATTTCTCAGCATTTTGGCACACAACGCTCTTAATATTTGTTTGTTGTTTGTATGTTTGTTTGTTTTGGCAATTAATAAGCAGTTTCTAACAAAACAAAATTCTTGAGTGGTTTACAATATATATTACAAACATATAACATACGGTACATAAGATCATAATATATGCCAGAAACTAAACTCCATGCCATTTAAAACAGAGAGTGTTTTGCATGCACTTTGACCAACAGACACATTTTTGAAAGCAATCTTCTCTAATATCGTGCATTTTGACGAATCCGCATATTTTAATGCTCCTTTCTTCCTTACTTATTAACACACTTACTTGGTCACACCATAAAATCTGCAGAAGATTGAGTGTCGAAGGAATACAACATTTCAGTTCATGTACTGTATTCTTTCAGGAAGTGTGAATTTGGTAGGCTGAACTTTCAACACAAAAGCTACTGAATTTACGGTAGTTACTTAGTTATACCACCTTTTCCTCCAGGTAGCCTATATGGTTCTCTTCCTTCCCATTTTATCCTCACAACAACCCTGTGAGGTAGGCTAGGCTGAGGGACTGTGACTGGCTCCTGAGGTCACACCTTATAGGGTGAAATGAGCTTCAAGACTCAGTGGGGGATTCAGACCCTGGTCTCCCATGCCACGCCCTATTCCAACACTCCAGCTCAGAGTTTTCCAAACTTTTCCTGTTGGCGACACACTTTTCTGACATGCATCATTTCGCGACACAGTGATCCAGTTTTACTAGCAAACCAGAAGTTAATACTTTCCCCTGGGGAACGTCTGTGTGAAACACCTACACACTGCAGCCGAGCTGCATGCTGGCTCTCATTTCTCACCATCTCTAGCATTAAGCTGCAAATCATTCCTCACTTCCACCGCAACACTTCCCAACATTCAGGCAGGCCAATGCTAAGACTATTAACATTATTGTTTCAGGGAATGCCTGGCCCTTATATCCCAGCTCAATTGCTGAGGTCATCTGCAGGAGCATCGATCGCTGGTCATCCCCCGAGTCGGTGAGGCTCATTTGACAAACACAAGGCCATGAGGAAAATTTGCCATTAGAGATTCAACAGATGCCTTCCTGCTGAAAAACTTGAGGGTCATCTACAACCCTCTGCAATGCAGGAATCTTTTGCCCAATGTGGGGCTCGATACCATAACGCTGAGATAAAGAGTTTCATGTTCTACTGATTTTTATTTTATGAGTAAAGGTAAAGGGACCCCTGATCATTAGGTCCAGTCGTGACTGACTCTGGGGTTGCAGCGCTCATCTCGTGTTATTGGCCGAGGGAGCTGGCCTACAGCTTCTGGATCATGTGACCAGCATGACAAAGCCGCTTCTGGTGAACCAGAGCAGCACACGGAAACACCGTTTACCTTCCCACCAGAGTGGTACCTATTTATCTACTTGCACTTTGAAGTGCTTTCGAACTGTTGGGTTGGCAGGAGCTGGGGCCAAGCAATGGGAGCTCACCCCGCCGCGGGGATTCGAACTGCCAACCTTCTGATCGGCAAACCCTAGGGTCTTAACCCACAGCGCCACCCGCGTTTTATGGTAGCTGTATATTAATATTTTTTTATAAATAACTCTCACTACCTCACCCTACTTCTGTACCACCCAATAATTGGAGTTCTCCAAGGTTACAATGACCTTGGGCCGGTTACAATATCTCAGACTAACCTTCCTTGCAGGGTTGCTGTGAGGGTAAACTGGAGAGGGGGAGAAGTGTGCATGCCCCCTGGAGATGAGATATAAATGTAATAATAAAAGGCGGGGGGGCAGGGGGATGACACACACATACACCATAATACAGAAGCAGAACCTCAAACTTGACATGGAATAAAAACAGCAGTGAGAGATAGCAGCAGAAATTATGCCTGTGGAAACTTTCTGTTGGAAAAAGGCTTCTGCTGCTCTCCCCCCCCCCCCAGCAGCTGACAATAACATTTCCTGTGGCTGCCCACAGATAATGAAATTCTCTCCCATGAGAAGTTAGACTGGCTCCCTCCTTGTTATGCTTCTGCTGGCAGGCTAATACCACCCTATCCAGCCAGGTATCTGGAAACAAAGATGCAGATGATGATTGCCACTAGGCTGCTCTCAGGGCAAAGTGGAATTTAAATGCTGGTTTTAAATGTAATTTTTAAACTAGTTTTTATTGCTTTATATTTTATAACAGCTCACTGGAAGGACAGATCGTGAAGCTGAGGCTCCAATACTTTGGCCACCTCATGAGAAGAGAAGAATCCTTGGAAAAGACCTTGATGTTGGGAAGGATGGAGGGCACTAGGAGAAGGGGACGACAGAGGACAAGATGGTTGGACAGTGTTCTCGAAGCTACGAACATGAGTTTGACCAAACTGCGGGAGGCAGTGCAAGACAGGAGGGCCTGGCGTGCTCTGGTCCATGGGGTCACGGAGAGTCGGACACGACTAAATGACTAAACAACAACAAGAAAAATCAGTGAAGAGAAGATCCTGTGTTGGGTCAGTTTCAGAGCAGAAGCAAAGGGACTCAGGGCAGTTTTTGCCAAGCTGGTATGTTCCAGCTGCCCTGGACCACAACTTCCGACCAGCTAAAAAACATTGACATGGCACAGGGAATAGATGTGTGATCTCACCTGTATGTTAATAATCAATACAGTATGACAGTATTCATACCTGTCGAGAATATTAAGATGCTAATAACTAATATCAATAATATAAGCAATCACATCATCATTGCCATACGCTTTAAATGTTCAACTTTAACAAAACATAGCGCAATGTATGCGAGTCTGGAGAAGGGGACGTCAGAGGACGAGATGGTTGGATAGTGTTCTCGAAGCTACGAACATGAGTCTGACCAAACTGCAGGAGGCAGTGCAAGACAGGAGTGCCTGGCGTGCTATGGTCCATGGGGTCACGAAGAGTCGGACACGACTAAACAACTAAACAACAACAACATTTTATAACAATGATGTATATACAGTGGAACCTCGGTTTATGAACACCTCGGTTTATGAATTTTCGGTTTATGAACACCGCGGACCCATCTGGAACGGATTAATTCACTTTCCATTACTTTTAATGGGAAAGTTCGCTTCAGTTTATGAACGCTTCAGTTTATGAACAGACTTCCGGAACCAATTACACCCATGTTTCAGTTTATGAACGCTTCAGTTTAAGTACTTCACGGACCCGTCTGGAACGGATTAATCCACTTTCCATTACTTTCAATGGAAAAGTTCGCTTCAGTTTATGAACGGTTACTCCGCGGACCGTCTGGAACGGATTAATCCACGTTCCATTACTTTCAATGGGAAAGTTCGCTTCAGTTTATGAACGCTTCAGCTTATGAACAGACTTCCGGAACCAATTGTGTTCATAAACCGAGGTACCACTGTAATGGATATTGTAGGACACATTGAACCCCAGCTTAGAAGAAATGTGGTATATAAATATATCGAATAAAGAAAGTACTACATTCAGCTCATAGTTAAGGTTGTGGAACTTGGTCTCACAGGGGGCAGGAAGGGTTACCAACCTAGACAGCTTGAAAAGAGGATTAGTCAAATTCATGGAGAAGAAAGGCTTACAGATTTCCCATTAGGGCCTCTGGTTGGTCACTGTGAGAACAGGATGATAGACTGGGTGGGCCATTGGGCTGATCTAGCAGGCTCTAACTTTGGCCACCTCATGAGAAGAGAAGACTCCCTGGAAAAGACCCTGATGTTGGGAAAGATGGAGGGCACTAGGAGAAGGGGACGACAGAGGACGAGATGGTTGGACAGTGTTCTCGAAGCTACCAACATGAGTCTGAGCAAACTGCGGGAGGCAGTGGAATACAGGAGGGCCTGGCGTGCTCTGGTCCATGGGGTCACGAAGAGTCGGACACGACTAAACGACTAAACAACAAAGCAGGCTCTTCAAATGAGCTAATGCTCCTCATTAAATAAATTACAACGAAAAGTTCTGTGATGCTCCTTAGCTGTGGAAATTCTGTTCTGCTTAATCGTTCCATTTTGGTGTGCTTATTTGGGTAGTTTCCTGTTTTGCGTCTTTTATGGAACCCAAGGCAGTCTCTGTGTGGTTCCCAGGCAGTCTCCCATCTAGGCCCTGTCCATTTCCCCCATTTGCAGGGCAATGAGGCAAGGATTTGAGTTAATGTCTCAAGGGTTAAGAAGGGATGCTTTAAGGGTGAGTCAGGCTCATGTGGGCGAAAGTGAGCCTTAAGATAGTTTTGGCCTCTGGCCCACAAAGCAGGGGTATTGTTAAGCCATAAACCTTTGCACACAAGCCCTGGAATTCCTGCCCCTTCCTCTCTCTTTTAAAAAAAATTACCTTAAAAATAAAATGCTTACTTAGGTGCTATACATATTGCGAAGGCAGACCCTCCAAGTCCCCACCAGGAATGTTCCTGATTTAGAGAAGCCGTCCCGGTTTCTGATTTGATCCCAGAATGTCCTGCTTTTCCTTAGGATGTCCCTATTTTCACTGGAGAAATGTTGGAGGGTATGGAGTTTTCTGGTCCCCAAGCCGTCTGAAGGCAACCCTGTATAGCAGGCACCCCCAAACTTGGCCCTCCAAATGTTTTGGGACTACAATTCCCATCATCCCTGGCCACTGGTCCTGTTAGCTAGGGATGATGGGAGTTGTAGTCCCAAAACATCTGGGGGGCTGAGTTTGGGGATGCCTGCTGTATAGGGAAGTTTTTTGTTAATGTTTAACGTTATATTATGTTTTTATATATGTTGGAAGCTGCCCAGAGTGGCTGGGCCAACCCAGTAAGATGTGTGGGGTTAAAATAGTAAAAATATCATTTTGGAATGGAACGTCCCTATTTTCATTGGAGAAATGTTGGAGGGTATGCAAAGAGCCTGTGAGATCCCATCCACATCTTAATTTTGTTCCGAAAGTTGGATGTTCATTTATTCATATAAATTATCGCCTGCAGATTATATGCAAGGTTGTGCTATGGGGTCATAGATTGCATCCAACCTACACAGAGTAGGCCTCATGTCTAATGCTGGCTGCAACTCTGTTTCCTGAGTAGGGATGATTCAAATCAATTATCCTCTAAAGGCAAAGCGATCTAAAGGCACAGCCTACCTTCAAAATTTGTACTTACCTGAATTTTGCACTGTGCAACCAAACTTTATCGAACTGTGTATATTGGGGGGAAATAAGCATAAAAATAAATGTTTTCTTGAAATTAGCATACAAAGATGCATTATATTAGGAAATGTTGTTTCCAAAAACATGTGTGGTTGTCACAACTGAGCACAAAAATATGCTTATCGGGAGAAATTCACCCCAAAATACTGATTAATTTTCTGAGGGTTTTTTTTTTATAAAAAAATGCAAATAGTGGTAGAAATATAGAGAACTGAATTAGTGTCTGGAAAAATGGGAAACTGAGAATGACATTGACAGGTCCTTCTACCCCTAATCTTGAATCTTTTAAGTATTTAGCAATAACCTGCATTAGGCTTAGTTACAGGTAGGTAGCCATGTTGGTCTGAATCGAAACAAAATAAAAAAATTCCTTCAGTAGCACCTTAAAGACCAACTAAGTTTTTATTTTGGTATGAGCTTTCGTGTGCATGCACACTTCGTCAGATACATGCATGCACATATCTGACGAAGTGTGCGTGCACACGAAAGCTCATACCAAAATAAAAACTTAGTTGGTCTTTAAGGTGCTACTGAAGGAATTTTTTTATTCTGCATTAGGCTTTTAATGGTTCATACACTTAACTTGAATGGAGCTATTAAACTAATTGGTTAGCTGGTAATTTGGGCATGTAAAGGAAATCAGCCCTGAGTGCTCACTGGAAGGACAGATCGTGAAGCTGAGGCTCCAATACTTTGGCCACCTCATGAGAAGAGAAGACTCCCTGGAAAAGACCCTGATGCTGGGAAAGATGGAGGGCACAAGGAGAAGGGGATGACAGAAAACAAGATGGTTGAACAGTGTTCTTGAAGCCACCAACATGAGTCTGAGCAAACTGCGGGAGGCAGTGGAAGACAGGAGTGCCTGGCGTGCTCTGGTCCATGGGGTCACGAAGAGTCGGACACGACTAAACAACAACAGCAGCAGCTAAAGGCTAGTAACAATTGTCTTCTTCCCTCCCTGCTCCCAATCATCCCTGCAACAAGTCACAGAGGCCAGGTGTAAGCATTGCAATAAATAAATAAATTGAGGGTTTCCTGGAAAATGTGATTTATTTTTTTTCAGAGTTTGATGGTTATGTGTCATGTTTGTGCATGAGAAAGCAGGGGACAACAACAAAGGACTGGGAAGGTGTGTCATTAAGAATGTGTTGCTTGTTAGAAGGAAAAAGAAAACATTTCCACACTTCAAGAGAACACAATGGTGCAGGAAGTCACTCTGTGCCGTTTAAAGCTCAGCTGGCATGTTTTACCCCGCACTGGGAAAACCAATGGGCACATGGCTGTTTAACTTGATAAAATACTGTGCAGGCAGATTCCAGACTGACTCCACGTTTGCTGTTTAAAATATATGTTTAAAATATATAGGTTGGTGGGTGTAGTTAGTATCTTCAGGGGTACTGTTTATCTATTTATTTCATAGAATTTATACACTGCTTAATCATAAAAAAGAAGAAGCCCCAAACCCACAAAGCTGTTTAACAATAAAACAATAAAATATCAATAAGAAGAATTAACGACAACAATTTAAGACATTCAAAAAGTTAAAATTAACAACAAGCTAAAACAGCTTAAGAGGTGCATCGACTTTCTGAACACTAGGTAGGCTTCCCTAAACAAAAAATGTTTTTAACAGGCACCAAAAAGAGCATAGCTAAGGCACCTGCCTGGTGTCAAAAGGCAGGGAGTTCCAAAGTGCGGGTGGTGCCACACTGAAAGATTGAGTTATTACAAATGCGGAACAAGTACGGTATTATGAGGCACTTGTGGGCCCACATGGGGTAAGGCAATTTCGCATGTAAACTAGCCCCAAGTTGTTAAGGGCTTTCTATACCAATATCATTGCCTCTGGATATCTTTTAGACAGTGTGCCCCGATGTCTGTGGTGTATCACATCTGAATAATTGGCCCCAAATCAAGAGAACCCAAAGCACTTTTCTCACAGGGAAGCTGGGAAGCTGATGGCTCATATTGGAGAAATGCAAGTTCAGATCCCTACTTAGTCCACAAATCTCACTGGGGGCTACGGCAGTCCCCAACTCTCAAACTAGCTTCCCTTGCAGGGTTGTTGTGAAGCTGCAGGGGATGGGCTGAGAGCTCCTTTGGGAGGAAAGTGGGAGGCAGGTTATTGATTCTCAGAGAGCTTCTCTGAGCCCCTTCTTCAGAGAAGGTAGTCCAGGGACAAACAGCATACAGATTTCTCAAAGGGACCCGTGCTCCCTTAGAATAAAGTTCTGCACCATCTAGCAGTAAAGGCTTCCCAGGCAGGTGGAGTGCAGAAACTCACACCTGACATTCAGGCTGCCATTTGCCCTTTTCTGTCTGCAATCATGTGCTGGTGAGAGCCATTTTGCACCTCTTGGGGGTCATCTGGCTGGTGAAAGGAGATGGCTTTTTAAAAAAATTATAATAAATAAATGATAAAAACTGAGAAATGAACATGCACCTCTCAAGCACTACACATGTATGCTCAGAAGTCATGCTGAGCTCAGTGGGGCCCACCCCCACAAGCAAGCGTGCCTAAGACTGTAGCCCTGAGCATTGATTTGGATGTTAAAAAATGCATTTTCCTGGCAAAGAGTTCTGTTAAGTCTCTGCACCACCTTAAATCTACTGGTTTGCCTCACCTAACCCCATTGTTCCATTTCACCCTACATCTTGGTTTTATGTTCCTGAGAAAACACACCCGTATCCTCGAATTCACTTCCCTCAGGAACCGCTGTCTTGGCAGAGGCTTACTGCTAACTTACTGCACACTGCTGGACGCTAAGGAACGCCAGATGCACTTGAAAATAAAGAGAAGAGAGAAATAGAACCAACTTCTCTTTTGTGCCTGAGAAGCTTGGGCAGCGAGGAATGATGGAAAAGATCAAGCACAACAAGGTCTGAGAGGAAATACATGTGGATTTCACCCTGAGCAGATGGTCTGTGGGCTAAAAGGCAAAACGACATTTCAGTTTCTTTGGAGGGAAACTGTGAGGAAGCTATTTGCAGGATCACAATCAAATCCAAAACTTTTAAAATAAAATAATTCTCACCACCACCACCGATGAACCGAAATAATTTTAGTAGCTGGAGTGTATACATACCGTTCGGCTGGACGTGACTTCTCTGAGCTGGCGATCAGGCTGTGTAGGGGTGGGTGTGGAGTTGTAACCTGCCCAGTCTATATTCTGCTGAACTAGGCAGGACTTGCATAAAAGGAAACTGTCCCAGCACTTTCTGTCAAAATTAAGCCCTGTTTTGTTATTTCCAAGAGGGATTGTTCTAGATCTCACATCCTGAGCTATTTTGACAGAAACCCAGGGGATAGGGGAGAGAGAGTGAAGTTTTCGATATCAAAACATGGGTATTTGTGGAAGGGCAAGTTGCAAGCAAAGGGCTCTCTCAAGACACCAGGTCTTATGTTCTCTCTGTCTCTCTCTGTCTCTCTCTGCTGCTGCTGCTTGCCACGTTTCCTTGTTTTGCTTGCAAAAAGCTGGTGAATCACATTCTAATTGGTGCAATTGCAATGGTGGGGGGGATAACATAGTTTGAAGGCGGGGCCTTTTCCTTCCTGACCAAAAGTAGTGTTTTGAATAGTGTGGCTTTGGCAATGCTATTTTTGTAGAAAGGGAAAGAAACAGAATGTGCGAGCGTTTTGGAAGAGAAATGCAATCCATTCGGTTTCTCTGTTTTCAAATTGTCCAGCATTCTGGCCTTTTTCAGACGGGCGAGGCCTGCAGATTCCTAAACAGAGTCTTGTTCCAGGGGAGGGCTGTGACCAGAGCTCAACCTTCAGGATGTGGGGTGAAATAGCAATAGTGGGTGAGGCAGCCAGCCTTTTAAGACCAGGGCCTCTAGAGGCAGCTAGCAATAAAAACATTAAGAACAGAATTACGGGACAAAGAGCAGGTTCTATCTCAGATCCTCCCAAGTTTTCCCTATTTTCCAGGGACAGTGTCAGATTAACAGAAGTCACCCCAAGTTTCTGCTTTGATCCTGGAATGTCCTGCTTTTCCTTAGGACGTGCCTATTTCCATCAGATAAATGTTGGAGGTTATGCTATCTAAGGGACTCGGCTCTCATCTGTGACTCCTAGAAGTTGCTGGCATGCAACAGCGGCCACGCCCTGGGAAATGGCTTTGACTGGCTGGCTAAGCCAACTGGGGATTGAACTTTGTGCAACACAGGTGCTCTGCTGGATCTGAGCAAAAGAGCAACACACTCTCCTGCCACTGTGGCCTCCAGAAGCTGCTGTTCAGAAGCATTTCTGCTTCCGACTGTGGAGGCAGAGCATAGATATCCTGTCTAATATCCATTTATTGACTTATCCTCCTCCATGAACTTGTCTCAACCTGTTAAAGCCTTGCAAGTTGGTGGACATCACTGCCTCCTGTGGGAGGAAGTTCCATAGCTTAACTCCTTGCTGCATGAAGAAGCACTTTCTTTTACCTGTTTGGGTTTGGGAGCTCTAATCTCACCCTTTGGTCCACCTTTCCCCCCAACATGGTGCGCTTTAAATAGTTTTGACTACAGCTCCCATCAGCCCCAGCCAGGTTGAGGGAAGGCTGCTTTGGCCCTCTGATGTTACAAGAACCCAGCATTGCACTGGAATGGAGAGTTTTAAGCAGAGGCTGAATTGCCATCTGTCAGGAATCTGGTTGTGATCTGGGGATTGATCTAGATGGTCTTACAGATTTCTTCCAGATTCCCTAAAATCTTGCCATTCTACAGTTTCAGCAGGGACAAAGTCTCTCAGGGTACCCCTCTCAGATCATAATCACACCCACAAAGTGCAACTATGAGAGCCAGTATGGTGTAGTGGTTAAGAGTGATGGACTCGTAATCTGGAGAACCGGGTTCGAGTTCTCCGCTCCTCCACATGCAGCTGCTGGGTGACCTTGGGCTAGTCACACTTCTCTGAAGTCTCACAGAGTGTTTGTTGGGGAGGAAGGGAAAGGAGAATGTGGGCCGCTTTGAGCCTCCTTTGGGGAGTGATAAAGTGGGATATCAAATCCAAACCCCACTTCCTCCTCCTCCTCCTCTTCTTGTAATGGTTTGGGTAGCTAATTTGTTCAGGCTGGCTTCATGTGGAACAAAACACAGGATCCCAGCCAGAAATGGTTGGAGCTTACTCCTTTGTCTTGACTCTCTCTCCCACTTCAGCAGTTATTCTTTTCCCTTCAGAAAATCCTATAAAACTTGGAACCCACTTAAACAACCAAAAGGTCCAGTAGAAAGAATGCATGATGTTGTCTTTCCAAAGAAAACAAATGTATTTTGAAGAGGATTGCTTGAACCTCACAAAACCATTTCCCCCATGTTCAGAATGTGCTTTTTCTAGGCTTTGTATCTTATTCCCTTCTACCAGCAGTTCGACTTTTGTCTGGGTGTTTCTTTCAGGGCTGGGTTATTTTTCTCTTTACTGATTAGCAGGATCAAACCCTGTCCCCTTCTTTGGTGAAATCCATCAAACCCTGACACTTGAAATGCACAAGGATCAAATGGGAAAAAGAGTGTTTCTGATCCTATATAGAGTGCCCACTTCTCTTCATGATACAGTCACAGCTAGATCACCCTCCCACTCCTGCACAAAAGCATTTGGGATTAGAGGGTGAGCCTAACAAAGTCTTTGGCCGGCTGGTCTCCTCCCAGACTACAACTCCCAACAGCCACCATCCAGCAAAACCCACTAAGGGCCCTGCACCATTTTAAAGACCAATAAATTTAATGTGGTGTATTGTTTTTGTGGATTATTTTTCAGAAGGATGAAAATGCATCTAGGATGAAAATGCAAAGTTCAACCTTCTGCAATGCAGGAATCTCAACACACGTTTCCCATTACACATTCCCCATTACAAACCAACACCAGACCCTGCTTAATTCTGCAAATGTGTGAGCAGTAAAACTGCCGCACCACTCCTGTTTTGGGTAGTGTGCTCCTCAAATTCTTTTCTCACATACCTTATTTTCTGTTTGCATTTCTTTTTGCCAAAGTTCCTGCTCATTTCTGTTCTCCTCAGGTGAGGAACCAGCAGTGGTGTAGAGGCTAGAGCGCTGGCTTAGGACCTGGGACAGAGCCAAGTTCAAATCCCCCACTTGGCTATGAAGCTCACTGGGTGTGGCCTCAGGCCAGTCACCAACTCTCAGCCTCACCTACCTCACAGGGTTGTTGTGAGAATGAAATGGGAGAGGAGAAGTATGCACACCACCTTGAGCATCTTGGGGGGGAAAGGTGGGCTATAAAATGTCATTAATGAAAATAAATAAATTTGGACAAGACTTCCATTTGCTGAAGCAGGGATGGGGAGATTCAGGCTCGGGGCCAAACGCTGTGCTCTAGACATCTCTATCTGGTCCTCATGCCACACCCTTCACTGGACCTGATTTGCACCACAAATGTCTATCTAGTCCAGTGGTTCTCAAACTTCTTTCTCTGGGCCACACTTTCAGAATAAAAATTTGCTTGCTTCACACCATTTATTTTTTACTGATAAGACATTGGGGAACAAAAAGAAACAACTCCTAGCAATGCTTGATTTATAACACAGAATGCAGCAATTTTGCAATTTGGGACACCCAGGAAGTATAAAACAATGCAGCTACATAAGAACACAAATCCTTCCTACGTTAAAATATAATTATTAACCAGCTTCTTACATATATAAACTCAATGAGAGGTGTTGAGCTTGCTTTCGCCATGAAAACTCATTTGTATTAGGTCTATGCAGGCTGGGACCCTACCTGCCTGCAGATTGTCTCGCCAGAGTGGTGCATGCTCTAGTTACCGTACCTCCCGCTTGGACTACTGCAATGCACCCTGCGTGGGGATACCTTTGAAGGTGACACAGAAACTGCAATTAATCCTGAATGCGGCAGCTAGACTGGTGACTGGGAGTGGCTGCCGGGACCATATAACACCGGTCCTGAGACACCTGCATTGGCTCCCAGTACGTTTCCGAACACAATTCAAAGTGTTGGCGCTGACCTTTGAAGCCCTAAACGGCCGCAGTCCTGTACAGTATACCTAAAGGAGCGTCTCCAACCCCATCATTCAGCCCGGACACTGAGATTCAGCGCCGAGGGCCTTCTGGCAGTTCCCTCATTGTGAGAAGTGAGGTTACAGGGAACCAGACAGAGGGCCTTTTCGGTAGTGCCACCCGCCCTGTGGAACGTCCTTCCATCAACTGCCAAGGAAATAAGCAGCTATCCTATTTTCAAAAGACATCTGAAGGCAGCCCTGTTTAGGGAAGTTTTTAATATTTAAACCTGTATTGTTTTTAACACTCGATTGGGAGCCGCCCAGAGTGGCCGGGGAAACTCAGCCAGATGGGCGGGGTATTAAAAAATAAAATGAAATGAATGAATAAATAAATAAATAAATAATCTCCTCATCAATACAAAGAAGCCTCTCTTTTTCTGATCTTTCATATTTGTCAGGAAATCCATGTTTGCTACAATATGTTGTGGAGATCTGTAGATGACTAACCAATGTGGATACTGTTGCTGGTTGTATATATATACATATAATGTATGTTGATACTATACAATACTATGCCACATTGAAATGTTTAAACATTTGATTTCTCCTTGAATCTTCCCACCCTACTTGTCTTCCTCCCCTGCCACACCAGGATGCCACACCACACACCCTTGGTGGGCCACTGCCCTAGCCTCTTTCTAGTCTGGGTGGTGGGCAGAGAAGGGTGGGCGAGTGTAACTGCCCCTCCCACTTTTGCCTCTGGGCCCCGCCCACCACGGGCATCCGGCCCTTGGGAGGTTGCGCAAAAGGTGATGCAAAAGGGATCCTAACCCTTGGAGCCTCCTTGCCTCTGAGAGTGTGGTTGGCTCTGCTTGTTGGTAGCCGCGTTGGCATTATTATTGTAGTAAGTTATTAAAATGGTGAATGGCAATCAAATGGCATTGAAAAGACAACAAAATGTGTGTGTGTGTGTGTGTGTGTGTTTTTTAAAAAGAACCAGCTGAAGTAACTGCAATAAACCAACCAACCAGATGCATTGCGTCTTTGTGGGCTACAGAGTCTCTTGAGGTCTGCAGGGCTAGCTATGTGACAGACAGTTCTATCCTCCAATAATTCTCCACCACGTCTCTCCACCCGCCCCCCCATACCCCCCTCCACAAGCACCTGCTGCCCAGAGTGGTTTTCTCGTGCTGCTGCCCAATGGCAGAGCTGGTACTTGGTCTGCCCAGATGTCGTCGCACAGCAATCCAAGTTCTGCGGTGGCCAGGACTCAGCAGGCACCTCATGCAGGCCCCATTTGCACCATCAATGTAAATCACTATGATGCCACTTTAAAAGGTCATGGCTTCCCCCCAAGAATTCTGGGAGCTATAATTAGTTAAGGGTGCTCAGAGTTGTAGGGAGATTCCAATTCCCTTCACGGTGCTGCAGTTTCCAGGACTGATTAACAGCAGTCGCTTTCTCCAGGGAGCTCTGTAGTTCTCTGAGAGGAATGGGGGGGGGGCATCCTACCAACCCTGGGCACCCTCAATGTGCTACAGCTTCCATAATTCTTTGGGGAAAGCCATGGTTATTTAAAGTGGTAATGGTGTGCATGCAGCCTTGGAAAACAACAAGTACAGTGGTACCTCGGTTTAAGTACACAATTGGTTCCGGACGTCCTTACTTAACCTGAAGCGTACTTAACCTGAAGCGAACTTTCCCATTGAAAGTAATGCAAAGGGGATTAATCCGTTCCAGACGGTCTGCGGACTACTTAAACTGAAAGTACTCAAACCAAAGCGTACTTAAACCAAGGTATGACTGTAATTAGCAACAAATATTTTTCCACGGGTGGCGCTGTGAGTTAAACTACAGAGCCTAGGGCTTGCCGATCAGAAGGTTGGTGGTTCGAATCCCCGCGACGGGGTGAGCTCCCATTGCTCGGTCCCAGCTCCTGCCAACCTAGTAGTTCGAAAGCACATCAAAGTGCAAGTAGATAAATAGGGACCGCTACTGTGGGAAGGTAAACAGCATTTCTGTGCGCTGCTCTGGTTCGCCAGAAGCGGCTTTGTCATGCTGGCCACATGACCTGGAAGCTGTACGCTGGCTCCCTTGGCCAGTAAAGTGAGATGAGCACTGCAACCCCGGAGTCGTCCGCAACTGGACCTAACATTCAGGGGTCCCTTTACCTTTACCTATTTTTCCACAGAAAATTACACAATCCTGTGCAAGGTTCCTCTGCCATCACATTCAACATTATGTTCAGTGGGGCTCACTCAGAGCCAACAATGGCAGCATGCTAGAGTCTTTAAGAGATGAGAAATTCAAGATATGAGTTTCAAAGCTTCTCTTTACAGGTGTCAATCTTGTTGAATGTTTCAACATTCTCCCTCTGCCCCCACATACAAAGAGCAAAAGTCAAAATCCCCTTTCAACATTTCCATTATTGCACTAACAGGGAAAGCCCAAGCCTCAAAAATTGAATCCTGATATGTCAACACTGATTTTATTTAAATATGCATATTTTGAAGGGTTTTTCTTCCCGTTTGCAAGTTCCGTAATCATTACTGTACATGCAGGCCAGGGTTTTCAATTCCATACCGCAGGCGGCGGCGGCGGGGTGGGGTGGGGTGGGGGATGGGACCTAAGGCTGTGAGGGAGGCCTGGCAAGTTTTGAGAATACAGTATGTGGATTTCAAATCTAGCACTTCTTCCTCAAGGCCTCATATGCAAATACAGTACTGCATTAGAACTATTGCATTAATTCTACACACACCCAGCCACTTTCTAAGTCTTGTCAGGCAGTTAAAATCTCCTCCGCGCTAAAAGCATTTCTGAGCATACACTTCTGCATTTTACTGGATTCCGCGCGCCCCCCCCCCCCCCCGGCTTTTCTTTTTTGCAACATCATCTCTGCTCTGCGTAAAGCCCTTTGCAAAACTGCTTCTCGCTGCCAGAAAGACAGAGAACAACAGCTAAGCTTTCCCTTCCCACCTCCCCCAAAACACACGCCACCTTTTCCCTAATACTATTTCCTGCAGATCAACTGCTTTTTGGCAGACCACCACAAGACGACAGAAGGAAAGAAAGAAAGAAAGAAAAGAGTGCCCGGAGGATCCGAAGAACAAGTTCTATGCCCTGGAGACACGTGCGCGAGTGTGTTTGGGAACACATATATCAAGCTCAAGCAAGCAGCTCATCAAAAGAGGCAAAATCTGTTAGGGGTCTGGAAATAAGTTTGCCGTACGTCATGCGGGGGGCGGGGACACTCGCTATATGAAGAGGAAACACAAAACCTCACAAATGTCTCAGGGGCGCGCCCGGTGTCTTAAGCCAGTCGATCTTTGGAGCCCGGCCAGAGGAAGTAGAGGCGCTGACGAACCTTGCTGAAACCTCGCACTGCTGCCGCTTTCTTACAGCCACAGGTCTTGGGAAACGGCCCTTAGCCTGGGAGGCATGTGTGGTGCTGATCAGGAGGCAGGATCTCTCCCAGTGCCTCAGGGTGGGGTGTTTTCCCCCCCCCCCCCCTTGCCTCTGCTCCACAGCTTTGGCCCAGGTCCTGAGGGCTCGCCTGACTTTCTGTGCTCCTTCAGTAGCACCTTAAAGACCAACTAAGTTTTTATTTTGGTATGAGCTTTCGTGTGCATGCACTTAGTTGGTCTTTAAGGTGCTACTGAAGGAATTCTTGAATTTTTTTATTTTGTTTCGACTCAGACCAACACGGCTACCTACCTGTAACTTTCTGTGCTCCATTCTTCCTGAGCCTTTTGAAAGGGCCTTTTTTGCCTCTACACAGCACTCTCCTGCCAATCATCATCAGCGTCCTGTCTCTGGCATCATTCTGGGTTGGCATCTTTGTGGGCTGGGCACTCTCCGATGTGGAGAGAATTGGGCAAAGGGAGATGCCCCGTCCCCCGCACTCTTGTAACATGCAGAGTTCTCAGCTAGTGAAGCTGATTTGGACTGCTGGGTTCATTTGTGCGCATGTGTGTGTGTGTGCTTGGTTTTTATCACATGGCTTGTGGAACTCACCACCAAAAGGTGTGGCCAACAAAGTGGACAAATTCTCAAACGTGGTGGGATCATAGAATCGTAGAGGGGTAGAACTGGAAGGGACTCCAAAGGGTTACCTAAAGCATGCCCATTTGACTGCTTCAATCTACAGAACTGGCACTATTACAAGTGCCACATAATATTCATAGACTCATAGAGTTGGAAAAGATCCCAAGGGTCATCTAGTCCAACCCCGTGCAATGCAGGAATGTCAACTAAAGCATCCATGATAGATGGCCGTCTTCTGAGGGAGATCGTCAAACAGCTGTTACTGTCCAAAAATTCATCCTCATGTTTACTCAGAATCTCCTTGTCATTTGAATCTATAGGCAGGGCCGGTGCTAGGGTTTTTTGTGCCCTAGGCAAGATCACCTTCTCCCCCCCCCCCACCGGCGCTTTGAGACTCCTTCGGGTAGTGATAAAGCGGGATATCAAATCCAAACTCTCCTCCTCTCCTCTTCTTCCTATACCACCCTTCCTCTGAAGATCACAAAAACACAAAAATGTATACCATAATAACAAAAACATCTCTCTCTCTCTCTCTCCTTCTGCCCCACCCTCCTTAAAAGGCCATAGATTGTTTGACTAACTAAAGGCCTTGGAGAAGAGTAATGGTTTTGCCTGGCACCTTACGTGCATCAAAGCCCATGAAATAAATTCCTTGATTTAGGTTTGCTCTGCTAACAACCACAGTTTCTTGGTAGAATCACTCTTAGCAGCAATCATGCTTTCAAAAGAAAAAAAGGGAAGAACAAAACTAATAAGGCTAAGTTGCATTAGAGAAATATAATGCATAGTGTTCTTTTGTTTCACTGTGTAGAATAGAAAGGTACTATGATGATCACTAGGCATTAATGACCTGCTTTCTAATAATGGATTTAATAAGTAAACAATTTTTAAAAAGCACACCAGTTCCTCATGATCTTACTGTGGTTAGCTGGAATCCTTTTTTGCCCCACTGGTGGCAAAATGGTAAATGCCATTTTAAAATCAAGTGAAAACCAATCCAAACTAATTTATCTGTGCTGTTTTACTAACTGCAAAGGAAACCTTGCAGTCATGCAAGCAAGTCCAATTCTTTGAAGGCTTTGGCATTCTTAAGTGATTTAATTTTCCCCTTTGAAAGTTGGAAGATGAATTAGGTCTTGATATTTATAATGCTTGCTGCTTCCCACTCCCAGCTGCCTAACAATATTTTTTGGGGACGCCCTCCCTGTAAAGGGTCAAGCAGAATTTATACCCCAAGGAAGTTTTACCGGTGACAAAAGTAGCAGTCAACAAGTCAACAGCTGAACTGGGAATGGAGCTATGAAGATTGTGTGTGTGTGTGTGTTCGTGTGTTCCACTTTTTAAAGTGAAAAACATACCGATATCTTCCCAGAATCAAAATGCATGTCTCTCTGTGTAGTCAGTGAGACGAGGAGAAGTGCGTTCCACTCCCCAGAGAAAAGGTGAGGTATAAATGTAATGTTATAAATAAAACAAAAAAAGTACCAATATAAGAATGGGGTGTGTGATGAGGTGGCCCTGAAAAAACAAGAGGGAAGAAAGCATATAGGGCCAGATAAATATATTTATGTGGGGAAATGTACAAGTTAAGGAAAGGAGGTGGGTAGGAAACGAGTTACACTGATGAAAAGAAAACTGATGCAAAAAATCTGCCCCCAAAGAAGAGATGATGCGGAAAATAAAAACAAAGTGAGAAAGAGAGAAAACATTAGAAAAGGACAAAGGAGGAGAAAGAAAGTGGTGAAGAGAGGAAAGGAGGAGAGGAATCAATGAAGGACGAAACCAAGGGGCACCTGCTCAGTCCACGCTGCAAGTCTCCAGGTCAAGGGCTGCTGGCAGGGCGCCCTCGGAGGTGGAGGCGGCGGGCTCGGGGTCTCCATCGAGGCTGGGGTCTGCCGTGCCTGCTGCCGGCGGGCCGCATCGCAGGCAGGCGGGCCAGCAGGAGGCCCAGTCCTGGAAGAACAAGGAGCCCCACCAGGTTGATGGCGAGGCCGAGCGCACCAACGATAAGGATGCGCTCGGCGTCGCGGATGGCCTGGGGGCTGGCCAGGTGCTGCATGGCCTCCATGAGGATGGTGAAGGAGACCGCGGCCAGGAAGACAGCGTTGCTGAGGGTGCCCACCACCTCGGCGCGGCTGTAGTCCAGCGGCGCCCACCAAGCATTCAAACGGCTGGCTGGCCTGCGCCGCCTAGGACGGGTGGGGCTGAACTCGAGGGGCAGAGAGCGCCAGGGTGCCCCTCGCCGCGGACTCTGGGGTTGGCCGAAGGGGAGAGCGGCTGCCACAGCTCCCCCTCTGCACCCTTAGGCAGCACCGGGCGTCGGTGGGCAGGCTGCCCAGCGATCGCCTAGTTTGCCTTTATGGATGCACTGGCCCTGTCTATAGGTTCAGGTCTGAATAGTTTCTCGAAGTTGCAAAAGGGGAAAATGATGAATTCTCAAGTACCTCTAGTTCCTGTGGAGAACATGAGCACCACAATCTGTTTTTCACATGAACACACTCCTTAAGGACTTAGGAAGTTGTCTTTTGCCAAGTCAGACCATTGGTTCATTTTGCTCAGTACTGCCAATACTAGCGTTGGTTCTTCAGAATGCCATAATATTCTTCAGAGTATTATGTGGCACTTGCAATTCCTACCTGGAGATTCTGGGAACTGAATCTTTCGCATAACATGCTTTACCACTGCACCGCAGGCTAAAATTTGCTGTTCACAATTTAATATTGAGGTGCGGACAGACAAAGATTGGGCTTCTACCCAAAATTTCTAAATAGATGGACTTTTGTGGACAGGGGCTGTATACTTCTGCATGGCAATTACAGGGGCTAAGTAAGGGGGAGGGCTGTTATCAACATACCACAAATGAGGAAAGCTATAACAGCTATCTGTTAACACCTACATTCTCTGCAAAAATGCATGACAAGAGCTGTTATCTGTGAAAGAGTAACAAGCAACTATGAACTAATTGTAGGAGAGGTACTTACACATACAGATTTTATACTTGCTTAAAATATAATGTTCCCCTGCACACCATCCCAGAAGCTCACGTACCCTTTCAATTTTTGTGAAGTCCTCCTGGATTTTCTAAAGGTGTTTGACATCCAGCAGCTGCATGGGGTGAGAGTTGACACTGTAAATAAAAGGGAAGGAAGAAGAACTGGGGTTTCCTGGTGTGACGATAAGCATAGTTGCTAAGCAGATGGCCACTTCCTTATTGTGTAGAACACGTGCCACGTTGGGACAGGAGCACAGCAGCTTACAAACGGGGATACGTATGCTGTGGACGTATAGAAGGCAGGTGTCATGTGATGAGGGACGGAAGTAGATAGGTCTTTACAGTTGTATTTTCTTGGTGCAAAAGGTATTGCAAGGAGTGATCCTCACTGAAGCTTCAGAGCACTTACCGTGTTTCTCCAAAAATAAGACACCGTCTTATATTTACTTTTCCTCAAAAAAACACACCATGGCTTATTTTCAGGGGATGTCTTATTTTTCCCCTCCTCCTCCTTCTGCCGCTGCTGGCATTGCTGCTGCTTCTATCACTATGTCTTATTTTCGGGGTGTGGCTTATATTCCTTGAATGCTTAAAAATCCTGCTACGGCTTATTTTATGGCTACGTCTTATTTTTGGAGAAACAGGGTAGGAAAGAAGTTGCCATCTTGCTCAGTGTCCATCTTGCTGTTTCTCATTGCTGCTCACCTGCTTCCTCTGGAATCTTGAAGCAAGGAATACAGGCAGCGGTCTCATTCTTTGCTCTCTGCATCTGCTGCCTGAGGTAGACTGCTTCTGAACATGTTGGTAGGTTGTTGGGTTTGTTTGTTTTTAAAAAAAGATTATGTGGCTAAATGGCCTACATTAACACTCTCCTCCTCTTCCTGCATCAGCTGGCCCAATCCTTTCAGGAAGGCCATCTGTGCCCCAGTGGCCATTGACACAACTAGTGCTACCTTCACTCTCGGCTAGAAGCATGTACAATGAGCCACAGAACCACAATGTCTTCATCAGTGCCCTGACTCCAGGTTCCCACACCTTTTGGGGTGTGACAGGAGGCTCATGTCCAGGGAGGGTTCCAGTATCACTTCACCTGGCACCAAATCCAATGCCTTTTAGGCAGCATGGAATAACTTGCCTTGTTTCCCCAGCTTTTAATGCAGGGTTGAGGAATCTCTGCCCCCCCCAATGCTCCAATTCCTATCAGTCACAGCACTGATTTTGTCGGCCAGCTTTAGCCTAACTGGTACCCTTCGGTCCAGGTGAACAACCACTCCTATGGGATGCCTTGCCACCCTCTTTTCTCTTTCCCTGTCTTTTTTTCTTTTCAAAAGATTTCATCATCATCATCATCATCATCATCATCATCATCATCATAACAAAAATTTATTTATAACCCACCCTCCCCAGTCAAAACCGGGCTCAGGGCGGCTGACACCAACAAAACCACAACAAAACGTAAAAAAGAAAAACAATTAGTTAAAATACAGGTTAAAATACAATTTAAATTTAAAATTTAATTTTTAAAAAAATGCAGCCTCATTTTAAAATGGCCCAAATCAAAACCATAAGGGAGGAGAACATGGGGGTCAGACTGAGTCCAGGCCAAAGGGCAGGCAGAACAGCTCCGTCTTGCAGGCCCTGCGGAAAGATGTTAAAGCCCACAGGGCCCTTGTCTCCTGTGAGAGAGTGTTCCACCAAGTTAGGGCCAGTACTGAAAAGGCCCTGGCCCTAGTTGAGGCCAGTCTAACCACCTTATGGCTCGGCATCTTTATAATAGAGTGTGGACCTAGGAGTAGCTGCCTAGACTTTAAACTGGTGTGTATGGCTATTCAGAGCCATAGAAATGACTTTGTCAGCTTTGACATTAAATAATTAACTATCGATCATATGCATACTTTGGGTTGGGAAATGCCTTTGACACCTTGACTCTTAGGACCCTGTAGGTGAGAGGTGATTGCTCTATTTCAAGTCCAGAAGCACAACGGGCAGACATGCTACTGCCATAATAAATATTAACAAATCTTTTGGATTGAATGTCTTAGTTGCTGCCTTCAAACATATAATAATAATAATAATAATAATAATAATAATAATAATAATAATAATAAAATATTAATATTTTATTTATTTATACCCCGCCCTCCCCAGTGAGAGTCCGGCTCAGGGCAGCTGACATCAATAAAGTTACAATAAAACGTAAAAGAAAGAAAAACAATTGATTAAAATGCAGATTAAAATACAATTTAGATTTTAAAATTGTTTTAAAATGCAGCCTCATTTTAAAATGGCCCAAATCAAAACCCAAAGGCCAGGCAGAACAGCTCCGTCTTGCAGGCCCTGCAGAAAGATGTCAAATTCAAGAGAAGTGGCTGATGGGTGAGATCTACCTGTTCGTTTGAGTTACCAAAACAGTTGAGGGCACTCCCACCAGAGGTGTGCATGGGTTCCTCTGCTCCCACAATTTCTCTGAGATGTTCCTCCAGTTACATGAGAGAGTTGCACTGGGGTTCCGAACCACTGATATACTGCTTCAATAGGAGCCTAGATTTTTCCATAATTATGTTCAGCCAATGTTTGGCTATTTCAGAGGTAGGGTAGAGCTAGGAAAGGTTCAGAAAAGAAGAAGAAGAAGAAGAAGAAGAAGAAGAAGAAGAAGAAGAAGAAGAAGAAGAAGAAGAAGAAGAAGAAGAAGAAGAAGAAGAGGAAGAAGAAGAAGAAGAGGAGGAGGAGGAGGAGGAGTTTGGATTTGATATCCCGCTTTATCACTACCCTAAGGAGTCTCGAAGGGGCTAACATTCTCCTTTCCCTTCCTCCCCCACAACAAACACTTTGTGAGGTGAGTGAGGCTGAGAGACTTCAGAGAAGTGTGACTAGCCCAAGATCACCCAGCAGCTGCATGTGGAGGAGCAGAGACGTGAACCTGGTTCACCAGATTACGGGACTACCACTCTTAACCACTATACCACACTGGCTCTCAGGGCAACCTAAATTCAAACAATTGAATTGTGCCAACCTTTAAAGCCCAGTATACCTGAAGGAGTGTTTTCACTCCCGTCGTTTAGGCTGGATCCAGCTCTGAGAACCTTCTGGCAGTTCCCTCACTGTGAGAAGTGGAGTTACAGGAAACCAGGCGGAGGGATTTCTCAGTAGTGGCATGCACCCTGGGAACACTCTCTCATCAGATGTCAAGAAAATAAACAACTATCTGACTTTAAGAAGACATCTGAAGGCAGCCCTGTTTAGGGAAGTTTTTAATGTTTGATCTTTTATTGACGCAATGAAAGAACAATGGGAGCATGGCATAGGCTATGAAATTAACCCTACCCAATGGACTAGAATGTGGTCTAAACCTCCCTTTAAATCCATCTCAGCCAAAAGAAGGGAATTCACTCTGAAACTCACTTACAGATGGCGCTTAGCACTACGCAAACTAGTGCTGATGCGCCCAGGAATCTCACCAAAATGTAGGAGAGGCTGCACCTCCACAGGCACATACCTCCACATGTGGTGGGAGTACCCAAAAATCTAACCCTTTTGGATAGCAGCCCTAAGAGATATGCAAAATAACTAAACAGGAATTAGAACTCACCCCAGAACTGACCCTACTGAACATTTCCCAATATCATAATGACCACTCACATTATAAAGAACCCACCCACTCTCAGCAGCCAGGAGCATCATAGCCAGACACTGGAGTGAGCATGAACCATTGGTACCAAATTACATGGGAAACAGCCTTACTAGAAAAGCTAACCAAAAGACCGTGACCATACACGGGGACAAAGGGAAGAGGATGCCCTCACCCTAGTAAGGCTTCCCTTTATCACATACACAGCCCAACAAGACAACAAGAAGAATCTACTGACCACATACAAAGCAATATGGCTTACTTGACCCAACAAACTCTCTCCCCTCAATGCAAACAAACCTCACTGCAGCCAACTACAGACAACCAACCACACCTTCCCCCCTCCAATCCCTCTCACCAAGGAAATGTAATAAATAGATAGAAAGAGAACCTTTCCAGTTGAAGGTGACAACCCCCCCACATATAAAAGAAGGTAAGTTTCACAACCCCACCCCTCCTCTCCCCACTTCTCTTCTTACCCAACCTTATACTGTACACAACACTAATGTCTCATATCAAATATAACTGATCTATAGCAAAGACTTTACAACTAGGACAAAGAGACGAGACAAGGCATGTACTTTTGCAAACCAAGAAAATCTTTAATAAATTAAAACACACACACACACACACACACACACACACACACACACACACCTCGTGGATGTTGAATGAAGCTGAAGATTGGAAGATTCAGGACAGATAAAAAGAAAATTGTTCTTCATGCAGCGTAGAGTGAAGGTCCATCCATACTTCTGCTTGTCTCATGCCTAGAAAGCACGGGTCCAAGCTGTTTTCTGCATTCCCCATGGCTTTCCCCAGGAAATCCTTCTCTTTAGTGATAAATCGGAACAAACGTCAATCCAGAGAAAACCTGATTGACATTTCCTTAGATAAAGCAGTAAAGATCAGAGGCAAGCGAAAGTGTGACAAAGGAACTCAATCCCATTGGAGGCTTTAAATGAATAATAGACAAATTCAAGGAGGAGAGGACTGACATTGGCTACTAGCTATTTATTAAAAAACGTAAATCTCTTTTATTGAATAACATATTATAACAATTTGTCCTGCCCTCCGATGATGATATTGCTGCTACAGCTCTTAGTTAAATCTCTAATTCTTTTATGGTGTTTTATTCCGCTGGACCTGTATTTTAAGTATTGTATATTCAATTAGTATATTGGCTGTTAAAACCCCATATCAATCGTTTTTATTTTTTATGTAGAGAATTATGCAGAATTTCTGGTTTGATATGCTGGCTGTTTGCCGTAATAAACATTGACTGACTGTCTGACTGACTGGCTACTAGCTATTGTTTTATGGTGTTCTTATATTTTGCTCGACAGAGGACGAGATGGTTGGACAGTGTTCTCGAGGCTACGAACATGAGTTTGACCAAACTGCGGGAGGCAGTGCAAGACAGGAGTGCCTGGTGTGCTATGGTCCATGGGGTCACAAAGAGTTGGACACGACTAAATGACTAAACAACAACAACATATTTTGCTGGAAACTGTCTAGAGTGGCTAGGGCAATTCAGTCAGACGGGCGACATATAAATAATAAAATTATTATTACTACTACTACGACTACTACTATTACTATCCATGATGGCAATACTCTGGCTCTGAATTTGAGTCACTGGGAATTCCCAGCAGGGACAATGCTCTTGTCCTCACCCCAGATGGTTCTGGCAAGCCTCTTCTTTCGGCCTTAGATAACCCAGATGCTCAAGGATAAAGAAGGCTCTTGCATCCAACTACCTGTCCAGTCCGTATCTTATATTTCCATCTTTTGGCTCAGCTCCAGAGCTGCTCTTTTTGCTTTGGATTGTTTTTCTCCTTTCCAGCTCATTTGACATATTTGCACTTGTTTGTGTGTGTTTTTTGTTTCAACTATTATTTCCTGTAACTGTCCCCAAGGCAAAACTAAATGAGATATGCATAGGTTTTGGTGTATTAAATCTATATTCCAGTTAGTGCCATGAATGTGGCATCAGTTTTTTTCTGGATGCTTGTTGAGAGAGAGAGAGAGAGAGAGAGAGAGAGAGGGAGGAATTAGGTATCCCTCCTTCGTCACATGCTCTGGGGGGCAATGTGGGAAATTTAAAATGGCAGCTTACTGCATCTTTCTGACCAGCGTAAGTGGGTGCCCCAAGAACTATCCAAGGCACTGTTCCAAGTCTGATCAGAAGTTATATAAACTGGGCTTACAAACCAAGAGACTGAAAAATTCGTTTATTCATTCAGAAGCTGGACAGAGCACAAGTTCACAAACTGTGTTCTGTGGACGGCCACTGGTCTACAAGCTTCATTCAGGAGGCACATGGCATTGTCCACATTCACTTTTTCTATCGACTTTTAATTGTTCATTTATTTCTTTGATTGTATTTTATTGTATTACTGTTTAAATTCTGTGGAATGCAAATTGTAAGACAATAAAATACAGTGTATGAAATAAAAGAAGCAATTAAAGTTCATACAGAGATAAAGAAGAAAACATGCCGATTCAAAACTTGGTCCGTACACTCCAGATCAGGCATCCCCAAACATCGGCCCTCCAGATGTTAGTTGTAGGCCAAAACATCTAACAGGACCAGTGGTCGGGGAAGATGGTAATTGTAGTCCAAAACATCTGGAGGGCCGAAGTTTGGGGATGCCTGCTCCAGATTAAAGTTACCAGTTTTTTTTCGATGAATCTGGGGACACTTTAAAAACATGCATACATACATACATACATACATACATACATACGGTGTTACATTTGGCAACTCAACAAGCTTCTCTGCCCACATTTCCTGCCCCATTCACCTTTGCAGTCATGAGAGATAAACTGAATTATAGGCATATTATGGATTGATACTGAAAGTATTAGTGCTGTTTTCTTGTGCCTTAAATGAGCCTTCCTGAAAGACTCAGATTTCACTTCAGCTGCGCCACAGAGTGCTTAGTGGCTTTACGCATCACTATAAACATCTGTTTTTTTCTCCCTGCCCTGCCCTGCTTCCATCTTTGTTGTGTGAAGGAGGAGGTTATATTGTTCTTTTGCATTGCTGCTCTTTTGTAATGCTGTGTAATGTACTGATGTTTTCTAAGCCACATTGTGCATATTTCTGAAGCGAAAAGCAGTCAGATTAAAAGTAATGAAAGCCTCACCCTTAAATCTGCAATTGGTTCTCCAGAACATTCTTTGGCAGCACAGCACAGACCTTCCTCTCTGCAGCAATCTCCTTTCACACTCCTTTTGCAAAAATGCTCCAGAAATCTTTTATGAAAGAGATAACATTTTCCTTCTAATTAACTTTAGCATTTTGGGTTTCCTAGTACAGCGGTACCTCGGTTTAAGAACAGTCCAGTTTAAGAATGATTCGGTTTACAAACTCTGCAAAACCGAAAATAGTGTCCCAGTTTGAGAACTTTACCTTGGTCTAAGAATGGAATCTGAAAGGTGGAAGGGCACCGGCAGCAGGAGGCCTCATTAGGGAAAGCATGCCTCAGTTTAAGAACAATTTTGGTTTAAGAACGGACTTCCAGAACAGATTAAGTTTGTAAAGCGAGGTACCACTGTATTTTAGTTGACCTAAACAGCTGTTGATATTATGCAACAGCTTCCCCTGCCTGTCAGTTCCCAAAATGTCATGTGAAGAGGAAGGAGGTACAAACCAATTTGTGGTTAGAGTGTCAGACTAGGACCTTGGAGACCAGGGTTCAAATCATAGCTGTCAAATTTTCCCTTTTCTCACGAGGAAGCCTATTCAGCATAAGGGAATTTCCCTTAAAAAAAGGGAGAACCTGACAGCTATGGTTCAAATTCCCACCTGACCATGAAGCTCACTGGGTGACTTTGAGCCAACCGCTGCCTCTCAGCCTAACCTACCTCCCAGGGTTGTTGTGGGGATTAAATGAGGAGGGGGAGAACCATGTGTGCCACCTTGAGCTCCTTGGAGAAAAAGGTGCAATAAATCAAACTAATGGTCATCTGCATACATAACTGGTCAGACCATGGTAGCTTTCATTCGCCATCTGTTTTCTGAAATCCTACGTAATGCAGCCAAAGCAACGCCCCACCACAAGCACAAGAGGGAGGTATCAGCTGATGTAAACATAAAGCCTTGTGGAAGTACAAAGAGTCTACAGGAGAGAGGAAATGACCTACATGGTAAGGAGGAAAGAACAACCCTAAAGCAGCCCAATTTTAGTTTTATTTATTTATTACATTTATTTCCTACCATTTTTCTCTCTAAGGAGATCAAGGATAAGTCAGTCAGAGATCTTTATACTTGCTAGTTCTTTCTTTTTTTGTTTTGCTTTGCCTTGCAGCTTGGAAGTGAACGAATGAAGCCTAAGTCCAGTCTTTTATGTCCATCCTGATGCAGAGGAATAATGCAGCCTTCATATTTAAACATGATAACCATGTTTGCTTTGCAACTGATGGTAATTGTGGTTGCCATTCATGTATGAAATCATACACCAAGACGTGAAAAAGGTGCCCAGTTTTTCTCTGGGCACCACCCTGGATATTGAGTGTTGACTTTTCGTCTATAGCCAGTTTCCAATTCTTTTTTTTTCATTGGACCAATAGATCCATATGCCTTGTAGGTTTTTCCAAGTTTGGGCAATGGATAAGGGGGCTGCAGTTCTCTCTCTCTCTCTCTCTCTCTATATATATATATATGAAATAAAAGCTTGTAATTGTTTTGGTTTAGGCCCCGGAACCCTTTACAATCACAACCCACCCATCCTTTTCCTCTTGGCATGTATTATTTATTGTCAGTAAATCACAACAAGGTTGTATCCAAGGCTTCCCTGTTGTCAGTTGTCAGAGCCCTGCCATTTTTAAACTTGTTTTTTCTTACATTTCCTTGTTTCTGTAACTTGTCTATTGTTCTTAAAATTCAATTTTAAAAAAGAAACATGGGGGGGGGGGCAGAGAAGGGCATCAACAAATCAGAGTGTGTCCAGAACTGGCTTTCCCAATACAATGTCTGAAAGACAATCCTGGAACGCTTCTCTGTGTTGGCTGTTGGGGTTGACAAGTGTCCACTCACATCTGGCGGCACCAGATTGGGGGGGGGGGTGGTCCAAAGAAGGGTAACAAGGATATAAGTCTAGCCTTACAAGGAACAGCTGAAATTTGTATAGAACGTGTAGAGCTTCAGGGGAGGCAAAAACAATACCCACTACTTGGGCCACCTCATGAGAAGAGAAGACTCCCTGGAAAAGACCCTGATGTTGGGAAAGATTGAGGGCACAGGAGAAGGGGATGACAGAGGACGAGATGGATTTAAACACCCATAAAGATTTTACATGACTGGACAGAGCTGCCTAAAAATATGCTTTTAGCAGGTGCCAAAAAGAGTACAGTACAGCAAAGTTGCCTTACCTGATGGCAACAGGCGGGGAATTCTAAAGTGTGGGTGCCACCACACTTAAGATAATGGCAACAAAACAAAACAAAAACATTTTTGACTGTTGCCTAATGAGTTTTCTTTCCATCTCTCTGTTGGGCTCCAGTCTCGGTTCCTCTGTCTTCATGACAGTTTATTAACCTCGCCCACTTTGAATCTTTGTAGAACTGGCTGGAGATGTTATGTTCTTGCCTTTCTGAGTAAGCTGCCAATGGACGCCCAGAAATCTGTGCAGTGTGTTCTAGGCCAGCCATCATGCCAATGGCTTTGAACTCTTGGAGTGTAGCTTTCTCCTCCCACCCACTCTCTCTTTCTTTTCCAAAAAAGCCCTTGTGGTTTATAATGGAACAGGGCATAATGGACCTCTTACGCTGCACTGCTTGCTTGACAGTTTAGAGGCAGTTTAGAGACAGTTTAGTGAGAGATTTTACTTTCTTGGGCTCCTTGATCACTGCAGATGGTGACAGCAGTCACGAAATTAAAAGATGCCTGCTTCTTGGGAGAAAAGCAATGACAAACCTAGACAGCATCTTCAAAAGCAGAGACATCACCTTGCCGACAAAGGTCCGTATAGTTAAAGCTATGGTTTTCCCAGTAGTGATGTATGGAAGTGAGAGCTGGACCATAAAGAAGGCCGATCGTCGAAGAATTGATGCTTTTGAATTATGGTGCTGGAGGAGACTCTTGAGAGTCCCATGGACTGCAAGAAGATCAAACCTATCCATTCTGAAGGAAATCAGCCCTGAGTGCTCCCTGGAAGGACAGATCGTGAAGCTGAGGCTCCAATACTTTGGCCACCTCATGAGAAGAGAAGAATCCTTGGAAAAGACCCTGATGTTGGGAAAGATGGAGGGCACTAGGAGAAGGGGACGACAGAGGATGAGATGGTTGGACAGTGTTCTCGAAGCTACGAACATGAGTTTGACCAAACTGCGGGAGGCAGTGGAAGACAGGAGTGCCTGGCGTGCTATGGTCCATGGGGTCACGAAGAGTCGGACACGACTAAACGACTAAACAACAACAACAACGCTGCACTGCTTGTTTGACAGTTTAGAGGCTATCCTTAAAGCTTTGCAGGAGACAGAAAACAGCAAAAAGAGCACTGCTGGATCATGCCAATAGTCCACCTGATCCAGCTTCCTGTCCTCACAGTGCCCCAATGGAAAACCCTCAAGCAGATTCTGTGCAACAAGAAGTCTTTCCTACTGTGGCATTTCTGCTTCTGATTACAGAGGCAGAGCATAGCCACTGTGTCTAGTATTTATATTTATTTATTGCATTTATTTTTCTCCTAAAGCTCAAGTTGACATACACATGGTTCTCCCACTGCTCATTCCCTACAACAACCCTGCAAGGCAGGTTATGTTACTAGCAAACTCGAGGTTAACTTTGGTGATCACTCGTAGCCGAGTAAGATCATCTTCCGTGAACACGGTCTTAAGATTGAGTCCGTGGCTGTGGAGGCCAATTCTGGATCCACACGTCCTTCCACAGTGGGGGCATTGGTTTCCGGGCGGGAGTTGATCACGGTGTGGATTTGCCAAGTGTGCCTTCCTCTTAGCATGTTTCTCCCTTGTGTCCTAAGTGTTTCTCAGTTGTCAGTGTTTATACTACATTTTTAAAGATTTGCCTTGAAAGAGTCTATAATCCTCTTTTATTGACCACCAGCATTATGCTTTCCATTTTTAAGTTCAGAATAGAGTAGAATAGAGGGGTGCAACTGAGGCTCCCAGCCTGTGTATGTGTGTACATAAATGTGTGTGGGGTGTTTGTGTGCCAAACAGTCTTGGTTTTGCCCCTGCTTTCCATCTTATGCAGGGGTGTGGCGTGGGGGGGGGCTGCAGGGGCAGTCACCCCGGACACACTTTCTGGGCAGGGAGAAGGCACTGCTCACACCACCCTCCCCACGCCAGCCCTGCGCTGTGCTGCGCTACTTTGCGAGGCTGGGTTCTGATCTCACACTGCCATGCACTCTTTGATCACAGCCTCACTCCCACGGGGCTGGGATCAAAGGGTGCATGGCTGTTATGTCCTTCTCATAGCAAAGCAGGGCTGGCTCTGGGAGGTTGGAATGAGAAGGGCACATGGTGTCCTCCTCATGCCATGCTTCCCTAGCCACTTTGTGAGGCTGGGATCATTCCAGCCTTGCAAAGCAGCTTGGGGTTGGAGTCACACTGGCAGAAAGGACTGGGCTGGCACACAAATTGTGACACAATAGGCTCCTTTCACCCTCCACTCCCTGCCCCTCCCGGGCACATCCACAGGTGTGTGCCCTGGGTGTGGTTAAAGCATGCGCCACCACTGGTGTTATGTTCAGCCTGTGTGTATTGTGTGCAAACAAAAGTATCCATTGCAAGCCTCCAGTGACCTTTATTCTAAGGTTACCAGATTTTTTTTCAATGAATCCGGGGTCACTTTTCAACTTCCTACTACAGTCATACCTCGGTTTAAGTACGCTTTGGTTTGAGTACTTTCAGTTTAAGTACTCTGCGGACCCATCTGGAACAGATCAATCCACTTTCCATTACTTTCAAATGGAAAGTTTGCTTCAGGTTAAGTACGCTTCAGGTTGAGTACGGACTTCTGGAACCAATTACACTCATACCTCAGGGTAAGTACGCTTCAGGTTGAGTACGCCGCAGACCCATCTGGAACGGATTAATCCCCTTTGTATTACTTTCAATAGGAAAGTTCACTTCAGGTTAAGTACGCTTCAGGTTAAGTACGGACTTCCAGAACCGATTACACTGATACTTCAGGTTAAGTATGCTTCAGGTTGAGTCCTCCACGGGCCCATCTGGAACGGATTAATTCACTTTCCATTACTTTCAATGGGAAAGTTCCCTTCAGGTTAAGTACGCTTCAGGTTAAGTACGCTTCAGGTTGAGTACTCCGCGGACCGTCTGGAACAGATTAATCCACTTTCCATTACTTTCAAAGGGAAAGTTCACTTCAGGTTAAGTATGCTTCAGGTTAAGTACAGACTTCTGGAACCAATTGTGTACTTAAACGGAGGTACCACTGTAAATAGATGGATTTTGTCAGGGGACTGATTTGTAAATCCAGGGACTTTCCCCGGGAAACGGGGATGTCTGGTAACCTTATGTTTATTCCAAGGAAACCAAAGCTGGGGTATGCACTGGAACCCTGAGACCTCTCAGCACTCGGAGGTTGGCATGCTTATCAGTCACCATGTGCTTCCTTAACCCCCTGCAGTACAGTATCAGCAGTATCAGCAGAGGTTAACCAGCAGAGGGAGCCAAAACCTATTTTCAGGAAGGAAGGAGCTGCTTTTTCCCTGACTTTCTATCAATGCCTCAAATCAGAAAAGCATGGCCAGAAAAGGGCAATGAAAATGATAAAAGGGAAGAAGTGACTCTGCTTTGACAAAAGCCTTCAGTATTTGAGGCCTTTTGTTGTTGTTTAGTCATGTCCGAGTCTTCATGACCCCATGGACCTTTGAGGCGTTTTAGTTTGAAAAAAAGGCAAGTGATAAGTTGAAATGATAGAAATTCATGACGTTATATGTTAGGCATGGAGAAAGCAGACAGAGAAAAGCTTTTCTTCCTCTCTCAAAGCACCAGGACTATTGGACATCCAGTGAAGCTGAATGTTGAAAGATGTGGGACATATAAAAGGAAGGACTTTTTCATGTGGCACACAGTTAAACTATGGAACTCATTCCTGTCGGAGGTAGTGATGGCCACCAACCTGGATGGCTGTAAAAGAGGATCAGACAATTCAATGGAAAGGAACTACTATAGCTCAGTTGGTAGACCATGGCTTCAGGGTCGTGGTTTCGAGCTCCATGCAGGGCAAAAAATATTCCTGCATTGCAGGGGGTTGGACTAGATGATCCTTGAGGTATCTTCCAACAATTCTATGTTTCTGTGATGAGGCTATTAATAGGTACTAGTCATGATGGTTATGTTTTATCTCTATGGTCAGAGGCAAAAATGCTTCTGAATAACAGTTGCTTGGAGCCAAAGAGCGGAGAATGCTCTTGTGGTTGGCTCCTGCTTGATGGTTTCTTACTGGGGCACTTGTTTGGCCACTGTGAAACCAGGGTGTTGGACTAGATGGACCAAAACAGGCAGGGGTCAACTTCTAACCACCGAGGGGCAGAGGTGGGTAATGGTGTCCCAGACAGGCAGGGAGTCATGCTGCCCCAGAGACAGGGGTTGAAAATCTGAAGTACCAGAGACAGGAGAACCACCCAGCTCCCTTCAACACTGGCTGTGTGGCTGATGGGACTTGTAGGCCAAAAGATCTGGAGGGCACCAGCTTGTGGAAGGCTAGCACAATCCAAAACAAGGAGGGAAGGAACTTTTCAGTATGGAAGAAAGGAGCTCAGCTTAGCTAGGCAAAGTCATCTACTCTGGCAAGGTGACTTGCTCAGGCTGAGAAGTTTCTGAGGCGTCAATGGGCATGATGTTCACCTGGCATGAAGACTCAGACTATTTAGACACAAGTCTGGAGTGTACCAGGTCCCAAACAAGTGGTGCGGCAATTTTAAAAAACCACCTGCTAGCACCTTTGCAAAGCTAAGCAGGGAAGGTCTGGCATGGTTTCAAATTGGATGGGGAGCCAGGTGCTGAGATTCCTGCATTGCAGGGGGTTGGACCAGATGGCCTCAGGGTGCATTCCAGCTCTACAATTCTATGATTCTATGGGAACTAGGAATGTTGGGCTGGGTGCCCCTGACACCTCTGGCCACTGTGAGGCAGGGAGAGAAGCCATCTTGGCCATCAGAAGGTGATGGGGCTTGGAGCCGGACATTTTTAGAGACAGGGCTTGGCTTTTGTGGGACATCTGATGGACTTCTAAGCTAGCTGGCAGAGCTACAGTTGCAGCCTAAAGGTAAAGGTAAAGGGACCCCTGACCATTAGGTCCAGTTGCGACCAACTCTGGGGTTGCAGCGCTCATCTCGCATTGTTGGCCGAGGGAGCCGGCGTACAGCTTCCAGGTCATGTGGCCAGCATGACAAAGCCGCTTCTGGCAAACCAGAGCAGCACACAGAAAAGCCGTTTACCTTCCCGCTTGGAGCGGTACCTATTTGTCTACTTGCACTTTGACGTGCTTTCGAACTGCTAGGTTGGCAAGACCTAGGTAGTGCCTATGTGCAGCCTAGGTAGTGCCTTTAAAGCACCGAGCTTAGCCTGCAAAACTTGTTGTTGGTACACGGCAGGGGTCAGCAAAATTTTTCAGTAGGGGGCTGGTCCACTGTCCCTCAGACCTTGTGGGGGGCCGGACTATATTTTTTTGGGGGGGGGGAAATGAACGAATTCCCATGCCCCACAAATAACCCAGAGATGCATTTTAAATAAAAGGACAAATTCTACTCATGTAAAAACACACTGGTTCCTGGACTGTCTGCGGGCTGGATAGAGAAGGCGATTGGGCAGGATCCGGCCCCCGGGCCTTAGGCCTACCCATGGTACACACTCACACACTCACATACAGGTAGGTAGCCGTGTTGGTCTGAGTCGAAACAAAATTTAAAAATTCCTTCAGTAGCACCTTAAAGACCAACTAAGTTTTTATTTTGGTATGAGCTTTCGTGTGCACGCATACGTCTTCAGATACACACATACACTCACATACACACAGATACACTCACATACACTCACATACACACAGCAGAAATGGTCAGGGATGATGCCTTCCATTAGCTTCAGCTGGTAGCCAGCTGGGCAGGGATAGCTTAACTTCTGTTGTCTATGCTCTGGTGACCTCTATGTCAGATTTCTGCAATAGGGCTGCCTCTGATAATGGTTCGGAAACTTTAGCTGCTGCAGAATTCAGTGGCCAGGTTGCTCACTGGGGCAAGATGGTTTGAGCATATTACACCGATCTTGTCTTGACTTCACTGGCTGCAAATCAGTTTCCAGGCCCAATCCAGAGTGCTAGTTTTGACCTATGAAGGCTTAAACAGCTCAGGACTGCAATACCGCAAGGACTGCCTCTCTCCATATGAACTGCCCCAGACCCTGTGATCATCACCTGAGGCCCTTCGTGTGCCTCCAGTGCAAGAGATCTGGAGGGTGGCAATGTGGGAATAGGCCTTTTCTGCAGTGGTTCCCCATTTGTGGAATGCTCTCCCCAAGGGGGCCCGCTTGGCACCTTCTCTACATATCTTTGTGCACCAGGCAAAAACATTCTTATTCTCCCAGGCCTTTAGCTAATCAAACCACCTGTGGCCTTTTAATCTGTGTAGGGGAGTATTGTTTTTGATTTGTTATTATGTTATGCATTTTTGTGTTTTCATATTGTAAATTCATCCTGCGACCCTTAAATGAAGAGCAGTAAAATAAATAAATAAATGAATGTGCTGTTTGCAACCTCTGGGAAGTATTCACTGGCAAATAAGGGAGGTCATGCTAGGAAGGCAACTTTTGAAGCTTGAAAGGGCTTTTGCTTATCACTTCTGATCAAAGATCAAAACCAGACCAGACATTCGTATTTGCAATTTATTTCCTTTATTTCCCAATTGTGTTCTTGCACGTATGCGGAAAGCAGTGTCTTCAGACTTGCAAAGGCTGAACAGCAGACTTGTGTGTTTGTTATTATCCTCTTGTGTACTTCTTGAGACAAGTGAACTCTGCAAAGGCTGGATTTTAGATCTGAGCTACGGAACAAGATTAATCTCAATCAATTTGCAAAGCAGATGCTTAGAGTTCTGTTCACCTTGAGAAGCAAGAATTTGGCAAGGGCTTCCTGATATTCAGTGCATCTTCACAGGCTCATTGATTTGCAATTGAGCTGAGCTGTGGAGATTTCTATCCAATGTGCAAAAGGTGAGTTTCAAAATGCACTTTGCAATGAACTCCTTGTTCTCTTAAATAAGGTTTCCATGTTCACAAGTAGGGGAAGCATCTGAGAGCTGTCTGTTGTCAGAAATTACTTGTTGCCTTTGCTCAAAACCAGTCACATAGATCTGGTTGCTCACTTATTGCAAGTGGGTTCACTGGCTGGGGAGCAGGGTTTGATGGATATGGCAATTCAAAAGCAAGATGATTAAAATGCAATCTATTTGGACATTTATAACCAGCTGGCAATGAAGAAGAATGTCAGGACATTCTCTGATTTTGGAGCCTCAAGTAGCTGCAACTGGAAATAGAAAACAAAGCAACAGAGTTCTCACAGAAGGCAATTCTCAATCAGAATGGTGTTCTCTCTGCTAAAAGGGAGCTCTAAATGAGAGAGGTCTGCTTGCTGTCACCAACTCTTCTGATGTGCTGGATCTGAGGAGGAGGCTGCATTAATAGAAAGGAACCACTCAACCTGTCCTAAGGGCCTCTGTTGTTAGGAAGGGGGCTGGGGTGTGTGAGCGAAGTTTAACCTTCTGGGAGAATTATATCATTATTCATCTTTCAATGGAAAATCCATTAGAGGCAAGAGATGGGCAGCATATAGATCTTGCATTAAGAATATAAAAAGAGTGCTGCTAGGTCAGGCCGAAGGGGATGCGGGTGGTGCTGTGGTCTAAACCACTGAGCCTAGGGCTTGCCAATCGGAAGGTTGGCAGTTCAAATCCCTGCGATAGTGTGAGCTCCCGTTGCTCGGTCCCAGCTCCTGCCCGCCTAGCAGTTTGAAAGCATGCCAAAGTGCAAGTAGATACTGGTAAATAGGTACCGCTCCAGTGGGAAGGTAAACGGCGTTTCTGTGTGCTGCTCTGGTTCGCCAGAAGCAGCTTTGTCATGCTGGCCACATGATCTGGAAGCTGTCTGCGGACAAACACTGGCTCCCTCGGCTGTAAAGCGAGATGAGTGCTGCAACCCCAGAGTCATCTGCGACTGGACCTGTCAGGGGTCCTTTACCTTTACCTTTAGGTCAGGCTGAAGGTGACCAATCTCACTGTGGCCAACCAGATGCTCCGATGGGAAGCCTGCAAGCAGGACATGAGTGCAACAGCAATGGCCTCCACCTGTGATTCCCAACAACTGGCATTCAGAGGCAATAGTGGAGATAGAATGTAGCCCACAGGGTTAGAAGCCATTGATTCACCTTGTTTTCAATGAATGTCAAATACTATTTTAAAGCCGTGCAGGTTGATAGCCTCTTATGGGATCTGGTTTCAGAGTTTTAACTACACACCACATGAAGAAGGGCTTTCTTTTGTCTGTCCTGAATCTTCCAATATTCAGTTTTGTTGGATGACCCCATGTGGGTTCTTGTATTATGAGAGAGGGTTTGCCCACTTTCCCCCACATGATATGTAGTTTGCATTATTATTATTATTATTATTATTATTATTATTATTATTATTATTCCTACAGTTCCTCCACCTTTCAGAAAGTTTATCAACAGCACAGCTATCACTGTTGTGATTTCCCCTCCCCTCAAATTTATTCACATATTTCATTGCAGGAGAACTTCTAAAGTTCAGCTTAGGTCAAGATTTCCAGGGCAATGCAGATCCCCTCCTTTCTCTTCCAGCAAAAGTGTGTGTGTGTGTGTGTGTGTGTGTGTGTGTGTGTGTGTGTGTCCCGCAAATCATAGTGCATGTAAAGCTTGTCCAAAATGCTTTGCGACCCCTGCGGTCAGATGCAGCTCAGCATCCTCCCTCGCAGCTAAGGGAGACAGACACTTTAAATCCGTTCCAGCTCATTCAAGCTGAATAAACTTGCGGCGTGTTTGTGCCAAGCGCTATAAATGGGACTGCAGAATTGTTCCCTGGAGAGGCCTTTGAGCCCTCTCTGAGCTCCTCACTCAGAGTCATTAGTGACTGCCTGTTGCCTTGTCCCTTGATGCTCCTAAACAGCAACGGGAATGGGGTGGGGTGGGGGTGATGGCACTCAAGCTGCACTGAATTTACTCCCGTCCCCCATGACACCCCTCTGCAAAGTTTGAGGGTACACATCCTCTTAGGTTTCTCCGGGCATGCAGCTAATCAGTGAATATTCCATTATTCAGCATCACTGCATAATATCCAAAGGCTGTGCGATAGCATTCGGGATTATATTTGATGGCATCTGATAGGTGCTACTGCAGCCCCATGGCAATTTCAACCTCATGCCTGGTTACCGGCAGCAGGGGGAGGGTAAGTTTCATTGAAAACAGTTGGTTTAGGACTTTTGAGTAAATATATCCAGGATTGTGCTGCTGGACAGTTTTGGATTAACTCCATCCATTCAGTTGGAAATATATACATATAGAACTTCAGTGTCAAAGAAAGATGTTAATATCTGAGACTAACATCAATGCCCAAATTGCAAAATACAAAAAACATATGGTAGATTTTGAATTTTGATGCAATTCCATTTCAGCTCTGCTAGGTACTCAGTTCAGAATGAAAACAGTGTGATAACATGTCAAGTCTTGGGCCCGTTGTTTTTCAGTGTCTTCATAAATGACTTGGATGAAGAAATTGAGAGGATGCTCATTAAATTTGAAGATGTCACCAAACTGGGGGGGGGGGGTAGATAATGCCACAGAACCCAGAATGAGAATACAAAATGATTTTAACAGATTGGAGAACTGGGCCCAAGCTAACAAAATGAATTTCAGTAGGGACAAGGAAGAACCAGCTGCACAAATATAAGATGGCGAACACCTGGTTTACTAGTGGTAAGGATCTATGGGTTTTTGGTGGACCACAAGCTTAACTTGAGTCAACAGTGTGATGCAGCAGCACAAAAAAGCAGGTGGCACTGTGGTCTAAACCACTGAGCCTCTTGGGCTTGCCGATCAGAAGGTCAGTGGTTTGAATCCCCATGACGGGATGAGCTCCTGTTGCTCTGTCCCAGCTCCTGCCAACCTAGCAGTTCCAAAGCACACCAGTGCAAGTAGATAAATAGGTACTGCTGCAGTGGGAAGGTAAATGCTTTCCTGTGTGCTCTGGCTTCCATCACGGTGTCCTGTTGCACCAGAAGCGATTTAGTCATGCTGGCCACATGACCTGGAAAGCTGTCTGTGGACAAATGCTGGCTCCCTTGGCCAGAAAGCGAGATGACTGCCACAACCCCATAGTTGCCTTTGACTGGACTTAACCATCCAGTGGTCATTTACCTTTACCTTTTACCTTATTCTGCCTTGGTCTGACCACACCTGGAATACTGTGTCCAATTATGGGCACCACAATTTAAGAAGGATGTTGACAAGCTGGAATATGTACAGAGGAAAGCAACCAAGGTGATCAAGGGTCTGGAAACCAAGCCTTATGAGAAATGGTTGAAGAAGCTGGGCAGGTTTAGCCTGGAAAAGAGGAGACTGAGAGGAGATATGACAGCAATCACACGGAAGAGGGAATAAGCTTGTTTTCTCCTGTTCTGGAGGGTAGAACCTGAACCAAGGGCTTCAAGTTACAAGAAAAAAAGATTCCAGCTAAACATCAGGAAGAACTCTCTGACAGTAAGAGCTGTTCAACTGTGGAATGGTCTCCCTCAGGAGGTGGTGGACTCTCCTTCCTTGGAGGTTTTGAAGCAGAGGTTGGATGGCCATCAGTCACAGATGCTTTGGCTGAGATTCTTGCATTGCTAAAAGATGATCCTTGGGTCTCTTCCAGCTCTACAATTCTATGATTCTATGAACTCTTGTTTCAGCCTTCCAAAACGTCCTTCCCCACCGCCAGCTGATGTGACGATTAGTTGTGATATTTTGGTGGTAAATGGAAGATATACCCGGTAGTGCACATGACCAGAGGAACTATTTTCTTCATATCAAACTGATCTGACCACACCTGAGTGCTGGGTGTCCAGTTCTGCGTATCACATTTTAACAAGGACATTAACAGACTGGAACATATCCAGGAGAGGATCACTAGGATGGCAAGATGTCTAGAAACCAAGTCTTAAGAGAAGTAGCTGGAAAAGTTGGATATGTTTACCCCAGAGGGAAGAAGATTAAGGGGAGACATGATGAGAGCTGCCTTCAAATTTCTGAAGGGCTGTCTGTCATGCAGAAACTGGAGCAGGCTTGTTGTTTGTTGCTGCAGGAGGGAGACTGCAGAGAAGCAGATTTTGGGCTAAACATTAGGGGGAGTTTCTGATGGTAAGGGCTGTCTCATATAGTGGAGCAGCCTGCCTTTGGAGATGGATGGACTCTCCTTCACTGGAGATATTTAAGTACAGACTATAGCTGCAAGATCCTACATTGAAGATACTTCAGTGTCGAGAGCCAGTGTGGTGTAGTGGTTAAGAGCTCCGCTCCTCCACATGCAGCTGCTGGGTGACCTTGGGCTAGTCACACTTCTCTGAAGTCTCTCAGCCCCACCCACCTCACAGGGTGTCTGTTGTGGGGGAGGAGGGGAAAGGAGATTGTTAGCCGCTTTGAGACTCCTTCAGGTAGTGATAAAGCGGGATATCAAATCCAAACTCCTCCTCCTCCTCCTCCTCCTCCTCCTCCTCCTCCTCCTCCTCCTCCTCCTCCTCCTCCCCTTCTTCTTCTTCTTCTTCTTTTCATCCAGGGGTTGGACTAGATGAGCTCTAAGATAATTCAACATCCTCCTTCAGAAGCTGGTAGAGATCAGGCCACAGCCTTGTGCAAAATGTCATGGAGGGGGGTTGCCTTGGTGTGCATTGCTAGGGGGCTTTATAAGCATCGTGAGAATGTAAGAAGAGCCTAAAGGATGAAGCCAATGGTCCATCTAGTCTAGCATCCTGCTCTCACTGTGGTCAACCCGATGCCAGTGAGGAAGCAGTGATGGCCTCCAACCTAGATCCCTTTAAAAGAGGGTTAGAGAAATTCATGGAGCAGAGGGCTAGCTCAGGCATCTCCAGACTCGTCCCTCCAGCTCTTTTGGGACTACAACTCCCATCATCCCTAGCTAACAGGACCAGTGGTCAGGGATGATGGGAGTTGTAGTCCCCAAACAACTGGAGGGCTGAGTTTGGGGATGCCTGGGCTAGTTCAACCCCTGGGTTAGTGAAGTACCTGCAATGCAGGATCTAGCAACAGTTGGAGGTAGAGGTGCTTGGGTCCTGTAGGTTTCCCACTGAAGCATCAGGCTGGCCAGTGTGAGAACAGGATACTGGACTGAGTGGGCTATTGTCCGGATCCAGAAGGCTCCTCTTATGTTTTTATGTTCTGAACTGACAAGCAGCACCTGAGCACAAGAGCATTCCTCTCCCCTCCTGCAGTTTTCAGCAGCTGGCATGCAGAAGCATTGCTAGCTCCAACCATGCAGGCAGGGGGATAGCCATTATGGCTAGTAGCTGTTGAATGTTGCAGGATGTTAATATGACTAGGAGCAAAGTGCCCTCTGTTATCTCAGAACAGGAACACAGTCTGACACAAATAATAAAATAAAATAAAATAATTATTATTATTTCCTTGTCTATTGCCCCTGTTCGGTTTTCAACTGTCTGAGAAAATGAAGCATCCGTCGGCATGGATGAAATTCACAGCCGTTCCAACAGGCCAGTCTGCCCTTGCCTCTTCCCACGCTCAATTGCTAAGCAACACGTGTGAGCAGGTTCTTAGTTTCCTGCAGTCAGGAAGAGGCTGGCTCTCATATGCAGGACTTAATAGAGCTGCCTTGAAGGGTGGCTGCATCTCCCACTTCCCACACACTTGATTTTACATCCCAAGTACAGCTCAGAGATGGAAAACACTGTATGCTTGTGGCCTGGACCCATCACTGCTGCTGTGGTTGGGTCCTGGAATTGCAGTGCGTGGCTGGTCAGAAGTAGGGCGGGTCTTTGGCAGCTTAGCTCTAGGGGTTGTCTAAGTGGGAAAGCTCCTGGGGTGATGGCTACAGGGTGACCATCAAGATACACTGAGCCCCTCTCATCAGCTGCCATCATGCCTGACCATTGACTAGGCTGGCTACAGCTGGCAGAAGCATCAGCAGGCTTTGAAGGCAAGAGCACTTCCCTCTTTTACAGTATGACCCCCATCATCTAGTCCTCTGGGGCAGACTGCCTCTGGGTCTGGAGGTTCCACTGAGCCAGGCTGACTAGTAGCTGCTGCAAGTGACTCAAAGCCAGTATAAACATACATTTTTGGATGTGAGTTCATGTCGTGTGTTTGACAACTCTCCAGCAGGGAGCTGCTAGGATGTCAAGGCTGCTCCCCAGACAAAGGAATGCACATGGCAGGTAGGTAGCCCCTTATTGTCAAAACTGACACCCCTTGCACCAGCTTATGCAATGATTTTTTTCTGGGGGGAGACAGGGGTACGCATACCCCTAAACATTTTGTGAATCTAAGTTTGGCCTCATTGAGGGGCAGTATTTCAATATGAGAAGGAAAAGGAGAGTACCCCTAAACATTTTTTTTAAAAGAAAGAAAAAAAGCACCGAGCTTATGTATCTTCCCCCAACGGGTCACACACATGCAGCCAGAGACTACATCTACATGGAAGCTGCTTCTGTTCTTGCCACTTCAATTCTTTCCTGGGGCCCATTGGACCTTGATTACTCTGCCTATTTGGTAATCCGCCACTGTTGCTGACTACTGCTCACAATGTCTAGGCTTCGCTTCTGCTGATGGAAGAAGTATGTACAAGTTGCTTGGAATCGCAAGCAAGAAAAATGCTGTTTGGGGGCATCATCTGGAGCAGGGATGAGGAACTTGTGACCTGCCAGATATTGCAAGATTATAGCATCAATCATGTCTAACCATTAGCCACACTGCCTGGAGCTGAGGGGAAGTTACGTGGGTTACATAGGAAGCTTCCTTATTCCTACTCAGTTCACCAAGATTTGAGGAGTACCAGGTTGGGGAACTCTGTCCTAGAACATTTTGGGGCTGAGTAGGGCGGCCTTCTTCTTCTAAAGAGGAAGGGGTCCTGGGTCCAGGTATAGGCAATGACCCCTCATGTTTATATCAGGCTGGGGTTAAGGTGAGACTCCATATCGCTTACTAATCAAAGGGGCGAACATGACATTTCCCTGCAGTGCCTGAAGGGGGTGCTGAAGCTTTGATTGCATGCAGCCCTTGACATCCCACTCAAGTTGCATTCCAGTCCTAGACTGCAGTGGTACCTCGACTTATGAAGACGATCCGTTCCGCAGTCACCTTCATAAGTCGAAGTCTTCAGTTGTCAAAGTGCCCGTTCTGCGCATGCACGAAGTGCGATTTCATGCTTCTGCACATGCACCGCTTCTGCACAGGTGCAGGGCGCACGCGGCAAAAAGACTTCTGGGGTTGTCGACTTCAGAAGTCAAAACCTTCAGAAGTTGAGTCGTTCGGATGTCGAGGTATGACTGTACTTTGTTTCCAGGGGGAGCTGTGGGGCTCCTCTCCTCTGGTCAGGCCTCTTTATCTACCTATTGGCCATCTTGCCACTTCCCCCAACCTACAGATCTGCTCCCACACTAGTTGTGTCACAAAACGGGAACAGCAGTTCAGAGCCGTCTTTCCCATAGGGCTTAGTGGTGCGGTGCACCAGGGCGCTGGTCTCTCAGGCGCGCCCCAGTGTGTGGGGGAGCTGTGCAGCTTTGCTGGTGGCCTTCCCTTTCCCCACATGCCCGCCAGCTGTGCCCCATCAACCATAAGACTTGTGGGCGTGCAGCTTGCCTCCCAAGCCTCTGTGGGAGGAGAGCGATCCCTGCAGAGCAGGCATCCCCAAACTTCGGCCCTCCAGATGTTTTGGACTACAATTCCCATCATACCTGACCACTGGTCCTGTTAGCTACCGTAGGGATCATGGGAGTTGTAGGCCAAAACATCTGGAGGGCCGCAGTTTGGGGGTGCCTGCTGCAGAGGCTTAGGATGGAAGCTGCACCCTCCCAACTATATGGCTGGCGTGTGTGCAGCTTCCTTCCCAAGCCTCCATGGGAGGAGAGCGATCCCCGCAGAGGCTTGGGAAAAGGTTGACAACTCTGGGTAACTGTGGGCGGGGGGGGGGGGAATCTTTGCACCACGGCACTGGCTATGCTTAAGATGGCCCTGCAGCAGTTCTTGAGCTGGAATCCTACAGTCTGTCCACTGCTGAATTGCACTGAAGTGGCCCTGAATTCAGTGAAAATGTGTCATTCCAATCCCTGCTTCCCTCCCTATCACGTCACCCTTCTGAGTGGGTCAAACTCACCCTCCTCCTCCTCTAACTGATTCTTTTCTGAGCTTTTGGCAAAAGCATGCAAAAGTCCCCGTCCCCCGTTCTGGCAGACAGCTCTTTACAGATTCAAAACATTCCCCTACAGCTCTTGAAGAATATATTTAAAAGGAGCTAAGAAATCAGCACAATCATTCTGTTGGAACCATTTTGGAATACAATGAGAGCCGCTGGAGCCTTCCTTTCAAATGCCACCACTGTGATATTCAGTCCATCTGCACAGGTCTTTCCTTCCTCCACAATTAATACCTGCCTTGTTTTAGATAATTTGATAATGTTCATGGGTACTGGATACTCTTCAATTGCCTCTACCCTGCTGAATCTGACCAATCAAAGGTCCATCTCATCCATTATTCTGTCTCTAACTGGGTCCTCAGAAGCAGCGTATGGAGGGAACCACTTTCTATGGCTTTTGAACATGGGAGGGTCTGCTTTTTCCTCGTGGTGGGGAGACACCTTGGGATCCAGCCCTAAATCTGGATAAAGCCTCTCCTCTTACCAGAGGGGAGGGGTTGTGAGCTCCCGCGTTGGCAGGGGGCGTATTAGGCCCCTGCGTCAGTTCCCGGCTGCCGCAACCGCACCACGCCTGTCAGCCAGCCAGTAGGGCTGGCTTGGGGGTGGGGTTTAGCTGCATTCAAGTGGCTACGGTGGCACCGTGCCCTCATTCTGCTGCCTGGCGTTGTCGGATCACCCACCCACCCTCCCTTTGGGTCATATCTGTGCTTTGGACCTTGCAATGGACGTTGGTTGGTCGCCCTGGTTGCTCAGGGGGGCCTGGTAGGAATTTTTATCCATTTGGCAAATTGGAACCAGCCTCTTGGTTTTTTGCCTACCTTTTAGCAAACCGTCACAACTTTTCAGGCATTGGCAGTTAGGCATTGGAATCTGTGTGATGTGTTGGAGGGCAGGTTGTGGCCATCACCTACCCCTCCCCTTTTTGAGTATTCTGTTAAAGGGATCTGTCGGTTGTGGATCCTGTCTGATGCCCTGCTGGTGGCTAGGGCCATGGCACGACCCCCGGTGACATCAGGGGGAGCTTCCAGTTGTATTTGCAACTGTTTAGAGGGTGTTTAGAAGGTGTCTTATTTATCTCTAAATGGGTGGCAGGTTTTCGACTCACAACTACTTTGGCACAGCTGAAGCTTGTGTGCCAACTGCAGCCATTCCTGGAGATGTCAGATCTTCCTACTGTGACACATGCCTTAGTTACATCTCATTTGAACTGCTGCGACATGCTATCTGTGGGGCTGACTTTGAAGGGTGTTCAGAAATGTCAGCTGGCTCAGAATGCTGCAGCCAGGCTATTGACTGGTGCCAATTAAAACAAGCAAGCGACTCTTGTGTTACAACAGCTTCCTTGGTGGTGGGTCTATTTCCAGGCATAATTCAAAGTGCTGGTTAAGGCCCACAAAGTCCCAGACACAGCTCAGAACCAGTTGACTTGGAAGGTGGTCCTCTTCCATGTGAGCTTGCTGGCTTAAGAGATACAGGAGAGAGCCATCTTTCTGTCCCACCAACCCCAAAGCCCAACTGGTGGGACTTTCAGTGAGGGCTTTCTCAGTTCATGCATATGTGCCTGGGTCCTGTTTCCCATTGAGGCATTTGGACATTCACAGTGAGGACAGCATGTCGGGCTGGAGAGGCCATTGGCCTGATCCAGCAGATCTCTCATTGGCCACAAACGTGGATGGCTTTAAAAGAGAATTTAGAAAAACCATGGAGAGAAAGGCTTATCAATGGCTACTACCAACAATGTCTCTATACAGTCATACCTCGGTTTAAGTACGCTTCGGTTTGAGTACTTTCAGTTTAAGTACTCGGCAGACCTGGAAGTGTTTACTTCCGGGTTCCGCTGTGCGCACATGTACAGAAGCGATCTGCGCGCTTCATGCATGCACAGAAGCACTCTATCGGCGCTTTGCACACGGCGCTATCACCACTCGGATTAAGTACTTTTCAGGGTGTGAATGGCACCCCGGAACCAATTAAGTACTTAGCCCGAGGTACCACTGTATTTGGAGGTTTTGTTTTTCGCTTTTGTGTGACTGTGGCTTGTGACATCCTTTTTGTGACTTGTTTTTGTGACTGTGTGGAACCCAGTTCAGCTACTGGTTGATTGTGTGACTGCAGAAATGGATAAAAGCCCCCCCCCCCATCCAAACTGACTATCATCAGTGGACATAAGAAAAAAAATGTTATTTTTTTTCATCTACAATACTGTCTTATTTATTTTATAGTACAGTACATTGATTATTGACTTCATTTTATGGATCAATGGTCTCGTTAGACAGTAAAATTTGTGTTCAATTGCTGTTTTAGGGGGTGTTTTTCATCGTCTGGAACAGATTAATCCACTTTCCATTACTTTCAATGGGAAAGTTCGCTTCAGGTTAAGTACGGACTTCCGGAACCAATTAAGTACTTAACCTGAGGTACCACTGTACTATGTCTCTATGATTGGAGGCAGGATACGCTTCTGAGTACCAGTTGCTGGAAAAAGCTGCAGGAGGGGAGATTGTTCATGTGAATTGGGCCTCTTCGTGGGTTTCCCATTGGGGCATCTGCTTGGCCACTGTGGGCTAAGCCATTAACCTTGACCCAGCAGCCTTTTCTTCAGTTCTTAAGGCTAGAACAGCAGCCTAGAAATTTGCCTCCCTCCTTCTCTCTCTCTCTCTCTCTCCTCTCTCTCTCTCTCTCTCTCCCCCTCCCTCCCTCTCTGTGTGGCGGCTGCAATTGTGGTACAGTCACAATAGTTTCATGCCACCCCCCTCTCCCCCATGCAGTGCTTGTGAACTTCTCTGACTCTCCATCATTTGTCCGCCCACCACTGCCATTGGTGCTGTGGCTGGAAATGCCAATCTGCCTGCAAACCCCCTTTTACAGTCCTGGAAGGTTTGGCTGATTCATTTAAATCAGGGCCTGTGCATGTATGATTATGATCTGGACAAACTCTCTCTTCCTAGCTTCCTTGTCGGTCTCCTGGCCAAATATTTGCAGCGTTGACATTCCCCAGCCAAATGCGCAACCTCCCCTATCTTTGGGTCATGCCTGGGGGTGCCCTCCCTGCTTTTCTACCCATTTGCCTCCCTCTGCCCAAACATAATGGACAGCCCCTGCAGGATTTCAATGCAAAAGGTGCGTTCAGGCAGATTCCATTTTAGCTTGCTGGATCTATCCACCAAAGGAGGGGAAGTCAGCAGCGGGGCAACTCACCAGGCAACGGGAAACCTGTACTCCCCAAATTCCCTCTGGGACACGCCCCTCCCAAAAAACCTACCGCATGGAATTTCCTGCCACATGAATGTGGCTGTAGTAGCACCTGGCTCCAATGGCTTTGAAAGGGGGATTCTTCCCTGCATTTGTGGGAGAATTCAGTGGTGTTTGTGGGCATAGCTGACACTTTCCCCTCGGAGCAGTTTGTTCGCAACCGGACCTCAATGGTGGTGGGGCGGTTAGGTTAGTGGATGCAACTACTGCGGGGGGGAGGCGGGGGGGGCTCAGTTGAACCATGGTGCTAATCCCTCTATGGTCTGTTCAGTGGGCTTGACAGGGTAACTGCAAGAAAGTATTCCTGCATCCTTTTAGGCAACCCCCTGCCCCCCCCCGCCCACCCCGCTGCAGCCTCTAGATTCCTCAGCAGCTCTGTTAAGGACAAATGGCAAGAGTGCAGCTCCTGGCAGGAGTTCTGCTGCTCTTGGAGCCCATGCAAAGCCGCCAGGAGTATCAGAGGCTTGCCAAAAGGAAGTAAATATAGGACAAGGCACTGCAGCAAGGAGGGTGCAGCTGATGCCCTAGTGCAGAGTCACCCAAATTCATCCCTGGCAGGATCTTTTCCCTATACTATTTTATTTTATTGAGGGGGGGGGAGTCCCCTCTTTGGCCAACAAGGGACTCAAATGCAGCCAGGGTGTAGGAGGATGCTCAGAAAGTAAGTCAGCCATGATCAGGAGAGGGACGTCTCTGGGCCTTCCTGAGGTCCCCGGGGTGCAGGCAATTCTGTATTTCCTGAGCTGTTTGGGGTGGGTTTTCCTTCCCCTTCGTAAGCCTTGATTCTTCCTGCCGACTCTCTCTCCCTCTCCCTCTCCCTCTCCCTCTCCCTCTCCTTCTTCGTCTCCCCCCGCCCGCTATTGCTCTTTCTCCCTCCCTCCTTCCCTCCCAAGGAACACACCACTTTATATGTGTTATTATTATAGCAGCCCTTTGCGTTATGCAACAGTGTGGCTTGCTTGGAGGCTGGTTTTCTCTCCCCCCCCCCCCCGCTTGCAAGGAGCTCATTCTTCATCCTCCTCTGCCAACCTCGTGTTGCCCCCCACCCTCCCACCCACCCTCCGCACGGCTTCTGAACTTTCGTCCGAGAGAGCTGGCGATTTCGGGAGAGGAGCCGAGAGTTTGAAAGGCTCGCGCACAGGGGGAGAAGGGAGCAGGATGGCTTTTGCTCGAGATGATGGAGAAAGAGCCGCGAGGGTCAGCCGGCGGATTGGGAAGCCGGCCAGGCAGGCAGTGTCACGCCAAGGAAGGCGCCTGCCGGTGTCCCCGTTTGGATGTGGCGCTAGCTCGTCAAGCAGGTGAATTGGCTTGAGCAGCAGCTAGGAGCCCCTCGGGCTTTGCTTTTCCTGCTCCCCCCCCCACTCCAAGTTTTCCTGTTAAGATAACCTTTTCTCTCGCTTCGCTGCATGGAGACACGGCGCTGTGGGAGCTTCTCCCGGAAATAATGGATCCCAATAACCCGTCGGACCAAGAGGACGACTCTCGGGGTAAGGAGCCACCGGAGGGGACTTTATTTTTATTTTTTTTAAAGTAACTTTTCAGGTGCGACTTGTCCTATTCTAGTCCTGGCCTGGGATCAGTTTGTGTATCCGTAAAAGGAATAGGTGGCACCAAAAGTACAAAAAAGGGTATATGAATTTGGGAGGCAGCTGGCTGGATTTGGTGACGGAATGTGCAGGCTTCCGGACTTCACCAGCTTCTTCTTCAGGAAGTGCTGCCCTGGACTCCTTTGGGATAGACATTCAATAAACAGCAAGTGAACAAAAGTTCAGACACACAGAAGCACTTCATTCCCAACTCAAAGTTCTGGGTTGCGCTTGCTTTCCTCTGGTGCTTAAGGTGGTTCTGGCTTTGGTCGGTTTTGTAATTCGGAATGAAGCTGAGTTAGGCAGAGGATGTGGATGTTCTGGGAGCCTTCCTGGGTGGGAGGGATAAAAATATTGAGCTGGTGGCATCATAGAATTGTAGAGTTGGAAAGGGCCATGAGGGTCATCTAATAATAATAATAATAATAATAATAGTAATTTTTATTTATACCCCGCCCTTCCCAGTCAAGACCGGGCTCAGGGCGGCTAACAACAAATAATATCAACACAAATATAAAAGAAACAATTCAGTTAAAACACAGGTTAATACAATGTTAAAATTCAATTTTAAAATTAAAAATCTACGAATAAGATAAAACCATTATAAAATAAAACCTTAGGGGAGGGTAACCGTGGGGTCAGACTGCGTCAGTCCGAAGGCCAAATGGAACAGCTCTGTCTTGCAGGCTCTATGAAAAGATGACAAATCCCGCAGGGCCCTAGTCTCCTGAGACAGAGCGTTCCACCAGGTTGGGGCCAGTACTGAGAAGGCCCTGGTCCTGGTCGAGGCCAGCCTAGCCACCTTGTGACTCGGGATCTCCAATATGTTATTATTTGTGGACCGTAATGTCCTCTGTGGGTCCCCCAACCCCCTGCAGTATAGGAATCTTTGGCCCAATGTGGATTCCGAACCCACAACCCTGAGGTAAGGAGTCCTATGAGCTACTACTAGGAACAAAGTGACTGGTTTCTGCCCAAAGGTGAAAACCTGATCTTGGTTCTCGCACGCTGGAAAACGTTATATCCAGGATGCTGTGTATATAATGATTCTACAAGAGAGCATCATGGGAGAGTTGGGAGCCCTTGAGCACATCCTCCTCCTTTCTCTTAAAAATTAAGTTTCTAGCCCTCATGGCACTAAGGTTGTGCTTGGATATGGGTGGGTGACTGCACCTGAAATGCCTAAAACTGCACTGGGGACCCCTAGGCTTCCTGCTTTCCCCAGGGCTCTCTGGCCCTTGGAATTCTCCCCACACCTGTCTGTGGCCCTCCTTTGCCCCGTCCTCGTGCATTTTTGCCTGGCTGGAATGTGGAATAATACCCCTTGCTTGTCTGGGTGGAGAATAGAGAGAAGGGTGTGCATGTGTGTGTATAAAACAGCCTAAGGTACAAAGGCAAAATTAATGCCTGTTGTTCTGCCAACTTTTGCCTCTGTCCCTGCCCACAAACTGGCATGTGGGCCCAGGAGGGTTCCTCAGAACAGAATGTGGTCCTCAGGTTAAAAAGAATTCCCCATGTATGCTCTTATGCTAGAAAGATAGCTGGATGAGATTCCCAGTTGTGGGGGACAGGATTTAATGTCCCATTACTAGCAAAAGTTGAATAAATTACACAATTGTCTTAATTTGCATAATTTATGCAAGTTGTAGAATTTAGCAATTTTTTTGGCAGAGAACATGGATTGTCTGGAGGCAGAATATTAATATGGTATGGTTGTGTGGTTGTGTGGGGCCCCCCACCATGGAGTAAACACATGATTTCTGTTTAAATTTCTGATGGATTGTCAGAAGTAGGGAGGAGACCAGCAGATTTATACTGTGTTGCAATTGGTAGTTATTTGGTCAGATGTGCATATTTTGTAAGCCATGTAGAGCTTTTATGGGAATCATAACATTTAGAGCTGGAAGGTTCCCAAGGGTCATCTAGTCCAACCCCCTGCAATGTAAGAATCTCAGCTAAAGCATCTATGACAGATGGCCATCCAACCTCTACTTAAAAACCCCCCAAGGAAGGAGAGTCCACCACCTCCTGAGGGAGACCATTCCACAGTTGAACAGCTCTTACTGTCAGAAAGTTCTTCCTGATGTTTAGCTGGAATCTTGAAGCCCTTGGTTCAGGTCCTACCCTCCAGAGGAGGAGAAAACAAGCATGCTCCCTCTTCCATGTGACAGCCCTTGAGATATTTGAAGATGGCTATGATATCTCCTCTCAAGCTCCTCTTTTCCAGGCTAAACCTATCCAGCTCCTTCAACTGTTCCTCATAAGGCTTGGCTTCTAGACCCTTGATAATCTTGGGTGCCCTCCTTTGCACACCTTCCACCTTGTCAACATCCTTCCTAAATTGTGGTGCCCAGAATTAGGCACACTATTCCAGGTGTGGTCTGACCCAAGCAGAATAGAGTAGTACTATTATTTCCCTTGATCTGGACACTAGACTTCTGTTGATGCAGCCTAGAATAGCATTAGCTTTTTTTTTTTTTTGCTGCTGCTGCTGCATCACACTGCTATGTTAAGTTTGTAGTCCACCAAGACCCCTAGATCCTTTTCTCATGTACTGCTAGTAAGCCACGTGTTCCCCATCTTATATTTGTGCAGCTGGTTCTTCCTGCCTAAGTGTAGAACCTTACATTTGTCTCTATTGTAAAACATTTTGTTAGCTTGGACCCAGCTCTCCAATTCCTTCATCCAAGTCATTTATAAAGATGTCAAACAACAATGGGCCCAGGACAGAACCCTGCAGCACCCCACCTGTCACTTTCCCCCCAGGATGACGAGGAACCATTAATGAGTCCTCTTTGGGTTCGGTCGGTCAGTCAACCAGCTACAAATCCACCTAACAGTTACCTCATTCAACCCACATTTTACCAGCTTCCTCACAAGAATATCATGGGAGACTTTGTCAAACGCTTTACTGAAATCAAGACTATGTCAAGAGCGTTCCTCTGATCCACCAAGTGGCAATCATAAAGAAAAGTCTTCCTTATTGCCCTTTCCATGGATTGGTTGGAATGGCTGGGGAAATGCTGGGAGCTGCCCGATACCACATCTGATTCTTTGCCCAACTCTCCTAGCTCCAGGACCTGAGAGATCTTCCCCATCACTTGATCAAAACTAACAAAACAAATTTCAACAGGGACAAATGTAAGCTTAGGTACCCTACTGGCTATGAAAAAAGGCAATTTGAACAAAACTCCTAGTGCCTGTTACTGAATGCTTCGCTAAATAATGACGTTAAACACTTAGGTAGGAATAGCTGAATGCACAAATACAGGATGGGGGGGGGGCACCTTGCTTGACAGCAGTACTTGTGGAAAGGATCTAGGGGGATTAGTAAATCACAGGCTTAGCATGAGTCTACAGTGTGATGCAGCAGCAAAAGAAGCTAATGTAGTTCTAGGCTGCATCAACTGAAGTCTACTGTCCTAATCAAGGGAAATAATAGTATCACTCTCTTCAGGGCCGTCTTAAGCAGTGCGGAGATTGCTCCGGCACCCCTGCCCTGCCCCGTTTCTTGCCGCGGCTGGTGGGCGGGCGAAGCCCCGCGCCACCCAGCCTTCCCCTAGAGCCAGCCCTGACTCTCTTCTGCCTATACCGGGAATACTATGTCCACTTCTGGACATCACAGTTTAAGGATATTGATAAGCTGGACCATGTGCAGAGTAGTGAGAGGTCAGGATGACCAAGGGTCTGGAAACCAAGCCCTATGAAGAACAGTTGATGGGTATGTTTAGCCTGGAGAGAGAAGACTGGGGAGGGGATAGCATAATTGTCTTCAAATGCCTGAGAGTCTGCCACATGGAAGACTGAGCAAACTTGCTTTCTGATGTTCCAGAGGACCCAAACCAATGGATTCAAATGACAAGAAAGGTGATTCTAACTAAGCATTAGGAAGAACTTGGATGGGCATCTGCCAGGAATTCTTTAGCTGTAATTCCTCCATAGCAGTGGGTTGGACTAGATGACCCTTAGGGGAACCTTCCAAGTTTACAATATGATTCTGTAATATGGACTGCCAGAACAATGTTCCCCAGCTGCTGGTAGCCACCCCTGCTTTGCACTCCCCAGGGCGCTGCAGAATACGGTATCAGGTTTGGCTATTGCAGGAGAAACCGACTTTGCACTCCAAATGTGTGCACTCATTGCTCCCCTCCCATCCCTCACATATAATGTCAATCATGGCACACTTATATAATTGCCAACTATATATAGAATGAGTATTTTCAAGATTATTGTTGCTCGCCTGGCTTCAGAGAAATTTCTGTAAGAAAAGGTTCAGCTATGGAACATTTGCAAAGAAGGAAGAAGAGCCTTGGAAGATGATTCTAGGGCAAGCTTTAGAAGGAATCTCTCTGACATCCCAACATGCTCTGAGATGGGGTTCTGGAAGAGATAAATCATAGAATCCTGCAATGCAGGAATCACAACTAAAGAATCCCCGACAAATGGCCACCCAACAGATAGTAGTCCGTTCTACTGTTGAACAGCTCTTAATTTCAGAAAGTTCCTCCTAATGTTTAGTCAGAATCTCCTTTCTTGGAGATCTAGCAGTAAGGTAAAGGGTAAAGGGACCCCTGACTGTTAGGTTAAGTCGCGGACGACTCTGGGGTTGTGGCGCTCATCTCCCTTATTGGCCGAGGGAGCCGGCATACAGCTTCCGGGTCGTGTGGCCAGCATAACTAAGCTGCTTCTGGCAAACCAGAGCAGTGCATGGAAATGCCGTTTCCCTTCCCGATGGAGCGGTACCTATTTATCTACTTGCACTTTGATGTGCTTTCCAACTGCTAGGTTGGCAGGAACAGGGACCGAACAACAGGAGCTCACCCCTTTGCGGGGATTCGAACTGCCGACCTTCTGATCGGCAAGCCCTAGGCTCTGTGGTTTAACCCACAGCGCCACCCGCATCCCTTGATCTAGCAGTAGTGCTTCCGAATTCCAATTTCTGGAGACCACAGTATGGAAGAGTGCTCACATTCTGCATGAGGGTTTCCCATAAGCATCTGGTTTACCACTGTGAGAGCTTCCTGTTCTCACAGTAGCCAGCCAGGTGTCTATGGGGAATCAACAACCAGGACCCAAGCAAAAGAACACTCTCTGCACCTGTGGTTTCAAGAGACTGGTATTCAAAAGTGTCACTGACTCTGATGGGGAGGCAGAGCAGAGGCATCATGACTGGTGGCCATGGATAGCCCTCTCCTCCTCCACGAATTTGTGTAATCCTCTTTTAAAGCCATCCAAGTTGGGATCTGAGTGCAACAGCAGTCTACCCTCCTGCCATTTCCAGAAACTGTCATTCAGACACATTGCTTCCTTTGACCATGGAGGCAGAACATAGCCAACAGAAGCTTCCATTGCTGCTGAACTCAACATGATGCTTCAGTCTTGGAAGGTATTCTGATTAAACAAAGATTCTAGAGGAAAAGAATACATGGTATGGAAAGGGCAAAACCATCCCATCTCTAGGCATCAGTCAAGGAGCTTGTATGGCCCACCCTGCTGCGGCTGGGTGGCACCCAGATGTTTTGGACTACAGCTCCCACCACCACAAACCATTGGTCAGGCTGGCTGGGGGTGATGTGGTCCAAGACACCTGGACAGCACTGATTTGGGGGAAGGGTAGCATCCCTGTATTTCAACTGGAGAACACAATGGCGAATGATAAATCCATTTTGGCCTTTTGGATTTTGAATAGTTGTGTCCGAAACGGGTGACTCCTGCAGATCAGGAATGCAGGCCTGTCTAATAGGAAAACTTTATTCAGAGAAGCTTTTAAACGTGCAGGTTCGGTGCCAACACTACCTGGCACTGAATCTGCAGGTTTAAAAGCATCTCTGAACAATGTCCCTCACTTTGGTGTGACTTAGCATGTGGTAAAGGGAGCTGAACTTTCAGGGATGTGATGAAGCCGGGGAAGGCATCAAAAGAGCCAAAACACTCCAGGGTTTGAGTACCAGGAGCACTACTATGGAAGAATTTATACTCTTTCCACCACCACCACCACGCCACACAAAAAAGCTTAAGAGACTTTGGAAGCATTGGAAAAGGTTCGTGATTTGTAAACTACCTCCTTACATGTCCAGTAGTAATTAGCAAAGAAACAGAAATTAGAAAATCTTTAGGTTTCTTTTAAGGCCATTGATCGAGGTGCCTGTGCTGCCACAGAATTCACAGAATGTCTACAAACAATCTGAGGGGGTAGGACCTGTTGTGGAATGTTGGTACTCAGTGGAAGCCACCCTGAAGGAAGGGCAGCTTCGCCCAGAGGAAAAGTCTTACATGGGGACGGGGTTGGGGTTGGGGGGCTTCAGATGGGGAAGCAGCACTGGGGGAGGGGAGGGGAGGGGGGGAGGAGCCAGCTACTTTGCCCACAACCTTTTCTTCTTTCAAGCTATGAAAAGGAAAGCTGAAGAGCTGCATGAAAGTATGAAATGTCATCGAGATTCAGCCAAATTTGCAGAATCATAGAGTTGGAAGGGACCCAAAGGGCAATCTGGTCTGTTGCCCTGCAATACTGGCATCACAGCGTAGGTTCACAGAACTGTAGAGTTGGGATGGCCCCAATGGGCTTGTGCTGGTGGTAGGGACAAATATGAAATGAACTGTATGCGATGAGGGCTGGTTTCCAAATGTGAGCTTTCTTATCCCATTCTGCTCTCCAAGATGAGACAAGGCAGCAAGTCTGGAAAGATCAAGAGACCAGAAGGATGGACGCTAAGGCTCCACGACTTTTGTTTATGGATAAGGCCAGAAGTTGTTGTTGTTTCTTATTAAGAGGGTTAAGTGCTGTGGGTGGGGTAGAGAGAGAGAGCAACAGCTATTGCAGGCAGAGAGAATCTTGACCATTGGCACTGGACTGGTGGTCGGTTATTATTAAGGATGGGGCTTGGATACATGAGAAGAGCGGACTTTTCCTTCAGTGCTATGCTTGGCACCGCTCAGATGCCATATGCCTGATGTGCACACATGTATCAGAGGTCCTATGACTCAGAGATCCTAGGCGGGTGAGGGTGCTTGGAATTTCACTGCCTTGTCTGGGCCATGAAGAACGCACAAAGTGAACTTACTCTGCACCGCATGAAGGTTCCTTTGGGGTTGGCTGAAATCTCCTGTGCAGACACTGCTTTATGCTGTCATTTTAATTTTATTATATTTATATATTACCTTTTTCTTTCAAGGAGTTCAAGGAGAAAAGGCTAAGAAGTAAACTTTACACTAGTCCAGAGCAGAGTCCCTAAGGTGATTGGATGGCGCCTTGTATGCCTCCTTCCAGTGGCGTCGTAGCAGGGGTGGTGGTGCGCCCTGGGTGCTATGTCTGCGGGGGTGACAAGAAGTCACCCTGCGGGGGGGGGGGCTCATGGCGGCGTGAGCAGCCACCGCGCCACCACCGCTGCATGTGGAGGATCCTCGGTTCGCGGCTGCAGCCGCGAGCAGAGGATCCCGGCGCCAGCAGCAAACCGCTATGTACAGCACATGTGCGGCGTTGCACGCATGCGCTGTACATAGCAACACCGCACATGTGCTGTACTTAGTGGTTTGCCAGTGGTGCCGCTCGAGCACTGTACGGACTGTTCCGGGATGCCTCCATCACTGCTACAGCCTGGAGCGCTGGAGCAGCACTGCCAGAAAACCGCTATACAGCGCATGTGTGGTGTTGCATGCGCGGCCACACATGTGGCCTACGTAGCGACGCCCAGCCCGGGTGTCACAATGCCTTCCTTCGCCCCTGCCTCCTTCCAACATGTCCCGCATCTCCTGCAGGCAAGCAGGTGCCAAACATATTGCTCTGCTTTCCTTTGGACCATATCAGTGAGGCAGAGAGGGGGGTCTTATTGTTTGGGCAGCCCAAGATCTCCAGACACACAGCCCAGACTTGCACCCCTGGGAGGTCACTTGGGTGCTGCTAACACAGCACTTCATCCTGAGACACACACTCCATTGTCTATTAAGACAGATGGATGCCAACAAGGTGGTCATTTATACCTGCTGTGCCCCCTTGCTGTCCCCTTGCCTCTTACTGCCTCGCTAGGAAGAGCCAAGCCAGGACATTCTGCTTGGGGCAAAACATGCCGTCTCCCCCAGCAGATCCAGGCCTGCGCCACCACATCTCCATTGCCGTGCACTGCCTCTGACAGAGGAGGTGGATCATAGCCATCCTGGCTAGTAGCCATTGATCGCCGTTTCCTCTGTGAATTGGTCTAATTCTCTTTTAAAGCAATCCAGGTTCGTGGCTAGCCTCTCTTTGCACAAAGGTAAGCCAGTGTACAGTATTTTGCTCCCTCCCGCTTTCTCTTTGTGGCATGTGGCCCCTGGAAAGTGTCCAGGAGGCTGAAAAAAGGTATCTTCTTCCTCATTCTTTCATCTTTCTTGGTTGTTCAGTGGCAGCAGCCAAGTGTTAGCTATGAATGAAAACAGCTTCAGGCAGCAACAGTTGTGTGAAAAGTAATTTTCTGCTGTAAATGGAGGTTGCTAAGTGTCCACATACAGTGCATTTCCTCAAAAACAACAACAAAAGCTGTTGCTTTTTTTTTTTTACTGAAGGCACTTTGTGTTTTCTTTTTATCATCATCATCATCATCATCATCATCATTATTATTAAATACTGGCCGTGTGGGGAGCGAGTGTGGGCAAGAAGCTTTCGTGGTGCAGGATGCAAATTTCATGCCTCCCGTCCTGTGACTCTTTCTAAGGGCCTGGCTTTCAACCTGCTCTGCTTTCTCCCACACCCCTGGGGCAATGGCAAAGGGAGCCACTTTGGAAAATGGGTGGTTGCAGTGGGAAGCAGAACTGCCTGGAGTGGGTGCAGGTCTGGAGGCACCTGTGGTTTTGGATTAGGGTTTCAGAGGGACAAAGAGGTCAAGAGTGGGGTAGGGAGAAGGATGAACCCCCCTTTTAATAAAAAGGAAAACTAGGGCCCTGCATCACCTTAACCATGTTTACTTGGGCTGATTTGCCTGATTGGCCACTGTCCCAGCTCCCTCTGGATAAGGAACTGGAATCAAATTATGCTTTCTGCCAAAAAAAGGTAAATGGTAAAGGGACCCCTGACCGTTAGGTCCAGTCATGGACGACCGGGGTTGTGGCGCTCATCTCGCGTTATTGGCCGAGGGAGCCGGCATACAGCTTCCAGGTCATGTGGCCAGCATGACAGAGCCGCTTCTGGTGAACCAGAGCAGCGTACAGAAATGCTGTTTACCTTCCCGACAGAGCGGTTCCTATTTATCTACTTGCACCTGCACATGCTTTTGAACTGCTAGGTTGGCAGGAGCTGGGACCGAGCAACGGGAGCTCACCCCGTCACGGGGATTCGAACTGCCGACCTTCCAATCAGCAACCTCCACGAGCAATTCTGTGTTCTGGAGAGGATTTGGGGTTAAGGCACATGACCCCCTATGGGAATGCACTTCTATATGAGGGTTTGTATCTGATATACCCGGGGAACTAATCAGCATTACATGTGCTAATACCAAATTTACCCCAGAATTATTTTTCTGTCTGTGTTTACGGAACATAATATTTTGCATTTGCTATCATTGACTAGACGTGCCATCGCTTGACATAGGGAAGATTTGAATAACATAAACTTACCATCCTGGTATGGAATGATTTGGACTTTAGCAGCAGCAGAGAAAGTGACACAGAAAATCTGGGTTATGCAAGGAAAAGGAAAACCACAGTCATTTTTATGGCACCTGGCAGAACTTTATCACATGCACATCCAGCAAATTTGCTGAGGTTGCTGAATTGCAACTTATTACCAAACTTAAAACCATGGAGAGACCTGGTCTGAATAGAGACATTGGATTATTATCTCATTATACATGATAAAGTTATTTTTAGCCATCTCACCCCTTGCTTTTTCCTGTAAGACCAATTGCAGTCGTTAACAGTCATCAACAGGTTTACCACACCTATCAGTCAATCACCCATTCCCACCACCCTTCTGAGTAATATCCCTCCCCACCCTCTCACTATATACTGTATAAGGGTCTGGTGACTTCTGTTTCAGTGTATCTGAAGAAGTGTGCATGCACACGAAAGCTCATACCAATGACAAACTTAGTTGGTCTCTAAGGTGCTACTGGAAGGATTTTTTTTATTTTGTGGTACTGTTTATTATTTGAGGAGGTAACGGTGTTCCTTGTATTTTGCAGTGGTCCTGTTTCTGCACACACCCACACACCCAGTTTTCTAGGTTGTATATTGTATTTTCCCCACCCTTTCAGGCTCCCATTATAAAGAATGCAGTGGGCTTGACTTTAGTGCCACAAGTGGGATGTTTCTTATGCGCCTGTCACCGTAAGGCCCCTGGGCAGGCTGTAGCAATGCTATAAAGTTCCCTTATTAATATTAGTTAAAACAATTGTCAGATTACGGGGATAAAAAAAGATGATTTTGCAAAATCCATCTTGTCTTGCTTTTGACCTCTTACAAACCTCAACTCGCTAACTTTAGTGGGGCTTCCTAACAGCATGACCCACTGTAAGCCCCACTATGTTCCCCTGTGTGAGGACTGCACAGCTGTGGCTCTGCTTCCTTCCAGTATGAAGATGCTTCCAGTATGAAGATGTTGATCATTATTAATTAGTTAGCCATGTTGGCGTCCATCTGTTTGCTTTCCATTTAGGTTTTTCATCTCTAGCTCCCATCTGAAAGGGGGGGGCAGGAAATAAAATAAGATAGCATGTTGATGTGTAAGTTGGCATTAAATATTTAAGGTCCTCCCTTGATACTCAGTGCAGTTGCAGAAGAAGCTCTGCTTGTTATGCCAAGAGGAGAACTTATTTAAGACTGCAAAGCTCCAGTTTCTGTGATGTTTACAGCCCAGCCCAAGTTTGTGGGCTGCAGAAGTATATTAAGAAGGATCTAACAGACATCTGTGGGACTGGAATTCACAAAAGGGCTGTCGCTCAGGGGTAGTGTACCTGCTTTGTAGGCAGAAGGCTCCTAGTTCAGTCCAGAGTGGCATCTGAAACCTTGGACAGCCACCGCCAGTGAGTGTAGACAATACAGTGGTACCTCGGGTTAAGAACTAATTCGTTCCGGAGGTCCGTTCTTAACCTGAAACTGTTCTTAACCTGAGGTACCACTTTAGCTAAAGGGGCCTCCCGCTGCCGCCGTTCCGCCATCACACAATTTCTGTCCTCATCCTGAAGCAAAGTTCTTAACCTGAGGTACTATTTCTGGGTTAGCGGAGTCTGTAACCTGAAGCGTCTGTAACCTGAGGTACCACTGTATTGAACTAGATGGAGTCAGTATATGGCAGCTTCCTGTGTTCCCATCTCACTATCTTCCTAAATCTTAAAATGTATTATTACCAAAGGGTAAGATCGCCACCTGCAATGAATATGTATAAGACAGATTACTGAGTTATTGTTAGCTGTGGAAGCACCGTGAAGCACGCAGGAGTCAAGCTTTGTTCCATGATGTCTTCCAGCTATTCCACCTGCAGTCTTGCATAATCACCAGGGGTGTCAGCTCATGGGGCAAAGCTGCTTTTGGCCCCCTCCAATATCCTTTAGGAGGGGGTCGCCCCCCAAATGTTGAGAGGGCAGAGGAGGCCAAGCGTATAGCCAAGTGCAGAGCCAAGCATGGCATAACTTCAGTGGTCGGCTCTTCCTCCTCCTGCCATGGAAGGAGGCCAAGTGTGAGAGAGGAGGAGCGGCTGCACATTGAGGCCACGCCACACTCATCCTTCTCCCAATGATGTGACATTGTGTTTCGGTAGTGGCACCCGCCCTGTGGAACGCCCTCCCATCGGAGGTCAAAGAGATAAACAACTACCTGACATTTAGAAAACACCTAAAGGCAGCCCTGTTTAGGGAAGTTTTTAATCTGTGATATTTTAATGTATTTTGCTATTTGTTGGAAGCTGCCCAGAGTGGTGGGGGAAACCCACCCAGATAGGTGGGGTATAAATAATAATAATAATAATAATAATAATAATAATAATAATAATGTCACAAACAGGCACTGCGCATGACGCACAGTCACACACACCCCTCAATCTTTGGTGCAAGTTGGCCCTCTGACCATCATAAAGCAGTCTTCTTACACTACCAAAATACACAGGAGGGAATTCACATACAGGTGAGAAGCCAGTGAGAAGAGTCAACCGTACCTGTTTATACTAACTGGCTATAGACCATATAGCCAACTTCCCATCCCTCGTGATGCTGACTTGTACCTCATGGCTTGGCATTTCCACTTAACACAGAGTATTAACTTATTGATACCCAGAACACAGCAACGCAGGTGAGGTCCAGGTTTTGGTGCCCACACTCCAGGCAAGACACACTTTCCTTAGTCCAGCCTTTGCCAGCCTGGTGTTTCAGTTGTTTTACACAGTGCTTTTTTTCTTAACATTTCTTGAAAAAAAATGTTAGGGGTACCCTCATTTTGACTCAAGAAAATCACCATTTTATAGTTCAAATTGGGAAAAATAAATACAGTAAATGGACAAAAGTACAAAGAACATGCATTACCTCATATTACACGGCTGACAGCTGACATTAACTCTGTTTTCATTTCTTAGTACGGAAAGTATTGATCGGATATGTAGAGATTCCTATTCTGATTAGTTCAGGACTGTTCTAGAATGTTTCTTTCTTTGTGAAAGAAGCAAGCAGAGGGATGTGATATTTTGTTTTGTTTTGTTATTTCTCTGGGAAGCTGTGTACAGCTGGTTAATACCAGTTCTGTTACCTTTCTGACAAGGTAATACTGACTATAATAGTCAGGCCAGGAGGAGCCTGGGTCTTGCTCACTCACTCACTTTCTCTATTTCTTTGTTCTAATGTTCTGTTTCTGTATGCTTAGTGTTAAGGTTTAGTCTTTTAAGTGTAAGTTTTATTTTAAGTGCTGCAACTGGATTTCTTATGGACGGTGCCAATCCTGAATGTACTGGATTTGTGACCATTATGCTCATTTGCCTTCAGTAGCAATAAAACTCTTCTGGGTGAAGTACAATTGCGTCTGGTCAATTTTTTGGGAACTCTGCTGTACGTGTTTAAGTTTTTTTCTGCTTCCCACCGGCGGCAGGAGGCCTCATTAGGGAAAGCGCGCCTTGGTTTAAGAACGGATTCGGTTTAAGAATGGACTTCAGGAATGGATTAAGTTTGTAAACCAAGGTGCCACTGTATTTAGAGATCGTCAAGCAAACACCATTACTGAGATGATGGCTCACATTGCTTCCAAAACAGCCTGCGCTTTTCTTCTTGGGAGGGAGGGGAGGGAGGCAGAAGTTGATGAAGGCATTGGCTCCTCCAATCTCTCATAAACTGTTTGGGGTTTTGGAGCAAAATGTTCTCGCACCAAATAAATACAGGATTTTCCACTTAACTTTAATGTTTAATTCATCTTTTAAAAGAAAAAAAATGGGGAGAGAGGAGAGGGAGAGAAGTAAAGGCTTTGATTGAAATTTAAGCTGCCTCCGGATTTTCCCACAAGGGAATCACTCAGAAACTTTGGTTCTTTGAGCTGCAATTTGCTAGTGATGCATTACAGCCAACCATGCAATAATGAAATAGTTTGTAGCTGTCCAGGGCTGACCTCAACTGGGTCACACTGCTGCGGACATTTCTGTGTTCCAGGTTCCAGTTGGCTGGACAATCATCCTCTCTCACCAAGGACATGGGAATGGAAAAAACTTTCCTACATGCTCACAAAACTTCAACAAGAAGGCACATTCCATGCTAGGGACAATTAGGTAAATAATTGAAAATAAATCTGCCTATAATCTAATGCTCTTATACAAATCTTCGCTGTGACCTCATTTGGAAAACTGTTCTATTCACCTCACCTCAGAAATGATATTGTGGAGTTGGAAAAGTAGGTGGAATGATTGATTGCTAAATCTGAAATGTTCTCAAACTGTTTGTTGAATATATATATTTTTAAAAAATTAAATATATAAAGGGTAAAGGTTCAGAAAAGGGCAACCAAAATGGTTAAGGAAATGCAGCCTTGGGAACTTTTTAGGTTAGAGATAAGGCATATAAGTGGTGACATGGTAGATGTTCAACCATGACATGGAGAAAGTGGACAAAGAAATGTTTTCCCCCTCTCTCATAATGCTAGTAACCCATCAAAATCCAATAAAGTATTTCTTCCCACCGCACATAGTTCAACTACAAAACACCTTCCCACAGGAGACAGGGCTGGCCATTGACTTGGATGACTTTAAAAGAGGACTGGTCAAATTCATGGAGGAGAGAGTCACCAATGGCTCCTAGCCACAATGGCTCTGCTCTGGAGGCAGGAATGTTTCTGAATACCAATTGCTGGAACTCTACAGGAGGGGAGAGGGCTCTTGTCCCACAGGCATCTTCCTGGTCACTGTGAGAACAGGATGCTGGACTGGATTGACCATTGGCCTGATCTAGCAGGCTCCACTTAGAGTCTGATGTTTTTATGTAAAACTACTAATTCTGGGGTGTTTCCACACTTGATAACTGCACACTGTCCTGCTGCATGGAAATGTTTACTACCATGAACATGTGATGTCCCAACCGCGCGCGCGTGTGTGTAGTCGTCGTCGTAGTCCCAGGGATCCAGGCAGACCGGGAGGCAAGGCAAGGCAAGACATTCTTAGCACCTTGGAGAGAGACTTAAGTGCAGCTTTCAGGACCATGGCTGGCAACACCCACAGCTGAGACAGACATACAAGTTGCCTTAGCAGTGTGCCTAGGAATGGAGCCGTGATCTTCTGATCTCTCTGACTAAAAGGCCTTCAAATACTTGGAAAGCAGCTCTGTGTGGCCAAAAGACTAACATTAAAGGGTAAATAAACTTTCTACTATCTCCTTACAAGACTAATTAAGATAAGTCTACCAACATGCGAGCTGCTGAAAGAAAAAAGTGGCAGAAACTAATGCTGAAAAAAGCATGGCTGATGCAAGGAAAGCTGACTCAGAGGCTATGGAGCATACCTGCGGGCTGGATCAGGCCCAATTGCCCTCTGGATCTGGCTTGTGGACAGTCCTGGAATCACCACTTTTTTGCAATTTCTTTCCAGGCACCATTTCCCCCTCCCTCCCTCTCACACACCATGGCAGCACCTCCTCCCTCCCTCTCTCTTCCTGGCTTCTCCCCACCCTGCAGAGGAAGGGAGATGGGCTTTGATTGGTGCCAGTCAATGCGAAGCCTTGCCGCCCGTGTGCTGAGGTGCAGCCCAAACTCGCCACCCGCCCGCCAGCCTCTCCGTCCATGGCTGCACTGTTGGCATCATGACAAGCTTCGGTTGGAGCTTGGTGTGCCTGCTGGCCCTGTGCCTGGTGCCTGGGAAACCTGGCCCAGAAAGGAGAGGCGTCGGCTCCCAACCTCAGGCAGAATGGCGGAGGAGGAAGGAAAACAGGGGGAAGGGAGGAGCTGGGGGGGGGAGGGAGGGAGGGAGAAGCCCCCCTCCACCGTGCGCATGCAGTCCAGCCCACCACAAGGTCTGAGGGGTGGTGAACTGGACCCCTCCTAAAAAGTTTGCTGACCCCTGCTATTGAGCATAAAGAGGCAGACCCAAATACTTTACAGCTATTTTACAAAATATCCTACCCTGGTTTCAAACTCTAAACCATATGCAAGAGCAGCTGAAAACTCTAAGAAAAGTCTTTAATGAGTTCCAGGTGCAATTGGCAAACTGTGAAGGCAGATTGGATTCATTTGAGACATTTTCACAGACCTCTCACAGCACTATTAATCGTTGCCTTAACGATTTTATGAATTTTATACATATTCCATTTTAAGAGACAAATGCAGATTACCTCCAAATGCTCAATGGCAATATCTCCAGATAAAACATTTGCTAACCACCATCTATGAACCAGCAGCTTTTACAGCCTCAGAGACCCCAGAGATATTGAAGCAGTTGATTAATTCTAATGCAACAAAAAAACTGGCCATCAACATATATAAATCTTTGTTATTAGCAAACCAATTTGATATACAGGTACTGAGGGAGGGTTGGAATAAAGAATTAGAGATCTCAATTTCAATCACACTGTGGGAAACTGTTTTAACTGCTATGACAAGGGTGTCTCTGGACCTTAAATTGAGGCTCATACAACAAAAAATAATATTTTGAATATACTGGGCTCCATTATGTTAATTTTAAAAAGGGCTATCTAAGGTATCTAACTGTTGGAGATGCAATAGGGATGATGCTTCTCTAAAACATATTTTTTTTCATTGCCCTATCTTGAAAGATTTTTGGTAGAACGGTACGGAACAACCTTACATTTATAGAGCAAAATATCCTCTTGAATTATGTATCCAGCACATGGAACCTTACAATAGGACAGTATGAGTGGACTGATACTGATGAACTGGAAAAATAAAAATGTGGCTCCATTCTACGATTGGATTGAAGTCATACAAACTTGCAACATATGAACAACTTGCATATAAACGCAGACTTGCCATGGACAAGTTCAGTGAAATTTGGAATCCATTCTTACAAATACTGTACAGTGGTACTTGGGTTTCCGAACAGCTTTGTTGTCGAATAAATAGGCTCCTGAACGCCGCAAACCCAGAAGTAAGTGTTCCGGTTTGCAAACATTTTTCAGAAGCCAAATGTCCGATGCGGCTTCTGCTTGAGTGCAGGCAGCTTCTGCAGCCAATCGGAAGCTGCATCTTGGTTTTTGAACCATTTCTGGAGTTGAATGGACTCCCGGAACAGATTAAATTCGAGAACCAAGGTACCACTGTAATAGGTTAAGATCTTGTGAAGCCCAATATACAGTTTTGAGGTTTCCCCCCTCCCCGCTTTATTTTAGTGATCACTAAAAGTCAGCAAGGGTTTCTGAAAAATAAGTCATGTCAGACTAATCTGATCTCATTTTTTTTGACAGAATTACAAGCCTGGTAGATGAAGGGAATGCTGTGGATGTAGCCTATCTTGATTTCAGCAAGGACTTTGACAAGGTGCCCCATGATATTCTTGTAAAGAAGCTGGTCAAATGTGGGCTAGACAATGCTAACATTCAGTGGATTTGTAACTGGCTGACTGACCGAACCCAAAGGGTGCTCATCAATGGCTCCTCCTCATCCTGGAGAGTAGTGACTAGTGGGAAGAGCCACAGGGTTCTGTCTTGGGCCCAGTCTTGTTCAACATCTTTATCAATGGTTTGGATGATAGGCTTGAGGGCATCCTAAGCAAGTTTGCAGATGAAACCAAATTGGGAGGGGTGGCTAATACCCCAGAGGACAGGATCACACTTCAAAATGACCTTAACAGATTAGACAACTGGGCCAAAGCAAACAAGATGAATTATAACAGGGATAAATGTAAAGTACTACACTTGGGCAAAAAAAATGAAAGGCACAAATACAGGATGGGTGACACCTGGCTTGGGAGCAGTACATGTGAAAAGGATCTGGGAGTCTTGGTAGACCACAAACTTGACATGAGTCAACAATGTGATGCAGCAGCTAAGAAAGCCAATGCAATTCTGGGCTGCATCAATAGGAGTATAGCATCTAGATCAGTGATGGCGAACCTATGACACGCGTGTCAGACGTGACACGCAGAGCCCTTACTGCTGGCACACACCCCAGCTTGTCTCCGCTGTTAAAACCAGGACCCTTTTTTGTTGTTGTTGTTGCTGGTAGCCAGAGATTGGTTTTTTAACCTTTTCTGTGCTGGTTTTTCTGGCGCTTTGGCAGACTATGTCGGTGCTGCGTGTTAGTTCCAGCAAAGGTACTATTCATCATTTATTTCTGTTCTCTTTCCCCCCCAAAAAGCACAGCAGCTTTGGGGCATCCCCCCAAAAGCAAAGCAACTTATACACCCCCCCAAAAAATCCAAAACTTTGGTCAGCAGCTCCCCCCAAAAAGCTCAACAACTTTGGGTACTTTGTGATAAATAAGGGGTTTGGGGTTTGTTTTGGTTAAATAATTAGTTTTTTTGTTTATTAAATACAGTTATGTATTACAATTATACATTTTTGTTATTTAAACTATAAATATTGCGAAATTATGGGGTTTTTTCCTCGAAGTGACACACCACCCGAGTTATGCTCCGTTTTTTGGCAAATTTTGACACACCAAGCTCTAAAGGTGTGATAATCATGATTACCTTCTACATGAGCTCCCGTTGCTCAGTCCCAGCTCCTGCCCACCTAACAATTCGAAAGCACATCAAAGTGCAAGTAGATAAATAGGGACCGCTCCGGCGTGAAGGTAAACAGCGTTTCCGTGCGCTGTTCTGGCTCGCCAGAAGCAGCTTTGTCATGCTGGCCACATGACCCGGAAGCTGTCTGCGGACAAATGCCAGCTCCCTCGGCCTATAGAGCGAGATGAGCGCCGCAACCCCAGAGTCGGACACAACTGAACCTGATGGTCAGGGGCCCCTTTACCTTTATGTTTAGTGCACATATAATTATGTTCTTTTTAAACTTTCAATAGATTATATATATATATATGCCACAGTAGTGTCCTAGAACAATATAGCTCTTTCTAGAATTCATATAAAGGTAAAGGCCGTTTACGGATTAGACCACAGTGCCACCCGCGTCCCACGGTATTCATATAGCATTCATCAACAAGAGACCTCACTCCTAGAATGCTGCTACTGACCAGTTAAAGGTCATGGCTTTCCTCTGCAGCTGTTGGCTTCTTCTAGGCTTAGGCATTTCAAGCCATGGAGACATCACCTCAGGGCTTTCCCAATTCCTTGAGGAGTAGACGTGTCATTGGTCCCATTGAGATATCTTAGGAGCTGGTCAGATCAGGATGAGGGGTGGGAAGGAGCTTGAGGAGTCAGAGGCTAACAATCCCTGTTTGCATCCAGGCCCCATGAGACTTCAGAGTGATCTGGGGAGGATGCAGTGGGTAAAGAGTCCAGGAGGAGATCCCATGGGCTGTCACTCAGTCAATTCATGCCAGTCCAGCTCTTGGCCCCAGCACTGCCTACTGCATCACCAGAGCCTCTCCTCCCTCCAGTTCCTGCCAATAAGCCTCCACCATCAGATGCCTGGTCTGGTCCAAAGCCAGCACCTCATCTCCTGCCACCTAGGACATAGAAACACCAGCACAGGTGTGAAGAGATGGCTTGGACCCAGCCCACTAGAAGGAATTCTCAGGCCTAGGCTATCTTCTTCCAAATGAACCTGTCCAGGCTATGAGAGATTCTCTCAGTCCCACCACCATCACGGGCACACTTGGTGTGTGTGTGTGTGTGTGTGTGTGTGTGTGTGTGTGTGTGTGTGAGAGAGAGAGAGAGAGAGAGAGAGAGAGAGAGAGAGAGAGAGAGAGAGAAGGGCCTTCTCAGTGGTTGCTCTCAGGCTTTGGAACTCTCTCCCTGGAGAGGCAAAAATGGCTCTCTATTTGTTGTCCTTCTGCAGCAGGTGAAGACCTTGTTCCAAGATGCTTTTGAGAACTGGCTGGGTTTGGGGTGGGTGGGTGGTTGTTTTTTAAGGCAAAAGGTAAACGACCCCTGCTGGTTAAGTCCAGTTGCAGACGACTCTGGGGTTGCGGCGCTCATCTCGATTTACAGGCCGAGGGAGCTGGCGTTTGTCCACAGACAGTTTTTCCAGGTCATGTGGCCAGCATGACAAAGCTGCTTCTGGCGCAATGGAACACCGCTTTTGGGAACTGGCTTGGTTGGGGGTGGTTATTAAGGAAAGGGCTTATTATCTGGATTTTAATAGATTTGTTTTTTTATGTAGTTTTGATTCTATTATAGCTTAATTCCTTTTAAACAATTATCTTTTGCATGATTTTAGCTTTTTGTATTTTATCTATGTCATTTTCATTTGTGGAAGCCTCCATGAATCCCCCTGGGGAAAAGGCAGGATAGGAGGAGGAGGAGGAGGAGGAGGAGGAGGAGGAGGAGGAGGAGGAGGAGGAGGAGTGGAAGTTTTTGCCCAGCTCAGAGATGCATTCCCCTTCCCACACTGAAGTCCTGGTCTCCTCACTCATTTACAACAGAAGTCAAGGGGGCATTTCAGCTGTCTTAGCTTGTTTAGCTTTGCACCTGCTGTGTGTTTGACCCTCGCCTTCCTTATGATTCAAGCATTTAAGTTTTCGGTGGAAATTTGAGTCCAACATCCAACAGGAGTCAGTACAGGACCAACCATCAGAGTTTGGTAGCCAAGGCTTCCCCTTGGGGTTCAGGGAAGGAGACTCTGGTGACCACATGTGGTGGACCACCAGGACGGGGCTCAATCTCTTCCCTGGCACTGCTGTCATAGGAGGACTGTGTCTCTAGGGATTTATGGTCCAGAGCCATTGCACATAGAATTTTTGGAGGGCCCTCCCATGCATCCCTTTCCTTCGCAGGGTCTTCATCCCAACTTCCATTATTGCCAACTCTTGCTCCTCCTGCAGACAGCCAGTGAGCAGGCAGGCAGCAACATCTAGCTGCAATGGTGAGGAGGAGGAGGAGGAGGAGGAGGAGGAGGAGGAGGAGGAGGAGGAGGAGGACACATCTGAGCAGAAATGTGTCAAGTGGAAATTGAAGACGGTGCTGAATAAGCCTCTGAGTTCCATTTTTCAGAGTGTGGGAGGTGACAAGTTTATGTCCAGTTCTGGGCACCACAGTTTAAGGAGCATATTGATGTGCTGGAGCATGTGCAGAAAAGGGTGACTAGGATGATAAAGGGTCTGGAAACCAAACCTCAAGAGCAATGGTTGAGGGAGCTGCACCTGCAGAAGAGGAGAGTGAGAGGAGGCATACCTGTCCCGTGGGAGATGCAGCAGGCTTATTTTCTTCTGCTCAAGAGGGTAGGACCCAAACCAATAGAAGATGAAGACGAAGACGAAGACGAAGACGAAGAAGAAGAAGAAGAAGAAGAAGAAGAAGAAGAAGAAGAAGAAGAGGAGGAGTTTGGATTTGATATCCCGCTTTATCACTATGTGGAGGAGTGGGGAAGCGAACCCAGTTCACCAGATTACAAGGCCACCACTCTTAACCACTACAGTGGTACCTCAACTTACGAAGGCGATCCGTTCCGTGGCGCTCTTCGTAACTCGAAACCTTTGGATGTCGAAGTGTCCATTTTGCGCATGCACAAAGTGTGATTTTGCGCTTTGTGCATGCGCAGAATGCACGCGTGGTGAAAATACTTCCGGGTTTGCCAACTTCGTAAGTCGAAACCTTTGGAAGTTGAGGCATTCGGAAGTCAAGGTACCACTCTATCTATCTATCTATCATCTATCTATCTATCTATCTATCTATCTATCTATCTATCTATCTATCTATCCATCATCTATCTATCATCTATCTATCTATCTATCTATCTATCTATCTATCTATCTATCTATCATCTATCTATCTATCCATCATCTATCTATCTATCCATCATCTATCTATCTATCTATCTATCTATCTATCTATCTATCTATCATCTATCTATCTATCATCTATCTATCTATCTATCATCTATCTATCAATCATCTATCTATCTATATCATCACCTATCTCTATCTCTATCTCTATCATCTATCTATATCTATCTCTATCTACCACGCCCCAGGATGCGCGCCAGCCATGCCCCCACCTGCTCTCCGCCCCCGGTGCTGGAGCATGAAGCTCCGCCACTGCTATCTATATCTATCTATATCTGTCTGTCTGTCTGTCTGTCTGTCTGTCTGTCTGTCTATCTGTCTATCTATCCATCTATATATCTATACCTAAGCTTTTGGAAGTAATTGCTGTTCAGGACCATGAGTCATTTCATAACCAGCTCTCAGATCTGATAACCTTTGCTATATAACACTCGTTCCTGATGGCCCAGCTGCATTACCTGCCTGCACATCATACAAATGGCAGCTGCCAGCCGCCACATGAGTCATTTCTTTGGAATCCTCTTCTTGCTCCATTCATAGGAATTTAGCATTGAGCATGTCATTTATGCCTTGGCAACCCATGCAAACAGTGGTGTGTAGCAATTTGCAAAGACCGGTTCTTGCAGAGGCTCTGGTCCTTCCTCCAGCCCTCTCCCCTAGTCAAGTTTGTCTTTCTAATGCCCTGGCATTATTTGTTTTAAAGTGATGTGTGTGAGAGAGAGGTTGGGAGTGGGGAGAATTATAGAACGGTAGAGTTGGAAGGGGACCCAGAGGCTCATGTAGTCCAACCCCCTGAAATTCAGTTCAATTCAACCGAACATGCACTTTATACAAAGCAATGCACAAACTGAAACAGAGCCATCATTTGCAATTCACACTTCTCCAACTTTTGCAATGCAGTTCTTCAGCCAATGGATGCATACATAAATGTGCATATACGAGTACTAAAGTGTGCATATAAGCACATTGAGGTGTTGTTGGGTGTTTTTTTTATTATGTATTTTGTGATTTTATATTGTGAAGTGCCCTGCGGGTTGAGGGTGGTATACATATTTTATAAATGATGGCAATGATGTATTAGTGAGAATAAATGATTTGGTAGACAAAAGTGTGTGTCTGCGGGGGGGGGCACACTAAAATGCTGGTGAATTTTCAAAAGAACTTTAAAAATAAATAAATAAATCACAAAGTGATGTGGAAATGTGGAGAAGTAAAATTAAGACTGCAGAAAAGAGAAACTGAGAGAAACTCGAATGGACAACTCTGCCCCTCCCTATTTCCAGGTCTCCTATCCCACCAAGCATGTGAAATGGCATATTGTACCTTGCATGGTGCTTTGGTGTACATGTACATCCACGGACATGCATGCATCCACCCCACCTTTCAGACCCTTGGGAGGAAGATTATTTATTTGTTTCATAAAATGTATACACCATTTGACTTTGCTTTAAACACAACAACCCTCTAAGTGTTTACAAAACAGATAAAAAATAAAATTAGCACCAAGAAACATTAACAACAATAATCGAAGACTTTCAGAAAGTTAAAATAACAATAGACTAAAAACAGATTAAAACTCACACCCATTTTCTAAACATCTGGGTAGGCTAGTCTAGACAGAAATGTCTTTAGCAGTCACTTAAAAGAGTACATTGAGGGCAGCTGCCTGCTGTCAAAAGGCAAGGAGTTCCAAATATGAACTCTAAGGGACATGCTCACTGGAACATCCTGTGAGCCTTTTCTCCTTGTTCTTTTTAATGCCTTGCTTGAGCAAACTACTCCACATTTGCTTCAGATATTAGGGTTAAGTCAGTGTGTCTCAAACCAGATGGGCTGAGGCAGGCACAGAACCCCTGGAAGCAAGCGTGGGAAAGAACACAGTGAACCTTCCTCTCACTACCAGGCAGCAGGACACAGCATTTCTTTCTCCTCCTGTGTGTTTCTTTATGAATCAAAAGCTGTGGGGGTGTCCATGTTTCCCCCAAGATGTAAAAGGGTGGTTATGGGACCCCATCCATGGCTATTCAGAAGGCAAACCCATTGAGTTCAGTCTGCAATCCAGCACCCATTTACCAGTGAAGTGTTTCAGGGTTTCAGTGTATCTGAAGAAGTGTGCATGCACACGAAAGCTCATACCAATGACAAACTTAGTTGGTCTCTAAGGTGCTACTGGAAGGAATTCTTTAAATTTTGTTTTGACTACGGCAGACCAACACGGCTACCTACCTGTAACTAAACATTCAGTAGTTTGCACAATTGAACTAAATAAACGTTCGCTAGCTTGCACAATTAAACCTCTTCTTCTTCTTCTTCTTCTTCTTCTTCTTCTTCTTCTTCTTCTTCTTCTTCTTCTTCTTCTTCTTCTTCCAACTATTCTGGCTTTAACATTTGCAGTTATGCTGTCTGTTCAGATGCACCTCGGTATCAGTGAGGCATTTATTTATTTATTTATTTATTTATTTATTTATTTATTTATTTATTTTTCTGCTTCAGGGATGGAATATTTTCCTGGAAAGCTTTCCACATCCTGAAGAATCATTCCTTCGCTCAGTCTCCTTTAAGACAAGAGAAACCACCAGCAGAGAAAACAGCACACACACACACACACACACACACACACCAAGCTGGGCACCGTTTCAAGACATCCCCATGTTCTTCTGCCGCGTAATTAATGCCATGTTTTATTAGCAATGAAAGCCGGGCTTGTTTTGTACAAATGCTGGTGCAGTAAAGTGTGACTCTGCAGACAGTAAAAAAAAAGCAGAGCATAACATTACTTCTGCGATTTATCGCCTGCCAGAGTTGCTTATTCACTATGTAAAACAAGTTTATTGGTATTTGGCCAATGGCAGCCCAAAAGCCCACATTAGTTACGTCTTGGGGAAAGTGCTGTTCTTCCCACCACTGTCTGGTGAGAAATCCTGCAGGAACAAATCTCCTTTTGCTAATGCTCATGTGCTTAGCTGGGCTGCTGCAAAGGCCCACCCTTGAACCTTTGGGATCTTTCCCCTGATTTTGCCCCAAGGCATCCCGGATAGTAAAACCAAGGAAACTGCCTCACACTCAGTTAAACTCTTGGTGCATCTAGATCAGTGTTTCTCAACCGCTGTTCCGCGGCACACTAGTGTGCCGCGAGACGCTGGCTGGTGTGCCGCGACGTGCAGCGACGAGAAGGGCGATTTGCATTGTCACGTGCCTGGCGGTCGCCAATACCCAGCACTGGCCCACCGGAAAGGAAGCCGGCCAGGTCACGACGCGGGGCGAGCGCAGCTCTCAACAGCCACCACCACGGGAGGGTGGTTTTAGACAAACTTAAAGAAGCTGGCTGGATGAGCTCAACCTGAAACTTGCTGAGCAAAGGATTGTGTTGGCAGAGAAATCAGCGGCTTGTGAAGCCTTATTACAGGAGATTGCAACCAACACAGCAATTGGCAAGTGTTTCTTACAGTCATAATTATATAGTCAATATAGGGCGGCACAGAGTTAAATTTTTTAACTTTTTTAATGGTGGTGTGCCTCGTGATTTTTTTCATGGAACAAGTGTGCCTTGGCCCAAAAAAGGTTGAGAAACACTGATCTAGATCAGTACCGCCCACACTGACTGGCAGCGACTTTCCAGGGTTTCAAAGCAGGGAACGTTCCCAGCCCTACCTGGAGATGCTATCAGGGACTGAACCTGGGACTCTCTGCATGCAAGGCAGATGCTGTGTTAATGAGCCCCTTCACCTGGAATGAGAGCCTTATGCTCAGTGGGTCGGGAGCATTGGGGTGTGGGTGTGTGGAGGGAGCCCGCTGGGCCTTGGCAGCATCCTCACGCAGCGCCACCCAGCCAAGGAGAGGGGCGGCAAGGCTGCTGTGACTCTTCTCCTCTCCGCCCTAGACCTGACCTGAGAGCAGAGCTATGACTAGGCATGAGCTCCAATGAGGGAGCTTCTGTGTCATGCCCCCTCTGGTCACACCCCCTCTCAAAATGCTCCCAGGTCTGGAGCCCCCCCCCCCATTGCTTATATTAAACCAGACCTTCGGCCCATCTAGCTCCATAATATCTACATTGATTTCTCCCAGCCCTACCTGAAGATGCCAGCAGGGACTAAACCTAGGTCCTTCTACAAGCAAAGCAGGTGCTCTGTTACTGAGCTTCAGTCCTTCTGTGTATCCCACCCTTCATGGGTTTACGAGCACAATTCAAAGTGTTGGTGCTGACCTTTAAAGCCCTAAATGGCCTTGGTCCAGTATACCTGAAGGAGCATCTCCACCTCCATCGCTCTGCCCGGACACTGAGGTCCAGCACCGAGGGCCTTTTGGCAGTTCCCTCGTTGTGAGAAGCCAGGTTGCAGGGAACCAGGCGGAGGGCCTTCTCGGTGGTGGCGCCTGCCCTGTGGAACGCCCTCCCAACAGATGTCAAAGAGGAAAACAACTACCAGACTTTTAGGAGACATCTGAAGGCAGCCCTGTTCAGGGAGGCTTTTAATGTTTAATAGATTACTGTGTTTTATTTTTCTGTTGGAAGCCGCCCAGAGTGGCTGGGGAAACCCAGCCAGATGGGCGGGGTATAAATTTATTATTATTATTATTATTATTCATAGCAGGAATGAGAGCAGTCCAGGTGTTCTGTGCCTTTTTTCATTTTGTGTAAATCACGGGCACCACCTGCGAACCTGTGGCTCCCAGAAGCCATCAGGATGTGACAGCAGCTACACCTTGGGAATGGCTTTGTCTGGCCAACTAAACTAGGTGAGGGGAGCCAAGGGGTCTCCAACCTTCAGTTTGTGAAAGCAGGCTCTGGTGGGTAGAGCAGTCGAAAACAGCAGTGAGTCCAACAGTCAAGAAAGCGGCTTCCGCCCATGTAGAGGGAAATGAGGGGCAGAGGGAAGGTAGCCCATCTGGGAAAACAAAAGCTTTGGTCTTAAACCTCTGCTGCTTTGCACCTATACTCATTTGTGCACTAGGCCTTGGGGGTAAACATGGAGGGAAAATCTTTACCCTCTACCTTGCGGAACATCTCTGGGAGAAGATAAGTCTAAGCAGTAAACCTTAAACAAATCCATAGTGGAATCCCTAAGGTGGTTGGGTGGGACCTTGTACGCCTCCTTCCAGCACCTCCTGCAGACTGGCTGGTGCCAAACATATTGCTCTGTTTCCTTTGGAACACTTCAGTGAGGCCGAGAGGGAGGTCTTGTCATTTGTAATATAATATTACTTATTATATTTGTATCCCACTTTTCCTCTCAGGAGCTCAAGGTGGTTCTCACTTCTCCTTCCCCTGCCCAATTTTATCCTCACAACATCCCTGTGAGGTAGGTTAGGCTGAGGTCACTCAGTGGGTGTCCAGAGGCAGCACACCAATGAACACCATGGTTGCTGTCGAGCTGAGCTCAGGAGCCTCCTGGAGGCATCTGCTAGATGCTGCATTGGATGGGCCTTTAGCCTGAGCCAGCTGCTGGGCTCTTCATGTGTTCAGTGCCAGGGATGTGTCATGAATTAATCCAGGGCTCTGGTGCAATGGGATGGTGTAGGAGGGAGAGAGCTTAGTCCCTCTACATCTTGGTCTTTCTCCTCATATTTCTGGAGCCCTACAACCTCTTGTCTGGAGCTGCCGCTGCCTAGCAAAGCTCGCTTTCCATTTCGCCTCCTTTTTGTTTTTTAATGCAAAAAGCTTCAATTTTACTGCCAGGGAAAGCAACAATTAACTTCTGCTTAGAGAGGGCGGTGGGGGTGTGGTGGGTTGGAGGCTGGGGTGGGGTAGGTGGGGAAGGAGAAGCTGTGGATTTTGGAAAAGGAACAACACTTTGGAGGTGGAAGTAATAGTGAAGGAGAAAAGCAGGAAACACAAGTTGCCCTGGAAACCAGTGTTTGTGGGGAGGGGGTGAAGCAGGAAAACTTGGGTGAGACTGCTGCAATGACCCCCTCTCACATACCCCTCTGTCTATCCTTGGTCTCTGAGCTTTTCTGTCCTGTTGGCTGCTGTGGATGAGAAACAGCTTCGAGGCGAAGATGGAGCCTGCCGTGGAAGGGTCAGCCGGAGGTAGCAGTCCGGGGGCCTGGTGTATGTATCCAATTGCTTGCTGCTAAAGTCTCAAAGAGGAACAAAGAGGGGGTTTTGCCAGGGCTTTGGGATATGGGAGCTGGTCTGGAGAGGTGTCTGCAGGTCTATTGTGTCTTTCCGAGGCTGCTGGTTTTGGGGATTTCCAAACCACTGGGCGGTGGGTGGGGAGGGGGTGGCAGGGAGCTAAATGGTACTGAGCTCTTGAAGATTGGCAGGCTGGTGCTTTGGGGTTGCAACTAGGGAATGGGAGAGAGATTCAATTCATATTTAAGGATGAGAACTACCAATTTCCAAAAAGTATCTGAACCAGAACATGGTCATCTTTTGAAATATGCCCTCCTCCAGATTTTCAGGGTGTCTCTTCTGCCATGCAATGTGTACAGACATGCATGCCATGCCCAAGGTGGAAGTGTGCAGGAAATGCATGCATTGCTGAAGATAACATAGAGAAATACATCATTTTAAATTGGAGGGAATGCGTAGCAGAAATGTGCATAAGAGAGAAAATTCATATTAGCATTTAGGGAATTTTCACTAGGAATTGCTTCAAAGCAAAATCGGAAACTGAAGGGTTACTATGGAGGACTGAACCTGGTGGCACTTCATGTGGGCTTTCCTTAAAATTAAATAAAGAAATTGCAGGCTGGAAGAATAGAGAAGCCGGCAGAAAGTGAAATTGATTCACCCAGCTCTTGTTGCAAGGGGGCTCTGTTAGTGGGGCAGCAGCAGACTGCAGGTAAGGGGGAGAGAGCTTTTATGATGAGTCAAAGGTAACCTGTGATCTGCGCATGAATGAGCTCTTGGATTTTGCTCAAGGGACAGAGAGTGGGGACAATCCTGGGGATTCTCCATTGCTCCTCAACTTCCTATCCTTGAAGGTATAACCAGGAGTAGCATGGACAGCCTGCAAAGGGGCTGTCTGAACACAAACATAAATGGTTAAAAGCCCCTTTGAGCAAAGTGGGGGGTTCAGCTCCCTCCTTCCCTTCAGTTTATCTGCCTGTTTCCACCGTATAACATCATTACAGCTATACTTCTAGGCACTTTTCGTAGAATCATAGAATTATAGAATTGGAAGGCACCCAAAGCGTCAACTGGTCCAATCCCCTGCAATGCTTTTTACCTCTTGCCAAATAGAGTCACTCCCCCTTACCAGCGATGTGGGTGGCGCTGTGAGTTAAACCACAGAGCCTAGGGCTTGCTGATCAGAAGGTCAGTGGTTCAAATCCCCGTGATGGGGTGAGCTCCCATTGCTCTGTCCCAGCTCCTGCCAACCTAGCAATTCGAAAGCACGTCAAAGTGCAAGCAGATAAATAGGCACCGCTCTGGCGGGAAGATAAATGGCATTTCCATGCGCTGCTCTGGTTCACCAGAAGCGCCTTTGTCATGCTGGCCACATGACCTGGAAGCTGTACGCCGGCTCCCTCAGCCTATAGAGCGAGATGAGTGCCGCAACCCCAGAGTCTTCCGCGACTGGACCTAGCGGTTAGGGGTCCCTTTACCTTTACCCTTAGCAGCAATCATTCCAATTTTATTGCAACTCAGCAGTACAAAGGGTAGACTCATTAAAATCAACACACTTAGGTTAGTTGGACCCATTGCTTTAGATTGGGGGGGGGGTCTGACTTAGCTGGATGCAACCACTGTGTATTTGGAGTGTAGCCATTTTTATTTTTATTTTAAAGGAGCTGAAGAAAACAAACAAACAAACAAATGCAACACAGCAGCCCCTGCATGCCGGGAAGCAAGACTGTAGAATTAAATATTTTGCGGATGTACAAAACAAACCCACCCTTGTAAGCTGGAGGCAATTTATTTGTTTGTGTTGGAGAGGATGGAAAATCAGTCTCTACCATTAAGCAGAGTGAAACAGCCACTTTGAATGGGAGTTGCTGGGGGCAGGGGGGGGGGTGGAGAGCTGCATGAAAATGCGGGTGGATTTTTGTGGCAACGTAAAAAGAAAAAAAAGCAAACTGGTGTGAGTAATCTGGCAAACCAAACTTAAAAGTGAAAAATGGAGATACCCAGAAGTGACAGATTTGCCTGTCCTTTTATCTGTCTGCCACTGCTGAGCAACACTCTTTTCCCTAAGGAGGAAGCGTCAACAAGCTTTACAGAAACAGGGCTTCCCATCAGCATCCAAACAAGTGGTCATCTTTCCCCTTGACACAGCCAGCACAGTAGCTATTCCCTTATGCTGTGTTTCTCTGCCAGCAACTCCCAAGAGAGATCCTTTTCTCAAACCAAAACAGATAATAAAACATTGTCGGCGATTTCAAACCCAACAAGGTGCAATTGCACAAGTACTCCTCCAGGGGGCAGCAAGCTGTAAGGAATGGAGGCCAATTCAGATGCCTGAGGGATGGACAGCAGGAGAGATTTTTCTGTGGTTAGAGGGCAGGTCTTTCATTGCCCATCACAACGGCAATCAGAAAGAGAATTAATGGTTGCAATTGAGCAAATTTGCACAAGAATGTGCTGCACAACTTAATCCAGGGTTGTGACATGCCCTGAATATATTTGTCCAGCTGGACACCCTGCCTGCTGGACTTTTCAGGGTTCATCAGCCCCATTTCCTTAATGTGGAGGGACGGTCATCCTCCTGAATCGACTGAGATCATTTAAATAAAAGCAGGAGGGTTTTGGTGGAGCAATGACCCATACCATACCCTTCTCCGTGCAGATCCTGCTATCTGGGAGCAAAGAAAGATTGCATGGGGATGACTGTGCTGGCCATCAATGCATCTTTAAAGAGACCTTGATATTAAATGACATTACAAGAGCCACTTCCTTAGTGAGGAACCTCTGGCTGCTTCCGGGGCTGGGATGTTGCCTGCCGTACAGAGGTATGAGTCCAATCCACCACCCTTTTGCCTCTGCCTATGACAGAACGTGGCCCTCAAGTTGACTAGGTTGCTAGCCCCTAGAAAATCTCACTGCAAGGCAAGATAAAGGCTTGGGCCATTCACATTCATTAGGGCAGGCCCCCTCCAGGAAAAGGATTTTGCCCTGTCCTAGACTGGGTGGATAGAAAGCAGGAGGTCCCTAGGAGTGGATGTTTTGCTTCAGAAATAAAGTGTTTCCTTTCATTCTGCACCAGCCGGGCCTCTGCCAGAAACTTAATTGCTTGCAGATGACTCTTTTTCTTTCATGGTCTGCCAGACTGGAGCTTGTTTGGGGCGTGGGGGGCGGGGTGGGGGAGCTCCGCCATGTGGCCTTTGAGGTGGAGAAAGAGATGTTCATTCTTGATATTTTTGCCGTATGCTGTTTCCAAGTTTCATGGTGGGCCCTTTGCATTTTGAAAGGAGCTTTAGTCTGGTCTTGTTGGGTTGGGAGACTCACTCAAAGAAAGAGGAGGAATGTAGGTCTTCCAGGCAGGGGGAGACCAAGGTACTAGAGGCGCTTAAGAACAAGAGGACAACTTTGCTGCTGGATCAAGCCAGCAACCCATACAGTCCCGCGTCCCATTCTCACATTGGCTAACCATATGCCCCAATCAGAAGCCTGCAAGCAGGACATGAGCGCAACCAGGGCCGGTGCTAGGGTTTTTTGCGCCCTAGGCGAGATCACCTTCTGCCACCACCACCCCCCGGCATCTGCCTCCTCCCTGTGGGCCTGGCCCAGCCTTCGCCCCCTTCCCTTCCCAGCGCCCCTCCCGCTTACCTGCAACGTTGATGGCTGGGTTGCTCTGGCTGCCCTTGGGCTTCAGCCATGGACCCCCAGGCGCAACAGCAGCTGCTCTTGCCTGCCCAGGAAATAGAGCGCGGCGCCGGTGCCTGGAGCCGAAGGCCCGGCTCTGGCGTGCGCGCGCCGCGGGAAGGGGCTGCTCTCGCCCCACGTGTCGCCCACACGCTGCTGCCCTCGGTGCTCCGGGCATGCCTGGGCTGCAGTGGCGTCGGGGCGCAGCGGCCGCGTGGCAGTGTGAGTCCTGCGAAGCCAGCAGCGCTCCACGTCGTGCCAGCGCCCCCTCCATTTTGGCGCCCTAGGCAACTGCCTCATTCACCTTAATGGACGTGCCGGCCCTGAGCGCAACTGCAGCACTCTCCTCACATGTGAAACCCAGCAACTGCATTCAGAGCCACACTGCCTCCAGCGATGGACTTAGACTGCAATCATCATGGCTAGTAGCCATTGATAGTTTCCTCCTCCTCCATGGCAGTTGAGGGACTTGGGTATGTTTAGCCTGGAGAAGAGAAGACCGAGAGCTGATATGAGAGCCATCTTCAAATACCTGAAGGGCTGTGATGTGAAAGGTCTAGGAAGCTTGTTTCCTGCTGCTTCAGAGGGGAGGGCCCAAACCAATGGATTCAAATTACAAGAAAGGAGATCGAGGCTAAACATTAGGAAAAACTTTTTGAGGTTAAGAGCTGTTTGACAGTGGAGTGGGCTTCCTTGGAAAGGGTGGACTCTCCTTGGTTGGAGGTTTTTAAACAGAGGTTGGGTGCTCATCTGTCAGGGATTCTTCAGCTGTGCTTCCTGCATTGTAGACCTAGGACTTGGTGACCACTAGCTTGCCAGTGGGGAAAGCGGAATGCTCATCTAGATAAGAGGTAGGGAACAACAGGCCTGGGGGAGGGGGCAGGGGGAGGGGGATCTGTCCCTCCAGCTCTATCACGAGCTGCCATGGAAGCGATAACATACCCTTACTGTTGCCTCCAGTGTGTGTGTGTGTGTGTGTGTGTGTGTGTGTGTGTGTGTGTGTGTGTGTATCCCCAGAGGTATACTGCTACTGAACATTGAGGTTCCATATTGGAGCTAGTAGCCACTTTTATAACTTGTACTGTTGAGAATACAAAGATCAGCAAGCAATGACATTGGGGTGGAGATTTGGGAACTGACAATTTGTTACCTAAAGGGATGCTTATTTATGGGACTTTTCACCCACATTGGTGATGCCTTGCCTGATAATTATTCAGCAAACAGGGACATTGCCTTGTTTGTTCAATCTAGCCTTCCATTAGCTCTAGTAGATTTCTCGCTTCTGTGCGATAATCATGTGAGGTTGCAGGAAAGCCACACTGCAGTATGAGCACATTAAAATTTCAGAAAGCTTTTTGCAGATTTTGTGGGTGTGAAAAGCAAAAGCGTGGCTCCTCCTGCTTTTTGCTGATTTATTTGCTGCTTGCTCAAGGCAGGCGGTGACATCACAGAAACTCTTGAGGTCAGTGGAGGAAAGTGAGAGTGAAAGGCCCCCTCATAACATGGCTGTGGTGGAATCACTTGGAGTGGGATCAAAGGCAAAATGCCAGGGGGAAGCCCCCTCACCCCAAATGGAAACCCAGGAAGGTCACCAAGAAAATCTTTAATAAAAATACATTTTTTAAAAAATCCAGGAAGGTTGGATCGGTGATGCCTTGGTAGTTAATTGGGGGAATTGGGGGCACCTGGTGCTGTGAGAACGTGATGCTGGACCACGTGGCCATTGGCCTGATCCAGCAGGTGCTTCTTGCGAACTAGGCTTGAGTGCCTTCTGCAAGCAGGTCATTGGATTTTGATGGTAGTGGAAGCTGCTGCATTCATTAGAACCATAGAATCCTAGAGTTGGAAGAGACCACAAGGGCCATCCAGTCCAACCCCCTGCCAAGCAGGAAACACCATCCAAGCATTCTTGACATATGCCTGTCAAGCCTCTGCTTGACATTGCAGTTGGTGGTTTCTTGATTGATGCTTCTCATTGCCTGTTGAGTCCAAGGAACAGGGCAGGTGATACAGCAAAGAGAGCGGCTTCTAGACACATTTCTTTGGGAAGCTCCAGTGTGCCGGAGAGCTGCAACACATACACAGAATCTGAGATAAGTAGGAAAATTCCACTGGGCTGTAAATTGAGTTAACTGCCAAATAGCAAAATTATACCCTGGGGGGCCCATAAAGGGTTCTTGGTATATTTTTGTTTTCGAAAAGGAAACTGGAGAGTCTTGGAGACTAAGAGCTGAAGTCTCTCTTCTGCCCAGACCCCAACTCCCCCCCCCCACCTCACGTTTAAAAGTCAAAGGGCCATGGAAGTTTTATGCTCAGAAAATGATTGGGAGGAGATTAAGGATGTACAAAAAAAAGGACACCTTCGTGCATTACTTAATTGACTGGTGGAACCTATTGCCAAAAGGAGGAATAGGCAAACCTACAGAGCAGGAGGAGAGGTCTATCAACAGTCATTGTGCTTAAGTAGAACCTTAGTGTTCAGAAGCAGTCTACCTCAGCATACTAGTTGCTGGGTGCAGTGATAGGAAAGGACTACATTCTCCAGGCCATTCTTGTGGTCTTCCTGGAGAAATCTATGGGGTGCAGGGTGCTCGTCTAGGTAGAACTTTAGCCTGATCCAGCACTCAGAAAATGACCTCTTGGCTGGGGAACTCTAAAACAAGCCAATGAGAAAGAATGTTAGGGAACATAGCTGCCAAGTTTTCCCTTTTCTCGTGAGGAAGCCTATTCAGCATAATGGAATATCCCTTTAAAAAAAGGGATAACTTGGCAGCTATGTTAGGGAATGTTGTTCTGCAAAAAAAAAAAAAAATGTGCAAAGGTAAAATTGCACATAAAAAGGTATATAGTAGAAAAAATTCACACAATGGCTCTATGATACCACTTTAAACAGTCATGGTTTTCTGCAAAGACTTCTGCAACCTGCAGTTTGTTAAAGGTGCTGAGAGTTGTAAGGGACGCTGTATTCCAGAACTACAATTTTCAGAGTTCCCTGGGAAAAGGGCTTGTTTGTTAAGTCATTCTGGAAATTATATTTTTGTGGGAGAAATAAAGATCTCTGAATGATTCTCAGCATCCTTAGCAAACGACAGCTCCCAGCATTCTCTAGGGGAAGCAGTGACTGTTTAAATTGGTATCGTAGTGCTTTCAAGGTATGGCACAAATATGCTCTTGGGGATTTTTCATGGGGACTTGCAAAAAAGGGGGTGGGTGGGAATTGCAAGCTGATGTAGATATGTGGAGAAATGAAGACCTGAGAGAAACCAAAACTGACAGATTCACCTGTCCATACTTACAATTAAGGCCCCCCAACATTTTGCAGCCTGCCTGCTCTCAGACAACTAACTCCCTCTGTGTCAGTTGCTGCCTGGGCTTGAACCAGGAGCCTGTGGGGCTTGGCCCACAGCCACCTTGGGTGGTGAGCCACCACTGTATCCCTTGGCTGTGAAAGGGCTGCAGGACCTAGAGTTGGGGTGAGGAGCCTGTAGCTGGGTTGAAATAACAAGAAAGGAGATTGCAACTAAAAATTAGGAAGAACTTTCTCTGGGTAAGAGCTGTTCAACAGTGGAAGAAACTCCCTAGGGAGGTGTTCACACAGAGGTTGGATGGTCACCTGTCAGGGATACTTTAGCTGTGATCCCTGCATTGTAGGAGGCTGGACTAGATGGCCTTTAAGGGATCCTGTCCATACCCTCCAACATTGCTGTGATGAAAACAGGATGTCCCAAATACGACTAATACAACAACTACTAGGTAAAGGTAAAGGGATCCCTGACCGTTAGGTCCAGTCGTGACCGACTCTGGGGTTGTGGTGCTCATCTCGCATTATTGGCCGAGGGAGCCGGCCTACAGCTTCTGGGTCATGTGGCCAGCATGACTAAGCCGCTTCTGGCGAACCAGAGCAGCGCACGGAAATGCTGTTTACTTTCCTGCCGAAGCAGTGCCTATTTATCTATTTGCACTTTGACGTGCTTTTGAACTGCTACCGGTAGGTTGGCAGGAGCTGGGACCGAGCAACGGGAACTCACCCTGTTGCGGGGCTCCGAACTGCCAACCTTCTGATCAGCAAGGCCTAGGCTCTGTGGTTTAACCCACAGCGCCACCCGCGTCCCCACAACTACTACTAATACTATTTATACCCCACCGATCTGACTGGGTTTCCCCAGCCATGCTGGGCAGCTTCCAACATGTATAAAAGCATAATAAAACATTAAACTTGTTTTTTTAAAACAAACCAACCAACAAACAAAACCCTCCCTATACAGGATTGCCTTCATATGGCTCGGGGGTCGGATAACTCCACACCCTCCAACATTTCTCTGATGGAAATAGGGACATCCTAAGGAAAGGTGTGGCATTCTGGAATCAGATCAGAAACTGGGACGACTTCTGTAAATATGGGACTGTCCCTAGAAAAGAGGGGCACTTGGAGGGCCTGCAATTCTGACTTGTTGTTCCTTGACCACAACTCCCATAACCTCTGATCACTGGCCATGCAGGCTAGAGAGCTGCTGGTTCCCAACTCCTATGCCTGTGCACCCCTCCAAGATGGCCATTGGCTCTTTTCAAAAGTGAGATTCACTGTCCTGGCCTGGCCTTTGCCTGGCCCATTTCCCCCCACAACTGGATCTGGTAGAAACCTGGTGCCAACACAAAGTTGGTATTCCCTCATTGTAATGTGGGCACATCAGGTTCAGGGATAACCGTAGCTAGAAGGGGGCAGCCCTAGGTTGGAGGTGCCATGACCCTGGCACTCTATCCAATGTGACATCCAGCCCTGTGACCCAAAGATAGCTATTCAGAGAGCAGGCTTGTGAAGTTGCAATTTTTGGCAGATTTTTATGGATACGAGGGCCAGGCAATTTTGTTTCTGTTGGCTGGGGATTCTCGGGTTGGAGCAGAGTTCACAGCAGGGGGCACAGGTTGCCCAGGGCATCAGCAGTCACTGGGTAGCAATGCGTCCCTCGCCAGCTCTTGTGAATGATTGATCTCGGGCTCTCTGTAGCTGGCAGAGCCCTCGGGCTATGAAAGGCTGTTCTCACTCGGGAAGCAAACAAACCAATATTAGTGTCCCCCTGCAGCCATCTTAGAATTTTCTCTGGTGCTGACCCAGCAATTTCTGACGATCTTGCACAAACCACCACAAGTTGAGGAATAAATCTGAGCTCTCGAAAGTCCAATTGCAAGCAACATTTCCATCCTCCTGCTAAAAAATGGGGTGGTGGGGATTGCAGCAAAGCCTTTTAGGGACAGGAGCAAACTGCAATGTTCAGTGATTGGAAATCTCTCTTGAGCCAGAGAACCTTAAGGTAATTTTCGCTGAATGTCAGGCTATTTCTATCTGAGTATAGTTTTAATGAGTGTAATAGAATGAAGGTGAAGGAAAAAGTTATCTAGTGGGAACATTCAGCTTGGATTTTCTGGACCACCGTGAAGCAGCATTTTGTGTGTGTGAAATTCTCAAACAGCTTTGAGAGGCTCTCTGGCAGCCTCCTCCTCCTTTACAACAGCACCGTTCCATTGTCACAGACCAGAAGCCATTTTGTTTTTCCCACAGTGCCCTGGAGGGCACCAGAGCATTGTGGACCAAAATGGCAGCCACCACACACAAAAATGGCAGCTCTGACTGAACATGAAAAGGGCAAAATCATCTAAAGTTCTGCTGAGCCCCATTTCAGTTATGTGGGATTACCAACCTTGTTGAATAGTGGGTAAGAAGGATGAAGACACAGCTCTCAAAACAACCAGCTCCTTATTCTAGCTCTGAGTCCCAGACTGCACAATAGCTTAGCTGGCTGGCTTATACAGTCGTACCTCGGGTTACGACCACCTCGGTTTGCGAACAGTTCGGGTTACGAACCGCACAACCCCGGAAGTGTTTTCGCCGCGCGTGCGTGTGCAGAAGCGGCGCGCGCGACTGCGCGATCTACGCATGCGCAAAGCGCGAAAACCGCGCTTTGCGCATGCGCAAAATGGCGGCACCCATCGCGTTCGGGGTACGAACTATTCGGGTTACGAACTGCGATCTGGAACGGATCGCGTTCGTAACCCGAGGTATTACTGTATAGTACTCAGTAACTTGCAACAGTAACAAACTTCCCCTAGTTACCCAATCCATGAACAGCACTCTCAATCCTTCATTTGCATGTTGTGGACCTGAGTGAGAACTGCAGCAACTGTGGGCAGGGTAAGAACTGCAGCCACGTTGGCCAGAAGGAGTACTGCAGTTAAACTAAATACCGTGTTTCTCCAAAAATAAGACACCGCCTTATATTTATTTTTCCTCCCCCCCAAAAAAGCACTGTGTCTTATTTTCAGGGGATGTCTTATTTTTTTTAATTAAGTATGGCACATTTTGCTGGGTTTCCCCAGCAAAGAATACTTGCTTCAAACTTGGATCCTGGCATCATCCTGGATCTTAGACTTCTTCTTTTCTACCTATCTTTTTTTTCTGTGCCACCAGTGAATCCCCCAAAGGGACTGGCAAATTTGAGGGGGCCACTTTGCTTAGAATGGTCCACTTGACGGCATGTTGGTCGTGGTTGGGACTTGGGAGTGGTTTTACAATCAATCACACTTCAAATGAAATTTAGGGAATTGTAACTCTTTGAGAGGAAAGGGCAGGGCCGTCTTAAGCGCCCCTGGCGCCGTGGAGCGACAGATCCCTCCGGCACCCCCCCCGCCCCGTTTCCCAGCGCGGTGGGCGGGCGGGCGCAGCGCGGCTGCCACAGGTGCTGCTGCGCAGTGGGCGGGCAGGCACAGCGCGGCTGCCATGGGTGCAGCTGCGCGTCGAACCGGCGGACCAGCCGGCCAGCGGGTGGGCGCAGCTCGCGGCGCCCTCCTGGTGGGCCGGCGCCGTGGTGCCCTGTGCCACCAGGGGTCTACCCTGGGAAAGGGGGGCATCTAACAACTGCCTGATATCAACAGGTGGGGAGTTCCCAAGTGTAGGGGTGGTGCCATGCCAAAAGGTAGATTCCTTACAAACCTCCTGCATGTAAAGTGGGTGTTCTGCCACTGAGCCACATTCCAGCTCCCAGCACAGTTAGTAGAGCATGAGATCCTTAATCTCAGGGTTGTGGTTTCAAGCCCCACCTTGGGTAAAATATCCCTGCACTGCAGGGGGTCAGACTAGACCAGGCATCCCCAAACTTCGGCCCTCCAGATGTTTTGGACTACAATTCCCATCTTCCCCGACCACTGGTCCTGTTAGCTAGGGATCATCTGGAGGGCCGCAGTTTGGGGATACCTGGACTAGATGATTCTTGTGGTCCCTTCCAACTCTACAGTTCTATGATCCTATGATCCTGGCTCACCTCAAGCTGCTGCTCACTAGTGACTAGGCAGTCCAGCCTCACCGGTCCCTCTTTGTCAGAACAATGACCACGACCCAGGCGTCTTTTTTCTTGGCTCCCCTTTGACAGCTGCCTCCGGCTCAGCCTTCACACCTGCAGGGGAGGGATGCATCCCCCCCCCCAATTGGCATCCATGATTTGTCACTACCACCATTAATCATTCCCATTGTGCTTCCGTTCTGCTCTAACGGGGAGTGGTGGTGGTGGTGGTGGGGAGAGTATCATTAATCTTTTTATATAAGGGCCCTTATCTTCTTTGAAACACTTCTGTGAGGCTGGCCATTTATTTCCACCACTTACTGGCTCCTTGAAATGCTTCTTGTGTTTTGCGGGAGAGGGAGCCTTGCCCTCTTGTTTCTTGCTGAGAGAGCAGCCTCTTTGGCCAGCAGGTAAATATTAAAAGGAGCTCCCAGAGGTGGGGTGGGCCCCTCACTAAGGGGGCAGCAGAGAAGGTCCAGGCATCACCCCCCCCATCTGCACCCCACAGGAAGAGCAGGAGTCATCTGTCAGCCAGCTGTGCTCTTGTTTGCTTGACCTGAACATGATGTGTTGATTGGCCCGCTCTGCAGGGTCTTCAGAAAGTTACTTTAGGGTGCCTTGTGTGGAGCTGCAAAACCTGGCCTGGACTCTTAGGAGGAAGGATGACTGAAGACCAGCTACAGGAGAAAAACCAGGGGAGGAGTGATAACATGCCTCTGCCCTGGTTGGGGGGCATCCTGGAGCAACCAGGGTTGATGCCCGCCTGCCAGGGGTGACCCTTGGGAGCTGCCTTCTTACCCTATAGTTCTATGTTTCCGTGACTGCTGTGGGAAGCAGGATGGTGGGCTCGCCAGCGCTTCACGGTTCAAAGTAGCGCTCCCCTATTCAGAAGCAGTCTACCTCAGAGTATCATAGAATCATAGAATCGTAGAGTTGGAAGAGACCACAAGGGCCATCCAGTCCAACCCCCTGCCAAGCAGGAAACACCATCAAAGCATTCTTGACATATGGCTGTCAAGCCTCTGCTTAAAGACCTCCAAAGAAGGAAACTCCACCACACTCCTTGGTAGCAAATTCCACTGCCGAACAGCTCTTACTGTCAGGAAGTTTTTCCTAATGTTGAGGTGGAAGCTTCTTTCTTGGAGTTTGAAACCATTGTTCCGTGTCCACTTCTCTGGAGCAGCAGAAAACAACCTTTCTCCCTCCTCCATTTGACATCCTTTCATATATTTGAACATGGCTATCATATCACCCCTTAACCTTCTCTTCTCCAGGCTAAACATACCCAGCTCCCTAAGCCGTTCCTCATAAGGCATCGTTTCCAGTCCTTTGACCATTTTGGTTGCCCTCTTCTGGACACGTTCCAGCTTGTCAGTATCCTTCTGACTATCATCCAGTGACGATGATGTAAAACTGTTGTCTGTGAACTTCTCATTCCAGCATGGATTCGGTGAGATCCAGCTGGGAGGCTCTACTCTCTTGCTTCGGAGGTAGCACAGCAGAAAATACTGCCTGGGCAAATGTGGCTTCATATGGATTCTTTATGGATTTTATTTATGACATTTAACTCTCGCCTTCTCTCCCAAAGGAGTCTCAAGGCAGCAAACCATGCATTTGCAAAACAATACACTTAAAAATAAACTAAGGAACTGTTATAAAATCATATTGGGGGGGGGGGGGTTGCAGGACACCATTATTAATGAACAGAGAGGGGTGACAGAATTTGACAGCTGCAATACCCAGAATCCTGTTCAATGCCATCTTCCCTGTCTCCCCACCCCTCCTGCTAGGACACGACCCTGCCTGAAGGAAGGCTTAAGGATCTGCATATGCACAACAGTTAGCATAAACTCACACATTTCCCCTCTCCACCTCCCCTCCGCCCAGAACAAAACAATGTTTCCAGAAGAAGGGGGGGGGGGGGGAAACCGGCCAAATCCAAAGTGACACTTTTCTACTCAAGTTAATAATACAGCCTATTATATGTTCTCTTACCATGAAATCTCTATCCGCTGCCTCTGTATTAGAATTGCTGTTTTATATCTTAGAACTGTATATGTCAGGACTGCTACCTTTTAATTAGAAATCCCTGTATTAGGTATGTTTTCCAGGTATATTTTCTGTATGAACCCTGTATGATCCCAACCCACCTGAACCTTGCCCTACTACCACCCTATACCCATTCAAGGACACACGGACAATAGAGGGATTAGCTGGAACAACTTTATTCAAATAAATTGCCATCCTCTACGTAGCCCACCCTTCCATGGCCTGGAGGAAAACACCTGCCGGGCGGACTTCCACCCCACGGAAATCGCCAGGAACTGCCCCACCTCTGCACCCATCTCGACTGATTGCCCCTCCTGCCAAACAACAGGGAGCACCATCAGCAACAGGAGAAGAGCAATTGACACCCCGCCATCTGAAAGAAAAAGTCATCTCCCCACCCAGCTAATCCAATCACCACCCATCCTCCTTGTCCTTCCCCTCCCTCCCAGTCCAGGGACAGGAGGGCATAAAAAGGGGCTTCACCATTTCCCGGGGTTCCTTCCTTCTTTCCAGAGGCAGGGACCCTACAGCTGTAGTTTTGCATTCTGCAATAAAGGGATCAGTTTGTTTTTCCTGACAGCATCGTGTGGTCTCTGTCATTTTCCCGGCGGAGCTGAACTTAGTGCAAATTTTGGAGCTTCCGACCCGCGTCTGTCCTTCTTAAAAGGCAACGCATTTTGGGGAACATTTTTCATAACAGAACACATTCAAACAATTTAAAAACACCTTTCTTTATTATTTTTGCCTCTTTACAATGCACACTTCCCCAATGCAAGTGTCTGCTGTGCATGTTTTGGGCAGAGAACTGCATCAACAAAATCTGGAGAAGTGTGAAATTTTAGGGGAAATTGCACATTGCTTCAGGAAGCAGAAATTGGGCAGCTTCACGTTCAAATTTGAGCTGAATTTCTCTTTCCTACCCCCTACCTAAAAGGGGTTCGTGGTGGAGATGAGGCAGGGATGGGGGGAGGCAGGCAGTGCTGGCCAGCTGGAAACCACGAGGACAAAGCAGCAAGACCCAGACATCCCTAGTGGTGGCAGGAGTCCAGTCCAGGATTTCACCCTTCTTAACTTGCTCACAATCTCCTGCTTCCTTTTCCCAACTCTTGAAAAAAGAGCTTATCTTTGAAGAGGAGAAGGGGGTGGGGAATGGTTATGTGTTTATCTTGCCTGCTGAGAATGTTGGTTGGGGAGTCATGGATTGAGTTCCTGGCTTTTATTTCTGAAACAGCCCATGCCTGCCTTTGGGGACCCCCAATTTTTTAATTGTTATTTCTCCCTACTCCTCTTCTCCTTTCCTCCTTTCCTCCTTTCCTCCCTCCCTCTCTCCCTCCCTCCCCCTCCTTTTTCATTTAAATAATAATTACTTTCTTCTGTAAACGGAGAAGGCAGAAAGATCCGGGTGGGGGCTGGCCTTGCACATAAGACAGAGATCTAAAAAGAGAGACAGAGTGAGGCAAGAAGAAGACATGTCGGTCAACGGTAGGAGAAGTTGCAGGAGACCCTCTTACTACTACCGACTGCTCCGGAGGTCGCGTCTTCAGAGGCAGCGGAGCCGGTCCAGAAGCAGGAACAGGCCACTGAGCCGGGGTAATTTTCTCTAGCCGATGTTTTCCTTGATTGAAACGGTAAACCACTTTTTTCCCCCTTTTCTCAATCTGCTGGTTGATAAGGCACATGGATAATAAGACTGGGGTCCCGGGATTTAGGAAAGAACTAACAAACGGCGGATACACGGTGTGGAACTCTGTCGGTGCGAGGAGGATGCAAACTTTGGGATTGTTCGGCAGAGAACTATTTCCAGGTGGAAAGCCGCCAGGTTACTCTGTTGCACCTTGAAGGGAAAAAAAGATTTGTTATGGCTCAACAGAATGGTCAGATTATAAGCAGGAAACAAGTGAATTTTGCTTTTACCCCCTTCCCTTCCCACATACTCTTTTGTTCCTTTCCATTATCTCCTGCAATTGCAAAGCGTTGGATTAGTTGATACTTCTGCATTGCAGGAGATTGGACTAGATCAGTGTTTCTCAACCTTTTTTGGGCCACGGCACACTTGTTCCATGAAAAAAATCACGAGGCACACCACCATTAAAAAAGTTAAAAAATTTAACTCTGTGCCGCCCTATATTGACTATATAATTATGACTGTAAGAAACACTTGCCAAATTACAAGGGCGCGCGCACTTCCAGGGGAGCTGCAGGGCGGCTCAAAGGCGAAAGGTTACCTTAGCTGCTGCTTGCGAGTAATTCCGGACCGCGAAGCCCAGCGTCCGCTGCGCAGCCATGGCGAAGGATGGGCGAAGGAGGCAGGGGAGGCGGAGCAACCTCGATGCGGCTTAAGGGGAGCCGGCGGTGGATCTGGAGCGCGCCTCCCTAGGGGGCCTCCCTAGACTCTAAAACCACCCTCCAGTCCTTTGCACTGAGCTTTGGGAAAGAGGAGGAGAAATATTACTTTCCGGCCGGCCAGCATTGTTTATTGGCGGCCGCCAGGCATGTGACAATGCAAATCGCCCTTCTCGTCGCCGCACGTCGCGGCACACCAGCCAGCGTCTCGCGGCACACTAGTGTGCCGCGGAACAGCGGTTGAGAAACGCTGGACTAGATGACCCTTTGGACCCCTTCCAACTCCACTATTCTCCGGTTCTGGAGTTCTGGAATCAGAGCTTGTGACTTTACCTTGGCTTTCCATTCCTTCAGTCAAGGGTATCACTGGGTACAATACTTAGATGACTCAGGGTGCAAGCCCATGGCACAAATGTCACTCTGGACAAGTTGAGATGGTGAGTGGCTAGAAGCTCCATGGCTCTGAGAGAGATGTTTTTGAGCTTTTTTAAACGGAAATTCATCAAAATCTCCACTTCCGACATGGGTTGCCATATGTCCAGACATAATCCTAAGCTTATAAGCAAATGATAATTTTTCTTTTTCCAATCATAGGGTGTGTAGGTCTGTGTGTCAAAAGGGTGGGAAAGGGCAAGAGCAAAAGGCAGGGGTGGGTGGGGGACACACAGTGTTGGCAGATTCAGGATAGATAAAAAGAAGTGCTTCTTCATGCAGAACAAACTATGGAACTCCTTTCCCCAGGAGGTAGTGATGGCCACCAACTTGGCTGGCTTTAGAGGACAATTCATGGGGAAGGTTTGGGTTGTTGATGGCTGTTAGCCACTATAATAATAATAATAAAATTTTATTTATACCCCGCCCTCCCCAGTCAAAACTGGGCTCAGGGCGGCTAACACCAATAAAATTACAATAAAACATAAAAAGCAATTAATTAAAATACAGATTAAAATACAATATTAAAATTTAAAATGCAGCCTCATTTCAAGTAGTCCACAAATCCAAGCCATGAGGGAGGAAAACACAGGGGTCAGACTTAAGTCCAGCCCAAAGGCCAGGCAGAACAGCTCTGTCTTGCAGGCCCTGCGGAAAGATGACAAATCCCGCAGGGCCCTGGTCTCCTGTGAAAGAGCGTTCCACCAAGTTGGGGCCAATCCTGAAAAGGCCCTGGCCCTAGTAGAGGCCAATTTAGCCACCTTATGGCTCGGGATCTCTGGAATATTGTTGTTTGTGGACCTTAAGGTCCTCCGCGGGGCATAGCAGGAGAGGCGGTCCCGTAGGTACGAGGGTCCCACTATGACTATGCTCTGCCTCCACAGTCTGAGGCAGCAATGCTTCTCAATACTGCTTTCTGGAAGCACATGGACTGAGGTTGCCCTTATACTTTGGTCCTGTTTGCTGGTTTCCTACAGGTTACGTTGGACCACACGGGTCATTGGCCTGATCCAGCAGGGCTCTTCAGGAAGCAGGAAGACTGTCCCCCCCCCCCCCTGCTCCCCAGCATCTACCACCTGAGGCAGTGGCCTCTCTCTGCCTCATGGTAGGGTCAGCCCCATCCCAGTCTGCCTCTTAATAGTGCCCCTGCCTTCGCTTCATGTCTATTTCCTTTCCTCTAAGCCTCTTCAGGTTGTGTCCAACTAAGTTATTCCTCAGTGCAGACTTGCTGAATTAATGAACCAAAGTTAGTCATGTACATCAACTCCAGTGGGTATACTTTAGGTAGGGCTCATATTTGGCTACAACTCTACATCCAACAGAATGCTGGATGGAACCCAATGTTGATGGAATCATAGACTTAACGTCCAAAGCTTAGAACCAGGGTATACTTGAATGCCTGCATAGATCTTCAGTGGGTGCATAGATCTTCACCTCCTGTGGGTGTCTCGGCTGTCTGAGAGCCTCATGGGTGGTTACACTGTGGGGCAGCTTTCCTTTGGTAAAGCATGAGAATCTTAATCTCAGGTTAATGGGTTTCAGCCCCTCATTGGGCAAAAGATTCCTGATTGCAGGGGATTGGAATGGAAGAGACCCCCACGGTCTCTTCTCAATCTACAACTCTATGGTTCTATGATTCAGGAGGCTGCTTTGCTCTTGTTATTATTTCAGCACCAGGCAGAGGCTTTTATTACTTTCTCAAACATTTTAAATGCCATTTTAATTCTGCTGACTGTTTTATGACGCTCTCTGGGATCTCACAGCCTTTTCCATTTATTAATAATGTTGTGCTGGCATTTCCATTTTAATTGTTTCGCTGTTTCTTGTAAACCGCCCTGGGTATAAAAATACCTTATAATAAATAATCGCTAAATAATAAGGGCAGCGCCAATATTCCTTTTTCAAAAACCTTGTGTGTGGAGTGCCTAAAACACTGCAAACGGGAAGTCCTGGTATGATGCTTACATGAACGTCAAACGGCTGTATCCTTTCTTGCACACTGACCCTCTTTCTCCTGCACACCAGTGCAACTCCCATATTTTAGGGACTTTAGGGAATTTTTGCTTTAGAGAAAAGGTAAGAGGTGATGAGAGAAACATATGCAATTGTGAATGACATAACACCTCTCTCGTAACACTAGACCTCGTGGGCATCTAATGAAGTCAAATTAAGGAGGATTTAAGACAGATAAAAGAAAGTCCTTCTTGATGCAGCGCAGAGTTAAACTAGAGATCTCTCTCCTGCAGGGAGGCACTGCTGGCCACTAACTTGGGTGGCTTTAGAATCATAGAATCATAGAGTTGGAAGAGACCACAAGGGCCATCCAATCCAACCCCCTGCCAAGCAGGAAACACCACCAAAGCATTCTTGACGTATGCCTGTCAAGCCTTTGCTTAAAGACCTCCAAAGAGGGTTAAACAGAGGGTTTAAAAGAAGGTTAGACAAATTCATGGAGGAGAAAGCTATCCGTGGCCCCTATCCATGATAGCTATGAGAGGGCTCTTGTCCTTGGGTCCTGCCCATGGGTTTCCCATTGGGGCATCTGGTTGGCCATTGTGAGGACAGGACGCTGGACGAGATGGGCCATGGGCCTGATCCAGTAGAATCTTCTTATTTCCTTAGAAATATACTTATTTGCATATTACATTGATATTCTTCTTTTCCTCCCACGACCTCAAGATGGTCTTTCCATCCCTTGCCCAGTCTTATCCTCACAACATCCCTGTGAAATAGGTTCAGCTGAGGTCACTCAGTGGTCACCCTCCATGGCTGAGGGGAGGATTTCAACCTGCATTTCCTTTAAAACAACAACAACAACCAAAAAACAAGTGACTATTAAATAGATGAATACTATTGCAGGAAAGGCTGTTGCTTTCATACCCCACCGCTTGGCCACTGTGGGGGAGAAATAGTCTGGACTAGATGCTGGATCCAGATGCTGGGCTCTTCCTTGAGGCCCCACTTCCAACTCTGTAATTCCCATTGATTTGAAACTCCCTGATGGCTACCTGGGGAGAGGTGGGGAGCCTCACCTTCTCTGGAAGTCAAGATTACGTGCAGAGTTTCTTTCAACCAAAAACAAACAAACGGGATGCTGAACAGATTGGTTGAAAGGTCTTGGGAATTTTGAGGCTTCCAATATTAGGCTGCGCTCCCTGAAGTTCTTGCCATTTGTGGTTGAAAACAATATATGAGAAGCATACTTGATGAAAGTGGATTCCTGACTTACTAGGTTGGCAAATTCTATCTCCTGTCTCCCCCTCCAATTTTTTAAAAATTCATTGCATATAAGCTCCAACGTTTTGAGGTGCTCGAGGTAGCACAGCACATGGTTCTCCCCCTCCTTATTTAATCTCCACAACAACCATGTGAAGCGGATTAGCCAGAGGGAAACAGTGACTGGCCCAAGGCTTCATGTGGCTAAGTTGGGATATAAACCCCGGCCTCCCAGGTCCTAGCCTGGCACTCTAACCATTACACCACACCAACTCTCTTTTGACATTGGAAGTGTGGCTCTTTAGGACGGTACACTAGGCAGGTGGCGTCCTCAGCATCTCCTGTGTTGGGCTTCACCAAGCGATGTGTGCTTGATTTTATTTTACTTTCCCTTGATGTGCTTGCTCATACGGTTCATTCATTCAACTCCAGGCAGCTACTGACCCAGTTGCGGTGTTAAAAATAAGATCTTACACTCTCCCTCCCAGGACATGGAGTGCTCATTCCTGCTGTCTTCCCCACGGTGCACACATTACTGCAAGGACATTTGCACACAGAGAGAATTGTAGAATTGTAGGGTTGGAAAAGGATCCCAAAGGACCATCTAGTCCAACCCCCTGCAATGCAGGGATCACAGCAAAATAATCCCTGACAGAAGACCACCCACCCTCGGTTTAAGAACAGTCGATCCGCAGTCAAACAGCTCTTACCCTCGGAAAGTTCTTCCTGGTGTTTTGTTGGAATCTTCTTGCAACGTGAATCCATTGGTTTGGGTCCTCCACTCTGGAGCAGGAGAAAGCTTGCACCCTCTTTCATGTGACGGCTCTTCAGATATTTGAAGATGGCTATTGTATCTCCTGGAACCCAGGTGGCGCTGTGGGTTAAACCACTGAGCCTAGGACTTGCTGATCAGAAGGTTGGCAGTTTGAATCCCCATGTCGGGGTGAGCTCCCGTTGCTCGGTCCCAGCTCCTGCCAACCTAGCAGTTCGAAAGCACGTCAAAGTGCAAGTAGATAAATAGGTATCGCTCCAGCGGGAAGGTAAACGGCATTTCTGTGTACTGCTCTGGTTTGCCAGAAGTGGCTTTGTCATGCTGGCCACATGACCTGGAAGCTGTACGCTGGCTCCCTCGGCCAATAATGCGAGATGAGCGTGCAACCCCAGAGTCGGTCACGACTGGACCTAATGGTCAGGGGTCCCTTTACCTTTACCTTTTATTGTATCTCCTATCAGTCTACTCTTCTCCAGGCTAAACATGCCCAGGCTCAACTGCATTGGTAGCCTCTGCGGCAAATGGCACCCGTGGTGCAGGGACTTTCCTGACCACCTTGCCGAAAATGCCTTGCCCTGAGGAAGGACTTCCAAGAGAAAGACGTGGGATAGAGAGCCTTGCCAGGCACTCTCTGATGGCATTAGTGGTAGTTGATGCAGGTGGCGCTGTGGGTTAAACCACTGAGCCTTGGGCTTGCTGATCAAAAGGTCGGCGGTTCGAATCCCCGCAACAGGGTGAGCTCCTGTTGTTCGGACCCAGCTCCTGCCCACCTAGCAGTTTGAAAGCACATCAAAGTGTAAGTAGATAAATAGGGACCGCTCCGGCAGAAAGGTAAACGGTGTTTCTGTGTGCTGCTCTGGTTTTGCCAGAAGTGGCTTGGTCATGCTGGCCACATGACCCGGAAAAACTGACTGTGGACAAATGTCGGCTCCCTCGGCCGGTAAAGTGAGATGAGCACCACAAACCCAGCGTCGTTCACAACTGGAATTAACTGCCGGGGGTCCTTTACCTTTACCAGCAAACAGAGGCAAATAAGCTGGGGGCCAGTGGCCGGGGGCAGTTTCCAAACAGAAATTGCCTCCAACAATTGCCTCAGTTTGCTACCTAAAAGGGCTGACCCTATTTATGAGACATAATAAGCATAATGTGAGGGTATTCATGAATTCCATGAGAGGACCTTCTCTGCTCTTTCCAGACATGCAGCTTCTTCAATCCACCACCTTCTGGCTATGGGGGCGAGACCACCCTAGGGGTTCCCCTTTCTCTGCTCTTTTCTGAGTAATTCCTTACCTCAAATCTGACAACACAAGGAAATTCATTCTCATTCCCACTGATCCTTCCCTGAGAGTTATTCATTTCTGAGGCAATGTGACTCACAGGGCAGAAGAGAAGCCCAAACCAAGAGTTTAATAATGAGAAATATTGGCTATGAGCAGGGAGGGGAGCCCTGGAATGTTGGCCAGGGCAAGTGCCGTTTGCATTGGTTAATAATTTCTTCTAAGCGGGAGGATTCGTTTCATAGACACGAAGCTGTCTCCAGGAATATGTTAGTGGCATGGAGCAAATCTCCTTTGAAGAAAGATTGGAGTGCTTGGGACTTTTTTCATTTAGAGCAAAGGTGAGCAAGAGGCAATGTGACGGAGTACATGATGTTAATTGTAGGGGGAATGCTCATAGATCTACTTTTAAGTGACAGCCCACAAGGTACAGCCACCAGACAACTTTTGGGGATCTGAATTTTCAGATTTGGAGCAATTATTCCTCCTCCTCCTCCTCCTCCTCCTCCTCCTCCTCCATTGAATTTATATACCACCCTATACCTGGAGGTCTCAGGGCGGTTCACTTCGCGCATGCGCAGAAACACCAAATTGCATCACGTGCATAGACGCAGCACTGCAGGTTACGAACACTACAGGTTGGGAATGTGCCTCCGTCACAGATTACGTCCGCAAGCCGAGGTTCCGCTGTAATCAAACCGTCAATTCTAGCATGCGGGAGGCCACCTAAATTATATAATTTGGCATCTGAATGATTGGGATTAGTAATTGTATTGTAATTTGGCATTGTTATAATGAGGCTACCATTGGATCATTGCAATTGAAAATTAATTTAAAAAGTTGTCAAAAAACCCCAAAAGAACAAAATACATTAATTCTGGTAAATGAGCCACTAATGCCAAAAGATAGCCGTAAAAATCTGCGCCCCTGGCTTTTTGGACTCGCCTCCTCCTGTACTATTTGAAACCCAAGCAGCACATTGGCTGCCAGATGTGAAATATATTAGCATTATTTTCAGCTCTCCTACCCTGCTACACCTGCACTCTATGTTTACAGCAGTACCATACCACTTTAAACAACCATGGGCTTCCCCCAAAGAATCATGGGAACTGTAGTTTGTTAGTGGTTCTGAGAGTTTCTAGAAGACACGCCCCAGAGTGGTTTAACAAAATAATCCCTCTTCCCAGGGTTTGCTGGGAACTGTAGTTCTGGGAGCGGAATAGGGAGGCCTCCTAACAAGGCTCAGCACCCTTAACAAACTACAGCTCCTAGAATTCTCTAGGGGAAGCCACAACTGTTTAAAGTGGTATCATAGTGCTTTAAATGTATTGTGTGTTAGAGTGGCTTTAAACTAAGCAAAGTTGAGGCAAAACAAAAAGCTAGGGGCCATGTTGCCCTGTCAGTCCTTTTTACTCATTGCTGTGGTCACTCATGTCAAGGCAGCTGGCCATGCTCAGACCCTGGAGCCAGAGCTCGCTATTAGTGTACAGCCTCCGTCTTCTGTCATGATGGCCACCTCAGGGTGTCATAGTTCAGGTCCGGCCTTGTTCTTGAGCATACGAAGGTGACTGTAGCCCGACCGATGACATTATTGCATCGGGATGCTCTCAAGGCCTGTGGGTTGCCATGGCAACCAGTAGCCTTCATCCCTGATGATTAAACGGTATCCATGGCAACCCCAGTGAACAGTTCTGGAGCTAACCTGGTTTTTCTCTTTCCCCCTTCAGCCGTTCCATCTTTCCAATTGTAGATAAACCTTCACCATTTCATCATGCAGGACAGAGGAACAAACCTAGATAGGTTATGGGTCTCCTTGTCCTCATTATGGACTGTCTCCCCACTGTAGCTGGAGGGCCATTTCCCCAGGAGAATGAGGGGTGGCCATTGAGGCATCATCCACCCTGGAGGCGTTTCAAGGGTAGAGTTTGGAGACTGGGGTAATGACCTCAACAAGGGCCAGAAGGGTGCCATTGAGGCTCCCAGCCACTCTCTCTCTCTGTGTGTACACAACTGCACATGGGAGAGGCAAACTGGACCTTTGAGCCAAGTGAAATGAAGCCTAGTTTTGCCCCTGCCTTAATGGCATGATTTGAGTGAGGCCTGAGTTTCTCAGAGAGGGCGAGGCAAACAGACTCCACTTTTCTAAGGCTGGTGTGCTTGGATTGTCCCTTGGGTGGGGTGAGGTGGGGTGGGGGGTCAGCAGATGAAATTCTGAGCGGGGCTAGTGTAGCCCTTGAAGTCTGGAGCTCAGTAGGCTAGGGTTAGAAATGGGAACTCAGCACTGGTGCAGCAGGAGGATGAGTGCCAAGCCACTGGGCAGTGGTATAGTTAGTGGGGATTTTAGATTCTGGAATTCCTGGTCCTCTGGGGCATTCTTTAGGGTAGTAATGTGTGTGAGACAGCCCTGCTGCATATGGGGTGCCACCTCCTGCTCATTCTGCATTGGGCGGCTCAAAATTCCTGCTCTAAAATTCTGCCCTGATGGTACTGCTTGTGGTGGTTAAGCTGAGCCCCAGTTCAGGATACACCCAACCACTCCTCACACGCCCTCCAACATTTCTCCAATGAAAATAGGGACATCCCACTTATTAATGATAATTTTACTATTTATGCCCCACACATCTTACTGGGTTGCCCTAGCCCAGGCATCCCCAAACTTCGGCCCTCCAGATGTTTTGGACTACAATTCCCATCTTCCCCAACCACTGGTCCTGTTAGCTAGGGATCATGGGAGTTGTAGGCCAAAACATCTGGAGGGCCGCAGTTTGGGGATGCCTGCCCTAGCCACTCTGGGCAGCTTCCAAAATATATAAAAACATAATAAAACATTAAACATTTTTGACTTCCGGTCTGCCGCCAGCTCCGTCGGCAGGATTTGCCTCGGCTCCGAGGCAACCCAGCTCCGCGAGGGGGGGGAAGTCGCGAGGGCGTCGCGACCCCCATAGAGCCACAGATTGAGCTTTCTGTGGACGAAATTGCTCAGCAGTGCTCCGAACGCAGGCCCCTTTACTTCCCGGTAAGCTCCGAAAGAGCCCCGGAGAAAGTGGAGGCAGCGCCGCGGGAGCCATTTTGAGCGTCATCTTACCCCCACGGAGCGAAGCCCTGATACCGGCGGAGGAGAGCGGCGGATTCCCCTAAAGTAAGGATCAAATTATTTATAAATACCAAAGACTGTGAAATCAAAGCTAATCAGAAAAACCAATTGGCAACAGGGGGTAATTCAAAAAGGGAGTCGATTACCCCCCCCCCCCGTGAGACAACGAGGCAGTGACTTAGCCCTTGGCTGTCAAAAAGATAGGAGGTATCTAATTTATCAGGGAAGCGGACACAGAAGCCCCTCTGCTGCAGGCGCAGGGGGGTGAGCTTTGTAATGGAGAGCCTGCAAGCAATGTAATTTGACAAAAGCGAGTTCCCTTGAAAGCTGTACCCGGGTCCAGGGACAGCTCAGTGAAGGACCTGAGAATACGAATTTATCAAAGATTTGGATTATAATTTTGAAGCTGGAATTGAACAATCTGGAGGTGCTTAAAAAAGAACTGTTAAAATGTGGACAATGGACTTAAGAGATATATGAAAAAGGATATTTTATAATAAAGGAGGAATATACTCAATTCAATTAAAAATGGCGTAGAGAGTGTTGGAATTTGATTCCTGCCATTTCCGGCTGCCCAAACAACTAGAGGCACATGAAATCCGAGATGTCTGAGAAGGACTTAGCCACAACAACATCACAAGACCTTGTTTGGCAAAAGATTTCCTCTGTACTCTCGGACATTAAGCAAGTGTTGAAACAAGATTCAGAACAGCTGCAGGAGCTGAACAAATTATGGAGAGACAGAGTCAGTACAAAAGATTTACAAATACAAGCTCTGGGAGAAGAGGAACAGGAAGAACATAATGCCCCACAAGTGGGAGATGTGGGGCGAGATCTAGACTTTTCCCAAGGAGTCCTCAAGAAAGAAACAGCGGACACTTCTGAACTCCTAGTGAGAGGAGGAGTTCAGGGTAAAAGCTGCAAGACAGAAGGAAAAAGCAGGAAAAAAAGAGACAGATATGGATATGGACTATGTAAAGACTCGGTCACGAGATACAGAGGAGAAAAAGAGCGCAAAGGAAGAGGGGAGGGATTGGACAACAGGTGTAATCATGGGGGGGGGCGGCAGAGTTTGTGGGAAGAACATTGGGGTTGGATCTGGGATAGGGTGGGAGTAGGATGAATGAGTAAAGAATATTTTTCAATGGACTGATATGAATGGCGTGATTTGGGTATGATAAAAGGAATTCGCTGAAATGTCCAGAGGATTTGGCTGCAGCAGTAGGGGGGATGGGACTAACTAATTATTGAGGAATAAAGAGGACAGATTATTTGATTTAAAATGCAATTGAATACATTCTTGGTAAAAATAATAAGTTAAGGGAAGAAATATAAGATAGAAGAATTAAGATAGAGGTGATTTAAGTTTGGGAATTGATAGTATGAAAAGGAATTATTTAGATATATAATTATGGATAATATGTATATTACAGAAGAGTTAATTTTGAGTATCAAAAAGGATTATATTATTACTATTGTGGAAACTGCCAAATGGATAATTAACAAAGAACACAGTGCGGGGGGAGTCGGGGAAGTCCAAATTGTTTTAAATAATGATATGAACTAAGGATTATTATTTTTTTGTCCTTTTTTTTTGTTCCGCTTTTTCTTGTTCTTTCTTTTTCCTTTTTTTTCCCTCTCCCGTTCTTTTTTTAAAGCTTTTTTGGGGGGGAGGAGATTATTTTTATTTTTATTTTTGGGGGGAGGGGGAGGGATAGGGGGGCTTTTTTTCCTGTTGCTTTTCTTATATGTATGGACTGAGGTAGGGTGGACTCTCTTCTCTCTCTTGCCTCGTAACCCGGGGCCCACTGGTGGCAGAAGAGGGCTCTGGGGGAGGGACAAGGGGGAGGGGGATAAACCCAATTAGAAAATGGACCACCTTCAACTATCTGCCCGGCACGGGATCTTCTCGTGGGGGGTGGTGGAAGAGGGCGGGATGAATTTGATATATGTATTTTATGTGTTATTCTGTAAAATCAATAAAATTATTTTTTTAAAAAAAACATTAAACATTTTTTTAAAAAACTTCCCTATACAGGGTTGCCTTCAGACAGCTTGGGGGCCAGATGACTCGATACCCTCCAACATTTCTCCAATGAAAATAGGGACATCCTAAGGAAAAGCGGGGCATTCCAGGATCAAATCAGACACCTTCTCTAAATCAGGAACGTCCCGGAAAAATAGGGACATTTGGAGGAGGGTCTGTCCCCATCATTCTTATGCCACTAAATCAAGTGACCATTTAACTTGGCTTTCAGACCCAATTCTGCCGTGGGATGACCTCTGTCAGGAGAGAGATGGGAGCATTGGACCTTTTAGTTCTCCTGGAAACTTTTGAAACCTTTGACCGGGGTGGTCTCTGACGGCAATTGTGTGACTCAGGATTTGGGATGCAGTAGTGGTTCCACTCCTGTCTGCATGGCTTGGCATTTGTGTGACAGGGTCTGCCTTACATCTTGCCCCCTGTGCTATTTTGCATTCCCGTGAAGAGCTGGATTGTTGTCTGAGCTTGCTAATGGGCTGGATGAGGGCCAATCAACTGAAACTCACTCCTGGTAAAATGGAGGTGCTTTCTACCAGCTTCAGCCTCTTCTGGAGAGGGATAGTCAGGAAATGCTGAGTCACACGCTGGAAACATACCATCTAGGCTATTGCACTGCATCAAACAAGGGGCTGCCCTTGAAGGATGTTGAGAGGATGCAATTACTGTGTAGTTCATTGGCAACATATCTCACCAGTCTGCAATGGATCTATTCTGGTTCCCGGTGTCCTTCTAAGCCCAACTCAAGATGCTGGCTTAGACCTTTACCATAAATTCCCTTCAGGAAGATCTTCTCTGTCAACACACCCAGAGGCCAAGACCTTCCACTGAGGCTCAGCGTGATCTCAGAGATCATACAGCAAAATAACTGAGCTCTCATCTGTGGCCGCATCAAATTGTGGAGCACCTGGAACCTGCTTTATTATCTTTTAGGGATCAGTTTAGGACACACACCTTCTCTTATGCGCGTCAGTGATTTGTATTTTAAGTAGTGGATGGATGCTCTCTTTAAACACTGAAAGTTTCTTCCCAGTTGTTTTTCTCTTCTTTTCAATTGGTATTTTAATTGTGCAGTGTGCTGATGGATTCCAATTGTTTTTATTTTCTTTGAACTCTATGCAGCAAACCGCTCTGGGATGCCTTACGAACCAGGGGCATTATATACAATCCCTTACATAAAACAAATAAATAAAATAAATGGCTGCAGAAAAGCAAGCAGCCTCCTGAGCTCTTGCTCTGCCTTGCTCCAGCCTCCCCTACTGTGAGTGGACACTGCCCTTTCCTGGTTTTATTTTATAGCCTTCCTCTTCCTGTGGATGAACTCTGGCTGCCTTCCTCCACGCGTATGGATGTGGCTTGATTACTCTGGAGTTCCTTGATGTGGGGCAACTGAACTGGTTCCACTGGGAGGATTTGTGGCCACGTTCACACCATACATTTAAAGAGCCACGGTGCCACTTAAGACACTCATAGCTTCCCCCAAAGAATTCTGGGAGCTGCAGTTTATTAAGGGTGCTGAGACACCCCCCTTCATCCCCACCCCAAGAGCTACAGCTCCCAGAGTGGTTCAATCCCTCTTCACAAGGAACACTGGGAATCGTAGCTCTGAGAAGGGAAGGGGGGAGTCTCCTAACAACTTTCAGCACCCTTAACAAACTACAACTCCCAGAATTCTGTTCTGTTTATTATTATTATTATTATTATTATTATTATTATTATTATTATTATTACAGCTTGCATGAGCAATGCTGATGACTTCAACATCCGATGTGTGCACAGACTAGCCTATATTCATTCTTTTATTCATTTTATCTACATACCACCAAGGATCTCAGGTTGGCATACATAGTTTTTCTCCTTCTCCTTTGAGGTAGGCTAGGCATGATTGGCTCTGTGTCTCACCCAGGTGAGTTTCATGGCTGAGCAAGGATTCAAACCCTGGTTTCCCAGGTCTCAGTCCAACACTCTTAACCATAACACCACACTTACATTTGAGCTGCTGCAGTGAAGCACCCAACATGGGTAGCTCTGCTCCCCTGCCTTTCCCAGCTGGTTCTTCTCAGCTCCACCCCCACTCCCACAGGCCTTTCTTTCCATGGCTTCATCCACACTGCTTCCACCAGCTCTGCCCGAGAGGCACTGCTAGCAGTTGGCCTGGGCCTTTTGCACCAGGTCCCTCCATCTCCTGCCCCTTCCACACCCACTTTTTGAACTTCAAAGAATGTTTTTTCACTTATGTTTTGCATGGCACAGTGAAGAGCACTGCTGGTGAGACACCCCGAACCCCAGCCCCCCCCCCACAAAAAACTACCTGCCATCTTAATTTGCCCAGATGCACCTATACATATGCAGTTAGCATATGCAAACTTGTCTCTGTACCCCCAGTCCTGTTGTTGTTGTTTAGTCGTTTAGTCGTGTCCGACTCTTCGTGACCCCATGGACCATAGCACGCCAGGCACTCCTGTCTTGCACTGCCTCCCGCAGCTTGGTCAAACTCATGTTGGTAGCTTCGAGAACACTGTCCAACCATCTCGTCCTCTGTCGTCCCCTTCTCCTAGCGCCCTCCATCTTTCCCAACATCAGGGTTTTTTCCAGGGAGTCTTCTCTTCTCATGAGGTGGCCAAAGTATTGGAGCATGTTGGTAGCTTCGAGAATACTGTCCAACCATCTCGTCCTCTGTCGTCCCCTTCTCCTTGTGCCCTCCATCTTTCCCAACATCAGGGTCTTTTCCAGGGAGCCTTCTCTTCTCATGAGGAGAATAGTTACCACCCTGTAATTATATACAAATACCCTAGCCTGCTTCTGCCTTCCCTCTGGCTTTCATCTCCCTTTCAAAATTGCTCTTCACCTGCTTCTCTGCTTTATCTCCTTTTTAGGGAAGCAGAGTATGCTGCCTTTTCTATTAGGCCTACAGTACTAGCGGGTGGCGCTGTGGTCTAAACCACAGAGCCTAGGCGCTTGCTGATCGGAAAGTTGGCAGTTCGAATTCCCACGATGGGGTGAGCTCCCGTTGCTCGGTCCCAGCTCCTGCCCACCTAGTAAGTTCAAAAGCACGTTAAAGTGCAAGTAGATAAATAGGTACCACTCCGGCAGGAAGGTAAATGGCATTTCCGTGCACTGTTCTGGTTCACTAGAAGCAGCTTAGTCATGCTGGCCAAATCACCCGGAAGCTGTCTGTGGACAAACGCCGGCTCCCTCGGCCTATAGAGCGAGATGAGCACGCAACCCCAGAGTCGTCCGCGACTGGACCTTACGGTCAGGGGTACCTTTACCTTTACCTTTACTAGCAATCTGGGGCAGCCCCAGCCAGAGAAGGGGTGCCTGCTACCTCATATCCTTGTTAACCCGATATGCCACCAGAGATTGAACCTCAGACATTCTGCATGCCAAGGAGACACTCTCCCTGATCCTTTAGGCATGTCTATCCAACTCTGGGCACCACTGAGGGCCATGTCCGGAGTGGGGTGTGAGGCCTAGAGAGAGATCTGCAGGCCACATGGACATGCCTGGAGGGCTATCTTTGTTCCATGACCCTGGACCCTGCTTACCCCTCCTTTAGATAAAGGAGGTTGAAAGCAGCAAAATGTAGGTCTTCCTGGGGAGGCACTGGCTTGATGGAGCAGGGAGGAGGCAAAGCAGGCAGAAAGACTGTGAAGATTTTTCACCCTGTTATCGTGTAACTGAATATTATGTTTGAAAGGGGAATATATAAACCTTTTTTTCAAAAATAATAATGCTGGTATGAGAAGCCCTCCCACTCAAAACCTATTTTGCGATGACTTTGCTGTAAACGGACATGCTTTCTCTCTCTCTCTCTCTCTCTCTCTCTCTCTCTCTCTCTGAATATACAAAACCCCCAGAGTTTCTTTTCTTCCCAAAATGACTTATTTATTAAATTCCACCAATAAAATAAGTATGATATTTATCTTGATGCAGCAGGGTGCTGGGTGAACAAATCTGCCATTTGTCAACAGCCCATGCCTATTGCCTACGTGTGGTGTAGTGGTCAAGAGCAGTGGACTCATAATCTAGGGCAGCGTTTCTCAACCACTGTTCCGTGGCACACTAGTGTGCCGCGAGACGCTGACTGGTGTGCCGCGACGTGCGGCAACGAGAAGGGCGATTTGCATTGTCACATGCCTGGCGACCGCCAATAAACAGCGCTGACCCGCCGGAAAGCAATATTTCTCCTCCTCTTTTCTAAAGCTCAGTGCAAACGAGCCTGGCGGCCGCCAATACACAACACTGACCCGCCGGAAAGCAATATTTGGCAAATGTTTCTTACAGTCATAATTATAATATAGGGCGGCACAGAGTTAAATTTTTTAACTTTTTTAATGGTGGTGTGCCTCATGATTTTTTTCACGGAACAAGTGTGCCGTGGCCCAAAAAAGGTTGAGAAACACTGATCTAGGGAACCGGGTTCGTGTCTCCGCTCCTCCACATGCAGCTGCTGGGTGACCTTGGGCTAGTCCCACTTCTCTGAAGTCTCTCAGCCCCACTCACCTCACAGAGTGTTTGTTGTGGGGAAGGGGAAGGAGAATGTGAGCCGCTTTGAGATAAAGTGGGATATCAAATCTAAACTACTCCTCCTCCTCCTCCTCCTCCTCCTCCTCCTCCTCCTCTTTCTGCCTCTCTGGGGCAAAGTTGAAAGATGAATTAAAAAATACATCAGAGTGAGATTAAAATTTGAGCTCTGTTTCAGAGGGTAGTGGTGGTGGGGGGCAGATAAAGACACAGGTCCTGCACCTCAGTTGAACAGGATGATGGAGTGGAAGAGAAGAGCCAGCTTCATCTCCTCCCTGCCACGTGGCTCTCTGGCAAAGAGGGAGGTTTAAAATTAGAGCCATTTGTCATTCTTCAAGAGGCTGGTGCAGGGCTTGAAACTGTGTGCCCGCCACCTCCCAATGGGGGCAGGTGCACCCACCTCAAAGCTTGTGGAGACCAGCAAGCAGCCTTTCTGCTGTTTAGTTTTCTTTTATTCCATCACAGAATTGTAAAGTTGGAGGGTCATCAAATCCAGCTCACTGTAGTGCATAAGATACAACCAGAAACAAAACAAAACAAAATATCAGAAATGACCAAGGGGGCTGTCACAGTGGCCGGATGGGACTACTTCAGAGTAACGACCATAGCTGCCAAGTTTTCGCTTTTCTCGCGAGGAAGCCTATTCAGCATAAGGGAAAATCCCTGTAAAAAAGGGATAACTTGGCAGCTATGGTAACGACTCTACACCGCTCTGCATTTTATCTTTTTATTGGTGCTGCGTATTTACAGTGCTCAAGGTAGAGCTATTTACAGAGACACATCTTTTCAGCTTGAATCAGTACCTCCGAATGGCGTTTGGCACGTCTTTCGCCAGCATAACAACTTGGGGAGACCCATCCTCTTTCCCCTACGCTTTTTGCGCAATTCCGGAGTTGGGGGGATGGGTCTGCCCCCCTTTCTTCCTCCTTCCTGTCCCACCTGGGACGATGGCTCCTCTACCCTGCTAGAGCCTTGGACACCACTTCCTGTTTCCCCACTTGAGCTGGAGCTTTCCCTGCTTTCAGCCGGGCTCTGGGCTGGGCTGGAACTCAGGAGGGGAGGGACTTCGCGATAGCCCCTGTCCCTCACATCCACCCCCCTCCCAAGCCCCCCTTCTCCCCTCCCAAGAGGCTGCACGGGTGTCGGCGACGACTGAAAGCCTAAAAACTCCGTGCTGTCCGAGCCGGTTGGCGTGAATACCTCCCCCCAGTCCCGTTGGCTCCCTCCTTCTTCCTGGGAAGACTGAAATCCCAAAAAGTCCGTGGCCTCAGAGCTGGTGGGGGTGAAAATCTGCTGCCAGTCCACCTCTTCCTCTGACCGGGTGGACCGCGGCGACGCCCACACCTCTTCCTCCGGGTCCTCAAACTCCGCTTCCCATCTCCATGGCGAACTGCTCTCTGCGACCTCCTCCCCTTCTCCCTCCCCCTCCCTTTCCATGTGCCAGGGTTTGGGCCTGTGTGGGAAGAGGGCGTGGAATTCTTCCACCAAGAATTCTTCCCGTATCTGAGTGGCTGGGACCCATTCATTCTGGGATGGCGGGGCATCCTCCCATGCCATGAGGTACTCCAGGCCCCCCACCCCCCTTCGTGAATCAAGGATGGCCGTTGCTTCATTGAGTGGCTCCCTGCCTCCTCTCTCCCCCTCTCCCTCGGGGGGCTGTTCGCTGCCTCGGAACCTGCTACTTTCCCTGTACGGCGACAGCAGCGATCTATGAAACACTGGGTGCACCCTCATGTCCTCTGGCAGTGCCAGCCTGAATGCCACCGGGTTTACCTGTTGCGTGACCGTAAAGGGGCCCAGCCGTCTGGGTGCCAGCTTTTTGCACCTCCCTCTGGTGGGAAGGCCCTCCGAGGACAACCAAACCTTGTCCCCCACCCTGATGACCTCCCCTTGTCGCCTGTGGCGATCTGCCCCCTTCTTGTACGCTTCCTTGGCTCTCTCTAAGTGTTCTCTGAGCTGCTGGTGCACCGTCTCCAGTTCCTCTGCCCAATCCTCTGCCTGTGGGCCCTCCTCCTCCTCCTCCCCCTCCCTCTCCGAGAAAGATCTGAGGTCGCGCCCGTAGTTGGCCTTAAAGGGCGACACCCCTGTGGAGACGTGCACCGCATTGTTGTAGGCAAATTCTGCCAGTGGCAGGCGATCCACCCAGTCCGTTTGCCTCTGGCTGACGTAGCATCTCAGGTACTGCTGCAGAATGGCGTTGACCCTCTCCGCCTGTCCATTGGTCTGCGGGTGCCGAGCCGTCGACAAGCTGACCTCCACCTGCAGGAGGTTCATGAGCCGCCTCCAGAACCTGGAAAAAAATTGGCGGCCTCGATCCGAAATAACTCTCAAAGGTAATCCATGCAGTCTGAATACGTGGTCAACAAACAGTTTGGCCGTCTCTTCTGCAGAGACCGCCCTGGCACACGGTATAAAATGGCACATTTTAGACATGAGGTCCACCACCACCAACACTGCGGTCTTGCCCCTGGATGACGGCAGGTCGGTGATGAAGTCCATGGACACTACTTCCCACGGCCTGTGCGGTGTGGCTAATGGCTCCAGCAACCCTGCTGGTGGTGCTCTGACCACCTTTGCTCGCTGGCAGGCGTCACAGCCCCTTACATAGTCCCGAACATCTTCCCGCACCCCTGGCCACCAGAAGTGTCTCATGACTAGGTGAGTGGTTTTGTCCCTTCCAAAATGACCCGCCGTCGGGTTGTCGTGCATCTGCTTGAGGACCTTACCTCTGAGCTGGTTGGTGGGCAGGTACAGGGCTCCCCTGTAAAAAAGGAGCCCCCCGCGTTCTGCAAAGTCCTTTGCCTGCTCCCTCCCCCCTCGCAGATCTCTGAAGATGCGGGTGGCAAACTCATCCGCTGCCGTAAGTGCCGTGAGTTCTGCCTCGCTCACCACTGCTGCTCCGCAGGACCATGCTGATGGGGGGAAAATGTGTCGGGGTGCCGGTGGCAACTCCTCCTCCATGTACTCCGGCTTGCGGGAGAGGGCATCCGCCCTGACGTTCTGCTCCCCCGGTATGTAGTGGATGGAGAAGTTGAAGTGCGAGAAGAACTCTGCCCACCGTATCTGCCGCTGGTTGAGCACCCTGGCTGTTCTCCAGAACTCCAGGTTTTTGTGGTCCGTGCACACCTGAATGGGGTGCTTGGCGCCCACCAAGAAATGTCTCCAGTGTTTAAATGCAGAATGGATCGCGAGAAGTTCCTTATCAAACACCGTGTAGTTGCGTTCTGGCTGTGTCAGCTTTCTAGAGAAAAAGGCACAGGGTCTCCACTCTCTGTTGGCATCCAGTTGCAACAGGATCGCTCCCAAAGCTCTGTCTGAAGCATCGGTCTCAACGCGTAGGGGCGCATCCTGCACCACGTGGAACAGGTTCTGGTCGGAAGCGAACACCCTCTTGAGGCTTTCGAACGCTGCTTGCGCCTCCTGTGTCCACCTGAACTTTTGCTTGCCTCTCAGGCAGTCAGTGATGGGAGCCGTTACCCGCGAGAAGTTCTTGATGAACTTCCTGTAGAAGTTGGCGAAGCCTAGTAGGCGTTGGGCATCTTTGCGTGTCCTGGGGCTGTGCCAGTCCAGGATGGCCTGCACCTTGTCCTTGTCCATCGCTAGCCCCTTGTCTGACAGTTTGTAGCCCAGGAAGTCCACCTCTTTGGTGTGAAACTTACACTTCTCCAGCTTCACATACAGGTGGTGCTCCTTCAGGCACTGCAACACCTCCCTGACATCCTTCACATGCTGCTCTGGGTCATTGGAGTATATAAGGATGTCATCCAGGAAGACCAGGCATTTCTTGAAGAGGAGGGACCCCAGGACGTGGTGCATGAAGGCCTGGAAGCATGCTGAGCCCCCTTGCAAACCGAAGGGCATCACCAGATATTCAAAAGAGCCCAGAGGCGTGAACATCGTGGTCTTCCACTCATCGCCTTCCCGGATCCTGATCAAGTTGTACGCCCCCCTCAGGTCGAGCTTGGTGAAGATCTTGCCCCTGCGTGCCGCTGTCAGCAGATCGTCCACTCTGGGCATTGGGAACACCACCGGTTCTGTCATGTTGTTCAGGCGCCTGAAATCCACCACCAGACGGCGCTGTTGCGTGTCTTTCTTGTCCACCCAGAAGACCGGGCTGCCCCCTGCTGCCTTGCTTTCTCTGATGAACCCCCTCTTGAGGTTCTTGTCTATAAACGCACGCAGATCCTCCAGCTCCTGATCTGACATGGAGTACAGCTTGGCTGGGGGTAGCGTGGCCCCCGGCACCAGGTTGATCTGGCAGTCAAACGACCTGTGCGGGGGCAGGTGGTCGGATTCCGCTTCGCTGAAGACCTCCTGCAGGTCCCAGTACGGTTTGGGTATTGCCTCCCCCCCCTTGACGTGCATGGTGGCCACCGTGGCTATGGGAGGCCCCTCCCCTGGTTGGCGCTGCATGCAATGTTCCAGACAAAAGTCCGATCCAAACGTGATGCATCTCTGGTGCCAACTGATGGAGGGGTCATGGCGCGCCAGCCAGCTCATGCCCAAGACGATGGGGGGGTCTGAGATGGTGGTGACGTTGAATGCCAGTGTCTCTGAGTGTCGCCCCACCGTCATTCTCATGGGGGGGGTCTGGTGGGTGATGGCCCCTCCCAGCAACTCCCTGCCGTCAATGGTGGAGACGTGCAGGGGAAAATCCAGCTGCAGAAGTTGGATCTGGTGCGCTTCTGCAAAGTTTCTCGAAAAGAAGTTGGCCGACGCCCCCGAATCGATTAACGCGAGGACCGTCAGGGGATACCCATTAGGGAGCGTTAGCGTCACTTCTAGAACCACCCCTGCTCTGGGGGGGGGGGTGGGCTGGCGCTGTTCCTCGCTGTGCGGGTGGGTGGGTTGGGGCTGTTGTTTGCCGATTGCGCCTGGCTGCTGCCCCTTGTCTCCTGCAGCCAGGCTGTCTCGTTTCCCTGCTGTGGTGCTGCGTCAGTGGGGGAGGGCACAACCGTTCCCGCCTTTCCTTGCCATTCCCTGCGATGTGGGCAGTCTCTGACGAGATGCTGAGGGGAGTTGCAGAGAAAGCAATTCCCGCCTCTTCCCTCCTTGCGTCTTGGCGCCGCTGGGGTTTGAAAAGCCCGCGCGCGCGCTATCAATTTGCATGGGTTCCTGGTCTTGGCTGGCCCCTGGCATGGCGTGAGATGGCTGTTGGGGGAGTGGTTTCTCCTGCGACCGTGGGAACCAAGCCCGCTTTGCGCGCGTTGCTTGCTTGTCGTTCCACTGGGATTCCTGTCTCACCCCCACCGCCAGAGCCGCTTTGCTCAGCTGATCCATATTACTGGGCTTTGGACCTCTCGAGAGCTCATCTTTCACATCCTCATTCAACCCCAGGTAGAACGCCGCTTCCATCGGAGGCGAGTGCAGTTCCCACCCCAGTCTGTGCACCAGCATGGTGAATCTTGACCAATATTCGCGAACTGTCATTGTTCTTTGTCGTAAATTATGCAGTTCCTCTTTGGTCTGGTCCATATGGCTATCAGACGCATACATGGTTTTTAAAGCCTCTAAAAATAGTTTGACATTCTTCATGCAAGGATTTTTTGTCGCAATTAACGGTCTAAGCCACTCCCTGGCTGCCCCGGTAAGGTGTTCCACAATAAACGCTACTCTGTGCCCATCATCAGGGAACTCATCATGGTGCAGCTCAAGAGCATACACGATCTCAGTCTCAAAGCCATGATATTCCCTCGGGTCTCCATTGAACTTGCTTACTAGGGTCCCTGCTCTCCTTCCTGGCAGCACTTGGAGTTGGGCTCCCCCTCCTCCCTTGTCTTTCTCTGCATCCAATTTGTTTTGGAGGTCCACGGCTACCGCCCTTAACTGCTGCTCTTTCTCCTGAAGTGCTCTCACCTGTTCAGCAAGGTTGTGCCTGTCCTCTTTGACTTTCTCCGTTTCTTGCTTAGCCGCCTTTAATTCCCCCTGTGCCTGCAACGCCAGTTGCTGCAGGTCCTGCTGGGCTTTCTCCGCGATCTGCCGCCATTTCTCCGCTTCTGGCGCGCTCATCCCGGCAACTCCAAAGTAGCCCAAAAAAAGATTCGGAGGTAGCTGTCACAGTGGCCGGATGGGACTACTTCAGAGTAACGACTCTACACCGCTCTGCATTTTATCTTTTTATTGGTGCTGCGTATTTACAGTGCTCAAGGTAGAGCTATTTACAGAGACACATCTTTTCAGCTTGAATCAGTACCTCCGAATGGCGTTTGGCGCGTCTTTCGCCAGCATAACAACTTGGGGAGACCCATCCTCTTTCCCCTACGCTTTTTGCGCAATTCCGGAGTTGGGGGGATGGGTCTGCCCCCCTTTCTTCCTCCTTCCTGTCCCACCTGGGACGATGGCTCCTCTACCCTGCTAGAGCCTTGGACACCACTTCCTGTTTCCCCACTTGAGCTGGAGCTTTCCCTGCTTTCAGCCGGGCTCTGGGCTGGGCTGGAACTCAGGAGGGGAGGGACTTCGCGATAGCCCCTGTCCCTCACAGGGGCCATGGGTAGAGTCCAGATCAAGGGAAGTACAGTAATAGTCCTGTTCAGGAGTGCCAACTCCGGGGGACCCAACCCTTTTGGGGGAGGGGTCAAGACCCCCAATGTAAAAGGGGGGGCTACCGTAGTGCACAGCTGAGAGTGGTGCAGCCTCAGGAGCCGGCTCCTCCTCCTCCTCCTGCCATAGAGGGGAAGGAAGGGAAGGAAGGGAAGGAAGTGGCAGCTCCTCTTGATGTTGCAAGCTAGTTTTCTCCTGCTCTGGAGGGGAGGACCCAAGACAAGAGATTCAAATGACAAGAAATGAGTTTCCTACTAAACATTAGGAAGACATTTCTGAGGGTAAGAGCCGTTCAATCGTGGAATGGACTAACTCAGAAGGTGTTGGACTCTCCTTCATTGGCGGTTTTTAAGCGGAGGTTGGATGTTCCTCTCTCAGGCATTCTCTTGATTGCAAGGAGTTGGCCTACATGATCTTTGGAGTCCTTTTCAACTCTACAATTTTATAGTTTTCCTTCGGAGGCCCATGCAGCTCCCTCCTTTTTGGCATTTTGGATGATAGCAGTGGCCCCTCTTTTAAAGCTGTCCTTCAGTCTGAGATAATTGTGTAAAAAAAATGACCCCCTGGCCCTGGGGAGCTAAAAGCAGGAGCCATGTTTTGAGTTCAGGTTTCAGCACCAACGCATGCTGGTCCATGAGGACGACTGGGGCATTGCCCCCGCCAACCTCATCCTTCCCCCTTCCAGCCTACCTTCCTGCTTACCTACATCCCGTCCAAGGGGTGGCCTTGTCTTCCAGCTTCCTGGTCCTCTTCCATCTCAGTTTTGCACTTGTAGGTGAGGAAGATGGGAACAAACCCAGAATTGCGGAATTCTGCTGTTCATTGGCTCTGGCGCCACCTGCTGTTGGTTTATTGCCTTTCACCCTACCTGTCCCAATAGGCACCAGCCACCATTGAAGTGACAGTTGAGAATGTTGCAATGCCTCTGAGCGTGTCCAAAGTGCTGCCACAACACACAACCTGCAACTATCTGAGATCAGAGGCTAATATTTCTGAATCTGAGAATATAATTTCAGTACAGGACAAGACCTCTATAATCTTCCATTGTACTAATCACTGTGTTGTGTGTGTGGATTTCTTGGGTTCTAAAAGTGGAGTATGCCCAGGGTGCAAATCCCTCCAAGGCCCATGGGCGTAGCCAAGGAGGGGCAGGGAGGGGCACCTGCCCCCCTAAATAAACTAAAATAAATTAAAATATATAGCAAACTGATGTTCTGCCCCCGCCTAACAAAAGACCTGCCCCCAACAAAAGGCCTACCCTCCCCTAAAAAATCCTGGCTACACCCATGCAGGGTCCTCTCTGCATTTGCTCTGCTAGTCCTAATGACCACGTTCTATCACTAGGTTGCACAATGGGAACAGGAAGCCTCTGCTCTGAGAAGAAAATGGCAGCCCTCTAGGAGCAGATAATAAAAGGAAACGGTTTACAGGGAGGGGTCTGCCGACTTTGCAGCAACAAGAGCCAAACAAGACCCTTTGAGCAGTTTAATTACCAGGCTGGTTTCTCGCTGTCAAGCCTGATGGCAATGACAGTTCCGGGAGTTCATGCAGGGCAGCAGATAGATAAATAACAGCTAGTAGAAGTGTTGCTCATTGAGAGAATTAGAATCACATAATTGTAGAGCAAGAAGAAACTCTTTTAAAAAATAGAAGCATCTCTTTTTGAAAACATTTTCCCGCCTGTTGCAAGGGGGAAACAGATGTTCTGCTGATGGTGCTTCATTAGCAAGATGAATGAGGTCGCTGGTGCAATTGTAGCTCATGTTCGTTTACATAACAGACCATACCATTAAGACTTGACATTTGGGGGTGGTAATGGTCTGGGGGGGGTCATTATTCCTGAGAGTTTGGGGGGGAGTATGGTGTAATGTCTGGAGGGGCAGAGCCCAAATGGGCTGGTGGCGATGTGGAGCAACCATAGCTCAGTGAAGGAGCATTAGCTTTGAATGTAGAAAGTCCCAAGTTCAGTCCCCGACATCCCCAGGTTTTTCTTAAAAATAAAATAAAATCAAGTAGTAGGCCTGAAGGCCTACTGACAGTCAGAGTAGACAATATTGGCTTAGACAGACAGATAGCCAGACCTCATATAAGGCAGCTACATAAGTCCAGATTTGATTTGAAAAACTATTGTAGGAAATCAACAGATGGGATGAGTTGACTGTTGTGTAGAAAAGAGGGGATATCAGCATGTGTAGATCCTCACACAGGGAATAAGAGAACCTGTGTCTACTAAAATCCCCTCTTCTACACAGCATAGGATAGTTGAGCTATCCTGTCTTCCAAGATTTCGGCAAGCATTTCTTACACATTTTCAAACATTCCTCAGGATTACAAGCTTAGTGTTCCTTTCTTTCTTTTAGGGGTGCTGCGCTGGGTAGCTTCCTCCTTGGCTCTTGACATTGCTTGAATGGGGCACCCTTGAACACGGACCGCTGACCATAATATAGAGATTGATTGGCTGATGCCTCATTAGTCATCCCATTAGTACTGAAGTTGCCTGAAGTTGCCAACAACTTTCAACTAAAGCAGAACGATGGACAAATTTTGAAAGTTCCTTCTTGGGTGGAAATCCAGGGGATTGTTATGGGAGACAGCAAAATGAGTGCCAATAATGCTCGCAGAATTTGACTCTAGGTGTGCCTGTGTGTTCCTGTGTGTGTAGATCACACACCGCGGGCCTACACCTTAGCCCTAGACCAGGTGTTTTCTCTCCCCCCATTCCTTCCTGAACGAGTTGCTGAAGAAGCGTTAGTGCCCTCTAGCGATGCAATTGCTTAATTCCACTTGGAGCTGTGTGGGCTCAGCTCTGGGTTCCTCAAAGGATGCTGATGAGATGGCGACCAAGAAACACAAATCTGATGAGCAGAATATGGGTGCCGGAGGCAAAAGAGGAGAGCAGGGCCTGTTGAGTCGTCTAGGGAATCGTGTGTTGTTGTTTAGTCGTTTAGTCGTGTCCGACTCTTCGTGACCTATATGGACCATAGCACGCCAGGCACTCCTGTCTTGCACTGCCTCCCGCAGTTTGGTCAAACTCATGTTCGTAGCTTCGAGAACACTGTCCAACCATCTCGTCCTCTGTCGTCCCCTTCTCCTAGTGCCCTCAATCTTTCCCAACATCAGGGTCTTTTCCAAGGATTCTTCTCTTCTCATGAGGTGGCCAAAGTATTGGAGCCTCAGCTTCACGATCTGTCCTTCCAGTGAGCACTCAGGGCTGATTTCCTTAAGAATGGATAGGTTTGATCTTCTAGCAGTCCATGGGACTCTCAAGAGTCTCCTCAAGCACCATAATTCAAAAGCATCAATTCTTCGGCGATCAGCCTTCTTGATGGTCCAGCTCTCACTTCCATACATCACTACTGGGAAAACCATAGCTTTAACTATATGGACCTTTGTCGGCAAGGTGATGTCTCTGCTTTTTAAGATGCTGTCTAGGTTTGTCATTGCTTTTCTCCCAAGAAGCAGGCGTCTTTTAATTTCGTGACTGCTGTCACCATCTGCAGTGATCAAGGAGCCCAAGAAAGTAAAATCTCTCACTGCCTCCATTTCTTCCCCTTCTATTTGCCAGGAGGTGATGGGACCAGTGGCCATGATCTTGGTTTTTTTGATGTTGAGCTTCAGACCATATTTTGCGCTCTCCTCTTTCACCCTCATTAAAAGGTTCTTTAATTCCTCCTCGCTTTCTGCCATCAAGGTTGTGTCATCTGCATATCTGAGGTTGTTGATATTTCTTCCGGCAATCTTAATTCCGGCTTGGGATTCATCTAGTCCAGCCTTTCGCATGATGAATTCTGCATATAAGTTAAATATGGGAATCGTGTATGGAGCCTGGTTTAAATGTGATGCTGGACATGAAAGGAAAGCCTTCCCCATACTGTCGGAGCTTGACCTTTGATGAAAAGAAAAAGTGAGGGGGGTACATATATAAATTTACGTATTGGGTTTATATCCCCCGCCACCTTCCCTAAAGAGCCCATGGCAGCAAACACATCTTTAGGGAAATGGTTTTTGAAAACCCACCATTCCAAAAATAGTAAAAACCAGGGCTTTCTTTCAGCTGGAACTCGCCAGAACAAAGTTCCGGCACCTCTCAGGTGGGTACTGTTGCTATTTTAAGAGAGGTGTTCATGGTGAGTTCCGGCACCTCTTTTTTTTTTTTAGAAAGCTAGCACTGGTTAAAACATTCCAGATGCAGTTACACACTGTGTACACTGCAAGAGGAAAAGCAGGATATAAGCTGAATAACAATAACAACCTGTTTGTAGCACAAAAAAAATCAGGTTTTTCTCCCAATCCAGAATTGTTTGTGCTAGTCCTCAGGATGCTGCTTTCAACCGAAGTTGAGTGTAAATTCTGCCATCCACAAGATTGAGTGCGGTTACTTGGTTTTATTACCTATTTGCTTCTTTTTGACATTTTTATCCTGCCTTTCCTCCAAGGAGCTCAAGGTGGCATAGATACTTCTCCTCTTCCCCATTTTATCCTTTCAGCAACAAGGGAGGAGAAGGAAATACTCGAGCCATAAGGTTCCTGCCTTTTTTAACTTATCCCCACGATATCAATATAAGCTCCAGAGGCAGTAATGTGCGGAGGAAACGGGATGTCTCGAGAGGTGTGCTGTCTTCCAGGTGCAAAGATTCCAGGAAATGCTTCTGAATACTAGTTGCTAGAAACTATAGGAGGGGAGTGTTGTGCTGCTCTTGTGCTGATGTCCAGCTTGTAAGTTTCCTATTGGAGAATCTGCTTGGCCACCGTGAGAACAGGATTCTGGACTCCATAAGTCGTTGGCCTGATCTAGTAGGATCTTCATGTTCTTATGTCCTTTCAGTGGCGGAGGAACTCTCTCCGGCACCTGGGGTGGGGCAGCCTGTACAGAGTGTGCATGTGCTGCACCCCGCACGTGCGCACTCTACAGAATGCTGCACATGTGCACTCTGTATGGCCAGCCACTTGCACGGCGTCCATACGGGCTGCCACGTGAGCTGCATCCCATATAGACTGCACACAGGGCTGGCTCTAGGTAGACCCCCGGTGGCGCGGTGCGACCTGCTCGAGACTGCCCTGACTGCACATGTGTGATGACCGTACGGAATGCCGCACATGAGCAGTCCGTACAGGCTGCCGCTCGTGCACGGTGGCCATACAGGCTTCTGTTTGTGCACGGTGTCCATATGGGCTGCCGCGCGCATGGGGACCATACAGGCTGCCACGCAAGCGGCACCCAGTACGGACTGCGCATGTGCGGCATCCCTTATGGAGTGTGCACAGTTGCTGTGCAAGAGGCAGCCTGTATGGACGCCCGTACGGATGCCACGCAAGTGGCGCCCATACGGAATGCATGTGCCCTCGGCCGCTCTACAGCTGGGGGTAGGCAGGGGCCATCTTGTCACCCCCCAAGTGGCACCTGGGGTGGACCACCCCCTCCGCCCCCCTTCCTACGCCCCTGTGTTCTTTACTTCTGCAGCCCCAGAAGGTGCTTTGTAGTTATAGGAACATATAAAGTCAGGCCCCAGCTCCAGGAGACCTGCAGTCTAAAATTTGACAGTGGGAGGAGGCAGGAGAACGAGGAGAGGAATATCTGTGGCCTCCCCGCCCCCCCCCCCCCCATCACAGCTCGGTTTTCAAAGATAACATACAGCCAGAGAATGCAGATTCCTTGCAAGGGGCCCATCACTAGTTTGGGAACTTCCTTCTCCCTTTCTTGCGGTTTGCTTTGGATAAAACTGCAATTAAAGCTGCTTAGATGATAGCTGGATGGGAAACACCTGAGCTCATTAAGATAATGAGAGTTCTTTGGCAGATGCAAAGCAGGGAAGGGACAGGTAAATCCAGTTCCACCTCACTCTGCAGGGAAAAAAAACCACCACCCCTTTTGGAGAATCAGGAGGTGTCAAAATCTCCCTGCCAATGGGCTGCACAGCACTGGAGTGTCAGGTGATGAGGGAACCGGTCTTCCATTGGCTGTGTTCACTTTGGAGGAGAAATGAGGTTCATCGGCAAAGTTCTGTGCTCCCTTGCTGTTCTCCTGGCTTGGCATGCAGACAGGTCTTTCTAGCCTTGCCAGACATTCCTCAGTCACTCCCTGACTTCCACCTGAACTGACAGCAGCCAGATTCACTTTGGGAGCCTCTTCTTCTGGGCTGTGCTCCCCGTTACAGCAAGGAGGGTACCGGCTGCCCCTTTGCTGCCTACCCTGGGCGGCTTTCCACCTTTCCTGGCTCAAGCGGCATTTCAGCACCAGGCACCAAATTCCATTCCAGCACCCGATGAAGTCACCCCTTCCCACTGCTCGGCTTCCTTCAGAGCTGCCCAGGGCGCCATGGCATGGGGGTCTCTGACGCTCACAGCTGCTTCTCCTCTTAGGTGAGTTGTCTTTTAGGAATGTTTGGTCAGGCTTTAACTTTTGCAGATGTACACTCTGTGCAACCCAGCCGCCGCCTCCTCCTCCTGCTCCCCATCCCTGGCTTAAGTTTCCTGCCAAGGTGCCCCACAGGAGTTTCCTCCACTGCTTTTGCTAACCAGCTCCAGCTGGCTCCCGCAGACCCCCCCCCCCATGCCAGGCCTCTCCCCCTCCCCTCCCCTCCCTTTTCTTTTCTTTTCTTTTCTTTTCTTTTCTCTTTCAGCTATTGCTGCTGCTGCACACTTCTACCTGAGCTGCCTGGGACGGTTGTTGACCTGAATTTTCGGCTAGAGGAGCAGCACAGCTGATGCCAGCTCATATTTGAATGAGATAGAACTTGGTTTTGTCAAGTCTGCAGGCCTATCAGCCTGCCCTGTCTCTGGCATTTTGAAGGACATTGCCACCCCTGATTGGCCTTCCCAACTTGGCCTTCTGATTGGCTGGAAGCTGGCCATACATGCAAGCTTGTTCAGTTCTGGTCAAATCTAAGCCTATGAACTCAGTCGCCTCTGATCTAATCTACCCTGATTGGCCCAACTTTTCCCATTTTCTCTGTTTCCAGTGTCTCTGTGGTGCAGACCAATAGGCAAGTAGGCAAGCAAGAAACATAATCAGTACCTTGATTGATCTTTGTTTTACTTCATTGTTTTATTTAAGTGTTATATCCTGCTTTTCTTATAGATGCTTCTTTGGACTTTGTTTCTTTTAATGTTTGTTAAACGTACAGAAATTATTGATTTTTTTGAAAATAGTGATAGGTACTTGCTTTAAATAATAATAAAAAACACAAGGTGGCTGACTGTAAAATGATCAAACACAATAAGAATCAAACCGAGGGTGAGAAAACATTCAAATGCAGAGCAAATATATATAACCATTTCAACTGAACTCCCAAACCAATAATACTCAGAAAAAGGAGTGAGGGGAAATAATGAGGGATGAACAATATATTTCTGGCTCACACTGTTTTTGCATGTGTCTGTTTTGTCTCATTAGTGCACCACCCTGCAAATAACCGTGACAATAAATAATAATTCACATGAAACCTCCATATTAAATTAGTGTTTCAATGCATAATTTCTCCCTAAATGCACATTTCTAAACGTATTCTGAACATATTTCTAAATTGTAGAGCTGGGAAAGGTTCAGAAAGGGGCAACCAAAATGATCAAGTGGATTTTGGGGGGGGGGGGGAAGAGAAATGTAGCATGTGGGACTTTTTTTAGCTTAGAGAAGAGGTGAGTAAGAGGCAACATGATAGAAGTTTTGTTTTTGTTTTTAATTATGCACGTCATAGAGAAAGTGGATAGAGGAAAGTTTCTCTCCCTCTCTCATACCACTAGAGTACGTGACATCTAAGACAGATAATAGAAAGAATTTCTTGAGCCATGGCAAGCTGTGGAACTCACTCCTGCAAGAGGTAGTGGTGGTCATCAACTTGGAGGGCTTCAAAAGAGGATTGGGGAAAATTCATGGAGGAGGGCATGGCTGCGAGCCATAAGGGCTGTGCTCTGCCTCCCCAGTCAGAGGAACCTGTACTTCTGAGTATCAGTTGCTGGAAACTGCAGCAGGGGAGAAGGCTCTTGTGCTCAGGTCCTGCTTGCTGGTTCCCCACAAACATCTGGGTAACCACTGCCAGAAGAGGATGCTGGACTAGATGGGCTATGGACCTGGTCCAGCAGTTCTTCTTGGGCTCTTATATTATATCTTAAAATATGGTTCTTTAAGATGCAGTTTTGGTAGTTTTTAAACTGAAAACTGCACCTCAAAATTCAGGAAAGTGATAAAAACCGAGAGAGAAAGCACCCTGATCTTTGTGTTCTGTCTGTGAGGGGGGATTCAGGTCAGTTCTTATAAGAATTTGCTTTGACCAAATCCCCCAAGCAGCCCTGGAAAGCTGCATCTGGAGAGATGGCCACAGGCTTGACCAACCCGAAAGGTTTCCTTAAAGAGCAAGGTTTTGACCAGCTGGTCATCTTATGGAGAGCATATCATCATGGCATTGCTGTAACTCGATGGAAATACAAGTAAAAATAGCAGTAAATAATACATTGTTGCTTAGAACAGCAGCTTACTCAGAAACAAGGATGAGGGAGTTATTCAAAAGCAGCGGGCAGGGGGAGTCTTAAAGACAAGCAGTGATGGAGCCTGGGGGGCCTCTTTAGGGAGGCTCTTCCCAAATTCTGGGTGCCAAATTCGTTGTTGTTGTTGTTGTTGTTGTTGTTGTTGTTGTTGTTGTTGTTTTGCCCTGTGCTTTTGCCAGCCTGGTTTCCATTTTTCATTGCCCAGTTGTGGCCATTCTGTAGGTTAGAAGGAGAGCAAACTTTCTGGCATGAGGGCCCACATGCCGCTTGAGGGCCAAGACAAAGGGAAAAGAAGGGAGAGCAATGGGGGAATGTAACTGTGACCTTATCACAGCAGGCTTCATTCCATAAAAGAGGCAGAAGTTTCTACATATGCACATAGAGAAACATTATACACACAGCCAGGAGCGATGCCTCATTCCCTTCTACATGTGCTGTGTCAGGGAAATTTGGGGCATCACATGGCACGACAAGAGCCAACAAAGCGTGCTGTCCCAAGTCCATATTCAAAGCATGTTTTTTTAATAATATTTTATTAATTTTTTGCATAATAAAAAAACATACATAAGCAAACATAACATATTTTCCACCTACTTCTGTCCACCCTCCAAGAGCCCTCTCCTCCCACAAGAGGATCCCCCGAAAGACGGGCAGTCGTCAGTGGTTCATTTTATGATTGAATTTCTCCCCACTCCTCCCTCCCACCCCCAGAACCCCCCCTGCCACCAAGAGGCTCCAGGTTTGCAGGAGAGACGCAAGTGGGTATCCATCCAACCATCTATCCAATCTTAGTACGCACTCAAAAAAAGAAGAGCCAAAAAAAGAAAAAAGAAAAAAGAAAAAAAAATAGGAAGAAAAAAGAAAAAAAAATATTATTAGCTAATCATTTTTCATAAACATTGTTTTTATGTGGGCTTCCCCGATCCCCCCCCCTATCTGATTTTCATTTTTGAATCATATTTAACAGTTTTCTTATCATATTCCTCATTCTATTTTTAATCTTTCCAATCTTATATTAATCTGCTATCCATATTCTTTAATAATTCTCTTTTATTCCCATTTCTCACCCCCCTCCTCCCCCGTCCGCCAGAACCCCTCCTGCCACGAGGAATCCCAGAGGACGGAAAGAGGAAGGGAAGTGGATCTTTTTCCAGTTGGATCCCTCCCCCCTCCCCGTCCCCCCCACCCCAGAGGCCCCCCCTGCCACCAGGGGCCCCCAGCCTGGGGGCGACCGACAAGAGAGGGAAAGCACCCAACCATCCCAAATCGTCTTGCCAAAACCATTTTTCTAATACTCCCAATTACTATTACATCCTAATTCTACCAAACATACAATCTTGTTCCCTCCCTTACCACAATTTTCTTCCAAGGACCTCCTTATATTTTGAATCTCTTTTTTTTTTTTTACCTTCCCAATCTTTAATTTATCAATTATTCTCAATTTTCCCTCCCCCTCCCCTGATCACGGCTATTCCCTTCCATTCCAACAAGTTCCAAAATCAGCAATCCAGTTTTCAATCCCTTTTTATCCATCCTAGTAAACAGTATATATTCCATCCTCCTTCAACCCTCCCCTTTCTTGACATGTTTTACAACCCAAATGTCTCTGTCCTCCCCCCAGTATTCCCATCTTGCTTGCACATTGTTTTTCTTGTGGGTTTCCTGCCCCTCAAACAGCTCTTGTTCCACCCCCTCCAAAGGGGGGGTATTCCAGATCTGAATTTGGTCTTTCTCCTCTTGTATATCCAAATCATCCTCGTCTTCTTTGATTGAATTATGGTTCAATTCATATGTCCTATCATCTTCTTTCACTGTTAATTCACTTATGTCCTGTTTCTGTACATCCTGATTTATTTTTTCCATTTGCTGTTGAATCTTATCCATTCTGATTTTTATTTCCCACAAGAGTCCCATGACTTTTCTCTGGAAACCAGGTGCATAGTCCATTGTTGACATTTTTTCCAGCTCTTCAAGGCCAGAGCAGAACTTGAATAACAGGAAGTGGTCACCAATAATAACTATTCCGATTTCAGCCAACTGGATGCATTGAGTCCATTCCAACTATTATTACCTTGCTTTTTATTTCAATCTGGCTACAACAAATCCGATTTAAACAGTCCAATCTCTACTTTCCCTCAATTCAGCCTTTTATTCGCTTAAAAGTCTCTAAAAATCCATTCCAATATTTCTTTTATCTCCTCCCCGTCCGCTTGCTGTTCTGTCCGGGTTGCCGCTTTCGGGAGGGGGGAGGGGCTTCTCTCTTAAATTTCCACTGTTTGCAGGGGTTTCCAACCTTTATATATACAGCTCTCCCCCTTTGCCCTGCCTCTGGGGGAGAATCCTCTTTTTTTCGATCCTTGGAATTGTTTAAGCTACAAACTTCCTTTCCCTGGCATCGGGTAATACTCCTTTTACTGCTTCTTCTTTTCATCAGTGGGGGGAGATCGGCTTCCGTTTTTAAATCACACCCCCGTTCCGAATTTGAGATCCATTAAAATTTTTAAGTCCTTTTACTCACGGTTCCTGATCTTTTCAATCCTTCTTTAGAAAGTATCCAGCGCTCTCCGCTCCGCCTCCGGTTCGGAGCTTCTCTCCGCAAGGGCAACGATCGTGCTCAAAATGGCCCCCACGACTTCAACCCTTCCTGCACCGGCGCTCTTATTAGAGCTTACCGGCGAGCTGGGGAGTCGGAATTGGGGCTCCGCTGAGCATTTGCCCCAGTGACGCTTGACACTGGGTTCTATGGGGTGCAGCGTCGCTCCCGCTGCTTCCCCCCCCCCCCTCGCGAAGACGGGCTGCCTCGGAGCTCGAAGCAAACTCCACCGGACGGCGCTGGCGCTAGACCGGAAGCCCCCATATTCAAAGCATGTTGGCACTTCTGTTTCAGCGACGTCAACACTGGCATGGCCATGTCCACAGAATGGAAGGTGGCAGGATCCTCGAGGATGTGCTTGTCTTGCCAAAAGCAAGACGTTTGTTTTTTTTCAAATATATTTATTAAAGAGTTTTTCAAACAACAAAAACATACAAAAACACAAAAAAGAAATAAAAAAAACACAAAAAATACAAAATACAAAACTGCAAAAACAAACATTCTTACTTATAACCATGTTTCTAATCTATTGACTTCCTCTTTCCAACTCCTACTGCGGTTCTTTACATTTCATACTTAGTAAATTGTAAATCTTATATAAGCTCTAATTATTACTTCAATATTACCTTATTGCTGTATCTTTTATATCTTATCCTTATAAACTCATTCTATATCTTACTTCTTAATTAATTCATCCTTATCTTCTATCAATACTTATTTCACACCCTTGTATTATCTACAACCTCTTTGTATCTCCCTCACTTCCATTAATTCAGTCTATTATATGCTTATTTTTCAAATAAATTTTAAGCTTCTTCCAATCTTCTTCCGCTGCTTCTTCACTCCGATCCCAAAGTCTCCCCGTCAACTCAGACAGTTCCATATATTCTATCAATTTCTTCTGCCATTCATCCACAGTTGGTATTTCTTCATTCTTCCAATTCTTTGCCAATAATATTCTTGCTGCTGTTGTGGCATACAAAAAGAAAACAACATCTTTCTTAGGTATATCATCCCCCGTTATCCCAAGTAAGAAGGCCTCTGGTTTCTTAACGAAGGTGTTTTTCAACACTTTTTTCAATTCATTATAAATCTTTTCCCAGAAGTCTCTCACTTGGGGGCACGTCCACCACATGTGGAAGAAAGTACCTTCTTGCTTTTTACATTTCCAAAAGCAAGACGTTTCTTTTAAAATTAGATTCAGAAGCAATACAAACACACGTGAGTGAGAAGACTACAGGTTTTATTCCCAAACAACAAGCAATATATACGTTACCAAGCAAGCACTTCGACCTGCCACTGGGGAGCCCTGAAGAAGGGGCAAAGTGATCCCGCAGGTAGCCTTCATTTGCCACAGCTCTGCGGCCAACAGCCTGTGCGCGAACTTCCACTGCCATGCTGCTCAAAAGCCATCTAATTTATCTGCTCTACATCAAAGATGGTCAAAAGGCCGCCCTCCACCAGACCACACATCAAAGGTAGATACTGGCCAGTGCAGGTTTTAGCCATTTGGCACCAGATCATACATCCGAAGCAACCATCAAAGACATTTTACAAGGGATAGAGAGGAAATAAACAGAGGCCAGGAAGGGATAGATAGGTAAACAGAGGCAGGAAGAGATGACCATGTTACATCACTATCTCATCGAAATCACAGTACTCGTCCGGAATAAGTCTCCCATACAGGGCTCAACGGGGAGCTGGCTTCAGGCAGTAGGCCTCTTGGCAGACCAACTCTGCGTTACAAACAGTGCCTTTTTTTTCCTGGAAAAAATAGGTGCCGGTACTCACCTTGAAGTTGTTACAGTAAGTGCCACCCAAAAGAGGTGCTGGTACTGAGTACTCTTGAGTATCTCCTTTTTAAAAAGCACGGGTTACAAATATGTCTGTGAACGTGACATGAAGGCTGGCAATATCAACCCTGCTGTGTGGGAATCCCTTGCAGGTGACCGCAGTGCCGGGAGAAATAGGCAGGTTAGGCATTCATAGCAGTGACCAGAGGAGGAACGAGCACTGGGAGGAACACAGAAAGAAGAAACGCCTTGGTGCATCTGCAGCAACACAACCATATGCTTCCCTCTGCCCCAGCTGCAACAAAACATGTCTCTCCTGCATTGGTCTCTACAGCCACAGCAGGCGCTGCAACCTCCCAACAGCTTGACTTCACCCCCAAAGTGTTTCCCAAGACAGGCGGATGCCTATACAGGCAAACATTCTCAAGCACAATGTCTTCCATCCAGGCATGCAAGAGGCACGACCATGGATGAAGAACACATTCCAATGAGGCCAGAAAAAAACACTCAAGGGAAGTGCAACACAGAGCTGGTAAAGGCTGTTTCCATGGACCCAGTTCCAAGGGCTCGGGAAAGACACCTTGGGGATCTCTGTGGGCCCCTCATTTTTTATCTCTGTTGCTTCACACTTTGGAATGGTAGAGTTGGAATGGAGCCCCAAGGGTCATCTAGTCCAACCCCCTGCAATGCAGGAATCACAGCTAAAGCATCCATGAGAGATGACCAGCCAAGCTTGCTTTTGAAACCTCCAACGCAGGAGGGTCTATCGCTTTCCACAGCCGAATGGCTCTTGCCATGAGAAAAGTCTTCTGTTTAGTCAGGATTCTCCTCATCTGCAGGCTAAATATGTGCCCCTTGGGGTGCCCATAAGCCTGGCTTGATGGCATTGGCTGCCTCCCACTGCCTCTCAACCTTCAGCATCTAGTCTACTGCCTCCATGTCAGGAGGGCCAAGCAGCAGCCGATGTAGCCCTCCCCTCTCTGTGTAATCCCTTTCCAAGGAGGGTCTACTCTGTCAGGAAGGAGCTGAACTTGCCTGGGGTGATGGGGTAAATGTACAGCACTTGCGTTTAAGATGCAGGAAATTAACCGTTCAGAGCATTGGACACATGTCTCAGGAAAGAAAGAAAGAAAGAAAGAGAAAAAAAAGGTATGGAAAGTGCCTGGAAAAGACCCTGATGTTGGGAAAGATGGAGGGCACTAGGAGAAGGGGACGACAGAGGACGAGATGGTTGGACAGTGTTCTCGAAGCTACGAACATGAGTCTGACCAAACTGTGGGAGGCAGTGGAAGACAGGAGTGCCTGGCGTGCTCTGGTCCATGGGGTCACAAAGAGTCGGACACCGACTAAACAACAACAACATGGAAAGTGCTAATTGTTACCATTAATAGGTGCCAATGGGGCATAAGAGCATTTAAATGTGTCCCCAGAAGCTGAAATGCTTTCTCCCCTTAAAACCTGAAATGTGAGCACATAGACTTAAGCCTTTGATTTGGGGACTGTTTTCTCTATGGGAGAAATTTGCAGTGCTACTGTGTGAATATGTATGCATTCAGGTGTTTATAGCAGCGGCAGCTCCTCAGTACCCCAGACATGGACCTTAGCTCCATTCTGCCAGGTTCTGTACAGTCTCAAGGAGAAACAGGTAAACTCTGGATGATAGGAAGCTGCCTTATCCAGAGTTGGACATTGGTCTATTGAGCTCAGGACTGTCTACACCAGGGGTAGCCAACCTTCTAGCCCAACCTTCTGCAATGCAGAAATCACACCTAAGGAACCCCCACCAGACGGCCATCCAACCTTTGTTTAAAAACCTCCAACGGTGACCCTCCCACCTTCCAAGGTCATCCATCCCACTGTTGAACTTTTGCCACCAGAAAAGTCCTAAGAACACACGAAGAGCCCTGCTGGATCAGGCCAGTCGCCCATCTAGCTCAGCATCCTGTTCTCACAATGGCCAACCAGATCCCTGTGGGAAACCAGCAAGCAGGATTCGAGCACAAGAGCAGCACTCTCCCCTCCAGTGGTTTCCACCAACTGGCATTTGGAAGTATTGCTGTCTCCCAGCTGTAGAGGCAGAGCAGAGCCATTGTGGCCATTGATAGTTCTCTCCCCCATAAATTACTGTTACTTTCCGTTTAAAGCCATCTGGTGGCCAGCACTGCCTACTGGGGGAGCGAGTTCCATAGTTTAACTCTGTGCTTCATGAACAATTACCTCCTTCTCTCTGTCCTGAATCCTCCAACATTCATCTTCATTGAAGGTCCATGAGTTCTGGTGCTTTGATATACAACAGGCTCTACTTACATTCTTTTGATGTACTAGCTGGCCCTGCCATGAATTGCTGTGGCTCATCCCTGTGATTTCCCCCACCCTGTGCCGATCCATGACATATCCCGCCCCTTCTCCCCCCTGCTTATCCCTGTGATTCCCCCCACCCTGTCTCAACCCATTACGTATCATGCCCCCTTCCCCCCACCTCTGGCTCATCCCTGTGACTGCCTCCACCATGTCCTGACCTATCCTATCCTCCCCCCATCCCTCACCCAGGCGAGTCAGTACCTCCATTCGGCCTAGTCTATAAAGGCTTCAGCCTACTATGTAAACGGGAGCCAAGGTGCTGTTGAGAGGGAAGGTTTTATAGGTGTAGTACCAGTGTAGCCACCACTAGAGGGTGTTGGTTTGTAACCTAGTTCTTTTCCCAGCATGCACTTTTGGCTCAGTGGTGCGTTCTGGAATGGGTTTTTAGGGTTTTACCTGGCGGAGGTGTGACATCTGTCTTAGCAAACTTTCCTATATCCTTCGGACATTCGCATGTGATGTTGTGTCAAAATTTCACCTCAATCGGTCAAGCGGTTTTGGTGAAAAGTGGAAACACACCCACATGTCCTTTTTACATTTATATATATATATAGATAGATAGATAAAGCCCCAAACAACCTGGACCTTGAATACTTAAGGGAGCGCCTCTCTGCACATGTCTGCCTGTGAGTTGAGATCTTCTGGGGAGCCCCTCATTAATGCCACAGTGCTAGGAACTGTAGCTTTGGTAATGAGGCAGGGGCGGGCCTTTTCTGTTGTGGTTCTCCCACTCTGGAATGCCCTCTGCCGCCCTGAAATTCAGTTGACACCTGCAGTCGTGCCATTCAGGTGCCTGGTGAGAAGCTCGCTGCTTGTTCAGGCCTCCAGGCATAGTGCTACTGTTATCTGATGCTGCTGCTGCATTATTTTGATTGCATTTTCTGAGTCTTTGTTGTCCTGGGGACGAGCTCCAGCTGTTCTCGCATGGGTTGCGGAGAGAGCAAATGAGTCTGTGAGTCTGCCTTGCTTGAGCTTCAGGGCCGCATTCTCATCTCCTTGTTTGTTGGGACTGTGTTTGCTAGCAACTACCCAGATACGAGACGCCATCGGCAAGGCAGCTTGTTCTTGCAGGAGGAGTTGCCTTTCCCAAGGTACTCATTATGGGATGTTTCCTTGTCCTGCACGAGCAGACAGTCCTCCCAGCAATTTGCAGATTATACCTTCATTTGTCCACTTATTGGCTTGAGATCACAGCGGATTCAGGGGTTTAGCACTCTGGGGCGGCATTTGCCATCCAGTGAGTCGATGGCATGTTATTAACTTAAAACCCTCCAAATCTCTCAGTAATGATACAAGTGGCCTCAGAATCCAGAGAAGTTAACAGTCTGTAAAGGAGGGATTAGTGGCATGGGGTTGAGATATGAAAGGAGATCCTATTCCGGGTTTAAAAGAGGAGGAAGGGGCTTTATTAGCACATGGCACAAATGCCAACTGGGCAGAATGAGAGGGCCACTGGGAGCCAGGGCTCTGGCTGAGGCTTCCGGGCCTCTCAGCCAGCTCACCTGCACTCTTCTGATTAAGGCGAGCCTCTGGAAGATTCACACCACTAGCTTTCAAGGGGCAGAGCCAAAATGTATTTCTGGAGCAGAGAGTTGTTTTTGCAAGCCCTTTGAGACTTGAGCATGCCACTTAGGTGATGCAGCAGAACAGTTGGGAGGGTGCCAGCAAACCAATGTTTGCTGATGGTACTGTTGGGTCATGTTCTAGCCAATCAAATGGTTGTTATTTCTATGGCACCTTTTCTGCAGACCAGGACTCAAGGCAGCTTTCACATATTAAAAATGGTACTGATAAAATGCAAAAAGCTAAAAACATAGGAAAGATAATAAAATAAAAAAATTCCTTCAGTAGCACCTTAAAGACCAACTAAGTTTATATTTTGGTATGAGCTTTCGTGTGCATGCACACTTCTTCAGACCAACACGGCTACCTACCTGTAACTAGGAAAGATAATAGTTAACAAATGATCAAATATTAATAGGTGTGTGTGTGTGTGTGTGTGTGTGTACGTACGTACATACATACTAGCTGTTCCCGGCCACGCGTTGCTGTGGCTCAGTCAGGGGCCCCTTTTCCCAGGATAGGGGGAGGATGTGACCCCCGACCCCTGTCTGTTCCCCCCCCCCATATAACACATTTGCAGTTTGAGGAGGCTCTGTGCAGGTCCCCCGGTGGATCCCGGTGGGCGGGGGGGGTAGGGGGGTACCTGTAGGTCATGTTGGGCTGGGTCTCCCATTTCCCCCGTGGCAGATCTGGCTTTGGGGTGTGGCATGGGTCTGGAGGCCCGGCCTGGCTGTGGAGGCGGTGTCAGCGGTGGGGGCCGGGCTGGCCTGGTGAGGTAGGAGGAAGAGGAGGAGGGGTGTGTGGGGTGTGTTGGTACTACACAAATGGTGTCTGTTCCTTTGACGTCCACTGGAGGGAGCTTTTTTCTACAAAATCATATTTTTTACCTGTGACAGGTGTCACAACTGTGTAATCCAAGTTTATGCAAACACTCGCATATTGGACTGGAACGTTGTGTCCAAATTTCAACGCAATCGGTCAAGCTGTTTTGGAGACAGGACATCAAGTACAAATATGGACCTTTACATTTTTATATAGATAGATTGAATGAAAGTACCACCAATTTGTTCCAATCTCAGCCCTTGGGGTGGGGTGGGGATGTCATCTCCCAGTAAGGCCTCTCCCTGCTGCTGCAAAATGGACCACTCTGCTGCTGTGCTGACAGAGAAATGGGAACTTCAACCCATGCTCTTTCTGTATGCAACTTTTACAGAGATGACCAAATAGATGCTTTACATACATCTATGCTATGAAAATACCAGGAAAGACGTTTGAGTCATAGCTGCCAAGTCCGGATCGTAAAGATCCGGGATCGGCAGCGCGCGCATGACCGGAAGTTGCGTGACGCAACTTCCGGTGGCGCTTCGCCCTTCTATGGGCAGCAGAAAATGGCGGCGCCAGCGCCGGAAGTCGCTTCCGCGCATGACCGGAAACACTTAAAAGCGACTTCCAACGCCGGCGCCGCCATTTTCTGATGCCCATAGAAGGGCAAACCGCAACCGGAAGTCGCGTCACGCAACTTCCGGTCATGCGCGGAAGCGACTTCCGACGCCGACGCCGCCATTTTCTGGTGCCCATAGAAGGGCAAAGCGGCACCAGAAAAATGGCCGCCGGGAAGAAGCAAATTAAAGGGACAATGTCGGGATTTTCCGCCAAACGGGAGACCGCCGGGAAACGGTAAGAAAAAAGGGGTTTTCCCGGTGGATACGGGATACTTGGCAGCTATGGTTTGAGTGCTATTTGGCTGACTTATTGCCTGATGAAAAATAATGTAATGACAGAATTTACTAGACTTCTAGCAATAATGGAGTTGCATAGTTTCTCTTTGTTGCTTCAAACATTCACAAAGGGAGTCTATCAGTTTAAATGTAAGGTGCGTGTGTGTGTTTTAAAAAAATCATGTTCTTGCTTTATATATGTGTTTTACATTTTATGTTAGGAATGGTGCGGTTTTGGGTTACCGTATATCTTGCTTTTAATGGGTCTTTAGCTGAATAATAAAATATTGTTTGATTTGTAAAACTTGAAGCAGAGGAAGGCAGAGGCAGGAAGGCAATTTTACTCTCTCTCCCCCTCCCCATTTTGTACCAAAAGTTTCTGGATGAGAGCTTTGGGCTCAGCAATAATTTATACCCTCTCTTTTCTTCTGAGTTGGAATTCAAGGCAGGCTCAACCACGGGGTTCCCAGGTGGTCCAGGCACCAACCAGCTAAGCCCAGATCTGCTTAGCTTCAGCAAAGTGAGCCCAACACATGAATTCTGATCATCATTCTCCTCCGTTACTCTGGAATGTATATGTGAACTACAATTGGGGCACATCATGCAGTGCATTTATTGGGAACAATACACATTATTATTTTAGCTGCTTGGTTTGTGCAGCAGGGATCTGAGCAGGCCCTTGTTCATTTATTTAGCGCCTGCTGGATCAGGGCAATGGCCCTATCTAGTGCAGAATCTTGTTCTCACAGTGACCAACCAGTTGCCCCAAAGGGAAGCCCGCAAACAGCACAAGAGCCCTCTCTCCCCTCTACTGTGGTTTCCAGCAACTGGCCCTCAGAAGCGTTCTTGCTTCCAGCTGCGTAGGCCCTCAAGTTCTCCGTGAATTTGTCCTCTTCTAAAGCCATCCCAAATGGGTGTCCACCACAGCACCCTGTGGAATTCTGTTCCATAGTTTAACTATGCACTGTGTGAAGAAGTACAGTCCTGTACCTTGGAAGCTGAACGGAATCCGTTCCAGAAGTCCATTCGACTTTCAAAACATTTGATGTCCAAGGCGCAGCTTCCGATTGGCTGCAGGAGCTTTCTGCAGCCAGTCAGAAGCCGCAAAAGCCCCAGCGGACGTTTGGCTTCCAAAAGAACGTTCACAAACTGGAACACTCACTTCTGGAGAAGAGGAGCCTTGGGAAGTGGTGAGAAGGCATATGGGCCTTCAGTTCTCACAACTGCCTTGTTGGAGCAGGACCTTCTGGGATCTCTAGGCCAGGCATCCCCAAACTGCAGCCCTCCAGATGTTTTGGCCTACAACTCCCATGATCCCTAGCTAACAGGACCAGTGGTCGGGGATGATGGGAATTGTAGTCCAAAACATCTGGAGGGCCGAAGTTTGGGGATGCTTGCTCTAGGCCTATGCTGTTTTGCCCTTTTCTGCACCTTGTAGAATAGAATATCTAGAACAGGGGTCAGCAACCTTTTTCAGCTGTGTCCCTCAGACCATGTGGTGGGCTGCATTATATTTTTTTTTGGGGGGGGGTGAAAGAATTCCTATGCCCCACACATAACCCAGAGATGCATTTTAAATAAAAGGACACATTCTGCTCATGTAAAAACACGCTGATTCCTGGACCATCCGAGGGGCGGATTGAGAAGGCGATTGGGCTGCATCCAGGCCACGGGCCTTAGGTTGCCTACCCCTGATCTAGAATATCCATTTTTGATGGAAAGCCATGCAAACTGTCTGCAAACATGGAGTACCATGGGGTGGGGGGGGCCATTGTTGTTGTTTAGTCGTTTAGTCGTGTCCGACTCTTCGTGACCCCATGGACCATAGCACGCCAGGCACTCCTGTCTTGCACTGCAGAGCTCTCTCTAGGCCTCACATCCCACTCCGGACATGGCCCTCAGTGGTGCCCAGAGTTGGATGTTGTTGTTGTTTAGTCGTTTAGTCGTGTCCGACTCTTCGTGACCCCATGGACCATAGCACGCCAGGCACTCCTGTCTTGCACTGCCTCCCGCAGTTTGGTCAAACTCATGTTCGTAGCTTCGAGAACACTGTCCAACCATCTCGTCCTCTGTCGTCCCCTTCTCCTAGTGCCCTCAATCTTTCCCAACATCAGGGTCTTTTCCAGGGAGTCTTCTCTTCTCATGAGGTGGCCAAAATATTGGAGCCTCAGCTTCACGATCTGTCCTTCCAGGGAGCACTCAGGGCTGATTTCCTTCAGAATGGATAGGTTTGATCTTCTTGCAGTCCATGGGACTCTCAAGAGTCTCCTCCAGCACCATAATTCAAAAGCATCAATTCTTCGGCGATCAGCCTTCTTTATGGTCCAGCTCTCACTTCCATACATCACTACTGGGAAAACCATAGCTTTAACTATACGGACCTTTGTAGGCAAGGTGATGTCTCTGCTTTTTAAGATGCTGTCTAGGTTTGTCATTGCTTTTCTCCCAAGAAGCAGGCGTCTTTTAATTTCGTGACTGCTGTCACCATCTGCAGTGATCAAGGAGCCCAAGAAAGTAAAATCTCTCACTGCCTCCATTTCTTCCCCTTCTATTTGCCAGGAGGTGATGGGACCAGTGGCCATTATCTTGGTTTTTTTGATGTTGAGCTTCAGACCATATTTTGCGCTCTCCTCTTTCACCCTCATTAAAAGGTTCTTTAATTCCTCCTCACTTTCTGCCATCAAGGTTGTGTCATCTGCATATCTGAGGTTGTTGATATTTCTTCCGGCAATCTTAATTCCGTTTTGGGATTCATCTAGTCCAGCCTTTCACATGATGAATTCTGCATATAAGTTAAATAAGCAGGGAGACAATATACAACCTTGTTGTACTCCTTTCCCAATTTTGAACCAATCAGTTGTTCCATATCCAGTTCTAACTGTAGCTTCTTGTCCCACATAGAGATTTCTCAGGAGACAGATGAGGTGATCAGGCACTCCCATTTCTTTAAGAACTTGCCATAGTTTGCTGTGGTCGACACAGTCAAAGGCTTTTGCATAGTCAATGAAGCAGAAGTAGACGTTTTTCTGGAACTCTCTAGCTTTCTCCATAATCCATGGGTGTAGACAGGGGGGGGCAGGAGGGGGCAGCTGCCCCCCCTAGAAGCAAAAAATTATTGTATTTTACAGACCATAACCAATACTTTGCCCCTCCAAAAACTGAAGTGGAAAGGGCTTTGCTTTAGCAAGAGCAGCTCTCCACTTGCTGGGGGCGGGAACACAGCTGTAACAAAAACACATCAAATAAATAAAGCAAAGTGGCTACCAGTACTTAAGCAGTTAAGACAATGGAGCAGAATATCCCTTCAGGCAAGGTCCACCCTATTCACCCTATTGTTATTCAGTGGGAGTTGTTAATGGGCATTCAGGGATCGCATTAACAGTTCTATTGGCGATTTAATGAGGGTGCAGAGGATTCAATTTGACTAAGGTGGCCCTGCAAGGCTAAAAGGAAGTGAATAAGAAGGGGGGGGGCTGTAGCTTTGATAGACACAGTGATGTTTATAAAAAGCATTGGTGTTCCAGTCTGCCCCTCCTCCTGCATCTGTATACTGTAAATCAGGGGTGGCCACCTCCCAAGAGACTCTGATCTACTCACAGAGTTAAAAACTGGGAGTGATCTACCCCCTTTTGGGGGGTTCAGGTCAAAGCTGTTGAGTTTTTTAAGGAAGGGAAGCCCTGTTTTGGGGGGGGTTAGGTCAAACTTGTTGAGCTTCTTTTAGGAGGGAGGGAGGCCCATTTTTGTTTAGGGCTTCAGGTCACAGTTCAGCTTTTTTTAGGAAGGAGGAAAAATTTGGGTGAGCTTTTTTTAGGGGTGCCAGTGATCTAGCAGTGATCTACCACAGACATCCAGTGATCTACTGGTAGATCACAATCTACCTGTTGGACGTGCCTGCTGTAAATCAAGCAGAGAGAAAGCTGCTTACAAGGCTCCTGTACAGGTGTACCGGTATCTTCCTCTTGCTGCAGAGTTCTAGCATCACAGCGTCACCCAGAGGCACCCACAAATGTGAGTTATCCCTCTCTCTATTTCTTCCTTCCTTTCCTCCCTCTTCCATCCTCAATAAAATACTGGGGGGGGGGGGCAGATAAGCCCCACATAGAAAGCCCATCAACATGGGGGGGGAGGACTCTTTAAAATACAGTATTTACCAGTAATTTCTTTTGGGGGGGGAGGCACCTAGGCCTCTAGGAGTTGGCTGCTATGCCTAGGACAATTCAAGAAAGCAGAATCATGCATATGCTATGGTAATATATCAATAGAATCATGGAATTGTAGTCGGAAGGGACCACAAGGGTCATCTAGTCCAACCCCCTGCAATGCAGGAATTTTTCCCCAATGTGGGGCTTGAACCCACAAAATGGTTGAAATATTATGCTGATATGCAGCAACGCCTCAGAGCCATCGAGACTGCGGCCCTGTCTTGCCTCGCCCTCGCCTGCCCTGCCACGCCCTCTCCCCTGCCCGACCCTCCCATCCTCTTGCTGCAGAGTTCCAGCTTCACAGCATCACCCAGAGGCACCCACAAATATGAGGTATCCCTCTCTCTATTATTCCTTCCTTCCCTCCCTCTTCCATCCTTAATAAAATACTGGGGGGGGGGCAGATAAGCCCCACATAGAAAGCCCATCAAAATGGGGGGGGGTGACTCTTTCAAATACGGTATTTACCAGTAATTGGGGGGGGGGGGGAGAGGCACCTAGGCCTCTAGGATTTGGCTGCTATGCCTAGGAGTAGGACAATTCAAGAAAGCAGAATGATGCATATGCTATGGTAATATATCAATGAAATCATAGAATTGTAGTCGGAAGGGACCACAAGGGTCATCTAGTCCAACCCCCTGCAATGCAGGATTTTTCCCCCAAGGTGGGGCTTGAACCCACAACATGGTTGAAATATTATGCTGATATGCAGCAACGCCTCGGAGCTGTCGTGACTGCGGCCGTGCCTTCCCTCGCCCTCACCCGCCCTGCCACCCCCTCTCGCCTGCCCGACCCTCCCGTCCTCTTGCTGCAGAGTTCCAGCATTACAGCGTCACCCAGAGGCACCCACAAATATGAGTTATCCCTCTCTCTATTTCTTCCTTCCTTCCCTCCCTCTTCCATTCTTAATAAAATATGGGGGGGGGCAGATAAGCCCCACATAGAAAGCCCATCAACATGGGGGGATGACTCTTTCACATACGGTATTTACTAGTAATTGGGGGGGGGAGGCACCTAGGCCTCTAGGAGTTGGCTGCTATGCCTAGGAGTAGGACAATTCAAGAAAGCAGAATGATGCATATGCTATGGCAATATATCAATAGAATCATAGAATTGTAGTCGGAAGGGACCACAAGGGTCATCTAGTCCAACCCCCTGCAATGCAGGAATTTTTTCCTAAGGTGGGGCTTGAACCCACAACATGGTTGAAATATTATGCTGATATGCAGCAACGCCTCGGAGCCGTCGTGACTGCGGCCGTGCCTTGCCTTGCCCTCGCCCACCCTGTCACCCCCTCTTGCCTGCCCGACCCTCCCGTCCTCTCCAGCCAAGCAGGGTAGCCGCCGCCGTTGCCAGCCCCAGAAGCCGCTGCCGCCACCACGATGTAGCCCCGCCCATGTTCCCACTTTGTGGTCCCGCCCCTGAATGATCATGGCTTGCCCCCCCCTAGTTTTGATCCTGGCTACGCCCTTGCCATAATCCAGCGCATGTTTGCTATTTGGTCTCTGGTTCCTCTGCCCTTTCGAAATCCAGTGGGGGCCATGGCCATGGGCATATTTTTTTGAGGGGGTGTGACATGGTGCCCCCACAACAGGCTTCCACATCGGAGGCTGGCTCTGGCGCGTGAGGGAGCTGTGGAGAGAGCTTCCTTGTGTGATGACCCAACGGCACCAGCCACAGCTCCACTCCCAGGTCAAGCCTGACCCAGGGCGGGGGAGAGGCAAATCGGTGTCATATTTGCCACCCCTGCCAAGGCAACTTTCTCACGCCCAACTGCAGCTCCACCCCCAGGTCAGGCATGACCTAGGGGACACAGCAGGCTCCTTCCATGCCACACACCCCCCCACTGCTTATACACAGTCCTCCAAATGTAGCATTTCAGACTTTCACAGTATCTCAGGCTGTGCCCATGTTCTAGGAATGGAAGAGTGGTGTCTCCTTCCTGTGGCAGGACTTACATAAACCCCTGAGCTCCAGCACCAACTCCCCCCCAAAAAAAAAACTATGCACTGCTTTGTCTAGGTACCTCTGGAGCACATCTGGATCTGTCCTGACCAAACCTATGTACACCTACCTAGGAGTAAGTATCATTTAACTCAGTGGGACTTACTCCTGAGTAGTCATGTATAGAGGTTCACTGGTAAACTACTTTTCTTAGGGAGGCTTCCCTTAAAGATGGGTGAATCTGCCAATTTCAGGTTCTCACACTTAAATTCAGTTCTGCATATTTACACGAGTTGGAAATGGCTTTTAAAGTCTTCATGAAGATTCGCCAGCATTTTGACACAAATATCTCCTAATGCACAGGTGCTTGTATGTAATTTTGCCTAATACCCCCCCCCCTTTTGAAGTCATTTACCCTAATAATGTGTGTTTCTTTGATATTATTTTTGCAAATGGATGCATTTTATGGACACTTTGCCCCAGTAAATGCATTCTTCTACCAACCATTTGAATGGAGAACTACATTGCAAAATTCAAAATTCAGAAAAGTACAAATTTTGAGGCTTTTGTGTTTCATTCCAGAAGTGCAAATTAGGTAGGTTTACCTTTTGTTGTAGTGATGTATGGAAGTGAGAGCTGGACCATCAAGAAGGCTGATCACCAAAGAATTGATGCTTTTGAATTATGGTGCTGGAGGAGACTCTTGAGAGTCCCATGGACTGCAAGAAGATCAAACCTCTCCATTCTGAAGGAAATCAGCCCTGAGTGCTCACTGGAAGGACAGATCGTGAAGCTGAAGCTCCAATACTTTGGCCACCTCATGAGAAGAGAAGAATCCTTGGAAAAGACCCTGATGTTGGGAAAGATTGAGGGCACAAGGAGAAGGGGACGTCAGAGGACGAGATGGTTGGACAGTGTTCTCGAAGCTACGAACATGAGTTTGACCAAACTGCGGGAGGCAGTGCAAGACAGGAGTGCCTGGCGTGCTATGGTCCATGGGGTCACGAAGAGTCGGACACGACTAAACGACTAAACAACAACAGCAACAACCTTTCGCTGTGAACTGAATCTAACTTCTTCCCCACGCACAGCTCATCTGCCACGCCATTTTTCTCCTACGTCTTTTATTGTATTTCTTAACAACAAAACGAAACAAAAAACACCACTCCTTCTGCATATTGCAGCTTTTATGCAGCTTTGCTTTTATTTCTGAATTATGCTGATGCCACTTAAACTGTTCTTCTGAACTGTGGTGCTTTGAACACTTAAATGTTTTTGCTTTAATCCTTTGCATTGTGATTTTTACTATTTCAGTCCTCCCGTCCTCCCCGCCCACTCTCTGTCCAGGGGAGGGGAGTCATTCAGATATATAAATAACGGATATTTGGGTTGCATAGAGTTAGGCAGAGTCACAGCAGAGCATAAGAACTCGAGTGGTAGTGGGGTTATGCCAAAGGCTTCGAGGAGAGCCTGGCAAGAATCTGGAGAGGGGACAACTTGCAGGCGTTTGAGTAGGGAGCTCCTGGTATAAGTCATAGCTGCCAAGTTCCGGCCTGAGAAATAAGGGACTGGATCGGAAGTAGCAGACCGGAAGTAGCGCTGCCGCCATTTTGGAACTGGGCGGAGCATGCTCAGAAGCTACTTTTGGTGCTGCTCTGCCCTGTTCCAAAATGGCCGCCACACCAGAAGTCGCGCTGCAGCCATTTTGGAACTGGGCAAAGCAGCATCAAAAGTCGCTTCTGAGCATGCTCCACCCAGTTCCAAAATGGCCACCGCGCCAGACTAAACCGGGGGAAAACAGAAAAATCCATTTTTTCGGCTGGGAACAGCTGGAAAAATGGGGGTTTCCCGGGGAATATGGGAGACTTGGCAGCTATGGTATAAGTGTCAGCCAGAAAGAAAGGATGGGATCTTTGAGGGTGGCTGAAGAGCTTCAGATAGTGTGTGTCAGGGTTATTTAGTAGTACGGTAGTAATCCACCTTCACCAGCAGGCCATAGAATCATAGAATTGTAGATTTGGAAGTGCTACCAAGGGTCATCTAGTCCAACTAAACATTAGCAAGTGGAATCCTCAGAAGGTGGTGGATTCACCTTCACTGGAGGTTTTTAAACAGAGGTTGGCCAGCTGTGAGGTGTGAAGGCCACTCCCCGCAAGGCCCTTTCCACCTGGCCTAGGGGGCTGGACCCACACTCACCAGCCCCACTGAAGAGGCTCCTCATTAGGCCAGAGGAACATCGCTAAGGCTGACAACAAACCCTAACTATTGGATTCTTTTACCCCATCTTTTTGTGCGTGCCAAACAGCCGTGTCATGCTTATGATAATATGTTATTCTTTTGTTAATAATGCTGTTTTCTTTTGAAATGTTTTAATATATTTTTTGTTAACTTTATGTTAAATATGTATTTTGTAATTGACCTCCTTTGTAATGTTTTATTTTGAAATCTTTAGGACAATATTATAGTTTTCTGTTAATTATGTTACTTTGACTGTATACAGTCATACCTCGGAATACAGGTGCTTCAGGTTGCCTATTTTCAGGTTGCATCCTGCGCCAAACCTGGAAGTACCCGAACAGGTTACTTCTGGGTTTTGGTGCTCATGCATGCACAGAAATGCTAAATTGCGCATGCGCAGAAGCACCAATTCACGACCTGCGCGTGCGCAGATGCGGCGCTGCGGGTTGCAAAAGCAGTGGGTTGTGAACGTGCCTCCCACACGGATCACGTTCACAACCCAAGCGTCCACTGTACTTTATATTTGACTTTCTTCAGAAATGTTTGGTTCTGTTTTGTTTTATTGATGTTTAATGTACTGTAAACCGCTTTGAGATTTTTCTTAAAAATATAAAGCGGTATAGGAACTAAATAAATAGTGGATGCTTTAGCTGAGATTCCTGCATTGCAAACCCTTGGGGTCCCTTCCAAACCCTACAGTTCTATGATTACATTTGCAAGAATAGGGCAGAGCATGAGAATACACATTTCAGGTGCCAAAGGCCAAGGCAAAGAGGCGTGTCTTTAGCATTTACCAAAAGCTGCACAATGAAGAAGCCAGACGCAGCTCTGCAGGGAGGGTACCCCACAACTTAGTGATGGAGTTATACATGGAATTTCTCCTATCTGACTTTGCACCTCTTGTGTCAAGAACCTGCTTCTGTTCCCAAGGTGCCTATTTACCCTCACGCTCCTCCACAAAGCAAGGTCTTTTGTGCTTTAATCACCCATGCCCACCCTGCACTGCAGAAGCGAGCCTGGTTCTGTTGACGGTGAGCTCCCAGCTGTGGGTCGTTGCAATGTCGTAATATTTGTGATCAGGCACGCCCGTTGGTGAGATATTGTACTTGAATGATGTTCTTGAATGTTTGGCTGAGTGCAGTGATTAGTAATGCCTTCTGACTGTCGTCTTCTTCCCTCCCTCCCTCCCTTTCTCTCTCTCTCTCTCTCCGCCTTTTGCATATTGATTGTCTTGGAAACTGAAGGGTACTTATTCGTTCAAGAGCCTGAATTCTCTCTGAGCTTGCAGGTGCTTTCCCTTGGGTCTGCCTCGCTTCACAATCAACACTTGCCTTAGCTGCCTTATGAGCCCTGATCCAGACAACCTACTCCACATGCACCCATGGGGGTCCCAGGGATGGGAGGCCAGCACAGCCAGCGGTCAGTTAGGGTTGATGGGAATTGTATTCTATTTTGCCCTACTCCTTTCTCCCCATTGCAGTCCATGATTGTTCCTCATTAGGAATATAGGGACCCGCCTTACATTGAGTTAGTCCATTGGTCCATCTAGCTAAAATAAAGATGGCAGGTTGCATCTTCCAAAACTGCATCAATTTTATTCAAATTGTGTGTGAAATCAAGAAGTTAGTTTTTATCTATGTTTCCTTGTAACACTTTTTTAACCCATGTCTGAATGGCTCTGTTACAAATAAGGTCCTGGAAGGTCGGTTGCTATGTGTTCCCTATCTCATGTTCCCATTTGATTTCACATTTTACTTGCAGGCTCTTCTTGTGTCCTTGTGTCCTTTATGTAAGAAGTACCACATAGCATAAAATACCATGTCAAAAGATTGAACTGAGCAACCAAGTCACATAGCAATTACGAAATGCACTTGGAAGGTCTCTTGACTTTAAACTCTGTTTGCATGGGAAGTTGTCAGCAAAACAAAACATCCTCGAGTGACGGGCTGAGAGAGAGAAACTTTCAAGTGGCTTTTCCCACCAGGACCCACTTCCTGTGGCATAGCCCACCTGCAGCGATGTGCCGTTGCTGTGATTCTTGCATGTGCACATGCAACTCCTCTTTCTGGGGTGGTCCTCCTCCTCATTCTCCTTTTCTCTGCTTTTAACAGAGTCCCCACCAGAGAGGACAGGTCAGCGGTGTGGCCTGCCCAGCGGGGGGGCAGAGAAGAACCCCAGCATGGAGCCAGCTGCCACAACGCCGTTTCGTGTCACGGTAAGTTCCCCTGTCTCTGTCAGTCTGTCTGTTTCCCAGCCCAAGCTGTGATTCCTTGCCAGAAGTTGGGGATCTTTCCAACTCTACAGTAATGTGGCTCGTTTGTAAGCTCTTGAGGGGTCTTAGTCTGGAAACTTTTTAGAGGAACAAAACAAACTAGGAGCTGCTGACCAGCAAGGTTTGTAGAGGAATAGCCTGGCGGTATTTCCCCCTGGGCACAGACCTCTGCAACAGTAGGGGTCTTTGGGTGGATTTGTGTGCATTCTGGTTTACCCCGTGCAGCACTAACTTTGGTGCTCCTTCAGGGCTGCGCTGCCATAGAAAGTGCCTTAGATCGTTGGCCCATCATTGGTGTTACTGCCTGGCAGCATGTCCTGGATCTCACCGCAGGATGAACTCAAAACTTGCAGCAGGGTTTCTTCCAATATTTTCAATGCCCAAATGGTTGTTGTGGCAAATAGGCAAAGTAAGGATCGAAAGTGCAACAGGTGCTCTGCACAGCTGAGCGAGCTAAGACGTTGGTCCCACAGGTGACACACATCCTTGAGTCCCCTGATAAAGGAAGGGGACAGGCACAAGTTCGGAATGGCAAGCATGTTGGACTGGGCAAGCAAACAAGAAGTCCTTCTGGAGGGCTGGACCCAGCCGTGTATTTGTGCCAGCGCCGACATCTCTGTGACATGGGCAATGGAGGAGGCATCAGTGGTGGATCAAAAGCAGACTGGGAGATGGACTCTGTTTGCAAGGCAGGCTCTGGCAGTACCAGGGGCCGTGCCAGAACTGGAGGAGAGGCTGGCATGGGATCAGGGGGTGAAGCGGGCACATAGTGTCTGGGTGATGTGAGAGGGAACAGAGCAGAGTGCCAAGCTGATATGCTGCCCTCCCTGGGATCTGATGCCTCATCCCAACTCTCCCCCCCCCCCCCGGGGGGGGGCCTTTTTCACTCAAGACTCACTTATTTTTTATTATCATTTGTTTACGCATTTATATCCCACCCTTTTCTCCAAAGAGCTCAAGGTGGCATACATGGTTGGTTCTCAGCCTCCTCCTTTAAACCCCACAACAACCTTGCAAGGCAAGTTAGGCTGAGAGGCAGCAGCTGGCCTATGGGCACCCAGTGAGCTTCATGTCAGAGGGGGGATTTCAGTACTGGTCTATCAAGTCATAGTCTGACACTCTAACTGCTACTCCACACTTGGTTCTCGACCCATCTCAAGCTGCTGAGGTTCTTCCCCTAGTGTTGTCAGCTGGTAACTCTTCCGAACCCTCGCCCTGGTCTGACCAGCCCCTTCGCGACATCTCATTGGGACTCATGACACAGTGGCGCTGCCGGTTTTCAGAAAAGGGGGCTTTCCCACCCCACTGGGAGATGCTGTTCTAACACAGCTGTTTCCTTTGTTTGCAGTTCTGTGCCTCAGGGCTGCCACCTTGGTTGCAATACTGGCCTTCCTGACCCAAGAGCAGGCATGTCAAACCTGCGGCCCTCCAAATGTTTTGGCCTACAACTCCCATGATCCCTAGCTAGCAGGACCAGTGGTTGGGGAAGATGGGAATTGTAGTCCAAAACATCTGGAGGGCCGCAGGTTTGCCATGCCTGCCCAAGAGTCAGCTGCTCCCCAAGAGCCAATCCCAGCACAACAGGCTCTATAAAGCCTTAGCCTCAGAGCAAGCATTACATGCTTTGAGGACACTTCATAAGAACATAAGAAGAGTCTGCTGGATCAGGCCAGTGGCCCATCCAGCCCAGCATCCTCTTCTCAAAGTGGCCAAATAGATGCCTGTGGGAAACCAGCAAGCAGGATTCTAGCACATGAGAAACACTCTCCCCTCTTGTGGTTCCTAGCAACTGGTGTTGAGAAGCATTGCTGCCATCGTGAGTAGTGGGCATTGATAGTCTTCTCTTCCATTAATTTCTCCAATGCTCTTTTAAAACCATCCAAGTTAGTACCCATCACTGCCTCCTGTGGGAGGGAGTTCCATAGTTTATCTATGCGTTGCGGGAAGAAGGACTTCTTGAATCTTCCAGCATTCAGCTTCATCAGTTGCCCATGACTTCTAGTGTTGTGACAGAGGAAGGAGAATTTCTCTGTTCACTTTCTCAATTGCCGTGAATAATTTTACAAACTTCCACCATTTCTCCTCTTGGCATTTCTCTAAACTAAAAAGTCCCAAACACCACAACCTTCCTCCATAGGGGACTCGCTGTGTTAACCTTAATCATTTTGGAGGCTCTTTTCTGAAACTTTTCCAACTCTTTCTTAAGTGCCTGCTTCCTGTCCCCAGTTGCCACCTTGGATTTTGATCCCTGGACGGGGAACCTGTGGTCCTTGGACTACAACTCCCATGTTCCCTAACCAGGTTGGCTCCTAGGAGTACAACAACATCTGCAGTGACAGCGATCCCCCCCCCCATTGACAGCCTGGAACCTTCCCAAAGCCAGGCACCATTGTCCCTGTTTTTGAGTATCCTGTTTCCAGTGAAGGGCAGCTCTGGGCGCTCAGGGATCTTATATAACCATACAATCCACTCTTCATACAAGTGGATTCTTGCTTCTGGCAATCCAAGTGAGGCTCAGCATTTAGATGGTTGCCCTGAGCATCCTCTTCGCCAAGCACTGATATTTCAAGCTTTTTTGAATTTGTCATGATAAGTATGTGTCACTGGCGCAGACGGGAGAAGGTGTATATTTCTCTGCATGGGTCTGTTCTGTCAATATAAATTATTGCTTCTGCTCTCAGATTTCCTTTTTGATTGCATTTGGCACACTGAGTTGGACAGAGGGCGTAGGGTGTAGGGCGGTTGACCCCAACCTGATGCCTTTCAGAGCCTGTTGGGATTACAACTCCCTTCATTCCTTATAAACCCAGGAGGAAGGGTTGGAAGCACCCGTCATTTTTATTTTTCTCACTTTCTCAACCTTAAATTCAGTTTTCTCTAGATTTCTACAGCCATTTGCAAATAAAAATATATAATAAAATTGAAAATCCACACAGCGGTTTGGGGAGAATCTCTCTCTCCACATTTTTGTATTTAGTTTTGACTAATGTGCACATTTTTGTTTTCCATTTTTCACAGAGAGAGAGAGAGAGAGAGAGAGAGAGAGAGAGAGAGAGAGAGAGAGAGAGAGAGAGAATGTGAACTTTATTATTTATTTTTCTTGAAAAGGGGACAAACTTGCAATAGATCACCCCTTGTTACAATACACAATTCTTATACCATCAGCTAAGAAGACAACTCCTGTGTACCATTTGTTTCTGCTTTTCGTCCTCATGCAAGTAGAAATGTAGCCATCAGGAAAACCAGTGAAGCACCTGAAGTGGAAATGAGCAGAGCATTTCAAAGCTTGTTAAGACATTAGGTGGCTTTCAGAAGTCATAAGGCTGCCAATTCACCCAAACACCCCCCCAAAAGCAGGTCTTATTCAGAATATAATGCATTTATATGTTATTTTCACTAAGACTGTCCTCCTTATGCACATAGCTATCTACCTTTTTTTTTGTTTTTTAAAAGCACCAGTTGGTCAGAGAACTGCATTGCAAGATTCAGATAAGTGCAGATCTTGAAGAATGGCTGTGTCTTGGTCCTCATCAGTGGTGGACGAAGACTTTCTGCAGCCCGGGGCAGCACCATGGGCATGCACCAGAGGGCGGGGCATCACCCATGCAGCGCGCATGCATGGTGTTGCCGCGCATGACGCATGCGCACAATGGATACACAGGGCGCAGGCACCGTGCGCGGCGGCTCCGTGCATGCATGCTGCGCGGCAGAGTCACTGGCGGACCTCAGCTGCAGCGGCTTCATCCCCACATGGCACTGGGGATATTTGCCGAGGGCTCTGCTGCATAGCGGGGCCTCTCCGCAATGGCAGTCGCGCCGTGGCGGCGGCGGCCATCATTGGTGGAGGTGGGGAGAGGGCACTGCCCCCCCAGAATGGAGCCCGGGGCGCCTCGCCCCTATTGCCCCCCTCTTGCTACGCCCCTGGTCCTCATATTGCTTCAGCTGTGCTTACTGACCTTTAAGTACAGTGCTACCTCTACTTACAAATAACTCTACTTACGAATTTTTCTACTTACAAATGGAGCTCCATCCGCCATCTTGGATGCGGTTTAGATAGGATTTTTTCTACTTACGAATTTTTAGATAGGGTTGCTTCGACTTACGGATTTTTTCTCCCAATGCATTCCTATGGGATTCGACTTACAAATTTTTTCGACTTACAAATGTGTGTTCGGAACGCATTAAATTCATAAGTAGAGGTACCACTGTATATACATTCCCAAACTGGCCATGCCCCTGTCTTCGAAGGGTGGGGCAACACAACAGGAACCAGTCTCATCAGGTGAAGAGGAGGGCAAGGGAGAGTGGTTCCAGGTTGGGCCTCTTTCCAGAATGCTCTCTGTGCTAATTCAGGCTCGCCTCTGCTTTGGGGAGGGGAATATATATATATATATATATATATATATATATATATATATATATATATATATATATGAAGGCTGCATCAGAACAGGCCTCTTTCCTTGGCCCCTCCCGGCCCTTTCTCTTTTCTGCAGCAGTGAGTTTTTGCAGCCTTCTGCTTGAAGAAATAATCCATAAAGGATTGCCCAGAGGAAGATTTAATAAGAGAAGACAGCATTTGTCTTTGGCGAGGGAGGTTTGGTCCAGCTGTTATTTCCCTTTAGTCTCAAGAGAGCTGCTTCTCTTAGGAGGAGACGCCTTTGCTGTTTGTGCAATCTCTAGAGCAGCCTGGATTCTGGCAAATATTAGGCCGGCGGGGGTGAGAGGGGACCTCCTCTCATTAACTAGGAAAGGAACATTGATCATCCCTCTGCTCCCCTGTCCTGCTGGGAATAGCAAATCACAGGGAAAATTGATCGTTCAATAAAATTGCTATTCTTTTGTGGGCAGGGCAATGAGGAACTCATCTGGAGAAAATAGAGCTTCATAGTTTTGGAGCTGACCTGTTTTAAAGGCCTAGAACGGGGGTCGGCAACCCGCGGCTCCGGAGCCGCATGCAGCTCTTTTACACCTTTGCCGCGGCTCCGGGGCGGATACTAACGCCACCGTCGCCTGCCGCCCTCCCACGGCGCCCCTGTGCGCCTTTCTTTTGGTTTTTTCCCCCGGCGCGCCTGTGGATTCCTCTTTTTTTTTCCTGAAGCTGCCGGGCTGGGGGGCGGGACCTGGGAGGAGGTGAGGGGCAGGCTAGGCTAGCATGGCGGCGCGTTATTGGCTGGCTGACGCTGACGCCCCTCCCTCCTAACTGGCCCGCCCCTCGCCTCCATGCCGGCTGCAGCTTCCTCTTTTATTTTTTCTCCTCCCGCCGTTGCCGGGCGAGGGGCGGGTTAGCGAGGCGCCACACTAGTGGCTGCCTGGCGTGACGCCCCTCCTCGCTGGCCCGCCCCTCGCCCGACAACGACGGGAAAAGAAAAAATTAAAAAGGAAGCACCGGCCGAGCGAGGAGCCCCGCCCAGCAGCCCTCCGGGCACAGAGCCTATGCCTGAGCCAGCGGGCACGGAGTGGCAGCCCTGCCTGCCAGGGCGTGCTGCCAAGCGCCAGGGCCGGAGACGGCTGGGCAAGCCAGCAAGCCTTGGGTGCCTGGTTCCTCAGCGGAGTCTCCTGGGTGCGTCGCCGCTGGGACAGGGAGAACTTAGCTGAGGAAAGAGAAGGTGTGTGTGGGTGGGTGTGAGTGAGTGAGTGAGAGAGAGACAGACAGACAGACAGACTGTGAGGGAGAGGGGGGAGCCTTGCCCCCTTCTCTGTTTCTTCCCCTCCCTCCCATCCCTAGTCTGTACAAAGTGGGCCAATGCCATGTGGGGAATTGCTTGATAGGCATGGAGTGATCGGCCAATAGGGGTGTAAGGAGGGGAGGCCGAAGAGGGAGGCTGGTCAGGCTTTACCCCACCCTCTAAGAGAGGCATCATAGAATCATGGAATGGGGTGGAATTGGAAGGCACCCAGGGATCATCTAGTCCACCCCCCTGCAATGCAGGAATCTCAACTAACGTATCCAAATGGTCATCCAACCATTGTTTCAAAGCCTTCCCGGAAGGAGAGTCCACCACCTCGGGGGGGGGGGGTGCCAGATGGTGATCTCGCCTAGGGCGCAAAAAACCCTAGCACCGGCCCTGCTAACGAGGCCAACTGGCCTGGGCCAACAAGGCTCCGCCCCTTGTCCGCCGGGCGCGCTCCGGCTTTTCTCGATCGCGAGGCACGCACTTTTGCCGGGCGACCTCCACTGCCGCGCGCTGTCAACGGCATTTTAAAGAGGCGCAGGGCAGCACATGACTCCGGCTTTCCAGCTGGTTTTCCCGAGGGGGCCAGCAGCGCGCGCGCCTCCAGTCTCACATTTCCACCACGTCTTCTTTCTTGGAAAGGGCTTTTGCGAGGCGAGCAGCTACTTGTGGAAAAATGTAACCGAAGGGGAGGAAGGAGGAGAAGAGCTGAGCGGGCGGTGGCGGGGTGTGTGTGGAGGAAAAGGAGGGACACACACACACGTCCCGGGCGCCCTCCGTCCTTTCCTTCCTTCCTTCCTTCCTTCCTTCCTTCCTTCCTTCCTTCCTTCCTTCCTTCCTTCCCTCCCTCCCTCCCTCCCTCCCTCCCTCCCTCCCTTTCCTTCCTTTGCCAGCCACTCAGTCTCTCCAAGGTACAGTCAGAGGGCGCTTTAGCCATGCCCGCCCCCTGCGGTTGCTGTTGCTGCCACTCCAGCGCTGAGGAGGCTCCCGTTCCCCGGCCCCTGCTGCTGCTGCCGCTGCCACTGACAGACGCCCGGGGAAGCGGTGAGGAGACGGATCCGCGCCACTGCCCCTCACCGCCTTCGTCCCTCCTTGGCATATAGCCCCCCCCCGGGGGGGGGGGCTGGTGGCTTTTTTGTATGGTCTATTCTAATTCTGCACAAGTCCATTCCATTAATCTGCCACCTATTTAAACAAGAACCCAAAAAACACACATTTTGAAATGTATATTCTTTTAAAAAGACATGTTTCTAAAGATATTTTCGCTTTTTTAAATAGGCATTTTTAAACAGAGGTGTTTTTTTGGCCAGTAACTACATTTGAACATTTGAGAAGTCTAAAAGCCAGTAGATAATGATCCTAACCATGTTTCTCAGAAGTAAGTCCCACTGAATTATATAGCATTAAGGTAAGAAACAATATATGCAGTGTTATATTTGTTTTTAATGTCGCAATGGTTTTGCGGCTCCCAGTTTGTTTGTTTTCTTTGGAAACGGGTCCAAGTGGCTCTTTTTGTCTTAAAGGTTGCAGACCCCTGGCCTAGAACTACCTCCTTCAAGGGCTGAGATGGACCTCAATCAGACTTTTCAGGCTGGTCAACTAGGTATGTTGACATTTTACTGCTCTCTGGCTCTTAAAAACTGACGTTTTGTAGCCTGTCCTTCCTGAGAAACTGGCAAGAAGGACCTGAGCACTAGACCGTTCTCCTCTCCTGTGGTTCCCACAAACTGGTATTCAGAAGCATTCCTGTGTCTCTCTGTCTGTGGGGGCAGAACATAGCCATCCTGGCCAGTAGCCATTGATAGCCCTTTCCCTCCGTGAATTTGTCTAATCCTCTTCTGAAGCCATCTAGGTTGGTGGCCATCGCTGCCTCCTGCGGGACGGAGCTCCATAGTTTAACCATGTGCTGCAGGAAGAAATCTGCATACCTGGAGATTATTTTAGCTTTACAATGCTTCTGCAAGATATGTGAGGATGAATGTTTTTGAGTTTCAGGCTGTCAAGCTGAGGTTCATGAGTGGTTGTAGTTTTCTCTGCAGAGTTTTACAGATCCTGATTTGGAGGCAATTCCTACCCACTTATCTTTCTCAGAGGTCTTTTTGGGTAGCGGGATTGCCTGAAACCGAGTCAGACTATTGATCCATCAGATGTTAACATGCAACTGCCTGGCATCCATTAACTTGGAGACTCTTCTGCATGCGGGTCATAATCTCTAACGCCAAGATATGGATTGACTCCCAAAGATAAGATTACATCAAGCTGCCTTTTTCCAGGGCGAACCACATCTCCATCTCATCCGATAGTATTGACCAGCAGTGATGTGGAGGGGAACACAACTCCAGCTGCGTTTGCAGAGCAAGAGTAGTGAGGACCAGAACTGCTCCCCTGGTCTGGCACACCTGAATGAAGTGACGACGAGACTTTCAAGTTTGTTTGTGACATATTAGCTCAGAGAAGGAGGTGAAGAAAACCATGCAGAGGATACTTATTTCCTTTCCTCTGTTCTTATTTCATGCTAGCAGTTTAAATGGGCAGTGCTTGTTTGCAAGGTTGTTTGCATTTCCAGTTGAAGCTAAGCAAGGCTCACTTCAGCTGACTTGTGTGTTTTATTTTTATTGTTCAAAGTGTTTCTCCAAGTTGAACCTATGTGTCCGTAAGTCAGCATTCAGCACCCCTGAGTCTGAGGGAGCTGATTTCCAAGAAACTCTGGGGGTTATAATGATGAACTCCCTGCACTTTAAAATTTACCCCCACACCACTGTTACCTACTCTGGCTGGCAGCCACCTCCCATCAACTGCTAATCAATTCTTCTAGCCAGAGATGCCGGCAACTGAACTGATGGTCTCCAATGGCAGCGCATATATACACACACCCTTAGATTCTTCTTGACAATCTTTATACACAAAGTGAATCCAAGTTGCCAGTACCTTCCAATCACTGAAGCATTTTTTCCTTCCCCTCCTCTCTTTCCCCCCAATTTCACTCATAAGCCACCTCCCCTTTGCTCCACAAAATTAGTTGTTTTTTTCCTGGGATGGCTCCTGGAGAAGACTTCCCATGAGATCACCCCTGCTCTGCTCAATATTTATCCTCCCCTGAATCGACCTATCTAGCAATGATGGTCCCAACTCACATGACATACAGTATTAAGAGGTGGCTTTTTTTTAAAATTTTATAAAATGTTTTATTAATGTTAAAATGCATACAAAAAAAAATACAAACATACAAGACATACACAACTTACAAAAATTACAAAAAAGATACACAAAATTAAAGAAATAAAAGAAAGAAAAGAAAAGAAGAGAAAGAAAAAAAAGGGGGGGAAAGATGAAAAAGGTAAAAGATAAATACATTGATATATAAGTACCAAAAAAAAAAAAACTAATAGTAGATTATAATTCAATTAATGAACAAGTTAAATCATAACATAACATAAAGCATAACGTAAGAATTCATCTCATAATATAGATCATATCAGAAATAAGAACAAAATCTATATTCTACTATGTACACTCAAATATAAATAAACCCAATTATTAATCCCTATATTTTCTTATAATACTTATATTTCATAAACAATAAATTCATCATCTATAAATTCATATATACACAAAACATTCATACTTAATCACACTTCACCTGTGAGTCGACTTCCGCTTGTCCTTTTCCCGGGTTTACAATTTTCTACCCTTTTGCATTGTTTCCCCTTTTTTATGACATTTCTATCTATGCGGGTTATTAAAAGCAAATCCAAGTTTTTATCGTGGGGCACTGCTTCCTAAAATAATCTCCCAATTTCCTCCACCTTCGGCAAGAGGTGGCTTTTAAAGCAATTTTATCGTCACATAACATAGACAAATTTTTGCCACTTAGTCTCAAGTCACTGTCCCCCCACCCCCACCCCCACACAAAACGCACTCTGAGTAAATTATGTTTTAATAGCCGGGTTTGCCTGGATGGGCATTTCTACCTCATGTGGCTCGCAAGGAGAGCTGGAACCCTGTGCCAACTGGCACTGCCTCTCCCCACCCAAACCCCTACCCCAGCAGGAGCACCCAATCTTTAATTGAAACCTAATTGTTTACTAAACCGCTCAAACCAGAAGAGGAAATTACTATAATTTTGGTCTGTGGATGACTCCCTTCCCCCGCCCTGGCTGCAAAAGAAGAAGAAGAAGACTTGAGGATTGAATTTTAAGGAGAATAGGAACATTATCCTCAATGATACATAAACAGAAAGCGATTATCATTAAACTGTCAACAGCAACTGGATTTAGATAACGAGTCTTGATGCCAGCAAGAAATTATATGCAAATGATTTTGGGAGGATTTACCAGTGGGTTCAGTCACTGCTACGTGAAGAGGAAAGGAGTGGTGATGCTCTTTCTTGGTGAAAGGGGTGAGGCTGGTGGGGTCACCTTTTTGCAAGGCAACCACAGGTGCTTCTGAATACCCTAGGAGGGGAGAGTGCTCTTTCACTCAGGTGCTGCTTGTGGGTTCCCCAGTTGGGGCACCTGGCTGGCCACTGTGAGAACAGGAGGCTGGGCTGGGTGAGCCATTGGCTGTTCCAACCTCAGAACTCTTACATTCATTGCCAGACTGATACCTAGAGAGAACCTGCTGCAAGACAGACCCCAAAAAGAAAATAACAGAACACCACTAGTCATCACATACAGCTCCCAAGTTAAAACAGTACAACGCATCATCAGAGATCTACAGCCTCTCCTGGACAATGACAGCTCCCTTTCTCAAGCTCTGGGAGGAAGACCTTTCATTGCCTACAGACAGCCACCCAATCTTAAACAACTCCTCACCCACAATAATACAACCACCAGACTTAACATGGACACTGGTACCAGAGCCTGCAATAAACCCAGATGCCAACTTTGCTGCCACATACACCCAGACAACATCATTACTGGCCCCAACAACATCCAACATACCATCTCAGGACTATTTAATTGCTCATCCTCTAACATTGTGTATGCCATCAAATGCCAACAGTGCCCTTCAGCTCTCTATATTGGACAAACAGGCCAAACCCTACGCCAAAGGATAAATGGACATAAATCTGACATCAGGAACCAGAAGACAGAAAAACCAGTAGGAGAACACTTCAATCTCCCAGGACATTCTATACAAGATCTCAAAGTAGCTGTCTTACTACAAAAGAATTTCAGAAATAGACTGGAAAGAGAAGTTGCTGAATTGCAACTTATCACCAAGCTCAAAACCATGGAGGGACCTGGTTTGATCAGAGATATCGGGTTCTTATCTCATTATACATGATAAGCGATCTTCAGCCATCTCAACCCTTGCTTTTTCATGCAAAACCATTTGCAGTCGTTTTCGGTCATCAACAGCTATCAGTCAGTCAATCACCCACTTCCACCACCCTTCTGAGTGATCCCCCCTCCCCTCCCCATCCCCACCCCCTCCCCACCCCTTCTCTACATAAGTGCCTGGGGACTCCTATTTCACTGTATCTGAAGAAGTGTGCATGCACACGAAAGCTCATACCAAAATAAAAACTTAGTTGGTCTTTAAGGTGCTACTGAAGGTATATTTTATTCATTCACAGGCTCTCCATTCCCATAAGTGGGGCATCTTTCGTTATCTGTGATCCAGTGCGGTCAGCAGAGATACGTAGGTCCAGAGTCTTAGTCCCGCTCTCTTCTGAGCCCTTCTCAAGGCCACCCCCAAACTCTACTCTGCCTGGCCCCACCTCCTCATCTGCATAACCACAGCCCTGTGGTTTCTCAGGCCCTGTCTGCCCCATACATTCACAGTGGTACCCCAATTTGCTTCAAAGAGCTGCAGTTCTCAGAGTTCCCTGTGTAGATGGATGGATTGTTAAACAACTCTGTTGAAAAGAGACAGACCTATCATTCCATATTACCTACCACAACTAAATCAAGCCTCCATATTTCATGACAGTATACCCCTGAATTCCAGCATCAGATGTATCCCTGTAGGAGGCCAAGCTATTTTCACACACACACACACACACACACACACACACACACACTCATTCATATAGCCTCTGCTATGTGCAGTGTTTTATTTTTCTGGGGGTGCAGGTGTATGCATACCCCTAAACATTTTGTGAATCTAAGTTTGGCCTCATTGAGGGGCAGTATTTCAATATCAGTAGGAAAATGAGAGTACCCCTAAACATTTTTTAAAGGAAAAAAAGCACTGCCTATATGAATGGACATGCTATATGAAAGGATCATGCAAAAACAAAAACCCAATGAAAACAGACATCAAAGTACCCTAAGTTAAAATTAATTAGAATTTCAAAGTAACACAGTAAAATGGCAATAAAATAGAAAGCAGAAACTGAGCAGTGTGGTCTAAAAAAAATTCCCTAAAATGTAAGCAAAAGCTTTTCTAAACAAATATGCTTTCAGTTTTCCCTCAAACCCCAGTGCTGGCTGTTCTGAATTACCTACTTCTTCCACTATTCTTCTTCCACTAGGTGCTTTTGGGTGAGGGTGCAGGGGGTGGTCCCTAGGACCCTTCTGCACACCAAACTGGTATCCTGGCACAAAATTATGATCCCTCCGCAAGCTAGTGCAAAACATGAGCCACCTAGATGGCCACGGATAAATTATTATTATTATTATTATTATTATTATTATTATTATTATTATTGATTGCTATGTGGAATTTCCATAGTGGGGGAAGTTTATCCCAGAGCTTAGAGCTGTGGTTTCATTTTCACCCAGCTGTGTGGCTTTTAAATTTTCACCAATTTTGACAGCCATTTCCCAGCATGCAGGAACTGCTGTGTGTGGTCAGCTGGGGTGTGGTTGCAGAGATTTGAGCTTGACGGATTTGAACACTGGACTGTGCTGTGGAACCCTCTCTGGGTTCATCATGTACTTTGGGCTGGAGACTGCAATGACAGGCTACAACACTTGGAGCGGTGACCTGTTTTTGCTGAATGGATAGGGCATGGCAGAGTTATGGATCTTTTTCTTTTCACCCTCCCCCCAAGATCTTGTCACTGGGGCTTCTGGCTGTCGAGAAGATTCCTGCGTGGAAAGAGAAAATGACAGTGGAGTGGATTTTATTGGCAGGGCTAGCTTATGTTGCAAGCAGAGGCATGAAGGAAGAATGTGATTCTCCTCCACCCTTTTTTTCTGCTCTATTTCTCATCTGGGCTGCCGTGTTAGGAAACGGGAAGAGCAGAGACATAATCTCACCTTCCATTTATAGAAAGGAAATGGCCTTTTAGATGCACAGTGCAAATTGGGAAAATGCTCTTTTAGATACTTTGGGCTGCATGTCCGGTTGTCTCCCTAGAGACGGGTGAACTGGTCAAATTTAGTTTCTCATTTTTCCACGCTTAAAGTCTGTTCTCCACATTGCCATATCATTTTATAATTCCTTCCCCTGCCAACCCCACAAAAAGTCCTCATAAAAAGTCAGCAGCATCTTGGTAGGAATTTCTTCCAATGTATCCATTTTTTTTAAAAAAAATGCATTTTTGCCCAATGTACATAATTTTGCAATACAATTTCCCCCTGATATGATGCATTATTGTATAATCGCAACTTGTTTAAAACTGTTTCTAATATTGTGTTTTTATGTTGCAACCAGAACTGGGCTATTAGGGTGAAGGCATGTAATAAATTAATGATGATGATGTTGATGATGATGATACTAATAATACTAACAAATGCAGACAAATCTGATGATCAAATTAGGAGATTCTCAGCACAGCCGAGTGCATATAAGAACCTCTTAAGAATGAGAAAATGAGGAGTTATGCTAATAATTTTTTTAAAGATCTTGGGGAAGCCATTATTTACAAAAAATGTCCATGTACACTTTACTGCATCATTTTTATTTTTTATTTTTTTGCAATACAACAATAATACTTGGCTGTAGAATTGCATTGCATTGCAAAATTCAGAGAAGAGTGAATTTCAAACGACGGCTATGGTTCAGTTCATGTATTATTTTCAGAAAGTGCAAATTTGGTAGGTTTCCCCTTTAATAATGTGAACTGAGTTTATTTTTTTCTTCCCTTGCTATTCTTCTGTGCTGCGTCCTGGATTGGGGGCAGACAGGTTTCCAAGAAAAGGCAGGCTCTAGTTTCCACCTCTAGGGCCTGCTCCTGTGACCATGCTGGGAGCAGACCCGGGTCTCAGATTTCGGCCCTGAAATCTCAGGATCTATGATGTTCCTGACCTGATAAAACTCTCCACCTCAAACTCCCAAATGCTGCTTTGTATTCAGGCACAATTTCAGGGAGGGCCTTGGCAGCGCTGGCTCAAGACATTTTGCTACCTGAGGCAAAGGACAAGATGGTGCCCCCCCCCAAGGCACATACTACACTGGTAGTTGAATCTTATCCCAGTACTGGTGAAACATCTTCCATCATCACTTGAGGGCAGGTGCCTGGCATAAGTACAGGGCAGGCCACATGGCACACACAGCTCTGGCCACTCCCTGCACCTCAACATCTCCTGGATGAGGCAGGTGCCTCACTCTGCCTCATTGTAGGGCTGGCCCTGGGCCTGGGAGCCTCCTTGGGGAGAGCTTAAGAAGCGCCCTCACACTCCAGAGAGCACCCCTCCCTGCCGTCCCCACTCCACCCCATGATGCCATGCCAGAAATATTAAATTATCTCTCATTTCCTAGAGCCCACAGGGAAAGACAGTTCAAAAGCAAGGCTGTAAGGAAACCTAATAGGGAATATTAATCCTCATTTTACCCATTTTGATCAGTGTGTGTGGAATCATAATTGCAGTAATAGCGCTTGACATTTCCTCAGCACCTTTCAGTGAAGGCTGGCTGGGCGATCTGCACATCGGCCTGGATTTAATATGACAACCTGCCAGGAGACTGTTTAAATATTGCTGTCTGGACCCATATGACAGACAAGGGATATGGTTGCCTTATTTCAAAAAATAAAATTCCTGACACCCGCAAAATAGTTGAGCTTTTCTAGGGACATCTAACCTAAAAATTCCCAAGGTGGAATTAAGGTTGCCGGAAGAAATATCAACAACCTCAGATATGCAGATGACACAACTTTGATGGCAGAAAGTGAGGAGGAATTAAAGAACCTTTGAATGAGGGTGAAAGAGGAGAGCGCAAAATATGGTCTGAAGCTCAACATCAAAAAAACCAAGATCATGGCCACTGGTCCCGTCACCTCCTGGCAAATAGAAGGGGAAGAAATGGAGGCAGTGAGAGATTTTACTTTCTTGGGCTCCATGATCACTGCAGATGGTGACAGCAGTCACGAAATTAAAAGACGCCTGCTTCTTGGGAGAAAAGCAATGACAAACCTAGACAGCATCTTAAAAAGCAGAGACATCACCTTGCCTACAAAGGTCCGTATAGTTAAAGCTATGGTTTTCCCAGTAGTGATGTATGGAAGTGAGAGCTGGACCATCAAGAAGGCTGATCGCCGAAGAATTGATGCTTTTGAATTATGGTGCTGAAGGAGACTCTTCAGAGTCCCATGGACTGCAAGAAGATCAAACCTATCCATTCTTAAGGAAATCAGCCCTGAGTGCTCACTGGAAGGACAGATCGTGAAGCTGAGGCTCCAATACTTTGGCCACCTCATGAGAAGAGAAGAATCCTTGGAAAAGACCTTGATGTTGGGAAAGATGGAGGGCACAAGGAGAAGGGGACGACAGAGGACGAGATGGTTGGACAGTGTTCTCGAAGCTACGAACATGAGTTTGACCAAACTGCGGGAGGCAGTGCAAGACAGGAGTGCCTGGCGTGCTCTGGTCCATGGGGTCACGAAGAGTCACACACGACTAAATGACTAAACAACAACAACAACCTTTCGCTGTGAACTGAATCTAACTTCTCCCCCACCCACAGCTCAACTAAACAACAACCCCAAAATAGTGATTTTAAGCTTTTTTAGCTGCTTCTGCCATACACCTGGATTTTCCCTGACATTTCCCCCCCCCCAATGTCATTTTTACACCCGAAAACCAAGACATGCCTAGGAATGGAACAGCAGCCCTCTTTTGCTCTTGCTAATCAGTGGCTGGTGTCCAAAGATAGATTGCCACTGCTGCTGGAGGTTCCAAGCAGCCATTGCGACCCATTTCCCGTCCATGATTCTGTCTAAGCAACCCAAGTTGCTTAGGTTGCTTAGTGACAGCAAATCCCGTGGTTTTTCAACGTGTGCTGAGTGAAGAAGTCCTTCCATTGGTATGTCCAGAATCTCCTCTAACAGTCCATTTGGGTGACTGATCCCCAAAGGAGAGTCCTGCTTGCAGGTTCACCATGGGGGCATCGGGTTGGCTACTGCGAGAACAGGATACTGGGGTGGATGGGCCACTGGCCTGATACAGGACAGCTTCTTCTTAAGTCCTTAATTCAGCCTTTCCGCATGGGGAAGCTGTTCCTGTCCCCTGAGCATGTGGGCTCTCCTTTTTGGCACCTTCTCTTGAGAGGCTGCGTGCATGCACCTGTCTCAATCCATCCTAGCTCCGCTCTGCTATCCAGGGCGTTGGCACAGTGCTGGACCGAGGGACAGCCTTTTCCCCTTTTTGCGCTTCCAGCCACATCTCTTCATCTCTCTGCCTTGCCACGCCTCCTTGCGCTGAGGTGACATTGATTTCTGTCTACTCTTTCCAACTTGGGTTGCCATGGTGATGGATTCAGTTTCTCCGCTGTGCTGGGCTTTTTTCCTCCAGTTCAGTGTGCTCTGGGGAGAGAGAGAGAGGCAGGCAGGCAGGCTGTGTTTGGCTTCGCTTTCTCGTGGTGGCCACTATTGATAATGTCAGTGGCAGTGCCACGGGTAATTTGACAAAACAATGTCAGGAAGGCACTGGAATCTCTTTCTCTTTTGCATTGCTGGGCAGTGGCCCTTGACCAGAGCCAGCAGTCCGCCGTCGTCTTGTGTTTTCATCTCACTCAGGGCCCAGGACCTTCCCTCTGCTGGTGCCCAATCCAGCGGGAGACCCACAACAGACCCTCTGAGTAGCTGGGAGAAGAGGTTGCTGGGCAAGGCATGCCTTTGCTCCGACCTGGCCAGAGGTACAATCATACATTGAAAGAAATAAAACTATAGACATACTAGCTGACCCGGCCACGCGTTGCTGTGGTTCTTTCCTGTGATCCCCACCCATTTAGACAAAAAACAGTGCAGCCCAAGACCTTTCCTTAAAAGCAGCCAGTTTCCCATAGCCTGTTGGAACGCGGTACTTGCTGGTGGAAGGACAACAATGTGGGAACCAGTCTCTAGGAGGGAAGTTCCAGAGGCTGGGAGCAGCCACCGAGAAGGCGTTCTCCCACATCTCTACCAAAAATATTTAAGGAAGGTGCCAGGTGAGCCTCCCTGGGGAAAACATTCCACAAATGGGGAGCCACTGCAGAAAAGGCCTTTTCTTGCATTGCTACCCTCTGAACCATCCATGGAAGGCCTCTAATGATGATCTTCACATTAAACTGCAAGCAAGGCAGAGAGCTTAAAAGCTCTTTTTCTACTAGGTTTTCTCAGCGCAAAAATAGCTTTTACATTCTCCCCCTTGCTTGGGGAGGCAAGGCTCATTGAGGCTCTGGAAGACTAGGGATGGTTCCAAGGGGTGGTTTGAGTATATATAGTACATGTTTTTGTTTAAACATAGATTCCTTGGAACTGGGGTGCCTGTGCTTGCCCAGGGTTCATTTTCCTTGGAATGAAGGTCAGCGGAAACTGTGGTATCTTCAAGATATATGGGAGCCAGTGTGGTGTAGTGGTTAAGAGCGGTAGACTCGTAATCTGGGGGACCGGGTTCGCGTCTCCGCTCCTCCCCATGCAGCTGCTGGGTGACCTTGGGCTAGTCACACTTCTTTGAAGTCTCTCAGCCTCACTCACCTCACAGAGTGTTTGTTGTTGGGGAGGAAGGGAAAGGAGAATGTTAGCCGCTTTGAGACTCCTTCGGGTAGTGATAAAGAGGGATATCAAATCCAAACTCTTCTTCTTCTTCTTCTTCTTCTTCTTCTTCTTCTTCTTCTTCTTCTTCTTCTTCTTCTTCTTCTTCTTCTTCTTCTTTTTACATACCTGAGCATAGGGTGGAGGGGCTCACAGCACTGAGACTCCCATAGTTCTTGTTTCCCCATTAGGTTTCCAGGGAAACTCCCAAACTCATCTTTGGAAGCAGCACTGAGCAAGGCATGCTTCTGAGTCTCCCACTTCCAGCCTCAGCCAAACTCTCATGAACAGCATTCTGGGATATTGATCTCCTAAATTTACAGGGCGATGTTGCCTCCAACTGGGTGAGGGTGGTAGCCCCCATTGGCCTTTATGGCAACAGGGCAATGTAAATGGCCTACTAAGACCATAACCTTAACAGAGGAACTTTGGGCTGGTTTCCTCTTAAAGATTCTACCTGACCTACACAGAATCACAGGTCTGGAAGGTGTCATCCATACTGCCCCCCCCCCCAAAAAAAAGCAGTACTGGACTTTTTTGTTGCCGGGGAGTGGCAAGGAGAAATGCTGAGGCAAGGATGGAGCCTGGAGTAGGAAGGGGGGGGGGAACCTATACTGGCTTCTCTCAGTTTCTTATTTTTCCCAATCTTAAATTCAGTTCTCCACACTAGCATGAAATTTCTTTTTTTTAAATTCCGTTTGAAAATTAACCAGCATTTTAGCACAGATTACTCTCAACATGCATATTTCTGCATACTTCTTCAAGCCGTTACCTCTATTTCAATGCATTTTGCATTTCCCCCATTAATATATGCACATGTATGCACATTTTACTCTGGTATAATACATTGGGATGTTTCAAAATTAGGAGAAGGTCTCATTCTGAGGCCTGTTCATGACATCAGTAAGTTGAAATGTGAATGGAATTTCTCCCTCACCCCAAGCCTGGAGTGAACTGTTGGGTTCAGGATTCGTAGGAACATTCAGAGCTGCCTTAAACCAAGTCAAACCATCAAGCAATATTACAGAGAAGTGGCCACCTCAGGTGGCAATGCCATGGCTGCTAGCCAGGATGGCTCTGCTCTGCCTCCACGGCTGGAAGCAGCGATGCTTCTGAATGCCAGTTGCTGAAAGAAGCCACAGGAGGGGAGAAGAGGGCTCTTGTGCTCAAATCCTGCTTGCAGGCTTCCTGTGAGTACAGGAATAGGTGGGCCATTGGCCTGATCAGCAGGCTCTTCTTAGGTGACAGGTGAAGTGGAGGACTCTGTCCTGTCACCAGGATTGAAGGCAGGTTCAACTGCCTGTCTAGTCTGCTCCTGTATATACAGTGTCCTGCCATTCACCTTAAGGGCAGTGGAAATATAACTTTTCCTGGCCCCATGCACCAGTGGGCCTTTGAGCCTAGTAGGTGTCAACACTGGCCAGCAGCACTCCAGAACGCTCCCCCAGCCCTGCCTGGAGATGCCAAGGATGAAACTTGTGACCTTTTGCATGTAGAGAAGATGCTCTGCTGCTCTGTGGCGGGTAATCTCAGTAAAGGTTTACTTGGCATGCCTAGGCAGAAGGACCCACTGATGAGTGGGAGAGCCCCTGTTTTGATACAGACAGCCGCAGGAACATAGGAAGAAGAGTCCGACCATTGACCCATCAAGCTTCCACCTAAACATTAGGAAGAACTTCCTGACAGTAAGAGCTGTTCGACAGTGGAATTTGCTGCCAAGGAGTGTGGTAGAGTCTCCTTCTTTGGAGGTCTTTAAGCAGAGGCTTGACAGGCATATGTCAAGAATGCTTTGATGGTGTTTCCTGCTTGGCAGGGGGTTGGACTGGATGGCCCTTGTGGTCTCTTCCAACTCTAGGATTCTATGATTCCTTGAACTTCCTGACAGTAAGAGCTGTTCGACAGTGGAATTTGCTGCCAAGGAGTGTGGTGGAGTCTCCTTCTTTGGAGGTCTTTAAGCAGAGGCTTGACAGGCATATGTCAAGAATGCTTTGATGGTGTTTCTTGCTTGGCAGGGGGTTGGACTGGATGGCCCTTGTGGTCTCTTCCAACGATTCTATGATTCTATGATTCTAAGCTCAGCCTTGTCTGCTTGATCATTTCCCTCATTCTCTGGCTCTGCACTAACCCACCTCAAATCTACTTGAAAGCCTCATTATCACCTCATTTGCTCTCCAAAGCAAGGAGGGTCCAGCCATTACCCTGACGCTCCAGGTGATGATGTCATTACTTCTGCGGTGTGTGTGTGTGTGCTTTCCCCCCCCAGAACTGCACTTCCCTTGCACCTCAACTCCACCACTACAGACGCTCTGTTTCCCTCCATATGTCATGGGGCTCAGACTCTTATCAGCCCCAGCGGCCATGGTCAGGCATGATGGGGGGGGGGGGGGAATTCAGGAACATCTTGAAGGCCACAGATCACTGTGCTCTGTGACCCTTTTTCTTTTCTTTTTTAAATGACCCCAGAATTTATTCTTCATCATCTTTGAAAGGCACAGTCTCTAATGTGTGTGTGGAGGGGGGGGGAGAGAGAGAGAGAATCCCCAGCTGTGAATAATGCTGAGGCGGCACCGTCATGTGGCTGCAATCTACATCCTCGTTCCAATTGCACCTCGTTCATATTTAGCAAAGTCCCAAGCACAGAGGGAGCAGAGCAGCAGAAAGCCCAAACTGGCCAGGACCATGGCAATAGAAGCAGGAAACGTGTCTGTGGATTGAACTACTTCAGGCTACGACTGGAGATTTGCACAGATGATTGTTCACCCAGTAATACACAGAATGTGTTACACACACAAAACCCCACAAATGTGCCAGGTAAGGCAAACGTTCCTTCTCAGGAGATACTGTTTACATAAAGGATCCTGCTTTCCTTTCCACCTTGTCATGTGAGCTCCCATCTTTAGTCTAAACGGCCTCTGTCCTGTATACCTGAAGGAGCGTCTCCACCCCCATCGTTCTGCCCGGACACTGAGGTCCAGCGCCGAGGGCCTTCTGGCGGTTCCCTCGTTGCGAGAAGCCAAGTTGCGGGGAACCAGGCAGAGGGCCTTCTCGGTGGTGGCGCCCGCCCTGTGGAACGCCCTCCCAACAGATGTCAAAGAGGAAAACAGCTACCAGACTTTTAGAAGACATCTGAAGGCAGCCCTGTTTAGGGAGGCTTTTGATGTTTAATAGATTATTGTATTTTTATATTCTGTTGAAAGCCGCCCAGAGTGGCTAGGGAAACCCAGCCAGATAGGCAGGGTATAAATAATAAATGATTCTTATTACCGTATTAGTCAATATTCCACCTCATTATTAAAATCCCTACTTGTTTCTGTAATTCTTTGTTTGAGTTCCACTCATTATGTTACATCCAACTTTGGCTGGGGTAGGGGCTGTCCTACTGACAGTGGTCTTTTTCTTTTTTACATTTTTTTATGTGGTGGCAGGAGTTGATTTCATCTGCCCTTCTTGGCAACAGCCACAATCCTCCCAGAATGCTCCAGGTGTTCAGTCATAACATGGCATCCCGGGGTGGGGAACTGTTGGAGCTGCCATGCACGACCACCTACAAAGGTACCTGTCACCAGCTCTTTACATTTCCAACACTTATTTGATCTGGATTTATACATTTTTGCCAATTTACTCAGTGTTAGGTACCATCGATATATCTTTTTCATATAATTTTCTCTTAGACCATTAGATGTTGTAAATTTTATATCCACATTCCACAATGGTTCCTATGCCTCCATATGCATATTATGACCAATATCTATTGCCCAATGTATCATTGAGGATTTTACTTGCTCATCCTTTGTCTCCCATTCCAATACAGTGGTACCTCACTAGACGAATGCCTCACAAGATGAATTTTTCGCAAGACGAACGTGTTTTGCGATTTCAATGGAGACTCACAAGACGAAGTTTCCTATGGCGCGCTTCGCAAGACAATTTTTTTTCGGCCCATAGGGTGCCTCGCAAGATGATTTTTTTTTATTCGTCTTGTGAGGCACCCTATGGGAAACCGCACTTCAATGCGTTCCTATGGGAGCCGCTTCGCAAAACGAATTTTTCGCTATACGAAGCAACTCGCGGGACGAATTAAATTCATCTAGCGAGGCACCACTGTAATATATTGTACATTTTAGACAGCACTTTTACATTACATTCCAACAGGTTGTGATATTTGTTTCCCAACCCCCCGTATCTTATCTTTCTTAAATACTTTGTTCAAATGATGATATTGTATGTTAATTTTCCTGATAATTCCTTAAATTCTTTTTAATTTATACTCTCCTCCCTTTTGTTTTAATAAATTTCTATAAGTTATCCAGCCTTCTATCATATTCTTTTTCTTTACCGCTATAACTTCCAATGGTGAGGGCCTGTGTGGTGCTTTTAGAATCATTTCTTGTTTGTTAAGAGTTGGAGGGACAAACTAAAATTGCGCATTAATTCTGGTGCTAAACAAGTAGGTACAAAACAGTTGTATGGCATAGAACTGACATTACTAATCCTAATTGCCACAAAACCTATGCTTTTCACTCACAGATACAAAAATACAAATGTTTAGATACTTAGGGAAAGATGTGGAGGGAGGGAAGGAGGGAGGGAGGGAGGGAAGCCAAAGGGGTGAGCAGAAGATTGATGGATTGCCAAGCAGATCTCCACATTTTCAGGATGTGTTTTGAACATACGTACTATCTTGGGGGCTTTGCAATTAAATTATTGAAAACAATATGCGGGTCTTGTTGCCATCTTCTCCAGCTTCTTCGAGAGGAGATTGTTCAATACTTATGCAATTGTAGAAAGGGCAGGGGTCTCTCTATGCTTCCTTATCGTATTAAAAAAAGAAAAAAACCAAAGTGTCCCATTATTAACAGTCATCAGAATGGTTGGATATGAATGCAGCAAACACATTTTGCATTGCTTGGAGAGATTGGGGTTTTGCTTAATGTCAGACTATCCTGGAAATTTTGATAGATAAGCATGATTTTTAAATACATACTGTATATGAAACCAAAGTATAGTGAATTTTTTCCAATAACCTTCCTATCCTTTCAAGCTTTGGGAAAGCATGCAATGCAGTGAAGTTTACTGTTATTTAGGAATAAACAGATGCACAAATGTAGGGTGGGGGACAGCTGGCTTGCCAGCAATACATGTGAAAATGATCTAGGGTTCTTAAGTAGACCACAAGCTTAAAACGAGTCAACAGTGTGATGCTGCAGGAAAAATAAAAGCTAATTCTAGGCTGCAACAGAAGTAGAATGTCCAGCTCCAGGGAAGTCATAAGGTAAAGGTAAAGGGACCCCTGACCATTAGGTCCAGTCGTGACCGACTCTGGGGTTGCGCGCTCATCTCGCATTATTGGCCGAGGGAGCCGGCGTATAGCTTCCAGGTCATGGGGCCAGCATGACTAAGCTGCTTCTGGCAAACCAGAGCAGCACACGGAAACGCCGTTTACCTTCCCGCTATAGTGGTTCCTATTTATCTACTTGCATTTTGATGTGCTTTCGAACTGCTAGGTTGGCAGGAGCTGGGACCGAGCAACGGGAGCTCACCCTGTCACAGGGATTTGAACCGCCGACCTTCTGATCAGCAAGCCCTAGGCTCAGTGGTTTAGCCCACAGCGCCACCCGGGTCCCTGCAGGGAAGTCATAGTACCGCTCTACTGTACCTTGGTCGTACCACATCTGGAGTCTCATGCCCAGTTCTGGGCGCCACAGTTTAAGGAGGATATTGACAATCTGGAAGGTGTGCAGAGGAGGGCGACCAAGATGATCTGGGGTCTGGAAACCAAGCCATAGGGTGAACAGCTGAGAGAGTTGGATATGTTTAGCTTAGAAAAGAGAAGACTGAGAGGTGATAAGATAGCCATCTTCAAATTTCTGAGGGGGTACCACATGAAAGATGGAGAAAGTTTGTTTTCTGCTGCTCTGGATTCAAATGACAAGAAGAAAGACTCCAACTAAACATTAGGGATAACTTTCTGAGCGTAAGAGCTATTTGATAGTGGAACAGATTGCCTCAAAAGGTGGCTGACTCTCCTCTACTTGAGGTTTCAAAGCAGAGATGGATAGCCATTGGCCAAGGATTATTTAGTTGTGATTCTTGCATTGCAGGGGGTTGGACTAAATGACCTGATGTGCATCACTCCCAGCTCTGCAATTCTATGATTTATTCAGACCCTTCCTTGCTCCTTGTGCTATCTAGCACATATCAAAGGGGACAAGCTCCTGTCCCAAGAAGCTCATGGTATAATGTCTAGCATGAGAGGAGAAAATGAGGAGAAGTGAATGCTAGCCAATGTCATTATAGGCACTTTGCCTTCACTGGTTATAATGGTTGCACTTCTGTTATGCTGGAGACTGGTGTTTATCACTTGTCCTTCTCACCCTCACCAGAAGGGGACACAGTAAGGATGTACAGTGGTGCCTCACTAGACGAATGCCGTGTAAGACGAATTTTTCACTTAATGAAGAGATTTTTCAAGTGGAGGTTGCCTCGCTAGAGGAATTCGTTTTATGAAAAATTTGTCTAGTGAATCGCGGTTTCCCATAAGAATGCATTGAAATTCAATTAATGTGTTCCTATGGGCAAAAAAAAAAAATAAATCAAAAAAATATATCAATGCATTCCTATGGGATTCGCTAGACGAATTTTTCATTATACAAATTGACCCGTGGAACAAATTAAATTCATCTAGCGAGGCACCACTGTACAGTATTGTATGTCCAACTCTAAGCACACTTCCCCAAAATGCAGAAAAAAAGGCAACAGATGCGGGAACAGAGTCCACTTTGGCATCTTATCATATTGGGATTGGCTACTAATATTAATTCATTTGGATTCAGCAGTATTAGCAAGAAGGGGTTATGGCACAGTGATGGAATATATGTTTTGCATGCAGAAGGGAAAACTACCCTCTCTGCTCAAGACCCCCGAAGTGCACTGCCAATCAGAGGAGGCAATTCTGAGCTAGAGGCACAACTTATCAGAACCTTAGTTGTGTAAGTGACATGCACCTTTTCACCCTTTGACTTATTTATTGATGTACAGTGGTACCTCATGTTGCAAATGGGATCCATTCTGCCAGGCCGTTCGCAACATGAAGAGGCCGCAACATGAAGAGGCCGCAACATGAAGTGCCGCATCTGCACACGTGTGTGATGCATTGCGGCGCTTCTGCGCATGCACAAAGCATGATTTAACACTTCTGCGCATGCGTACAGGTTACGGGCGCGCCGAACCTGGAAGTAGCCCATTCCGGGACTTCTGGGTTTGGCGCGTCCGTAAGCTAACAGACGCAACATGAAGCGGACGTATCCTGAGGTATGACTGTACTGTGTTTCATAACAGTTATACACAACTTGATTGTTATTATTTTTAAAAGCCCTCAAAGCAGGTTGCAAAAGTAATGGAACAATAAATTACCAGCAAAAGTTAAAAACACCTATTTAAAGCATTCATAAAAATGAAAAGAAGCAATATACTAAAAACATTCCACAAGTATGGATAGGTTTGGGGTGAAAAGAGTACAGCATAGTTACCTGTCTCGTATCAGCAGGGAGTTCCAAAGTGGGGGTGCTGCCACACTAAAATATTGATTTCTTACAGTCAGATGGGTGGCATATAAATAATAAATTATTATAAATGCAGAATGGGTGTTATGTAGCACCTCTAACAGTGCCAGCTCTGTAGATCAAAGCAGTTGAGTGGGCAAGATCGTAAAACCATCTTAGAAGTAAGCTGGTCCCAAGTTGTTAAGAGCTTTGCATCCTAATAGTAGTACCTTGAATGTATGTATGTACAGTATTTCAATAAAGAATATATATTATTTATTGAAAGATTAAAAAGTGCATGATTACTAGCGCACAGAGTAAGATGACACAAAAAAGAAGAAACAAAATAGTGCCCATGTAGAAAACAAAACAGAACTACAACAAAAAATTGTATGTTGTTGTTGTTTAGTTGTTTAGTTGTGTCTGACTCTTTGTGACCCCATGGACCAGAGCACGCCAGGCACTCCTGTCTTACACTGCCTCCCGCAGTTTGGTCAAACTCATGTTCGTAGCTTCGAGAACACTGTCCAACCATCTCGTCCTCTGTCGTCCCCTTCTCCTTGTGCCCTCCATCTTTCCCAACATCAGGGTCTTTTCCAGGGAGACTTCTCTTCTCATGAAAAAAAATTGTATGCATTACAACAAAAACCAAATTGTTATTGCAGTTATTGCAGACTGTTATTGCAGACTCATTCAACAAAAAATAATATTTAGAACTTTTTTTTGACCCATTACACTTGTTTACGAAAGGACTAGCTAAGACATCTGGATACTGGAGATGGAACAGAGATAATGCTTCTCTAAAACATGTCTGTACAATGTCCTATGTTGATTAATTTTGGGCAGAAAGTAATGGGCAATCAACATGACTGTATGGAGTAATCTTAATTTGCAGAGGAAAATATCCTTTTGAATTATATACCCAGTACATGGAGTCTAACAAAGGGACAATATGAATGGACTCTCTGTGCTCTTATTAGGGCAAAAATACAGGTATTGATGAACTGGAAAAATAAAAATTGTAGCACCTTGAACCTGGCCCTGGTCAAGATGGTCTCCTCCAACAACAAGGCTCTTCAGATGCCCTTATGCTAGCTCTATGGAGCCTCCCTTTTCAGGGGCACTTTACCTCTGAACACCAGGAGCAGCAACAAGAGAGGGCTTTTACTTTCTTGCCCTGCTTGTGGACTCAAAGGGGTCCCCTTGAATCACAGGGGGCATCGTCAAGTGTAGGGATCATGTAAGTGACTGCATCTCAGGGATTACATTGGGAATCATGCATTCATAGCTTTATGTGTGGTTTGAGGGGAATGTTCTTGAGCTGGTGGCTCCACCTGAACAGACTACTCCCGCCTGGGTTATGAAATGTGTGGCTTCTTGGTGTAGATCCTGTTGGATGTATGTACACTCCATGATCCTCTACCTGGCAAGCACGTTTCAGTCTGGGTTGCAAGAAACAGGCATTTGTTGCCATTTGTTCTTGCCTGGCTGTGAAACATTTGGGTCAATAGATCTGGGTAAAAGGGCATCTGTTAATCTTCTTCCTTTCCCTGCTGGTCTTTGAAAAGCTGATAAACCTGTTTTCTGCCAGGGATTCCTGGGGCTCCTTCCTGTCTTTAGAAGTAGTCTCTTTGATGTCCAGGAAGTCTTTTTAGCATCTTGGTGTTAGTTCCAGATCTTCCCAACAGTATCAGATTCAAGGTGGGAGGAAACCTGGGAGGGGTTTTAGAACTTAGGATGAATTCTATTGGATGATTTGAATCTTTGTAACCTTTTGATATTGTAATAAAAAGATCTGGCGAAGGGAAAGACGGACGCACTTTCCCTCCCAGAGATTTGCTGGTTGAATCTCTGTGTCCTTTGTTTTATTTCCATGTGGTTTTGCCACAAGTGGTGCCCTCTCTGAGGCTCCATGAAAAGAGGATCAGGTAAATGATCGCTCTTCTGATTTTGGGCTTAACAAAGCTCCCCTAGGTGCTGTTTGACTCTATCTGCAAATAGAGTGCTTTCAGACTGAATGATTCTTATCACCCGGAACCTTGGGCAGAACCTGTGCGCACAGAAAATAGGTAAGAATGGAGGGAGATCTAAGTATTTTGCAGAAAAAACATAAAAGAGATTTGCTCTTTTTGTTAAGTCCTCATGGTCACAATCAGGTGATGTCCCCACTGATTGACCAGTTATTGCATGAGATTTCTCATGTTGCGTCCTTCTTCCCTGAGGAAGGTACCTTAGATTTAGAAAAATGGGACAAAGTGGGTTTGGTTTTGAGTAAATCTGACCGACCCTCTGTTCAAATCCTACATACGTGGAAGCTTTGTAGATCCGCTGTAGCTAGAGTGGCAAATCCACTGCTTCAGCTTCAAGATGCTTCCTCAGCATCTCCAAGAATTTTGCCCCCTTCGCAGCCTCCAGGTTTGGGGGGAGATTTTGTTTTAAAGGCAGCTTCAGTTCGTGCAGCAGCCCTGCCTTCTGCCGGCTCCTTGTTGCCTGGATCTAATTTAGAAATAATGCCTCCTTCCTTTTCTGTGGGCTTTTGCCCAGAGGCAGTACCTCAGACCGCAGTGCAACCGATGGTGAGTCAGGCTTTAAAGGAAGGTGATAGTGAGGTAACTTTGGATGTTCTGCCTTTAATGGCTAACCTTCCAAATGAGCAAATAGTCATGGTAAAATCTCAAGAGTTGCCTGTTATTCCATTGATTTTGACTGAAAGAGAGCAGCAAGTTGCTGCTGATGATAGTTTTTTGGATGCAAATGAGAGCAGACCTCCACTGAGAAAGCTCTCTAGCCCTGATTTCACTGAGTTGCCAATCTCTGTTAATGTAAGCAAGGTCAAAGATTTTTTTCCTGTCTTGAATGAGCAAACATGCATTGTTGAAGATGGCTGGCAGGAATTGTTTGATACTCCACAACAACACTTTTTGGTTGTTACAAAATATGCTGGAGACTCTTTTCCTGCTTCCAGTAAGCATCAAAACTTGTCATGCATTGCAGAAAAGTTTCTGCAGGAAGTTTTTGAGTTTAGTACTTTTCAAAGCAGTTTAGGGAAAATCTTTTTTCCAGAGCAGCTCTGCCTTGCCTCAGTGAGTAGGAAATCTGATGAAATTGCTGCATATGAACCAGATTGAAGGGAAGATTTAAATTTGCATTTCTTTCCTTGAGGCAATTTTTTTGTTTGGCTACCAGAAAAGTTTTGCTAGTAGATGGTTTTTGTTTCTCAGTTAACCAGAACTCTCTTTGTTAGAGACGCTTGTTAAAGTTTTAATTCTTTAGTTTTCAGTTGGTTTTAAAATATCTGCTTACCAGCAACCAGACTGGAAAAAAAATGAAATTGGATGTTTTTGCTGCATTGAAGTAAATTCTGCACAACATACATGCAGTGAATTGGTTCTGAGTTTTTAATACTTATCTCTTGATAGCAGTATTGTTTAGCTTCATGTATTTTTATGTTTAGATATGCAGACATGAGCATGAGTAAATTTATAGGCTCAATTCTGCTCTATGTATTTAGTTTAAATCTTTTTTCTATCTATATGTGGGTAAGAGATAAATTGAGGATGGTTTTTTACAGAATTTTCCTTTTCAGAATGCCTAAATGTTCTCTGACTTGAATTTAATTTCTGAAGGAATTCCAGCATCAAAGGTTAATTGTTAATGTTTTTCCTTCAAGACTTAATTATTTTTTTCTCCTAGCACTGAGTGAGATGTTGTCAGACTGGGACATGCATTTAAGTTCCTCTTCTTTGTGTGTGAGATGTTGGTTCTTTGTTCTCATTTCATAGGTTTACACTCTGCACATGCTCAAGCACTCTCTGATTGTGATCTCTTCTTTAATCTCCAGTGATAAAGTTCTGGGTTAATGATGTTCCTTTATTCACAGGAAATATTTACTCTCTTTAACTCTAGAGTGATCTTCAGTATTTTGTTTCTTAACATTTTATTTGCTGATAAATGTTTGATAATTTCTTCTATTGATATGATGTATGATATTTTAGGATGCTGTAACTGGTGTTTAAAAGCAGGTCCCGATGCCTCAGACTTCCAGGAAATTACATGAAGGAAATTTATTTTAATGCTAAATAACATGCTTTTCTTGTAGGTAACATTTCAGAAGTGCTGAATATGCATTGGCAGGGGGTTGGACTGGATGGCCCTTGTGGTCTCTTCCAACTCTATGATTCTATGATTGTTGGCTGTGATTTTCCTATTTAGTCTTTGGTGGTATAAAATTTGGTTAACATGTCTAATATTTTTTTAATCTAGCTTCTTTCATGGTTTTCTTGCTGTAATTTTCTCCCATATTAGATTAGTCTGAAGGTGGATACAGAGCAACTGCATGATTTCTTTGTTCCTTCTCTGTTGTTTTGGTTCAAGTCAAGTTGCCAGTCCTCAATGAGGAGAGCTAACAAAAGTTTTATTTTTTAGCTAGTGGACTTGCTTCAACGTATTTTTTCCTCATTGTATGTTTTTGGGTTATAACATGTTTTCTTTTCCAGAAACTATTCTCTACCTAGCGTTTGGGAATGGGTTACATAAATACTTTGTAAAGATTTCTTTCCTTGCAAGTTTTTTTTCAATTTATCTACATGTGTTCTTATCCTTTGTTCTCAATTCTCCCTCCCTTTGGGGGGGGACCTAATGGGGTTTTTTTAGGTTTACTTTTACCTCTAGCTGGAGAAAACTTTACTCAAGAGTAAATTGACCCACCAGGTTTTTTTCCTTCACATGTTTTTTTAATGAACTTTTTCTGAATGCCAATGGGATTTTAACTTCAGTTCTTATAAGATACTATATTTTAACTTCCTAGGTTTTTTACTTTTATGCTTATTAGTTGCATTACTGTATTTTATATTCCTGATTTTGTGAATTTCTTCTTTCTGTACCTTCTACACAAAAAATAAAAATAAAAAAAAGAAAGCTGAAATATGGGAATTTAGCTAGGAAGCTACAGAAATATGTTAGTACTATAATACTATTATTTACTCTTTCACTTATCTCAGTTAAAACTTTTATTATTCAGCTTTAATTAAAACAAAACAAAATAAAATAAAATAAAAATAAAAACTTTTTTCTATTTTAAGTTTTTATAATATATGTTTTAATTGTCTTAGTTTTCTTTTAATGTACTATTTTAGGATTGTTTTAGGTTAAAAGGTTCTTTTCCAGTTGCTGGATCATCTGCTGATTCAAATATGGAAGAAAAGGATTTTTTGCTAATATTGCTCAAGCTCATAATTTTGGGGCAAGGGCAATTCTGCTTACTTTAACAGGTTTCTGAGGAAAGTTTAAGCTGATGATGTGGACCTAGCACCAGATTCCTTCTACAGAAGTTTCATCCTAGTCCTAACTGAACAACACAGGCATAACTGGACAAAGTACAAGGGAAAGCAATTTGCAGAAGCCTGAAGACTTGATGAGTTTCAGATGTCACATGTCAACTACAAGTTTCTAAACATCCAGAAAGATCCAGAGTTTGCCCAGAGACGTTTTAGCTAAAGACTTTCCTGTAGTTATCAAATTATCAGAACATACCATCAATCAATTGATTGTTGTGATTTATATTAAGCCTATTCATTTATTGCTTATGATCTTCTGTAATCATTGTGGTTGTATTTTATGATTTTGTTTTATATTGATATTGTTGTATGCTTATGTCTATTCAATATTTTCCTGATATAATGTAGTCTAGTTTCAATCTTGGTATTATGGGTAATTGCTTATTTTAGGATTGCTAGGGTTTATAAGTTTGCTTAGGTAGAATTTATGATCACATATGAGTTATTAATCTTAGTTAGTAATGGATGTTTTCATATTATATTCCCTCTTTCTTCATGCTCCTTTTGGTTTTCTCAATCTACCTCAGGAATCTCTCGGATCTCTGTTATTCAGGCATCATCTACAGGAATGTGATGAGGATGCAATGCCCTTACTATCCTAATTGCAAGAGATGTTTTTTCTCTGTCTCACAAAACAAAATTAAAAAGAAAAGATGACATGTAGGGATCATGTAAGTGACTGCATCTCAGGGATTACATTGGGAATCATGCATTCATAGCTTTATGTGTGGTTTGAGGGGAATGTTCTTGAGCTGGTGGCTCCACCTGAACAGACTACTCCCGCCTGGGTTATGAAATGTGTGGCTTCTTGGTGTAGATCCTGTTGGATGTATGTACACTCCATGATCCTCTACCTGGCAAGCACGTTTCAGTCTGGGTTGCAAGAAACAGGCATTTGTTGCCATTTGTTCTTGCCTGGCTGTGAAACATTTGGGTCAATAGATCTGGGTAAAAGGGCATCTGTTAATCTTCTTCCTTTCCCTGCTGGTCTTTGAAAAGCTGATAAACCTGTTTTCTGCCAGGGATTCCTGGGGCTCCTTCCTGTCTTTAGAAGTAGTCTCTTTGATGTCCAGGAAGTCTTTTTAGCATCTTGGTGTTAGTTCCAGATCTTCCCAACAGTATCAGATTCAAGGTGGGAGGAAACCTGGGAGGGGTTTTAGAACTTAGGATGAATTCTATTGGATGATTTGAATCTTTGTAACCTTTTGATATTGTAATAAAAAGATCTGGCGAAGGGAAAGACGGACGCACTTTCCCTCCCAGAGATTTGCTGGTTGAATCTCTGTGTCCTTTGTTTTATTTCCATGTGGTTTTGCCACAGTCAAGGTCTGCTGTAAATTATTTCCTTTCATCCCCTCTCAAAGCTGCTTCTGCCCTATAAAAGGCAGGCGAGAGGAAGGAAAAATCACGCGTAATGATTTGCAGCTGATAGCAAGTACTCAAGCCAGGATGATTATGCTTGAAGAAAGTGATGTCGAAATTTAGATTTATAGGAGGGTGAATAAATTTCTGTCAGTTGGCGATTATTATCTCCTTTAATCTCAAAGACCCTCGTCTTCCCACTCTCGTGCCTGTGTCTGGGGTTTCAAAAGCGTGTTCCTGATTGGGATCTAGTGCTCTCCATCGGGAAATAAATCTCCCACATTTTATACAAGGCAAGCTGAAGATGCTTAAACATGAACATTATTAGATTGATTTGGAAAAGGCTCCAAACTTTGTTATGCCCTGTAAGTGCATGAATTGTCAGAAAGCTTACGACAGGTTTGTTTGTTTTTGTTTGTTTGCAGGGGGAAGAACCCAAACCACGTATTGTTGCACACACCCCAGTCTTTGACCGGTGAGAGACTTTAGTGATTTCAGATGCTTACCCAGGGTTTGCTTTCCTTGGAATAAGCATTGGTGGAGACTGTGGTGTCTTTAGGCTACATCAGGGGTAGGCAACCTAAGACCCGGGGGCCAGATGCGGCCCAATCACCTTCTAAATCCAGCCCGCGGACGTTTCGGGAATCAGCGTGTTTTTACATGAGTAGAATGCGTCCTTTTATTTAAAATGCATCTCTGGGTTATTTGTGGGGCATAGGAATTCGTTCATATGTTTTTTTCAAAATATAGTCCGGCCCCCCACAAGGTCTGAGGGACGGTGGACCGACCCCCTGCTGAAAAAGGTTGCTGACCATAGCTGCCAAGTTTTCCCTTTTCTCGCGAGGAAGCCTATTCAGCATAAGGGGAAATCCCTTAAAAAAAGGGATAACTTGGCAGCTATGTTGCTGACCCCTGCCTTATAACAAGATTGGTCCATCCAGCTCAGTAGACCAGCTGACAGCAACTCTCCAGGATTTCAGCTGGGAGTCTCTGCTAGCCTTATAGGGAGATGCCACTGGGGATTGAACCAGGAACCTTCTGTTTGCAAGACCCTTCCCCATTTTTCAGTGGGTCTCCCCCCCCCCCAAGGGGCCCCCCAGGATGGGCTGGGGGGGCACCTTGCTTGCTCCTCTGGGTACGTAGCTTGTAGGGTGTCTGAGGACTTTGTCTCCTGTGCCAGGTAAGGGCTATGCCTGACGCCGTGTAATGATGCCACATGGTATAGTCTTATGTTGTGGAGCTGGTACAAGCCGGCCCGTGAAAAGCATCGAAGATAAATCCAAAGAATGTGCCACAAATAATTCTTCTGAATGGAATCCTTGGGAGAGGAGGCATTGTCCTCACATGAGGATGCCATCCTGAACACAAAGGAGGGAGTGAAAAAAGAGGATGGTCTTCTCCACTAGGACCATCACCAGAGAAGGTGGTGCTATGGAGGCATCATGGGGAGGATGGCATAAGTAGAGCCCTGTACCTGGATCAGACCAAAAGCCCACCTGATCTAGCACTCTGTTTTCCATGATGGCCATCTAGATGTCTTTCAGAAGGCCAAGAAGTAGGACATGGAGTTAACAGCTCTCTCCTGCTGTCACTCCCCAGCAATTGGTACTCAAAGGTAGAGTGTCTTTGAATGGGGAAGTTCCATTTAAGTCATCACGGCTAGCAGTTGCTGATAAAAACCCTTCCCAATTGTCAAAATGCCCTTCCAAAGCCCCTTAAATCCAGAGACATCACCAAGTCCTTTCCATTCTCTGTCCTGGATCTATATTTTGCTGGATGATCCTCAGTTCGTGTATTATGGGTGATAGAGACAAATGGGTGGTCCTTTCACACCTGGCTGGGTGCCATGCCATCCTAAGATGGAGAACAATAGACCAGGTGAGCTGTGCCTATGAGAGCTGTGTGAGATAGTTGGGCTGCTGCTGAAAGGTGGATACACCGAGACCTACCGGTATCCGTTTTGTGCTGGACCCAAAACTTGGGGCTTCCCAGGAACCGTAAAGGGGAAGCAAGATCTGTCAGGGAATGAATGCTGTGAGTCCCTCCATCCTATGCATAGGTTGTTTGTTGTTGTTTAGTCGTGTCCAACTCTTCGTGACCCCATGGACCATAGCACGCCAGGCACTCCTGTCTTGCACTGCCTCCCGCAGTTTGGTCAAACTCATGTTTGTAGCTTCGAGAACACTGTCCAACCATCTTGTCCTCTGTCGTCCCCTTCTCCTAGTGCCCTCAATCTTTCCCAACATCAGGGTCTTTTCCAAGGATTCTTCTCTTCTCATGAGGTGGCCAAAGTATTGGAGCCTCAGCTTCACGATCTGTCCTTCCAGGGAGCACTCAGGGCTGATTTCCTTAAGAATGGATAGGTTTGATCTTCTTGCAGTCCATGGGACTCTCAAGAGTCTCCTCCAGCACCATAATTCAAAAGCATCAATTCTTCGGCGATCAGCCTTCTTTATGGTCCAGCTCTCACTTCCATACATCACTACTGGGAAAACCATAGCTTTAACTATACGGACCTTTGTCGGCAAGGTGATGTCTCTGCTTTTTAAGATGCTGTCTAGGTTTGTCATTGCTTTTCTCCCAAGAAGCAGGCGTCTTTTAATTTCGTGACTGCTGTCACCATCTGCAGTGATCAAGGAGCCCAAGAAAGTAAAATCTCTCACTGCCTCCATTTCTTCCCCTTCTATTTGCCAGGAGGTGATGGGACCAGTGGCCATGATCTTGGTTTTTTTGATGTTGAGCTTCAGACCATATTTTGCGCTCTCCTCTTTCACCCTCATTAAAAGGTTCTTTAATTCCTCCTCGCTTTCTGCCATCAAGGTTGTGTCATCTGCATATCTGAGGTTGTTGATATTTCTTCCGGCAATCTTAATTCCTGCTTGTCGTGGCGAAGGGGCTTGAATAACTCAGAGAAGCTATGAGCTATGCCATGCAGGGCCACCCAAGATGGACAGGTCATAGTGGAGAGTTTTGACTAAACGTGATCCACCTGGAGAAGGAACTGGCAAGCCACTCCAGTATCCCTGCCAAGAAAACTCCATGGACAAAGACAATAGGTTGTTTAGATGTGTAAATAAAGCCATGTCTTCTGAAAACACTACAGTCTCCATTGACCGCTTGTAGATTGGGGTGTGCACAACAATATGCCAATATGCCATGTACCATGGGTAGAGGGGAGCCATGTGAAGATTCCTGCTGGATCCAGTTGACAGTCCATTTAACCCACAGAGGGATGGGGAACCTGTGCCCTGCCAAATGTTGCTGGACTACAAGTCTCATCATCCCTGGTCATTGGCCATGCTGGCTGGGGCTCATGGGATTTGTAATCCCACAACATCTGGAAGGTCACAGCTTCTCCCCTTTTTTTTCCCCATGATGCTATCTATTTTTATTGTGATTTGGAACCAGGAAGGGCGGGTGAGAGTCAGAAAAGAAAGGGCTTTGCCTGTTGAATTTCAGCCTGACTTGCATTAAAGGAATGGGGAGGGGGCTGCCAGAAATTTCCGGTTGGTTGGATAAAGGTGGTCAGGTGAGGATCAAAGATGCACGCACACACACACACAAACACACACACTTCCCCTCAAACTGAACAATGCCGGTATATGATTTCCTCAGGTTCTCTGTAGCCATGGTGATAAGGAAGGTACAATTACCTGAATGGAGAAGGCAGACAGATAAAGGAAGAAAGTCAGCTGGTACGTCCTCCTGTCTTTCAAAAAGGAAAAAGTGTCGCTGAAGACCTTGAGTTTCTTGTGCGCCACTTTCCAATATTCTGCCCACAATATTTGCCATTGCACAGAGCACAGGCCAGCACCAGAAACTGAGTGCCTGGGAAAATAACATGAGACGAGCCTGCTGGATTGGGCCAAAGGAACCCCACCTGTAAGCCGGACTTGAGTTCAAGAGCACGGTACCCTCCTGGGGCATCTGGCATTCAGGAGCATGGCTGTGTCTGACCATGGGGGAATAGCTATAGCTGTGCAGATAGCAATCTGTATAGTATTTAAAGGCCACTGCAGTTTACATGGAAGACACACCGCTGTTATCAATGTGTTGCCAGGGGTGTCTGGCCGTGGATGAGCACACTGTGACAGTGACCCTCAAGGATGTATGGGAGGTCCAAGCATGGTGTGCATTGAGGATTACACAGTGTGCCACGTAGGCAAAGTGTGATGCAGGCCAGATGTTTGTGATTACAACTCCCATCCGCCCCTGCAACTGATGGGAGTTGTAGTCCACAGGTGTAGCAATCAGGGGCCACCAGAAAGACCTGCTGCTATTTCTGTGGCAGAGCCTTTGGGGGGGGCGGTCCCTGCCGCCAGCGTCCTCGGGCCGCCCAATCAGCATGGAAAAGGAGCTTTCGAGCTGCTGAGGTCTTCTCATGCTGTGTGTCAAATGGAGTAAATCAGAGTGAAAAGAGGTGAGTTGGCCACTGAGGATGGGCTCCCAGGTTCACTCCAGAGAAAACGCGTGGGAAGAACACTGAGGAGGAGGCATCGTGTGTACTCATAGAATCATAGAATCGTAGAGTTGGAAGAGACCACAAGGGCCATCCAGTCCAACCCCCTGCCGAGCAGGAAACACCATCAAAGCATTCCTGACACATGGCTGTCAAGCCTCTGCTTAAAGATCCCCAAAGAAGGAGATTCCACCACACTCCTTGGCAGCAAATTCCACTGCTGAACAGCTCTTACTGTCAGGAAGTTCTTCCTAATGTTGAGGTGGAATCTTTTCTCTTGTAGCTTGAATCCATTGCTCCATGTCCGCTTCTCTGGAGCAGCAGAAAACAACCTTTCTCCCTCCTCCATATGACATCCTTTGATATATTTGAACATGGCTATCATATCACCCCTTAACCTTCTCTTCTCCAGGCTAAACATACCCAGCTCCCTAACCCGTTCCTCATAAGGCATCGTTTCCAGGCCTTTGACCATTTTGCTTGCCCTCTTCTGGACACGTTCCAGCTTGTCAGTATCCTTCTTGAACTGTGGTGCCCAGAACTGGACACAGTACTCCAGGTGAGGTCTGACCAGAGCAGAATACAGTGGTACTATTACTTCCCTTGATCTAGATGCTATACTCCTATTGATGCAGCCCAGAATTGCATTGGCTTTTTTAGCTGCCGCATCAACACTGCTAAGCTACTCCAAAGCTAAGCATCTTGGAACACGGAAAACACAAGGCAAGAGAATGGGGGTGCAAGTTCTGAGGTTACATAAAATGGAACAAAGTCACTCCAGATGTGCACAGAAAATACTAGATCCAGCTGAAAGGCAATCCATGGAGGTATGCATTGATTGTCGCAATGCATTCCTAATTATTGCATAATTATAAAAATTTTATATAAACTAATACGGTTGTATAATCTTGAGAAGTGGGGGTGGCTGTGATTGTCATGAAGGGACTCCCCACTTTTAAATTTGCTACTACACAAAACATGTGGAAGTTACTGTCTTGGGGAAGTCTCATTTATGGAGATCGGGAATTACCCTGACATACTCTGGCTACAGTCTGTTAATTGCAGTTCTCTTCTTTGGCTAAAGCTGGATAATGAGAAAGAGTCTGATACCCTTCCAGTTGCCTGTTCAAGACCCATCCTGTTCTCTCAAGTCCGGCCTTCTGCCCTTAATGGTGCCTCAAATCCAGATATGGACTTTGCACCAAGATATGAATTTTGCATGAAAAGAACTGCGCGACAAGAGCTTGGAGCAGGCATAGGAAACCTTGGCTCTCAGGATGTTTTGGAACTACAACTCCCATGATCACTAGCTAACAGGGTCAGTGGTCAGGGATCATGGGAGTCATAGTTCCAACACATCTGAAGAGCCAGGGTTACCTATGCCTGGCTTGGAGCGTTGAGGAGATCCAAAGGCATCCTGGTCTCATACCTGGCTACTTAGGTGCTTCTGGGAAGTCCACAAGCTAGGCACAGAGGCAATAAGTCTCCCTGGTTTTATGTTGAAGGTGCCTTGCACTCTGAGGTAGATTGCCTATGGCAGGGGTTCCCAACAAAATTTTCTCGAGGACCCCTCATTGAGCCGCTACTGTGACAAGGACCCCCATTAATTCCTAATCCTAAAATAAAAAAGTGAGAGCCAAATTAAGAGTCTTTTTATATTTTATATTTATACGTTTTTTACAGTTACAACAGAGTACTCCATCAGTATACAATTAGGTTTAATTTTCAGTTCTTAATGAGATGAGTTAAATCTGTCCTTTGAGTCCATTATTTCTGAAATATTAGGTTCCAAACTTGAAACTTTCACTCTGAAATCCGACCGCATGTCGAGCCGATTCCTATATTTGTTTTTCATGAAACACATGGAAGAAAATGCTTGCCTTGTTTACAAACACTACTGTTTTGCAAAGAGGCAGCGTGCGCCAGGGAGGAGGGAGGGGAATGGAGAAGACGGGGTACCTGCGCAGTAGCGCACAAATGAAGCCGACGCGCGCAAAACATCTTGGGGAGGTGAGCGTTAGTAGAATGCGCGCACTGCCTCTTTGCAAAACAGTAGTGTTTGTAAAGCGCCACCTAACGGCATACAGCAGAACTACTGCCTCTATCTAATTCTAGTTTTGCGCTAGACTCTGCTCATGCAGGAAGCGGCCAAAACAAAAATCTGTTATCATACGAAATATATTTAATATATTTTTTATTCTAATAGCATCTTGCGGACCCCTCTGGCATAGCTCGCGGACCCCTGGGGGTCCGCGGACCACCTGTTGGGAACCACTGGCCTATGGATAGAGGGGCTCCATTCCTAGCGACAGTCTTTATGTTTGTATCCTGCACGCTGCTTGGAGATTTAAAATATTAAGTGGTTTAGGAATGCTTTTAAGCAAATAAATAAACTAACATGGTGATTAAAAGACTTTACAATTTTATTATATAGTAAGGTATGTGGTCCAAAGGAGGCCCAAATCTCAGACCACCAAACAAGGGTGCAAGGGGCCAGAAATCAGGTGTGCAGGGTGGGGTGGGGTGACCTAAGGGAGCAGGAGCTTAACTGTGGTGTCCTCACACTAGAGATGAGTTGCTCATACTGAGAGGAAAGTGCTGAACCTGGGTCTTTAATGGGGTCTGGTGGGCTGCAATTGGCCCTTGGGGGGGGGTCAGCTGATGGAACACTCAGGGCTCAGGTGGGCTGGTATTCCCTCCCTAGGTGGCACTGTAGAACCACACAGCTCAGCCTGTTAGTGGAAACAGCAATGGAATATGTGCCTCTCTCTGAAAATGGCCTTTTGCTTAACCAAACCACCCCTCTTTGGACTGTCAGTGGGTGACCCCATGGAGTTGGCTTAAGTCACAAGCCCCATTCAGTTTTGTAGGTATCTCTTCCCCAAGGTTTGCATTTGAAGGGTTAACCTCATATCTATATCTATCTCTATCTCTATCTATCTATCTATCTATCACAGGCATCCCCAAACTGCGGCCCTCCAGATGTTTTGGCCTACAACCCCCATGATCCCTAGCTAAGAGGACCAGTGGTCAGGGATGATGGGAATTGTAGTCCAAAACATCTGGAGGGCCGAAGTTTGGGGATGCCTGATCTATCATCTCTAAAGCCCCATTCAATTCTGCAAGGTTTTCATTTCAAATGTGATCTCATCTGCTTTTGTGTGTGTTTGATCCCTACTCACATCCCCAGCTGAGTGTTGGCCAACTTCCCCACCTTTCCATTGCCACAAGGTCTCACCTTTGCCTTCCCCCCCCCCCGCCCCCCGCGGTCATAGTGACAGGCCAAATCCCCTTCTGCCCCCCCACACCCCCACACCCCCACTACCTCCCACACGAGAGCGTTCCTTCGATGTGCCAGGAGTTGCAATATGCTTGTCTTGTATCTCGGTGGCATTTTTCTTTTTTTTAAAGGGGTGTGTGAGAGCGGGTGGTTGCTACGGCAACCGAGGTTTAGGGGAGTCTCGCGCCAACGTAGCAGCGCCGGCTTGCTTCTCTGAGCAGGGGCTGGATGGAATATTTGTGCCGCCGCGGCAGAGAGGCAGAAGCCAGCATCCCTCCCCCCACCCACCCACCCCCCGCCCTCACGGTGCCTCAGCTGCCGCGGGAGAGCCAGGGCTCGGAACTCGCCCGAACGGATGCGCATCTGTCCCCTGCCCGTCCCCGTAATTTTCGCCTCCCTCTGTCTCCCCGCAGGGCTTCCTGAGCCGGCGGCTTAAAGGCTCCATCAAGAGGACAAAGAGCCAGCCCAAGCTCGACAGGAACAGCAGCTTCCGGCACATTCTACCTGGCTTCAAGAACGTGGAGAATGAAAGGTGGGGGCATTGATTTCCTTTCACTGTTGCCTGGGTCGTGCTCACCTCAGGGCCAAGCCAGAGCGAAGGGCCGGGTTGATTAGCTCTTGGCGGCTCATTTGATGACACCGACTGATGGTTTAAATTCGTTCTTCCCTCCCGCTTCCTTCACGGTGGTGGCTGTGAATATTTCATTTTATGCTTTTGCATATACACGTGTTGCAAAAATGCGTCCAGTGTGATGGGGAGGAACCTGACTATGGCGCGGTCGGGGAGAGGCTGAATGAAACACTCGGTTTCTGACCAGCTTGTTGAACTGGCGCAGGCACTGAAAATGCAAGAGAGCGGGAGATTACGGTGCATTCAGAATCGCCCTTTCCTACAGATGGATGTGTTTGATTAGCAATGAGGCGCACATCTCCCACAGACAACTACTGTGTGGTGGGTTGGGGTCTTGGTACGTGGTGCCAAGGGTCATTGAGACTCCCCCCCTCCCTTGATGTACCAGAACAGAAGGACACTGTGGATTTTTGTTTGTACCTCGGTTTACGAACTTAATACGTTCCGGAAGTCCGTTCTTAAACCGAAACCGTTCTTAAACCGAGGCGCGCTTTCCCTAATGAGGCCTCCCGTCACCAGTGCCCTTCCGCCGTTTGGATTCTGTTCTTAGACAGAGGAAAAGTTCGCTAACCGGAACACTACTTCCAGTTTTGCAGAGTTCATAAACCGAATAGTTCGTAAACAGGGCTGTTCTTTAACCAAGGTACCACTGTATCTTGAAGGGTGTGTTGTGGTTAGATCCAAAGGGATGCGTTTTGCGTGCAGCAGATGAGGCACGTGATGAAATATTGGGCAAGTTGTGACAGGTCTCATATCACCTTGTTTGGGAGCTTATCGGATTGTTTTCGGATTGTGGGCAAATGTGTAACTGCCACAACCACCCCAATACCTTGAGTGACTTTGTTTTTCATCTTGGGGGGGGGGGTGAGGTTCAAGAGAGTTATTCACAGTGACCCTATTCTCTATTTTTATTTTAAAGGGGAGGGGGAAAGACTTGCTTGCAAAGATTTGGTGAAAATATTTCTGGGAAGAGGAGCACAATATCCTAGTCCCACCTTGTCCACAGAATCTGGCGCTAATCTGTGGGATTTCAAAATCAGAGATGCTTAATTATCCAGGGCGCTTTCAAGCAAACATGCTCCGGCTCTGAGCATTGTTCCGAAATTTCATCTGGGTGTCCTGCAAAGGGCTGCTGTTGCTTTTAGAAACAACAGCAGCAGCAGCACAAGCTGTGTCCGTTTTAGGGGCACCTGAGGTGTGGCATTAGTGAAAGGGCACCTTGGTTTGTGCCTAAAACAAAAACTGACCTCTTTCTAAGCTGAATATATGGTAGGTTGTTATGGTCAGTGTGCAGACAAGGTTTCTGAGTTGGCATGGGACACGAAGGAAAGGTCCAATGCGGCCGCTGGGTGTGTGTGTGTGTGTGTGTGTGTGTGTGTGTGATATTTGCCTGTGTTATTTGGGGTGGCAGCAGCAGGCCAGGCCGATTGTTAAGGTGATGACGATGGTGGAGAGGAAGGTGCAGTTGAAATAATAACTCTTGGGTGCTTATGCAGAAATGCACAACTTTGATCTCCATGTGAACTGGAGGGAGGGAGGCAGGAAAGAACCACTTTTGCTCCTTTTGGGGGAGCAACCGGCCAGTGTCAAAGCACAAACCACCTGGTATTTTAAGTCAATTTCATTTGCTTCTGTTCATTTCTAAATAATAACTTACAAATTGGAGTGTGGAGGGCCACTCCCCCCCCCCCCCCGTGCATCTGGGGACAGGAGCAGGACTCCCAGCCCAGTTTTCAGTAGTGTTCGCCCCTGACACTTCTCTTCCTTTGAAGTAATCGATCACTTCTCATAAACACCTGCCTTCAGTCCTGTCCCACTGACTGCAGACCTCAATGACCGTGGGTGAGCTTTCTCCGTTGCCAACCGTGTTGTTTCCACAAAGGCAGTTCTGTATATTCCTTCATAGATTTCACATATTTCTCCCCCTCCTTTTTTTTTCTGCCTGCCTGCCTTGACCACGCCCAGCTTCCCTTATCCATGGTTGGCTTAAATCTTTTGCAACATGAAGAGCTGTCTGCAATAGAACTGGCCTTTAAATGGGAACAGGCACCCCTCCTGAGTGCACACACACATCCACCTTTTGCATCGACTGTGTCTTGATTCTCACCACCTCCCAAACACACACACACACACACACACACACACTTTCCCAGCTCACCTTTTGGAAATCCGGCTGCAGCCACCATCTTGTTGATTATAGAGTAAGCTCCTTCAGAATCTCGGCTGGGCTAATTTTTGCTCTTGTCTGCTGAGCTTTCAGAAGCACAGTGTATGTATACCAATAGTGTTGTGGGTGCCTGTAGGTGTGTCTTGGGAGGCAAGCTGGGGAGCAATGCAACAAACGAAACAAAATGTGTTTTGTGATGTCTGTGCACAGAGAGAAGCTGAGTTTTGCAACCTGTATGCCTTGTATGCAAATTAAGCACACTGGGTGGTCGGTTGGTTCCTTAGATATTTGGGGAAATGTATCACCTGCTTTTCAACTGTGAGAACCAAAGAAGACATTGTGTGCATTTCGTTTCTCATTGATGCATAATTTAAACAAAATTATAAATGGGGAGGGTTGGAGAAGTGGGTGTGGCACTGGACGTCTCTTAGCCCGTGAACATGCTGCTCAGCTTCACAACTATATTCTTTGGACATGTCACCAAGCCTTGCCCTCATGTAGCGCACTTGAAAATTAGCCTTTTCAGTCTTAAGGACTAGAATCTTGGTTGATTTGCTTGCTTATTTTGAAAGAAGCTAAGAATATCACATAGGGTGATTCTGCATCTGGTCCAATAAAAAAAGGGGGGGAGGAATCAAAACTCTGTATAATGAAGAGAAATTGTTTTAAGGGACTGAAAGGAAACAGCCGCACAGTGCATATGGTTTGATCAAAAAGACCCTATGTGGTTTTCCTTCCTCTAGCAACTGTGGTATCGGGTGAAACGAATAAAGACAGCCCATTTGGCCCCTCTTTGCAGAATCATAGAATCCTAGAGTTGGAAGAGACCACAAGGGCCATCCAGTCCAACCCCCTGCCAAGCAGGAAACACCATCAAAGCATTCCTGACAGATGGCTGTCAAGCCTCTGCTTAAAGACCTCCAAAGAAGGAGGCTCCACCACACTCCTTGGCAGCAAATCCCACTGCCGAACAGCTCTTACTGTCAGGAAGTTCCTCCTAATCATAGAATCGTAGAGTTGGAAGAGACCACAAGGGCCATCCAGTCCAACCCCCTGCCAAGCAGGAAACACCATCAAAGCATTCCTGACAGATGGCTGTCAAGCCTCCGCTTAAAGACCTCCAAAGAAGATTCAGCTCAGGGCTTGCCTCTGTCCAGGCAGCCTCAGTGGGAGGTGTGATTGAGTCGTTCAGTCCAGCAGAGATGCAGCCTAAACACCTGCCCACAGATGAGCCCTTCCAGTATGTCTCTGTATGAGTCGCTGGTCTGAACATCTTCCTCCCTTCTGAGTTATGCAAGGGCCACAGTGAGGCCAAGGAGGAGGTAGCTGGCAGCCAGGGCCACTCGCCGAACTGGTTATAAACAAGAAGGCAAACAGGTGGGAGCTGGCTGATTGCAGATTGAGGTTGGTGGGGCAGGGCCCCATTTGCCCTAGTGGACCAGCCTGCATCAGTGATGGTAGCCCAGCCTGAAGAGCAACAGGGTAGAGAAGGCTGGAATTGACAATACCAGACTAGAGGGAGAAATGATCTCACCTGGCAGATTCCTGTGTACCTTGTAAGTGTGAGTTGTTGTCCTGCAGAGTTCACCTCCATCGTGAGTTTCCTTCAGCATCTGAAGTGGTTGCATATTTATTGCTCCAATAGTGCACATTCATGTCAGTGGGTGCACACAAATGCTAAAGCAGCATGCCAGGCATAGCTTGCCATTGTGTTTCTTTATTTATGATTTCATGTTGTGAAATTTGTATACTACTTGACTGTAAAACAAGAACCTCAAAGCAGTTTGCAGAAAAGAATAAAACGATAAAAAAAATCTCAATGAAACCAGTTTAAAACAATCAGAAAAACAATTAAAACTAACAATAAACTAAAAACAGCTGTCAGCATTCTGTATATCTGGGTTGTTGTTTAGTCGTTTAGTCGTGTCCGACTCTTCGTGCCCCCATGGACCATAGCACGCCAGGCACTCCTGTCTTCCACTGCCTCCCGCAGTTTGGTCAAACTCATGTTCGTAGCTTCGAGAACACTGTCCAACCATCTCGTCCTCTGCCGTCCCCTTCTCCTAGTGCCCTCCATCTTTCCCAACATCAGGGTCTTTTCCAAGGATTCTTCTCTTCTCATGAGGTGGCCAAAGTATTGGAGCCTCAGCTTCACGATCTGTCCTTCCAGGGAGCACTCAGGGCTGATTTCCTTAAGAATGGATAGGTTTGATCTTCTTGCAGTCCATGGGACTCTCAAGAGTCTCCTCCAGCACCATAATTCAAAATATATATATCTGGGTTAATTATATATATATATATATATATAATTCAAAATATCCATTCTTATCCATCCTATCCATTGTGACCCCTGCCTCAGTTTCCCAATCTGTAAAATAGGAATCAATTCATTTTTTTTCCTGGAGCTACACCAGATACAGATTGCCTGGCATATACATTGCATGTGCCATGTTGTGCTGTCTAATAACTGGTGGGGATGCATCTGCTTATTCTGTAGTTTGTGGGAGTTTCAAGAATATTCCTCTTTTCTCCCATGAAGGGTATGGTCTAGACCAGGCGGCCCTCCCAATGTTGGTTGCCTGCAACTCCCATCATGTCCAGCAAGCACAGCCAATGGCCAGGGATGATGGGAGTGGTAGTTCAGCAACATCTCTCTCTCTCTCTGTGTGTGTGTGTGTGTGTGAAAGGTTCCCCACATCTGCTCTAGACCAAACCTCACTAACATGGTGCCTTTCAGATGTTGGTGGGTTACAATTCCCTCTTGATGGAATTACAGCTTGATGGGGGAAGGGGGTTGACTCGAGGGGGGGGTAGGGTAGGGGTGGGCAAGGCTGGTCCCAACTTTGAGCAGAAGGTGGAGCTGGGTGTTCTTTGTGGGGTTTCTTCATGTTGCTCAGAGTTAAACGACGAAACTTCCTCCCCCAAGAAAGAGGCAGCGATGGCCACCAACCTGGGTGGCTTTAAAAGAGGATTGGACAAGTTCATGAAGGAGGAGGAGGAGAGGGCTATCCATGGCTGGCCGTCACCATGGCTCGGCTCTGGCTCTACGTACAGAGGGAGGCAGCAAAGCTTCCCCGTTGCTGAAAGTCACAGGAAGGGAGAGGATTGCTCTTGTGCACCTGAGTGGCCACCGCGAGAACAGGATGCCAGGCTAGATAATAATAATAATAATAAATTTTTATTTATACCCCGCCCTCCCCAGTCAAAAACCGGGCTCAGGGCGGCTGACACCAACAGAACCACAATAAAACATAAAAACAATTAATTAAAATACAGATTAAAATACAGTATTAAAATTTAAAGTGCAGCCTCATTTCAAGTAGGCCATAAATCCAAGCCATGAGGGAGAAAAACACAGGGGTCAGGCTGAGTCTAACCCAAAGGCCAGGCGGAACAGCTCTGTCTTGCAGGCCCTGCGGAAAGATGACCAATCCCGCAGGGCCCTGGTCTCCTGGGAAAGAGCGTTCCACCAGGTTGGGGCCAGTACTGAAAAGGCCCTGGCTCTAGTAGAGGCCAATCTAGCCACCTTATGGCTCGGGATCTCCAGAAGATTGTGGTTTGTGGACCTTAAGGTCCTCCGCGGGGCATACCAGGAGAGGCGGTCCCGTAGGTACGAGGGTCCCAAGTCGCATAGGGCTTTAAAGGTCAAAACCAGCACCTTAAACCTGATCCGGTACTCCACCGGGAGCCAGTGCAGCTGGTAAAGCACTGGATGAATGTGATCCCGCGGCCGGGACCCTGTAAGGAGCCTCGCCGCGGCATTCTGCACCCGCTGGAGTTTCTGGGTCAGCTTTAAGGGCAACCCTGCGTAGAGCGAGTTACAATAGTCAAGCCTGGAGGTGATCGTCGCAGATGGGCCCCCCTTGGCCTGATCCAACAGAGCTCTTCTTATGAGCTCTCTATTTGCACCAGGACAAGGGGGTGGTGGCTGGGTTTTCTGCTGTGCACGCCAGATTTCTGGAATGGAGAGCCTCCTCCTTGTCCACCGCTCCCCGTCAATCCTTTGCCCGGTCAAATGGCTCGTTAAGAGCGAGCAGAGGGTGGCGTTACGAGAGCGGCTGTTTGTTAACAAGCTTCCTGGCACACTGATTGATGACCATTGCTGGCGTGGAGCTCTTATCAGGCCACGCTAGATGGTTCATCTCTGCTCTCGGCCACTTCAGCACCAGGCTGCAAATCAAGGCCCCTTGGCAGGAGTGTGCAGGCTTAATTGGGAGAACATTTCTTCCGTGAAATGCATGTGGAGGAGAGACATTGGATCGCAAGGCCAAGCTTGGAACTGACTCAACTACCATAGCGGAGGAGCAAGGGGGAAGGGCTTAATTAGCCCAGTCCAACGGATTGTGCTAAACTGACCTTTTTGTAGGAGCTGCAGCATATTTTCTGGCAAGATTAATCTCTTTTCTGAATGCAAATCAAAACTTGATAACTCACCATCTTCTTCTTCTTCTTATTATTATTATTATTATTTGTTGTATAATTCTTTATAAATTTTTTCAAACATTTTCAGAATAATCTCCATATCAAATGATTACAGTTTCATAAGCTGATTTCCCACACCTGCAGTGTTTTTACCTTTTCTGCTGCATTATATCTTTATCTATTACACAAAGTTTCTCAATTACAGTTATTAACTCTTATCTTGTTGTATTGCATTGATATCCCAACTTTTTCTCCAAGGGGCACAAGGTAGTCCTCATTTAACCCCCTTAACAACCCTTTGAGGTAGGATAGACTGAGAAGCAGTGACTGACCCTCAAGATCACCAAGCAAACTTCATGCAGCTGAGTGGGAATTTGAACCCTGTTCTCCTAGCTTGATGCTCTAGTCTAACCCAGGGGTCAGCAAACTTTTTCAGCAGGGGGCCAGTCCACTGTCCCTCAGACCTGGGGGGGGGGGGGGGCTGGACTATATTTTGAGAAAAAAATGAATGAATTCCTATGCCCCACAAATAACCCAGAGATGCATTTTAAATAAAAGGACACATTCTACTCATGTAAAAACACCAGGCAGGCCCCACAAATAACCCAGAGATGCATTTTAAATAAAAGGACACATTCTACTCATGTAAAAACATGCTGATTCCCGGACCGTCCGTGGGCCGGATTTAGAAGGCGATTGGGCCGCATCCGGCCCCCAGGTCTTAGTTTGCGGACCCCTGCTCTAACCAGTATACCACCACTGGCTCTGTAGAGCAGCGTTTCTCAACCGCTGTTCCGCGGCACACTAGTGTGCCGCGAGACGCTGGCTGGTGTGCCGCGACGTGCGGCGACGAGAAGGGCGATTTGCATTGTCACGTGCCTGGCGGCCGCCAATACACAACACTGACCCGCCGGAAAGCAATATTTCTCCTCCTCTTTCCCAAAGCTCAGTGCAAACGAGCCTGGCGGCCGCCAATACACGACACTAACCCGCCGGACGGCTTGTGAAGCCTTATTACAGGAGATTGCAACCAACACAGCAATTGGCAAGTGTTTCTTACAGTCATAATTATAGCCAATATAGGGCGGCACAGAGTTAAATTTTTTAACTTTTTTAATGGTGGTGTGCCTCGTGATTTTTTTCACGGAACAAGTGTGCCATGGCCCAAAAAAGGTTGAGAAACACTGCTGTAGAGAATACTAAGCTCTGTGGACCATGGATGGACTGGACTTAACTGTCCAAGGGTCCTTTACCTTTTTTCGTAAGTCAAAGCAACCCTATCTAAAAATTCGTAAGTAGAAAAAATCCTATCTAGCCCGCATCCAAGATGGCGGATGGAGCTCCGTTCGTAAGTCGAAACATTTGTAAGTCGAGTCATTCGTAAGTCGAGGTACCACTGTAGCTGGTAATCAGAGGTAGACTCTTTTAGATAAATAAATGAAAAGTACACACACAGAGAGAAAAGTATGTGCACAGTGCCATGCCTTGTTGGGTCCTAGTGTGATAAAACTAAGTGTCGGCCATAAGCCATGAGCAGAGCATTAAGTACCGTAGTGAAGTGGTAACATTCTTAAAATTGGTCCTGTTCAATTACAGTGGATTGTGCTGGTTGCCGCCATGAAGGCAACCAGCCTCTGGTATTCTGCTTGCCTTCCAAATCCAGATCCTGTTTCAGATATATATTTGCTTATGCTAGTCCATGGGTAGGCAACCTAAGGCCCGGGGGCCGGATGCGACCCAATCGCCTTCTAAATCTGGCCCGCGGACAGACCGGGAATCAGCGTGTTTTTACATGAGTAGAATGTGTCCTTTTATTTAAAATGCATCTCTGGGTTATTTGTGGGGCATAGGAATTGGTTCATTTTTTCTCTCTCTCTCCAAAATATAGTCCGGCCCCCCACAAGGTCTGAGGGACAGTGGACCAGCCACCTGCTGAAAAGGTTTGCTGGCCCCTGCGCAGCTAGTCTTTAGCCAAGGCTTTTGGAGCCCGTTTCATAAATTCAATAAGCCTGGTGGTCAATAAAGGCATGAACAGCTGGTGATAAATGGCAATCAATTAAGCAATAAAAGCAGGAGAGCAACTCAAACTACAGATCAGCAATGCAACTGAAGAAGAGCTGTATCCAGAAGCCCTGTGTCTCTCACTTCAGGTGTATTGATTTTTATTATTATTATTCTTGCATTTATATCCCGCCTCTCCTACAGGGTACTCAAAATAGTTTCTCACCCCCAATTTTTTCCCTCACAGCAACCCTGTGAGGTAGGTTAGGCAACAAGATAATTTTCTCCTGCGACAATCCTGTGAGGTAGGCTGGGCAGGCGGATGAGTGGCCGGCTGAGAGATACTGGCAAGGCAGCCTCCAAAGAATAGCACTGGGAGAACTGGGCTCTCCTTCCTTGGAGGTTTTCAAGCAGAGGTTGAGTGGCCATCTGTCAGGGGTCCTTTAGCTATGATTCCTGCATCGCAGGGGGTTGGACTAGATGGCCCTTTGGGATCCCTTCCAACTTTACAATTCTATTAATTGTGCCTCAGCTCCAGGGCACAATCCTGTCACCAATGTGCTTATAGCATCAATGGGAAGCCTTTAGGAGCAGCCATTGGGAATTTGGGGGCAAAGTCTCATCAATGCATTGGTGATACCCATTCTCTGCTTCTCCATAGCATCTGAGCCAGCAGAGGCTACGTCTGGTCTGGAACATTGTCTAGAAGCCGCTGAGCAGTGGATATGGGCTAATAAACTGTGCTTGAACTATTGAGTGGTTCCAGAGTCACCTGCCTGTCCTGTATAGGGTTACACTCCCTCTGGGCAGGGCAGAAAAAACCTCCAAAATTCATGAGAAAAAGAATTGTCTTCTCAGAAATGTTCACCCAATTCAAGCACAAACTCCTTATCGCTCTCATGCCTTGATTTATCCATCCCCAAGACATTTGATCCTCCATTTCCACCCCCCTCTGCCCTCTGGGATTCTCCAGCTCCCTCAAAGGACTTGGTCCTCTCCCCCCCCCCAAAAAAGGGCCTAGAGCTGCTTACCTGAACGCCTACACAGAATCATACAAGTGCAGTGTTGGAAGGGACCCAAGGGTCATCTAGTCCAACCCCCTGTGATGCAGGAGTCACATGACTCCTCTCTCTTTCTCTCTCCCCCAGAAAACCTTTGTAATAACCTTTAATTCCACATCCTTTGCCAAAACCAAGCTTAAACACCTCTCACGGAAATGAAAACATTTCCTTTCTTTATTTACCCCCCTCCCTCCTCATCCTCCATTCTCTTTTGCCACTCTGGACCAAATGTTTGATTGTAGGCTCTGTGGGGCAAGGGGCCTCTCCTCTTTAAAGTGCCGCTGCGCACGTGATTGGTGCTCTGTACATCTTCCCATATGTAGAAAAATGTGAGGATGCTGTCACACAGCCACCACTGGGGGACCTGCAGTACCGCATCACAGTCCTGCATCTACAGAAAGAAATTGGCTTGGGAAGGTGAGAAGTGAGTTTGTAGTTCCATGGGGTGGCAAGGGAAAGCTCCAGGGGGCGAATATGGGAGGCATGGCGGGCGGCGGGGTGAGCTGAGTGAGCAGAGGTAATAAAGAAGCAAGCAATGTTCAGGGCAGACTGTGGCTTTCAACAGAGGGTCCTGGTTCCGTTGCAATTTAGGCATACAAATACTGTAACAGGTTTCTGCTTCTTTGGGTTCAGGATCAGCTGGGCATCCTCTTAGAGCAGGGATAGGGAACCGGCAGCCTTCCATATGTTGTTGGATTCCAGCCAGCATCACATGTGACCATTGGTCAGGCTGGCAGTGGGGTTGGTGGGAGTCCACCACCGACACCTGGAGAGCCACAGCTCCTCAGCCACAACCACAACCTCGCAGTGTTTTCACAGCCATGCATCTCATGTCAAGGGTACCCACTGGTGTGCAGCCACTGGGCACATCCTTAGCAAGAACTCTGACCTCCCCCAGCAGTCGGTAACGAAAACATCTCGCCATCCCTTTGCTTGCAATTTATGCTTGAGCTTCCTTTCAGAAAAATGGGATTTGCTTCCAAACTCACCATCCACCCTCTTTCTTTCTTTCTTTCTTTCTTTCTTTCTTTCTTTCTTTCTTTCTTTCTTTCTTTCTTTCTTTCTTTCCCTGGCCCCTGCATCTTCATTTGTTCCCCCCATTATCCCTGGGCCACTATCTCCTCCACATTTGTCCAAATGCAACTAATCTCTTTTAAAAGAAAGAAATAATACCCGAATTATTTAATTTACTGTATCGACCTCTTTCGCCAAGGCTTCTGGGCTGCGTATGCCGAGATTTAATTTGGAAGGAAGAGGTCCTTAATTATTATGAAGCTGTGCAGTTCTCGCCCCCCCCTTCTCAAGTTCTACTCGCAGATATCATTCTAAGGCACAGCAAATGTCCTCTGAGCATGCAGCCAGTTGTTAAATGGATCTTGGAAAGAATACAGCGGTGAATTAATTAATAGCAACGAATGCTTTTCCTAGCAGGTTTTTATTCCGCAGGCCTCTGACCTTTCCCCTCTCCTATCAAAGAGCCATTTCAAATGCCTGGAACGGCAGCAGAGAACGCTGGGCTAGGGAGCTGCTGGATGCCTTATAGCAATCTGTTCCCTTTCTCTCTCAGTGCTTCTCATCTTCTTCTTCTAGCGACTGAAAGAGATACTGTGAGGCAGGAGGCCACAGAGCGCCAGTCGATTCACACACACGCTTGCATCTCCAAGCCCTCGCTGGCTGCGGTTTCCAGCACTGACCTGAATATGCAGATGAGGAGGCTGTAGCTCAGCGCCAGAGCATCTCTAGCTGATTCCTCAACACTGGATCAGCTCACAGTGGAATGTGAGAATTAGGGACTCGGTGAGAATTCTTTTGGAATCTGGCATGTATGCTACCCCAGGTTCAGTTTCCTTGGAACGAAGGTCATCAGAGATTGCAGTGTCTTTAGGATATGTGGTTTTATTTACACATCTATACAACGTGAGCATAAGATGGAGGGGCTCATAGCCTAACAACTCTTGCTTCTCCGGCAGTCACAGCTTTTGATCCAGCACAGAGCGTGTCTCTGGGTTCCCAGCTCCAGAGACCATGGCGGAGTGCGCCTTTGCAAGTGAAGTCAAACTCCCCACTGAGCAACCCAAATCAGCTGCTGCCTACATAGGATTAAAGAAAATAGTCTTCAGATCAGGGTGGGGGATTTGCATGCAGTCTTGAGCAAATCCTTTTAACACCCAATTTTTTAAAAGCAAAAATAAGCAGCCATGCCAATGGTAGATGGGGGAAATGTTTGGCGGGACAATCTATCAGTTCTTAAAGTGCATGAGCCCTTAGGCCAAAAAGGGAAAGGGTGGGTCTTGTGGGGGGGGAGGGGGGCACGTGTGGAAGATTCAAGGGCACCCTGAAGGTTTCTCCCTGCCCCCATCACACCTGTATTTCCTTTCACCTTGTTGAGGCATCTGCAGATCTGCCACTTTTAATGTAACACTTCTCGAACCAGGGAGCTTAATTACTGGTCTCTAATTAATGACTGTCTTAAAAGGTGATTGTCAAGCAAGGTGTGGAAAAAGGGCAGCTTTGTGTGAGGAAACGTCTGGAAATTGCCCACTGTCTCTCTCTCTGTCTAGAGTTTCTATAAGTGTTATGGGCTGCCAGTCTGTTATATTTAATGCTTTAAAAGCCATTAATTGCCCCACCCTGAGCTAATGAACAAATGAAATGTAAATATGATGCAAAACCTCATTGCCCATCCTCTTCTGAGGCTGTCAAAGGGCGAAAACAATGGGACTAAGATGGGGTATATTGGCATTTATTTGGTTTTGTTGTGCTGGTTTAACTGTCATGGCTTCCTGCAAAGATTCCTGGGAACTGTGGTCTGGCAGGGGTCCTCTGCCGAAAGAGGCACCTACCCAGCCTTATTTGGAAAGATGGCTACTCCTTGGTGAGAGGGAATGTCACTCAAGCAATGCTGTCTGCATAGCTGCCTTGCAATTTGCAGTGCCAGCCGAAGGCATGTTTACTTCGAAGCAAAGTTCACCGAGTGGAGTGGGATTTCCTTCCTGGTAAGAGATTGGCTCTCTGGTTTGCATTAAATCTAAGAACACTAAATGCCCAATTATACCTCAGGGACAAACATAATCATCATTATCCACAGTAACTCAGAGCAGGACTTTTAGTGTATCTGCCCCTGTTCTGTGGAATGGCATTCCTGTTGGAGGTTCCCCAGGCACCCACTACCTGCACTTTCCAGAAACAATTGAAGAAGGTCTTTTTAGTTCCAACATGCTTTTCCAGCTGAGTGTGTCTTTTTCACAAGTGTGCACTTGTTAGGGTTAAATGTACTGGTCGTTTTCTGGATTTGAACTGTTTTAAATTATCCTGTGTGTAAATCACCTTGAGACTGGTGGTTTAGAAATCCATTGCAATTATAGTACTAGTGATAACTGCAGTTGCTGTTGAGCCTCCTGTGTAGTTGATGCTTTGCACAGGTGCCTTTGTGCTAAGATCAGTGCAGAAGACTCTCCTGGTGGTTCCTGCAGTGAATGAAGGGCACTACAGGGTTCTGCAGAAGAGACTGATGAGTTGAGTACTTACGTAATCTATTTTAATAGGTTGCTTTTGTCTTTACCCCTAAAATAAAATTTATATTAAAAATGTAAACTGCCTTGTGACCATTTCTGGTGAAGCATGGTATAGAAATATCTTAATTAATAAATGACCTCTGTCCCTGGGCCCAAGGAGCTTACAATCTAAAATAGGCATTGGGTGAGCTGGCATTAAAATGGGGATGAGGCATATTCCTGGGGGGAGAGAGGTCTTCCGATGGCTCTTTGGAAATGGTAGCTAGATTGAATTGTTGTGTTCAGAAGCACCATATCGCACGCACACACACCTACTGGCAGTTGAAGTTATCTTTATTGGGCATTGAGGGAGGCACAGAGGGGGCTGGACTGGAGAACCCTTTGGCTTGGCCTGGCAGGGGTCTTCTTCTTCTTCTTCTTCTTCTTCTTCTTCTTCTTCTTCTTCTTCTTCTTCTTCTTCTTCTTCTTCTTCTTCTTCTTCTTCTTCGTTGTTAGGATGCAGATGGCGCTGTGGGTTAAACCACAAAGCCTAGGGCTTGCCGATCAGAAGGTCGGCAGTTCGAATCCCTGCAATGGGGTGAGCTCCCGTTGTTTGGTCCCAGCTCCTGCCAACCTAGCAGTTCGAAAGCACATCAAAGTGCAAGTAGATAAATAGGTACCGCCACAGTGGGAAGGTAAACGGCGTTTCCATGCGCTGCTCTGGTTTGCCAGAAGCGGCTTTGTCATGCTGGCCACATGACCTGGAAGCTGTGCGCCGGCTCCCTTGGCCAGTAAAGCGAGATGAGTGCTGCAACCACAGAGTAAGTCACGACTGGACCTAATGGTCAGGGGTCCCTTTACCTTTACCTATTATTATTCTTATTATTATTAAATGATAGTCAGGAATGGAACATCCATGTGAAGTGGCAGTCTACCCTTGAGGACCAGGTGGTGCTGGGGGTGCAGGGAAGAGAGATGCTCCCTCTATGTTTTGCTTGTTGGCTTCCTGGAGCCAGGCCACTCTGGACTTGGTGGAGATATAGGACTTACATCTTCCTTGTTAAGATCTAGGGGATTGTTTAGCATCACTGGGTTTGCAGAAGAGGCAAAGATCATCACCCTGAAGAGCTAGCTCACTTTCTAGAGTTCAGTATAAGAGCACAAGCTTCCCATTCTCCTGTCCCATTATGATAACATCAAGCCTGTGACTCATTGGGCACAATGCAGCCCCGATTGCTGCTGAATGTTCTGGGTTTTGGTGCCTGCTTTGACTACTGATGGAGGTGGGGGGAGCAGGGCAAGAAATGTGAGGAGCATTGCTGTTGTGTGCATGCCATAAGGTGTGGATGGGAAGCTGCCTTCAGCTCAGGGAACCACGCGCCACATTGGCTGACTTCGCATGAAGCAGGCATGCCTTCTTTTGCAGACAGTTATTGGGCAATATAATCAGATGGCAATTTGCCTCTACTTCACACAGACACACACTTGGATCATTTCGAGGCACAGAAGCAAAGGCTTCTGGGAACACAGATTTTCCCCATTGTGAGCTCAGAGTCGGAGACAGGTTTTTAACAAGGCACCCCTCTGGCAGTACACAGCCACCCTCCGCCAGTGCTGCCGCCTGTGCCAAGGAAAGAAACCAGGACAGCCTTGGAGGCAAAATGCAGTCAGTGGGTCTCATTTGTAAGCAGAAGCACGTCTGCAGGAACTGTGCTTGCATGAACAAAAGCGGCCAACTTTCTAGAGGCCTGCAGCAATTGCTACGTTTGTGTGTGTGTGTGTGTGTGTGTGTGGAGAACGCTTCTGCTCTGACTGTGGGATTGTAATAAAAGATGCACAACTTCGTTCCAAAACATTTCTTCTCAAAATGAATGCACTGAGAACAAAAGAAGAGCCTGCTGGATTGGACGAATGGCCCATCTGGTCCAGCACCCTGTTCTCACGGTGGCCAACCCGATGCCCCCATGGGAAACCTACAAGGATGACCTGAGCACAAGAGCCTTCTCTCCTCCCTCCTTTGGCTTCTGGCAACTGGCATTCAGAAGCATTGGAGGCAGAGTACAACCATCGTTGTTTGTGTCCATTCATAGCCTTGAATGTATACAGACGCTTTGCACTAGGGCGTATATGGTCCAATCTGTGCCCTGTTGCCACTGGCAGAATCTTTTATTACCCTAAATTATTTACATTGCCATACATGAGCATTCTCCTCCTTTCTTCCATCTTGGAACTAAAGGTGGGGTACATGTGGTTCCCCACTTCTTACCAGTCCCAGACCTGCTTAGCTTCAGCAAAGTGGTGGTCTCGTGTGCCCGTGCACCATCACCCTGAGACCTTGCCAGGAAGAGCATAAGAAGCGGGCACACAACCATTTTTGTCTATCTAAAATTGTGTTGAGGCAGCCTTTCACTGCTGAAAATTACAAGGCAGTTTAGAAAAGAAAACTAGCACAATGAAATAACTACAAAGCATAAACTATAAAGTGTTACATATTAAGGATCAGTGCCCATAATTTTTACCAACCAGCAGAAGACCTGCAGAAGTGTTTGTGTGTGGGGGGTGTGTCATTTGTTAGTCTTTATTTTTGTTTCATTATCTATTCTGTGTCCTCATTTTGTCAGCTTATGTTGTGAACCGCCCTATGATCTTCAGATGAAAGGTGGTGTAAAAATTTAATAATTAATACCCAGATCTCTAGAAGGTTGGTGTGTGTATTAATCTGTTTCCCCCCACTGATTTTAATTTTTTTGGAATGATTTAAATAGTATTTAACTGTTATAAATAATTTTAGTGTTTGATTCTCTGGCAAACCACTTTGAGGTTTTTGTTTGTTTGTTTGTTTGCTTGCTTGTTTTTGCAATCAAGCAATGTGTAAATTTTATGAAATAAAATAAATAAATTATGCAACAGGGACATTTCACAAAGGCCCTCCTTCAAGTCTCCACAAGATCTATCTCTGTCAGATGTGGCATGATTGAAAGCGCCTTCTCAGATGGCCTCAGCAAAGGGGGACCGGTCTATTGGGGTGCTCTCTCGGGTAGCATAACCCTAAGATGTTCAAAGCATTAGAAGTCAATTAGCTAACAGCTAATTGGATGCATTTCTTTCAGCACTGGTGTGTTAGGCACACAGTAAGATGTTCCACTAAGATGCCCACCAGCAAGGAGAGGTATTGACCTACTGTAGCAATGGGAGGACAGCAATTCCTGGTTCTCTAGGGAAGACAGTGAGGCCAGAAAAGGCAAAAGTCAGCACCTTGGAGAGATACCCAGGTGTGAGTTCAAGACCATGGACAGTGCTACCATAGCTGAGGCCAGTCATCCAAGTTGTTTTAGCAAGGTCCTGGAGCAACTTGGGTTAGGAAGAACTTTCTGGTGGCAAGAGCTGTTTGACAGTGGAACAGACAACAGTATTAGGGAAAGTGATTGGCTCTCCTTTATTTGAAGTTTCTAAATAGAGGTTGGATGGCCACCTGTCTGGCATTCTTTAGAAGTGATTCCTGCATTGCAGGGAGCTGGACTAGATGACCCTTGATGGTCCCTCTCCATTCTACAGTTATATAGTTCTATGACTAGCTAATCACTAACCAGAAGTTCCACTCCCTGAGCGCTTCCTCCTGGCCATTTAGAGAGCTGGTGCCATCTGTAGCCATTGGTTCCTTGGAGTTAATGGGGGTTTCCAGCTGAGGAGATCTTTCCTTGATCCCTCAAGGAGTCTGTGGAGCAGCCGTCGGGTTCTGGCAGCAAAGGCATCTCCTTGGAGGAGAGGAGGTAGACTTTGCTGCCTGCCAGCCTAGAGGGACACGGGAGGTGTGGCTCCATCTCCTCCTTGGAGCTGTGTTTGCTGGAAGACCCTGCCTTTGAGAAGTTGGGTTCCAAAATGTATCGGTGCCTTGTCCCTTTTCATTTCTTCCCTCCCTGATGCCCAATTTCCCAGCAGCTTAAAATTAAATCAAGTGATGCCAGACTCTCTCCCCACATGCAAACGTGTTGTTGGCCGTAATTTGTTGAGACATCGCGACAGGGGGAGGCGTCTCCTACCAAGAGCACAAAACTAATAAAGCATGAAGTGCTGGCAGTGTGTGTCCCCCCCACACACACACACAGGTACTCATAGAAAAGATGAGGGAGAAGCATTAATTTCATGTCCCGTCTCTCTGATATTTGCTCTTGCAAATGTTTGAGCATGTGGCTCTGCCCTTTGAGGAATGCCGAAGTTTATGGAGTTTCTGCAAAAAGTCTGGTTTCAGGAGGACTAGTCCCTTCAGCAGGGCCAGAATGGGTAGAGCTAGTTTTCCCAGACATCACAGATTCATCTTTCAGTCGGCTTGCTGGATGAAATGGCCCTCCTGCTTTCCGTCTTAGCCAGCCCAGATGCCTCCTACTTTTTTCTCCAAGGAGCTCAAGGGGGCTTACATGGTTCTTCGCCTGCCCTGTATAATCCCTACAGCAACCCTGTGAAGCAGGTTAGGCTGAGATGCAGGTGACTGTTCCCGAAGGTGTGTTTTATGGCTGACTTGGGCAGGGGGGGATTTGAACCCTGGTCTCCCCCAGGTCCTAGTCCAACACACAAACCAATATCCAAACTGGCTATTAACCCCCCCTCTCCCAATGTTTGCCCCCCGCCCACTCCAATACAGAGCTAATACATAGAGGTAGACTGCCCCTGAACATGGAGGCTCCATAACCGTGGCTAGCAGTCAGCAAAGGCTGGGGTTTTTGTGGGTTGGTTTTTGTTTTTTGCATGTTTTATGATAACTAGCTCCCTGGCATCTCACACTTTGGTGGCTATATCTGTCCGGTCTTGTTTGGCCTTATTCCCGAAGGATTAGATGCTAGCAGGGAGGGCTTGTTTAGATCCCGGTGACATCTACATTCCTGTTTGTCTTCTTGACAAACCCACACTGTGCAACAAACACTCCTGCCACAGCAGGGGACACAGTCTGTTGTGACAATGTCTGTCTACAGATGATGGCTGTAGAAGAAAGACATTCCTCCCCCCCCTTCAGACTTAACAACCCAGATATTAAACCAACCCTGTTACTTTGAAACAAGCTTCAACTTACCATGTTCGCTGCATAACAGGGATGGGTGGCAAGCATGGTGCCCTGCAGGCGTTGCTGGACTACAGCCCCCATCAGTCCCATCTAGTATGCCCAAAGCCAGGGAAGGCGGGAATTGGAGTCCGGAAGCATCTGTCCTCTGTCCTAAGATATTGGTGAGTGCATATGGCTGCTCAGGGCATACTCGGTCCTTTTTGTTAGCTGCCCTCCAACCGAGGTGATGCCTCCACCATTCTGCCCAGTTTGGGTGTGGGGAGTTCTGATTTATGGGAAGGAGCATTCATGACGGTGAAGGAAGCGATGCAGGTTTCCTTTGCCAACACTCACCGTTGCCCATCTGATTCCTACTACTTTCCAGAATGCGCATTGACAAAGCACATACTAAAACAGCAGCTCCTAAAGGGCACAAAAATGCACACGCTCACGCACACACACACACTTTTCTGGCGACTGAGTAGGTGCTGGGGGACAATGGGGGGATTCATCCCTCTCAGCCACCATCTATTTCTCCACTCCTGGCACCTCTGTGCACACAGGCCCTTCCTTCCTCTTGCCCCACATCTTGTGCCCCTTCCCCACCTCTTCTCCTACACAAACTGTTCCCCTTCTTTCAGCCCTTGTGGGAGGCACAAAACCCCATAAATCACTGCTCCCTTCCCCTGAGTCAGCTTCTGGCCCCATGGCCTCCACCACACAATTGCTGGCATCCTGCCAGTCCCTGATGGGGGACTCAACCATAATGGACTAGAAGCTTTAGCCTTTTTAAAAAGGGAGGAGGAGAAGGTCAGCACTTTCATACTTTGCATGACTCACAAAATCCTGACCTCTGGGCATTTGAGTTCAACACTCGCCTTGGGCCCCGGGCTTTGGACAAGTGCTCACAGCACCCCACCCCACCCCACCCCATTTCCCTTTCAGAGTCCCTCCTTCCGTCATTCATCCCATCCTTCACTGACTCCCTCCATTCTTTCCTGTTGGTTCTTAGGAAACGTCTCTGGGTCTTAGTGAGCCACTGCACAGTTGAGTGGCAAGCAACCCCCATGCTGTACGCAAGAGATTACATGCCTCTCTGCTTGTAAGCCTTTCGGCTTCTTTCCCCTCCGGGGTGCAGGGAGCCCTGTGTAAGATGCTTGCCATTGTGTGGCAATTATCAAGCGCTTTGCATAACTCTCTGGCACCCAGCATAATGAAGCCCTGCTGTCCTCGGTGCAAGGGGCTCTTGTTCTAACATGGATTAATGCCAGCAACCTGTAGCCTCATGATCAGATGGCTGGTGCTTCCAGGACTGGACAAAATCATGGAGGAGGAGAGTGCTGTTGATGGACACTAGTCATGATGGCTATGCTCTGCCTCCACATTCAGAGGCAGCAATGCTTCTGAGTAATAATAAGAGTCCTCCAGGATGCTGGACTTAGAATCATAGAGTTGGAAGAGACCACAAGGGCCATCCAGTCCAACCCCCTGCCAAGCAGGAAACACCATCAAAGCATTCCTGACAGATGGCTGTCAAGCCTCTGCTTAAAGACCTCCAAAGAAGGAGACTCCACCACACTTCTTGGCAGCAAATTCCACTGTCGAACAGCTCTTACTGTCAGGAAGTTCTTCCTAATGTTGAGGTGGAATCTTCTTTCTTGTAGCTTGAATCCATTGCTCCGTGTCTGCTTCTCTGGAGCAGCAGAAAACAATCTTTCTCCCTCCTCCATATGACATCCTTTCATATATTTGAACATGCCTATCATATCACCCCTTAACCTTCTCTTCTCCAGGCTAAACATACCCAGCTCCCTAACCCGTTCCTCATAAGGCATCGTTTCCAGGCCTTTGACCATTTTGGTTGCCCTCTTCTGGACACGTTCCACCTTGTCAGTATCCTTCTTGAACTGTGGTGCCCAGAACTGGACACAGTACTCCAGGTGAGGTCTGACCAGAGTGGAATACAGTGGTACTATTACTTCCCTTGATCTAGATGCTATACTCTTATTGATGCAGCCCAGAATTGCATTGGCCTTTTTAGCTGCTACATCACACTGCTGACTCATGTCAAGTTTGTGGTCTACCAAGACTCCTAGATCCTTTTCACATATACTGCTCTCAAGCCAGGTGTCACCCATCCTGTATTTGTGCCTTTCATTTTTTTGGCCCAAGTGTAGTACTTTACATTTCTCCCTGTTAAAATTCATCTTGTTTGCTTTGGCCCAGTTGTCTAATCTGTTAAGGTAATGGGCCATTGGGCCATTGGTCTTTTCCAGCAGGCTTTTATTATGTTCTTATGTTCTCCACACAGCCCTTTCTCTCCGCAGCCCAACCCACCCACCGATCTGAAGTTCCCCATAGAGTGATCCCTGCTTTTCCTCCTTGGCCATTGTTAGCCCACAGCTCCTCTACAGTTTCTTGATTCTCCGGACCACTGCCTACTCTGTCCCTTTACCTATCTCCTGCCCTATGGAGGGGTCAGATTCATGCTACTCACACTCAGGGGAGGAAGAGCTCTTGGCACACCACCTTGGCTCTCCCACCACCTTCTGATTCTGGGGGCAACTCCCTTGTAGCTGCTTAGCCACACGGCTGCAGATTCAATAACAGACCTTTTGAAGGGGTTGTTGCTTGATGAGCATAGCTGCCAAGTTTTCCCTTTTCTCGTGAGGAAGCCTATTCAGCATAAGGGAAAATCCCTTTAAAAAAGGGATAACTTGGCAGCTATGTTGATGAGCTGTGATTCCTGCATGGGCCGGGGTTGGACTAGATGATCATTTGGGTCCCTTCCAACTCTGCAATTCTCTTATTCTAGGGTGTTCTTCCTTGCCTTGCATGCTACCACTTCCCCAAACTCCCAAAGTCCCAAACTCCTCTTCCTACAAATAAGCTCCATCTGGGGCTCTTTTCCTTTCATCCCCCCTTCTTGTTCCTGGCACATTTGTGGGTGAACTGCAGAAGGAAGGTGCAGGAAGATTTCTGGATCATTGAGGAAGCATTTCAAGTTGAGGATAGTTTTGCAGGACTCCAGGGAAGTTGTGTGGTTTGGGTGGGTGGGTAGAACACATACCTCTTGTTTTCACTAGATTTCCTTCTCAGGAAACCCCCTGTCTGTTCCTAAGAAGATAAAGAGAGATGTGCCTTGTCACAAAAACAGGGCAAGATCATGCCAGGTTTTGCATGGAATGATGAGTTGTAAAGTAACAGGAGCCAAAGGCATTTCTCTCTCCACCGCCACCCCTCTCACTCTCAAAAAAATCAGCTGGTTAAACAAGGGGAGCAATCTCTGGAACAGTAGCTCCAGGAAATACAGTTGTGTTCCATGGTTGTGTATTTTCTGGGCCGAGAGGCAGGTGCGCAGTGAGCATCGTTTTTAATAATGGATGGTGACATTTCCAGACAAAGGAGGACCAGCAGAATGGCACTTCTCTTGATCAGCTGGCCAGTTGCCCCCAGAACCGAAAGTATCCTTGGAAGGCAACACGTAATTGGGACGGCCAGATTAACCAATAGGCAGATTGGGCACATGCCCAGGGCTCAGAGGGCTCAGTTTTGCAGGGGCTGAAGAATCCTTGGAGGGAGAGACACCAACAAGGCCATCTCATTTAATCCATCCCTCCTTGCTGTCTTTCCACCGGCAGGTGAAAACCTTTGTTATCCCAACAGGCTTTTGGTAACCAACTGGTTTTAATGAAAGGGCTAGTGCCATGCTGTTTTCATTGTAATTATCTGTATATTTTAAATAGATCTTTTATATTTATATATAGTTTTAATTCTATTAGTGCTTAATAGTTTTTAATGATCTTTTTCTTATTCTGTTTTTAAGCAGTTCCTGTTTTATCTATAAGCCACCTTAAGTTCCTGTCAGGGAAAAAGCAGAGTATAACCAAATTACTACTACTACTACTACTAATACTAATAATACATCAGAATTTGGAAGGGGGTTTCCCTTTAAACCCCCCCCCCCCCATATATTTATTTGTAACATCACAAGTTATGATAACAAATGTCAAATAAAAGTAGAAAGAGATACCTAGAACTATCCCCAAGTTGGCATAGCTTATTTGACAACAATAAGAAACCAAGACTTTAGTCTCAGTGGCCCAGGCCTGTGGAACTCTCTGCCACTAGAGATTCAGCAGGCACCTTTTGTGCCAAGTGTTAAATGCTCACTGAAATTTTTCTATTCCACTAGGCCTTTGCAGGCAATTAAGAGTGCATCCCCCACAATGGTTTATTGATGTTTGTTTTTAATTATTTTGCTTTTGACTTGTTGTTAATTTGTTATTATTTTACTTTATGGTTTTATGATTTTATACTGTTGTAAACTGTTGCAATATTGTTCTGCAATACAGTATATCAATATTTTTGATAAATAAAGACTCAATTTCTCAATACAGACACTATCTTGTGATCTGCCCTCTCTGGTAAGCTTTAACCATGTTTACTATGTTCCAGATTTTAGTTATGCGTTCTCTCAAGGATGGTGTTCTATCCATGCCCCCCTCCCAATTCTGACAAATAATAATTCTGGCAGCAGCTCAGAGAGGGATATGTTTTTTCCTAACACACTCACTTTGCCACAGCATGAAAATAACCCAAACAACATCCATTCCAAGCTACACCACAGACTTATTTCGAGTTTTTTTGACAGCACATTTGTGTGCAAGGTATCAGGGTTCAGTTCTGTTCAAACTGAGCACCTGGGATCTTCCCAGAGTAGAGAGAGCTGATTTCCAAATCACCAGCTGACCCTTGAATAACCTTTGGGCCCATACATCTCTGTTGCAAGACCAGAGGCCACCCGGCCACCCCCATCAGCTTCAGAAGAAGAGAAGGCAGGCGGGTGATTCGGGGCCACCAAACGGGTCATCTACCTGAGGAGAGGGAAAGCGCATGGAAGCGCTAGCTGGATCGGGGCCTGACTGAGAGCCCAGAAGGTGTGGAGCCCCCATCTCAACATAATCTCACCATCTGAGCTGCTGAACCAACAACTCCCTTCATGAGCCAAGCTTCCTGAACTGGGAGAATGGTCAGCTGATTGACCAACCCTTTGAATCCAGTTTAGGGCAATAAATAGTTTCCTGGTGTGTTCAAGTTTGGAACAAAGTCCTTAGTTTGCTAAGTGACTTGTGGGGAGGCTGCTCCAGGAAACTGCTGAATCGTGTTTTGGCACGCAAACTGCGTAGCATGGAGGGCCATGTTGTGGAGCACCCTGAAATCAGGTTCAGTGAGGCGGCTCTCTTCCGTGATGATGGCGTGCATCTTTCAAATCAAGGAAACGACATCTGACTTGCTGATATCACACGAAGCATTAGGGCTTGGTTACAGCGGTGAGGGTATTGGCGGCGAGCCCTTTTGGCTCGGGTGGCGGTAGGCATTGGAATATGGAGTTGTCTGGTGTGTTCGAGGACTGGTTGTGGCCATCATCCAACCCTCCTCTTATAGGGGTATCCCCTTAAAGGGATCCGGCGGTCGTGGATCCCGTCCTACACCCTGCTGGTGGCTAGGGCCATGGCACGACCCCCGGTGGCACCAGGGTGAGCTTTCAGTTGTATTTGCATCAACAGGCTCCTCCCTCGGGGTGTTAACCTGATATGACCCCCCGCCGAGCGGGGTGGAGTCACGCTTGCTAGCAAGTCCAATGCCTAAGCCAATACCTCTCACTTGCTTTAACCAATAAAGTTGTGGCCTCATTCTACCCATTAACCCTAATACCATGTGTCACTGTGTCTTTATTTATCGCGGGGGGCGGGTCCTCGAACCGCAAATAGTTTCCTGATGTGTTCAAGTTTGGAACAAAGTCCTTAGTTTGTTAAGTGACTTGTGGGGAGGCTGCTCCTGGATGCTTCCGTTGGAACAAAAGTGAAAGGCTTTCTGCATATGCTCAGAGGCAGTTTTTGTGATCAGCTCTCACCATCCAAGGAGAGGAGAACAACCTCACACCTGGGATCTCCTGTTGCTCTGCCTTCTCCTCTCTTCCACCCCTTTGTCTCACCTTGTGCACATGATCTCATTTTGTATGGGGATCCCCATGCAATCCATGTGCAGGGTGAGAGCATCTTGGGAGAGGGGACGGCGAACACACAGCAGGGCCTGCAATGCAGATGAGACTTGGCTGTTTGATTTCCGCTTGCTGTCTTTCCCAGGGCTGGGGCATCTCTCTCCCCTTTTCTTTCTGCATTCTGCATTGTAATTCAGAGAATATATCTGCAGTTTCAGCTTTTAACTTGGTGGGAGATCAACCATTCTGCTCCTCTAGGACCAGGGCTGGATTGAGGTTTGATGAGGCCCTCAGCTATTGAAGGTAATGGGCCCCTTTATATGTCCAGCTGTCCTTTGTCAACAACAAATTGTCGCTGTTTTTTGTGTTGAATATATGCTATATGGTAATCGATGGACCTAATAGGTATCTCAAGCCATTTGCACATAACAAAATATGTATTTTAACAAAGTAATTGTTGAACTGAAATACAATTAATAAGAAGTATGTTAATAGTGAAATTGGGGAAGATTCAATTAAGAAGACACAAAAAGAAGTAAAAGAGGTTAAAAAGGAAACGGATAAAGTGAAAGACAAAGTGAAAAAACTGGATAAGGCACATGAACAAATGCTTGACAATTTAGCATTGATAGAAATGAAACAAAGACAGTTGAATCTGAAATTGAGGGGTATTCCTGAAGAAACGGGAGAAGATATCAAATCGAGAATAATTGCTGAATTGGCAAAATGGATGGGAAAAACAGATGAAGAAGTGAGTCAGACAATTGTAAATGTGTTTAGAATTAAGGTGAAATCAGCAAAGGCCAAAGCAAGGAAAGCACCTGGTGATTGTGTGGTGATATTCAATACAATGGAGATGAAAAATGAGATTTTAAGACTGAGTTTCACCAACAAGCTAATCATCAGTGGTAAGCCTATAATTGTGTTTAAAGAGATACCAGGAAGATTTTTGAAAAAACGCGATAATTATAAAGCAATGGTGGCCTTGCTTAAGAAAAATGGAATTCAACATAGATGGGAATACCCCGAAGGAATGATGTTTCATTATAAGGAGAAGAGACATGTGCTGACAAGTATACAGGATATCGGAAAATTCTTGAGGAAGTACGAAAATTTTTTGGGAGAGTTGGACCCAGAACTGGCTGTTCTAGCAGAAGTAACAGCGGAAGAGGAAGAAGACCCAAGACCACAAAGAAGGAGGAGAAAGAGAAGAGAGGAAGAAGAAGAAAAGGCAGAGGAAGAAGACCAAGATCAAGAGAAAGAAGAGGAATCAGAGAGAGAGGAAGAAGAAGAAGAAGATAAGGATTTAAATAAAGAACCCGACCAAGTTTAGCAAAATAATTTTTTGCTCTTCCTGATAGTAGGAAGTAAAATGGCATTGAAGATACATTCCTGGAACGTGAATGGCTTGAATAATAAGATTAAAAGGAATAAAATTGATCATGTTTTGAAGAAGAAGAATTTGGATATAATTTGTCTTCAGGAAACACATGTGGCAAAAAAACATAGTTATATTCTTAAAAATAAAAGGTTGGGTAAAGAGTTTATAAGTTCGATGGAAAAGAAAAAGAGAGGAGTGGTCTTGTATATAAAGGAGAAATTAGATCCGAAATTGATTTTTAAAGATGAAGAAGGAAGAATAATCGCGGCTCAAATATCGATTGAGGGAGAAAAAAATGTTAGTGGTGGGAATCTATGCACCGAATGAAAATAAAGCTGAATTCTACAAGAATCTGGAGGAAAGGCTGACTGAATATATGGATCAAAAGATAATGCTTATGGGCGATTTTAATGGAGTGACAGTGCCAGAATTGGATAGGACCAAGAAAAGGAAGAATGAAGGTAAATTACCAAAATCCTTTTTTGAACTAGTAGAAAACCTGGGTCTAGTGGATATTTGGAGACTGAGGCACCCTACAACTAAACAATTTACATTCTTCTCAGAACCAAATCAGAGTTCGGGAAGGATAGATAACATGTGGATCTCCAAGGAACTAGTGCCCAGGGTGAGTAAAACAGAGATAATACCACGTACACTGTCAGACCATAATTCTATATTCATGGAATTGAAAAGCAAAGACCAAAAGTCCTTCAGGTGGAGAATGAACGAAGATCTATTTGATGATAAAGAGGCGGTCTCGAAAGCTAAGAAGACCCTGAAAGACTACTTTCATTGGAATTTACACAAAGATACCGGACTGGATATGGTATGGGATGCAAGTAAAGCAGTGATGAGAGGCTTTCTAATACAGCAAAACAGTTTTCTGAAACGAAAGAAAGAAAGGAAGAAAGAAGAAATTTTGAAATGTCTCATGGAAAATGAGAAGAACCTGATTGATAAACCCGAGAATCAGCAAATAAAGAATAATATAAAGATGTTACAGACACAATTCTCCATGTTGATCAATCAGGAGATTGAGTGGAAAATAAAACAAATGAGACAAAGAAATTTCGAATCGGCGAATAAAACAGGAAAACTGTTGGCTTGGCAGTTAAGGAAACGTCAAAATCAGAACATAATAACTAAGATTAAAACAGAGGGAGGAGTGACGGAAGATCCAAAGGAGATTAAGAAAACCTTTCAAAAATTCTATAAGGATTTGTATTGCAAAAAGAAAGAAGATGAGAAGAAGATCAGTGAGTATCTAGGAAAATATGGCTTGAAACCAATTCCAGAAGAAGAGAGGAAGAAGCTAAATAACAGGATAACGACACAAGAATTACAACAAGCAATAGGGAGAATGAAACAAGGTAAAGCCCCAGGACCAGATGGTTTAACGGCGAAATATTATAAAGTACTGAATGAACTGTTGGTTCCAGTTTTAGAGGAAATGATGAATGATATTCTGTTGGGGGGAAAGATCCCAAATACATGGAAAGAGGCATACATAACATTGATCCCAAAGCCGGATACGGATGGCTTAGAAGTCAAAAATTATAGACCAATCTCATTATTGAATAATGATTACAAACTTTTTGCAGATATAATGTCCAAGAGATTGAAAGAAGTTTTAAATCAAATAATACATAAGGATCAGGCTGGTTTTCTTCCTGGTAGACAGTTAAAGGATAATGTAAGACACATAATAGATGTAATAGAATATCTGGAGACCAAGATAGATAAACCAGCTGTCTTGATGTTTGTAGATGCTGAGAAAGCTTTTGACAATATATCTTGGCAATTCATGAAGAGGAATTTGGAATCAATGGTTGGGAAGAATACATTCGTGAATGGGATCGAGGCGATTTATTCAGAGCAAAAGGCAAGATTGATAATTAATAACACCCTAACAGAATATTTTGAAATCACAAAAGGAACTAGACAGGGCTGCCCTTTATCACCGTTATTGTTCATCATGGTCCTGGAAATATTATTGATCAGATTAAGAGACCTATCTACAATTAGAGGTATTAAGGTAGGTGCAAAGCAATTTAAAGTGAAAGCCTTCGCAGATGATTTAGTTTTAACATTGGAAAATCCAAAGGAAAGTGTTGCAGAAGCTATAGAAGTAATGGAGAAATTTGGCCAATTGGCAGGATTCAAATTAAATAGACAAAAAACCAAGGTTATGGCAATGAATATGACGAAAGAAGAAAAACAGGAATTACAGTTAAAACATGGACTCGACGTGGCTAAAAAGGTAAAATATCTGGGAATATGGATGACAGCAAAGAATATTAATCTTTATAGTGATAATTACGAACAAGTATGGAAGGAAATAAAGAAAGACCTGGAAAGATGGACTAATATGAAAATGTCATTCTTAGGAAGAATCGCAACAATAAAGATGAATGTATTACCTAAGATGTTATTCCTATTTCAAACTATACCTGTGGTTAAAGGTACGAGGCAATTCCAAGAGTGGCAAAAGATTTTATCAAGATTTGTCTGGCAGGGGAAAAAACCTAGAATAAAACATAAAATTTTGGTAGATAAGAAAGAAAGAGGTGGATTCGCCCTGCCAGACTTGAGACTTTATTATGAAGCGTCCTGTATCTGTTGGATAAAAGAATGGATAACTCTAGAGAATACGGACTTGTTAGATTTGGAAGGTTTTAACAATAGATTTGGATGGCATGCATATTTATGTTATGACAAAAAGAAATCACATACCGGGTTTACGAATCATGTGATAAGAAGATCTCTGTACGAGGTGTGGGAAAGAAATAAAAGGCTGTTAGAGACTAAAACACCCTGGTGGGTCTCACCAGCAGAGGTATTAACAGTTAAGAAAATAAATATGGAGAAGAGGCGGGCCACGTATGAGGAAATCTTGACGAAAACTGAAAAAGGATGGAGTTTAAAACCTTTTGAGGACATTAAAGGAGTGTTAACAGGATGGATAGAATACCATCAAATAAATGATGTGCTTAAAGAAGATAGAAAAATAGGTTTTGAGGATAAAAGATCCAAATTTCAAATAGAAGTGCTAGAAGGCAAAACAAAGCTTTTGGCAAAGATGTATGATTTGTTGTTGGAGTGGTATACAAAAGATGAGTTGACAAAAGAAGTGATGATTAAATGGGCAAAAGATTTGGGGCATAATATTGAATATGATGCGTGGTTGAAATTATGGAATCAAACTTTAAGATTTACAGCATGTACTGCCTTGAAAGAAAATGTATATAAGATGATGTACAGATGGTATTTAACTCCAGTTAAATTAGCTAAAATGTATAGAATGAGTGATAAAAGTTGCTGGAAATGTAAAGAGAAAGATGGTGAATTTTATCATATGTGGTGGACATGCGAAAAAGTTAAAAGATTTTGGGAAAGTTTATATAACGAATTGAAAAAGATGTTTAGATATACCTTTCCAAAAAAACCAGAAGCATTTTTGTTAGGAATAATAGGAGGAGAGATTAGAAAAGAAGATCAAACACTGTTTATGTATGCAACAACCGCGGCTAGGACTTTGTTAGCCCAAAAATGGAAATTACAGGAATTACCTACAATTGTGGAGTGGCAGATAAAAATGATGGACTATGCTGAACTTGCTAGATTGACATGCAAGATTCGTGACCAGGGGGAGACAAGGTTTCAAAAGGACTGGAGTAAATATGTGGACTATATGGAGAAAAACTGTAGATCATTAAAAACTCTCGCAGGATTAAAATAAACCTTACGAATTGACCAATATGTTAAAAAAGGAACTGCAAAAAAGGGAATTAACAAGAAACCCGCATGAAGGGAGGGGGGGAAGTCATAGCTCGGCGGAGCAAGGTAAAAGATGTGAATATAAGATTTTGTATAAAAGATTGGTTTTGTTAATTTGTTGAATTTTGAAAATTGGAATAAAATGTATTTAAAAAAAAATAGTGAAATTGGGGGGGGGTGCTAAGCTATAGCTTGCTTAGCTTATACGTAAATTTGGCACTGAAAGGGACCTGTTTAAAAACTCATTATCAACTCCTACTGCAGCGACAGGAACTCAGGTTACTCTCTTCTTGACAACACCCTCTCTTCTTGACAACAGGGCACACTCCCATGCAGCTGGGATAGGCAGAAAGACTGACTTGCCCCCAGGGCCACCCAGTGAGCTTTGTGGCTGAGTGGGGATTCAAACCCTGGTCTCTCAGGTCCTAGTGTGACAGTCTTAACCACTACACCACAGCGGCCTATTTTCTGGACAGTTGGAACTCTATACTGTAGTAGACGGTAAGCCCTGCTTTTGCATTCCATATGTTGTTAGAATCCAGCTCATGAACACATGAGAAGAGCCCTGCTAGACTGGGTCAAAGGGAACCCACCTAGTTCAGCATCCTGTTCTCACAGAGGCTGATTAGGTGCTTCAGTGGGAAACCCACAGGCAGGACCCAAGAACAAGAGCAATCTCCCCTCCAGTAGCTTCTTCCAACAGCGGGTTTTCAGAAGCGTTGGAGGCAGAGCAGAGCCACTGTGGCTAAGAGCCACGGACAGCCCTCTCCTCCTCCATGAATTTGTCCAATCCTCTTTTAATGGCATCCCAATTGGTGGCCATCATTGCCTCCTGTGGGAGTGAGTTCCACAGTTTAACTAGAAGCAGGGCCGTCTTAAGCCTATCTGGCGCCGTGGTGCAGGGATCCCTCGGGCGCCCCCCACCCTTCCCTCCGGGCCGGCAGCAGCTGGACGGCAGTTCATATCAGCAGGCATGAAACATTCAGGAGGGTAGCCGCAGTTAAGGAAGAGACACACCATCTCTGTTAACTACTCCGAATTAAGTCCTGTGTACGTGCAGCAAGATTGGCCAGTAGTACTTACTCCCGAGTAAACATGGTTGTGATTTGGCTGCAAGCTGTTACCCCCCTGACAGTAACTCTTGCCCCGCCCCGCCTCCCCCCCAGTGCTGTGGGCTCCCTCCCGCCCCCGAGCCAACCTGATCCCCATCACCCTCGTCTCCTCCAGTATCGCAATGCCCTCCCTGATGCCCAGCACCTCATTCCCGCTGTTAGTGCCCTTCCTTCAAAGGAGGGGGCTGTCAGGCTAGAAAACCTCCCCCAACATGGCCCACCTCCCCACTGCCCTTAACAACCCACCCACCTACCCCCAGAGGCCGCGTTACCTGCCCAGCCTGGACCCCCCCCCCAGCAGAGTGCACAGCGGCTCACTATGGCGCAGACAGGTGGGCTCACCGACGGGACGGGCTCACCTGATCTATTGCTGAGGTGGCTACTTCTGCCACTTCCGCTGCCGCCTCCAAACTCCATGCCATGCCCCGCCCCCCACCTTGGCCGACTCTAGCCCTGCCTGGAGCCACCCCCTGGCAGAAATCCTGCCCCCCAACGCCACGGCTGCCTGCAGAGCATGCTTGTTTCAACACCGGTTGCTGGCAGGCTGCACGGCCGCGAGCAGCAGGAGTACCAGGGCCACGGAGCTTGCGAGGCTCTGGGGAGGTGCCTCCTCCTCCATTGCCTGATGACAGCCCGCTGCCAGCGCTCTCACTGCTGCCCAGCGGCCTGAGGAGCAGGACAGCAGCTCATCGGGCAGCGGCTGATGGGATTCCTGCAGCTGAGGGAGAGGAGGAGGAGGAGCCATGGGCTTAGTAGCTGGTTGCGCCCCGCCAGCGCCCCTGAGAGGTCGGCGCTCTGGCGCAACGAGCCACTAGGCCCTATGGGAAAGACGCCTCTGACTAGAAGTACTTTCTTTTATCTGTCCTCTTCTTCTTTGGCGATCACTCGTAGTCAAGTAAGATTGTCTTCCATAAACACGGTTTAACAATGGGTCCGTAAGTGACTGTGGAGGCCAATTCTGGATCCACACGTCCTTCCACAGTAGGGACATTGTTTTCCAGGCGGGAGTTGATCACGGTGTGGATTTGCCAAGCAGGCCTTCCTCTTAGCATGTTTCTCCCTTGCGTCCTGAGATTTGAGTGTCTTCAAATCCCATGACACCTTTGGTAAAGGCTGTTCTCTAACTGGAGCGCTCCCAGGCCAGTGTTTCCCAGTTGTCAGTGTTTATACTACGGTACATTTTAAAGATTTGCCTTGAGAGAGTCTTTAAACCTCTTTTGTTGACCACCAGCATTACGCTTTCCATTTTTAAGTTCGGAATAGAGTAGTTGCTTTAGAAGACGATCATCAGGCATCCGTACAACATGACCAGTCCAACGAAGTTGATGTTGAAGAATCATTGCTTCAACACTGGTGATCTTTGCTTCTTCCAGTACACTGATATTACTTCACCTGTCTTCCCAAGTGATGTGCAATTTTTTTCGGAGACACCATTGATGGAATCTTTCGAGGAGTTGGAGATGGCGTTTATAAGTAGTCCATGTTTCACAAGCATATAGTAAGGTACATCTTCCAACATTCACCTTCTTTGGTTGCCCACCAGTTCTAGTGTTAGGAGAGAAAAGGGGGGAACTTTTCTGTCTCAACTCTCTCAATGCCATGCATAATCTTATAAACACCTGTCTGTCACCTCTTGCTTGCTTTTCCTACAAACTAAAAAATCTGAAGTGCTGCAGCCTTTCTTCATAGGGGACTATAACTCCCATCACCCCCAGGTGGCCAGATCATCCATTATTCCACTGCTGGCAGCAACAGAAGAAGAAGAAGAAGAAGAAGAAGAAGAAGAAGAAGAAGAAGAAGAAGAAGAAGAAGAAGAAGAAGAAGAAGAAGAAGAAGAAGAAGAAGAAGAAGAAGAAGAAGAAGAAGAAGGGGGGAGAGGGGTGGTTGAGGAGCGGACAGGAGCTACAGTAGGTCAGGCCGTCTTCAGCAGCTGACGAGAAATGCAAGACAGGTGAATATGGCAGCCTGGATATGTGGATGGTATGTGGATATGGCAGTGTGTGCAGGTTTTCCAGGACCAGCTGGTATTAAAATCATAGAACTGTAGTGTTGGAGGGACACTGAGGGTCATCTAGCCCAACCCCCCACAATGCAGGAATCTCAAAACACTTTCCCCCCATCTAATTTGAAATCACACCGGACCCTGCTTAGCTTTGCAAATGTGCCAGGAGTTTTATTGCTGGAAGGGAAATCTATAGTATAAAGACACTGGGGGGGACATAGTGGCGTGTTGGGAAAGGAAAGGAGATAGGGGGGGGGGAGTAGCTTGTGCAAACTCTTCTTCTAAGATGGCCAGAGCCAGATGCAGACCAATTAAATTTGCACAGATGACTGAGCAACTGACCAGCAGGGGGCCTTACTCAGCCTCCATCCAGCAGACTTGGATGTAACCTGCTGACCTGAATCTGTTGTTTATGGAAAGAAGGAGTCGCTTCAGAAGTGTGGATGGAGTTGTTTTGCTGGCATTTCTGCATTGGCATCAAAAAGGGAAAGGGTGGCTTTGAGCAGCAGATCCATTTCCAGGAGGCTGTGTGTTCAGGTCTGTGTCCTAAGACATTTGTGTCTCTGTGTGTGTCCTTGTCCACAGATAGCTAGTTTTAGAATAGAAGAATCTAACTTTTGCCTTCTTGCTGACACTTTAGCTGTCTACGGTAGGTGCAGAGAATTTTCCTCTGGTTTCTCACATCTTGAAGAATAAGGCCCTTAGTTAATCTGCAGCATTGATCAGCCTGAATTATTCTGTGCCTCTGTATTGCAAAGTGCTGTGTGCATCTACGTGTGGACATGAATATGTACCTGTTGTGTGTGTACATGTGTTTCGAATCTGTCCTTTTGGTGGACAAAATTAAATCCCCTCCAATTCTTCTCTAATTTCCTGAAGAATAAAATGTGAACCAAACTAATTACTTTACTTTTGAAAAGACGCCCCGCAGCAAAGCCTCTCTCTCCCCCCCCCGTCCCTCCCCCCCGTCCCTCCCCCCTATTTTTCCCCCAGCACAGTAAATTGATTTATAATCGGTCGTTAATTCTTTATAGCCCATAATTTGCAGAACCAACAGGAACAACAATCTCTATTGCAAAATTGGAGGGGTGGGAGGCGTTGTTTGGAATGAGGAACACAAAAGGGGGGGCAGGGGGGGAGAAAAGAAATGCAATCTAAACATGAGGCCTTGGTGGGTTGCTGTGGCAAGACTGGAGTGCAGAATCACACCTGTTAGGACCCCTGTGGAGTCATGCACAACTGAGATAATATCTGGTTAATATGAAAAGCAGGCATTAGCTGTCATCGTCTTCTTCTTCTTCTTTGGCGATCACTCATAGCCGAGTAAGATTGTCTTCCATAAACACGGTTTTAATAATGGGTCCGTAAGTGACTGTGGAGGCCAATTCTGGATCCACACGCCCTTCCACAGTGGGGACATTGGTTACCGGGCGGGACTTAATCACGGTGTGGATTTGCCAAGTGTGTCTTCCTCTTAGCACGATTCTCCCTTGCATCCTGAGATCAAGTTTCTTCAAAGCCCAGGACACCTTTGGTTTAGCTGTGATTGTCTTTGGGTGCAAAGAGCGGAGCTATCTTGCCACTGGGGTCTATCTTAGCACAGGATGAAAGCTTTTGAGTTTAGCCAACAGGCGACATAAAAGGCAACATAAGTTTATCAATTGATGCATGGCATGGGGAAGGCAGATAGAGAAAACTTTCCCTCCCTTTCTCATAACACCAGAACTGATGGACATCCAACAAAGCTGAATGTTGGAAGATTCAGGACAGATAAAATGAATGTCTTCTTCATGCAGTGCATGGCTAAACTGTGGAACTCCCTCCCACAGGAGGCAATGAGGTCCACCAGCCTAGATGGCCGTAAAAGAAGATTAAACAAAATTATGGAAGAGAGGGCTATTGATATCTACTAGGTAGTCATGATGGTTGTGCTCTGCTTGGAAGCAACATGGGGGGGGGGGGAGAGAGCTCTTGTGCTCAGGCATCTGGCACAAGAGGGGGGGGAGAGCTCTTGTTGGTTTCCCACAGGCATCTGGCTGCCCATTGTGAGAACATGGTGCTGGACTAGATGGGCCACTGGCCTGATCCAGCAGGTCTCTTCTTAAGCTCTTAAGTTTGTCAAACTACGCATGCTTGGCCGTGTTTCTTTCCCATGAAAACATACAATGGAGATTTTGCAGCTCTTAAATTGCTGTGTGCTGTTTCAGACTGAGTGTTACCTTTTGGAGTCGGGGACTTAAACTTGCAAGTGAAGGCCCTGGCGAGGGCAGGAGAGGCCAGTGTGTTGCCTCCTGCCCCTTTCTTTGGAAAAAGAAAGATTGAGATTTGTTTTTGTTGTTCAGATTGCCTTTGGTTTGCCTCTTTGTTCATATGGAGATGAGGTCCTTTGTCTTGTCCTCATTCAGTCATCTTGTAAATCCCCCTTTGCTGGACAAAAGGGGTGGTGATCTCTACAGAGGAGGAGGAGGAGGAGGGAGGCTTCCTTCCGATCTCTATATGCTTCAAAAGCCCAGCTGCCGGTCTGCCTCTACCATCTGCTTTTGCAAATATGTACCAACTCATCAGAATGGTGTTCTCAGCTACCTGGTGCCCCAGTACTTCTGAGCTCTGATATGCAGAAAACCCTGATTAACAATTAGGCTATCACCATTGTAGCTTTAGGGCAGGCTTCCCCATCTCAATGCCTCACAGATGTTTGCAGATAACAACTCCCATTGTACAATCCCTGATTTCAAGCAGGTGCCTTCACTACAGTCTTTTTGGCACCTGCTGAAAACAGTATTGTTTAGACAGGGCCCCAAATGTTCAGAAAGCTGATGTGAGTTTTTAGTCTATTGCTATTTTAGCTTTTCAAAAGTCTTAGATTATTGGTGCTATTCAGGCAGTGTATAAATTTTATGAAATTTTATAGTGTGTAATAAAATCTAATAAAATATTTATTTCATAAAACCTATACGCTGCCTGATTGTAAAAAAAAAAACACCCTCTCAAAGTGGTTTACCAAAAGATAAAACAATAAAATCCAGAACAATTTGCAACCATACTTTTTTTTGTTTTAATAAGCAGCAGCTTTTGCAATAATAATAATAATAATTTATTATTTATACCCCGCCCATCTGGCCGGGTTCCCCCAGCCACTCTGGGCGGCTTCCAACAAAACATTAAAATACAGAAATCAAACATTAAAAGCTTCCCTAAACAGGGCTGCCTTGAGATGCCTTCTAAAGGTCTGGTAATTGTTGTTCTCTTTGGGAGGGCATTCCACAGGGTGGGTGCCACCACCGAGAAGGCCCTCTGCCTGGTTCCCTGGAACTTGGCTTCTCGTAGCGAGGGAACCGCCAGAAGGCCGTTGGTGCTGGACCTCAGTGTCCGGGCAGAACCAAATAGACTTCAGGTGACGGGATGGCCCAATACACCATATAAAGCTCATCAGACCCAGAAAATCCTGTTGGCACCTCATGACTCAGAGCCAGCCTTGGCCAGCTAGTGCTGGGGTTGGTTTTTCCTCTCCTCTAGGGTTGCCTCATTTCAAAAACCAGAATTGTTGAGCTTTTGGGGGGGAACCTCCCCTCCCCCCAATAGTGATTTTAAGCTTTTGGAACAGTCTCAGCAAAATTAACCCTTGGCTCTAATAATTTAATAAGAATTTATTATTTATATCACGCCCATCTGGCTGGGTTTCCCCAGCCACTCTGGGCGGCTTCCAACCGAATATTAAAAACAATACAGGCTGACTACATTTTTACACCCGAAAACCAGAACATGTTAGGAATTTTCCTGACATATGGCAAGCCTACTCAGTCTTCTCATCAGAAGAGAAGACTCCCTGGAAAAGACCCTGATGTTGGGAAAGATGGAGGGCACTAGGAGAAGGGGACGACAGAGGATGAGATGGTTGGACAGTGTTCCCGAAGCTACAAACATGAGTTTGACCAAACTGCGGGAGGCAGTGGAAGACAGGAGTGCCTGGCGTGCTCTGGTCCATGGGGTCACGAAGAGTCGGACATGACTAAACAACAACAACACTTCTGAAATTCAGCCTAAATTTGCATCTATTTATAGACTTATAAATTAGCATGTGCTGTTTTTTATGCAGATTTGGACCATAGGCCTGCACCAGAAAATTATTCCATCCCCTTGATCACTCTAAGGTTGCATCCACATGATATGCTTAAAACACTCTTATTCCATTTTAAACCATCGTTCCTGAAGAAGCCTTGGAGCTGTGGTTTGTTGGGAGCTGAGAGTTGTTGGGGCACCTCTCGCAGAGGCACAATACCAAGCACCTGGAACGAACTACATTTCCCAGGTTCTGCAACATCCTGGCTTTTTCAGATGGGCCATCCGAACAGAGCTGAACCTAGAAGTCCACAGACTACATAAACGTCAGGTGCAAGTGCTATGATGCTTATTGCACGATACATGAACTGTAGCCTGTTGAAATGGATGCTCAGTCTCTGAGTCTTTCCAACTTCTCAATAAAATGCTTTCAAATTGCTATCACTCCTTACTAGCAGTGGGG